>NC_134598.1:34590142-35815142 GCF_037038515.1 Microtus pennsylvanicus
CGCCATGCTTATGGACAATGGACGTACAGGATAACTACTTAACTTGTAGCCCTTTGGTGGGTCAGGCTTCTCGGCAGCTCCTCTAGAGCTTCAGCACAACGTAATCAAGTCAGCCACCGCTTGTGACCGTCTTAGGTTAGGTCTTCTGTGCCCGTTTGCCATCTTTATTTATTTATTAGTTTTATTTATTTTTTAATTAGAGAAAGCCCTGACTGTCCTGGAATCTGCCTGCAGACCAGGCTGGCCTCGAACTCACTGAGATCCTTTTGCCTCTGCCTCCTGAGTTCTGGGATTAAAGGCGAGTGCCACCACCACCTGGCCCATTTCCTTTCTTAATTATCACCTTTTTGTTTGTCCATGGTGTTTGTCTGGTTTATCTGACTTTCTTGACCCTTGCCTCACAGGTACAGTTCATTTGTGTGTGTGTGTGTGTGTGTGTATATATTACACACACACACACACATATATATATATATATATATATTACACATACATATATACACAGTTCATATATACGTATATTTACACACATACACACACAAATCCACAGAGCTGTGGACATTCCACGGAAATTGGATTGAATAGCACAATTTTACGGTCGGTTTCTTTCCTGAGTGCCAGTCCGACCCACGTTGTAGCGGATCTCCTTGCATCGTTCTTGTATATGCTTGCTATCTTTAATAAAAAACAAAACTGTTTCTTGAAAAATTGCAAATACAATGTATCCTTAATAGACATCTTTGCTAGTCTTGGTACAGAAAAATGAAACGAGGTATTTAATAGGGAATTCAGTTTGACCGACTAACACTGGTGTAAAAATTCAATATGAAAATTTTAATCTCAGTAATTAAGAAATAAGGAAAATGAACAGCTAAGGTGGGAATAAAAATGATTATCTTAGTATATTTTTTCCCTTTCAAGTCTTAGTGAAAATTAATAGAGAAGCCAGGCTCACATGGTATAATTTTCATTTATTTATTTTATCACCCAGAAAGCCCCGTGCGCTGCTAAGTCGGCACAAGCATCTGTCCGTCGGACAGAAAAGAACAGGAAAGCGCACGAGGCTGCAGCCGAATTTAGAAAGTTAGAGGTACTCTCATCTGCCACACGAGATGGACAGGAGATTCCTTCCAGCAGGCGAGGGAGCAGAGCGCAGACAACAGATGGGAGAAAGGTCCCAGAGCTGTCAGGTTTCAGCATCCTTGTGCCGACGAAGGGAGGCGCCAACGTGATTGATGTCCGGCGGCTGTATAAAAGCCTTCGCTATCCCTGCAGCTGCTTGTCACACCGACCCACAGACCCGCTCGGTCTCTCTACTCTTCTTGGAGTTTCTGTCAACTGGTGCTGGAGGGAGAAAACTCTCGGGAGAGTAACCTTTTATTGCGGTCATGCCAGAACCCACTAAGAAAGAGGGTAAGAACACCCATAAATCTTCTTATTTTGTTGTTTATTTTCAAAGAGTTATCCGACTTTTTTAAAAAGCAAACTCTAAAACAATAGCCTCCCTGGGATGCAAAGATGAAGTTCTTGAGTGTGAACAGGCCAGAAGAAAAATATAAGACTGTATAATCGCCCGAGAAATACCTGATAAAGTTTATAAAGCAATATTGATTCCAATGAGTACATGAAAATTCTATTCTTCGATTTTAAGAGGTCCTTAAAACGCTTAAATCAAAGATACTGACTGCTTGTGAGGAGGTTGCATTTCCAAGCTTAGTTTTTGGCTTTGTTTCTGCAGTGTGCAGGCCGGGGGACGTGGGCTGCCCTCGCAAACACTTCATAACTTTGGTCAAGTCTTGGAATGAGAATGTGATGTTATTTGTAGGGTTACTATTTCCCCCCACAGGAAGGCATTTAAAATAAACAGACGGATTTGATTGCTGCCTAGGGGGTTCGGCTTTGAAATTCTTGCTTGAAAAGAAAATCTCTATGATTATGATGGGTAGATTAGATTGAAAGAAAATCTCTATGATTATGATGGGTAGATTGTACTCCCCGAGTGCTGCTGTGTTCTGTTTCAAAACATGTAGCCTTAAAAAAAAACAATTAAGAATAAGAAAAGAAAAGCAAGGAATAGTCTTTATTAGAAGAAAATTGTCTCCTCTCTATAAAATATCAATATTTTAAATTGCTAATTAATAATGCAAACTGGTGTTAGCGATTGTGAAAATGCATGTTCATCGCACAAATATATTAACTAATTTTTAATAGAAGCATCTTTTATAAATATTACCTCATTCTCTGGTTTCTCTTTGGATGATATAAATCTTTCATCCTTTTACTGAGGATTAGAGAGAAGAATACCTTTGAGTTTCAAGCCAAGATTTTGACTAGCCAAGATTTTGATGTTTTGCTTCTTTGGGACTAATGCAAAATATAAATATTTAAATCAAATCAGTTGCATTGGGGCTGTTTACTCTTACTTTTTTCTTCTCTGCAGATAAAAGCACACTTGCACGCATGCCCAGATACATGCACACAAGATTAACAGAGAACATCAAAAAAAATTTTTCATTTTTAATTCTTAAAAGTGCTTGTTACCGTTACTTTGAAGAACTTTGCAAAAGAGGCCACTCGTTGAACATGAAGTCGAGGTACTAAGCAAACGACGAAGAGGCTTTTAAGTATTTTTCTTTATGTAATTAGGTAGTGGGTGCTGACAGGTCGGGGTGATCAGTTACAGGTCGGCCCTACTTAGTGGCAGAGAGCATTGATGGATGAAGTCTTCCTCCCGAAATAACCACAGCAAATGCATGCATTAATATGGGAACTTAATCCCAACGGTGGGGACGTGTGTCTACCTCCTGCTGAAGTGTCTTATTTGTGATGCAAATGATTTACATGTGTATTAAATGTCCCTTTTATCCCATGGGTTGCTTGACTCTTTGGGAGGCTTCCTTGGGTGAAACGCCTTTTATGATTCTGAAGTGAAAACAGAAGATTATTTTAATTATTCTGAGTTCATTTGCTGTTTGCCATCCCAGCTGAGAATGGCAAGGAAGCTGGAAGGTTAATATGTAAGGTTCCAGGCTGCAGGACCAATAAAGTGAATTAGATGATTCCATTGGCCGGGCGCAGTGGAGTGTCGTGTTTGGTTTGGCAACTTGATCAACTCTATTCTACATTTAGAGGGAATGAAATTATAGACCTAGGAAGACGACAGTATATTTCATCTTCTCATATATATTTAGACTATATATTTTAAACATTTGAGAAATAAATCTGCACGAATACTAAAGTCTCCATGAGTTTCTTTTGCTATCAAAGTCCTTTCGACAGTCTGTGTGGGAGCCACTCTGCCCAAGACAGTAATTTTATACCCATAGATTCTTTGCTTAGTTTAGATTTGGATGGTGGGAAGTGACATCCCCCAAAAGCATCACTGATATATTTAAAACCCATCGAGGAAGTCCAGAGATTTCCTCTTTTGAATTCCCTTACCAGCAGAACTGATTGCTAAAGGAAACATGTCCCGACTTTGTCTCCGTGAATGTGCTGCTTTTGACAACCACATCTGAGAGAATGTGGTAATTCCTGTACCGCCTCTGATGCAGCTACACCCTGCCGATGATTTAGTGTTAACTGCGGTTGTCTGTGTTCCATCGAAGCCGCCCTCTGAAAGACAGTACCAAGAATAAAGCACGCCATACTTCAGAACCACTTTATAGATATTCACCCAAAGAAGCAGTTCCTCCAGCCTTGGGGATCTTCCCTCTCCTTCCCTCGGGGGATGCCATGCCCCGAAGGCCTGGACTACTGCTCTGAACTTTGATAGGATCTGGCAAAGGGACTGAGTTTTCAGCACCTAACAGTGCAGAGGACATCTCACTTAGGCCTAATTCTGGGCCTCTCATGTCAGTTCATCAGGGAGCGGGCCTTTCTAAGGAAGAGGAAGACAGGTGCAGCTCTTGACCTCAAGGAGGAAGCCTAGGGCCAAGAATTAGGCTATATGAAAATATTTTGCCTATCTCAAGGACTCCATTTGGAAGCAGAAAGCATCTTTTTCCGTGGGTGGCGCTGGGGGTCAAATCCAGGGCCTCATGCATGCTGGGTGTGTGCTCTGCTGTCGAGCTACGTCTCCGCACCCAACAGGAGTGGCTTCTTTGCACGGTCTTCTCGGCATTTCACCAACTGCATATGCGTTCTGACAACTGGATTATCCATCCCACGGACCTCTCTTACACTCCGCGTTCATATAGAGCCTGAGGTCGTTATGTTTCTCTCATCGGACGGTGAGAGAAGATGCTGAGGAGGCTTCAGTTGTTAGGAACCTCCCAGGGTGCCTTGCTAGTGGATTTATTTAGTATCAACTCTTAATTGAGCATCTCTGTGCCCCATCTCAGACAGGTACGTAAGGTGGCTCCAGGCATTCAAGGGTAATTCTGCGCTGGGTCCTAGCATCTAAAGAAATTAGTCTGCTGCTGGAAAATTTTCTTCTTCCTGTCAGGAAGAAACTATCAACCTGAAATTAAGAAAAGTCAATAATGCTTCCTCTTGGGATAGAATCTCTATTAGTTTATGATAATTCGGGGTTGGCAAGGTGACTCAGCAGGCAAAGGCCCTTGCAAGCCTGACAGCCTTAGTTCCAACTGTGAGACCCACATGGTGAAAGGAGAGACCCGACTCCTTCAAGCTGTCCTCTGACCTGCACATGCTTACAGTGGCACACATAGACACAGACACACACAGACACATAGACAAACAGACATACAGACATACAGACACACAGACACACACACAGACACATAGACAAACAGACACACAGACACATAGACACAGACACACACACATAGATACATAGACACAGACACACACACAGACACATAGACACAGACACACACAGACACATACAGACACATAGACAAACAGACACACAGACACAGACACACACATACAGACATACGCATACAGACACACACACTAAATAAAATGCAATAAAAATGTAAAAATAATAAAATAACCCTTAAACACATACAAATTAGTGTACCTCTACAGCATGTAAAAATGGAAGCCACTAAGCCTGGCTCTTTAGAATCTGCATGTAGCAGCTAATCGTTAGATTCCCTGCAACCCTGAAAATTTATTTTCTCACTCATTGAGTCAAGGCCTCAACATGAATTTCACTTTTATCTTGTCATATATAGGGGGTTATTGTATTTCGCATGCATAACTCATCAGAAGAAATCAATAGTTCCTTTGGGTCCTATGCGTAGATCATAAGGCCTATTGGAGTCAATTCATGGTGGATCCTTTCTGGAACACTCAAGACGCGGGACAAACACAGTCATTTAGGACTGCAGTGGTAAAGGTGGATTCTGATAACTTCCGGAATCAAAGCCATGGCTTCTCCGCTGCGTCGACATTGGAAAGCACCTGCTCGGTCTCCTTGGGTCTTTCTCGGTGGGAACAGGAGGAAACATGGTCGCAGAGACATTTTTCAGCCCAGAAGCCTTCCTTACTTCCTCTACTTCTCTTCTGGTCCCTAGAAGGCGTTAAAGTTCTGCGGAGCATAACAACCAATCTGAGCCTACACGGGCATCCTTCACCTTTGGCCTGTTTCTAAGCATGACTCTGGGCTTAGTCACCACCAGAAAAGGAGCACACTGATGGGACACCACCCTCTCGTGTTTACTCACTGACCTTCAGTTCCCACGGGCCCCTGGGTATCTTATTTGAAGTCCCCAAATAAACTTGATTGGGGGAAGCTAATGATTTATAGGAAACAAGCTAGAATATAGGAGAAAGGAGGCAGGTTTTTTTTTTTTTAAATCAAGTTTTTGCCCATCTCTGCATGATCACGTAGGTCAAATGAACGTGGGGTGTACAAGCTGTTCTGTTAGGTGTGTTGGGACGGCCCGGGCCTATGTTCCCCGCGTTCGGGAGGCTGAAACAGGAAAATGAAGACATCAAGGCCAGCTCGGGCTTCTGAGTAAGATGCTGTCTCAAAGAAGATGGTATATGAATGACAAGAAGAAGACATATCAACGAGTACTGTAGCTCAGAAAAGAGCTTTCACAGTGCAGGCTCGGGCTGTCTGTGCATGGGGGGTGCTCTGGGGAAATGCACGGGGGGAAACACACCAGGGAAACGCACCGGGGAAACGCACCCTGGAGAGGCTTAATGCCTGGCAGAATTCTTCTTCCTCAGTGCCTGCTTTTATGACTTCTCCTATGGGGAGAAGAATATAGGAACGGGCGATACTTTCCTCTCAAGCACTCTAAATAAAACGCTTTTAAAAAACTATAGAAAAAGAAACTGCATCCTTGTTTCTCATCCACTGAGTCTGAAGAAGCCTCCCTCTTGCTTCCAAGGCATTTCAAATAGCAGGGAAGTCAAGAGCAGGGTTTGGTAGAACAGTCAAATGCCCTTTTCGTCTGGCAAGCTTGGGAAAAGGAGGCTGTCAAGGATTTGGGTTTTCTCAGTGGCTTGCTTTATTTGTGGCCTGAGATGTGACTCTGGCCTTGAAACAGTTTAGTTTTTGTTTGAACAGCGTCTCTCTAGGTAGCTCATGCTAGCCTCGAATCCATCGTCCTCTCTCCTCTGTCTCTTCAGTACTAGAAGTACAGGCCAGCATCATCTTTTCTGGGTCTCAGACATTTACTTTCAGGGTCTCTAGGCACACACAGCCTACAGTGATTCCTTACCGATAGCAATTTTAAAGTCCGTTCATGCTGGAATAAGCTACCCAAACTGAAGTCACTTCCAAATAAATAGTTTCTGTAAAAATCTGAATGAAACAGTCTTCTGCAATACTCTCGCAAATCTATTCTAATTTTAAGTCTCAGGAATCTATGAGAAGCAGCAACTGAAATTAAGATATTGCTATTCTTTTACAGACGTAGGAAGCATTGCTTGTTCTTTTTCCTTAAATTTCTTATGACCGGTTTATTTTAAGAATGTCAATTTAGTCTTTTGGGACCTATAAAGAAGACTTTAGAATTACGAAACGTTCCCATTTTTTCCCAAGCTCCGTCCTAAGTACCTCTGTGAAGCATCCATTCAGTGACACCAAGTGCTCTTGACCATCGTTCTGTGCTAACTCTAGGCCACATCTCTAGGTATACTTGTGTGTGTTAGATGAGTTTGTTTTGTTTTTCTGAGACCTTTGATTGGTTCAGAGTTCTGCATCCTGGAGAAGTTCAGTAGCTGCCCAGGAAGACAGTTACTGAATTGTGTGTTCTGAAGGAAGTAAATTGTGAAAAGTTTAGGTTTTTTTAAGAGCCATTTCCTTAAAATTGAGAACACAGTGATTAACAAAGATCAAACTATGAGAAAGAACCAAGACGTTGCCATTTAATTTCCCAGAGGCAGCAAATTATTTCATAAACAGAAAGAGAATATGACCCCGTCCCCATAGACTTTTTACTTTTTTATTTTTAGCAGACAGCCCCCCTAAATCAAAGTGATAATACTGTCTTGTCCCGCCCAGGTCTGTTCTGGGAGGACAGGGTCAGCTTTAACTTACAGAGACTACGTTTGCACAGCTCCACAGACAGACAGGGTGTTCTCATTCACAGGACAGCGCTCTCGGAGTCTCTGTGTGCGTTCAGAACCAGTCTTTAGACCTGTCTCACTGGGGCAGGTGCGGCTGGCTGACTTGGCAGAGAGCAGAGGAGGCTCACTCGTCCCAAGCTCGTTTCTCTCTCTTCAAATGCACTCACAAGAAACTGACAGTAATCTGATTTACTCTGTGCCTTTCAAGTTTAAATCCACTTTGATGAGACTTTTGCCCTTTTATGCTCCCAAGAATCTTTTTGTAGGCCAGTTTGGCACTCAAATGTAATATCCAAAGTTACATTGCAAGTCAGGTGCTAGGTTTTACAGTTAGTTTTATCAGTTTTTTTTTTTGACTTGTGTTTATCTATGTAGGCTAAACACTGTTCTTTTCTTCTTTTCTTATTTTTTTCAAAATCATCCGAGTTGTCTCCAGGTAGCATTAAACCTCTTCTTAATTAAAACTCCCTAGGAATTTTTTTTTTACTTATATTGTTGCCTTTTATAAAACTCACACAGAAGTTGGTGTTCTATTTTTATCCGAAGTTAATTTTTTATAGTATTTTAGTTTATTATGTTTGTAGCTAGATGTCTTTAAAATTGTCCTGTATAAATTTAGTCTTTAAAAATACATCTTAAATAATATTCTTACTAAACATTACTGCATGATACCCTCGGGACATGAGAGCTTAAATTCTTCCTGACCCATGTACTGAGTTCCATATACTTTCTACGCCTCGGTTCTCTCCTGTCTAAAATGTGATTAAAATCATACCGGGCTCACAGGATCTTTGCAAAAATGGAAATAAATCAGGTAAAGTGTTGGAGAAAGACCCACCACATAGCAGGACAGCAAACAGTGAGCCCAGAGCTGGCTAAGACATTAAACACCAGCATGTGATCAAAGTTTGTAGTCCCAACAGCGTAGGCTGTGAGCCACAGCTTCCCCAGCCTTTGTCAATATTTATAACACATGACCAGATTTATAACACGTGATCAGATAAAGGCTGTCTTTTGCTTTTGTTTATTTTTGTTTTTGAAACTGAGTCTTACTAGGTAACTTTAGCTAGCCTGGGTTTTTTTTTCCCCTTGGTAGAGCCCTGGGTGGCCTTGACCTTGGCAGCCCTCTGGTCTTTGTCTCTCAAGTGCTGGGTTGACAAGGAAGACGAGCACGTGATGATGTCACTTTCACCTGAGAGCAGGAATCTTTAGGATGATCATTGCTGTCACCAGGAGTAGGCCCTGGTGAAGTGAAGCATCTTAGTTGTAACTCAATTCAGATTTTTTTTTTAAAAGGTCTACACCACAGGGTCTCTGTTGTGTTCCCACTAAAATGTATGGTGTGTGGGGGTCTCCGGCTGTCAGAAAGAAAAGGACACCGAGCTGTTTCTTTATTGCGCCATTGTGTGTGTGTGTGTGTGTGTGTGTGTGTGTGCGCGTGCGTGCATGTGGCAGAGGAGGTGGTGGTTATGGTGGTATGGCCTTTCCCATTTGGATGAAAGCGTCATCTTGAATTGTTTGCCTATAACTGTATCTGTCGCCAACAGTTGTGACTTGGGTTTGAGGGCACTGGCTTTCTCTACACAGAGCTGCGTTCCTGACTCTGAATTTTCCTCAGGTAATTACATAAAGAGATAGTCTTTACCGCACGTGTATGCGATGGTTAGCAAATCGAAAGCCACTGTGTTTGTTATTCTGGAATCGTCTTTTTATGACCCCCCATCTGGCATCAGGACTCTCTTTCCTCTATTCTTAAAGTCACCCAGAGTGAGCCCCAGCGGGCACTTGAGAAAGGTCTTGAAGAGGTTTATCCCACCACATCTGACTACAGAGGGAGTCAATAATGCAGACCCCAGGGAAAGGCACAGAAAGGGAACCTAAAGAGAAAAATATTAGCAATACAAATCGCTTGTGAAATTATCTTTTGATGTGTGCTCGACTCTTTCAATTTCTTCAAGTTGAGTTCAGCTTTAGCCAATGGCTGCCCCTATCTGGGTCATTCTGACCCTTATTTCTTTGTCTTTGGAAACAGGAGATAAACAAGACATTGTCCTGGGTGAAACATCTTGTGCTCGTTGCTATGTAAAATCTTGCAGTTGCTGTAGATATAAAAAAATGCCCATATCTTCATTCTCTTTCATTGTGGAATGGCATCATGAGTTGAAACATGAAATTCAGACAAAAACACAAGCTAACTGAGGGGTTAAAGAAAGCCCTGTGCATTCAGGGATCTCCCATCAAGCTGAGGTGTGAGTCACTGAGATCTTCAGGATCCAGGCACTTTAGCATTGACTGTTGGAGTGCAATTCTCAGCGAAGTGTGACCACAGCAGACAAATCTGGATTGCATGGGTACGCACGTCGGGTAAAGAGTGGCTCTGTCTGCAGTGCTAAGGGGTTCGCTTTGTTCTAGAACCTGCTAATCTTTACCACTCCGATCAATACCGGTGGGAAACATTTCTAAAATGTAACACATCTGTGCTTCAAAACAAATCTCTGCATTTTAAAAGTGAATCAGTGGGATCTCGGTGTGGTGCTATAATTCTGAGGTAGAGGCAGAGCCAACCTTGGCTGCGCAGTGGGTGTAAGGTCAGCCTGGGCTGTACGAGATTCCATCTCAGAAAACATAATGAAAACATAGAGCACGGGGGATGGGATTTAGCCTTGCCTTGTGTTACAGACGCTGTAGAACATGTTTTCTCAAGAATCCAAATGACTGTCTTTATGGAATCAATACCGAGTCATTAGCAGCTTTCCCGTTGTTCTTGGCTAGAAGGTTGCCGTTGATCGTCCTGCCTGTCACTGGACGAACCCCCGCCCCCCCTGCTTTAGGCATACAGGGCGATGGGTCTCGCTGCTGAGGGTTTAGTGCCACCTTGGGAACGGCCAGCCTTTAAGAGAGCGTTTACTCTCAAGCCCTGCAAACACAGGGTAGCCGCCCAAGGGTGAGCACCCGCTTTGGTCTCTTCTGTGCTCACGCTAGGCTGCGAATGGTTCAGGAGCTCAGCGAAGGACGCTCGGGGAGCTTGATGCAATGTGTTTCTTCCCCAGTGGCCCTGGTCCTTTGCAGCTCAGCAGCTGTTATCTGGCTAAGAGAATGGCCAGGCAGATGAATTTTTGAGGCGGCCATATTGGGCCATACTCTTCTTTTGTCTCTATCATTGTGCTCATAGAAAAGCAAGTTACTATCCCCAAATTCAATTTATAGTTTTGTTCTTTTGAGACAGGGTCTCCCTACATGGACTCCCCTAGAACTTGCTATGTAGACCAGGCTGGCCTTGAACTCACAGAGATTGACCTGCCTCTGCCTCTTGAGTACTGGGATTAAAAGAGTGTGCCACCGTGTTTGACTACTTTTTTGAAAATATTTATTTTTTATTTTACGTGTCTGAGTATTTTGTCTGCATGTGTATCTGAGCACCACAGGCAAACAGAAGAGGGTTGTCAGCTTCCCGAGAACTGGAGTTCCAGTTGTGAGCCACCATGTGCCACCAGGTCCTCTGTAAGGACAGCTTCACAATTTTGTCAATCAAAGCTCCAAATGAAGTATAGAACATGAATTTGTTCACATTAAAAAGACCTTACCCCAAAATAGTTTTATTCTCAGACACATATTTGGCATATATATTCAAATATATATTTACTTATGCTTGTATCTTGCTATGTTGCCAAGGCTCAGGCAATCCCCCACCCTCAACCTCAGAAGTGACTAGGGCGGCAGGCACACCCTTCTTAGTTATTGAAGGCACTGGCCAGTTTTTGATTGTTATTTTTGAACAAATGAAAAAAATCAAAAGATGTTTCAAACATGTAAATACATAAACACACGTGTTATTAGCTGTCAGAATGCTGATGTCATCACATCTTGTGTGTCCTTTGGAAAACTTCACTACTTGTGAGAGAATGTGAATGAAAAAGATGCAAACGGTGTCTTAAAATTACAGAAAAAAACCCTGATATTCTAGACTCTCTAGAAGAGGCCTGGGGGCTCAGGAATCCCAGCCCATACTTTGAGAACTATTACCATAAATCAATGCTTGTTCACTTTTTGGTGACCGTAACTAACATAGTCAATATTTCCCAGGATGGTAAGGCGCATGTCTTGGTGCAAACCATCTTTTATATTGAGGTCGCTGTCCAGGGGGATGAAGTTCCATCTGGAGCAAGGACACAGTGCCAGAGCCCACTGTCAACAAATGCCCAGTGCCTTTTTAATGGGAAAAGAAAGAGGATTTGCTGTTACCACAAGTGACCTTATTATAGTAGGCTAGGTAAACTCAACATCTTGGATGTTTACAATTTATAAAATAGACACTTTTTTTTTCCCATTTTGAACACAGAATGTTACCTCAAGAATAAGAAATATAGGCCAGCAAGGTTGCTCAGCAGGTAAAGGTACTCGCTACCAAGCCTGGTGACCTGAGTTTAATACCTGGGGCCCGCGTGGTTGGCTGCTGCCTGCTGACCTCCACATGCACACTGTGGTACCTGTGCACGTGCAGGTATGCACACGTGCACGCACACATCCAATGTGTGTTTAAATAGTACAAATGATAATTAAATCTGAACACGGTGGGCCCCTCTTGTAATCCCAGCATTCATGAGGTGGATACGGAAGGAGGTCAAGGCTAGCTTGGTCTACACAGTGAGGCTCTGTCGCAAAAGTAAACAAATAAGCCATGCCATTTGTCCCCAAAGTCATATTACCAGAGGATGGCTTTGGAGGATTTGTTTTTCAAAAGTGCCCCCAGTGGGGTACAGAATAGAAGCCGGAAAAGACATGTAGTCACAGCAATCAAGGAGAGAAACTTCTTATGTGTTCTTTCTGCCTTCTCTGCACCCATGTGGTGTGATTAATTATGCCCTCCATAATATAAAAAACGAAGTGAAATTCTAGCTGAGGCACCTCAGAATACTTCTAATGATAATGTATTGTTTAAATATATTAGAATATAAAATACAATGATGTAATAATAGTTTCATGACGTGAAGCTGGTATGACAGCTTTTCAAAGAGAGAACTTGGCTGAGTTACGTCATGTTAATGGACAGACACATACGGCCAGAGCACTTGATACCACCAAGAGTTAAGATCCCCCACCTCCCACGTTACTGACCACAGAACCCTTGGCACTGAAAGCGGAAAGGGCTTCCACTGGAGAAAGTCATACCATTTATGGAGTCTCTGTTCCCGGTGTTTCTTTAGCAGCTGAGGGCCACGTACCAGGCCGTCTCATCGCTGCCACCGGTGCCCGTCAGTTAGACTGCCCGGGCACAAGCTGTGCAGGCACGCCATTGGTGGCATACCTGTGCTTTTTACAGTAGGTGACCGTAGGAAAAATCCACCAGAAATAGATCAAGCTTTTGAAAGCATTTCAGCACTGCAGAGGAAGGGAGGGCTGTTAGGAATCAGAAAAGATCAAAGGCCGGTCGCCCTGGTCTAGGAAGCCAGAAGTTTGTTTCTTTGCTGCTGCAGGATCCCGCTCATTTTCATGTTGTTCACTAAAATATTTGGGCTCCCCCCAGCTATTTCCTATCCCTTCTTCTTCTTCTTCTTCTTCTTCTTCTTCTTCTTCTTCTTCTTCTTCTTCTTCTTCTTCTTCTTCTTCTTCTTCTTCTTCTTCTTCTTCTTCTCCTCCTCCTCCTCTTCCTCCTCCTCCTCCTCCTCCTCTTCTTCTTCTTCTTCATTTTCTCCTCCTCTTCCTCATCCCCTTCCCCCTCACTCCTTTCTCCTCCTCCTTCTCTTTCTTTAGCCAAGTTCATAACCCTGCTTTTCCATACAACCTTGTAGGCACGTTTTCTGGTAATGGATGGATACAGAGAGAGGGGACAAAAATCTGCCTTTATCCAGCTGGGCCACAAAGCTCAGACTTCATCTTTTGGCTTTTAAGTACGCAGATGTTTAGTGGCATCAATAGTCTGTATCTGTTTGCTTGTTTAAGATTCAGAGTTTACTAAAGGACTTGCCACTTGGCCATCACTACACAGGGAACCAGATATCAACATACCTGCCAGGGCAGACCGAGGGGTATTTGCCTAGACGTTGATGGGACAGGATCCTTGGTTCTAGTGGCCTTTCCAGCCTGAATTTTAAATGGGGCAGGTTCCTTAGAAAGGGAAGGGGTGCGCTGTTCCTGAGAGCCAAAGCCCCAGCTGCACTTGCTCTCCTGCCCTTGTTAAGAAACGCAAGACGTGTGCTGACAGTAAGATGAAATCTAAAAGATGGGTTTGGGCGGATGCCTGGGAGCCTGGGCCAGCAGGAGGGCCAGCAATGGAAGACATAGTGTTCCCTGTGGGTAATGCAGCCGAAGAAAGCTGCCCACAGAGCGCCAGGGGACAGTTCTGGATTTCTTGGCAGGCAGGAGAAGGGGCTTTTGTGCGGGCAGGAGCTGCGTGCCAGTCAGCTATATTTACGGAGCACCTGCCGTGTGGAACTTGGAAAGGAAGAGAAGACGGGCCTTGTCCTCAAGAAGCTTGTGACCAAAGAGGGAAGAAAGGTGCCCGGCTACTGTAAATGTTTTAGCATTTGCAACCATCTTTGAAATGGGAGAGAAACGGGTGACCTTTAGGGTCCAAGCTGAGCCCTGGTGCTCAAAACTGTGGGCTGTGGGCCCGCAGGAGCAGCCGTGCCTACAAGCCTGTTAGAAACGTAGAACTCTGAACTTGGCACTGACCTCCAGTCAGGGTCCATGGTTTGGTTGGATCCTGTGCACACGGTAGTTTCTAAAGCTCCAGAGTCCATGGAAGCAGTGAGTCCTGCATGTTGTAGAAGAACAGAAAGACAAGGAGCAAAAACTGCAATACTAACAGATAAATCATTTACCAGGAGTTCCTTAAGGGTGGACTCTCCTCCCTCAGCCACTTTCTTGAGCCTTTTATTATTATTATTATTTATTTTATTATTACTATTAATGAATGATTGCCATAGAAGCATTCAGTGACTTTGGGGTGTGTGCAAATGATTTTAGTGGCAAGACTGAGCATGACAGGGTCTGTCTGAGACAAAGACATGAGAGAGAGAGAGAGAGAGAGAGAGAGAGAGAGAGAGAGAGAGAGAGAGAGACATCATTATAGGTAATGTTAAAGGACACCCCACAGGGGCGCTGGAACTTCGGGAATGATTCACTTTCCAAATCAAGCCAGCTTGGCTCTCACCACTCCTGGTCACCTATTACCTCCAAGTTACACATGGCCCCAGAAATGACAAGGAGGTCCCCCCCTCCCCGCTTACCCTTCCTGTTTCAGCATAATCGGTGGCTGAGTGCTGATTGATCCCCTTACCAGACTTGTGGACTGCAATGCTAACCATGTGAATTGTACTCAATTCAGCAGTAGTTTCCATTTTACAGTTAGGGTGCATCAGGCAAGCACGTCCACGCTGCTCCTCACTCCCTACCCCAGTTCCAAACAGCCGGCAGCCCACAGTCCAGAAAATTAGACACGGGTAGACACCTGTTTCTTGTTCAGGTGCGGCCAAGGACAAACAATGGTAATTAAGACCAGCAAGTGCTGAGGCGTGTAGAGAGTGAGTCTGCTACCTCACCCCTTCCTGCCACCTTCCCCGAGGTGGAGGCTCTGCTGTTAGTTCCATTTCCTCCTGAGGAAACTGAGGCACGTTCCTAAGAAGTTGCGTGACCTTGACAGTGACTGATGTGAGGGAAGGTGAAGTAATAATAATATTGGACAACTCCGTCAGCTTATTTCTTCTGCCTCCTTCAGAGCACCCGAGAAAGGAAGAGCCGGCCCTGCCATAGAGCATGGACTCTTGGTTAGCCTGATGGGAAAGGAGGTATGGATGGAGCCTTGCTTCCTTCTAGATCCTAGAGGGGAGAAAGTACGGAGTCCAGCTTCTGTGCATGAACTGCGGGGCCTGACAGGATTTCAGTTTCCATGTCGAAAGGGGGTAATCGTAGGTAGGGAAATACTAGCGTTAAAAATGTCGACATAAGTTAGTCCTAAATGCAACAGGAGTCAGCAAGTTGCTGTTTACGTGTTGACTGCAAAGCGACGGGCTTTCTGTGTTCTTTAGAGGGCGCATTTCCTCCCCAAACAGGCAAACAATTTCGTTTCCACTTCATGCGAATGTCTTAGCATTTGTGTCCTGAAACGCCTCCACGGTTTGGACAATCAGCTACAGCTGGCTGCGCGGACACTGGCCTCCAGATTAGAGGCAGTTGAATTAAAGTTCTTAAATTCCCATTTTTTAAAAAAATATTATAAAGTAAGCTTTTTATTAATTAAAAATAGATATTTCATACAAAATTTAAAGATTCAATTAGATAACATAAAACAAAGCAAAAAATCATGTAGGTAAAAGTCAAATCATTTTTAAACTCTATGCTAGGAGTTGTTTGTGTGTGTGTGTGTGTGTGTGTGTGTGTGTGTGTGTGTGTGTTTTGTCCTGTGGCATTGGGCATGGATCCTTCAGACACAATGGAGATGGACAATTTATATTCAGAGTGCATTTACGGCTCCAGCATCCAAGACGATTCTAATTAATCTGGATAGAATTCACCCGAGGCCCCACTTGGGATCTGAAAGAACTCGAGCTGTCCTTAGGAAACGCACCTTGTGCTGTGTGTGGTAGTGTGTGCTTGGGGTCCCAGCACTCCGAAGGCTGAGGCAGAAGGATTGTAATGTGTTCGAGACTGGCCTGGGCTACACAGAAAGTCTGAAGCTAGCCAGAGCTACAGAGAAAGATCTGTTCTCAGCCACAAAGCTGGGAGCATACTATCAGGCTGATACAGTTTAAAAGCTTTTACACGGCCGCCCACTAAGCCTTTCTTCATTCTTTCGCTACTTAGTTTCCTATATGTTTAATGTGTTTTCAGCGATAAGTGGAGACGCCAGGGAGGTAGACAGCATCCCTGTTTATATTTATCTGGGGACAGTAGATACAAGAACACCAAGACTGCTAGAAAATAATTAAATCATAGTTGATAAGTAGGATACTATGATGTGGTCACAGAACGCTGGGGGTTGGGGGGATAGGGAAGAACAGGATGTCACAGCCCAGAAGGGCTGACAAAGGAGCCAGAAAGACCTGCAAAGCCTATGCCAGGAAAACAGTGAGGTAGGTAGACCAAGTCAGATCCCACCTAGTTCTATTTTCATAGTCACAGGAACAGCGGAAGGCTCACTGGGGAAAAGAACAAGACAGTGACCTTCAGAGACAGGAAGGCCAGAGGATGGACAGAGACTAGAACTCTGAAATAGGATGGTTACAGTTGCCCAGTACAAGGAAGAATGAGAAAATGTAACAGTGGCCAACTTGAGTGCCAACCTGGAGAGAGCAGTCCTAAGTGTCAGCCCTAAGCCAATGGGGAAGAGACCTCGGGTAGAATAGTGGGATGGGACTCAGGAGTACAAGAAACAGCTTCTGCATTCGTGAGGAGGAAGGATCGGGAGACAGAGAGCATGGGCTGTAGAGTCAGGAAGAGCTTCCTTGGGCATGGTGCAGTCATGGCTCCGACCAAAAGATAATGTGTCAGAGAAACTGGCTTCTTCTCACTCTGGTCCTCTGATAACTCCTCTGTGTGCCTCGCCCAGAGCCAATACTAGGTTTCCATTCCCACACTCGGATCTCTGGAAATGAAAAGGCTGAGGCTTTCATCTCCCTGTGGACGACAGCAGCCTTAGTGATCCTTTCCATGGTGTGGGGAGATGTGTGAGATCCTGTCAATGTCCTCTAAAGGGACATAAGTCTTCACTGTGCCTGTGAATGACCTCACATCCCGCCACGTTAGCTTCTGCTAGCATGTAAGGCTATACACCTCTTCTCCTTTGCTATCTATCTGTCTGTCTGTCTGTCTGTCTATCTATCTATCTATCTATCTATCTATCTATCTATCTGTCTGTCTGTCTATCTGTCTATCTATCTATCTATCTATCTATCATCTGTCTGTCTATCTATCTATCTATCTATCTATCTATCTATCTATCTACCTATCATCTTCTCCCTCATTAACAACTATAAAATACTTACTGGTCTCTAGAATACTTGAAAAATTTTTCAGACAAGTAAGTTAACAAATTGAAGTTTATATCAGGTACAAAATATGATGTTTAAAAAAGACATTGTGGCACCCCACATTCTTGCATTGCTCATTTTCTGATTTCTGCCAATGGTATAATTCATTTGTTTTTTTTCCTAAACCCATTCATTCCATTTTGCATATGCTAAAGTCCTGTGCATTCCCACAGCCGATCCGCTGGGAGGCACCCTAGACATGGAGAAACACAACGCTCCTAGGATCTCATTATCTGCCTAAAATATGACCATCTCGTCTTTGGGTTTTATTCAATGATCAAGTGGGAAATGCTTTTAAAGGCAGCAGTCTTCAGCAGCAGCTTCTTCCTGTTCTAGAATTTAAGCACCCGCTTCAGTCACACAGAGCCAATAGCACTCAGTTCTTGTGCCCGTGGGAATCCCACGGGACATCCTTACGCTCTTACGCCCTGGGGTGAGCCTGTAGCTACTTGGAAATTGTGTGCCCTCTAACAGACAGTCCCGGCAGACTGCACAGCCGCACTGCTCCACACCACTGCACATGCAAAGCCAGGTGTAAGGTCTCCAACCCTGAGCTTTGGAACTCCTCGGTAAGTGTAGGTGGAAATCTGGGCATGTACAGGCAAAGAAACCATCATGAGGAGGGGTTTGTTCTGTTTCCCAGAGACCTGGGCTTTGCTTTGTAATGAAATGGAGAAGCTACAGAACCAGAGGGCCTTGTGGTTGTCACCTTTCAGGAAGTGTCCTCATGAGGAAGGACCATCCTGAAGTCACCTTGGTGCCCTTCCTGTGGTAGCAAGGGAATCTCTTAAAGGGACTTCCTTTCAAGCTCCACAGGCTGTTTGTCACCTGCTGAGTCTTATTTTATCCTCATGCAGCTCTCTGATATCAAATCAATGCCCTGGCCACTTTGCCAGAGTGAGGGAAACAAACTTAGTGGTATTAAGTGGTCTGCACTTGGCTTGGCTGAGGTTTTGTTTGTTTTTATGCTCTAAGAAAGGATTTTGTATATCCCCGGTTATCCTAGAACTCCATATATAGCTAAGATGACACCCAACTCTTATTTTTCTCCCTCTGCCTGGAAAAAGGTGGGATTGGAGGGGCGTACCGCCCCTCCCAGCCTTGAACGAACGCCTAAGTGGTGCACATAGCCTGGAACCCCATCTCTCCTGTGCTTTCTCCGGCATCAGAGTGCACTATCTCTATCAGGTCATGTATGCCCTCAGCTGGCACATCATACCCATGAAGGAGTGTGCCCGGGCCTGTTGACACTACCGCTGATCCTCGGTCAGCGAGCATGGGAAATACGGCTGCCAGAGTGGAAAAGCCCTTACCTCTGAGATGTGAGCCTAACACTTCCATTATCTTTTCCATTTCCAGAAAATGAAGTGTCAACCCCAGCCCCTCCCCCAGAAGGTAAGTAAAACCATCTCCTCATGTGTTTGAGCAGTAAACGCTGAAGTCCATCCCGGCATGATTTGGCCTCCGTGGGTGCCGTGAGCTCTAACCTGTTTCTGACTGGATGACTGGATGACGGTGGGTGTGCTAAACGGATAACAAAAATAATACAGTGTATTAACGTAATTTGAACAGCGCTTCCTATGTATGGTGGGATCACTTCCAAGTCCTTCTGTTCTGTGCAAATTGCCGCTGGGCCCACGTTTTGTCTCGGTGGAGGCAGAGTATTTATGAAGCTTTCCTGGGTCTAGTAGAAGCGTGCGTTTGCATGTTTCTTGTGACTGTGGAAAACGGATCCCATCTCATCCTGACACCATTAGCTTCTTAACTTTTTCCATGTCGCCATCTGGCCCCTTTATAAGCTCTTTGGGAAGTTTGAAAGGTTTGGGACCACTGAGGCACAGCATCAGATGTAATGTATTAAATTGTTAGTATTTTCTGGCCTCCCAGATGGGGCGGGGGAATCGCTAAAACTATCCAGTAAAATTCTTGGTAGGTCTACTACAGCCAGAGACACACGGAGTCTGACTTACATAGAAGAGACCTGTGGCTTAGGAAAGAGAAGGGAGCTGAGAGGATCTAAACAAGCCCAAATGATGGCTCAAAACTCAGGGTGCACCTCAGGAATCATTGGTGTGCCTGCTCCTGACAAGACAAAGAAACCAAAATCGTGCCAAGTGCCCCCAAAGCCCTCAACCCAGGCCCAAAACAAAACAAACAAACAAACAAACAAACCCCAAACCTCCTTCTTGTCACCCTTCCTCCAAGAGGTGACTGGGGAGTCGCTTGGGTTATGCAGAACTCCAGGTGTCTCCCTAACCCTGCAGAAGGATCCAGGGCTTCCTTCCAAACACTGGAAAGATAAAACCCACACTGTACCCAACACGGCCTGGAGTTCTAAATAGAAAACGGTTTCCCGTGTTACTGGTGTACAGTCAAATTGAAAATAAAAACAGCCGGCAGAACAATGAGATGAACTTAGCTACTGTACCGGCAGGCTCTCAAGGCTGTAAGAAGGCCTCCCTCATATGCCAGTTACCTGAGCTGGCAATGTGGTGCGGAGCCAAGGGGTGGGAGAGCACCACGGACTGGTCTTGCCCAGTTCACGTAAAACTGCTTAAGACTTCAATTTCTAGTACTCCTTCTTTTTGTTTTGCTGGCAATCTATGAGAGAATTCTGCAGCTTTTCTGTCCTGGGGATAGTGTTTATGAAGGCAGATCCGGGACTCGAGCTCTTCACACAAGCCTCTTTCTCTAACTAGGTTACCAGCCTCACTGAAAACTGAAAGAGAAAGGAATACTGCCAAATTTCCAAATGAACGAAACAGGCTCGAAGCCCTATGAGGTCATACGGGTAAACTCGGGTTTAGTATTTTTGTAGATGTCTATCCTGAAGCCATTGGAGACTGTGACATTCCTGTTAGGATCGTCTTCCTCCTTGCTATGTGTTCTTCTTGTATGTGAGACTTATTTTGGCCTTTGCTGAGCACACTGAGAACCTAGATAAGCCTTTCCCTTCTGCCTGCAGGTCAGATGCTGGGCTAGGCCACTATAAACTATGCTTTCCCTAGCCTGCCATATTTCATATTTATTAGACAGTGTTGAGCTCCTGGGGCTCCTCTCGGACTTGGCTGAAACAGTCCTTAGTCAGCTGAGATCTGACTCACTAGTTATAGAAAGAAACAGACAGACAGACAGACAGATAGAAATAGAGAAGGTAGATGGCAGAACTCATGCTTGAAACAATATTTAATTTTTTTTCTTGTTTGTCTGACTCAGGGTGTCACATACCTCAGGCTGGTCTTGAACTCATGATTGTTTTGCTTCCATGGGATTACAGTGTGTGCCAGCACACCCAGCCATGGATGAAAGTTACTCGACTGTTTTAGGATGTATTTGTGTGGGTATCTGTGTGGATGTATGTGCACACCAGAAGAGGAATAGAGTTACAGGTAATTTCAGCCACCTGACGTAGGTGATGGGATCCAATCTTAGGTCTTTGTGTTTGAACAGCAAGTTCTCTTCACTGCTGAGCCATCCCTCCAGCCCCGACCGTTATTACTGTACACATCATATCTTCTCCTCTCTAATATGATTCGGAACAGAAAGAAATACAAGGTAGATGACATTGACTGATAAAATTTGATCCCACTGTCCTCATAACACATTTATTGTTACCCAGGCCAATCCAGAAGACTTTTGTGCTTACAAGAACATTTTCAAACTACGTACATGGCACAATTACTTTATAACTCCTTGTAGCCGACAGAAGCTAAGCTATTGAAACCCTTTACATGGGTCAAAGTTCCTTCAAATGTCCCTGGGTGAACTCTAAAGTAAAGTAGACTTATTTTAAATATATTTTAAAATACATTTAAATTTATTTTTTAAACATAGTATGCTCAGTTCCACTACAGTATGTAATACAACATGGTAAAGGTAGGTGGATTTTTTTTTTCTTTCTTTCTCTTGTTCTTTCTTCTTATCTTCCTTTATTTTATTTTTGGTTTGTTTATTGAGAGTTTCTCTGTGTAGTCCTAGTAGCCCTGAAGCTTGATATATAAAGCAGGCTGTCTGTAAATTCCCAGACCCTCTGCCTCCCGAGTGCTGGGATGAAAAGAGTGTGCCAAAGCCAATCGGCGGTGGTGCACACCTTTAATCCCAGCACTTGGGAGGCAGAGACAGACAAATCTCTGTAACTTCAAGGCCAACCTGGTCTACAGAGTGAGTTCCAGGACAGGCTCCAAAGCTCCAGAGAAACCCTGTCTCAAAAAACAAAAAACAAACAAACAAAAAGAATGTGCCACCATACCCAGCCCTGTGTTAACTGTATTTTAACAAAATGTGTATTGCATGTTTTTAGATATACTTTTTAAACAATCACATTTATTAACTGCTTTGATTAAAGGTTAAAGCGACTCTAAACTATACTCCCCAAATTCCTGATTAATATGCAGATAATGAGTTTGTAGCGTCATTAACATCATCTGTTTCCTTCCTCTCCCTCTGCTCACCGCCCAATAAAGTGCTGTAAGACACTTGTAAAAATGTGCTTGTACTTTCCACACAGAACCAAATAAAGAGAAAGAGGCGGGAACTACGCCAGCAAAAGGTGAGTTGGAGGGAGGGAAACGAGACTGAGTTCAACAGGGTCAGGACAGGAACCAGTCTGGAGTGGGTGAGCTGGCTGGGTTTCAGGCCCACGGAGGAAGCTGAGTAAAGTTGTTTGATCTAGTTTGCTTCAGCTGGGAAAATCAGCTGACTTATCCAGAGGTTTCAAAAATTTGCCAGTTTTGACTTGTTACGTAACTCACGGTACCTCAGAGGACACAGTCTGTAGACCCATGAAGACCAGCCCCTCACGGTAACACAGAGGACATAGTCTGTAGACCCATGAAGACCAGCCCCTCACGGTACCTCAGAGGACACAATCTGTAGACCCATGAAGACCAGCCCCTCACAGTAACACAGAGGACACAGTCTGTAGACCCATGAAGACCAGCCCCTCACGGTAACACAGAGGACACAGTCTGTAGACCCATGAAGACCAGCCCCTCACAGTAACACAGAGGACACAGTCTGTAGACCCATGAAGACCAGCCCCTCACGGTAACACAGAGGACACAGTCTGTAGACCCATGAAGACCAGCCCCTCACGGTACCTCAGAGGACACAGTCTGTAGACCCATGAAGACCAGCCCCTCACAGTAACACAGAGGACACAGTCTGTAGACCCATGAAGACCAGCCCCTCACGGTACCTCAGAGGACACAATCTGTAGACCCATGAAGACCAGCCCCTCACAGTAACACAGAGGACACAGTCTGTAGACCCATGAAGACCAGCCCCTCACAGTAACACAGAGGACACAGTCTGTAGACCCATGAAGACCAGCCCCTCACAGTAACACAGAGGACACAGTCTGTAGACCCATGAAGACCAGCCCCTCACAGTAACACAGAGGACACAGTCTGTAGACCCATGAAGACCAGCCCCTCACAGTACCTCAGAGGACACAGTCTGTGGATACACTGATTTGTAGACACTGACATTATACATTAGGCAGACATCATGCAGCCGCTTACTGAATTGGACACTCACTCACTGGTGTAATATTGACTTATGTTTTGCACTTGGGAGAAATACTACAGTTTTGGGAAAGATGTAATCATTATTGTGTGTGTCTCCATGGTTGAAGGTGTTGTCATCACTGCCCATCTCTTCTTAGGCTAAGGTAGGAGCCTTGGCCTGAAAGGAAAGGTTTTCATGGAAGCTGACGGACAGCGTTGTCTTACACGTTTACATTTTTACACTAACATTTATTTGAGTCATGAATCATCTAGTTTAAATTTCAGAGTAATTATTTTCTTATTGCAATAAGAACATGCTTTTCATTCCTGGACACAGCTCAAAGCACGTTAATTTTCTATTTGTTCCTTGTATGTCTTATATGATTTCCTAATTCCTGTGCTACTGTCTCCTACACACCATTAAAACCTTTATTTTTGTCCTTCCGTATACTGGACTTTCCTCAGATAACGTGGACTTACTCTCTTGTAAATGAAGGCACGGTGTTAGCATATTACACTTTGTCCTGACCTTCAGGAGTGCCCGTGGACAGTACCGCGGATGCTAATCCTGGCTACGTGGCCATCGTTCAAGGCTATTTTCTTACAGAATGCAGACAGTGCAAACGCCTAAACTTCTTTCCATGATACGGGTTCAAGGAGGCTTGAACATCCTGGCCGCGGTCATTGTAACATTATTCTCAACAAGACCAGTGGGGTATAATACCTCTGCTTCCAAGTTTGGAAAGGGGCTTGATCTGACCTGCGGGGCTTAACCAACAGGACAGGTGATGTAATCCCAGAAGGCAAGCTGTCATGCTTTCTACAAAGCCCGGGCTCGACCCTCAGTCTGCAAAGGTCATTCTACTCCATTCCTATGCTTAAGTTTTCTAGAAACTAAAGCAGCCAATCGCCAATACTTCCTTATAGAAAACAAGTGTGATGACAGAAATAAGACCAAGGGATGGGATCCCCTAAAATTAGTAGCTTTTCTCCCCTCTTCTATTTGTAGACACAGCTACGTACAGTCACATGCCTGGGTTCAGAACCTGCTGGGCATGTTGGTTTTCTACAGTCTCATGCCTGGGTTCAGAACCTGCTGGGCATGTTGGTTTTCTACAGTCACATGCCTGGGTTCAGAACCTGCTGGGCATGTTGGTTTTCTACAGTCGCATGCCTGGGTTCAGAACCTGCTGGGCATGTTGGTTTTCTACAGTCGCATGCCTGGGTTCAGAACCTGCTGGGCATGTTGGTTTTCTACAGTCGCATGCCTGGGTTCAGAACCTGCTGGGCATGTTGGTTTTCTACAGTCGCATGCCTGGGTTCAGAACCTGCTGGGCATGTTGGTTTTCTACAGTCGCATGCCTGGGTTCAGAACCTGCTGGGCATGTTGGTTTTCTACAGTCGCATGCCTGGGTTCAGAACCTGCTGGGCATGTTGGTTTTCTACATACAGTCGCATGCCTGGGTTCAGAACCTGCTGGGCATGTTGGTTTTCTACATACAGTCGCATGCCTGGGTTCAGAACCTGCTGGGCATATTGGTTTTCTACATACAGTCGCATGCCTGGGTTCAGAACCTGCTGGGCATGTTGGTTTTCTTTGAGTCATTCTTTATACTTGGCAAGCAAGTTGATTTAAGTATAAAAAGTTGATAACCCTATATAAGGAAGCTAGGTAAATGGTTCTATTTTGGTTTCTATTTGTGTAGTCCTTTTCAATGGCCATCCATTCTCATCCAGGACAGGGAGATTTCAAAGAATATAGCTAAGCAAAAAGGTACAATAAGAAAGAATTACTGTGTGGGCTAAATGGTGTTAATGGTCGCCACACTTTCTCCTAGGATTAACTAGAATGTCTTCTTCTGCTCACTCTTTTTTAATTTTTTTTTAACTCTCCGATTCTGGTTCCAGACCTTTGACAGCTTACCCTGGCCATCTGGTTCACTTCCACCTCCCCTTCTTCCCCCTGATTTTTCTTGGACCTATTGTCCCTGTCATTTACGGTTGTCTCCACTTAGTCACGCATTAGTGGCCGACTCCTTTGCTTTTCCATGATCAGGCACGGGGTCTTAGCACCTCATTGGTCTCCTCATCTCATTCCCTCCACCATCTGGCACAGAACCTTACAGGACAACCTTCCAATGAATGCTTGCAGGAGGAATCAACAATTGAATCTCCACGATGATCCGGGTAGTTTTATCCCTACATTCTCCTCACTCGCTGGGCAAGATGCATACTCAGAGTTAGCGAGGGTAGCATAGAACAGCTTGCCCAAAGCCTTTGAATATGACCACACCTGGAAATTAGTTCTGAACTTATCCTGGCATCTTTTACTACTGTGCACTCTAGTCCTCTGTCTAGTTAAACTATCTTCAATAGATAAGCTCTTAGGCTATCACTGTGAACAGTGCGCTGCTGTCCCGGAGAGACGGCCCTATAGGTAAGAGCGCTGACTGCTCTTCCAGGAGGACCCAGGTGAAACACTTAGCACCCGGGTGGCAGCTCAGAGCCATGTGTCACTGCAGGCTCTTCCGTCCTCTGTGACACCGCCCACATGTGGTTCAGGCGTAAAGTCCACACGTTTTAAGAATATTTTTAACTGGATTTACTCTGGGATGACCTCAATATTTTCTGGGGAAAACAAACAAACCTCGCTTTTGTAGCCAAGGAGAGTTATTTGGTTCAGGTATCAAGCTCGTAATTAGGGTGTTGGCTATATCTGCCAACTTCTTCAGACACGTTAGGAGCTTCAGCGTCATTCATGGGCATGCACACACAATCCTCGCACCTGAGGAGCTGAGGCAGCAAGAATGAGTTTGAAGCCAGCCAAGGCTACAAAGCAAGACCCTATTTAAAAAAAAAAATTCTTTTTTTAGTACCCTGTTAGTTCAATGTGTGTGTGTGTGTTTACATATATATGTGTGTATATTTACACATATATGTATAGACATGTATCTATATATGTGTATATATGTACACCTATATGTGTAAATATATTTATTGCACATATGCATGTGTGTGATAGGCTTAGTTGAAAGAATTACTGTGCCTTTTGGTTGTTTTTTTTTTTTCAGAGAAATAATTGCTTTTTGTGGTTGCTGCAAGGAAAATAAAACCTTATTTACTCTTCCCAGGGTTTCGCATCACCACATAAACCATCTCACATGAAACCACGCACGCTTCTCAAATGTCTCACAGGACCTAAGCTGGAGTCTCCTCCTCCTGACCCGGCTGTGGCCGGCAGACGAGGAAGTACATCAGCAGACCTTCCGACCTGTCTTTAAAGAGTCATTAACTCATTTTCTTCACTTAGGTCCCTTTGTCCCTGCAGTGATGCTATCCGGAGCTTGTTACTCGCACACTTAAACGAGTTTCAGCGTTTGCCTTTAGCTGCCAATCAATCTGTCACCCGCTGAGATGCTTCTTGCAGACTTTTCCTTTTCTTCTGCTGTGTGTTCTAGTGTCCCTGCTTTAAAGTAATGAACTTAGCTGAAAATTCACATCATTGTATTTTCCAGTTCTGAGACAGCGCTAGAAGATAGAACGTTGGATTAACAGGTTCAGAGGAGAGGAAGAAACTCATTAAATATACATATTTGAAATAAAATGAATATTGATTTTTGTAAACATCAAAACATGAAGGCATGTGTCATTTTAAAAAGTGTTAAGTTAATAAAAATGACACAAAAATGATGAACTAATGTTAGCTGTTGTTGCTGTCTTCTGATATTTTGTTGTTGCTGTTATGCTTTGGATATTTTAATATTTTTTTTACATGATTGCCCTGCTTGAGATCGTCATTAATTTGCCCAAATCAGACAAGATATTATATCAGTATTTAACTGGTGTTTGCTGTGAACCAGGTATATCTCATATGCTTTTTGTCTCCTTTCTAAAGTCTCAGCATTTTTCTGAGGTTTACATTGCTTAAGTTATTAATCTTTACATTAGCAGGCCAATAAAAACCAGCTATGGGAAAGCCAAGCAGAGTGGTCCTCGTCTTTAATGCCGGCGCGTAGGAGGCAGAGGCAGGTGGATCACTTTGAGTTCAAAGCCAGCCAGGTAGAAATAACTGCATACCCAACAGAGCCTAGAAGGCTGAAAACCCTCCGTACGGGATCTGCGGTGGTTGTGATCAGGGCTCACACGTGACCCAGAGGACTCATGCACCTCACTGAGATTCCAGGCCGTGAATGTGGCTGTATTCTCTCGCTCCTCTGACTTCTTCCCTGAAAACTAAAGATTTTTAGCCATAATTTTCACGGCTATTTTTCCATGGCTTAGAAACAAGATTTGCTGTTGTTTTTATCTAAGTTGTTCTATTACCAATAAAGACTCGGAAGTCAGGTATTGATATTGAGCTGAAAACCCAATAAGATGAAAGAAGCGGCCAGTTGATTTTTTTGCTTTTTTTCATTTTTTATTGATTTTATTAAGCTATACATTTTTCTCTGCTCCCCTCTCTTCCTCTCCCCTCCCCTTCAACCCTCTCCCAAGGTCCCCATGCCCCCAATTTACTCAAGAGATCTTGTCTTTTTCTATTTCCCATTTAGATTAGATCCATGTATGTCTCTCTTAGTGTCTTCATTGTTGTCTAAGTTCTTTGGGATTGTGGTTTGTAGGCTGGTTTTCTTTGCTCTATGTTTAAAAACCACTTATGAGTGAGTACATGTGATAATTGTCTTTCTGGGTCTGAGTTACCTTACTCAGTATGATGTTTTCTAGATCTATCCATTTGCTTGCAAAATTAAAGATGTCTTTTTTTTCCTGCTGTGTGGCACTCCATTGTGTAAATGTACCACATTTTCCTTATCCATTCTTCAGTCAAGGGGCATTTAGGTTGTTTCCGGGTTCTGGCTATGACAAACAAAGCTGCTATGAACATAGTTGAACACATGTCCTTGTGGCACGATTGAGCATCCTTTGGGTATATACCCCAAAGTGGTATCGCTGGGTCTTGAGGATTTTTTCCTAGAGCCGCAGCAAGAGCAGTGTTTCTCCACATGTTCCAGACCAAAAAAAAAAAAAAAAATCCTCCAGGAATCTCTAAGTCCCTCCCTCCTCCTTCCTATGTGCTTCTCTATCCATATTCCTAGCTTTCCTGTCAACTAGTTACTGGCTCTTCCCCCATCCAAGGTTAATTTTATTAACAGTCTCAGAGTTTCACAGGATGACCAAATATCCTGCAACAGTGTGTTTTGCTAAATTGCCCTTCTGTGTAGTTAGAGGATGTAGCCTGCTGCCCGCAGATGCTGTCTCTGAGTGTCTTGTATTCTAGTAATCCCAAATGGAAATGGTAGACTCTTCATCAGCGTTGTAGCCCCTTAGAAGCAGTCATCAGTGTGACACCCATACTACACTGACTATTTTGTCTCTTTACTTTTGAGATTCTTTCTTTCTTTTTTTTTTAAAGATATTAAATGTCACAGAACCTAAAAGGTTCACATAGTTTCCTCCTGGCAACAGAATCTGCCTTTCATGGTAGATAAGAAAAATTTAAACTTTTCTTCTTCTTCTTCACCCAATTCAATTGAATTTAACTAAGCCAGTGTTGGAGAGTTTGAGGTCAGATTTTCAACACCCAAGGTCGATCACAGAGATGAACACCAGCAACCTCAGTTCTCAGGAGACCGCCGAGGCAGGGGGATTTCGAGTTTGAGGCTCATGACTTCCAGGCTGGCTTTCTCCTTCTATTTCAGAAGTAGCTATAGATGTCCATTTTTTGGAATGTTAATGAGTGCTCCAGGAGAGGAGAACTCTAAAGGGAAATGATTTAAGAAGGGCATCCCCTCTAGTCAATTCCTGGTGCACACGAACTCATCAAGGGCGCTGACCTTTGCACCGGTGAACGTGCACACACAACACAATAAAATATAAACATTTGCTTGAGCCTAGCATTTCCTAACCTTCGATCACTAAACATTTCCACTGAACAATCCCGATTTTTGTAACCTGACTTTGAAATAATAACACTGAGGGTCTCTATGCTTCGTGTTTCAATATTTTGTTTGAAGAAGTGGTACAAAACATCCCTGGTTGAACGTAGCGTGAAGTTACTGAAATAATATTTGTTGCAAATATTCAAATAGATCATACGAAAGCCTACCTTTTCCGTAATTTTTAAACTACTTTTACTAAACATGCTATTCACACGGACCTTCTGTATCATATGTGTGAGGCCACATAAGGGTCTATTTTGACAAGTGTAAAATGTGTCTTATTCACTCAAACCTTAGCCTGCATGCTTTGGGAAGGAAGGGTCAGGGTTTCCAGCACTATCTGCTGCCTCTTTAAGCATGCAGAGCACGCACGTTGCTACACAGGTGGGGTCGGGAAGGGGCCCTTCCATGCCTCTGAGCATAAGCCCTCCACCACATATTGTGAAACTCATCAATTTGCATGAGTAAATTTTAAATGATGTAACACTGGAAGTTCCAATACAATCTCGGGAAAATGCTGTAAAGTTCTGACAGTGATTATCGCTGAACTTAACAAAACGAACTAATTCTTAGTCATTTACTCGAGTTCCGGCTTCTTAAATACAGAAGGGAAACTTGGGGGTTAGCTGGGTGGAAATAAGTTCTCACACAGTCTTTGGAAGCTGTGTGTCAGCGTCTCACTGAATGTGGCATATGGATAACTTCCGACACTGATTCCAGCTATGACAAACAAACCTGGAAACCCCCTCCATCATTTTCCCACCGACTTACAGTTACAGAAACTCTGGCACAGTTTCATTTTTTTAAAACTATGTTTTCATTTGAATTACCCAGCGCTCACCAGTATTGTACTTCTGTTCGGTTTGGGGTTTCGCCTGTTCTCTTAAAGTTTGCCTGCAGGTGCAAGGTCTCCTACGGCTTCACTCAGTGGCTGAAAAGGCTGTGAAGCCTCTCTCCTCTTTTCCAGATCCCTCTCCCCCAGGTCACCCGGATGAAGTTCTTTCTTCCTTGACTTTTTCCTCCTGTTTCTTGTTTCAGAGGAAGATGAGGCCTCTCCGCCGAGTGCCCTGCCTCCAGGTTAGGACCATTCCCTGGCCCAGCTTCTGCCTCCTCATCACTCCATTGTCCCACTGTAGAAGCAAAGAGTCGGGGAAGCGAGAGGGGAATCATTGTCTTAGATGATGATTTCCAAGAGAAACTTCTGAAAAGGAAGATTTCCTAGCCAGGTGTGGTGGTACACACCCACTCTCCCAGTAGTGGGGAGGCTGAAGCAGGAGGACTCTCAAGACCAGGCTATCTTGGGCTACAGAGTAAGTTCAAGGCCAGCCTGAGTTACTTGGTGAGGCGTTGTCTTAAAAAAAGAAAAAAAGGAAAAGAGAAATCCTGGACATGGATGAATTCAGGGATGAAAATGTTTGTCATCCGTTTTCATCTATGTATCCTGCCACTCCCATCCTTATGATTTTCTTCCTTCGTAACAAAAAGAGATAGGGTTGGGGGTACCCCCAAGAAGGTTGTAGTCACCCCACTTCCCTCCTTCCTATGCTTGCCTGCTTCCTCCAAATCATGCTTTCCTTGCAGGTTTGGGTAGTCGGGCCCTGGAGAGAAAAGATTCAGGTGAGCGAATGCATCGGGACCCCAAGCTTCACAGCACTAATGACTGTCTCCTGAAGCCCTGTTCATTCTAATCCTTGTTTTATTTGGTTTGCAGCTTTGACAGCAACCTTTCGTCCCATGTCCCAGTACAAAAAGACTAATGCATTGAGAAACAATTAATTTTGCATGATACAAATGCACACATCCAGGAATCCAGGCACACACACTCCGTAGACTTACTTGCTTTACTTCCTAATATCGTTTTTAACATTCAGCAAACAGAGATCAGTCTCCACTCCTGGGATATGCCCAAGTTATAATTCACATCCGTACATAATCTTAAACACAATTACTAGACACATTTTCAGACACTGTCAGCTGTATCAGCAATTCTGAAGCTGTTTGATCATTCATTCATTCAACATCTGTATGCCGTGGGCCTAACCCGCTCCATCACTCGCTACTTGAGGGCCAATCAGTGGCAAAGGCACTGCGGGCATAGGAATGAACAAAACAATAAAAATTCTTGTCCTCGTACCATCTACGCAAGCGGTGGCCACTCCCGACTATCGTTGACGGCACAGACACAACGTGCACCTGTCACCTAATAACTTGGGAGTTAGGAATGCGCATTCAAGAGAGGACTCGGCTTAGCTTCCTCGCGGGCAGAATTTTACGACTGAGCATGGCTGACACTGGAAAACTAAGATGATTAAACGTGTCCTCTCCTTGTTTTCATGAGCGCTAACAAGTGGAGCTATTGACCCGTGCCTTTTCCCCCAGCGATCAAGGGCGGACAACCGAACTCCGCACTTGGTTCAGAGAGGGCTCGGAGACCATTCCCCCTGCCCCCACCTGCCCCCCTCCTTCACTGCGGTTGACTGCTGATCGGTGTTAACCCTGCACCCCCTTTCAGACTAGGAAATACAGAAGTGCTTCCTTTTCAGCTTGTCTCTCTTTATGGGAAAGCTTCGACCAGTCTTCTCTCTGTTTTTGTTTTTTGTTTCCTTCCTTGCAGGACAATCGCACTATTCCTTACATTTGTACCTGCAGGTCGTGACCCCTTTACCTACCTCTCTGTAGACTTTCCTACTGAACACAGCAAGGAACCTAAAAGTACAGAGCCAGGCTTGGCTCTGTGACCCACACTGGGCAGTTTACCCTCAAAGAGACTCTCCTTTTTAGCTTCTCCCGATTCTGTTGTATGGATTCGGCCCTAGAGTCAGTCTCCTGGAAAGACACCAAGACTTCTGCGTGAATCTCTAATGGCCGCTGTGTAGATGATGGGGAACAGGCAGAACACCAAAACAGTAAACTCACCCCAGAAGCTTCACTGTTGCAGGAATTAGACAATGTCCCTTGGCCCGGCCGTGGAAGATCTGTCCCTGTAAGGATGGAGATCTCTCCCTCCCTTCTGGTGGTGGGTGGGACAAGAGAATCCCATCATTTTGATCTAGGTTTATTAGGTGAGAGCAAGAATCAGTAGGAGGAGAACAGCAAACACAGGTAAGCCAGCCTGTGGAGAACCTGGCCCTGAGATGATCCGTGTCCTCCTTTCTGCTTCCAGAATGGTCTCTGGGCGAGTCACCCGCTGGCGGAGAGGAGCAGGACAAACAGAATGCCAACTCGCAGCTGTCCACCCTGTTTGTTGAAAAGCCTCAGACAGGATCAGTGAAAGTTGGTGAGTATCGACCCAGGAATCCTTCCCCTTTACACAGATCACAAAATGAATCATTTTAAATTGAGATTTTCAGTAGCCACGAAAACATGCATCATATCCATGTCGTTCCACAATATTTTCATTACAGGAGATCTTGTACCCCATTTCTCCGTTCCCTAATCCTGACTTTGTTTCTATGGATCTACCCACCCTGTTTATTTATATAAATGGAATAATTATACAACACACGGTCTGTTGCGTTAGGAGTCTCGTGATCAGCATAACATGTTTGAGGTCCACTCTTGTTGTAGTATCAGTATTTCTTTTTATGAGTGAGCAATGATATATTGTACCCAAATGCTACACCATGGATTTTATAACCCCAAAGATGGGATGATGGTTATTTTAGTAGCTGTTAGTGAACAGGAGTCCAGCGTCGGAACCTGAGAGCCAATTTGGTTGGGTCTAAAAGGTTGGTTCTTCTTCTTGCTAATAGGACAGACTCTTTAGCCTCTTTCCACCTCGGTTTCTTCTTGTGTGAAATGAGAATAAATCATGAGGCCTGCCTGTGAAGTACTCTGACCCAGCTCTGAAGACTGGGGCCTGCTGTCACTGTAAAAGGACTCACCCCATCGGGGGCTTAGGACACTCTCTAGTCTGTACATGTGATAGATAAACTATGTCGTGTGTCGCAGGGGCAGCTGATCAGACAGATGGTTAAGATTTGAAAATAATTATTCAAAAATCTTCATTACATGCTACCTGGTTGTGCTGGATACAGTATACCATATGAATCCATATAAGTTATAGTCTAAAGACAGGACCAGACAAGAAAAGTTAACCAGATAACCACAAAAGCTACATGCCACGAAGGAACTAAACAGAGAGCCAAGACAGAGAGGAACTTTGGGTCTCTGGGGTATTAAGTCAGCGAATTCTCATGATCAGAATCAGACTTGGGTGGTTGACCAGATATTATACAAACAAACACATGCCTAACTATCTCCTAGAGTTTCTTCTTTCAGGTTTAGTGTACAAGTAGAAATGTTGGCTCCTTGTATGTTCTTGTAAGACACTGAGACACTGGGCCAGTGGCCAGACTGCTTCTGATGTCCCCAGGGCCTAATCAGTGACTACATAGACATTTCAAGTCACTTCAAAGAGAGCAGTTTAACATACTCATAGCCCTGTAATTGTAGGCATCCCATCATATTGAATAATAAAGATATATGTTTCTTTTGTGGGTTTTTTTATTCCACATAAATGTAAGTTCACACATAGATATTTCTTTCCACCAATATTTTCATTGCTTTTTTTTCTGATCAGAGTTTCCAAATGGGCTGGGATGTGGTTCAATGGCAGAGTAATTATTTAGAATGCACAAGGCCCCAGGGTTCAGATAAATATATATATATGTATATATTTGTACATATATATTAGCATATTATCTGAATATATGTGTGTATATAACCATATAATATATAATAGTGTATTATATACTATATAAATATATATTACTAAGTAAAAGATATATATAGAGAGATACATACAGAAATACATACACACATACATGCATACACAGAAACTTCCAAAGCAGATCAGATGGACTTCCCTAAGACTTCAAGGATACTTATCACAAAGCAGGGCCCCATCCATTGTGCCATCACGACACGGTAAGCCAGGTTCTATACTGTACAGACCTGCACCGACTCCCTTCTGCAGAAAACAAGACAAACGACAGTTTCTAAATCCCAGGTTAAACCCTTTGTGCTTTTTCTAGGCGCCAACATCACCTTCATTGCCAAAGTCAAGGCGGAAGATCTTCTCCGAAAGCCCACGATCAAATGGTTCAAGGGGAAATGGATGGACCTGGCCAGCAAAGCTGGGAAACACCTGCAGCTGAAGGAGACCTTCGAGAGGCAAACTCGGGTACGGCCTGAGCCCCTGGCTCACCCTCCTGCGGGGAGCAGAAAGCTGCTCCAGACTGCTGCACGTTTATCCTTCCCTAGGGAGTCTGTTCGTCCCAGATAACTGAGACAGTGACATCAAAGAAAGCATCCCCTCCAAGTCCAGCTTGGTGAACCAACGAATCCACTGGGGTTATCTCTAGGGGCCTATATAAGGTGTATTTCTACAGCAGCATGGGGAAATCAGGGGCCACAGCAAGAAAAGCCTCACCCCAGCGTGGGTGTTGGTTCCTGGAAGCTGGATCACCCATCTTCAGTGCAACTTAACTGAGAGCTAGGCCTGAAGATTGTCCTCTCCTTCAGTAATTCTTTACTGTTTGTGTAACCACAGGGAGGGGCCTTGCGAGTCTCCACACTCCCTCCACAAGGGAACGTTAAGAAGGCTTCATCTTGTGATTGTCTCATGCTGGTGATTGGCAGCTAGTCTGGTTCGCAATGGCAACGATCAGATCCAGCCCAGAGGAAATAGCCCACACGACACAAGTTTGTTTTGAGAGATTTTAGTCCCTCTGGGTTATCGTTCCTACGTCTGCCCTCTGTCGCAATTGTCTCGCTGTGTCTAGAAGCCATGGGCACATTCACCCTTCTAGACCGAGACCTAGTGGATATAGATTCCCTTTTCTCCTTACACCAATACTGAGAAATCTGTTCAGTAATTGAAAGGCGAGCACCTGTCTCTGTCACAAAGGTCAGCCCGCAGAATGTCTGGATGCTTTTTGTTGCAGATATACACATTCGAGATGCAGATTATCAAGGCCAAGGAGAACTACGCAGGAAATTACCGGTGTGAGGTCACCTACAAGGACAAATTTGACAGTTGTTCCTTTGATCTCGAAGTGCATGGTAAGAGAACCATCTCACCTGGATAAATGTGGATTTGTACGGGTGGAAAGGGGTTGAGAAGAAATTTATGTAAGGCTATCTATCAGATTTGTGTGATTTAATTTGCGTTTTGCTTTGTTTTTGAGACAGGGTTTCTCTGTGTAGCCTGACTATCCTGAAACTCACTCTGTAGACTAGGCTGACCTCAAACTCACAGAGATGCCTCTGCCTCTGCCTCCATAGTGCTGGCATTAAAGACGTGTGCCACCACCACCTGGCTTGATTTGCTTTTAAGACTCTGTTTTTCTGATTGTGGAGATTCAGTGAGCCCAGTGAACCAGTATTATCTCTTGCTATCATATTCCCTCTGTCTCCTAGAGAATTATATTATTTTTATAATGATTTTATCTGTTGCATGAGGCTGCTTTTCCTCTGAGGGTTGGGAATAAGACTCTAAGGATGGCAGGAAGCAGGGACTGAAGGGAGATGCTCTCTTATAGTAATTAAGTCCCAAAATGGAAATTCCCTGCCCATGCATACATGTATAGCCCAGAGAAAACACAATACGGGTAAATCTTAGGGTACATTGAGGATGGGTGAAATCTCCTCTTTTGTAGGAGTGCAGGTAGAAAGCCAACTTGCCAGCAGCAATCATTACCTTAAGATGAGTTCATCCAAATGTGATATGGCCCACTAAAAATTTTTAAAAGGCCAATATTGTTTTAAACGTAATTATTGACATGGAACGGAATTGAGTCTTAGGAAGCTTTTCTCTGCAACCTGCTGTTTGTTCCGCATCTGGGGTGATGTCATTGTGTCATGTGCCCTGGACCTCAACGTGGGTCCCTCTGGAGCAGGGTAGCCAGGATCACAAAGACTCCACAAACCACTTGAGCGTGTGGGTGAAGGGAGTCAGCTGTGGCTCAATGCACAGGGAAGGGCAGTCATGCCAAAGGGAAACTCCCTTCCTGTACTCAAGCAGTGTTAGGCAAATCAGAGACTATGAGGAGGTGAACCTTGTTCTCACATTAGGGTGAGCTCCTCCAGTAAGCTGTGTAGACGAGCTATGTGTGGTACATGCCTCAGCCACTCAGGAGACAGAGACTGCTACTGAGGCCAGCCTGGTTTATAGAATAAATTTCAGACCAGACAGTGCTACATAATAAAACTCTGTCTCTTAAAAAAGTGAAAATGAAAGAAAGGAAGGGAGGCAGGCAGGCAGGAGAGGAAGAGAGGTGGGGGAGGGAGGGGAGGGGAGGGGAGTGGAGTGGAGCAATGCGGACAGGCTGGAAAGGACATGACGTTCTTATTCCGAGAGATGAAAAGCAGATGTGGAATGGTCATGGTCCCTTCACTGTAAGGATTTTGGTACCCAACAAAGCTGCACTACCCCAGCCAGGCATGTCAAAGAGTCTCCTGGGAAACCTTTTCAGAATTCTGATCTTTGGACTTCCCTCCATGATCTAGCAGTTCAAAATCCCTATCAGGAAATATCAAGTTAATGTGTTTAAAAGTTCTTGTGAACCAGTGGACAGGCAGGTAGAATGACAGTTTGCCTTCGAGGCCTTTCTGCTGGTTCTTCATTTAGAGAATGAGAGAGGCTGCCTCAGGAGCTCATCGCAGGAGGGTAGCCACGTCCCATCTCATGCCTTTCCATCTGGGGAGATCTCCACAGTCCCTGAGAGAACGGCACACAAGACCGCCTTCTTAACCCCACTCACTGTGTTGTTCTTTCTTTCCAAAGAATCCACTGGGACGACTCCAAACATTGACATCAGATCTGCCTTCAAGAGAAGGTAATTTCAAGTGGGAATGCAGAGAGCTTGCGTATTACCTGGAGGTGGGCCATTTCCCCTCTGTGCTCCATATTCCAAAAAGGCACGGCCCATTCCACTGCCGACGAACACATCATATATTTAAAAGTTGCCTTTCTAGATACGCCATGAGCTTAATGCCCAGCCAACCTTATACTGATAATTTCTTAGAGCATTCTTGTTAGAGGGGAGCCTCTGTTTTTGAGGTCTCGTGATTGCCTTAGATTATCCGGATTGGGGAGCGGCTTCGTCCTTAATTGCGTTGTTTTCCACCAAATGCCCAAAAGAGAAGCGGAAAGAACACATCTGATACCACACCAACATAGCCAGAGCTGGAAAGTCTCGTTCTATCTCTTTTCGTGATGTGTGGAGCTACTAAACCATGTGCCCCACCCGAAACACAGATAGCTGCTTAGTAAAGTGAACCCCACGTCCTGTGGGATGGTCCTAAACGAACAGCCGCCGAATCTGCTGTCATTGAGCACGCTGTAGAAAGGAGCGATGTATCCACAGATCATTTTTATTGAGTAAGGAAAGTTGCCCATGAGTATAAAATATGTGATCCCTTTAGCTTACAGCAATGGTTTTTGACTGATTACACAGACACAACTTCTTGGCTAAACTTTCAAGAAATACAATGTTTAGTGACTTTTGAAACATATTATCCAAATCACCAATGATAATTTTTAACTTGAAAAGAAACCTCCAAGTGTCAAATTCCATCACTGCCCCCTCATCTCATACTTAGCAATAAAGCGACCTAAATGTGTGCATGGCACATGTAGGGATATCTTAAGACGGGGGGACAGAAGCTCCCGTTTGTGTTTTGAAAGAATAGACATGTGTTGACCTTAGAAGGTCCCCAGCCACCTGCTCACAGAAAATGTGAGAACGTGTTAGTCGGTTTTCATTTCTTAGGACTTCCATATTAGGCACCCTGTTTTTAAACCCACATACTCTTTTCTTAGAAACTACAAGTAACACCCGTAAAGCTCAGGAGACAAAAATCTCCACTAGAGACTAAGCATGTAAGTAAATCCGTAGTGTTGCTTACACACCAGCGCTGCAGCTTCTACTCGGGGTAGTAGAGAATCAAGACAGCGGCTGCATGCCTGAGTTAAAGATGCATTTCTCTACTAGGGGAACTCCCGAGAAGGTTACTAAGAGTTAATGAGCAACTCAAGATGAAAACTGCACATTTAAAAGGTGCTAACAAGAAAACCAAGGGACTGTGCTGCAAAGAGCCGCAGTCTCTTTAAACCAGAGAGAAATGCATCTTCCAGAAAGCTCTACAGGGACTAGTTCCATTTTTACGCCCTGTTGGTAGCACTTAACCTGATTCATCTATTCGTGGGCATGGAGGTTACCTTTGGACATAAGGCCATGCGTGCACTTACGTGTGTGACTGGCTACACTTTGTCCTTCAAGCCAACCTCTGCCTTCCATGGATAACAGAGATCAGCAAAAGTCCTTTGCTTTTCACACAGGTTCCTTTCCAGAGCCCCCAACCAGCAAAAACAAAGCACTTTGTGTTGCTTGGCTTAAGTGCATTTGTGTTATTAGTTTTAACACAAATCCAAGCAGCTTCACATATGCAATCTACATGGTGTCTTCTGCAGCCATACAGTCGCACAGGTCCTGCGTCTACTTTTCCACAAGTACATGCCCCGAACGCTTCCAATGTCACTTGTGTGAAAAGAAATTTAGCCCTTGCGTGCCAGTACAAAATTGCATATACATCCTGTGTAGAGTGTTCATTCGGGGAAGCTCATTGTTCTCTGCATTAAACCCAGATTTGCTTTTCTTTTGTCAATGACAGTGGAGAAGGTCAAGAAGATGCAGGGGAACTTGACTTTAGTGGTCTCCTGAAACGTAGGTGAGAACCAAGAGATGCCATGAGGCCTGGATCTTTTAGATCCACCCGGAGAAGTCAAGTTAAGCTGAATGCTTTTCAAAGAATTGTCATTTCTTACAATATGTTTTGCTCATAGAACATAACAGCCAACTAAACGAGATCAAGAAGGCAACAGTCACACACTAATCTGTTGAAGGCAGTCGCTGATGCTTCCTAAACTCTCTACTTACATGTTTTATGAGTTTTCATGTATTTTCTTAGTTGAGGGTGAGGAAATTTGATAACTGAGACATAAGATGTAAATGCCTGGAAACAGCCAAGACTACATATGATCCTCTTCTGTGATTGGGTAAATACAACTTTGGTTCTACCTTTGATATTTTGACTGAAAATATCAACTTCACTTTTTTGGTAGTGGTCTTTGCAATAGACAGTCACTCTGATATGCTATTTATGACTCAAATTTAAGACATTGATTTGAAGACATAAAGCGCTAATGATGAAATAGTTTTCCTAAATGTTTTATTATGACACAGTGTTGATTATAAGACACAAACTTATTCCAGAGATGTTTAAAATGACATCCCCAAGATGCATGTTTTAGAAATAATGAAACACAGTAGTAAACAGAGATAAACACATCATAATTCACACTTCAGTCAGCATACCAATCATGCTTCAGGATTTCTGTCCATATATGTACAAGTATAAAATTATATAATAGACTATATTACATACATGTTATTTACACCTAGATAAATTTTTTCAAGACATTTTCTATAGCAGAAAAATCAATAAAAAGAAAGTGTTATTTGCCAGGACTATACTTTATCTAACAAATTTGTGAAGAAACAGTAAACCTTATAACTTAGAATTTTGGCATTAATTTTCATTTAGCATTTCAGATTCATTTTAAAAACAATTTGAGTCCCCTTGGTGATATTAAAGAAATATTAGTACAAGGGCTCCTCAAGAATTGTAAATTCTTGAAAGAAACCAAACTTGTGTTTATTTTCTTAGTTTGGTTGGATGGATTTTTTTCCAGTTAATGGAACGAAGATTTCAATCAGAGCCCTAAACCTTAGGGTTAAAAACAGAAATAGTAATAGGTGTGATTTATTAATTAGTGATAAGTGTTAATCAATACATGTGGCAATATCAAACACATCTGTTTGATATCTCCATCATTCGATTAAGTAATATTAATTATTTCCCAGAGTACATTTAAAGTAATAGTATATGAGGTGTCCTTGAGTGAGCCTCGTTCTCAGGTGAGAACCAAGGTCTGGAGACAATGCATTGTTTACACAAAGTCACACAGGAACAGGTAGGGCAGACACCCGAATCCAAATCTCTCCATTTTTCCTTTCTGGGTCAGTGTCATCCCCGTGACCCCAGGTTACAAACAGAGCTGCAAGTCTGCCCTAGAGGCTAAAACTGTCATTTACAAAGTCCATCACGTCGCAGATGACAAGGGAGTTTCTCTTCCTGCAGCACAGGAGACTCCACTGGAAATATACCAGCCGCTTTCTCTGTAGAACATAAAGCTAGATGACATCCAGGGAAATAAAGCGGGGTCTGACCCCTAGAAAAGGATGAAAAGATATTGATACGAGAGTGAAAGAGACGTAAAGAAGTAAAATAAGATAGTAAAACGGAAATAAATGTTTAATATCAATGATCACACTTTCTTGACAGTGTGGGATTTCTTCCTGTGACTTTGGTGAAAATGTATGTCCCCTCTGAAGTGTGCTTTCCACGTGTGTACTTGTGAGAAGTAAAAGCTAATAGAACTGTAAAAATTCAATTAAATATAAAGACCTGGATCACGGTAGGTAGCAGAACCATGCATTTTGGAAAAATGGAACATTTTCTTTCAGTGCGTTTGTCTTCGCACAAAGACCACACACACACACGTGCATAGATGCACATGTACACACATGCACAAACACTCACACAATACACACACTCACCCACATGAGCACAACCAGGATATGACATGGTAAATTCATATGGATGAAAGGGGAAGAAAAAATATCAGGCTGTTTCTACCAACCATTTGCATGGGGAAGAAAGAGGAATCTTACTATGTAGCTCAAATGACAGGAGAAAAAAGATCTCAGGGAAGAGGGCAGCAACTATGTCTCCAGTTCTCATTTCCTTGCATCCTTAATTAAGGCTTAGCCCCACTGGACTGTTCACATAAGACTGCGTTTGTGTAACATACGGTACTAACCTACCATATAACTGGAGAAGGCGTGTGCTTCCTACTAAACCATGGGTTGCATGTGTTTTCATTGTGGTAATGACACATGGTTCACCCTTTCTACTCCTCCAGAAGTGTGTGGCAAAATCTCTATTGGCATACATGTTGGAACCACTGTCCGGGTAGAGAGAAGTCTCCCTTTGCATATGAAAACCAGCTTATTTCAATATACACTAGATGAATCAAGGCTGATCTTTGGGGCAGTATTTCACTATAGGATTAGACCTTTATATTTACAAGTCTTGTTCTACATAAAATTTCTATAAATGATTTATGGGTCCCTGGGACCAGCGATTTATAGAAATTTTTGCTGTAGATAAAAGCACGGTGGACCCTCTACGGGTCTAGCGCAATCATGCAGAGGAATCTAAAAATCTAGATCTCTCCCCTCTCTGGACTTCAGTTAGCCACACAGACTCAGTGAGCAGCCACCATGGTACATAAAGGTGGGTTCCAGGAGGGTTGACAGTGCAGAACAGAGCTGTGACCTCACAGCCCAGCACAAGATAAATGCTTCTGTTTAAACTCGGGGCCTCACTGAAGTGACAGGAAAAGAAGAAAAAAGATAATTGAGGTTCACATACAGTTTGATAAGGAACACGCCGGAAAGGCATAGCTCATCATATATATGTCAACAGAAGATGCGGAGGATGATTGGCTGTGAGTCTCCTCTGGGAAACGGTGAGCATTCTTACTGGCTTCTTCTGGAAGCAAGCGTTCACCTCCTGAGACACCTAGTGTGTCTCGCTTTTTTTTTCTTGTGTCTCTTATAGCAATTTAAATTATAATAAACGTTGGGTGTGTGGCTCAGTTGGTAGAGTATTTATTCATCTGGCATGAACAAGATTGTGGGTTTGATTATCAGCACCAGATGAACTGGCCCTGGTAGTATACACCTGTAATCCTGGCATTCAGGAGGAGGGCACAAGAGGATCAGAAGTTTAAGGTCATCCTTAACTACATCCTAAAGTCAGGGCCAGCCTGGGCTACATAAGTCATCTTAAAAGCAAACAGAAAACAGAATAAAGTATATAGACTTTTATATCTTTAAATATTTCCACCATGTGTAATATGAAATATGTAAATTGAAATAGGTATGACATAATTCTTCTTGATTAAAATACCAGAGGTAACAAAATCTCCAGATTTAACATGATCAAAGTATGAAATAATTCTTAAGTGGCTCTATTTAGGTTGAAATGTAATGAAAATCTTCAGTAGATGAGGGGACACTCCACAGAAAACATGCACACGTGTACCTACACGTTCTAATCGCAATAATCCAAATTTAAAATATTTAGAAAATGAGTTTTTATTCCCTTTAATCATGTGTATCTGTGTCTCTGTGAGTGAGTGCCAGGTGTGTGGGAGGGGAGTGGGGCTGGCCATGGAAGCCAAAACAGGTACCAGGTCCCTCTGGAAGAGTAGGAAGGTGTCTTAATGACCCCACCCTCTCTACAGCTCCCAGTGTAAAACACTGAAAGACAGATGGAAAAGGAAGACCGCGTTCAGGCTGCAGGCTTAGTGAATCTGGAAAATAATTAGCAATGTTCCCACCATATTTTCAGTGTAATCTCTCCAATTAGTGACCAATTTTCTATAAAACCACTTTCAAACCAGTGCTGTTCACAACAAGAATCCCTGTAACTTTTAAAACTTATAAAAAGCTGGTTAACCTTAAACAAAATAACCAGGACTATTTAGCCAGAGGAGAAAATCAGTTTAAATTATGTCTTTCATTTATACTAAACTCATTCACTAAAAAAGTTTATGTGTAAGTTTTAGCTTCATTTTGTGAGTTTGAAGTAAGGGCAAGACATATATTTTAATCTCTCTTTTTTCTTTCTTTCTTTTTTTGAGACAGGACCTTACTTGTATCACAGCTTAGCCTGTGATGACCAGGCTGGCCTCAAACTCACCAAGCCCCGCCTGCCCCTGCCTCCCTAGTGCTGGCACATATAACATATGACACATGGAGTTCATGGCTGCGCCGCCAGCGGTGTCGTCATTATAAGGGCGGTGTCGTCATGTACTTCTTCATGAGTTCCAAACGTGCTTTGTCCGTGATCAGGATGTGGGGTCAGAGTACCCAGTTACTTGTTCATGGATCTTAAGCCATTTCTTTGACAGCTCACCAGTAAGCTGTCTATAACCCAAGCCCATTCTCACTCTTACAAATTCAAGATGATGTGTTAAGATGAGGTGCGACAGAATTTTTTTTTTTGCCTTATTGTTCTTTTTCCTCTCAGCTTAGAAAAACAATTTTCTTTTAAAATGCATCTTAAAAAAGCATGGGATAAAACCGGACTCACTGAACATAGCGGACAATGAGGACTGCTGAGAAGTCAAGAACAATGGCACTGGGTTTTGATCCTACTGCACGTACTGGCTTTGTGGGAACCTAGGCTGTTTAGATGTTCACCTTACTAGACCTGGAAGGAGGTGGGAGGTCCTTGGACTCCCCACAGGGCAGGGAACCCGGTCTTCTGGTCTGCTCTTCCGGCTGATGAGAGAGGGGGAGTTGATTGGGGGAAGGGGAGGGATATGGGAGGCGGTGGCGGGGAAGAGACCGAAATCTTTAATAAATAAATAAATAATAAAAAAAATAGGAAAAAATTATGACAGGCAAAAGATAAATGATGAACTAGAGAGATATATTTGCAATTTGTATTGCAATAATACTTGCACCAATTGATTCTACAAAATATTTACACATCTGCAATGTATCATGCAATACTTCTCATTAAAACACTGCTTTCAAATGGAAAACTAAAAAAAATGCATCTTAATACACACTAATACGAAGAACAAGGAAAAACCCTTTATGATTTTTTCAATTTTTTAATGTAAAAAAATAATAAAATAATGCACATGTTTATTAACATGACAAAAACAAAGTCTGCACGAATCCACAGGTTTGAAATACTGTCTGGATTATGTTTACATTAATACATGTAGAAAGGGATTTTTTCACTCACAGACCAATTTAAAATATTAATTCTTCATCTGCTTTTCAAACTGAATCCACTACTCGCATGTGGGGTGAGATCTATTTTTAAGTTTTTCCAAGTCTCACCTTCCATTGCTTCTCGGCCTTTTGGCCAAGATTAAATGCGATCAGACTTAAAAATTGAAAGGAAAAATATCTCAGGATTTGTTCTGACATCTCTACCAGCCTCCATTTGTGTTTTGAAGTTGAAAAAGTAAAGTTCAAAGCGTACATATTTGACCCCGAGCATCAACGAGGGGGATCTTTGGGGGCAGGACAGGTTCTAACCTAGGCAACCATTCTTGCGGGCTAGGGAGGTGAAACAGCAGGAGGAAGAGCCGGAGATAGATGTGTGGGAGCTGCTGAAGAATGCCAACCCCAACGAGTACGAGAAGATCGCTTTCCAGTATGGCATCACTGACCTGCGTGGCATGCTCAAGCGGCTCAAGCGCATGCGCAGGGTGGAGAAGAAGAGCGCAGGTGAGCACACGGGGTCTGTGGCCTAGAACTGTGTCCTGTCGGTCTCGGCTTTCCGGGCCTGCGGAGGTTCAGGGTTCTTTCAGTTCACTTTGGCTTCAGGTGGAGGAGTGCCTTGGTAGTGGTGTGGCTCCTCGTGGCTTATGGTCCGCACCTTTGCAGTACCACGGATGCCACACAAGGTAGCAGAAGACACCCCGTGGCCTCCAGGAACCTCTCTGAGGTCCCCATTTATTCAGGTTCATCTCTCCCTCCCTCTGCAGCTCTTGATTCTTCCTCAGAGTTCGCCCCTCACATCCAGTAAGGTTTCCCGGGAGGGTTTACTCGGCTATGATTCGAGACATGAAGTTGGGACGGAGAAGGCATACATTTCAAGTTGGCACTATAGCCTCCAGTTTTTCTGCTCTGGATCTTTGTCAGGTTCTAGTTGTGGAATATTGTTTCCCTTCATGTTCAGATGACCGACCCTACATAGAACCTCAACGACTCCTTTTGAAAGGCTGGCCTTTCTAAACGCTGAGTTCTAAATCCATGTGCTAGGTAACCAGTTGGAAATCTAATAGTCGTTTTTATCTTTTGAAAATAAGGGAAAGTGAGCCAGCATAGGCCAGTGAGGTGGCTCAGCTTGTAATGATGTTTGCTGCCAAATCTAACCACTTTAACCAGGAACGCACGTGGGAGGTGAGAACAGACTCCTCACTGCGTCTTCTGACACCAACTTCTGCATATGCATGCAGGCACACACAAAGTAAACTAATGCAATTTAAAATTAGTAGTAGCGCTATTTTTCTCTGATGCTTTTTAAAAAAACACATGAATTCTCTTTCAATTTTAAACCATCCTATTGTATACATGCTAGCATAACTCTGGAATACAAGGGGTAATGGGACAGCTTCCAGCTTTATTCTTCCCTGAGACTTTTTAAAAACATGTTCTTAGATTTTCCATGGACACATTAACTATTTAAATTGATTCCCTGCGTGCATGCACGGTCATTTTGTTTGTTTGTTCGTTTCTATCTACAGCTTTTGCAAAAATTCTCGATCCTGCCTATCAGGTGGATAAGGGAGGCAGAGTGAGGTTTGTGGTTGAGCTGGCAGATCCAAAGCTGGAGGTGAAGTGGTTTAAAAACGGTCAGGAAATTCGACCCAGCACCAAGTAAGTGGGCTTCAAAGGACTCGATGAAAATATAAATGAACAGCAGTTTGGCTTAACTTTTAGAGACTGAGGGAATCTTTGAAGCGTCTGTTTTTCTATATGTTCTATAATGTAAAATTGTACAGAAGGAGAGGAGTCACTTTTCATGGAGTTTCGAGTTCTGAAAGTCATGGCACTATGTAAAATAAACTCTCATGTTTTCTGAGGCTATTTCAAGCAAGTCACAATTATTTTGTGTCACTACACATTAAATGTCATTATCTAACTTCTCTCTATAATGAAACTTAGAAATATTTGAAACATACAGTTGAGCTGCCAGATGAAAACTGCATCTCATAACCAGAAAGTTTGGGGTTTGGGGTTCTTTTTTTCCCCCCAAAATAACGTGAGTATTTGATAGTGGTCAAACACCTTCTATTTGGGTGCTGCCGGGAGTAGCCACAGCACTATCTTAACAGAACAATGTGATGTTAAAGTAATAAAACTCAGGCCAGATGGTGTTGGCGCACACCTTTAATCCCAGCACTCGGGAGGCAGAGGCAGGCGGATCTTTGTGAGTTTGAGGCCAGCCTGGTCTACAAGAGCTAGTTCCAGGACAGGCTCCAAAGCTACAGAGAAACCCTGTCTTGAAAAACAAAACAAAACAAAAAGATGATGAAACTCGGGCCTAAGCCCCTGTTTTATTATGTGTCAACCCTCTTCCAGGGAAGGACTAGTCGAACTGATCTCTGATGGTATCGCTAGTCTGCCATGAAACCACTTCATAGCGATCTTCCTCAGCCTGGGAGATTTTCAGCCTTTCCGTATTGCTTTAATAAGTGCCTCATGTACATCGACACAGACTTTAATCCCAGAAACCTGTCACTTCTGAAGTACAAGGACATGGTTTCCAGCTTCTCCGTGGGCTCATGCCTAACAGAATGACTTTGAGATAATATTTATACCCGGTGCAAAAGTCTCTTGAAAACAGCCTCGATTCACCCAGAAGTGGTTTTTCTAGATCAGCGTTACTAGAAAATATTGATATGTTTTGTTATTGAGGTCTTCAATTTGAGATATTTCCTCACTTTGGCTTTTTGATCAGCTATAGAATAAGCTTGTGTGCTCCTCCATAGTCAACATAATCGATTAGAGTGTTTTCTCTTCCTGACTTCTAGTGTTCTGTTCCTGAACTTTCTTTTGAAAATGGATTTGATGTGTATTGGTGTTTTCCCTCACGTGTATGTCCATGTACCATTTGTGTCTGTGGGGGCCAGAGGCCGAGTTACACACAGCTGTGAGCTTCCACATGGGCACTGGGAATCAAACCCAGGTCCTCTGGAAGAACAGTCAGTGCTCTTAACTGCTGAGCCATCTCTCCAGCCTGGAAAGTGATTTCTTAGTAACTGTGGTACAAAGGCCCAGGGGTTAAGCTCATTTAAGAAAGTTCATTTGTTGCTGATCTTATCAAGTAAGATAAGCTATTGCTTACATTGTACAATCATTTATCCACCCAACAAAAATATCCTGTGTCTGTGGGCTAAACAATGAACAAGGCAAAGTATCTGCCACTTTTGTAACATACATAATGAATACAGAATCATTTGAAGAATGTACAGAGTTAAAAATCTCACTAACACACTCAACCAACTCTATCTTCCAAAAGTGGGTTATCTGTATGAGAATTTGTTTATATTTGTAATAAAAACATATAAAAGAAGAGAGTAAATTAAATAGTATGTATAAATGCACATATTTTCCATGTATCATAAAAATAGAAAATGAGCTTTTGTTTGACATTAATTGAACATATAAAATACGCTGCACAAATAGAAGATCATAGCTTTATCCTTGATTCTCAAGTATTAACAAATGATAAGCCAAATCTGCCAATAAAGTAAAGAAAATCCAGGTCACAAACCCTGCCTCCCTCCTGTTTGAAACAGATACATCTTTGAACACAAAGGAAACGAGAGAATCATGTTTATTAATAACTGCTCGCTGACAGATGATTCAGAATACTACGTGACAGCTGGGGACGAGAAGTGTTCCACCGAGCTCTTCGTGAGAGGTATAGGGAGAAAAGTCTTCCTGCATTAACCAGGGGCAAGGGTTCTCCTCCCGGGGACACTGATCCGAGCGACAGGCAAGGTGGCTGCTTTAGCCCAGAGCAGAAGCAGTCACTCCTGCAGAAACGTCCAGCTTGCCTGTTCAGTTAGCTCAGTACTGAGGCTCCATTACGTCGGCAGGTGTCCTGGGTCCTAATTCACCCACTGATTTGTTGAAGAGCAGCTGAGGGGAGAGAAAAGCTGCAGTGTGAAACTACCTCGTGCTTTTGACTTAAGCCCAGCACTGCTCAGCTAGATGGATATTTCAGGGTCAGCCTCTGAAACCCACCATCTTGGCCCCTGCGTTGAATACGTTAGGAGGAGGGCATCGCCCACTGATGTCCAAAGAGTAGCATTTACTAACTCTGGTGAAAAGCTGGGGGAGGCAAAGAATGCCAGGTTGACCTTATTTTCTCTCTGAAGCCCTCTAGCTACAGATAACTCTATTCTCTATCCTTGGTCGAGAGCCAGAATCCAAACCTCATTATACTCTCTCCGTCAACTGCCGTATCTACCATCTGGTACCTTACTTGACGAAGGCAGGAAGTTTGCTGTGCATTTTATGTGCTCTCCAGAACAATAATTCATTGGATTCGAATGGTTCTGAAACAACTGGGGGGAGTTGATCCAGCGGGAACAGCTGTTTGCTTTGCCACAGACAGACAGACAGAGATTCTCACCTCTGATTCACGCCCCACAATTGATGTTTCTTTCCCATGCTGGGTTTTCCCCTGTGAACAGACTGCGACTCAAGACACAGGCTCTGGCTGTTTATTGATTTTGATTTCTTCTGTTCCAACCAGAGCCTCCAATTATGTTGACTAAGCAGCTGGAAGACACAAACGCCTACTGTGGGGAGACAGTGGAGCTGGAAGTTGAGGTGTCGGAAGATGACGCCAATGTCAAATGGTAAAATCGCTTTGTGGATGCCTGCCTGTGTCTGATAGACCAATAGAATGCAACATGGGACCATCTTCTACTAAACATGAGAACAATCTCAGCCTCTTCTGTATGAGCAGAGATGATAACCCAAACCCTACCATGAGCTGAAAAGCCAACTCCTAGAGAACTGTCTGAGCAGAGACGTAGGGAGGCGGGTACTTGCTGGGAAATGGATCACGCAGGTTACCCAAGAGTTTTGACTGGAAATAGCATGGGTGTTCCTCAACTTTGTAGCCATCCTAACCGGCAACTTACATGAAAAATATAATGTGCCTATCTTCCATTTCAATCCTCACTGTCTCTGGGAAGGTAACCCAGGAGGACAGTGTTCACCTAGCACGCTCGAGACCCCAGCCCCCAGCCCTTTCGCCCAAGAATTCATTTTTCACCACTTTATATTTTCAGTTCCCTAGAAAAATATGGTAGGATGAAAATCACCAACCCCTTTCGATAATTTAAAAGAGCCAGGGGATGTGGTTTTAATGGTGACGCATAGTTACCTGGTTCAAGGTCTTCAGTTTGACCATTTGCAACACATACATTCACGAACAAACAAATAAAAACAAAAATGCAAGGTGGTGGGAAAGGAAGAGTCTTTTATTGTATGTTCCCCAAGAGTTATTAGCTCAAAATTAAAAACTAGAAGCTTGAAGATCATAGTATGAAATGTGATGTTGAGTAAATTACGCCACAGGAATCAGTAGTCATGAGCGTGAAAAAGATTGTTAGTACTGATCTGGAATATGGGTAACTTAAAAATGTGTTGTGAGTCCGAAAGTCAGGCCGAATTCATTCTTAGCACCCACCCCTGATTGAAAGAGAAGAGGTGCTCCATGTTCTTTTGTTTGTATATTTGTTGGTTTTGGTTTTTTTGGAGGCAGGGTTTCTCTGTCTAGCTTTGGGTCCTGTTCTGTCCTGGAACTCACTCTGTAAACCAGGCTGGCCTCGAACTCACAGGGATCTGCCTGCCTCTGCCTCCCTGAGTGCTGGAATTAAGGGTGTGCACCACCACCGCCCAGTGCTCATGTTCTTTTAATGTGATTTTGTACAAAATACTTGACCAGTGGACCTGAGTTGTGTTCTTTAGTGAATCCTTCCTGTATGTCTGGGATATGTTAGGAACCTCGGAAGACAGTGGGATGAAACAATAAACAAACATTTCCAGAAATTTATTTTTTTCATTTTTTTACATATATATTATATACATAAGTATAATTAGTTTGATCATGTCTCCCATTACCCTCCCTTATTCCCTTCTTCTTTCCACTGAACGTCTTCTTCCTCCCTTTACATCCATGCACACTCAGGTTTAAGAATGGTGAAGAGATCTTCCCGGGTCCAAAGTCAAGATACAAAGTTAAAGTTGAGGGCAAGAAACACACTTTGATCATAGAAGGTGCGACAAAGGCAGACAGCGCAGAGTACTCAGCCATGACGACCGGGGGACAATCATCTGCCAAACTAAGCGTTGACTGTAAGTAAGACTTCTCGGATGTCTTCTAAATCCATTCGAGATTGTGTTTATTAACTCAGCTTTACATTCAAGTGAACACTCATAAAATAAAGGCAAACAAGTCTTTAGAAAAATAAAAAGATAAGCTGGGCGGTGGTGGTACACGCCTTGGGAGGCAGCGGCAGGTAGGTCTGTGAGTTCGAAGCCAGCCTGGTCTACAGAGCGAGTGCCAGGATAGGCCCCCAAACTACACACAGAAACCCTGTCTCAAACAATAAAAGATAAAGATCTCATTCCAAAGGGAAAAAAAGTGTCGCAGTTTTTCTCACATTAAATTGTTGGTAAATACAGTACTTAGCCTTAACCTTGAAAGGAGCCTGAGGTTTCCTTGTGGGCGTGGCCTTAGAATGCCTCACGAAGTAGCGCGAGGATTATCTGAAATCACGTAAACAGTTGTAAACCTTAGACGTGAATGGATGTGGCTCCTATCTTATGGGCGAACAACCAACGGGAAGGATATCTGAGGTGATGGACTTGTGCTACGCCCGGTTCCGTCCAGTTCCATCACCGACACTGGGAAAACGTGTCCTCTCCAGAGCGTGGGTGGCAGCCGAGCTGACGGACCCTGTGAAATGCCGCCACGCGGGCTGGTCTGCAGCCTGGCTGTGGGTCCATCACGCTCTCTGTTTCTGTAGTGAGGCCCCTCAAAATCACGACGCCACTGACCGATCAGACTGTCAAACTTGGGAAAGAGGTGTGCTTGAAGTGTGAAATCTCGGAAAACGTGCCAGGAAAATGGACAAAAAATGGCCTGCCTGTCCAGGAGAGCGACCGTGTGAAGGTCGTGCACAAAGGAAGGTAAGCCAGCAGGGTGGGCCACATTCACTTTTCCTACTCCCCAAGTTACATATTCGTGGGCTCTTTCTTTGGAGAGTAGGTAGACGACTTGTTCACAGTCTGGTAAGAACCGGCCACTGCTTTGCTGTATACCCACCCCATCCTGCTTGAGATCCTCCGCCTGTACCTCATGCTACCTCATGCGACGGCATACCATCCCAAACCTGCCAACGGCACCATCAGAACGTGTGGCTAGAGGAATGACTGAGGACTTGACCATTTAGCAGCTGGCCCTAGTGTTCCTTAAGACAGATAGGAGCCCACTGGTTTGGGCTGAACTTTTGCCCCGGGCCCGGCAGACCAGATGAACATGGAGGTACCATGCTGAAGTTTCACCCTGCCTTGCCCAAACCAAGTTGTTTGTCTGAGTTTGCAGGAATTGAGATAATGAGGACTAATACCAAACCCTAGAACTGGACTCGTGGAGTTGGCGTGAGGAGGGAGTTCCCCCTGCTTGGGAAGAACCTGTGTTGTGTTATCTGATGCTGCTCCCCCACCTTTGTCTATAATATCAGCTTCCTCTCTTCAGTTTCTTAGAGCACTCATTCTGCTTTATGGAGCTTGTTGCCTGATTCCAGAATGCAAATAAATGTCAATTAAGATGCTTATAGCATGGGACTGGAGAGATGCTTCCGTGGTTAAGAGCACTGGCTGCTCTTTTAGAGGACCAGAGTTCAATTCCCAGCACCTACACGGTAGCTCACAACATCTTAATTCTAGTTTCAAAGATCTCTTCTGACTTTCACAGGCCCTGCATGCACTCAGTACACATATATACTTTTAAGAAAAACACCCATACACATACAATAAAAATAAATCTTTTCTTGTTTGTTTGGCTTCTTTTTTTTTGAGGCAGGATTTCTCTGTGTAGTCCTGGGTATTCTGGAACTCTCTATGTAGACCAAGCTGGCCTTGGATTCACAGAGATCTTCTTGCTTCTGCCTCCTGAGTGGGATTAAAGGTGTGTGCCACCACCAGGCTAATAAATAAATCTTAAAAAAAAACTTTACACAATAATTATATCAGTCATTTAATTAAGTTATATTAAATAATAATAGCTGTCATATGACCTTCCTTCTATTTTCGTTTTCTTGGAGGAAGCATAATTGCCTAGAATCTAGCAAAGATTTAAAGGCAAGAAATTGAACCTTGATTCCCAGACTCTCACCCAATCGCAAGTGGCTTTATGGAGCTTAAAAATAGTCCTTAAAGTTTCATATGTAGACGAGAACACACATCCATAACATCGCAGATTGTCCTTCATATGTCATGTGTGTCTACATCAGTATACATGCATGTGGTGCTGAGGATTTAAAGTTTCATATGTATATGAGAACACACACATCCATAACATCGCAGATTGTCCTTTATATGTCACTGCATGTGTGTCTACTTCAGTGTACATGCATGTGGTGCTGAGGATTGAGTTCAGGGCCTCACACATGCTAGGTAATGCTCCACCCCGAGCTACACACGTTTTACAGTGGAATGATCCATACGTTCCATCCGGTCCTCACCGATTCGTGACCCGTAAATTTAGGAGCTATTATTCTTTGATGCATGTAACCCAAGTCAGTGTTACCCTTTGTCATTTCTTGTATGTTTAAGTGTAGCATTATTAAGATACTGCATTTTGTTCTTTTTGAAGTTATGAGAAAAGAATAATAGACACTTATATACATAATAAGCAGATTGCACGTGCAGAGATACTTTCATATACTCCAAACCAGAGCTGACTTGGTCAATAAATAGAGTAAATGCCCCCCATCTCTCCATGTCCCTCTCTTTCTCCCTCTCCTATATGAAGCAAGTGCATTAAGTAAAGGACTCTCTCTTTGGCGTGGGTCATGGGTACGCTCCAGCCTTGCACAGTGTTGGGAATCTGTTTCTCCTATTTCTTTAGAATCCACAAGTTAGTCATCGCCAACGCTCTCACAGAAGATGAAGGGGAATATGTGTTTACTCCAGACGCATACAACATTCCTATGTCTGCCAAAGTTCATGTCATTGGTGAGTAGATCAAAGACATTATCATACAGCTGTCCACTTGCTTGCTCACCTTGGACTATAATGTATCGAAAGCTATATGATTCAAAGATCCATCAACTTGATATTACTCATCCATATAAGTAGTTGATTTATAAGTCTAACAAGAAGCAGTTAAGGGTGCCAAGCACCAAGTGTTGTGATGACTCATATATATGCACATTTATTCATACGTGTATATATGTGTGTATATCTATGTATATGTGCATATATATGCATATAAATACACACACATACATACTCTTAGCCAGGTTGAAAATTGATTGTTACCCATGTTTATCAGTAGCCAGTCACTAGCCAAAATACATGGAAATGGTGTGTGGTGACAAACGCTGTGCTGAATAAATTCCAGATCCTCCCAAGATCATCCTGGATGGCCTTGATGCTGACAACACGGTAACAGTCATTGCCGGAAGCAAGCTTCGTCTTGAGATCCCTGTCACAGGGGAGCCACCTCCCAAGGCCATCTGGAGCAGAGCAGACAAGGTTTGTCTCACACAACCTTCTCCTTGGCCCTTTCCCCCATGATTCCGGTGAAGGAAAAAGGTACAAATCAATGTGTTTGCTAAAGCTGGGTGTGGTGGTGTGGTGCACGCCTTTAATCCCAACACCCTCCACCCTTGTATTCTTCTGTCCCCCAACTTTCTCTTGGTAAAACTTGTAGTTACCGGGCTTTTGAATAGAGATCCAGCTCTCTCCCTTTCAGCTGTGTGGGCTTTGAGCACATCAAGTCCGGGTTTCCCCGTGTGGGGATGGGCTAACTGGAGTAGGTCAGCCCGTCATGCCAAGTCTGCCTCTTCCTCGTCAGGCTATCATGGAGGGCAGTGGCCGGATCAGGGCAGAGTCGTACCCTGACAGCAGCACGCTGGTCATTGACGTGGCGGAGAGAGATGACTCCGGCGTGTACAACATCAACCTGAAAAACGAAGCCGGAGAAGCGCATGCGAGCATCAAGATCAAAGTTGTGGGTAAGTCCTCCACGGAGCCAGCCTCCATCCCAGAGCTGACAGGAGGAAGCTGGCGTCTCTCTACAGTCCATCTCTGTTACTTTTCTTCCTCCCTCTTCTTTGTCTCCTCTGTTTTCTTGCCTAGAGGAATTTTTTTTACCCCCTCCCTCGCCTAGAGGAATTTTAACTGGAGGGACTGAATAGCTGAATAGTCATGGGCATTTGGAGCTACTGGTTTCTTAGATTTTCAAGGTTGTCATCCCTTTGAATAACCTTTAAAGTTTTTTAAGTTGTTTTTACAATGAAGAGATAATTACATTATTTTACCTTTTCCTTTTCCTCCATCCAACTCCTCCCATACTCCCCAATTCTCTCGCAAATCCATGGCCTCTTTCAATTCTTATTCACACGCATACACACACACACACACACACACATCCACACACACACGCACACACCAAATGCATGTGTAGAAATACAACCTGCCCAGTCCAGTCAGTGTTACTTGCATGTGTGTGCTTTCAGGACTGACTGCTTGGTATTGGGTAACCAACTAGGGGCTCACCCATGGTGAAGATGGCTCCTTCCATCTCCAGCATTCCTTAGTTGCCTGTGCAGTTCTTTATGTATGGGGGAGCCCTACGAGATTCCCCCCTTCCACGTTAGCACATCCGTTGATGGCTGTACTTGTTACCATCTTGTTTAGACAGCATACTGTTCAATCATGGGTGAAGCCACCTGTTTGCTAGGACAGGCAATCACACAGACGTCTTGCTCCTTTGGCTCCTATTATCTTCCCATCCCCTCTTCTGTAGTGTTCCCCAAGTCTGGGATTTCGAGCTTGTGTTGTAGACATATCAGCTGGTGTGGGCACTTCGTGACTGTTGGCATATGCATTATGAACAGTTGTGGTAGTCTGTAATAGTCTGTTGCAAAGCGAAGTTTTCTTTGTTGAGGGGTGAGAACTTACTTGTGGGTGAACAGTAAGTATTTAGAATGCAGTTAGGAATCATGGTAGTTTAGTAACACACCAGTCATAGGTTCTCCTCTGAGATCTGTGACCTCACTAGCTCTGGGTAGTGACTTTTGGGTACCCACTAAAGGTCACTGACACACAGTTGCTAACTTCCCACATCAAACATTTTGAGGAATGGTGACTTTGGTTCTTAGCTTTTTAAATCCACTTTTCCTAAGCTGAAACCCAGGAACATGACTCTAGCTATTAGCGTCCCAGATGCTCCGGAGTGCCTCTTCCCACTTTGGATTTCCTTGAGAAACCAAATTTCAAATAGACTTTAAATTAGTCACTTTACCAGAAGCTAAACTACAAGACTTGGTGTCTTGCCAATGCTGAAGTGATTTCCTCCAGTTAATACCTTAAATCTTCTATTTGATGTAAAATTGACAATAATTAGTCCTTGGTTCCACTTCACTGAAAGTTCATTTTGTAGTTAAAAAAGAAAACTATATCCATCATTTAGGTAACGACTTCTTGTTGCCATTTTCAGAGAAAAGAACAAGCATCTTGGGCTCCATGAGGAACATGCCTTCTAACGTGACAGTTTTCAAGGATTTTAGACATCGCTGTGTTTGTTTTCACTGAGTTCTTTCCCCTTACCCTGTGTTGACATTTTGCCCAAATTAATTTTTAAATGAATTTCATAAAAGGGGAAAAACAACAACAACAACAAATCACCATGGTACCAGGTTCTGCAACCAGAGCCCATACTTCACCATTAACAGTTTTCTGTCTTGTCTACCGCAGACATCCCGGACCCTCCAGTGGCACCCAACGTGACGGAAGTGGGAGATGACTGGTGCATCATGAACTGGGAGCCCCCTGCCTATGACGGAGGGTCACCAATCTTGGGTAATCACAGACAGATCAATCCATGTGATAGCCTGTGCGGTTGGCATTCTCTCAATGCATATCAGAATAGAATACGTTCTGGAAAATGAGTCTAGAAAAGAAGCCTGTTGAGTAGGCAGAGTCCTGGCCTAGTCTCCCTGACTGTCCAGGGAAAGGAGGAGACAGTGGCTTGTTGTAATATATGCTATGACTTCAAGTATCTGTTGAAATTGAAGTTTCTATTGTGATGTTCTACGGCTCCTTGGGATTTGAGTGGCTCTGATGCACTTCCTCTGACCACCTGCACTCTCTCTCTCTCTCTCTCTCTCTCTCTCTCTCTCTCTCTCTCTTGCTTGCTCTTTTCACTCAACAACTAATTCCAAGCCAGCTCCAAGTCTAATTTCCATTGCTCCGGCCAGTGAGTACCATAGGGCTATGTCTTAGCCACTGGTCTCATGCTCTGAAGAGACACCCTGGCCAAGGCAACTCTTAGACAAGAACACATTTAGTCGGGGGCTTGCTTACAGCCTTCAAGGGGCAGTCCTCGATCATCATGGTGGTAAGCAGACAGACGTGGCACCAGAACAGTAGCTCAGAACATTATATCCTGATCTGCAACCAGGCAGGGAGTTGGGCCTGATGGGAGCTTCTGAATGGGGGTCAGTCTCATTCGAACCTCCACAGGTTGTGCCATGAAGGAATTTTTCAGCATAAAATTCATAGGAGAATTTGCCTGCTCAACAGAGAAATAATTTTTTCTATTGGTAGTAATAAAGTTTACAAAACTGATCTTTTCCACCCTCCCCCTTATTCCCATTGCTGCCACCTTCTGGATTCTTGGCTTTTGACTGCTCAGCCACAGTTGCTTAGTAACTCCTAAGTTGCTAGGAGTTACACATCTCTGATTCATTTCTTATTTTTCTAGTACAGCTTTATTTCTCTAGTCCCGCTAGTTCCTTTCGCCTGTCCCTTAGAGATTAACATTTCTGTTATCTGATCTGGAATAAGGCGTATTAATACAGAAATGTATCTGATCTCTAACAGCCGATGGAATAAGGCGTATTAATACAGAAATGTATTTGTCTGCTTCTCTCTGTCTTCTCAGAATGTGCAAAATTTTAAGAACAGTTGTCTACTAAAGTTTAATTTTGGGGGGCAAGATAAATAATCAGAGTCTCTACTTTGTACACTACAGGCTACTTCATTGAGAGGAAAAAGAAGCAGAGCTCTCGGTGGATGCGACTGAACTTTGATCTCTGCAAGGAAACAACTTTCGAGCCCAAGAAGATGATTGAAGGCGTGGCCTACGAGGTCCGCATCTTTGCGGTCAATGCCATTGGTATCTCCAAGCCCAGTATGCCGTCCAAGCCTTTTGTTCCTTTGGGTGAGTCCAGGGAAGCGGCTCTGTTGTGGAAATCACTGCCCCCCCCACCCCGTTATTACTACTGCTTTCCCTCTCACTTCTGACCTGGGATGACCTGGGCCAGCCGGACAGGGCTAAGGGCAATACTGAAAGAAATGCAATACAGCCTGGCAGTGGTGGCGCACACCTTTAATCTCAGCACTCGGGAGGCAGAGGCTGGTGGATCTCTGTGAGTTTGAGGCCAGCCTGGTCTACAGAGTGAGTTCTAGGACAGGCTGCAAAGCAACACAAGAGAAACCCTGTCTCAAAAAACCAAAACCAAAACTAAAACAAAACAAATCAATACAGACTTCGGAGACGTTGACCTGACCGTCTTCAGAAGATAGGTTTTGGAATTCATTTCCAGAACTCCAGTGAGAGCTGTGGGTGGCTCCCATTGCCGTTCCTGACTGTAAACATGAAACTGAGACCATGTGACTCCTCTCCATTGTCTTCTTAAAGTGTCATAGACCATAGCTACATTTGCTAGTGAACCTCTGTGCCCTGTAGTTCTACCTCAGTTTACAACTGCATCTTAAATTCATCTATGAAACAACAACAGAAAGTCCAGCATAGGCAAATGAAAGATAGGCTGTCTCTACAATTTTATTGTACTTAAGTATTCCTTAAGAAATGGAAAATTCAGTATAAGAGTTTGTTTAAAATGACAAATCTCAGAGCTGGAGAGATGGTTCAGCGATTAAGAACAGGCATTGCTCTTGTGGAGGACCTGAGCCTGACCCAGCGGCCACATGGGGCAAACTCAAAGCTACCTCTAACTCCAGCTCTGGGGGGATCCGACAACTCTCTCTTTTGATGCCGGGCACCTGCCTGTATGGGCACGTAGCCCCTCCCACATATATGTGCATAATTAAAAATGATAAATATTTCAAATTCTAGGGTTATGGAAACTTTAGATCATTAGATTCCCCCAAATTGATTTCTCTAACTCCCTGTGGTTGTCCAACCTCTTCCACAAACTTTCCCAACTGGAGAAGGAGTGTGGCAGTCTTTCCAAGATTCTTTTGTCAGTCAGATAGTTGGCTCACACATGGCCATGCTCTGGTTGGCTCACACATGGCCATGCTCTGGTTGGCTCACACATGACCACGCTCTGGTTGGCTCATGCATGGCCACGCTCTGGTTGGTCACCCATGGCCACGCTCTGATTGGCTCACACATGGCCACGCTCTGGTTGGCTCACCCATGGCTATGCTCTGGTTGACTCACATGCTCTGGTTGGCTCACATGCTCTGGTTGGCTCACATGCTCTGGTTGGCTCACTCATGGCCACGCTCTGGTTGGCTCACGCATGGCCACGCTCTGGTTGACTCACACACTATGTTTGGCTCACTCATGGCCATGCTCTGGTTGGCTCACCTATGGCCAGGCTCTGTGAGCTCTCACTGCATGTTAGCAATGCCTGGAGCTTCTGCGTGTATTTCTAGTTGCATCCCAGCTTACCTTATGGCGGGTGCTCCGCCATGGCTCCATCTTCACGGTTTCTTCTTTTCCCCACTTTGATCTCTTCAGCTGTGACCAGCCCTCCTACTCTTCTGGCTGTTGATTCCGTTACCGACTCGTCGGTGACCATGAAGTGGAGGCCCCCGGACCAGATTGGTGCAGCAGGTTTAGATGGCTATGTGCTAGAGTATTGCATGGAAGGAAGTAAGTACTCCTAGTAGTTACAGTGAATACCTTCAGTGCTAGGTGAGCTATGCCTTACTTTCTTTTGTCTTTCTTGGGAAACCATCGCTTTCTTCCTGAAAACAATACCAAGCCAAAGGTCATCTTTCTAAGATGGAGGTGAATATAGACATCCTCTGGTATTTAATGCTATATATAGAGAGAGGATAAAAACATCTGAATTGGGCTGTGAGGTGGGTGTCACCACTGGGCTGGCATAGGAGGATGGTCTTTCGGCAAAGCTTTGGGGACAGCCATTTCTATGCTTGCAGCTGCAGTGTCCGCTGAGCACTGAACATCTACTTAGGGCAAGCACAGGGGGATAGACTGTGCATCTGGCAATCCAGTAAGCATGCCTTTTCTTCCTAAAGAGAGGAGGACTTGAAAGCAACTCTTAATTTTAAGAAGCTAGGATTTAATCCCAGAGAACATGAGCGATGCATTCAACATATGGCAATAACTTATTGTATGTATGTGAAAATTAAATTTTGGAGGGGAAAGGAAAGAGTCCAAAGAACTCCGCTGATTAAAGTCAAGGAGAGGAGAAATAAAATATCCCAGGAATCCAAAGCCGAAAGGGTGTGATAGTCACTCATTGCCTGGTGTTTTTTAATTTCCTGCTTGCCATGGCCAGAAGAAAATGGCATTTGAAAATGGAATAGGGGTATAGCTTAGTGATAAAGATTTTCCTGGAGTGTGGTAAGCCCTGGGTTTGATTCCCAAATAGGAAAAAGAAAGGGAAAAAAGAGAGGAAAGGGGAAGGAAGAAAGAAGGAAGGAAAGAAGAGAGAGAAGAAGAACAGGCAATAGGTGACTGAGACAGGAACAGCCCTGGCTCTGGAGTCGGGCCCCTCTCTGGTTGGCAGCAGGCAAACAGTCCCCCCAAGAAGTTTACTGAGATCTCACCAAGCAAGACCAAGAGTCAACCTCTAAAATCACCTCTGGACCCCAAACTTTAACACTGGAACTCCCCGTGAAGGACGAGAAGCAGCAATGCATTTGGGTATCAAGAATGTAAACACTGATGTGTGTCCTTGGAGGAAAGTCACTGCAGAGAAGACGCTTAACGAAGAGCCACTGTTGACATCCAAGCCTGCACTGGGGCCCTGGCAGAAATGACAGCTGCCACTCAGGAAGAAAAGGAGATGGGGCTGAAGCACCCAGGGCCACTGGTTTTCTCTTACCCAGCCCTCACTCCAGTTGATATGCCTTCTTCAAGCTTTTGAAGGTCCTTGATCCAAAACCAGTGTGGGGGATCTTAAAAGAAAAAAGGTCCAGGGTTAGCAGAGGGAGGGAAGCGGGTACTGTGGCCAATTCAACGAGAGCATCCGCCAGCATTTCCGAGTATGGTTTCTTTCCGTTCGGTTGTCCCGAGCCCTCCGTTCTGCTTTTCATATGACCCGGCCAGCAGACTTCCCTAACTTATGGGTGATGTGACTTCTGAGCAAGACTCTTCTGTATGTGTATGAAACGGAGCCAATCCTTTACTCTTTTCTTTCTGATAGGTTTAAAACGTGAGAAGATACAGCAAAATGATAGATGGCTGTCATTTTGATGTTACCCGCCTTAGATAAAATACAACCAAGTGTATTTTACACAGTTTTGTGTGTGATCTGTGTGGATATATATGTATATGAGGATATACATATGTATGTGTCCACGTGTACATGGTCATTATGTATATATTTTGCCACATAACATGTCGGGGTTAGCTTTCTATGGAAACTCTTTCGTAACGCGTATCTCTCCCCTCGCAGTCTTTCCTGGTTTTCTTAATGTGGTTGCCTGATTCTTCATTCTCTTTTAATGGCTGCTTCTTCTCCAGACTAATTTCTGAAGTGTTTGATGCTTTTGGATATGCCAGGTTTAGTCTGTAAAAGTCTTTCTTCTTTAAGATTGTGTACGTTTATTTTTATTACTCTGCATCTTCTATTTTATTTTTAATGCCTGAAGCATTCTATTCTTGTTGTCTTCATTCAAGTTCACCCTTTCCTTAGAATATAGACCTCGTGATTAAATGACTTACCCACGCCCTCCCCGCCCCTCAGTTCAAGCAGCTCGGATGCGAAGAGATGGGCGATTTTTGGTCCTCTCTCGTCTTTCTCATCTTGTTTTTTGCTCTTTTGTGTTTTTTCCTCATCTCTCGCTTTCACTTTCCCATCCACTGAGTCTTGCCCGTGCAGCCAGCACAATAGCGAGCACGCAGACTGTTCGCTGAAGGACGTATCTGTTTTCAAAGTCATGAGTAATTTTTATCATCCGCATGCCCTCTCAGCCGTCAAGAAAAGAGAGAGGGAGGCCAAGGCTCCCAGAGGCAGCCACTTTGGACCCTTTACCCCAGCTCATCTCCTTGGTACCAAAAAATAGGTACATTGTTTCAAACCACTGGAACAAGCCCCAAACCATCCTGTGAGCCCCTCGCATGGAACAGGGACATAGGAACATCCAGTTTGTTTTCTTGATGCAGCATTCTTTGCCATGATAACCAGGGCTGCTCCCTGAGCTGCCGGGGCTGACTCCATTTCCACTGTGTTAAGGCACAGCTGAGTTTTGGTAAGACAGTGCTAAAGGGTCCTCCTAGCTCTGGGGAAGGAGCCCCACCATGGGAGCATCCCATTCCCTGGGGGACTGGAGGGGAACAGGCTGCTCCTCCTGGATTCCAGAACTGACTCTTCCTTTTCCTTCAAGGTCTTGTTTCACTCTCTAGCTCTTCTTCCCGCCTGTGGAGGTATCCCAGCCTCTCTCCTCTTCTCTTTTCTTCACCCTTTCTTCTCTGGGGCAGGTGCCTGTAGACAAAACCCACAGGCTCCAGAGAGGAAGCTGTGCCTCCCCTTAACACGTTTGGTCTCTTGCATCACTACCCTGAAGACAGGTCTCTTTGTCTACTCTGCATACTTACTAACAGAGAATGCTGATTACGATAACGATAGTCTCCTGGTGTGAAAGTGGGTGTCTTTAATTAATGTATTGACGGACTCTCAAAGGTACATCAGCCAAACAGTCTAATGAGAATGGGGAGGCTGCGATTGATCTACCAGGTAAAGTATCTGTGGCGCTCTCGGACTTTCTTACTCTGTGACCCGTATCTGGGAATGTTCCATGACCTGACACGAAAGACCTCCCCCACCTCCACACAGAAGTCCATAGGGCTGGGGTGGGAAGGGGTGACTTTCTCATTGGGGGCCCCAGGCTTCTCTTTTCCCAGTGGTCGTTTCAGACTTTTAGAAGTTGAAATACTTGTATATCCTAGACGCTGGGTTTAAAGTCTTTTGATTTATAAGAGCGTAGACAAAGCTACGAACTGCTGGAAAAGAAAACCCAATTTTTGATTGAAGGAAAGGGTTGTGCCAACTCATGCAATATCAGGTCATGAGCCTCCTTTCCTCTGTGTAAATGGAATTGGCTTTTCTTCATGAATGCAAATGTTCGGAGTCTTTATGCTCACACCAAGGTTCCATGATAATAAGCCAGCTGAGATAAAACAGAGACCACGTGGCAAGAATAATGCCTTTCCTTCATGAGAAGGGCAATGTCCTGTCTTTCTGAACTCTAAAGTTTATTAAGGATTAACTTATCAGGATTAAATCAAACAGTATGGAGCCAAGTTTGGAGTAAAGCTACTACAAGATTATTGGGAACACTTTCTCTTACTCGAGGCACTTTGTTCCTGAGCAAGAAGTTTTCATTTTATTTTTTCAGAAACAACAGAGGCTAATTTAATTCTGCCTGTTGTTTACGTTAGTCATCTGGGGGCATTTTTTTAGGTATTTAAATAGTCATAACCTGAATATAGTCCACATCACTTTCTTCTGAAGGATTTAAGTACAAATAAAATGCTAAGCTGGAGTTGGTGGTGATGGCCTGGGATGGCTTCTCTCGCTAAACAATGTTCCTGCTCCTTTTCTTCTTCTTTAACTGATTTTAGCCGAGGACTGGATCGTTGCAAACACGGACCTGATCGACAAGACGAAGTTCACCATCAATGGTCTGCCCACGGATGCAAAGATCTTCGTGCGTGTGAAGGCGATTAACGCGGCTGGGGCGAGTGAGCCCAAGTACTACTCTCAGCCCATCCTTGTGAAGGAAGTCATAGGTGGGTGGAACTGCTCTCACGTTTAATCTGCCTTTTCCTCTGTTTGCTTTTACCTTTTTTTTTCTTTTTTTTTAATATTTATTTATTATGTATACAATATTCTGTCTGTGTATGCCTGCAGGCCAGAAGAGGGCACCAGACTTCATTACAGATGGTTGTGAGTCACCATGTGGTTGCTGGGAATTGAACTCAGAACCTTTGGAAGAGCAGGCAATGCTCTTAACCTCTGAGCCATCTCTCCAGCCCTTGCTTTTACCTTTTAAAATCTCTTTCAAGGGCGGGGGAAATGGCTCAGACCGTAAAGCCCTCCTATAGGCATGAGAATTTGAGTTTGATCATCAGAACCAATGTAAGAAAGCCAGACATGGTGATATGTTGTACTCCCAATGCTAGGGAGACAGAGGAAGATCTCAGGGGCATGCTGGCCAGCCAATGTAGCCAATCAGCCAGCTCCAGGCCAGTGAGATTCCCACCTTAAAAAACAAGGCAACAACAAAAGCCCAAGGTGGACATTGTCTTGAAGAATGACACCCAAGGGTGACCTCTGCATGTGCGCATGCGCGCGCGCGCACACACACACACACACACACACCCGACTTAAAATTTACTTTACTGCCATTCTTTTGATTTTTAGGCAGTTTAGGAGGTCAGCTTTGGGTTTTATAATTTGGTACTCAGAAGACCAGCTAAATGACTTGGCCAGATTCTCTTAACCAACTCCAGTGGAACTGCACCCGCCCTCGAGCTCAAGTGGGTCTGCAAGGTCACAACCATTTACATGGTGACATAGATACATTTGGGCCTTTTCAACATACTAATGTCTGCCCTGATAGTGTAAATGAAGGCATCAGTGTGTTTGCATGAATCAGGTCAGATCCACAGAGCTGCAATAGCTACCCTGCCATGTGCTCATAGTTAAAGAGAAGGCTCAGTTTTGCCGTAGAGTGGAACATAAAAAATGTTAACTGTATTAATCTTGGTCTTTGAGTCCATAGCTTTTTTTTTTCTAGACTGGAGGACAACTTTCAAAGCTTGGTTTTCTCTTTCCATCACGTGGGTTTCAGGGGTTGAACTGAGGTCATCAGGCTTGCATACTTGCATCAGCAGCTTCTGAATACTTACAAATATTGATCAATATCATGGTCCTATCAACAAAGAAATAAATATAAAATATTATACAATAAAACATCAGCATCTAGAAGATCTCACAATTCTATATAGTAACTGTTTCCCAATGATCAATGGATATATATAAAAAAAAAGGTGATCATCCTTTTATATGCCCTTAGTCTCAGCTTCTTGAAAGGCTGAGACAGGGGGATTGCTTGCCTTCTACTTCTCTGAGCACTTACGTGCTTTTCTTTTATATCACTTTACTTTATCTTATGCTTATGAGGGTCTTGCCTGCATGTATGCCAGGATGCCATACTTGTGCCTGGTATCTGAAGAGGCCAGAAGAGGGCATTGGGTCTCCTGTAACTGGATTACAGTTGCAAGACCTGGGAATCAAGGCAGACCCCACCAGAAGAGCAGTCAGTGCTCCTAAGTGCTAAGCCATCTCTCTAACCCCCTAAACATACATCTTAAAAATAAAGATCTACATGGAGAAATCCTGCATCGAAAAACCTCACAAATAAATGAAAATAAATAAAAAGATATCTGTACTTAAAGTAAACAGTTTGGACCAAATTTGCTAAATACACTGTTAGAGTAACATCAGAATTGTGTGAAAGTGGTGTGAGCCCATGCCATTCCACTTGGGCAAGGGCATTTTCAGAGACTGGTTGCACACCTACGCTTCTCCACCCTTCCCCAGAGCCGCCGAAGATCCGCATCCCAAGGCACCTGAAGCAGACGTACATCCGCAGAGTGGGAGAGGCTGTCAATCTGGTTATTCCTTTCCAGGTAAAGGGCAGAAACCTCTCACTGTGTCTTCCCGGGGCTAGAGTGTTCAAAAGGCAGAGGGAGGTGGTGTAGCCTTTAAGTTCATCGTGATTCAGACCTCCCCAGAAAGGTTTGGTCAACCATGGAGAATGCCATAAACCTTTCGTGCCTGGAGACTGGGTGAGGTGGGGCAGGAGTTTCTGAGAGAGGAGACAAAGGAATGCTGGAAGAATCTGTGACACTGAGTGTCTGCAGTCAGGTTCCTTTATCCAACCAAACAGCGTTCTCTTTGTTTCCACAATGGCTCCCAAACAGAATCTACTTTGAAATTGTGATGTCACTAACTGATTTACAAGTCCATTGTAAAATAATCATTCCAGCAAGAGTCTACAGTCTATGAGATTAACTTGGCTTTTTTTAAAAAAAATACAATAATCAACTTAGGTCTCTCTCCCTTTCCCTCTTCCCCCCTGGCCCCCACACACCTTGCTCATGCCTGTATTTCCAGCACTCAGGAGGCTGAGGCAGGGGGACTTCTGTGAGTTTAAGGGAAATAACAAGATAGCTGGTCCACATCACAAGACCTATGTCAAATGAGCAACTGTGCCAGGTGTGGAGGTACATGCCCGTCATCTTCGTATTTAGGAGAGAAAAGTGAGGGCTTCAGAGTTCAAGACTATCCTAGGCTACTCAGGGAGCTTGAAGCTATCTTGGGCTACATGAGACCCTGTCTCAAAAGTTAAAAATAAAACAAAACAAAAAAACCGAAACTTACACCTATGGATAAGATTATAATGTTATAATTTATTGTTTCAGCAGCTAGAGAGACTCTAGACTGGACTGAGAGGGGGCCAAAGTACAGAAGAAAATCATTACCTTTCAGCTGATACCGCTAAACACGCATGCTGAGGGCAGAAGACTTTAGTCTTCATAACCGCTCTGTGAAGTGGACACTACTGTTGTCCCTGTCTTACAGATTGAGAAACTGGGGCACGGAGATCTTAACTTTCCCAAGGTCACACCTTATCAAGTGGTCAGTAGTGCAGCACAGGTTCCAGGGTCCCGGAGCACATGCTCTTGAGCGCCGCCCTGCTGGCGTCTGGCAGATCTGCCTTTGAGAACTTGTTCTAGAGGCTTCTTAACTTCAAGGCTTTGGGCAAATAGATGAACCCCTCTTTCCAAATCAGTGGGGATAATGATACTTACCCATGTGTAGATTGCGGGGATAATGAAGGTCCTATAGCCGACACACAGAAGGCAGCAGTGGGAAGTGGTCTTGCTTGCCTAGTTTCACCCACCACCAGGTCAGGGTTTGGCATTTCCCATCATTGCCTAGGATAAGTTAGGCCATTGTCATTCTTGTGATGTTATGGGGAAAAAAAATAACCTCAAGACCATGTCATTTCTCCCCTTCAACCTTTCTGTCTTTCATTTTAGGGCAAACCAAGACCAGAACTGACCTGGAAGAAGGATGGTCAGGAAATCGATAAGAATCAAATAAACATTCGCAACTCCGAGACTGATACCATCATCTTCATTAGGAAAGCAGAGAGGAGCCACTCGGGCAAGTACGACCTGCAGGTCAAAGTGGACAAGTACGAGGAAAACGCCTCGATCGACATCCAGATTGTAGGTAGGTTTTGGGGAGGGGACTAGAACATTCTGTCCAAGGAGGGTGGAGACTACTGGTCTTTGTCATTAGGAAAGAGATAAGAATGTGCGAAGCTTGTTCTACTCAAACATGTTTTTAAGATTAAAAAAGAGATGCCAGGCAGTGGTGGTGCAGTCTTTAATCCCAGCACTCAGCCGGCACAGGCAGGAGGATCTCTGTGAGTTCGCGGCCAGCCTGTCACCCACTACAGAACAAGTTCCGGGCCAGCCAGGGCTACATCGAGAGACCCTGTCTCAAAAGCCAACCAACCAAAACCAAATCAGCAAATAAACAATTTGAAAAAAAGAAATAAGCAGTAAGAACAGTACGATTTGTTAGTATTTCAAAATAACCCTCGCAGACTAAATGTTTTGGGAGAAGTAGGGACATGTGGGCCAGAGAATTAACGGCACACTTTTAGTGAGCTCCGTCTGCATTGCTTTATATCCACTTCTCTCCGCTTCCACTTTCTGATTTCCTCATGATAAAGTATGGTTTATGCTGAAAAGCCATAGCGGCTTCTAGACCATATAAAACGCTCCTCACCCCACCCAAAATTCACCAGCTTTACAGTCTGAATGGAGAGAGACGACGTCTCCCTAAGGTAAAGAAACGTCAGCAAACGGTTAAACCCCGGAGGCGATGGCGTGTGCGAGTGTGCCCGTAGAAAGGTAATCAGTAGGTTAGCTCTAGCTTTTGTTCAGAATTAGGGGACAGAGTGGGGATCCTAATCACAGCTCTCCGCCTGCCAGCGTAAGCTTTTCTGTAATGTTTGCATTGTCAGTAAATAAACTTAGGAGACTGAAGAGATGGCTCAGAGGGCAAGAGCGTTTGCTTACGGGGCGTGGGGACCTGACGCTGGATTCCAGCGTCCACACCTCAAGCCAAGTATGGTCCTGCACACGCCGATAACCCCAGCACTGGGTTTAAAGAAGATCCCGGGATTGTTATGTGCTGTGACTTACTACCTGCCTGGCTAAAGGCGATCCCAGGATTGCTTTGTGCTATGGCTACTACCTGCCTGTCTAGCTGAAAACCGGTAGCTCCAAGTTCAGGGCTAGTCTCTACCTCAAAGAGGTAAGGTGGAGAGTGAGAGAACACGTGACACCCTCCTCACCACTGTGTATGTCCCCCACCCCTGACGTGTACATACACACGCATGCCACCCACACACGCACACGGAAAGAATTTAAGAGTCCATCAGAGCGATGCATGCCTGTGATCCCAGTGTGCAGAAGGCTAAGGCAGGAGAATGCTGAGTTTAATGTCTAATTAAAACACCAAACAATAAAAATTAGTTAATTAAGAGAAGCCTTGTTCTCAGTCATTTTTTTTATTCCAGTCAATTTGCTGGGACTTGAGGTTCTCTAACTAAAGCAGTGAGGTTTCAGCCTTCCAGATGCTGTGACCTTTGATACAGTTCCTCATGTTGAGGTGACCCCTCAACCATAAAATTATTTTGTTGCTACTTCATAGCCATAACTTCATTACTGTAATGAATTAGGAGGTAAATATCTGATATGTGACCCCTGTGTAAAGGTAATTCCACCCACAAAGGGTCGTGACCCACAAGTGAAAACCATGGAACTAAAGTCAACCCTTCTTCTGGGAAACCTGGAGTTCTCTGAACCAAGCACTGTTTTCCTCTTGCCAAACCTTAAGGGGTTTTCTAAGCTAGGAGGAGCATGAGACCCTTGGCCCTGTCTGGGATGAAGGAAGCACAGGCCCTGTGCAGACGCCGTGACTGAGGCTGTAAGAGGAAAGGGACGTGTTAAGGTATCCTCATGTGCCTGCTATAGAGCTTACAGTCACGGCATGAATCCATCCTACAGACCGCCCAGGGCCACCCCAAGCTGTGACTATCGAAGATGTGTGGGGAGAGAATGTCGCTCTCACATGGACCCCGCCCAAGGACGACGGCAATGCTGCCATCACAGGCTACACCATCCAGAAGGCCGACAAGAAGAGCATGGTGAGTCTGGCTTCTGATTCAACATCAGGAGCCAAGACACACCCGTCAGAGGTAATGGGGATGCCGTGAGGTCTCTCTGGCAGAGCCTGTGGGGTGTGGAGGAGCCACGTGGCTGAGCCAGCAAGGTGGGGCATTGCAAGCCACAGAGCTGAATTAAACACTAGAACTGCCACTTACGCCATGTGTGCATGACAGTCCCTTGACCTTCTTGGTCCCCATTTCCTTATCTTTAAAATGGAGGTTCAGATACTTATTTTGCTTGGTTATTTAAAGCTAAGATAGTCTAAAGCAGGTGGCGAAATGCAAACAGAATTCATTCTTCATTCAATAAATATTCACCATGAAATGGTTTCTCTTTAGGAATAAATGTCAAATGGTATATGTGCTTAAAACCAAAAATTTTAAAAGTGAATAAACATCAGTTATAAAAGAAAAATTTTGAAAGTTACATCATGTGCTAATTTTCTGAGAAAGAAACCAGCCTAATGTGCTCAAGATGCAACCCTTTGGGAATAATGGTTTGTTATAATGTTTTATAGATGAGGAATCAGGGCTCTGAAAGAATCAATGACTTGATGAGAAGCAGAATGTTCGTGCTAATGCTGAATAAGACTCTGTATGCTAGACTCTCCCACTTCCACCTGTAAGAGAGTGGAAGAATGGGAGAATGTTTGGACACACATCGGAATGTCTGAACATTCGTCCTCGTGATAAAAACAGCCTAGTGAATGTCATTACCATTTCAAGCTCAGCAAGAACTTGGGTCATGAGGTTATACTGGCTTCAGAGAAGGGGCCAGCGTGGAAAAGACAGTCCTATTTCAAACTACTTCTTTCCCTAAACTGTTCTTTAGCATGGATTTTTCCCCCTAAGCGCTACATGACAAAATAAGATTTGGCATTTCAAGTGACATTTTCTTCAAACTGAACAGCCGAAGCGCTAGCCCGATGGGTGGATGACCTTGCAAGAAGGACTGAACAGCTCAGACTTGTTTTGCAGTGAGGATTTTCTTGGGGCTTGGTCCTGATACTGGCAGAGAACCCAGAGGCACCAGAGTCTCTACAAAGGGCCATTCTGTAGTCTGCAGTCTGCACACAACCTCAGGCAAACATACTCACACAGCAGTTTATTCTTAAGATAGTCAGTCAACGGGTGGTGGTGGCGCATGCCTTTAATCCCAGCACTCGGGAGGCAGAGGCAGGTAGATCTCTGTGAGTTCGAGACCAGCCTGGTCTACAAGAGCTAGTTCCAGGACAGGCTCCAAAGCCAGAGAAACCCTGTCTCGAAAAACCAAAAAAAAAAAAAAAAAAAAAAAAGATAATCAAGTCCAGCGGGGCCAGGACTTTGCTGCCGGGCCACATGACCGAGTCTGCCTGGTGACCTCTGACCCACCCCTGTGTTTCTCTTGAGTTTCAGCAACAACAGAACCAGGGACAAGAAGGTGTTAATTCTACCAATGCTTCTTCAAGGGGACAAGGTCACTCTTGTCTCCTCATGCCTACAGCTGCCAGTCTTCACCAAGTCCCCATGGCCTCCCACCTGTGTTGTTTCTAGTCTGCGGGCCCAAATGCTCGCTTTTTTGTTCTCTTACTGTGTGTTAAGCACCGTTGTAGCAGCTGAATAAAAGAAAGGAAGAAAGATAATTCCCATGTTGAGGGTACTCACAGTCAAGGCAAGATAAAAAAACATAAAAACCAAATGATAAGCCAATATAAAAAAGTTAGGTAAAGATTTACATAAAGAGTTTTGAGGAATAAATGAACACATAACTATGTTTTTGTACTAAATTATTCAAAATTTCTAGATAATAATAGCCTTGAGAATTCCAAGGGAAATGCTTTTCCTTTTGAAACAAGGAAGCTTTGAAATTCTAGTTTGTAGCATGGTGAGGACAGAAATGTTTAAAGTGTCTTAATTTATTCATTCGCTTGTCCTTTAAATATTTAGTATTTGCTCTGTGTATTGAACCTGCTAGGTACCAGGGACTGCCATAGGCTCTGTGCAGAGGGAAGAGAAAGCAGGCTTTATGTCATGGGTGTATTTACTACAGCTGGGAGAGCAAACAAGTGTGTGTGTGTGTGTGTGTGTGTGTGTGTGTGTGTGTGTGTGTGTAAAATTTAACAAGGGGTATGAGGGAAAGGCATCCCGGTTAAAGTCATAAGCTGTGTTCAAAATGGTACAGAAAGTATAGCAAGAGAAGCAGGCAGGGATAAAGTGATAGCTAGAACAACCTAAATTAATAAGCAAGGCAAATTTATTGGATACTATTAATTGTTCTCTAGTGATCTACCTTCAGCTATTACTCTTAATAAATTAAAGCATTCATTAAACAATTATATTTTGTCCCACAACAGACTGATAGATAAATGGGCAGATAAATAGATACCAGACATGATGCAGCTATGAAAAATATCAAGATGGCAGCAGTAGGTGATATGAATATAAAGTGTAAATGATGACTAAATTGCAGACAACCGTAGATAAGTCATATAATATTAAATGTATATTGTCATTGCCTTCAGCCTAGAAATTAGTGCTGTTTTTCATTAATGGCACATTCTCTTTATTCCAATCAATAGGCAATTTTCATCTGATAATCATCACTTTCCCCCCTCAGGAATGGTTCACGGTCATCGAGCACTACCACCGTACCAATGCCACCATCACCGAGCTGGTCATAGGGAACGAATACTACTTCCGGGTCTTCGCCGAAAACATGTGTGGCCTCAGCGAGGACGCCACGATGACGAAGGAGAGTGCGGTGATCGCCAAGGACGGTGAGTTGAGGGTGGACCGACGCCTGGACACCTTGGTTGGCTCAATGGAAGAGGATGAGAGATGTGGAGAAAGGAGGTGACAATGAGCATCCCTGGGAAGTCATGGCAACGATAGTCGAGTGAAGTTTCAATTCTGTAGTAGTTGTTTTCTAGGGGAGTTACACTAGTATAGATTTTACCAATTCAGTTCGTCCCAGTGTCTGGTCACTGGGTCTACACATGGAGGATGTCACACCGAGAGGGAACATTTCTTGGGTCTCTTTTATTGTCGACACCTTCAATGTAGCATCACCTGAGACCTGCTCTGGAGAAACAGGGAGCTAAAGCCTACCTTTTCATTCAGTTACTTTCAAGTTCTTCACTGCCGTTTTTACACTAGGACACACTTCTGATCAAGACACTCAGAACGACAACTACATCCATTCAGAGCTAGGTTTAGTATCTCCTGACCGCTTTGGCCTTGCACCTCAGGTGGGACTGGCTCATGTGTGCCCTGAGACTAATTCCATGTGGCATTTGCTTGTGATCTTCTGAGTTGAGGGGGGTTTTACTCATGAATAATAGATCTCAAGCCAACTTCTATTTTTAAACATCTTTCAATATTCATTTTTAAGGTAAAATCTACAAAAATCCCGTATATGAAGACTTTGATTTCACAGAGGCCCCCATGTTTACTCAGCCTCTGGTCAACACCTACGCCATCGCTGGTTACAATGCCACCCTGAACTGTAGCGTCCGAGGAAATCCTAAGGTACTGTGTTTACTATCAAATTACCTAAATTTAAGAATTGATTTCAAAACCTCTCTTTTATATTTGCCATGTTACAATGGAAAGTGAAAAGGTAAAGCGGCCTTCCAACTTCTACTTGTATCTTCCAAGGGTGGGAGGAGTGAAGAAAGGTGGGGATTGTGGGTAATTACAATATTTAAATTAGCAGAAGCGAACATGGTATGTGTCTTTATTAACTAATGGGTAGCCGCTAAAGAAACAAAATCACAGGGGGGAAAAAACAAGAGGTAAGGAGATGCAATATTGTTTTACCTGGAAAAATGAGGTGGTAATATTGACTCATCAAGAGGTCTCTAACACACCTAACAGTCATATGAAAATTCAGGTGTTGTTTTTAACAAAAGCCCAATAAACTTAAGAGCCTGATACTAGGGTGAAAGCCTGCTAGTTCAGAGAGGCCAAGAAAGCACCCAGCTGATTCTCCTCCTCAGCCAATGTCCCAGAAAACCCCTTTTTCCACTGCCTTTTCAAATAACTCTCTCTTCAAACTCCTTGTCCCTCTTTTCCACTTCCTGTCTGTCTGTCTTTCTGACTCCCTCTTACTCTCTCTGTTTTTTCTTAATAATCCCATGTTCTCTTCCTGTCAACTGGTTGCTTGCTCCGCCTCTTGATGTATGGTAGACTGCATTTACTCCTGTTGATGTATGGTAGACTGCATTTACTCCTGTTGATGTATGGTAGACTGCATTTACTCCTGTTGATGTATGGTAGACTGCATTTACTCCTGTTGATGTATGGTAGACTGCATTTACTCCTGTTGATGTATGGTAGACTGCATTTACTCCTGCTCACAATATTCCAGCAGCAAGCGCTTGGATTACAGGCGTGTGCCAGGACTGAGCCACACTACAACTAGAAACCGGTTTTTTCCAGTAAATAAGGCATTTTGGGGGTTCATGGTGTGACCAAATCCTGCAACACTCAGGGCAGAATATCAAATGTGCTCTGCTAAGGGCGCAGGGAGCTAGAACCAGGTGATCCCAGTCAACTGGGGACAATTAGAAAGGTTCTCAGGTTTCACGTTGCTGGTGTTTAAACACAACAGTTAACAAATGTGGTCCATGGTGGCCTCCGTCCCTAGGTGGCACCGAGAGAAAGCCCTCTCAAATTCTGGAAACTCTGATAGGATGAAGTGCAGTAACAGAGGCACATATCTTGGGCAGTTGGGGAAGTCAAAGGGACGATCCAGCAGGGGCATGGGGGAAGATACCGAATTCACAGTAACTAGATGTGATTGGGCACTTCCACATGGGCATGAAGAAATGTCAACCCTGAGTTTAGAAGGAAGACCCAGGCTGCGGCTTTCAGCTAGGGAGTCTCAGCACAGAGGTGCTACCCCGCCCTTTAGAGCTCACGTTCTGGAAAGCAGTAGCACTGGGGAAGGACGGTAGCAATGTGAGCCTCGGGGTGGTCTCGTTTGAAAGGTGGAGAGAGGGAGAGAGAGACCTGGGTAAAGCAGACAGCAGGTGCTCAGACTCCCGCTCTGAGGGAGACAAAGCAATAACTGCAGAGAAGGAGAGAAGGAGAGAGCGTGTTAAGGGTGAGTATGTCTCCAGAGGGAAGGAGTAGGCGGAAAGTGGCGGAGGCCAGGGACTGCAAATGTAGGTCAAGGGTCAAGGAGCACAGAACCACCGTCCAGGGTGGCTAGGTCTTTGCTGATCTTGTGTTACTCGGTTGGAGCAGCGCTCCTACCCCTGGATGAGGACCACTGAAGTCAGAGGGGAGGGGACATGTTGAGAAGGCCCATGCAACCTGCAAAGAACTGGAGACTCTTTGGGGAAAGAGGAGACAATCGGATGCTCATGGCACCGTTTGGGAATTCTCTGAAAAATATTCAGTATATACATTCTGCTTGGAACTCATATCACAAACCAATTTTTAGTATCCAGAAATAACTGAATAAAGAATGTGTATAGTTGAGGCACACAATATGATTTGATGTGCACATTGCTTTCTTGCTAATAGAATAGAAGTTGAGGCAAACAGGACCCAAGTAGCTGTCTACACTTCTTAGAACTCCTTTCTTTCTAATCTATACTTCAAATCCCATTACTGGGTCACTGGGGTTCTTAATTTGCTACATACAGGCACTGGGTCAGAGGGGCTCTTAATTTGCTAATACAAACACTGGGTTAGAGGGGCTCTTCCTATGCCACATACAAACAGGTTTTGACTTGAGTTTCTTCAATCTGGCCTTCAGCCCAAAATCACCTGGATGAAAAACAAAGTGGCTATCGTGGATGACCCAAGATACAGGATGTTCAGCAACCAAGGAGTCTGTACCCTGGAGATCCGCAAGCCTAGCCCCTATGACGGAGGCACTTACTGCTGCAAAGCAGTCAACGACCTGGGGACCGTGGAGATCGAGTGCAAACTGGAGGTGAAAGGTACAACAACTAAGATCTCTTCTGTAGGCTTGCGTTAAAGGGCGCGGGTGTGGCTTGCAGAAACTCTGACCGCAAATCTCAGCACTTGGCAGGATGTTGTAACTGGGCAGGATCGACGGGGAAGGGGCCCGTCTACTTGCTCACTTGTGCCCTTTGTTAGGATATGTGACTATTTGGGTTAACTTGTTCTGGCATTTTTAAAAATTCTTGTTAATGAAAGGAACATGGATTTCAGTGAAATGGAGGTGGGCGGTGCTGTGGGAATGAGGGAAGTGAAGGCGTTGTTGCTTCGGTGACAGTCCTTCTGTAAATGGAGGCCTTGCGTAAGCGCTTCTCTACTGCAACTGCAGCTAAGCAGGTCACACTGTTGTAGTCATCTGTGAAACTTCACACATACGTATACATATATATACACGCATATGCATATATAGCAGTACTGTTACTTTAGTGTTTGACATGTGTCGGATACAGCTTACCTACAGTATAACATTACTAAAGAGTTTTCCTCTATAGGCTTTTATTCCATTTAAGAAATGTCACAACTAATGCAAACCAAGAAAAATACACAAGGATTTATTTAGAACAAAAAAAAATCTTAGCATAGATTGTCATCTTAATGACATTTCTTATGAATTGACAGTAGTTTATCCTAAAGTTTTTCTTAACAACCAAAACCTACCTTGGGACACGAGCTACCAGATATGACCCTGGTGTGTTTTCTCTCATTAGTTTATTTATATCCTCTGATAACCAAAGTGCTTTATTTTTCCTGTCTGTCTATGATGAAGCAGTTAGAGCCTAAAAGTAGAAATGTTGGCTTTGTAAATATGTATTTTATAGTCATGATTAATGTCTAAGGTATTTTTAAAAGACCCTTTTCCTCCTGTTTAGTTTAATAGTACATAAGACACGTCTTGATCAAGAACCTGCTCTTAACTTTTCTTTCTCTTACAAATTTTGCCAGCCCACAGGTATACGGCAATCCAGAACTGATTTATCACTTGAAAAATACTTCTATGTTAAACATTGGGCCAATGATATTCATTAAAAAACCTCCACCGCTTACTATCGAGAAAGCCCTTACAAATTTAACCGCCACACTTAGCTTTAAGTGATGATTTAGGCCACACGTACAACTCATCAGGTTTCTAAACCTCTAGTTTTAATGTTTCAAGTTATTTATGGTAAATTTCTAACATCATCCAAAAAGCAAAATAAAGAATTGTCATACAGTCATGCCTTGAAGATAACAATGCCAAGGGCATAAAACGATAATGTCGTTACGTGGTTCAATATTTGATATCATGCATGTGAATGTTACAGTTTTTAGTAATTTTATAGTCAGTTGAGTGGACTGAACTTAACAATGAGGAAAATGTATTCTCTTGTAAACAAATCACGATGAGGTATTAACTGTGATTTCTCACTTGATAAAAGCTTTTGGTCCTAAAAGCATAGGTGAGACTGTTTGTCGTCAGATTGTTATCTGCTAAGGGGTTACTTAAAGTGAGTTAAGCTGCGTATTAAAGGGTAAGAATGTCAACTAAGCATAAATAAACACGGTCCAAATATTCTAATTCTGCAGTGATATATCAAGGAGTAAATACCCCTGGACAGCCAGTCTCCCTGGAGGGGCAGCAACAGGTTCACGACGTCCCCACCCCCCTGGATATTTTGATTTTCCGTTCCATTCCTCTTACATGAAAACGCACTTTGCATGTAAAGCCTGAGCTTCTCGTTCGCTTTTGTGACTCTTAGACACTCATGGCATACCGTACTTATGCCATGAGCAAGGAAGGCAAATTATCCGAGGATATTAACTAATGCAGAGCCAATGCCTTTGATCAGAAGACAGACCAGCTAGCCTCAAACACAGCGTCAGAAAGCGGCACTTGAGGAAACCTTCGTTCTGTGTATAACTACCCAAAAGCCCTTTGGAAATAAGGACATTTACTTAATGTCTTTGTTTTTCAAGTGTATAATGATAGGTTGGTCCTTGAAGATAGTTTCCAGCCTAGGGAACTTATATTCATGATGGAATTCAGAAACTGAGGTCCTCCCACCTGCTAAGTTGTGAAGGGAGCATGCTCTGTGATGGAGGATACAAAGACGGGCTTAACCGGAGACTCTCCTGTGTAAGACTTTCCTAGTGCAAATCCACTGGTAGAGTACCTAACCTATTTATCTACTGGACAGTTTGGATATCCTGTGGTAGCCAGATTATTCCATATGCGTATGAACTTAAAAGGAAGGAGAAGTCTAGGATCTTAGGAAAAATGCATCACATACAAAAGTCCTATTGTATTTCCCACTCTCACGTGGAAGAGCTAATTAAGAGTTCTCTGGCGCACAACCTGAACTAAACTCCGATGTAGACCTATGCTGAATGTATAGTATTTGCTTTCTGAATTTAGATTACTATCAGCACTAAAGAGAAAATAAAATAGCAGCGTTCTGCCTTTGAACTGTTATAGGTTATAGCACAGTCACTGGAGCTTGAGGTGAAGACTTGCTTAGACCAGTTCCATACAACCGGTCCCAAACAGAGTATTATAAAATACACTAGCTTCATATTTATACCTGATAATTGCCTTTTGGAATTTCAACATATATATATGAACACTAACATTTTAAAATATGGTTTATGTTTTTCTTTTGTTGAAAAACACGATATATATATGTTGTAGGGCATTTTTAAGCTAACAGTTTGGAAGCTCTTACCATAAATATTCACAAGTCAGATTAGCTTTGCCACCTATTCTAGCCAAGTAGTTATGCGTATTATTAATTTTATATGTATTAATGGTCCTCTTGAAGTGACACCCTTCCCTCGGTTTTTTCTTTGTCATTTACCCGACTAAGGATTAATGAGATCACGTGATCATAATCATGACCATAATTCCACCTCCACCATGCTCACCTTTGTTGTCAGCCCTGTATTAATGCTCACATCTTCTCTTTCTCTCTCTCTTCCTTAGTTGTAGCACAGTAAGGATTTTTGAATGTCTGTTGTCACCTAAGGTAAGCTTTCATATGGTCTTAGCATATGAAGCTTATGAATGTCATAAGCCATACCAGGCCTGTGGAGTATGGCATGATTTTCATTTCATAATCCAATGAAATCAGGACCTACTAACTTGGTAGTTTTAATTTGTATGCCTGGGTCATGGAATTAACGTCTAACACTGATCCCTCGCCCCATTTCTCCTTGACATGCAGCAAGTTGTGGAATGTGGTAGAGCATGAATCCGGGTATGTGATGCCGATGAGATGAGTGGTACCCATGCATTCTGACTTCTTTGCATCAAGGAATGGACGTGTCTATAAGTGGCATCATTGCTGCCAATATGTGATGTGGTTGGTTGTTTTCATTTTATTGAGGAGAATGAGTTTCTCAAATTTGCATTAAAGAAGTTTTAAGGTTGTTCCAACAGCATGCTGCTTCTGTTTGCTCATGCATTCTTTTTTTAGCAAGAAGGGAAGCATCCATTTAAAGGGTAGTACAGGCTTCTGGTTTCGTGGGTTTTCTCTTAAGTGATACTTCGGTTTTTAAAAATACATAACAGGAGTTCAAAAGGTAGGTAAAAGAAACTAGTTGGCATTTCTCTCGCTTTTAGAAGGTATGGGCTCTAGTTTTGGCACAGTGTATTGATGGCCAAAGTTAAAGCAAACGTTTCTCTTCTCCAATGTGCTTGAATCAGAATATTCTGTGCTTAATCAAACAGAGCATTGATGAATTGGGAAATGGCTCTCGGGATGACCTGCAGCCGTTCAGTCAGAAGCTGATAAACCCTCTCCAAGAGCAATGTGCTCTCAAACCATTAGGAATTTAAGCCAAGGCTGCACAACAGAAGGGGGGATAAATTGCTATGGGTCCTCCAGGGACTTGATTTGTTCCTGTTGTTGAGATGCCAGCACTTTAAATTCTAAATGTACCGAAGCCAGGAGAAGATTTCCAGCAGGGACCGAGTGAGTGGAATAAGAACAAAACTGGCCCCATCAGCAGGCAGCTAGTCCAGGAGAGTTCTCTCGGTCAGGTCATCTTCCACGTGGGCGTCTTTAACTTCTCCTTTCTCTGTTCTGTCTTCTCTAGGCGGGCTGTCCTTCTGCAGGCTCCTCCTGCAAGGTGTGCCTCCAAACATAGTTGATTCCTACCTGCGGGACTTGCAGTCAAGCAATCCTGAGGAGTGCTGAGGGCTGGGCACGGCCTCTGTACACACCACTGCTTTGAAATTTGGTTGAGAAGGAAAGCGTTTTCTGGTTTTCTCGTAGGCCCCCAAGTGTGGTCATTTCCTCTCCGCCTAACCTTGAAGAAAGGAAAAAGATTGTTTGCACAGATTGCTTGATTAAAAATAGCGAACGAAATCTCTTTTGCTGTCACACTTTGCTCACTACAGTCTTGCTCAGTTCGTCGCCATTTACTAAGAAGCCAACTGTAGAATAAGGGAAGCCCGTTATCTCAGTTGATAACAGTGCCTCTAAATGCCCTTCTTTCCCACATAACACACCATTAATGGAATCCTGAAAACCCATCTTTCTTAACTGACTTTTCACTGTGTGCTCCAGGTTAGCCTCAAACTCGTGGCTAGCTTCCTGCCACAGCCCCCTGAGTACTGGGGACACAGGTGGGAAACACTAATATGGCTTTAATAAATTTTTCTAAATCAAACTTGTTTCATACAGGCCGACTTGACACGAGAACCTAGACCCTCTTTCCCCATTTAAAGTTGACAAAAGGTGTCTTCACTTTACATTTCAGGCTTTTCTTTTTTCAGTTAAAAAAGAAGGAAACTGTACCTAGTAAGTGGCCCAATGAATCTGCAGTACGTGTGCTGAAATAGCACAGTATTTGCTTATAAGTTTGGAGTCAGGTTCTCAGACAGAGCCGAGGCAAAAGTCTCGGGGCCAGGGTGCTACCAAACTTTCCCATAACGTCCACTCTATTTGCCCAAGCAGCCAGTCCTAGTGATAGTCAACCATTTTTAAAAATCTAGCTGTTGATAAATGTTTATATAATGATTCCATAGTCGTGTTAGCAACTTCTTCACTCTTCCTGAGTTTTGGTGAAGGGGGTAGAAGTGCGCCGTACCCCATCTTTATTGTTTGTTCTCTTAACACGCCCCCTGCCACCACACACGCTTGTTTCCCCAAGGCTGAGTAAATTGTTGCTTGCAGATGCCCCCACAGCATCCAGTAAGGATGTTTTCAGACACTTCCTCCTCTCCCCTCCCGATGACAGTGAGTGAGAGAGCCGTCCTCTGGGCTCAGCAAGGGTGGGACGAATGGATGTTTGGGTGGCTGTAGTTGCATCTGGACATGTCAAGAGAAAACTGTTTTATGGTCAAACTATGATGGCTTCCCTCTTTTTCTGTTCTGACTACTTGGTGATGTTGCCTTCCTGGGTATTAGTATTTGTTACTAGCCTTGCTCTTATACCCCCAGTCACTCCAAAATAATAGTTGTCTCTCAATCCCTTAGGCTCCAGAGGGTGTCTCTGGACTCCTTGTGGGTACCAAAACTTTCAGGCATTCAAGTTCTCTATATTCAAAATCACGGTGTTCACATGAATCTACATGATTCTTCCTGTGTACTTCAAATCACCTCTGGACTTCTACAGTACAAAATAAGCCAAAAGATTATGCAAGCGCTAAGTAAATAGTTGTTACACTATTGTTCAGGGAATTATGATAAGGGGAGGAAAAGTCACCACCCCCAAATTTTCCTTTGAATAATTTCACTATGCTAGCAGCTGAATCACGGACATGAAGAGCTGACTGTCATAATGTAGTCCTCATGCAAACATCTGGGCTCATTAGTGTTAAGCATCTGGGCTCTTTCAGAGATTCAGCAGTCTGACCATGGATACATTTTAACAGAGGAGAGGCTTTTACTCCTATACAGGTCTACACCCAGGGGCTTTTAAGAGCAAAGAACACAGTGACATTCTGTCTACGCACAAGCAGGAGGTCATCTTGTGCAAAGCACACTTTTGCTCACAGAAGCAGAATGGGTTGTGTTAAAGTTGTAAGAGACCAGACAAATTAACCCTTAGCATCCCTCAACATTTTGGAAGTCCAATTTCACTGATCTCCAGATGGTGTCTGTCAAGTGGAAATATCCTGGGACAGATGTAGACTGGGGACAGAAATTAAAGTTTAGGAAAACCTTACATTTAGAATAAGGAGTAGGTGGGGCAGCTCAGGCTGTTGACTGACAGAGGAGCTTCTCTGGAGTCCATCCGACCACATCGCAATTCCCTGAAGCTTACATTTGAGCTTAAAATTTACAAAAAGAGATAAGCACTTTAGATATATTAGCATTACCACCGTTAGTAAGCTTACAGAAATCCAAATTGTTGAAAAAGCAGTAGACCAGCGCCTCTGGGTCATAGTGAAAGAGTGGGGGCTCAAAAATGATTTTGGATTAAAAGCATTAACTCTCTTTCCTCTATCCAGAGGACTATATAGATATAGATGTATAGACATAGGTAGACACACAGACAGACAGACAGACAGATAGATTGGAAAGAGATGTTTTAGCACGACGAGAAGCACCTTTTAGTCGATACTTAGAAAACAACCAAAGGAAATTTTAAAATTTGACCTTGTCAATATGACAGTAGTCAGTGCTTTACCAGAGCCAAATTAATAACTCATCAGAACTCCATCGATTAATATGCTAACACTCTGATCCTTTGAAGTCTTAACATCATATATGTCTCTAAATTTTATTTTATTTTATTTATTTATTTATTTTGGTTTTTCGAGACAGGGTTTCTCTGTGGCTTTGGAGCCTGTCCTGGAACTAGCTCTGTAGACCAGGCTGGTCTCGAACTCACAGAGATCCACCTGCCTTCTAAATTTTATTTTTATTATTATTATTGTTATTTAAGATTTTTTTATGAATACAGTGTTCTGTCTGTATATATTCCTGCAGGCCAGAAGAGGGCGCCAGATCTCATTACAGACGGTTGGGAGCCACCATGTAGTTGCTGGGAAAGAACTCAGGACTCTGGAAGAGCTGCTGGTGCTCTTAACCTCTGAGCTGTCTCTCCAGTCTTATTACTGATTTTTTAGTTATTTTCTCAGACCCTTACAACTTACACAAACCTCAAACCTTTTCCATTTTCCATTCAATCATTTACCACAAGACACAAATTTGAGAGTAGCCAGTGCAAAGCAAGTTTTTTTAAATAGAGGAATGGCCAAAAAAAAAAAATAGTTCCATTGAAGCCTGTTTTGTGAGCTTGTCTTTCTCACCTGGAGACCCAGGAGCTCTAGAAAAAGCAGCTGCTAAACTGTAGAGCTCCGGTTAGCCCTCAACATCATCAGGGATCTGAGAAGGAAAATTCGAGCAGGAAGTACAAACCAGGTGGCCTCTTTATCAATGACATGACAGAGACTTCCCAGCTACCTGGATGATGACCCTACGACCCCAGTCTCCTGGTCATGCTCGGTAATATCAGTGGCAGCAGAATGGCTTCAGTCTCCAGTGGTCATACGGGGCAACGTTAACTCTTAGCCTGCCACCAGCCTTTGGCTGCCAGACCCCAAAGATCTGAGACACTTTGCTGTGGTGAGGAACTTGGGAGACTGGCCTACCTCGACGAGGCAAAGAGGGGCGGTGGGTTCTCTAGTATCCCAGTTGTCCACAGTCTCCGCTGGGTCGTGAGGTGGGTGAGGCAGGGGACAGTTTTTCCCCGTGGTTGCCTTTACCATAATCCAGGAGGACTGGTCTTTCTTCTTTGGAGGAAATGTTAGGACTGCCACTCCAAGCTGGCATTTTGTCTATCATGGGAAGCCCTTTTCATTAAATACTTTAAGCACCGTATTCAGCAAGTCTCTGACAAGTTTTTGAGGGTCATCGATTAAGTTTATCTGGCTTTAAATAAACTTTGCTTGTTTTAGGCTTAACCTTGAAAACATATATAGAGGGGTAAATAAAGCTTTTCCCTTACAAACACATCACATCTGTTCTTAGTGTGACTATAGGCATAGTTCTGAGCACATTAAAGAATTTGTTTATAACGTGACTATTAACCTGCATATCCTAATAATATCCTTAAAAATTACAATTCTTGAATTGAAGCTCTTTTAGTACCAAAATAAAACGTTAAATCATAAATGCAGCCCATAGAGAGAGTGGGAGTTTTGGAAAACCATAAATAAAGTCCACAGAGAGATTGGGAACCTTAAAATTTTTTTGATCCCTTCATAGTGTATTATTATAGAATATCACAGTTTCTTGGATGCCTCAGTTTATCAAAACAGCTAAATCTTAATGAAGTTACATATAGTTTCAAGCTAATTTCTATTCGCCTGTGTTTTGTTTCATTGAGACAACTTCCTTTCTGGAGCTTTCCTACTCGGTTCTGCTTCTGCAAGCATTTTCTGTCTTGATCCGTTTAAATGTCGTTGTCAGGCCTAGTCCTCAGGGTCCTCGGCTGGTATATTCTGTTAGCTCAGGTATGCGTCTGGCAATAGCCTTCTCTTTGAAGTGAAAATTAGAGTTGGCAAAATTACTAGAAGAATATGTCAAAGGCCACCGGTGTCATTTGCAGACTCAATGAATTTTGAGAACTTTCAAGGACAAACATTTTGGTTTAACCCATGATGTCATTTTGAGATAAAGCTGATATCATTCTGAGATAGAGCTAACATCATTCTGAGAGAAAGCTGACGTCACTCTGAGAGAAAGCTGACATCACTCTGAGAGAAAGCTGACATCACTCTGAGAGAAAGCTGACATCACTCTGAGATAGAGCTAACATCGTTCTGAGAGAAAGCTGACATCACTCTGAGAGAAAGCTGACATCACTCTGAGAGAAAGCTGACGTCACTCTGAGATAGAGCTGACATCACTCTGAGATAGAGCTGACATCGTTCTGAGAGAAAGCTGACATCACTCTGAGAGAAAGCTGACATCACTCTGAGAGAAAGCTGACATCACTCTGAGAGAAAGCTGACGTCACTCTGAGAGAAAGCTGACATCACTCTGAGAGAAAGCTGACATCACTCTGAGATAGAGCTGACATCACTCTGAGAGAAAGCTGACGTCACTCTGAGAGAAAGCTGACATCACTCTGAGAGAAAGCTGACGTCACTCTGAGAGAAAGCTGACATCACTCTGAGAGAAAGCTGACATCACTCTGAGAGAAAGCTGACATCACTCTGAGAGAAAGCTGACATCACTCTGAGAGAAAGCTGACATCACTCTGAGAGAAAGCTGACATTGTTCTGAGAGAAAGCTGACATCACTCTGAGAGAAAGCTGACATCACTCTGAGAGAAAGCTGACATCACTCTGAGAGAAAGCTGACATCGTTCTGAGAGAAAGCTGACATCACTCTGAGAGAAAGCTGACATCACTCTGAGATAGAGCTGACATCACTCTGAGAGAAAGCTGACATCACTCTGAGAGAAAGCTGACATCACTCTGAGATAGAGCTAACATCACTCTGAGAGAAAGCTGACATCACTCTGAGATAGAGCTGACATCACTCTGAGAGAAAGCTGACATCACTCTGAGAGAAAGCTGACGTCACTCTGAGATAGAGCTAACATCACTCTGAGAGAAAGCTGACATCACTCTGAGATAGAGCTGACATCACTCTGAGAGAAAGCTGACATCACTCTGAGAGAAAGCTGACGTCACTCTGAGAGAAAGCTGACATCACTCTGAGAGAAAGCTGACATCACTCTGAGATAGAGCTAACATCACTCTGAGAGAAAGCTGACATCACTCTGAGATAGAGCTGACATCACTCTGAGAGAAAGCTGACATCACTCTGAGAGAAAGCTGACGTCACTCTGAGAGAAAGCTGACATCACTCTGAGAGAAAGCTGACATCACTCTGAGAGAAAGCTGACATCACTCTGAGAGAAAGCTGACGTCACTCTGAGAGAAAGCTGACATCACTCTGAGAGAAAGCTGACATCACTCTGAGATAGAGCTAACATCACTCTGAGAGAAAGCTGACATCACTCTGAGATAGAGCTAACATCACTCTGAGAGAAAGCTGACATCACTCTGAGAGAAAGCTGACATCACTCTGAGAGAAAGCTGACGTCACTCTGAGAGAAAGCTGACATCACTCTGAGAGAAAGCTGACATCACTCTGAGATAGAGCTAACATCACTCTGAGAGAAAGCTGACATCACTCTGAGATAGAGCTGACATCACTCTGAGAGAAAGCTGACATCACTCTGAGAGAAAGCTGACGTCACTCTGAGATAGAGCTAACATCACTCTGAGAGAAAGCTGACATCACTCTGAGATAGAGCTGACATCACTCTGAGAGAAAGCTGACATCACTCTGAGAGAAAGCTGACGTCACTCTGAGAGAAAGCTGACATCACTCTGAGAGAAAGCTGACATCACTCTGAGATAGAGCTAACATCACTCTGAGAGAAAGCTGACATCACTCTGAGATAGAGCTGACATCACTCTGAGAGAAAGCTGACATCACTCTGAGAGAAAGCTGACGTCACTCTGAGAGAAAGCTGACATCACTCTGAGAGAAAGCTGACATCACTCTGAGAGAAAGCTGACATCACTCTGAGAGAAAGCTGACATCACTCTGAGAGAAAGCTGACATCACTCTGAGAGAAAGCTGACGTCACTCTGAGAGAAAGCTGACGTCACTCTGAGAGAAAGCTGACGTCACTCTGAGAGAAAGCTGACGTCACTCTGAGAGAAAGCTGACATCACTCTGAGAGAAAGCTGACATCACTCTGAGAGAAAGCTGACATCACTCTGAGAGAAAGCTGACATCACTCTGAGAGAAAGCTGACATCACTCTGAGAGAAAGCTGACATCACTCTGAGAGAAAGCTGACATCACTCTGAGAGAAAGCTGACATCACTCTGAGAGAAAGCTGACATCACTCTGAGAGAAAGCTGACATCACTCTGAGAGAAAGCTGACATCGTTCTGAGAGAAAGCTGACAGACATCTAGAAGACCCATTCTTTAGCTGTATTTTTAAAAGCAAAGAGTTACTGAACACAGTAAACAAACCACATTTATACTACTTTGATTGAGGAATAAAAGTTACATTTTTAACAGGCATGGCCTTTTCAGGGTTGTCTCCCTGCAAAATAAAATTCTGTTTTTTTCAGGCATTTTATCAAAGACATTACAAAGGTAAATTTGTAGAGGATTGCCTGTATCCCCCCATGTATAAAGTTTTCTATTTGTATTTTTCCATTGCATAGAAATGAATAAAGTATAGTTTTAATTTCCTAGTTATCAAACATAGGTTGCTTTTAAATCCTAATTTTTTTATAAGCCTCATTTTTGTGATTTTTGTCTTCAGCCTTTTTTTTTTTTTTTTTTTTGGTTTTTTGAGACAGGGTTTCTCTGTAACTTTGGGGCCTGCCCTGGAACTAGTTCTTGTAGACCAGGCTGGCCTCGAACTCACAGAGATCCTCCTGCCTCTGCCTCCTGAGCACTGGAATAAAAGGCATGACCACCCAGCCTCATCTGTTATTTTTAGTCTGTGGACAAGAATTACTACACAAAAATCCAGCCCAATCCAAAATATCTTGGAGACCCGCTGTTGTTTTTAAAAATCCACTTATTTTAAACGAGAGTTGAATACAGTATGCTGTAATACATTAAGATTACCCATGTATAAATTTCAACCATCAACTGTGTTACTGTAAGTTTTCAGTTAACATTTTGTTACCAATTTTACAAGTCCTTAATCACACCCAATAAATGTTCAGATCTTGACGTACAGAAAGTTTACATTATCGTCTTACAAATCTTGAGATGAGAGCCATACTTTAACAAACGTTTTAGAGAATTAAATGAAATCCTGCAAAGCCCACGATGAGTGGCAATAACCCCACAGGGAGCAGTCCGTCTTTCCTTTTGTTTCGGCTCTCTTCTCTCTGTCACTTAGTCGTGTGGCCGTGAGCCACAGGACAGAGATTTGGAGGAAACTTTCAAACAAGCATGCTTGGGTCTAGAGGTTGGGGCATGGGGCTATAGCCCAATTCCAGAGCCATCTTTTCTTCGAAGTATAACAGCATATGACAACATTTTAATATTAGTCATACCTAAAAGACACCAGAGTCCTGGTGAAACCGGTGATTGTAGAAGGGACCAGAGTAAAGCAAAAACAAAGGCTTAGAGATAAGAAATGTCTGAGCCCTGGCTACAGACAGAGGGCGCTGCTGCAGGAGCGAGCGGAGCGCCCACCAGCCAGAGTGGAGTGTGCACGCAGCTCAGCGCGCTGTAGCTCTGCTCTCTCGTTTTTCTCTGCTACCCTCTTAGCTCGCTCCCTCTCTCGCTCGGTTCTGCAACACCTGCAACAAACTTACGGACACACCAGAAGCACAAATCCATCAAACAGTAACTTAAAAAGACAGGACAGTGACATGGTCAGGGTGGACCGCACAAAAACAAATATTTGGTGGCCACCTAGCTTTTCCCACAAGGGCCAGTGGTGTTCCCTCCGACTCAGGAATTAATGCTGCATCCAGCCTTTCCACTAGTCCCACAGATGCGGACCACAGACAAACAGGATCCTTACCTACACCTCCGGAGGGTTTCTGATGCCTCTTTTCCCGCAATCTAGGCATTGAAAACTCTGCTCCAAACACTAGACCTGTCCGATTTCTCGCCTTCCAGGACTCGATGAGCCTCCAGGGTCCCAAGAACAGTTAGAAAAAGAAGGTGAATCTGATTGAATGTCTAAATCTCAGACAAGCCCCAAATGTTATGGGTATGACGTCCCTTCTTCACCAGATATTCACCAGTCTGGCCATGTTTGTGGTTGTGGTTTTTTGTTTGTTTGTTTGTTTTTTGGGTTTTTTTTTTATTTTTCAAGACATGATTTCTCTGTGTAGCCCTGGCTGTCCTGGAACTCACTCATAGACCAGGCTGGCCTCAGACTCAGAGATTCACCGCCTGTTTCTGATTCCCGAGGGCTGGGATTAAAAGGTGTACCACCACCATGACTGAATTTTAACAAAGGAGGCTTTTATTCGTGTACAGATGCCAGGTCTAGACCTGGGACTTAATTCGGTGTCCAGCCTCCTCAGTCAGGGGCTTTTAAAGGCAAAGAATACAGTGACTTTCTGTCTATGTACAAGCAGGTCATCTTGTGCAAAGCAAGCTTCTGCTCAGAGAAGCAGAAACGGTATCGTTAAAGTTGTACAAGACTAGACGATTACAAAAATGAACCCTTAGCAGCCCTTCCTATTTGGAAGTCCAATTTTGCTTCACAGTTCTCTTGATAAGCTCAGTAATTTTAAACTTTTAACCATGAAGTTAGCCATCAGCATAAGGCTAGCCCTCACGCTGGGAAAGCTATCTGAGCATTAGTGACGAAAATATTTTGTACAAACGAAGGCTGACTCACTTATAAACACATGAAGACTAGAACCCCTTGCGTGCACCAAAGAAATGACAATGTAGCCAGGGGGAGCAGCATGACCCTGCCTGCTGGCTCATTTTAGCCAGGGGGAGCAGCGTGACCCTGCCTGCTGGCTCAGCACAACAGCTCAGCTGGCTGCCTCCTGCTGACCAACTTCATGGTCAAGTCTGGGAAGCCCAGCTATACACAGCTGAGAAGCGACTGCAAAGCTTTCTCCCCATTTCCTTCTCCTCTCACGACTTAGCCTTCTTAATTATATCGTACACTCAGCCTTTCTATGATCTTTCCTCATACAAACAGTACTTAGACGCTGCAAAGCTGCAAGGAAGAGAAAGGCTATTAGGAAACTCTCTGGAGGGCAAAAAGCATCAGAAGCTGTCACTGCCACCAGTTTAGTTAGCTTCGAGTGCCATTCCATTGAAGAAAAATTGTGTGCCATGGGAATTTACCAAATTGGGTAGGGGAGGGGCGGATTCATTAAAAAAAATTGAACTGATTTCTTTTAAAAGCAAGCCTAATGGATGTTGTCTAAGTTGATACGAAAGTAACAAAATGCCCATTAGGTCTAAGAAATGTTGAAAGGAGGCAATGTGTTCTCCACTATTCACAGCTGAAGTTGAGTTTGGAGACAATACTCAGTTCACCAAGGGAGCTATGGAGTGCCTGCCTGCTATGCGCAGAGATACATTCAGCCGGAAACTCAGAAACTTAGGTTCATATGAGCAGAAAAGGACAGAGTGCATACACCGATTCAAAGTAGGTAATTTATACATCTGTTAGAATCACTGTTCAGGACCGGATATATTACTTCATTTCTCCTTCCTTCCTTCCTTCCTTCCTTCCTTCCTTCCTTCCTTCCTTCCTTCCTTCGGTTTTTGGAGACAGGGTTTCTCTGTGTAGCCCTGGCTATCCTGGAACTCCCTTGGTAGACCAGGCTGGCTTCAAACTCACAGAGATCCGCCTGCCTCTGCCTCCCAAGTGCTGGGATTAAAGACTTGCACCACCACTGCCCTGTTATTTTTCTATAGCAAATGTGACCCTAGCAACTAGGGAGATTGATTGAAAAAGCCTCTATCCCGTGTGGTGATTGAAAGGGTAAAGGGCCAGAAAAGGTACCTCTGGGTCCCTGCCAAGGTGAGCAGCTAAGAGATCCCACAACTGATCTAATGCAAGGGGTTAATTGCAGGAGGGAGGACAGGGTGGAAGGCTGTCTGGGAGTGGGGATATGAGCGAGACAGACAGACAGACTGGGAGACACAGAAAACGAAGAAGACAGAGAGAGGGAAAAAGACCGAGAAACCAGGAGATGGAGGGAAGAAGGGAGCGATCCGAGTGGTTTGGACCTTTAAGGGGGTGTCTATCACCGCCACTACTCAACTCTAAGCAAAAACCGTGCCGTTCCTTAGGGGGCACCTGGTGACGCATGTTGCTGCAGCAAATGCAGCTGCGGGGTGGGGGTGGAGAGCCACATTTTCAACAGAGATAAAGCCCAGAGTCCTCTGGTCAACTGTGCTCTTTCCTGGTGCTTGGGGAAAAGAGTGAAGGAAAGGCCTCTGGTCCTCAGCCCACGCAGGCGATGGCATGGTTTGTCAGAAACAGGTGCTTTCTAAGAAGTGTGGAGCTCAGCTCTTCTGGCTTCCAAGGCTGAAGTCCGCCTATTGTATTAGGATGCCCAGACAAAGGTATTGATTGTGAATTATGGAGACTGGGCACCTGTAGTTTTCCCTCCACAGGGTAAACTCCTGGGAAAGTCGGTAGTAGAGCTGACCCCCGAGAATCAGAAAGCTGATGGGATAAATTGTACCCTGGGCTGGAGAGCTTGAGAGTTGGGAGCGCCTAGAGCCCTCAGTTTAGCGGATAACGTCCAACCACGTTGACGGGCCTATCCATTCAAATACTAAGTTTTTTTAAAAAAAAATATTTTTAGTTTTTCAGACATGGCTTCTCTGTGTAATGTTGGTACACAGAGATGAGCTGATCTTGAATTCGTAGAGATCCACCTTCCTCTGCCTTCTGAGTGCTGGGGATTAAAGGTGTGCGCTCTAAAATCTTTTAAAAGCACCGTATGTGTGGTTTAGGCATCTATGTGGCATTCTGTTGCCCATTCCCATCACTGCGTAAAACCGACTGCCATGGCATTTCGCATGCTAACCATGTGTGTTCCTTGGGAAAGATTTGGACGGGTCTACTGCTAGAATTTGGCAGGAAGGATCTCGGCATTTTCTAGAGTTTCACACTGGGATCCTCAAGTATTAGCTTTCTCCCCACAAGTCAGGGAGCCCATGCATTCATGCAGACATTCCCGCTTGGAGAATGGCTTGCTTCTCGTGCCTCCCTTTCTTATAGACCGTATCCAGGTCTATTTCTAGGATCTTTTCTCCGGATCCAAATGCCCACAGAAGCACCTTGTAGCCCATATATGCACCCCAAAGCCAAAAGCTTGATCTACAGTCTCCTGTGTGCCAGGAAGCTGGGGAGAGAGAGGGGACTAAAGTTTGGCCATGAGACCAAGGTGCCTAGGACCTCTCGGAGTACGCCTCCTTGTATTAGCTGTCTAAAAGAAACTGCCCTTAGTTTTGTGCCTGGGACCTCTCGGAGTACGCCTCCTTGTATTAGTTGTCTAAAAGAAACTGCCCTTAGTTTTGTGGGTCCCAATTAATTGCTATTCTTGCACCCGATATTCAGGTTACTGCTACAAAAATTTATAGTCTTTTGTAATTAAATGTTGATAAAAGATTAGACTGGAGAAACAAATCCATCAGTGAAACAACCTGTTATCCTGGCTCTAAGGGTTGTCATTACTCTCTTAAAGTCACCTGGCCGTATCTCTGTGTTCCCAGGTGCATTGGCCTGAAGGAGGTTACAAAGGGCAAAATACCAGGACAGATGTATAACGAGCAGTCAAAGCTTGCTCGGGCATTTAGAGTGTGCTATATTATTTGTGTTTTAATAAATAAAGCTTGCCTGAAGGTCAGTTCAAAACAGCCACACTAGTCAGCCATACCGGCCAGGCAGTGGTGGCACACCCTTTAATCCCAGCAGCCACACCAGTTAGCTATAGAGGCTGGGCGGTGGTGGTGCACACCTTTAATCCCAGTACTAGAGAGGAATATAAGACAGGTCTCATGCTCAGTCTCATTCTGAGTATTTCTGGAGGCAGGATCACCATTGCAGTCTGAGGTCAAGGTAAGAGCCAGTGACTGGCTGCTTTGCTTTTCTGATCTTCAGGTTGAACCCCAATATCTGTCTCTGGGGTTTTGTTATGTGTGCTACAGGCACTGAGTGACTCACTAAGGAGACAGTCTTGCCCTCTTCTGGCTCATTCAGCATATCTACTGTTTCTCCTAAGCAATAGTGACAGTCCGTCTCTCTCCGGAGAGGGACTACGGTAGCTCCCCAGGACTAAAGAACTACTCCTGTTCGTCTTGTTTCTTCAACTCGTTCCAACCTTGGAGCCCAGGAAACATCTTAAAAAATATCACACACATGCTGGCTTAAAAATTTCAATTTTAAAATGATTTTTTAAATTTAATTATTTTTTTAATTAAAAAAGAATAAGAAGCAGAGTTCATCCACAGCACCACAGCAAGGAAAGGAAGCCACTCTTCCTAAATTATAAGGCAACCTTCTTCGAGAATTATGACAAAGGGCCACTGGAAGCGAGCCGTGTTTCAAAAGAAAGAAAACATCATGTGGCCATCTGGAAGATTCCAGGGATGAAAGAGCCAAGAAGTGTCCCCTGCAGGCTACTGGGTGACATGCCTCTTCCAGCCTGTTACCAGGGTGTCTGCTGGGGCCACTATGAATTCAGTTCCTATTCCTGCAGTTGGAGGAGCCATTGGAAGAAGACAGTTGCGGTGACCGTGGGGGTTACAGGGGTTACTGTGAAGAGAACCCTTTAGCGGGGGCTGTTTTTATGCCGTTTCTAGCAGCTGACAGCCAGAGAGTGCCACCAATGCTCCTCCAGCAGAAGCTATCCGTGGTGACATGAGCTTTCCTGAGACATCTCGTGCTCCCCAGTCCTCATGACAAACACCAACCGCGGCCAAACTCAGCCCTCCACAATTACTCCTTTAAGGAGTTAAACACCAAGAGATGGAGCAGGAGCATGTGACTTCAGGGGACTCTGTCCCAGCCAAGACCTAGGAGCACTGTCCAGCAGGAGGAGGAGGGGCAGACAGATTAACACTCTGTTATTTGTACAGAGGGAAGGGCACTCAGAAGTCGCCAGAGCAAGGAAGCCAGAAATGGCGTTAGCAGGCAAGGAACTAGAGGAAGAAGCAAGGGGGAAAAGAAAGGGGCTCTTGTTTACCTGCCTTTCAAGCCTTAACCCAGCCAGGGCTTCTTAACCCTTCCCAGCACGGCACAATTCTTCGGGGAAGTAAAGAGAGCCATGGGAGAAAGCTGAGGCTGTGATGCCTCTGTGTGAAGCCCCCGTCCTCACGCTTTCTGCCTTAGTCGGGACAGATTACCAACAACGTATTCACGTCTTTTCCTATTAAAACATTTAACTTCACAGACATTCAAACTGATGTTAGTTTCTTCAGGCATACTGTCAGGATGCTGAGGGTTTCCTAGACTGAGGGGCATGGTGCTACCTCAGGAAAGCTCCAGACACAACCATAACCTACATCTCATAATTGTCTTTTAAATATACGTAAAATAAAAACTACAGAATAAAATATAAAATTTTAAATACCCAGCTTTCTTCTCTCTAGACCTTCTTTGTCTAAAAAGCATCAGTGTTGGGAAAAATAGATCCAGTTTTTCTTTTTTATCTTTTAATTACTCTAGTAGTTCTCTCTCTCTCTCTCTCTCTCTCTCTCTCTCTCTCTCTCTCTCTCTCTCTCTCTCTCTCTCTCTCTCAATCCACTTCCAGCTGGGGCCCAAGGGAGCAGCTCAGAGTGGTATCTGCACTCCAGGCTTCTAAGGCTAAGTTCTTAGACCCCTTATTACTCAAAGGGTGATTTGATGACTCCACCTGATCACCAGGGAGCTTCTAAGAAATTCTTATTTTCAGCTTCTTCCCCAGGCTCACAAATTTACAAATCTGTGTTCCAGAGAGATTCCCCAATGACATCTATGCACACTCACGTGTGTGTGTGTGTGTGTGTGTGTGTGTGTGTGTGTGTGTGCAGGTGTCCATGGAACCTGGAAGAGAGTGTCTCACGCCTGCTGGCTGAAATTACAGGGAGTTATGAGGTACCCAACCTGGGTGCTGGGTCTCTGGAAGAGCAGCAAGGGCTCTTAACAGCTGATCCATCTCTCTAGCACCCACCCTCTTCTTAAAGGAAAGCTTCAGGTAAAGGCATCCCCTTGTCTTGTTACTTTTCTGATCACTGTCACAAGACGCCTGAGGGAAGGGACCTAAGGTGCGAGAGGATTTCTTCTGGATCCTGGTTCCACAGTGGGAAAGACTTGGGCCCCTCATGGTGGTGGGAGCATGTTATGAAGGCTCCTTAGACCTCAGACGAGCAGAAAACTGTCTTCTGGCTGGAACAGGAAGTGCATGTAGCTTTCAAAGCCCAAGTACAGGGACTGATTCCTGTTAGGTAGACCACACTGCCCAAAGGTTATACAACCTCCCAGAACAGTGCCACCAGTTGGGGATCAAGGACCCCAAAATAAGTCTTTGGGGTACAGTGTGGACTCAGAGCACAACACCCCTCCAGATAATGACACAGCTTTTCCTCCAAAGGTGGCTTAACCCACCCTTCCTAACTCCCCAGGCCATAGGCAGGGTTTTAGGCAAAGTTGCTGAAAAAGAAATTTTTGAGGAAGGAGCTTCCTTTACAGTTCCTCAAATCATACTAAGGAAAACATTTTAACCCAGTACAATGTGGGCTGAGGAAATAATCATTTTTTAAAAAGGATTGAGGTTATTAAATAGATGAGGGCTAATCACTGTGTCCAGGGAGACCAGGTTCTTTAACCTTCAATTGCTTTTGCAATTTCAGATAAAAAGCACAATTACCACATCTCGGGGATTCGGTTGTGAAATTCAGTTTTGTTTTTTCTTTCTTTTTCCTTTCTAATCTTGAGTCAGACACTAAGCATTTCTAGAGAGGGGAGCAAAGGTTTCGGCTGATTTATTATGGAACACAGCATATCTATATATTTTGTAAGATACCATAGTTACATAAAATGTGAACTTTAGGATCTCAAATACAAAAGAATCAAGGCAGATCCGCATCCATGTGATAAAAGCAAGTGTTTATGGGATTGGAGTGATGTCTCAATGGTTAAGAGGACTTGCTGTTCTTTCGGGAGATCTGGGTTCAGTTCCCAAAACACCCATGGGAGTCTACAGTCTAATACCAGGGGATTCAACCCCACTGTCTGGCCTCCCGGGGCATCAAGCATGCGCATGTTACACATACAGATATGCAAGCAAATCCTCAAAAGCATAAAGGAAAAATAAAATCTTTAAAAAAGTGTTCATACATTAGGATCTTGCATTTATAATAGTCTAGTCAGAATGGTGAACATGAATATTTTGCAAGTCTAGACAAGCAATTCCTGTTTTAAAAAGCCAGTATTCTAGTTGTGTGTATTTACTGGGCACGGCATGGAAAATCTGATACACATAAACATGTGCCATGTTTATCATGTACCATGTTTATCATGTACCATGTTTATCATGTACTATATTTATCATGTATCATGATCAAACTGAGGTCCAGGGGGATTTGCTGACTGAGACTTGCCTTTTCGTCCAAACCAGTGAAAACTGGGTTTTGAAGCAGTTATTCCATGTACAATCTATACCTACCATGGTTGCTTGAAACTATGTAACCTTTTTGAAAAATTTGCCTTAAGCATGAAAGATGTTGAAGAAAATCTGAAACGCGAGCATAAATTACACAAAAGAACCGAGAGCAAGGCTTGCTTCCCTCTGGGAAAAGCAGCTATCAACGCCAGAGGTTATCCTTCTTCATTGGACTTCATTGCTTCTTCTCTAGGAAAAGAACTCCTCATGGAATCTTCTGGGTTAATGATAATGGCACAAGCCTACATGACACATAGAAGCTGGACTACTCAATACTGGCAAAAGTAAATACCCCATGGGCTGGAGAGATGGCTCAGAGGTTAAGAGCATTGTTCTTCCAAAGGTCCTGAGTTCAATTCCCAGCAACCACATGGTGGCTCACAACCATCTGTAATGGGGTCTGGTGCCCTCTTCTGGCCTGCAGGCATACACACAGACAAAATATTGTATATGTAATAAATAAATAAATATAAAAAAAGCTTTTAAAAAAAAGTAAATACCCCATCTAAAGCTTGCTTGCATGCTGAGTATTTCTTAAAATGCTTGGGACAAGAAGTGTTCCGGATTTGGTATTTTTCAGATTTTAGATTATGTGTATATGTATAGACTGAGGAATCTTGGGTCTGGGAATCAAGTCTCAACACAATATCCATTAATGTTTCATATAAACTTCATAAGCCGTTTGGAGGTATTCTCATACGGTGTTCCTCGTTTTGATTGGCATGTCATATGGCATCCATCAGTTGTGGAATGTTCCACCTGCAGCAAGCATCATGTCCAGAAGTTTTGGACATTGGAGCGTTTCATATTTCTAAATTGGTGCCGGGCGGTGATGGCGCAGACCTTTAATCCCAGCACTCGGGAGGCAGAGGCAGGCGGATCTCTGGGAGTTCGAGGCCAGCCTGGTCTACAAGAGCTAGTTCCAGGACAGCCAGGACTACACAGAGAACACCCTGTCTCAAAAAAACAAACAAACAAATTTCTAAATTAGTAATGCTTAATTTGTACTTAATCATGGCATGCATTAGGTGGGAATTTGCAGATTGGGATTAAAGGTCTGGAATAAGAATGTGCAAGCTCAGATCCTAGCTAAGCACTGTACTGGCTGTATGTGCAACTGTGGATAAGAGCTTGAACCTCATTATGCTCATCTGTAAAATGGGGTTGGAGGGAGCCATCAACAGTGTTACCAGGTTTTGAACTACAATGACCAACTATTCATTGAATAGTTGTACACACAGGAGTATACGCACAGGTTATGAAAACAGTAATAATGAAGAGGACATGAAGTTGGGGAGGTTAGGAATTAGGCGTGGTTTTGGGAGGAGTTAGGAAGAGGAATAAGGGGCTAATGGTATCAAAATATATTATATCTAATATAAGTGTGATAGCACTTGCTTCTAATCCTAGCTACTCAGAAGACTGAGTCAGGAGATCACCAGTTCAAAGCCAGTCTGGGTTACATAGCAAGATCCTGTCTCAAAAACAAAAAGACAGGCAAACAAAGGTCTTAAGACAAAGCCAGGCAGTAGAGAGCAAGGTTCAATCTGGGAGCAAAATAAATAAAGTACTAGGAATATATAATACCAGTGTTGCCATTTTTATTCCCACCTGCCTCTGCCTCCTGAGTGCTGGGATTACAGGCCTGTGGTACCACGTTTGTAAAAGGCCAGGTAGTATATACTCAAGGCTTTGCAAGCCTTCCGGTATTACTACCCCTCACCTCTGTTGAAATAAATACGGTTGTAGTCACAGAACTGAAATTTAAATTCATAAATTCCAACATTACAAACATTGTTCTACCCATGTTTCCCCCCCCCAATAATCTAAAAATATAAAAAGTATACTTCTGTCGTGGGGCCGTGGGAAATGAGATGGTGGGGTTGGCCTTCAGACATGTGCGCTGACCCTTCGTCAAGAGGCCGTGAGGCAGAGCACATCTGCTGATTCTTGTTGCTCAATCCCAAGCATCTGGAAAGTGGTTTCCAGCTTGTCTTACACCTCAGAAAGATGCATCCAGATCAGACCCAGGACGTGAAGAGCAAGTGACTAGCCTACGTGTGGTTAGGCAATAGAACATGTTTATGACAGCATGTCCCCAGTCCAAATGGGTGCATTGTGAGGTAGGGACTGGTGACCTTCCATTATGTGGCAATCGGCCTTCTCAACCGTTCAGGGAAACTGGCTTAGATTTTTCTGTACTCCAGTTAGGGCGTGTCTAAAAGAAGCCACCGTGTGGGTGTCAAATGGTCTGAAAAACAGACATTTGTGTTTCTAACATTCAGTTCCCCTTTGACAATATTCCTAAGGTCTGGTTTTGTTTCTTTCCTTTTTAAAAAAAATATTTATTATTTAACCAGCATGCCTGCACACACACCCAGGAGAGAGCACCAGATCTTATTATAGATGGTTATGAGTTACCGTGTGGTTGCAGGGAATTGAACTCTGTCAGAGCAGCCAGTGCACCTAACCTCTGAGCCATCTCTCCAGCCCTGTTTGTTTTTGATTTTAAAACCTCGAGGGTTAACTAAGTTAATACTCGGAGGGGCCACATCCCTCGATGGTGCTCGAGTGTTTTCTGATCTGTACATGCATGTTCTTGATTAATAAAAAAGCCAGAGCAGAGGCACACTAGATCAGAGTAGCATCTACCACACGGTCCGGGCTAGCGAAACATCGCCACGGAAACGTGAGCAGAGGCTGGAGAGGAAGGCCAGCCCTGGAACCCCCAAGGAAAGTCACAACGACAGCACTCGTTACTCAAGACCTGGGCCAGAAAACACCACTCTATCTCCCGGACTCCCCGAGCCTAGCTCGCTGAGGTCCCGCCCCAGCCCCGCCCCCGCCCGCGAGCGCGATGGGGTCCCGCCTATGGCCCCGCCCCACCCTCGAGCTCGATGGGGCCTCGCCTCTGACCCCGCCCCTTGTCCCGCCCCAGTCCCCAGCGAGCCGAGGCACCGTGCTCCCCGGCTCCGCCCCCGCCCGCTAGCTCGCTGAGGCCCCGCCCCCACCCGTGAGCTTCCCGAGAACCCCGCCCCCAGCCCGTGTGCTCGCCGCGGCCCCGCCCCCAGCCCGAGAGCTCGCCGAGGCTCCGCCCCGCTGCCCGCCGCTGCGTGAGTGCCACCGGCGGAGCTGGCCGGGGCGCTGTGCCCTCGCTCCGCTCTCTACGCCCCCCGCGCGGGCCGCGGGCTGCGCTGGGTCGCGGCGGGCCCCGCAGGCGGCCATGGCGGCGGGCGCCGGGGCCAGGCCGGCGCCGCGCTGGGTGAAGGCGCTGGGTGAGCCGCTCAGCGCGGCGCAGCTGCGGCGGCTGGAGGAGCACCGCTACACCGCGGTCGGGGAGTCGCTGTTCGAGCCGCCGCTGCAGCTTTACTGGACCTGGCTGCTCCAATGGATCCCGCTCTGGGTGGCCCCCAACACCATCACCCTCATCGGCCTCGCCATCAACCTGCTCACCACCCTAGTGCTCATCTTCTACTGCCCCACGGTCACGGAGGAGGTAAGGTTGGCCGCCCGCCGGGGTGGTTCTCTCGAAACCCTTGGGCCTCCTCCCGAGCCTGCCCCACTCTAGGCGTCGGGGACGAGGGGAGACCCTTTGTTGGCGGAGCACCCTCCGGGTCTCGGAGGGAGGGACCGACACGACCAGACCGCTGTCCCACGGCGGTGTTCGGTTTTTTTTGCCTGCCCGGGGCTCCTAGAGACTGTCAGACCACTACTCCAATCCCGGGACCGTGCCGAGCTTCCCTGGTCCCTGGAGGGGGCTGTCAAGGTCACTGCCCCTTGACGCTGTCCTGTGTCTGCCCACTTCGTCCCTGGGGCTTTGGCCGACTGGAAGGTTGACGTAGGGACCACCAGCCTGTACTTTGTACCCTGGGGATTAAACACCCGCATCTCCATTCTGTCAGGCCTCGTGGGTCGGTTGGGTAAGCCCACGATGCCCTTTGGGACTTCATAATCCTTTGTTTCTCAAAGGTGGTGCCTAGTGATTCCGAAATTACTGATAGCATAACTGAGCAAAGATAAGTTGCTTCTGGATGGTCACTTCCTCTTTGGTTCATTGACTTTCTCATGGAAAAACAAACAGGATGTAGGTGACAGTCCTTATTAAGTTATCCAGACTTAGCGATTATAAAAGCCAACACATTTTATTAGCTGTAAGTATATCTAACCCATGTCTAAAGGAAGAAGAATAAGCAGTGTGGGCCTTGCACAGTGGTGATGAGAAGTGATTCCTTGGGCTGAGTATAGAGAATAAATAGCACAGTAAAGCGCCTTGATAACACTATATAGGGTACATGTTGCATGCAGATTCTGCGATACCACTTTCTTTAATCTTCCTCCATAATTATATGTAAACATAGGTCGTGCCCAAAAATGAGAGTTGGAGTACAATAACAGTAAAAGGGGTACAATAGGAATTGTTCCTGCTCTGCATCCACAAACATCTTTTTTAAAGGCTCAGTGGAATCTGCAGTTTAAAACATCTCGCTTGTCTACATCGATTCCTTAGCAGACATTGTATCATTGGTTGTTTTCTTGTGATTTGAAAGCACTAAGCCGTTTGGACTTTGGGGTTCTGATGTTCCCGGAGCCCCCATAAGCACTGTATCAGGATAAAAGGGCGACGGGCCTGCAAGTGAAGGACTTGGCTTCCCCTCAGCCTCCGCCTGGGGCAGACCTGCCAGATCTGTTTTCCCATGTTGAAAATAGAAATAATGCCAGCCGGGCCAATCTGACAAGGCGGCAGTGACGGCCAGATGATGCATGCAGTTCAAGGTGGGACACTGCACTTTAGAAGTTAAAACTGTCCCTCAACACGTTAAAAACACAGTTGATAGAGTGTTGGACGCGTGCACGGTAAAATTTAGCTTTGAATTGGGCTCAGGTTTGGCTGACAGCCTTCGGATGTTTGCGGCATCAACTAAGCCATGAACTTTGATGCTATTTACCGTCTGTTTGCTGAGCACTTAGAAGAAGGGACAAACAAGTCCCAGGGCTTTTGTTCTGGGTTGAAGGGGGGGGCAGTGGATGAGATGAATTTGTGATTAATTTATAGGCTCACACTCATTTTTTAAAAGAGGATGTGGTGGGGTCTGAGGCACAAGAAAATGCACAAAGGGGTAAATGAGAGATAAACAGAGTTTGTAGAGTGAGTGCTGTCGGGTCCTGCCTTTGCTTCTCAGTGGCCAAAGTAAAAGGAGAAAAGGCATTGCAGGATCCACAGTGGTTTTTAATTAAGATGCAAATGATATGTTCTAACAATCGTTTCTGGCTATTTTTGCCTTTATAAATGACCCAGCTGGATAAAATTCAGATCCAGGTTTGTCCGACTGTGAAGTGTCCTTCCTTCTGGTCGCCTGTGTGGCATGGAGGAAAACAAGTATGCAAAGGACTTTGGTTGGGGTTTTTACCTTTATCAACCGGAAGAGGCGGTGGAGTTTTTTTCTTCCTAGGGTGGTCTTCCTAATGTCTTGGAATTCCTTCCTGACAGCCTGAAATAACTGGTGTACATTTTCGTAAGGGAAAATTTAAGTCCACAGAGGTGAATTGGCTGACCTGGCCTGGAAGGTTTGGACTCTTAGACTTGGGCCTTCACAATGTATATGTGCTGTGTGGAGATGAACTGGGGCCTGAGGGCGGCAGGCGAGAAAGCTCTGCCCCTGGTGCTGTGTGGAGATTGAACCCCCGGGGCCTGAGGACCGCAGGCAAGAAAGCTCTGCCCCGAACAGCATTGTTTTAATTTTACTTTGAATTTTGAGGTAGGGCTCACTTAGCTGATTGGGCTAACCTGGAGATCAGTAGCCATGCGCTTATTTCTAGAACACGATTGGGCATGAAGGGGAGCTAATTGAAAAGGCTGTGGTTGACAGTAAGTTTCTAGAATGGTACTCCTTTATAGAATGGTACCGTGCAGCCTAGTCTTCCTGGCCTTCCCTGAACTTAAGGGAAACAATTTGCCCTGCCAGGGATATTTCTTCTCTTCCTTCTTCATGTATTAGATTACCTTCCTGTCTTCCAATGCTCAACTTTAACACCCTTTGCCCTAACACCACTACCCTGTTGCTTGTTTCTTCCTTCTAAGTCAAATCAGCTGCTCAGTCCTCTGAGCGCCCACAGTAATGAAAGTGGTAGCAAAGGCGCACAGCCTGCTTACTGCGCGCCGGGCAGTATTATAAGCTGCTTTTGTTTGGTTCTCTCGTCGTGACCCGTCAGCACTGTCTCGTGGAGAAGATACAGCTAATGTCTCCACTTCGCAGGTTTGGAAAATAAAGGGAAATTGTCTCCTAGGATTGTGTAACTGGAAGTGGGAACTAGGATTGCAAACCAGACAGCCGCGCTTCTGCTGCTGCAGAGTCTCCATTTCCTCCTGCTGAGCGGGACAGTCATCAGGTTCAGTTCACAGCAGTGCCTCCTGAGTGAGTGCCATCTCAGAGACGCTGTTCTCAGCGCTCACTGCGGATGGCAGGTAAATGAGGGGAGCCCCTCTCCAACCTTGACGAAGCAGTTAACTCTCCAGCCCTTGGCTCTTTCTTCCTAAAGTAGAGGCAGCATTTCTTAGAACATAAAAAGGGCCTGGAGCCAACTTAATGCATGCAGTTCCTGAATGTATATGTCTGATAACATGGTGATTCAAAGCTAGTTCTAGCTCCAGCCTCCTACGGTTACCAGAACCAAACACCCTTGCTCCTGACCCCTGAGATGCCAATCTTCAGGAGAATGGGATTGGTAGAAAGGAAGCAGGTTTATGCACAGCCAGCCCTGAAGGAGCGAGAAGGACTGGTTCCCTGAGGCTCTGCTTTCTCTGTGGGCGAGGAGGATGCAGTGAGGCTGGACTTCAGGCAGTCTGGCTAGCCTGGGCGTGCATGCGTTCTCCAGAAAGAGTTATCAGTTAGCACATAGACGGGGCTTCTGTTAAGCCGGAGGTTTGCAGAAAGAAGTGCAAAAGGGCAGAGGGTGGGGAGCGGAGCCCCAGCTGCAGTAGATTCTCTAACTACGAAATACTTCCATGCTTTTATTCATTTATTTTGTTAATATAAGTTGTGGCATAATTCTCTTTTGCTTATTTGCTTTGCTGTTTTCTCCCTGCCTTTTTAACCTGTGCATTTACATCCATGTTAGTGTCTCTGTCAAGGGCACACTTACAGCAGACCGGGACCGAGCTTGAGGCCAGCTTGGAGGGCAGGGTCTAGCATTTCTTTTACTTACAATGTTAGAACGTGACTGTGCCTGAGGAAGCCATGAAGGCCTGAAAGAAGTGGCTTGTACCTGGTTTTAAATAATGGGGTGGTAGCTACCTTTGCTGTACTGAGAATTGTAGAGCATTGCGGGGAAGACAGAAAGGAAAAGCTAGAGCCTATATACAGATTCCTACTTGGGTTTCTTTATAAGAGCGTGGTGATGGCGCACGCCTTTAATCCCAGCACTCAGGAGGCAGAGGCAGGCAGATCTCTGTGAGTTTGAGGCCAGCCTGGTCTACAGAGCTAGTTCCAGGACAGGCTACACAGCTACTGAGAAACCCTGTCTCGAAAAACCAGAGAGAGAGAGAGAGGGAGAGAATGAGTTCAGTTCTTTGAGATCTATATTTTCTTTTAATCACCTCTTTTTTTTAAGCAGCTAAATACTTTGTCGAGCATCATTTATTAAGGCAGGATGGTATGGCCTCTCTTATTAAAAGAAAATATTAACTCCCATTTGCCAGAAGGTGAGAGTTGAAGAAGCAGGGAAGAGCCTGGGAGGAGGCATGTTCTGGCACCTGGAGTGGGTGTTTTCATAAATTCTGCAGCCCGAGGGCTTCCTTGCCTCACCCTCCTTCCAGCTGTGCCTGGGAGAAGCCTTTCAGGACACAGCTTCCCTTGTGAGCTGTTGCTGTGGCTTCGGTGACTGCGCTCCAGTTAATTTCTAAGGAATAAATGGTGTCTCCTATAAAAGTCCATGTCAGATGTTAGTAAAACCTGAAATGGTGACATATTTGAAGAATTGTAAATCCCTCTCGTCTTGTAGGCTGCGGTGTAGATCTGACCCCTCTCACTTTACGTTAAAGAACAGAGCAGATTATTGGGGCATCTAATACACTTGATCCTGGGAAAGATTTGGGTGGGAGTTGGCCTCATAGTCTCTTCGGTTCCCCTTAGCTTTTCAGCAAGAACTCCGGTATGTGCCGAAGCAGGGAAAGTGATCTGGAAGTGTCTGAAACAGAGAGAGAAAGGCCACCTTCCTAGGACTCCTCAGACCCTCTTGATCTTGGCTGAGTGTGTCCTGAGTGATATGTGAGTCCCCGTGCCCTGCTGATAGCGGCCACATTTTATGGCAGTGAGTGTGCTCTCGTCACTCCAGTGTGTAAACTGAGCTGAAGCCGGAAGTCCAGGATGAAACCACTGAGCCCCTGCAGCCTGTTTGGCTCCACCAAGGGTGTTCTCTTTCACCTGACCGTTCACCTGCCCCAGAGGAAACCTGCTTCTGAGAACAAGGAAGTGCCCTGCTTATCACAGTTCCGTGTGTGTGTGTGTGTATGTGTGTATGTGTGTATGTGTGTATGTGTATATGTGTATATGTGTATATGTATGTATGCGTATGCGTGTGCGCGCGCAGTGTGTCTGGACCAGAAGTCAGCCTTCGATGTAATTCCTCAGGACACCCACCCCCAGCTTGTTTTTTGAGACATGGTCTCTCTCAATGGGTCTTGGGGCTCACCAGTTAGCCTAAGCTGGCTGGCCAACAAGCCCCAGTGATTTTGCTATCCCTGCTTCCCCATGTATGGTAACTGGGATCATAACCATGTGCCCCACACCTGTCTGTTTACATGGTACAGGGGACTGAACCTTATTTAAGCTAACTTGTCCGTCTCTTTACCAGTGGAGCTGTTTTCCCAACACACAGCAAATTGGTTTTGTTGTTGTTTTATTTTGTTTTTTGAGACTATGTTGCCCTGGCTGTTTTGGAACTTTACTCTGTACACCAGCCTGGCCTTGAACTCATAGATCTGCCTGCTTCTGTCTCCTGGGTGATGGGATTAAAGGTGTGTGCCACCACTGCCCCAATAGCAAACTGTTTTAACACATCACAGGCACATTGGGGAAGTAGAGAAGTTACAAGATTGGGGCATTTCGTTATTTCTGATGGCGTGTTTTCCTGAGCCAGGCTAGCAGGCTGCTGGAGACACGACAAGTTTTCTGAGAAATCCTAGAATCACCTGAGAGGGTGTGAGCGGTATGCAGGTGTTGCACGTTTCTCACGCACAGCCTCCTGTCTCCTTAGCATGCAGAAACACCATGTCCATTTCGTACAGAAGTCAGCTGGAGTATGAGTTCTATTCGGATCTCACCAGCTGACGTGAGCGGGTTTGTGAACTGCCCCCCTTCACCTGACACGGAGTGGGTTTGTGAATCCCCTTCAGCTGACGTGGAGCTGGTTCGTGAATCCACCCCCCCTTTAGCTGACGTGGAGCCGGTTCCTGAATCCCCTTCAGCTGAAGTGGAGCTGTTAGTGAATCCCCTTTTGCATTTGTCAGCTTGCCCATGGCCATTTAAAGCAAAAAGATACTAAGTATAAAAATTGAGGGAAAAATTGAAAAACGTATAGTTTTAGTAGTTCCTGAACTTCCCTTTCAAAAGACTTTTTGGGCTTTGCTAGCATGATCGCTAACCTAACTTGTCACAGGATTTAGGATTGTCTTTGGAAATACACCCACGTTTGTCTGAGAATGTTCCTATCAGGGTTAACTGAGGACTGAGGACTCTTTTGAATGTGGGGAACACTGTGTCGTGGGTGAGTGACCAGGAAAGGGCAGAGGGGACAGCACACTGAGCAGCAGCCTGGCCAGCTCTGGTGTTCCCAGTCTCTGCTGCATGCCTTCCCTCCACAATGGACCGAGCAGCCCTTCTTCCCGAGTCTCTGTCAGACACTCTGCTACACAAGAAAGTTTACTGTGGAAGCTCAATACCGAGGCATGGGGCCTTTCTGTGACGAACAGGGGCTTGTGATTCACAGGGCTTTGGAGCTGGTTTGTGGGAGGAATGAAGACGAGTTTGGAGTCATGGATTAGAGGAGCCCCAGACCATTGTAAACAGTGTGACAGGCCATTGTGGTGGGGTTTGTAGGACCAAGAGAAACAGCGTAGACGCGGCTCGGGGTTTCAGAGGGGCACCTGACTGCATCCTGCCAATGATGGAAAACTTAGAATGAAGCTGAAAGCCGTGGACTGAGCTGTTTGGTGTAGCAGATTTGAGGACAGGGTGACGTCCAGGCGGTGACTGGGTACTGTCCTGGGCGACAGCACTGTACCGAGAGCAGACAGGTAACGAGAGATGGGCGCAGAGAGTAGCTGCAGTTGTTAGGGGGAGACAATAGGAAAGGCACCGCTTTCCCCACAAAGCCTCCAACCTGTGAAAACAGGAGTGCCTTTGAAAAGCAGGTCCTGGGTTGAGAGTCAGCTGCTTTTCACTGTGTCAGCATTAAGACTAAAAACATAGTCCCATTCTAAACCTTAATATGTATAGAATCTTAGGTGTGCTGTATTAACTACTTTTTTCAAAATACATGAAATGAGTTCATAACTGTTCAGACCCAAACATCACCCATGAGTTGCCTACCGTTGTCCAGAAGAGTCAGTAATAGAATAGCAGTAACACCAGCGGGGCCCCTCTCTTAGGTTCACAGTCTAGGTACCTTCATAAGCACATCACATCTAGTAATTCACTTAATGCTCACGAGACAGTGATTGTCCCCTTCTTCCTCCCTCCCTTTCTTTTTCTTCATGTTTGGAGACTGAATCACCAAGAAGTTAAGTAATTTTTCAAACTCTTTACCCATTAAGCGGCATAGCAAAGATCTGGGTGCAAGCAGAATCGGGAAGAAAGCCTGGGGGTCTCCTTGGAACAATTACTGTTAACTGTTCCTGGGTGGGATGTGTGAGAGCATTGCTGGCTTTCATTATCACGACTCAGAAACTCAACGCATGGTCCTGTTAAATGAGTCTAGAGTGGACACATGTTATTCGGCTCCTGTGTCGTGTGGAGCAGATTTCAGAAACTCACCGCACGGTCCTGTTACGTGAATCCACGGTGCACACATGGTTTGAGTCGACCTGATCTAGCTAGCGGGCTGATTTAGAGGCTGGCAAAGACTGTTGCCCAGAGAGCCCAGTGCTGACAAGTCTACATCACAGTGAGGTGTGTGAGCAGATGAAGTCCCGTCTCCCTTCCCAGCCCTCACTCTTAGGATGCCCCGGATCAGTACCTGATCTCTCTCCAGGTCTCCTCCCTGCTCGGGCTTAATTTCCGCAAAGGCGGTTGACACACTCTGGTCCTCGAGGCTCTGAGCGTTTAACTTCCCTCCACGCAACTTGGATTAAGATAAGTGTTATGTTTTGTAATGTAGATTTAGGTTTATGATAAGGATGGTTTTTGGAGTGTTTGTTTATTTATTTATTATTTCTATGTGTGTTAGTCTGTGGCATAGCTTACAGTGTGGAAACTTCCGGAACCTCCTATTTGAGGATCCACTGCTGTCATCTCTCAGACCAGTTGGTACCAAGCTCAGCCCACGACAGCAATCATACAGTTACTCCGCAGCTGAGGCTCTGTGGCTCGCATTCTTGGGAAATGCCTCTTGTTCACTGCGGTTCCTCCTTCTGTCTCCTCGGTCCTCCAGCAGTAGACTTCTGGAACACGCCTCAGCCCAGAGAGGGTTTCTGCTGTGGAGGGCCTTCCACCGGCTGAAGGCCTGGTGACTAGACGGACCCTCCCCTCCTCCCCGTAACCTTCACTGTTACTGGGGAGAGGTGGTATGCCCTTATTAAGTTCAATCATTTGAGCAGTTAGGAATTAATTTTCTTCCTGGCGGAAGTTGCATAGAGGAAGGAGTCCATGCCTTGAGGAAGTGAGGGCAAGCCTTTGTGACGCTCTTGCCTTTTCTCACTTTGTCTGTACCATGAACAGGCTTTAAGGTGCCGCCTTAGACACAGAAGAGCTCAGAGTGCTTGTGGTTCCACACCTGGTCCCAGTGCTCTTCCAGAACCTGAATGGCACGTGAGATCCTAGTTAGTGCGCATTTCAGCTGCAGGGTGGCGCCGTCACAGGATTGCTGGCATTTCAAACACAGACGTTTAAGAAACCACATACTGAGGGTGTTTGTGACTTTCTGACAATGCCCTCTCTTCAGGACAGCTTGCTCATGATTTCACAGCTGGTGGTAGTAAATTAAAACCACACAGCTCTGGAACCCTCTAGTTAACGAAGATTGAGTTTAATCCAGGTAAAGACTATGTAAGTCATTTGGCTTATCGTTCTTCAAATGAAATAGTGAACTGCCACTTCCGTTCCTTTCATTTTCAATCACATGTGTGTGTCTGCATTTCTGGGAATGCCAGAGGTATTCAGTCCCCGGAGCTGGAGGTACTGGTGATTGTGAGGCATCTGACTTGGGTGCTGGGAATTGAAGTCCTCTGCAAGTGAAACAGGAACCCCATTTCTGTAGAAGGTATATTTTAAGTGGCGTATAGTGACTAGTGGCAGCTGATCATGTATGATGTGTCCCTGCTCTGGGGTGGGGAATGTAAAGTGGACCTGAGAGACAGGCCAGCCATCCTCAGGCTTGTTTACTCTAAGTTCAGCCGGAAGTTGAGATTTGTTGTCTGAGACAGAAAGAATGGGAGACTTTTGGAGCTCTGGGCTGCAGAGCTTGGATTGAAGAGGGAAGATCACGGAGCAGGTGGAAGTGGGTCTGTCTGGAAGGAGAGCACGGACAGCCTCCCCTCCCCTGGTCTGCGGTCCTGCTCCTCCCCGGGTCCCTTTCCTGTAATATGGATGTGAAGTTAGGGATTTCATGCGTGGGGCTGTTGACGCCCAGATGGTTTTTGAAGAAACAAATTGTGGATGATAATTAAACTGAAGCCTGCTAGACTGTTCCTCGGTGGAGCTCTGTGCCGGAGAATGTAAGAGCTTCAGCGTGTTCCAGGCTCGGCAGCGGCTTGGTTGGTTTATATGTTCATAAAACGATGCGTGTCTATTTCTGCAGAACTCGAGAGAGCACTGGGGAACTTTGTGACCGAAGTGGTGCCGGTTCCCCAATGCCTATTTATAACGGCTTTTCAGTGGAGGACCCCAGAAGCCTGTCCTTTGGGGGAAGATAGCGAGCAAGAGGGAAAATGATGTTGTGTGCCCTCTTAGAGTTTAACCCTGACTCCCAGTTTTATATGCATTTGAGATACAACCTGAAGACTTGCGGCTTCTTTCTTTTTAGTGGAGAACTAACTGTTCCTGATTAGCAGAGCTGTTCTTTGTGAAACCTCCCGAGACTTTAAATCCCAGGCGGGTTTCTGTTTCCCGGTTTTATGCAGCCAGGGTGATTCCTCAGCTGTTGTCGCGGCTCCACAGCACATGGCTCAGTGCGCCTGTCCACACCCGGGCTGCTGCTCTCTTACAGACGCTCTCAGCCGCACCGCACCGCTCTTCTCTTAGGTCAGGGTGACTTAGAGTCCTTTGAGGTCATTCTCAGCACAGCACAGCCGACGTTTGTGCACACCCAGGCCCGTCAGGGTGCAGAGAGACCCGGTCTTAAACCAGACAATGCCTGGAAACATCAGAGCAGACACCAGCAATGTGCTTATTAGTGTTGGTCGTATACTGTCAATAAATTGTGGATATTAGCCGGGTGGTGGTGGTGCACGCCTTTGATCCCAGCACTCGGGAGGCAGAGGCAGGCAGATCTCTGTGAGTTCGAGATCAGCCTGGTCTACAAGAGCTAGTTTCAGGACAGGCTCCAAAGCCACAGAGAAACCCTGTCTCGAAAAACCAAAAAAAAAAAAAAAAAAAAAAAGAATTGTGGCTATTGAGATGACGTTTATCCAGAGCAAGTTTTTTAGGAAGATTGAGAAGTAGGTTTTTGGGTTGACTGGATATTTATATAATCATCAAAAACCATGCACAAGTTGATATTTAAAAAATATATTTGCCTCAAAAAATAGGTAAACAATACTACTGGCTAACTTTATTAAGTTTACTGTGTGCCAGGGCTGATAAAGAGCCTGTAACAGTTTGTTTCATGAGATAAAACCATTATTCAGCTGTTTAGTAAAACTAGATTATCTTAAGGATACACATCCAAAATCCTAGCACTTGGGAGGCAGAGGCAGGATGGTCTATAGTGAGTTCAAGGCCAGTCTGGGCTAAGTAGTGAGGGATGACCTCACCGCTGCACAGAAGAGTGAGCACTATGAAGTCCCTTGTCTGATATTTGAACTGGATATTTTCTATTGCTCTCGCTTCAAGTTGACGCTTTTCTCTGCCATGTGTGTGCTGATGTATGCAATGTGTCTTTTCTTTGGCTTTTAAAATGATTTTGTCATTGTGCTTTAGGCTTATTATTATTATTACTGTTCCGTGCCTTGGTGGGGAGAGAGAGAGTGTGTGTTTGTGTAGGGGTAGTGAAATAGGGCCTTGCTATATAGTGTAGGCTAGCCTAGAGCTTGCTATAAGCCTTGACCTCATGACCCTCCTGTCTTAATGTCTTGAATGCTTGGATTACAGTCATGCATCCCAACCTAACGCCTAGGTTGGTTTTAAGACTATTCTGTTGGGCTTCTCAGATGTATAGGCTTATAAATTTCATAAAACTTGGAAAAATTTCAATCATTTCCTATCATTTTTATGACTCTCCTGTTTCTATTTTTTTTCACTTGGTATGGTATTTTGCCTGCATGTATGTGGGTGGGAGTTGGGTCCCATAGAACTGGAGTTACAGACAACTGTGAGCCACCATGTGGGTGCTGGGACTTGAACCTAGGTCCTCTGGAAGAGCAGCCAGTGCTCTTACCTGCTGAGCCATCTCTCCAGCCGCTGTTTGAAACTCACACACATGTGCTTTCCTGTTGCACTGGAGGCAAGTCTGTTCTGAGTTCGGTTACGTTAGTCTCTTCCCGGGCACCATTTGGGATCGTTTTCCTCGAGCAGTCTGCCAGTTCTCTGACCTTGAGGATCTGATGCAAATGGTCTCAGCCACTGTGTTTTACAGAGTTCTTACTGCACTGTTCATACCTAGAAGTTTCTCTTTGAGTCTTCCATTTTTCCTTTTGTAATTTTTCTCTACCTTCATAAAAATATGGAGCGTATTTGTAACAACTATCTTAATGTTCTGGTGTGCTGTTCCTATTATTTCTGACATTCTTGAGTATAATTGATCAATTTCACTTCTTTTCGTCTTCTGCTTCTTGGTAATTTTTGACTGGGTGCCAAATCTTGTGGATTTGTATTTTGGGGTGCAAGATTTTTTTCCCCTGCAGGTGTACTCAAAGTCTCTGTGTTAGTTTTTGTTAGAGAAGTCTGGTAAATGCCTGGGCCAGGGCTAATTTTCATGGTTCCAGAGTAGTCAACTTTTGAGAACCGTCTGTGTCCCGTGTCACAAGGTCCTGAAGGGAATGTGGCTTCTCCCCACTTTCGTGGGAGATCTGAGAATTGTTAGACCTTCATTTCCTGGGGCTCCTTGCCCTGGCCTTGGTTGATGATCTTGTCCTTTTCAGGCACAGGTCAGTTCTGAGCCAGGAGCTCAAAGGGAGCCTTTCACAAGCCCGCTTCTCTGCTCATGCATCCTCGGTCCCTCCTCACTTGCTGCCTTAACCTTTCCCAACTCTGCACTTGTTAACACATTACTGGGCTCTGTTCTGCTCCCCATGCCTGTGTGTGGCCTGGAACTCCAGACAACTGGAGCAGCCAAAGAGTTTGCCTCTTTCCTTCTTTCAAGGATCTCTTACAGACTTTCTTTGGGCCACCAACCAGCTCCCAAATCAGGACACTGACGGAGGCTTCCTAGTTATGAGTGTTCGCCTTAGCTTATGCTTGTCCTACTAGCTCTTATAACTTAAGCTAACTTGTTTCTCTTTATCTATATTTTGCCTCAGGACTTTTTACCTTTGTTTTATTCTGTGTGTCCAACTTCCTTGCTTCCTCCTTGTCTGTCTGGCTGGCCCTGGGCGTCCCCCCCCCCTCTCCTTCCCTCACCTAGATACCTCTTACTTATTCTGTCTGCCAGCCCCACCTAGCTATTGACTTGTCAGCTTTTTATTAGACCAATCAGTTGCCTTAGGTAGGCAAGGTGAAACAGCAACACATCTTTACATAGTTAAACAAAGGCAGCACAAACAAGTGTAACAATTGTATTAACACCTTCACACTGTTAAGGTAATACTCTGCAGCATAAAAAAATGTAACACATCTTTGCCTGGTTAAAGTAATATTCCACAATAGATCTCAGGTTGCGTGGGTGGGAGGGTAAATCCAGTCTCTGATCTTATTCACGAGTGGACACAGACTGATCTGCAATTTGCCTTGAAGGTCTTTCTTAGAGTACAGATTTCCTGGAGAATCCAGACACATGCAGCCTATGAGTATGGGGATACTAGAAAAGCATGGACTAGGAATGTAGGTTAGAGCTGAAGCTGCTCAGCCACTTCATGTTTTCACACAGAAGCTGGCTTGTCACTTATGCGTGTGTGTATTTCCTTGTAGGCACCATACTGGACGTACTTTTTATGTGCCCTGGGACTCTTCATCTACCAGTCACTGGATGCCATTGACGGAAAGCAAGCCAGAAGGACAAACTCTTGTTCTCCTCTAGGGGAACTGTTTGATCATGGCTGTGACTCTCTCTCCACGGGTAAGTTAGTAGAGTTTTGCTTTTTCTTTCAGTGATTTCTTCAATGACAAAAGAAACACCGCAGTGATCTGAGCTGTTCGCGTCCTCATTTTTTTCTGAGGTCTATATTTGGGAGCACTTTTGCCCAGTGTGTTTTAATAGGATGTTCAAAGTTTGTTTTGTGCTAAAATGATGTTGTGAGGCTTCCAGCTCAGCCCTATGCACAGAGCCTCCCACTCCCCTGGGGTGGAAGACTAAAGCCCTCCTTTCTTAGTACACAGGGCAGCCCAGTGTCGGCTGCAGGCGTCTGTGGAGAGTGGATCTTTGTCCATCTTCAACCACTTGAGGCCCAAAAGACAAAGTCTCTTGAGGGGAAGCAAACTGAAGCTGTGCAGGAAAAGAGCACAGAGGTAATGGATGGCGTCTTCACGGTGTCTGATGCAATTCCAGAGCTCGTCCCCGAACCTGGCGAGGACAAAGTGACCCTGAGATGCCCCTTGTTTCAGTGCGATTCCATCTCCATATCATAGTCTCTCAGATTTCCTGTTTCTGTCATGAATCTGCTGCTGTGACGTGTCCTGTGACATGCCATAGAAAGACAGGAAAAACTGCTGTTGTGACGTGTCCTATAGAGACAGGACATGTAAGAAACCCTCTCTGGGAAAGTCGCATCCCATTCCTCGAATATCCTCCTTTTTGTCCTCCTTAATTCAGGAATAATCCTCCCCTCCCCTATAAAAGGTTGCCTATAAAATGAACCTTCTAAGATCCCAGGAATACAGCTTCCTAAGCACCTACCCTTGGATGAGTTTTACTGTGGTTTGTTTTGATACTGGGGGTTGAAATTGGGGTCTTCTGCTTGTGAGACAAGTGATCTCCTCTGAGCTACATCCCCAGGTTCTCTTTACTCTTTGTTTTGACACAAGGTCTAACTCAATTGTTGTGCTAGTCTTGAACTACTGTTCCTTTCTTAAGCAGTTCTCTGTCCCACGTATGTAAATCTATGAAGACAAACAGAACTCAACTTTGCATCATAGAAAAGTTTTCGTTGTTTGAAGTGAGTGTATTGTATTTTAATGCCAGTGTCCCTTAAACAGGATTTCTAAAGAGGATAACTCAGTATTTCGTGTCTTAGTCAGGGTTTTGTTTGCTATTCAGAGATACTGTGACCACAGCCACTCTTGTAAAGGAAAACACTTCATTGAGGCTGGCTTAAAGTTTCAGAGGTTTAGACCAGTATCATGCAGGCAGGCATGGTGTTGAAGAAGGAACTTAGAGTGGAGAAGAAGCTACATCTTGAGCCGGAGGCAGCAGGAAGTGGTCTGGAACACTGTGTGTGGCTTGAGCATGTATGAGACCTCAAGCCCACCTTCACAGTGACACACTTCTAATAAGGCCGCAGCTACTCTAACAAAGGTACACCTCTAGTAGTGCCGCTTTCTTTGGGGGCCATTTTCTTTTAAACAGCACACTGGTTTTATTTATTTTGGTTCTCAAGACAGGGTTTCTCTGTGTATCCCTGGCTATTCTGGAACTCCTCTATAAACCCGGCTGGCCGTGAATTTACAGAGATCCACCTGCCTCTGCCTCCTGAGAGCTGAGATTAAAGGTGTGTGCCACTGCTGCCTGGTGGCTTGGTTTTATTCCTGTTTATAAACGTTGTTTTTCAGTATTTATGGCCATTGGCGCTACGGTTGCTGTTCGCCTGGGGACGCACCCTGACTTGTTGTTCTTCTGCTCCTTTATCGGGATGTTTCTGTTTTACTGCGCTCACTGGCAAACCTATGTCTCAGGAGTCTTGAGATTTGGAAGGTAAGCATTTTCTTAAATTCCACATTTTAAAGTACAACCAAATTATTTTTTATAAACTATAATAGCATCTGACATTCATTGGAATGTCCATCAGCGCTACGCCTAGAGCTGTTCTGTTATCTTGCCTGCTATAGTTACATTATTTGACAACATTTTTTTTCTTCTGACTCTCTCAGACTTACTAGTTCAAGGTCAGGATAGAATAAAATAAGTGTATGGTATCTAAACACTATTTGCTCATAAAATAATGTGACGTTGAATTGAAGAATATTTTTGTTATTGTTGAATTTAAGGAATTTTAAACAAAACAAAAAATTCCTTAGGTGGGGTTTTATGGGTAACCCTGACTAGCCTGAAATTCACTATGTTGGCCTCACATTCATAGAGATCCAATTTCCTCTATCTACTAAGTGCTGGGATTAAAGGATGTGCATCATGTCCAGATGAAGATGATTTTTTTTGGGTCAAATTATCATGTACCCTGATAGAGGGACCCCCTTGACAACAGTCACCAGCAACAGATGATTTGGAGACTAAGCTGTGGGAGACGGATGAGATCACATGAGAACACCCTACACCCTATAGATGCTAGAGGTGCACGTTGCCTGCTACGTACGCCTTGGGAGGCTCCTCTTCAGACATCAGAGAAGAGTGCAGGAGCATACACAGATGCTGCTGTTGGGGCGCACACATAGACGCCCAGTCTCTCCTGCTGTTGCCTCCTGATTCAGATATAAAACTCACAACTCCCTCTCTAGCACCACGTTTGCCTGTATGGTGCCATGTCCTACCATTATGATAATGTAAAACCTCTGAACCTGTGAGCCAGCCCAAATGAATGTTTTCTTTTGTAAGAGTTGCTGTGGTCATGGTGTCCTCTTCACAGCAATAAAACAGTGGCTAATACAGAAGTTGTACCAGGAAAGTGGGGTATTGCATGGCCTGAACATGCTGCTTGTTGGCTGAATGTGAATTTTGGATTAGGAAAGCAGTTGAATGCCTAAATGGTGCTTAATGGGCTATATTAGTAGGAGCAGGGAAGACCATGGTGCTGAGAATAATGTACATTTATAATGGCCTGGCCAGAGAGGTTTCAGAGAAGCATATTAGTAAGAGGCCTGGAGATTATTCTTGTGGTGTTTTGGTGAAAAATGTAGTTTCTTTCTGCCCTTATTTGAAAGTTTTCCTGAGGCTAAATTGAAGAGTTTGGGGATTAATGTCATTGGCAGAAGAGATTTAAAAACAGCCTAGTATTGATTGTGTTGCTTGGTTATTAATGGCTGTTCTTTGCAAATATATAACAAAAAGGAGCAAGCTTAGCAAGGAAAAAATAAAAAGTGTATAGTTTGAGGAGAAAAGGGTCACCAGGTACAATAGAGCTAAGTCCAGTGCTCAGGGAGATGAAAAGTCTGATGCCAAATGGAATGAAGGGATTGGTGACTTCAGGACAAGACCTCGCCCAGCTAAGTTTCCAGTTTGTGAAGAGAAATTGAAGAAAATCTTAGGGCCAGGCATGGTGGCACAAGCCTTAATCCCAGCACCAGGAAGGCAGAGATAGGCAGATCTCTGAGTTCAAGGCTAATCTGGTCTACCGATCAGTTTCAGGACAGCCAAAGGGATTATAGAATCTCTATGACTAAGGAAAGCTGCTGAGACTAGGTGATTGGTAGGGGTACTTCTGTGTGGAGGCTCAGAGAGGTCTTTATGTGAATCCATAAAGATGAAATGAAGCCTATTGTGTTGGAGACCCCAAGATGATGAAGACGCTAGAGTTGTAAGGTACATGCCAAGGAGAGCTGCTAATAGGGTGTGGAACCACATGAGAGAGAGAATTACGTTTCAGTCAATAAAGCTGAAAGGAGTTGGGGATCTGAAGAGCATTTTGACATCAGATATGAAAATGCAGAGTTTGGAGTTTGCCCAGATTGTTTTAGGTCTTGCTTTGGCCCATTATTTCTGCTTGCTCCCTTTCCTCCTTTGTGGAATGGTAATATATATCCTATGCCATTATATTTTGGAAGTATGTGATCTGCTTTTTGATTTTAATATTACAGGGGATTACAGATAAGAGATGATCGTGAATCTCTAATGAGACTGTGAACTCTGGACTTTTGAACAGTGTTGGGACTGTTACAGACCATGGCGACTTTTGAAGTTGGACTGAATGCATTTTTGCATTATGACAGCTACGAACTCATGAGGGTCAGGGAGTGGATTGTGGTGGTTTGAATAAGAATGGGCCTTATAGGCTTATAGATTGAATGCTTGGTCACCAGGGAGTAGCACTGTTTGAAGGGATTAGGAGGTGGTGTGGCCTCTTTGGAGGAAGTGTGTCACTGGGGGTGGGCTTTAAGATTTCAGATGTTCAGGCCAGGCCTAGTGTTACTCTCTCTTGCTGCTGCCAGCCAACTGGGATGTAAAGCTCTTAACTGCGTCTCTTTCCAGCACCAAGTCGGCCCACACAACCCTCATGCTTTCTGTTATGACCATAATGGACTAGACCTCTGAATCTGTAAGGCAGCCCCAATTGCATGTTTTCCTTTAAAGACTTGCTGTGGCATGGTATCTCTTTACAGCGATAGAAAATTGACTAAGACAACTGAAAATTCTTTCATAATCCTAAACCAAGCTTCATCCAATGCCCTTTTGAGAAACTCAAGTTTGTGAACAGCAACTCACACAGAAATGTTTGAAGCTATACATTTCAACACAACACAGTCGCTGCTTTGATATTTACATAATGATGAATCATTAAAGTGAACTATTGTCTATTTCTCATAAACTACTGTGTAGTGATACTCCACCTGGGAATGAGAGAGTAAAACAGTCCCACTGGTTGATGGCCTTACAGACCAGGCAGTGGTGACACACACCTTTAATCCCAGTAGCCACACTAGTTGCCACAGAAACCAGGCAATAGTGGTACACACATTTACCCATCCCTACAGAGGAATATAAGATGGGAGGAGACAGCTCTCACACACAGTCTTATTCTGGAGGCAGGATCTCCATTTTGGACTGAGGTCAAGTTAAGAGCCACTGGCTGGCTGCTTTGCTTTTCTTCAGGTCGAACCCCAATTTCTGTTTCTGGATTTTTACTGCCTCACACTGGGAAAAATCCATTTGTTTAAACAATTTCAGTGAATAATGGGGCCATAGGCTGACTATAGTACGTTAAACAGCACATCTGAAGAGAGGGAGAAGGTACAGGTGCAGACTCAATTTTCAGTCTGCAAACTTCTTCATGAGAGCAGAAAAAGTTGTTTCCTGATCTCCATGGCACACACATACAAGCATCCACTACACTACACTAACACAAAATAACTGGATTAAAAAATATATTAAAAAGTGAACACTAATCACTAAGAAAAGAGGAGGAAGAAGGAGAAAAGGAGAAGGAAGGGAAAGAGGAGGAAGAGGAAGAAGAATTTGCCTTAGGACTGGGGAAGTGGCTCAGTGGGTAAAGCTCTTGTTTTAAAAGCATGAGAACCTGAGTTCAAATCCCCAGGTCCCACATAAAGCCAGGTGCAACAGCAGCTGTCATAGCAGTGCTTGTGGGATTCCTCTCTGTATGCTATGAATATGTTTTATTACCATTGGTTAATAAAGAAGCAGCTTTGGCCTGTGACAGGGCAGAATATAGCTAGGTGAGAAAACTAAACTGAATGCAGGGAGAAAGAAGGCGGAATCAGGCAAATGCCTTGTGGACGCCCAAGAAGCAAGATGTGAGGTAACAAACTACAAGCTTCGTGGTAAGATATAAAATAGAAATGGGTTAGTTAAAGATGTAAGAGCTGGCTAGAAATATGCCTGAACCGTTAGCCCAAACAATGTTGTAATTAACAAGTTTTTGTATCATTATTTGGTTCTGGGTGTTTGGGAAATGAGAGCGCAATCTCTGTTTGCATTGCTTCCATGGCTAGATGGGAGGTGAAGACAGGAGGAACCCCCCCACACACACACCCAGAAACTTGCATGCTCGTTAGCCTGGCATGTGCAGCAGCAGATGACGGACTGGTTACAAACAAGGTGCATGGTGAGGCCCAGCAGCTAAAGTTGTCCTGTGACCTCCACATGCACCTGCACTCACAAGTCATACTTAGCAATAATAATTTTCCTTAAGTCAAATCATTTATGTATTATTATGAGTGTTATGTTATTTTTAAGAATAACACTTTTTTAAAAAATTCAAACCACAGAAGTACATGAAGTAGAAACTATCTTGTTTCTATAGTTTGGGTTACTTCTTGCAACCTGATACATGCCTATACTGTATTTACCTGTGTGAGAACAAATGTGGTTCTGTTCTACCTAGCACAGTCAGCTGCTGCAGAATCCAATGCTGGACATAAAAGTTAAAAATCAACCAGGTTTGTATGATTTATTTGCATCTGTGCCATAGAGTATGTGATAACTCACCAAACACTTACCTGCTCTTTGTTCTTCCTCTGTAGAGTGGATGTAACTGAGATTCAGGTAGCTTTAGTGGTCATCTTTATATTGTCTACATTTGGAGGAGCAGCAATGTGGGACTATACGGTAAATCTAAATATTTAAATTTACATATAAATGCTTTTTATGTACATAGGAAGATACTAGATTGTTGCCTGTCCTTAGAAATCCTGGGAGTTAATTTATTCTCTTGTGTAAGCTTTTTGTAATAATACTAAATAATAATAATAATAATAAATACATAAAGTGTGTTTATGTGACATTTTCTTCTGTAATGTTTTATTGCATAGAAAAATATCCCTGTTTTCCTAATACAAAAGAAAAAAAATCCACTGAAATTAACTTTTCCAGGGCAAAATTTATCACATAAAACACATACTTTAAAAAGAATTAGTAAGATATATTTGAAATTTGTCCCTAAATATCCTCTGCTTCCTTGGATATACATCAAACACACACACACAGGTTTTAAAAATCGAATCTTAAAAGCAAGTTTCCTTGTGGCACTTAACTATTTGAAGTTTCCAGTTATTTTATACCTGTGAGCACAGAGAGACTTAGTACACTCTCAGATAGTCCAACTTTCCCTAGCACGTTCCAATTCCTTCCCATAAGAACAGTAGAGTCAAGGCTATTCTACTACTGACCTAGATCCGCTGGATGCTGAATGTGAACCAAGAAGCAGCTGGGCAATTATAGTCATTAAATCAGGTGTGGTTGTCTTCAGTTTTGAACTGAATCTTAAACTTATTTCATTCAGGGTTTTGGCAACAGCACAGGGAGAAAACACACCTTATTCTCACAACTTATGATACTTAAGGTTTTCTGCATTTAGTTGTTAGCCTACAGTTTCCATAAATTTTGGTATCATCTCTCGAAGTCTATTTTCAAAATATACTAGCTATAGTGTCTAGCAATTCATTGTTACTGTTTTTAAATCCTTTGCTGCCTTTGGAAGTTGTCTTGAGCAACAGTTGACCAACAGGTAAATATATCGGTGGAGGTTTAATCCTGGATATTAACTGCACAGGTTTTTGCATGCACACACTTGGTGGTCATCATTTGTAGAGTGCAGATCGCCCTGTCTGCCTTTCCTGTGATACTGCCTTTTAGAAGCTGCTGAATTCCAGTGAACTATCCTTTTTCATGTTGAAGTTGATAAAGACTTATAAAACTTAACTATTCAGTTATGATCCTATACACAAACTGATCTGATTTGCTGCACTCACTTTTCAGTTAGTAAAGCTTTGCTAGAAAAGTTCCTGTTCATATTGCAGAAGATGTTTGATTTTGCGAAAAAAGATAGCCTATTGTACATGACAGTGTCATGCTTCTATTTAATAGAGAAACTCAGTTTTCCTAATGATTTGTTTGTCTCCTCCATCCCTAAAGATACCTATTCTAGAAATAAAACTGAAGATCTTTCCAGTTCTTGGAGTAGTGGGTGGAGCAATCTTTTCCTGTTCAAATTATTTCCATGTGATCCTCCATGGCGGTGTTGGCAAGAATGGATCTACTATCGCAGTAAGACATTATTTTCATCATTCAGTATTAATATATAATAAAACTCCAGAATGGAGAAAGAAACCAATTATCTTGAAGAATTTGTTTCAGACACATAGCACAAAAACATTTTAAAAACAGTTTAGAGTGAAAGCATTTTTCCCCTTCAGTGTTTTATTATTGCACACAATGACTACAGGCAGCATCAGTGCCATTCATTTGCTTTCACTTTGTGCCTCGATCAGACTAGCAGCAAGGAGAATTGGTTGAATGGTAGGTAGGAAAGGTACCAAAGGTTTCATAGATGGAAAAATATATAAATTTTGTTGGAATTTTACTGAAATTTACTTAAAAGAACTACTCTAATGATTTAGAATTAAGTATTTTAACCTCATTTCTTGAGTATATGTGCTTGTCTTTGTGGTCTTTATACTTTTCTTATACTATCATAATTTGTATATTTATTCATAATTGTTTTAAAAAGTTAGTACTTTTGCTGGGTGATTGTGGCACATGCCTTAATCCCAGCACTTGAGAGGCCAAAGCAGGTGGATCTCTGTGAGTTCGAGGCCAGCCTGGTCTACAAGAGCTGGTTCCAGGACAGCTTGCAAAGCTACAGAGAAACCCTGTCTCGAAAAAAAAACAAAACAAAAACAAAAAAACAGTACTTTTAAGGAAAGGGAAGACAGACTTTCTGACACTTTTAAATTAATGTGATATCTACATCTTAAAAAAGTCTAATAATATCTTCAAGATAGGTGACCATAAGAAGGTAGTATTTATTCAAATGATGCCATTTTATAACAAAACTATTAGAATGGTTTTTAAGAATTACTTTAAACTATTGTATTCTGTGACTCAAATTTTCTGTCCTTAAAGGGTTTATTGATTTAGAGCAAGGTTTAATTTGTTTTCTTGAGGCAGGGTCTCTCTATGTAACCCTGGAAGCCCTGAAACCTGCTTTGTAGACAAGACCAACTCACCACACCCAGATAGAACAAGATTTATTACCAAGAGTAATAAACAGGAGATACGGTATTTTTAGTTACAAAAATTCTCATCTTCCCAAGTCACTTGCAAATTGGCTCTCAAGACACTTTCAAAAGTATTCTCTAATTAATAGATTTTCAAATTTTAATGCATCACTTATAATTCAAAAGCAAATTATAAAATTTAGATGTGTCAGTTCTGATCTGCTTGTAAAAACTGTCTTTTTTTTTTTTGAGGTGTTTTCTCTGCTAACCTTAGTGTAATACTGGGCTTTAGGTACTTGGAATAAGTGTTGCTTTACCATGGGCAATAAAATAGAACACTATCAGAAACATAATAAATTCCAATAAAGATTAGATTTAGTGTAAAACTCTCAATAGCCATATAGAGAATTTTTTTTTTCGAGACAGGGTTTCTCTGTAGCTTTGGAGCCTGTCCTGGAACTAGCTCTGTAGACCAGGCTGGTCTCAAACTCACAGAGATCCGCCTGCCTCTGCCTCCCGAGTGCTGGGATTAATAGTTACTAAATGTTTGAAAGATGAATTCAGTTGAAATTCAAGCTAGTAGAAAGCAATTTCTAACTGAAAATGATGAGTTTTCAACTAGAAAACAAATTAGGATCAAACAAACAAAAATTATACACACAGCTCAAACTCCATGCCCGGCCTTCCCAAACATTGGGATTGTTGGATAGCTCAACACTGCATAGGTTCTCTGGTTTAGCAGATTTTTTTTAAATTGAATTAAATATAAAAATATAAAGTGCTATTACCTAATATCATTTAGAACAAGGTTTAATTTATTTTTAGACAGGGTCTCTCTGTGCGGTCCTGGCTATAATTTATAGACAATTCTAACTTAAAATATTTAAACTTAAAAGAATTAGGCTGTTTTAATGAACACATTGGTGGTTAATAGATTCAGTAAGTATCAATACTAAATAGATTTCAACATTTTTTTAGGATAAGAGTGTTGATTCACACTGAAGAAATTTAATGACCTAGAATATATAATTTTATATGAAGGTATTGATGTAGAAAAAAAACCAAGGTTAAATTAAACCTTTCCTAATCAATGATTCTGGTATCTTGTAATTAGTCGTCTAAGTTTTATTTTAACAAAAATGTATTGATAGTCTTAAGTATGAATGACCTTTATTAAGTTGATATAGAAAATCTTATTGCCATTTTTGTTTGTTGTTAAATCATGCATATATAAAGTTTGGATCAGTATCTGTATACCTTATTTTATAATGCTAGGGTCTTGAGAAAGTTTGAATTAATCCATATACTACGCTGTACTCTTTAGTTCTCTAGTTCGTTTTTTTTAAAATATTTATTTATTTATCATGTATATAATATTCTGTCTGTGTGTATGCCTGCATGCCAGAAGAGGGCACCAGACCCCATTACAGATGGTTGTGAGCCACCATGTGGTTGCTGGGAATTGAACTCAGGATCTTTGGAAGAGCAGGCAATGCTCTTAACCTCTGAGCCATCTCTCCAGCCCAGTTCTCTAGTTCTTTGCACAAAATAGACCTTCACAGCTGGCCCTGCTGGCTGGCACATGCCTTATAATCTCAGCACTTGAGAGGTGGTAGCAGTAGAATCAAAGTCACCCTAAGCTACATAATGAATTTGAGGCTAATCTGGGCTACATGACACCATCTTTAAAAAAAAAAATTCAAAAATGGCTACAGTATTCTTTCTCCTGCCTACTCTCTTGAGAGAAGATGACATTGTTAAACTTTCTAGAAGGACAATCTAGAAATCATGCTATCTGTAGTCTGAGGATAGCCTCTCTTCCCCCAGGACATAGAAAGCAACGGTCACTACTGGTCAGTGGATACTGCAGGAATATGGCCCCCTTTGATTGAAGCCTTTCTCCTCCTCCTCCTCCTCCTCCACAGGCACACAGGCATGCCTTGTCAGCTTAAACATCTTGCTTCCTGCAGCCACATGTATGCTGTCACAGATGCCTAGCCCCTAGGCTCTGCATACCCAAAAACAGTCACAGCTGCCTAACCCCTGTAATAATCCATCAGGCCAGAAACAACTATCACACAAAGAGCACTTGAGAAAAATGTATTTTATGAAGTTAACATTTTGTGTATCAGCAGCTTTGTGTAAAAATGGCAGTTAAGAGATTATAAACTATCTAAATTGTTTTAAAGAGCCTTGAGGACCTTTGATACTCTATTACAACAACTTTCAAGTGGCTGTTTGGCATGCAGCTGTGGCAGCCCTGTACCCAAGACTGGGTTTGACTATACTCCCAAAAGGGTACATACACTCTGGAGTTACTTTCAGCTGCCGAGGCTTGAACAATTCTTTTTTTTTTTTTTTTTTTGGTTTTTCGAGACCGGGTTTCTCTGCGGCTTTGGAGCCTGTCCTGGAACTAGCTCTGTAGACCAGGCTGGTCTCGAACTCACAGAGATCCGCCTGCCTCTGCCTCCCGATTGAACAATTCTTAATAGTGATTTCAGCAAGGTGTACTTAGGGTTGACTAGTCATAGTATTCAGAGTTGATGATTTATGTTGTTTTACTCCAGTTGAGCTTAATTTAGACTTCCACATTGTAGTGGGTAACTTTTCCATGAGAGTCTTCATAGACCAGGGCTGGAACAGATACACGGGCAAAATAATTAAGAGCCTCTCTAGACTTACTGCCTCACTTACTAGAAAGAACTCTCCAATTTGACAGGTTTTAGTTATCAATCCCTTGGGTCTGGCCCATCACTATCCTGACTCTCTTCCAGACTCCCACAATCATGATCATGGCTTTGTGGGATCATGGTTTGTTCCTAGAATTGACTGCTCCTCTACATCACAAAGAATGTATTCCAAAAAAATCATGGTTTTATCTTTACCAAAAATGAAATTTAAATGCCTAGGAGATGTAAAGAAAGTGAAAACACATTCTGACAGTTTATTGGTGCTTTTCAGCATGTTTTTCGTGAAACATGGTGTGCTGTTACATATCTTTTTTTTTTTCAGTATTCACAGGTCTTATACATTTACTATCGGTCATACTTTATACTATCCTTTGATGACAAATTTTTGGTTTTTAAGAAATTAGAACAAAATTTCAAAAAAGAATCCTTAGTTTAGAATCTTTATAATAAAACAGAAAAATGTTTGCTGTGAAATATGCGTGTTAACATGTGATTAAGTATTTTGCCTTTATCCCTTAGGGTACCAGTGTCTTGTCACCTGGACTCCACATAGGATTAATTATTATATTGGCAATAATGATCTATAAAAAGTCTGCAACAAATGTGTTTGAAAAACACCCTTGCCTTTATACCTTAATGTTCGGATGTGTCTTTGCTAAAGTTGCACAAAAATTGGTGGTAAGAAATTCTTTTATGGTTCACGATATATAAATATTATATATAGTCTTCCACAAAGCTGTAAACAATTTCTTATAAGATGTTGGTTTTCTTTTACAACAAATAGCTGTTTGTGTTCCAGATAAAACTATGAGTTATGAGTTAATAAATAGTACAATCAGTTCCTTTCTCATTAACAGTCAATTATAACTTTCTGATATCAAGGAACTTAAAATATTAGAACTTTTAGTAAGCTATCTGCCCAAGAACTTGAGATGTACATTAAATATTCCTTTATGAAATGAACTTGTCTTAATAGTGAATATCATAAATATGTCCTAAAAATTAGAGCTAAAAAACATTTAATCGGGAGACAGAGGCAGGCGGATCTCTGTGAGTTTGAGGCCAGCCTGGACTACAAGAGCTAGTTCCAGGACAGGAACCAAAAAGCTACGGAGAAACCCTGTCTCGGAAAGAAAAAAAAACCAAAAAAAAAAAAAATTTAAAACTTAATAGCAAAATTGTTTCCTTTTTTATAGATAGCCCACATGACGAAAAGTGAACTGTATCTTCAAGACACTGTTTTTGCTGGTCCAGGTCTTTTGTTTTTAGACCAATACTTTAATAATTTTATAGATGAATATATTGTTCTGTGGATAGCAATGGTAAGTACTTTTGAGCTTTTATTTTTTTTAACACGTCAGCTCACATTTTAATAACCATTTCAGGGGGATCATAAATATATAGTCTGTGTAGTCAAGTGTTTCTGCATACTTAAATTTAATTTACTTTTAATCTATGAATCATTTTATATTATGTGTAGAAGTGATTGGCATACTCAGAGGTCAGGCTTCCAACAACCTACATCATGGAAATACAGCTGTGTACCTAAAGATAACTCTTTTCTCTTCCCCCAAATCAAAACAGGTATTTCACTTTGCCTAAGACTTTCCAACTTTCCTTAAGCTTATTAAAGTTATCCCCGGCTTGTATCAGGTAACAAGCCAATTGGATGGGGTTGGCATTAGCACTTCCTACACCCCAAACTGCTACTTAAATGTTGGAGAAGCAGAACAAATAGTACCCTGTCTCAGGGTAAGATTTGAAGGCTAGCTTCTGTGCAAGGTAAGTACCTTGAATATGGCCCTTGATGACAACATACTTTATTAATGTTGGTCGTAAGACTCACTCCTTGATTATACCGATTAAGAAAGGAATGTACAGGACTGGAGCAGTGGTTCAGCAGTTAAGAGCACTGGCTACTCTTCCAGAGGACCTGAGTTTATTCTACCATGTAAGTGGTAGAATAAAACCATCCGTGACACCAGTGCCACATTTGGGCCTCCACTCATGTTGTACCCTTTGGTGCAGACATTAAGCAGAAAATAACAAAAATTTGTTTAAAAGAAATGTATATAATATATATTTCTTATAAGAGATACTAAATTTCTGAGGAAAAGTCATTACTGGGAATACTTCAATCTTGCCAAATTGAATAAATGGAGCATTAAAATTTTATAATATTGAGATCTTTAGGGTTGGTATTGAACTTTATGGTTGTTAAGATAGTTTTACTCTATTTTTTCCCATTTATGGCCCTCACTGGTTTTTATCAAATTGCTAGTTAAACACACACACACACACACACATACACACATATATGTTCAGAGCCTGCAGCAAATCTTTTGCATCATCTTGTTGCTAGACTTAGGTATTTTTTTTTAAAAATCTCTTATGTATTCTATGCACAGGTACCGGTATACATTAAATGACCCTTCAATAGCTTATACAGCATTAAACTTACTGGAGTAATAAATTAATAGCCTAGCCGGGCGGTGGTGGCGCACGCCTTTAATCCCAGCACTCGGGAGGCAGAGGCAGGCGGATCTCTTTGAGTTCGAGACCAGCCTGGTCTACAGAGCTAGTTCCAGGACAGGCTCTAAAACCACAGAGAAACCCTGTCTCAAAAAACCAAAAAATAAAAAATAAAAATAGCCTACTGTTGATAGTCCGTTCAATCTTCTATTATTCCTAGTAGTGTTAATTATTTTTTTCTTTCTGGTGAATAGTGAATGCTTTTAAGCAATATTCTGAAAAGCCTTTGATAACTAATTTCTTTTTAATTTGCTCTATTTTTATGACTCCGAAACAACCCAATTAGGAAATATCAAATTTATCGCTGAAAAATAAGCCAAATAGGAAATTATTATTAAAGATACCTTGAAAACTTGATGCAAGTATTTTCTAAAATACCTTCTGAGAATTCCATACACGCAATATGAAGTATTTTATTATATTCACCAATATTTCTTTCCTAGGTCCATCCTCTCTAACACCCATCCTTACTTCATGCCCTTTCCAAAATAACCCAATGAGTCCAATTGGTACTGTCCATAAACTCTTGGGTGTGAGGGCTAAGCTTAAATGAGCTTTCCCTCACCTAACAACCTTTATACGTCAAAAGCTCCTTAGGATGAGAGCCTGTGTCATGATGAAATGGTTGTCTGGCTTCATCAATGCTGTGAGCTCATGATCCTGTCATGTCCAAAAGACAGTTTTGTCCCAGTCCTCCTTAGCCTCTCGATTTTTCAGTCTTTCCATACACACACGCTTCCACAATGTTCCCTGAGCCCTTAGGAAAGGGGTTGTAATATTGATGTTTCGTTTGTGGCTGAGTCTTCCACGATGTTAGACTTTTGAAACTCTCAAACTTCTAGAGGAAAGAGTAGGGACTGTCTCAGGGTATATGTGACCTTGAGATCACTAGCCTATCCTGCAAGGGACTCTATGTGTAATTCCCAGAAACTCCCCCCGAAAGGTGGGGGGGGCAATAAAAATTAAGCACTTTCTTTTTTTTTTTCAGACAGGGTTTCTCTGTGTAACCCTGGCTGTCTTGGAACTCATTGTGTACACCAGGATGGCCTTGAACTCAGAGATCCACCTGCCTCTGCCTCCAGAGTGCTGGTTATCAAAAGTGAGCACTCAGACCACCTGGCTAAAGCATCTATTTTAAAATAACAATTGGCCTGATTTACACCAATGATACAGCAGTCTAGTGAACTGAGAATATCATTTTTTTTTCTTTAAAAACAGTATCCAGACACACAAAACATGGGTCAACAGAACATCTATGATCTATAGTATCTCTAGGGCAAGGCTTTCAGAGATATAAAAAACATGATAGCATTTTCCAAGTAAATAAAAAGGAACCTTTCCTATGGGTGAGAATTCCATTCCTAAAAGCTTTTTGTGGGCTTTATTTTTAAAAAAAGATTTATACTTACAATATTCTGCCTGCATGTATGCCTGCAGGACAGAAGAGGGCACCAGATCTCACTACAGATAGTTGATGAATCACCAAGTGGTACAGGGAATTGAAATCAGGACCTCTGGAAGAGCAGTCATCTCTCCAGCCCCCTGGGCTTTATTTTATGAAGGAAATATTTGACTCTACTATCTAGGCAGTATCTAGAGAGCTTTCCTTTAGTTTTTCAATACAGCAGAACTTGATGTGTGGCCTTTATGGTCTTAAATGTCAAAGGAATAAAAATAGGTGAACAGCCCCTTCTAATAGGAAATCTGTGGCTTCATTTAATGGCAGAAAGTTGGTATAGAGTCAGAAGACTTAGGCTCTTCTACTTTGGAGCATTTGTACTTTAGTCTTTCTACCTCTGTTTCAGTTTCTATAAATACCCAGAATATATAGATATTGTGGCACATGCTTGTCCCAGTACTTGGGAAGCTAAGTGACATGAGTTAAAGGCCAGCCTGGGGTAATGACTATAAAAAGGCCAACCAGGACTATATAATAGCAAGATCCTGTTTTAAAAAAAACAAACACTAAAATCAAAATAACACTAAAGGCTATAATAAGATTTAAGAATGAAAGGTATAAAAAGTATTCTATAGTAGTTTCAGTTGGGAATTTTAAGGACATTTGAGATGGGAGTTGTGGCTGCTGATAAAAAAATTGTAGTCTTAAAAAACAGGTTATGGTTCATCTTTTCTATTTTCTTTTTTGCTTCCAAAGGTCATTTCTTCATTTGATATGATGATATACTTTAGTTCTTTGTGCCTGCAAATTTCAAGACACCTTCATCTAAGTATCTTCAAGACTTCATGTCAACAAGCACCTGAACAGGTTCACAAGCATATTGACTGACTAGTAGCCCAAGGAAAAGAGGAGAAGCAGTTAGGGGAACTATGTGTGAAGGAAACCCCCCTATGCAGGAGGCTAGTATATTATCTATAAGGTTATGTTAAATGTAAAAACTATCTTGTAGCTTCCATTATGTCTGTTAGTAACAAATCCCTCTTGTCATTAACATATTTTATCATAGATGTCAATATAATGTATGAATTAGAAGCAAAGTTTGAATACTAAGACAGTAAGAAATTAAACCCCAATAATTCTAAATAACACTGTGTCTACAAAATACCTATCAGACTTGGGGTTTTACCAAAGGATTGCACAACTATTCAGACCTTAAAAGAACTTCTAGCTGCCTTGGCAGTGATATCTGGTTGATAAAACTTGTAAAGTGAGCTTAGAATACTAAGTATATAACAAGTAATACACTGAGAAGTATTTAGCTATAATAGCTATTGTTCAAGAGATATGCTAATTATAGAAAGGTACACTTTAGTGTACTATCTAGAATTTAAAACCATGGTTATAAGAATTTTGTTGTAATTTGTACTTAAAAAGGAATCTGTTGTACCAAATTCAGCGTGATGTGAATCTTTGAGGGTAACCTTGTACACCTTAGTAGTCCTTCCATGAAAAAAATTCTCCAAAGGAAGACAAAAAGTAGCTAAAATATTGACAGGAAAGGAAATTAGGAACTTAGAAAAAAATGGTAAGAAAAGGGGGGAAAACAAGTGTCAGTTTCTCAACACTAAGTACATTAGGTACTAATGGTCTTTTATTCTCAGTTGAAATAGTACTTATGCCATATGATGAAAATAATCGGACAAATAAACGTGTACGTTTAAGTATTCAAACAAGAAAAGAGGATTTTTTAAAAAGGACTTTTAAAGAGTGTATTTCTTAAAAGGTAAAAATATGTGAATACAGAGAAAACCCTCTAAGGTACTTACTTTGCCTAACTCCTGGTAAACTTCTGAAAGATCTTAAAAGTTTGAATTATACTTAAGGTTTATATTCCATGTTGTAGACATAGCCAAGTGGAAGAGTGAATGCTTATAATGGGTGAGGCCCTGGCTTGATCTACCAATAACACCCCACCCAAAAGGAATTATAATTAGGTGAACTGTCCTTTTAATATCTTTTTAATGCTAGAAGGATAATTTCTTTCTAGAAGATAATATTATATAGACTTGTTTAAAATCTTTAAAGGGTGAGCGTTGTATAACAAAATTCAATAGATTGTTGTTTTCCTTCAGTTCAGATGGATATGTTTTGTTCTAATGAGTCATTGAAGGCAGTTTCAGCAAAACTAGTAATATTAGCCGGGCGATGGTGGCGCACGCCTTTAATCCCAGCACTCGGGAGGCAGAGGCAGGCGGATCTCTGTGAGTTCGAGACCAGCCTGGTCTACAGAGCTAGTTCCAGGACAGGCTCCAAAGCCACAGAGAAACCTTGTCTCGAAAAACCAAAAAAAAAAAAAAAAAAAAAAAAAAAAAAACTAGTAATATTAACTGATTTCAAAGAAATGTTGAAGCTCAACTATTAAATTTCTCTGTATAAATGCCTATTTTAAAAATTAAATATGGTTCAACTTTGGGAATTAACATGAAATCAAGCTTCAGTATATTTACTAATCGATACAATGGAAAAGGCACCAAGGCAATTCTTTTAATTCCTATATATCATAAATAACTTTAGCTGTGTTTGTGATTCTTAATCATTACTAAGGGCATGTGTCTTTAAGTACAGACAAGCCCAATTAAATGGTATCTTGATGACCTTGCAGAAATAAAATATTTATAAATCTAATGATTGAAACTAATGCTTATTTCAAGTGCATTAATTTTAGCATTTTTTAATTTATTATTCCAAACCACACTAAAAGTTCTAATAAACTGTATAGCAGATTCTCTCTTTAAAGAATTGGTGATCTACTGTTTATAAAGATGAACACATAGAACAGATTCTGTGTTTTTTTTTCCTTAAAGGAGAAACAGTGTAAGCCAGAAGTGGTAGCACGCATTTGTTCTTGCTACTTGGGAGGTTGAGGTATAAAGGATCACTTGCTCTCAAAAGTTTGAGACTAATCTAGGCAAGAGGTACCTTGGGGCTGTTAAGAGATACACAGAAACTGAAACTTAATCATTTTTATTAATAAAATAGTATAAAAAATGAACAATTAACTATTGTAACAAAAGAGCTGAATGCTCACTACAATGAAACAGCTGCTATTTATACAGCTGTTTAGGTTTATTTAGAAGTTAACAGGAACAGAAGTCTTCTACTTAAACAAGCTATTGATTATGGATGTTATAGTTTTAAATTACCATTTCTAAAGGTATGCCTCATAGCTAATGTTTTAATTCTATCGTATTACATAGGTTCAAGTTCTTTCTTCAAAGACTCATCAGAATAACATGGATTGAAGAGACTTTCGAACATTTGCCATCTCTTGTTGCTGCTGTTTCATGAAAGGAGATATGAAACATGTTTAATTTTTAGTTAAGTGTTATAAAAGTTTCAGCAAATAAAACATTTCAGTGCCTCCATTAATCCCTATCTTTACAATTTAAAATAGAACTTACAGTTTCCATCATAACTTTTTTTTGCAACATAGCCATTTCTTTTTTAAGTTCACTTTGTGTGCCAGTAAACAGGTTATCATTATTTTTTTCCACTTCCTCCAAATTCTACAACAAAAAAAAGCCACTTTGGTTAATAAACTGTAACTTTTAATCGTAGGTTCTCCAAACTGTAATTTCAAAAGTAAAAATCTTAAATTACTCAAATAATGCTCATTATTTACCCCAACATTCTAAGTAATTCATATATTTTACTTGTTTATAGTGGAAATTTGGTATATATCACACATTAATCAATGCAATTACATGAAGTACAATAGTATCATCTACCTTTGGCTAAAACAATAGTTTAATGAAATATTAAGGTCAAGATGGTGAAAAGAAAAATGGGGGCAGGAGCTAGACAAGATGGGAGAATTGAGAATTTGAGGCTAGTTCTGGGCAACATAAGATCCTATCTCAAAAGAAGAAAAAAAAAATCCAGAAGTAGAAAACAGTAGAAATTTTCAAAATGGTCTATCACTGTTTCTACTAAGTTTCTTAAAACAGCTGTGTATAATCTACAGACTTCTACAAAAGAGAAAGAAATATCTGCAGCATGAAGTCATTTGTCAAGTTATAAAAATTATATTTTTAAAATTGTTTATTACATTCCATTCATTCAGTGTATATGTTGTGCATGTCTCACATATACATGAGCCACTATATGTAGAGGACACTGTGTGGGTGTTGGGTTTTCTTCTGTCCTATGGGTCCTATAGATTGAACTCTGCCCTAGTATTTTTTCAGGACAGGATCTCAATATATAGGCACAGCTCACCTCATCCTGCCTCAGGCTCCCCCTCTACTGGAATTAGAGGGATGTGCTATAACAGCTAATGAAAAAGGTTAAAACTGTGAAATATTCATTTAACAAAGGTTAAAACTGTGAAATATTCATTTAACAAATAGATAGTCTATTGCCTACTATGTAAAAAGTACTACGTTCTGTGGAGAAACTAAAAAAGTAATATGTTTCAATTAGAAAAATTATGGAAATGCAACTTCTGTGGCTATATAGTGGAACGCATGAATATTCCTGCTTAGCTGACAAAAAGTACACTATTTCATTAACTAAAAGGGAACTTAAAATATTCTAGAGGAATAGTATAACTGAAGCAGGGGAAAAGTCTATGGATTCAGAGAGCAATTATGTAGAGTTTGGAGTAATGGACATATAAAAAAGAATCATGCCAGGCAGTGATGGCACATGCCTTTAATCCCAGGAGATAAGTGGATCCCCCTGTGAGTTTGAGGCCAGGCTGGTCTACAGATCAGGTTCCAGGACAACCAGGGTTGTTACACAGAGAAACCCTGTCCTGAAAAACCCAAAATAAATAATCATGTCAAGGGGAATTGTAAACACCTAAAACTTTAGAACAGGAGACTACAGGCATATTTTCAGGAAGGAGGTTTTAGAAAGATAATATGGCAGATTCGAAGAATACGAAGAGAATCAGTTAAAAGTTTTAATAGGATAGAGGGTGATAAGAGAAACAGTACAAGCAGAGAATGAACAAATATAATAGAAATTAAAGATATCACTTGCAGAAGTAGTAAGAATTCTAGAACAATATAACTGTAACAATATAAAATATAAAAAATACAGAGAACATGGCTTGGTGATGCACACCTTTAATCCCAGAATTTGGAAATAAGGCAAGAGGATATGAGTTTGAAGCCAGCCTAGTCTACATAGCAAGTTCCAGGCTAGCCAGACTATACAGTGAGCCATGTTCTCAAACAAAAACAAAATACAGCAAAACAAAAGCATGTTACCATGTATAACTCACCTTTACAAACTGCTCATGTAGCTGTTTGATCGCTTTCAGTCTCTGGTTCTGAACAATTCTAGACTGCTGAAAAATCTTCTGTTGTTGTCGAAAAAGGTTCTATAAACATTAAAATAAAATGCCTGTAATAATGATTTGGTAAAAGTGTTTTTGCTATTATGGGCTTCATGCATTCTAGGAAGACACCTAGCTCTGAGCTCTATTCCTAACCTTTTGTCAAAAAAACAATTCATATTAAAGGTACTGCTTTAAAAATACCTTTAGTATTTTAACAACTATTATGACTAGGTTTAAGTACTTTTACCACTGACATGCACTATAATAATCCTACAAGTCAACGAGGATAAACATTTCTGACAATATTTTGTGTCCGAGTGTATGGTTACTGGATCCCCTAAACTGGAGTTAGACGCAATTTTGAGCTGTCATCTGAGTGCAGATAACGAAACCCAGATCCTCTGTAAGAACTCTTTACCTCTGAGCCATTGCTCCAGCACCAAATATTTCTTCAAGACTAGGTTTCACTATGTTGCACAGCCTGGCTTGGAACTTGTGACACTCCTACCTCAGCCTCCTAAGTAGTTGGATTATAGGAATATACCACCATAAAAAAATGAATAGGAAATCTCAGTGTTCAAGGTTTTGAGATAGGGTTCAAGTTGGCCTCAAATTTACTATGTAATCAAAAATGGCCCTCTGCCCCTCCTCTCTCTCTCTCTCTCTCTCTCTCTCTCTCTCTCTCTCTCTCTCTCTCTCTCTCTCTCAGATGCTGCGATTATAAGCATGTTTTAGTGAGTAAGGTCATCAGAGTGAAAAGTAAAAATCATACCTAGTTTAAGAAGTGCTAGGGAATCAAACACAAGGCTTTGTGCATGCTAGAGTCTACCAACTGATATATATCCCCAGTCTTTATTTTTAGTAATTTCAATGTCTTACAGAAATTTGAATGTTGGACATTTAGTTCCTTAATCTATTCTCCACAAATGACTGTCTTCTAGCCTCTTTATTCACTTACATTCTTTTTTAACAATATTTTTATTTAATTTCATGTGTTTTGCCCACATTCCTATCTACACGAGGGTGTTAGATTGCTTGGGGCTGGAGTTATAGTTGTTAGCTGCCATGTGGGTGCTGGGAATGGAAGCCAGGTCCTCTAGAAGAGCAGCCAGTGCTCCTAACCACCATGCCATCTTTCCAGCCCTCACATTCTTACATTCTAGATTTTGCCATGCATTCTATAATGAGAGGGAGAGGTAGATGGGGCACTGAGTTAAAGGCCAGACCCTGTTTAAAAAAAGGAGGGGGGGTTGCCATTCAGCACCAGTGGAAATAGAGAAATAATACAGCCTGGATATTCATAAACTATAGAGTTGCATGAGGGGTTATAGCCCTGTGATAGCATATTTTGTAGACTGCACGAAGCATCTAAATTCATTCCCTAGCATTTACAGGGAGAAAAGGGGGAGGAGGAGGACGGTGATTGGTTAGGAATGAGCACATGATCGAAACTAGATTAATGATGTCCCACTACATGAATTTTCTGCCAAAGATATTCAGAAAGATTGTTTCAGTCTATGTAGTCAATAAATTTGTAGTAAGTCTGGGACTGGGAGAATTAATACATTATAGAAGCTCATGTAGACTTAGCAGCAGAGCCCAGAAGACACTATAATAGGCAACCTTTCCCTACTCCATTCAACTGTGTTGTCTAAAGCTAACATAATCCCCAAACCCAGTAATTCTTTTATCCACTGACTCTTTTACTTAAAAATGCGAGAATATCAACTATTGCGAACATTAATACTTTTAGAATACTCTATGCATCTATACTTCTGTGGTTTAGGATTTGGCTATATTAAGACAACAGTGGGCAAATATAACTTGTCTTAGTTCTATAGACATAAAATATGATTAGGGTCTCTATTAAAACTACACCTCAAGTAGAAATAATTATAAAGTCAGTTGTAATACTAACAGTTAGTTTTTCTCCTTGTTCCTCAATTTTCTGCATATCCAGTTCCCACTGCTGAAACATACTCATAAATTGCTGAGAATATTCACTGTTGAGCTTCTGTCTGTAAAAAAAAAAAAATCCTGTCAAATTTCATCCATGTGAAAATACCATTAAAAACAAATTCAATTCACATATAAAGGAAACAAATATTTTGATAGGAAAATTAAAAGTAAAATTTATGTTGATTTTATTTTTTTTTCCTAACAGATCTAACAGATGTCTTCTCACATGCTTTTTAGCTCTTGAAAACTAAAGACATTTTGTTTTCCAGAAAAATTTACTTTTACTCTCCAAGGAATTTTTCATTTTTTTCCTACTGAATATAGTTCTCATAACTACTTTAAATTATTTCACTTAGGTTGTGTCCCCTCCCATTCTGGCATGGCAAAAATTTCATACAAAGGAATAGTCAAATTGGTTAAAATGTGTAAATTATTTACAATATAAAAACTGATTCTTCTACATTCCCACAGTTATTAAACAGTAGTTCCTATGATATCTACACCTTTCATTCAAGTTAATATATTTCCACAATGGATATAGTATAATAACCTTTCAGTTATTAAATAAATTTAATATATTAAATAAAATCGTCACTGACTTCTAAGAAACGTCTAAATTCTATGAAGGCATGAAGTTACAGAACTAGATTAGAAATAAAGCCAAGCAATTTCATTCACTAAATAAACAGATGCTATTTTCTGTAGGTAATTTGCACCAGGACATACTAAAAAATGATAAAGATGTAGCTCTTTAAAATCCTTACATTTCCTCTTGTTGTGTTTTCCAAATTTGCTCAATTTTCTGGTTACTGGCTTTGAAAGAAGCCTTGGTATACATTTCTATTCTTTTTCTCTTAGCAAGAAGAGCTTTGTTGATGTCAGCTATATTGAAAAAAAACATTGAAATTTAATGTTAAAGAAAATGATTTTATTTTATTCCATAGAATCAAGTAAGTAGAGGTTGGTTCAACAATATCAAGGACATTTAAAATTAAATTTAGTTACCAGGAAGAAGGTTCAGAAGAGAAAAAAAAAACATACACACACCTGTGCTGGGCACATGCTTTTAATTCCCGAGCACTTGGAAGGAAGAGCTCTGCAGTCGGGTCTCTGAATTTTAGGCCAGCCTGGTCTACATAGTCAGTTCTAGGGCAGCCAGGAAACATAGACCCCTGACTCAGAAAAATAAAACACTTGCCTATTATAAGCCTGACAACCTCTAAGTTTGATCCCAGGAATCCACAGTGGAAGGAGCAAACCAGCACCTGAGAGATATCACCTTCCACCGTGGAAGACAGTCAACTCCCCAAAGTTTTATCTGACATGGTTACCACAGCATATTTATACCACACATACAAATCACACAAAAACATACAAGCATAAAATTTAAAACATTTTAAAAATAGCACCAACAGGTGTTTTGGAAAACGTGGGCTTTAGAACACTTAGGATTTTGGATTTTCAGACTAGGGAAGCTCAGCCAATAAAGACTATGCAAATATTATGAACCTAAACTGTTGGATTCTCAACCATTTTTGGTAAATATTTTACAATAAAAAATATATCCAACTTTATCTCAATTCTGGTTTTTCTAACTGAAGGTAAATTTTAAATTTAAGGATGATAAAGATTTAGTAAAATGAAGGATCAAGGCCAGACTTATGAAGAAAACCTAATAAAGGCTAAATATTTCTAAATTTATAGTATATCCTCCATTTGATAGGCCATACTTTATGCAATTGTTAGAACTCATCAGAAATACTAAATTAGAACAAAGAATCTAAAAAGGATTATTAATAAAATTTGTAAAGTCAATACCATTAAACATTTTTTATAAAAGAAATCTTAGCGTAATATCTAGAATACTTTGTAATACTTTAATGGGAGATTTTTTTTTTGTGCATTTGTTTTTGTTTTGTTCAGATGGGGTTTCATGGCATAGTCCTGGCTGGCTAGGAACTCCCCATGTAGACCATGCTGGCACTGAATTCAAAGATCTGCCTGCCTCTGCTTTCCAAGAGTTGGGTGTGTGCTACCAAGCCCAGTTCACAGTGGTTTTTATAGGGCATTTAGTATCAATAAGTATAGCAGTTCATAAAAAATTTAATACCTTAAATAAGGTTTGCTATGAATTTATCTTTTGTCACTATGTTAGTGTAACTATAATTTATATTTCCAGTAATATATAGTAAGTTTATAAAACAAATTGGCGGGGTGGTGGTAGCATATGCCTTTAATCCCAGCACTCAGGAGGCAGAGGCAGGTAGATCTTTGAATTCAATGCCAGAATGATCTACATTGCAAGTTCCAGGACAGCTAGGGCTGTTACACAGAGAAACCTTGTCTCACAAAACCAAAAAATAAAAAGTAAAACAACAATTTTCTTACTACCAAATAGAGCAATTCTTAAAAAGCATGAATTAACAGCATGAATAATCCTTATAGGAAACAAGTATTTTTAAGAAGAGTGTTCTTATAGCTACAAGTATGGCTCAGCTGTGAAGACCCATTATTGCTCTTCCAAAGGACCCGAGTTCCATTTTCAACACCCTTATCAGGCAGCTCAGAACCAGCTGGAACCCCACTTCCAGGAATCTGTCACCTTCTCTGTACTCCATGGTCATTCTAACGTGCACACATATGTGTATGTGCTCACAGACATGCTCACAGACACACAGTAAATAAAAAATAAAATTTTGTTTAAAAACAAGCTAATAGATATATAGACAGACAGACAAATAGTATTCTGGGGCTGGTAAGATTGCTCAACAAGTAAAGGTGACTGCAGTCAAGTCTGACAATTTGAGTATGATCCCCAGGATTCATCCATATGGTAGGAGGTTAGTGACTCCAGCAAGCTGTTGTCTGCCCTCCATACATGCATCATGGCGTGCTGCCCACCTCAGGATGTTAAACTGGACAAGATGACATCTGTAATCCCAGCACCCATAAGGCTGAAGAGATAGCAGTTTAAGGCCAGCCTGGACTAACTAGCAAGTGCCAGCCAGCCAGCCAGCCAGTCTCGAAGAGAAGTAAATAAGCAAAATGCTGTTTCCTAATTAAGCTCATATAAAAACATATTTAAAACTTAAGGTCTAAGGTCTTCGTAATCTCTTAATGGCTGGAAAAGTTGTCATTTACTCTCAATTACATAATTTGTTAATATAAAATAATAATAGTTCTCTTATGTTTTTATTTATATTCTCCATAAATGAAAGAACACAAGAGTCCTAGAAAATAAGTGAAAGTCTAACATACTTTGTGAATATAAAGAAGCAGAAAAAACTTTCCCCCTCTATTTTTCTAAAATTCTTTTTTTTTTTTTTTTTTTTTTGGGTTTTTCGAGACAGGGTTTCTCCGTAGCTTTTTGCTTCCTGTCCTGGAACTAGCTCTGTAGACCAGGCTGGTCTCGAACTCACAGAGATCTGCCTGCCTCTGCCTCCCGAGTGCTGGGATTAAAGGCGTGTACCACCACTGCCCGGCCTTTTCTAAAATTCTTAAAAGTACCACGTTAACTTTTCATATCATGAAAAAGGGGTTAAGAAAGAAAAATCTATGACGCTAATCATAAATATGCAAAACCCTATAAATGAGAACAAGGAATTAAACAATATCCATACAGTGAACTGATCAACATTTCCTATTATTCAATACAGTTTTAAACAATGTTCTTTAAATTATATAACAAAAACATACCTCCAAATTTTTCCAGCATAGTCTGTACTTCACCTCTGTGAAAAATTACATTTAAAAAATTAACACTAGGAATTTAATTTAAGCAGAACATTTACCCAATGTGCAGAGGGCCCTAGGTTTGATTCCTAGCACAATCAAAAATAAAACAAAAATTTTAGAGTCATAATACCACATACCAAGTAGTTTATGCTGCTACTTGTTAGATAAACTGAAGTAAACTTTTCTTAATTTATTGAACAAAGAAAACATCTTCGGTGCTTGGGAAATGGCTCAGTTAAATGTTTACTCTGCAAGCAAGCAATACCTAACATACCTCAACACCCACCAAAGTGTTTAGTATGCATGCATGCATACAGACACACATGTATCATATTTTTTTTAGAGTCTTACCCCACATCGTCAACTCTTCCTCCAGGTCTTTTCTTCCCATGTTTCTCAACTACTAGAATCTTTTCTGTATTGACAAAATAAATTTTGGAATTAAGTATGCTATTTGTTAAATTTTAATGAAGTCTATTTTCAGTTCTTTTAGGATTTTGTAACATTTTAAAAGCAGATAAACAAATGTAATACGTCCTCTAAAAAATGAAAGCACATCACAATTCATGACCCATTTTATAGAAGCAAACTTTTAAGTCTGGTCAGAATCATGCACTATACTTATCAAGTTACTAGCACTGCAGATAGGGGATACTCTTTGAAGTGCCACAACTCCGATACCAAGATGTGAACGTCTGATGAGAAACAAAGTATGTGAAAATTATTACTTTATTCAGTCTTAAGTATAGTGGGTTTCTAGGACATTGTTAATACCCAACATTAGGGATATTTACCATCAGCAACATCCTCCTCTGAGCCAGTCAAATCTTTATCCTCTTTCTCAAAGTCAAAGACTTTTTCAGGTTGATCCACCAGTGATGGCTTCCCAGATTTCCCAGAATGTTTTCTTCCACCAGGCACCATCTTTAGAGTGTCCTTATTTAAAAAACAAACAAACAAAAAACAAAACCAAGCAAATCCCCCAAATCTCTCAAACTGAATTCAAAGACATCCTTTATTAAACATTTTTTATTATTTATTTGAGGGGAGAAACACGTGTGGAAGGCAGAGTGAAGGGAAGGAGTCCATTATCTTCCACCAGTTGAGTCCTCGAGACCCTATCTGGACCATTCCTGTCAGTCTGATTTCCCCGCCCCTAATTCCCCAGGCCTTGCCTCCTGATTCCCTTAGCTCTCCTCTCCTAATTTCCTATATCCCAAACCCTAATTCTGAGATCCCACCTCCTGATTCCCCAGACGAACCCCTTGGGCCCACGACCGGGCTCCCTCTATCGGCTCCCACCTGATCCCTCACCCCCCAACCCTGTCGGGCCCACGACAACCCTGGCCCCCCCCCCCCCCCCCCCGCGCTCCCTCAGGCCCCCAACCCTGGCTCCCTTGGGCCCAGGACCCTGGCTCCCCCAGCCCCTCCCTCAGGCCCCGCCCCCTGCCTCCCTCAGTCTACGCCCGGCCCCCTCTGGCCCGCGACCCTGGCTCCCTCAGGTCCCACCCCCTCGGGCTCCCAACCCAGGCTTCCTCGGACCCACGACCCGCTCTCCCCCCTCGGCCCAGGACTCCGGTTCCCTCGGGCCCACGACCCCAAACTCTCTCAGGCCGACAACCCCAGACCTCTCGGGCCCACGACCCCGGCTCCCACAGGCCCACGACCCCGGCCCCCTCGGGCCCACACGCTGGCCCCCTCGGGCCCACGACCCCACCCCCTCGGTCCCCTCGGGCCCACGACCCCTGCTCCCTCGGGCCCACGACGCCGGTCCCCTCGGGCCCACGACGCCGGTCCCCTCGGGCCCACGACCCCGGCCCCCTCGGGCCCACGACCCCGGCCCCCTCGGGCCCACGACCCCGGCCCCCTCGGGCCCACGACCCCGGCCCCCTCGGGCCCACGACCCCTGCTCCCTCGGGCCCACGACCCCTGCTCCCTCGGGCCCACAACCCCGGCTCTCTCAGGCCGACAACCCCAGACCTCTCGGGCTCCCTTGGTCTAAGGCCCCGGCCCCCGCCGACCCGGAGTGGTCCAGTCTCAGGCTTGCCCGCCCCACCAGCCAGGGAGGTTTATCGCGTCAGACTCGCCCAGCTTCTGCCTCCCTGGAGAAGGAAGGGCAGCCCGGGGCCTCCTCCCTCTTCCCGCAGCCCCGTCACCAGGCCTTCGGCTCCCTCGACGCCATCGCCTTACGTCAACAGCCCTGGCAAGAACTCGACACCTCCGCCGCCTCGACGCTTCTAAGACAGCTTCGCCTTTGAGCGGGAAAAAATCTAGCGTGGTCTCGACCAAGCTTTCCGCTGATTGGCTGAAGCTATGGGCACGCACAGTGACGTCTTTGCCCCGCCCCATGGGGTGAGCTCACGCACCTGCTCTCCAGACGCATGCGCAGGCGTATTCCCACTCTGCCCCCCCCCCCCCCCCCCCCCGCAGGTGGCCGGGGCAGTACTCTGTGAAGCTCACTTCTCCAGACCCTTCTGGGTACCCAAATCGCACCATCGCCATCATTTCAGCATTCAGGAGTGGGGAAGTTGTGACTTTGTGTAAATCTCCCGATTTCTGATGTTTTTGTTTGATCTCCGTTGTTTGTGATACAGGGTCCCACTCTGACCCAGGCTGACTTTTAAGCGCGCTAATCTTCCTGCTTAGCTTCCTAAATGCTGGGATGATGGGACTAACCAATGACCGATTTGCATTTCCTGAGTTTTGATGACACATAGACATGGTCTTTGACATGGCAACACGTAATAGTTTTGTTTATATTTTTAAAAGGATTTTTATGGTTTATTTAGCTGGAGTTACAGACAGCTGTGAGCTGCCATGTGGGTGCTGGGAATTGAGCCCAGGTCCTCTGGAAGAGCAGTCAGTAACTGCCGAGCCATCTCTCCAGCCCTAGTTTTCTTTATGTTTGAGCATTGCAATAACAAAAAAGTACAACTCTATAGTATTCTATGACTCACGTTACATTCATTGCTGCTATAAGAACCATGATTATAGATAGCCAGGAGTATCGTGAAAACTCAGGATTTATGCAGAGAAAGCCCTAGCTCTGAGTTTATAAGGTCCTTCATGCTAACTTTTCATCTCTTTAACATTTTCTGGGTTCTTTTTCATTTTTTTAAATTTATCATTACTTTGAATGATAAAAATCATTCCTCTATAAGTTCTTTTAAGATAATTTTTTTCTAAATGTTGGCTATGTTTGCCTGCAGTTTTATACCTCGTATCAAACATGTATCTATCCTATTAGTTTTTCTTTAGTATGGAAACTGACGTCTCAATAGAATTATGAAGACGTGTGTGCTCTCCCATTACAGCGGTGCCATAGATCACCTCCCGGCTAGCTTATGTGAAGAAAGACTGTGCTAGAACAACTGTCCATCTCTGTGTGTGTGTGATGATTTGACACATTGGCAGTGTGTAATCATCAAATCAAAGTAGAGGTTTCCCAGAATTCTCACGTTTACTCTTCCTGCTTGTTCCTCTGGCAACTTTTTTTTTTTACATCCCTGCATCCAAACCACAATTTTCATCACCCCAACATTAAGAAACTTTCAGTACCTGATAAAGCAAGTCCCACGCCTTGATTTTCCCTCATAAATATACTGTGGGTTCTTGAACCTTCATTTCCTAGATCCATTAAAAAACAAAACAAACCTTGTTGTTGTCTCTTATGTGGGAGGGGTCTCACTGATCTATAGACCAAATTAGAGAGGATTGAGTCTTACTGGTCTTCTGCATCTGTGTGTGTGTGTGTGTGTGTGTGTGTGTGTGTGTGTGTGTGTGAGCGTGCGCATGGGTATTCTAACATGTGTGTAACATGTAAAACTAGAGGTCAGTTTCGCACGTCATTCCTCAGCTTCCTTGCGGTTTTGAGACAGGGCCTCTCATTGGTACCTGTCAGTCACTAGGTAAGCCAGGCTGGGTCCCATGGGTCCTCCTGCCTCAGCTACCTCCACCTCTCCAGCATTGGGATCACTTGATTCCACTTAGTGGCCAGCTGGAAATGCTAATGAACCTTATTGTAGAAGGTCTGCCTATATAGGATGAGAAAGCTGCTCTCAACATTATGCTCTTGACATTATGTTTCATAACAGTAGCAACATTACAGTTATGAAGTAGCAATGAAATAATTTTACAGTTGGGGGGTCCCTACAGCATGAGGGACTGTATTAAAGGTTCACAACATTAGGAAGGTTGAGAACCACTGCAACAAAAGCTTAGTCTAGGGCTGGAGAGGTGGCTCAGAAGTTATGAGCACTGGCTGCTCTTCCAGAGGGTCCTGAGTTCAATTCCCAGCAACCACATGGTAGCTCACAGCCATCTGTAATGAGATCTGGTGCCCTCTTCTGGCCTGCAGGGGTGGAGGCAGAACATTGTGTATATAATATATAAATAAATCTTTTAAAAAACTTGGACTAAATCTAAGCATCTAGCTGTAGGGATTGCCCACGCAGTGTAAAGTGGAGGGGAATTCACATGTGTTGGTCCAGTTGTCTTAAGCTGGAGGGGTGTCTTCTGGAAGTAACTCTGAAATGGAGTTGTTTAGGCTGCCTCTGGTACCTCAGGAGCGACACTGTCACTGTTCTGTAGGTTAGAGGGCTGAGCAGAAAGGGAGCCAGATGGGTCATGTGGAGAAGACATTGTTTTTAAATATCCCATCATTATGTGTGTGTTTATTTCTCCTCTCTGTGTATATGTGTGTCTGTGTATGTATTTGAAAGTGCTAAGTAAGAAATGTTCAGAAGTGCCTGGCATATTTTATAAATAGAAGTAAAGTAACACACTATGGAAATAAGTTTTTGCTAAAATGCATATGAAATATTGTTTGGAGAGAAATAGCCTAACCCTTCCTGAACTGAACCACATCGAGACAGCCTATGGTAAAAAGAATCGCTAGTGAATGACTATATTAGAATCCACAGAAAAGATCCCTTCTGAACACAGGGACAGTGAGAATCAAGACATGTCTACACGCTGGCAGTAGGCAGAGAGGCTTTGGGGAGAGAGCTCGGGTGTGTTGGGACTGAGGTTCGGCTGAGAGCCCCTGCTGCAGATGCTGGCTACTTTCCATATTAATTGAAACTTCGTCAGTACTGCTGCCTAAGGGACCTGCTGCCGTTCTTGTCTTCTGTCTTAGTTAGGGTTGAAACTGCTGTGATGAAACACCATGACCAAAGCAAGAGGCAGCGGGGGCGGGGGAAGGGGTGGAGTATTTGGCTTATACTTCCACATCCATAGTCCTTCACTGAAGGAAGTCAGGACAGGAACTCAAACAGGGAGAGGAGCTGGAGGCAGGAACTGATGAACAGGCCAGGGGTGCTGATTATTAGCTTGCTCCACATGGCTTGCTCAGCTTTCTTTCCTTCCCTCTCTTCCTTTTTCTTTCTTTTGGGGGTAGTGTTTTTTTTTGTTTGTTTGTTTTTTGTTTTTTTGGAGATGGTTTCTCTGTGTAGCCCTGGCTGTCCTGGAACTACCTCTTTAGACCAGGCTGGCCTCAAACACAGAGTTCCACCTGCCTCTGCATCCTGAGTGTAGGGATTAAAGGTGTGTGCCTGGCTCAGCCTGCTTTCTTACAGAATCCAGGACCACCGGCCCAGGGCTGGCACTGCCCATAGTGGACTAGGCCCTCACGAAAAATGCTCTACAGGCTCACCTACAGCCTGATCTTTGGAGGTACTTTTTTTTAAAGATTTATGGAAAATGTAAAAGAAATGGACACTTTTTTAGATAAGTACCATATACCAAAGCTAAACCAGGACCAGGTGAACAATCTAAATAGACCTGTTAGTCGCAAAGAATTAGAAGTTGTTATCAAAAACCTCCCTACCAAAAAAAGCCCAGGTCCAGACGGTTTCAATGCGGAATTCTACCAGAACTTCCAAGAAGAGCTAATACCTATACTCCTTAATATATTTCACAATATAGAAACAGAAGAGTCATTGCCAAATTCCTTTTATGAAGCTACAATACCCTGATACCAAAACCACACAAAGACTCAACCAAGAAAGAGAATTACAGGCCAATCTCACTCATGAACATCGATGGGAAAATCCTCAATAAAATACTGGCAAACTGAATCCAAGAACACATTAGAAAAATTATCCATTATGATCAAGTAGGCTTCATCCCAGGGATGCAGGGCTGGTTCAACATACGAAAATCTATCAATGTAATCCATCGTATTTATTTATTATGTATACAGTGTTCTGTCTGTCTGTATGCTTGCTGGCCAGAAGAGGGCACCGTCCCCTTCCCTACAATAATAATGGATGAAATAAAAATAACTTAATGTCTTAGTATGCCTTGGCTATTTTTTTTTCTGTCAATTCGGAAGAAGCTAAGGAATCATCTGGGAAGAAGGAACCACAATTGAGAAAATACCTCCAAAAGATCAGCCTGTAGGGACATTTTCTTGATTGATGATTGATGTAGATGAACCCAGCCCATGGCAAGAGGTGCCACCTCCTGGGCAGGTGGTCCTGAGTTGTCTGAGCAAACAGCGGGGAGCAAAACAGTAAGCAGCACCCCTCCATGGCCTTTGATTCAATAGCAACCTCTAGGTTCCTGCTTCTGAATTCCTGTCCAGATTTCAACCACTGACTGTTTAACTGCAAGATGAAAGAAATGCTCCCCCCGCCCCAGGTTTGCGTTTGGTCGCAGTATTTAATCACAGCCATAGAAACCCTAACTAAGACAGCAGGTAAACAACTAGTGATAGACCACAGCGATGCGGCAAATCGGAGAGTAAGGGGTAAGAAGGAAAAGGCACGTGAAGCAGTAAGATTCGCACAGGCCAACCGAGAAATGCACAGCATATCTGTGAAAATACCATGTTGCCGGCACAGTGTAAAAGTCTGAAGTTGGCAGGTGAGGGGAAGCAGAAGGAAGGACCAATTATTAATTTTAAGTTTATATTAATTGCTATATTTTTATAAATGGTTTTTTTTTTCTGTGCTGGGGACCTCCACCAAGGCCATGTGCGCGAGGGGCAGGTACTCCAGCACCGAGCTACACATCAGCCAAATTTACAGAGTCCTTATGGTGCTCTTTATCAACACTTAGCCTTACCTTGGTTGAATTTTAATCACCGGATTTAAATTTTGCAATGCTTTCAAGTATAGCAGCTTACCTTCAACTTGGACAATTCAGGGAACTTGGTCTCTCTGTCTCTCTCTTCTCACACACACAGCTTCACAGGGGGCAGTTCTCTTGTCGATTTCACAAGCCTCCTCTGGATGAAAGGCTCCATTTCTCAGGCCAGAAGTACACAGGGCCTAGAATAAACAAATCACTGTATTCATTCCCAACCAGGATTTTCTAGACTAAACCAGAGATGAAGTTTCTGGACTCCCTGAAGAGTGTGAGTTAGGGGGCTGGAGAGATGGCTCAGTGGTTAAGAGCATTGCCTGCTCTTCCAAAGGTCCTGAGTTCAATTCCCAGCAACCACATGGTGACTCACAACCATCTGTAATGAGGTCTGGTGCCCTCTTCTGGCCGACAGACATACACACAGACAGAATATTGTATGCATAATAAATAAATATTTTAAAAAAAAAGAGTGTGAGTTAGGAGGCATGCCTTCATTCTGGGGATAGAACAGGCACCGGAAGAGATGGACAGAGCTGAGCAACAGTCCTGGCGGGGGGTCTCTGGAAGGTCACAGGTGGAATGCGCATATACTAAAGGGGGATTTGTTAGCCTGGCTCCCACCGTCTGCTCTGGGCAGTACCGCAATGGTTGTCTGCACATCCACCCGCTACCTGCTGACTGCTCAGTGCACGAGGCTGGGTGCCTGGGCAGTTCCAATGTGGTACCGCAGGCCCCAGGGGATTCCTGGAGAGCCGATGATCTTCAGCCTCTGTTGAAAGGCTGAAGAAGCTGGGCTCAGGCGCCAACAAAGGACAGCAGCCGCAATAGCTGGGCAGGGGCAGCCACAGGCTAGGAAAGCTGCCAATACGGTAGGCACCCTCACCCGCAGAGGCTCCTGCAAACTGGCAACGGTAAGAGCTCCCCTCAGACTTCCTCACATCTGGGCTGCCACAAAGGTGCTGCCAATGGGTAGAATGGGTCTCCCACTACAGCTGACCTAACCTAGATGATACCTTAGGAGTGTGCCCAGTGGCTTGCCTCTTAGAAGATTCTCGATCCTGTCAACTGAACACACATAGGCTGTGTCTCTGGTGCTCCTCTTTTTAAAGAAGTTTACGGTACCTACGTCATTTGCATGTTTCAGTACCTAGAAATGAATTTCATGTGTGTAGAAAAAACTGCCTGCTATTTAATAGAATTTTAAGATAGGGCTGGAACTAGAATAAGGGGGAAGCACAGAGCAGTTAGACTAAGAAGCCCCCTTCATCACTGGATCTGGGGTATTAACTCTTCCCTCTCCCCTTGGCTAAGAAGCTTGGGTAGACCTTGAACTTGCTACCTTCTAGCCTTACCTTCAGGATTCTGGAATGATAGATGTTGACTGCCACGCCAGTCTGGAAAAATATATTACCAGAGCTGGTGATGTTGTGCAGCACGTGAAAGTACGTGATGTCAAGTCTGATGGCCCGAGCTGGCTTCCCAGGATCCACGTCACAGGAACAAGCGACGAGTTGGTCTCTGACCTCTAAAGGTACACCATGGTGTGTATATGCCCCCCCCTACACCCACAAAATAAATACATAAGATGGTTACAGTGGCACACACCTTTAATCCAGGCACCCAGGAGGCAGGGGGATTTCTGTGAAACTTAATCACCCCTGTAACAGTGCTAAGAGGGAGTGATTAACTCACAAGGGCAGAACCTCAGTGATCATGATTAGTGCCTATAAAAAGCTCAATGAAAAGAACCTGTCTCCTTTGTCTTCCTGCCGTCTGCCCTATTAGCACAAGGCATCATCACTTCTGGGGGGGGCACAGTATTCAAGGGGTCAACCTGGAAGCAGAATAGTGCTCGGCGACAACCGAACCTACCAGCATCTTGGCCTTGGACTTGTCAACCCTACTAGGACACGCATTTCCGTTCCTCAGACTCACTCATGCTTGAGCGTTACTCCTTGTGGTGTTGGTTTTGGGATGCAGTCTCTGTTGCACAGGCTACCTTGAACTCATGCAACTCTATCTCACCCTCCTGAATGCAGGGACAACAAGCATATTTTATTTTTGTACAACAAATGGACTCAAATCACATTCTGACCTTTTCCATCTGAGTGAACAGTTCTAAGGTTTAAATTTTCTGGCCACTCATTGTTCAAATTCTTTCCCAACAACCTGCTGAATCATTAGATAAATGATTGCACGAGTGTTTGTATTTTATCATCCACTGTGCTACCAAACTTATTAACCTTAGACTCATCTAACTGTAGAAGTCTTTATTACATCCAAATGTCCAGTATCTTATAACTTTTCCAAAATCAATTCTCAGCTTTTAAATAATACCCAGTTAACAATTTTTTTTTGGGGGGGGGGGAACAAATTCCATTCTGAATCTGTTACCCATCCTACAAAGCAGCGTTCTCTAGGATGTTATAATCCTAACCTTTCCGTACACTACTTCACATTTTACTGTGTTCACTGCAGAGCCAGAGGGCTGAACACTCCCCACAGACGACCATTCAAGACTGTTGAATCCGGACAGTAACATCACCAATCTTCAAAGACTTTTTTATTAAAGCTAAAAGCATAGGGCCGGAGAGATGGCTCAGCGGTTAAGAACACCAGCTGCTCTTCCAGAGGACCCGGGTTCAAACCCCAGCACCCACATGGCGGCTCACAACCATTTGTAACCCCAGTTCCAGGGGCTATGACACCCTCTTCTGATTTCCACAGATGGTGCAGAGTCATGCATCCAGGCAAAACACTCATACACAATAAATAATAATAGTAAACCCTCAAATCAATAAATGTGATCTTTTTATGAGATTTCGATTTTGAAATACACAGAACTTACAGCACAAACACGGTATTTACATTTCAAGTTCTCATTACAAAAGTGTGTGCCATTTGGGAAGAACACAATTGAAATCATGATTGGAGCTATCCGTCAGAATTCAGAGCGGATTCATGGAATCAGGGCTCCACAAAACCACTATACAATGATATAATGGAGCACGGCTAATGCCAGGGTTTACATAAAAATGAGGCTGTGGTTCAAGTCTGGCTGGGGCCTGTTTTATGTACAGCTGTGAGCTAAAAGCTGGTTCTATTGGGCTGTTTACAAAAATAAAAGAAACCCCCCCAAACCAAACAAACAAAAAAATTAAGCCAAGAAGACTGTCTGACAAAGACAGCTTGTGTCTCAAGTTATCCGCTCTCTGTTCTTTTAGAAAAAGCTGGCTGACCGCTGTTCCCGCGCGGCAGGCTGAAAGTGAGCTGCTGAGAGAGACGGATTTTGTGGGCACTACTCTTTTCCAAAGTGAGGCACTTTTGTTTGAGTGTGTCCACTGCCAAGACGCGATCACATCTGGTGAGTAGCATCGGTGCTTGACGCTAGCCCTTTGCAATCAGGCCTGCCGACGAAATCCCGGCATCCTGGGGCCTAGGTTAAACAAAGTGCTGCCAACATCAACCCCCCCCCCCAGGTCTTCAGTAGTCATTAGTGATTCAAGACCACTTGAAGGCTCATAAAAATCAATAATTTAGATATGCTAAAAGGAAAGGATAGCTCTACATTATTTAAATAAGATCTATACAAACATTTGGACATTCTGATTTCGTTATTTTCGGAAGCGAGGACAGCTTAGTCGCTACTTGTTTTTTAAAAATGAGAAATGAAGGAAAGGAAGAAGAAAGTGGAAAGTTAGGGCCAAAGGACTTCGGAATGCAAAGCCTGGGGTCCCTCAGCACTTGTTCCCAGGCCGCAGGGACTGTGGGAGGAAACCGGCAGTTTGTCAGCGAGGGTCCATCAACAAGCTCACAGATCCTTCGGCAAATCCCTTAAAAGTACAAGCCGTAGGGCTGCCAACGCCAGGTCTCAGTGTGCTGATTAATTCCAGGGCAGTGGGCTCTATTCATGTTGCAGGAGAACACGGTCTGCACGCTGTCCCTTCTTCCGAGCAGGCCATCCATGTGTCACATCATGGGGACACCCTGAGTCTGTGTCACGTCATGCAGACACCCCTATGTCTGTGTGTCACATCATGGGACACCCCGGTGTCGGTGCATCACATCACGGGACACCCCGGTGTCTGCACATCACATCACGGGACACCCCAGTGTCTGTGGATCACATCATGGGGACACCCCAGTGTCTGCATCACATCACGGGACACCCCAGTGTCTGTGCATCACATCACGGGACACCCCAGTGTCTGCATCACATCACGGGACACCCCAGTGTCTGCATTACATCACGGGACACCCCAGTGTCTGCATTACATCACGGGACACCCCTGTGTCTGCATCACATCACGGGACACCCCAGTGTCTGCATCACATCATGGGACACCCCAGTGTCTGCATCACATCATGAGGACACCCCTGTGTCGGTGCATTATATCACGGGACACCCCAGTGTCTGCATCACATCACGAGGACACCCCTGTGTTGGTGCATTACATCATGGGACACCCCTGTGTTGGTGCATCACATCATGAGGACGCCCCAGTGTCTACATCACATCACGGGACACCCCAGTGTCTGTGCGTCACATCACGGGACACCCCAGTGTCTGTGCGTCACGTCACGGGACACCCCAGTGTCTGCATCACATCATGAGGACACCCCATATCTGCACTGCATCATGGGGACATGCCTGTGTCTGCATCACGTCATGCAGACACCCCCTGATGGTGAGGTGTGAGATGCGCAGGAGACGCTGAGGTAGGTGATTGCAAACAAAGAACTTCTACACCCTGATTCGATCTGGACTAGCTTCCTTGTGTATTCTCCTCCGGGGAAATAGCTTCCGTTTAAGGGCAATTATCTACATGATGGAGAGCAGAAAATCAGCGTTAGTTTTCCATATTGATGAGAGACTGTTGGTGAAGCAGGTGTTCCTTCTGTGACCCTGATCATTGCCACAGTCTGAAACAAGTTCCCTTCACACTCCTCCCAAATGAAAGCAATCGACAGTTCTGCTCAGCGCTATAGTCAATGTGCTCAAGCATGTTCCCACAGAGCTGTGAGACCAAATGATGTTGGCTCATGGTTCACTGTTCAAAGACCTGCAGGGAGAGCCATTGCTAAGGGCATTTATTTTCAAGATCTCTGTCCAGTTTCATTTGATTTTTTTTTTTTAGGTGAAAGGAACTGCTGATGTTTAATCATCAGAACATTAATTCTGAGTTTGAATAGATTATTTTTTATAAGAAAGTTAAAAACTATATTAGAATCCTTTCAATGTTTTCTATACTTATCAACAATCATTTGAAAATAAGACGATGGTTATGAACGGGTTGCAATGCAAAGAGTTCATTTCTAGGTGCTGGAGAGACGGCTGATACGGTCCACCTAGAAACATTGCTTAAGATCTATGCAAAATGGAGACAACTTACTTGTTCAGCAAAAAACGAGAAGATAGTGAATATAATCAGCGTTGCTAGCACGCAGTGGGTCCAAAACTTCAGCTTGTCTCGATATGCCCTCCTGTTCAGACACAAAGAGTTACTGAGTTTTACAAAAACATACTGTACATATCGTAAGGCAAAAAGACAGTATGCATAGTCAACTCTAAAATGTTAATAAAATACACATTTCTAACACAAGTTTAGATCTGTTGTTTTATAATAAATGCTGTTCTCCAGTAGTAAATGTCTCCTCAGCTTCAAAAGAACTGTACTTGTGGACCTTAAAATTTTTAAAATTCATTCATTCACATTCATTTATTTCAGAAAAAAAAATCCTGGACACAGAGAGATTAGCAGGATTAAGTCTCTGCTTGAGAGTGTGGAGAAGCTTGGAGAGTCACTGGCAAGCCATCAGTGGACTCTTCGTGTGTGTAGGAACACCTCCACAGCCGCGCCTACTGCTGCCCTATACACGGCAGCTAAGACTCAGAAGCAGCTTAGATGTCCCTCAACAGGTGAAGGGATAAAGAAAATATGGTCCACATACACAATGGGATTTATTGAGCCAAAAAAAAAAATGAAATCGTAGTATTAACAGGAAAATGGATGCAACTGGAAATACTCAAGATAGGAGAAAAAAGCTAGACTCCTTTGTATATCTAGGTTAATCTGTATATATTCCTCTGTGTGCCTAGGTTATGAAGCTACAAAACTTCATGAGGGGGCAAGAACAACTCTTACATGGTGGGGGAATGGGAGCTAAGTGAATATACATATCACATGGAAATAGGGGGTATAAATGGAGGAAAGGGACCAACAAGAGGATGGGGAGATAGGGATGAAGAGTAAGGGAACAGAACAAACATCAGAGTTACAGTGTTAAAATGCTGTATATATGCTAACAAAAAAAAAATCTGATACAAAATTTTAAAAAACCTAACTTAAAAAAATCCTGCATTCAAGAAGCTGAGGCAGGCAGGCAACCTTCTCCTTGTTTTTTTTTTTTTTTTTTTTAAAGTGTGTTGTTTCTTCAGAGCAAACAGCAGCGTTTATATTGTAGGATATGTGGATTAACAGGACCCTGGATGTTGGGTGCTGGTCTGGGCTTCTTCCCTTCTTTGTTTAAGGGCTTCTTGAGAACATATCTTCAGAGAGACTGAAAAGCTTCTGGATCTTGCTAGCTCTTTTAGGCCCCAGGGCATGTCTACGGGTCTACCATCAGTCTAGGACCATCTTCTTCTCTTTTTGCAATAACCAAGCTGAGAACACCCAGACTGGCACCCACGGGGCATCCTGAACAGACGGGTACTTCTCTCACCAGCTCTCCTTGGTCTCTAACAACCGCAGGTACGCTCTGCCATGAGTCGAGACACCTTGCTGTAGGGGAAAACCTTGTCACTTGTGTTATTCCCCCTCTGGTCTGGACCACATAACACTTCCAGTGTTCACCCCGAGCACCACGGATACATAAATGGCCTGTACTGTATGTGTGCAGATGGGAGCTGTGCTCCGCGACCTCCATTCAGTTGTTACTAGTCTTCTCTTGTCTTCATCCTTCCCAACCACTGCAGATAACTTCTGGACAATGCTTTACCAAATGTCAAGTCTTTCAGACATGATCTACGCAGTTTCTACTGGTTCTGAAAGCTTGCTCGACAGTTTGGGCAGCAAAGGTTGCCATGCTGACTTTATGAGCCTCTTGGTTTGTACGACACAAGATCTTCCAAGTCAGTGCTGCTGTTTTGGCATTGGTCAACAAACAATTGAATGAATGAAGTTTCATTCAGTAAAACTGTAAAAATTCAGCCACATATTTTTTTCAAATCTCTTGAAATGCCAGTAAACATCTTTTCAATGTTTAATAAAACAAAAATTGTAGCTATTTTTTCCTAAATAAACTACACATCAGATAACACAAAGAAATGTCAGCAATCTGAAATCCAGATATGGATGTATGTGGATACACGAGCACACACACGTGCATGCAAAACCAGACCTTACCATTCCTGCAGCTCGTGCATATGAAGAAAACGGTTCCGATACTCTCTCGGCAGCTCGAACTGGGAAGGGATGGGAAACATGGATTCATAGAAGTCCCTGAGAACAGCCTTCACCGTCTGGGCGTCTTTGTGATTGTGGTCAATGTTGTCGTTCAGACAAACGAACTTCCTGAAACAGAAAGCTAACGTCACTGGTCATCACACGCATGAGCCTGACCCAATCCAGCGAGGGCTCCAAAACTGTTCCCAGTGCGCCCGCACCCAGCATTGGTGCCTTTGCTGATGGAGCTCCCTGGAGGAGTCCCTCACCTGCAAAACAGGGGAACGAGGGAGGATAATTTCTAAAGATCCATGTAACTACGGGAATAAATAAATGACTTCCACTTAGTGCAGCCAGTACCTGACTGGCTGCGATATTTCGTTAGCAGCTAAGGGGAAATCAGTAACCACCTGAAACAGGTTCTCCGAGCTGCCCAGTATGTCATGCTCACATGGTTGGAGAGAGCTGGTGCCCTACAGTGCAGACCTCTGAGGTTTGAATCAATGTATCTCCAACCAAGCTGAGAGGCTGGAGTTCAGAAGAACCAGGTTAGGATGGGGGCATCCCTTCTGGTTGAAGTTTTCTTTAAGGTAGAAATCGCTACACCAAGGTCCCATTAAGGGTATAGTAAGTTGTGACGGTACATTTGAAAACAGCAAAATTTTAAAAAAAATTAACAAATCCTTCAGATCCAACTACCAATTATGGAAAAATAGAGAGGACATAGAGACATCTTAAGAACCTACATAAAGAACCAGAGAGGAAACGAGTTTTTCACAAAGGAAATTAGCTGAGCAGGGTGGCTGGTGCCTGTATCTCAGGACTCAGGAGGCTGAGGCAGATCTCAGGCCAGTTTGGGCTACTGAGAACTCAGCTGGGCTACTGAGGTCTCAAAAATAAAACAAAATAGAAAACAGAAAGGCTAAGAAGCCCTGGGCTCAAACAGCCAGTGAGTTGCCCCAGCAGTTAGAGAACCCACTCAGGAGACCCCTCTTCCTGCATGCTAGGGTGCCAGGGACTCAGGCTAAGCAGCACGACTCTCAGGAAGAACCTTTTTAGATATACTGAGTGCTCGCTGCCTGTGAGCCCACCTCTCCCGTCCAGTCCACTCTGGACCCCATCTCTGCGAGGCCCCCCATGGGGAACCTCACACTTAACTTCCATGGAGCGTCTCTCTCTACTCTACTCCACACTGAAATAAGCCACTCCCTTCTCTCTAGTCCTGCTTGCTCCTTTCTTAGTCATAGAATTAAAAACAAAGAAAAAAAATAACCACATTTTATAGTCACTCAGAAAAAAAAATTAAAAGTTAGTACCTGGGGTTTTTCCTTATGTCATCCAGCTGGCCAACCACATGAGAAACATTGGTGCGAATCATCTTGAAAGCGATTTCTTCTTCTCCCATGATTTCAAACCTAATGGTCAGATATGTTGAGAGAGCTTAATAAATATGTGGAAATGAAAAACAAAATTTCATTAATAAGAGCTTTCTTAAAAACTTTATGAAGTCGGGTGGTGGTGATGGTGGTACATGCCTTTAACTACAGAGAAATCTTGTCTTGAAAAAACAACAAAATAAAACAACAAAAAACAAAAACAGACAACAAAAACTTGAGTGGACTCAATGTGCATAGAAATGACTGCGTCTAGATTTGCCCAGAGGAACTCTCACATGACCTTGGAATGAATGTACAATTAATAAGACACTGTAAGGAACAACCATGCCGGGCTTTCGGAACTGTCCAGGAGCTGAGCAAAGACGCACCAGCCACTCACCTATACTTGTTCTTGTCTTTATACGCTTTATGGATTTTGTCGGTTACTGGTTTACAGTTGGTGACAAGACTTTTAGTGACTGGCGGCTACGAGAAAACACAAGAGGGTCAGACGGTCCACCAAGGGCACGGCGGGAAAGCAAGTGAGGCACAGGCCTTGGGCACTGAACCCAAGGGTCACCAAGAGTTCACGGGGCTCAGGACATACTCAAGGGGAAATGGCTCAGGGGCCAGGCACCCTAGCTGAGCTCAGGCAGGATGTGTAAGTAAAGATGTCTGAGAAGCCATGATGGGGCTGGCAATCTAGAGAGCCTACTTTCCCTCTTGAGGAGAAATGGTGCGTTCACGTCCTTGATAACTAACAGCAATTTAGTTACCTTGACAAACGCGTGAAAGAAAAAACGAATGACCCACCCTTGGGCCTAGTTGAGTATTTAGTTATTATTTCTGCTCTCTCGGGCACATGACTTACGCAGGAGGCCCAGGCTGACTGTAAACTTGTCTCCCACTTCTGCCTCTCAGGTGGTGGACTCCAGGCCATGTGTCACCAGGCCTGGCTGACAACAGAATTAAAAACAAACAAACAGCCTTTAATCCCAGCACTCGGGAGGCAGAGGCAGGCGGATCTCTGTGAGTTCGAGACCAGCCTGGTCTACAAGAGCTAGTTCCAGGACAGGCTCCAAAGCCACAGAGAAACCCTGTCTCGAAAAACTAAAACAAACAAACAAAAACCCAAAGCAAATACCAAGAGGTAACTAACCTACAAATGCCTTGACTATATGAGCTTTGACAGAACCGGCGTAACTAAATCTGGGGAAGCATTTAGAAAAGAGTTATTATTGTTTACAAACTCTCCCGAGAATGTTCTTGAGCCTGCATAACTTAACTTCTATGGTCCTAGAAATGATTTTATTCTCTCCAGAGACAGAAGATGACTACACACATACCCTTCCACTGAACCAGCCAGCTGCGTTACAGGAATGATATAGATGGTGGTAAACTGCCATGTAGGTGCTGGGAACCCAACCCAGGTCCTCCGCGAGAACAAAAGGTGTTCTTAACCACTGAGCCACCTCTCCCCTCCAGAAAAATTTAACAGAATTTTATTCTAATTATGAAAGCAAGAGCTATTCATTGTACAAAATTTGGAAAATGCAAGATAACAACACCAAAAACCTATCTGTGATTTAAAATATCTTTTGAGGTGTGTAGGCTCTAGTATCCGAAAAGGGGTGGATTACATTAGGGAATTTTTGATTATTCAAGTCAGAGTGTATGCTTCCCATTTCCCTCCTCACCAACTGATTTTCTAAGCATTTTCCCACATATCACACGTACAACTTACAAAACCCAGTTAAACGGTGTCAGTGTATTGTGTCTGAGCTTTCATCGATTCTGAGGCACACATTTTCACAGCTCCTCTTACGATGAACAATCTCCTCACTACTTTAGACAAGTGATATCGCCACAGGTGTGTGCAGCTCACCTGCCATCCCCCACAGAGCCAGGAAGGCCAGCAGCACCCGGCTGCCGTCTTTCTTTGGGGCGTTCTCTTTCCAAGAGAGTTCTGGGGTTTCTCACTGGAGTGTCTGTTTACGGAATCCAGGTAACCAATCTGAACGTGAACTTAACATATTCACAGAGTGGGGAGGGGTTCTGGGCAGGATGTAAGTGACCGGGTACTGTTCGTGCTGCTCCGTAGCCTCTGGTTCCGGTGTGCCACACGGCAATGGTGGTGATACACCCGATAAGGATTAACACGAGACTTACCAGGTTGGGATCGTAGTAGGCTTCCTGGGTTGGTGGAATATTGCTCAGCTGAGTGATATTGGCAGGAAGCATTTTTGAGCAATTTATTAACATGTGTTCCAAACCTGTCAGATCCTAACCAAAGCAAAACATAAACCTGTTATACACATGACAGATAAAAACTGTGGTTTAAAAACAGAAAGCATGTGCACATGTTCTATAGACTGGGCAGGTTGAATTTATGCAATCAGAAGTGCACAGATGCATGCACATACATGTACATACATGTATCTAACAACAGTGGGGATAAAAAGGCCGTGAAATTGAAAAAGGTCAGAAAGGGAGGTATGTGAGAGGACCTGGAGGATGTAAAGGGAAGGGAAATGATATAATTGTATATAATCTCAAGAAATAAAAGGAAAACTCATGATAAAAACTTATGTGATGGTCTCTAAGTGGATATTCTAAAGGACTCAAAATCAGTAGGACTCTAAGTATAAACATTTCAAAAGAGCAACATAAGACAGCACAATGACAAATATCTCACCCTCATCTGAACTAGAACACAGGGCTGTGAGACACCCGTGTTCACAAGGTGCTGCAGGCTCACGCGGAAGAAGGCAGTGCAACTCAATCATTTTAACATCTCCATACATGAGTTTAGCGTTTCTAAGGACCACAGGGGGACCTGGCTGAGAGTCCCCGTCAGTCCCACACCATACCCTGAATGAACTTGCCACAAGGCTCACATGCAGGTATCTACCGCCTGCCTCTCCCCTCAGACGGCAGACGACTACCCCAATGCAAGGCCACAAAAAATAATCCGTAAAACACAAATTTCAAATATTTTATGTCCGACATTAATAAATGAATGAGGAGTTTCTAGCCCGGACACTAAATATCCAGAATTTCCTTTACTTGAAATGCAGTAGGAAAAGAGGCCCTGCCAGAATTGTGTTTCTCACTCGACACGTCACAAGCTTAGGGCCGAAACAACACGTTACCTGCAAGCTTAAAGGCAGATCGTGGATCCGGGTAGCCAGCGTTCGGATCTCCCTGTCCGACAAGACACCAGACTGGTCTGTATCTACTTCATCAAAGACTTGGGAAAGATTCAGGGGCTGCACTGCACTCATGAGGTAATAGAAATAGGAGAAGGCGAACTGCATGTCCTCCGAGTGGCGCACCTTGTGAAACGATGTCTTGTCAAATTCCTCAGGGAACCTGTCCAGAGAGAACACACGGAGAGCTCTGGATACTCAAGGTACACACGGTACTGGACGCCTGTGGAAACAGAAGTCCGTCTTCACGTCGTATTTACATGGCATCTTCGAAGGCCGTAGCTCACTGGGGCAAATACACAAATGTGGAGCATACTAAGACTTACATATCTTGTAGCTCTTGCATGACAATCCTGTCGATCATGTGGGGCATGTGGGCGGGCACTTTCCTGGACGTGAATCCGAACTTGCTGTTGAGAATCTTATTGACATGTCGGAGCGAGTCCGCAAACGTGTCTTTCAGCTGCCGGCCTGCACGTTTGCTGTTGGTCAAGTACGCCAACTGTGTCTTCAACGACTCTTCCTCCTGTAAGGAGGATTCCACGTAACTCAACACTTTAGCCCAGAGTGGACTCTACCAACAAGAGATAAAGGTGCCATCGTGCACTGACTTACAGAATGTGGCACCCGGTCACTAACAGTCCTCAGTGCACGACAAATGATAGTTACTATAATATTACCACTTAAGAAGCTATTTATGTTCGTGGGCATTGATGTGGGAGTGTCATATATCAATCTGTTGATTTCTTTGGCTAAGCAATAAAGAAACTGCTAGGCCCATTGGATAGGCCCACCCTTAGGTAGGTGGAGTAAACAGAACAGAACGCTGGGAGGAAGAGGAAGTGAGGTCAGACTCCACAGCTCTGCTCTCCGGAGCAGACACCTCAGGAGAGACGCCATGCTACCTGCTCCAGGGAAGACGCACACCATGTCCCAGCTCCGACCCAGGATGGACTTAGGTTAGAATCTTCCTGGTAAGCGCACCTAGGGGCGCTACACAGATGATTAGAAATGGGCTAAGCAGTGTTTAAAAGAATACAGTATCTGTGTAATTATTTCGGGGCATAGGCTAGCCGAGCCGAGCCAGGCGGCTGGGGTGTTTGGGGACGCAGCCCCGCCGCCGCTCCTATTACAACAGGGCATGACAGGGGATAAGGCTGGATCAAACTTACATCAAGAAGGTCTTGGAAATACTTTCTTTTCTCCCAAGGCAAAAAGCCTGGGTAAGTCTCCGTGTAGTGCCGCAGCCGCCTTCCAGGAACTACTTCTTCTACAGCGACGCCCTCCGCTCCGCCTCCTGCCTCCTCTTTCCCGGTGAGGTCTTCTCTGGATACACTCATGCTTGGTGCACGTGGGGCCTGAGTTTCCAACTTAAATCTTGCATTGTTCTCCAAGACCGGGGGTGGATTCAAACCAGGGTCTCGGCCATTCGAGTCCACTGTCCCCACTGGGGATGTCTGTCTCTCTGCTCTCTGACCACCAACAAAGCCACCTGGGCTTCTGTGAGAGGGCTTTTCCTGTGGGGCCTCCAGACGGTCATTTGTTTCATCGGTCCTTCTAGACGGAGGTTTTCCTTTAGCATCTAGTGAGCCCTTCAGGAAAGACCTCAGCAGGGCTGACTTGGAGAAGTTGTATCCTTTCTGGGTGATGTCTCCAAGCTCCAGCTGCAGGTCCAAGTTGCTCAGTCTCACCTGGACCTCCTTCGGAAGGAGTGAAATATTTACCAGGGGGATTTTCACCTCCTGCTGGAATCTCCCTGTGGTGTTTATATCGTGTCTCCTGACCTTGGGGAAGCGTTTCTCTTTAGGAACATCTTCAAAAGGGATTTCGGCCTGGGGAAGAGGTGTCACTGGGCTAACCGAATTTTCATAGGCCTTCTGGGTTGTGGCGTTCAGTTTCGGCCCCTCCCTTGTGTCCACTTCCACTGTTATCTGGATTTTGAACTCTTCGTCGTTGGAGTTCTGGAGTGTGAGGTTAAAGTGGATCGTGGTTGCGTTCATCCCACTGTGCAGGATGAGATGAATGGTTCTCCACTTGTTGGCGATGGACGCGTGCCGGATTATCGGATTGTCACTGTAGGAGCCTTCCACTCCCCTCTTGGCGATTTTGGCAAAGCTGAAGTAAGGCAGGTGTTCACCTTTGGGGATGACATAGTGTGTCTGGTTCGGGAGAAGAGTTACTTTATACAGTTCATGAAAATGATCTAGAGGAAAAAACACACAAACATGGTTTCTTTTAAATTAGACACTTTTTGTTTTGTTTTTCTTTTTTTTTTTTTTTTTTTTTTGGTTTTTCGAGACAGGGTTTCTCTGTGGCTTTGGAGCCTGTCCTGGAACTAGCTCTGTAGACCAGGCTGGTCTCGAACTCACAGAGATCCGCCTGCCTCTGCCTCCCGAGTGCTGGGATTAAAGGCGTGCGCCACCATCGCCCGGCTTGTTTTGTTTTTCGAGACAGGGTTTCTCTGTAGCTTTGGAGCCTGTCCTGGAACTAGCTCTTGTAGACCAGGCTGGCCTCGAACTCACAGAGATCCCCCTGCCTTTGCCTCCTGAGTGCATGTGCAACCACCAGCCAACTTAATTAGACATTCTTATGTCATTTCTTAATTCTCTGGGCTCAAGTTTTTATTTTCTAAGGGTGACTTGAAATTTATTTTAAAATGCTCACAAATTCTAATACAAGGTCTGGGGATGTGGCCGTCCTACCATTTGAACTGACCATAGTAGTTTACACGGGACATTGTCCCTGGTTCACTATAGAGATAGGGGCATAATTTTAAATCAATAAATTTCAATGACTAATTTCCAACTTTTTGCCCATTTGGAAATTACTTTCAATAATGACACCCACTGAGTGCTCCTCTGTCTGTGGAGTTAGCTCCTTGTTCCTAACGTTTCCACGGCAATAAACATACCCTGTCCACAGTCACCAGCATCAAACCCACAGGACAAGACGTTGCAGGCTTGGTCACAGAACTTATCGGCGAGCCAGGAGTTTGCACACCCTTGGTTGCAGTAAGAGACACTGTTGATTCCTCCACCAAATTGCCAAGGCTGTCCGACGCCAATATTCCCGGTACCCACACCTCCTGCAACAAAGCGACTCCCTCCGCTGTTACCTGTAGAGGGAGGAGGAAGGAAGAGTCTTTACTGGGCTCACAACTGTGAAAGAAGACAGCTCATCATTTCTTACTAATGTTGCAGGATTGATGCATGGGTTGCAGCTACAGATGCTCATCTCATTCTTTAATGTGGAGACTGTTGCGTGGGTTGCAGTTACAGAGGCTCATCCCATTCTTTAATGGGAGACTCCCTGTGCCTTAAGGGAAGGGAGTTTACCAGGCTGAGTACAGACAGTGGATTAAGATGGAGAGAGCACAGCTGGAGAAGGGAAGGAGGTTATCCCAAGGACCATGGCTCAGAATTCCCCAAACCAGGTCCAGACACAGGCAATAACATCTCCAGTGTTAATATTTTGCTAGGTCTGCTTTAAACACCGCACCCTCTTCCTGCTGCTGCCTATGTTTTACAAAAGGGCACCTGACAGAGAAGACTAAACTCGGCTTTGACGCTTCGCTTCCTCTAATACTCAACACGTTTCCAAGCCCGTTTCTGCGTCCAGAGCACCAGGATGAGGATATCTGTGCACACTCTTTCTCAGAGCAACCACCCCGCCAGATCAAGAGGGTAATGAAGGTTGCAGAACCTTTATGAACTGAAAAATAGTAAGTAAATATATTTTCAAAAGTGCCAACGTCGAGACCAAAGGGGGGGGGGCATTTGGCGGGGTGGTTGCTCTGTCAGGAGCCATGTCCTCCTAAAATCATTACAGGAACCATCACCCTGGGGAGTCTGCAGAGAACCCCATACCCCTAATTGTGTTAGGAATCGTTCTATTGACAGAGCCTACCCCACACCCAAATTGGCTGTTAATGGAGAGCTATCTGTTAGCAGAACCTGCCCCACATTCCAAACTATCTAGAGAACTAGGTGTGTCATCTCCTAGTTGTGACTTCCTGGCCTACGTGACCTGACCAAACTTAACCTCCTGGCCCACATGACCAACGTGAACCACGTGGCAAGAGCCCAGGCCCCTGTGCCCACCCCAACTCCTTACCCTATATAAGCTGTACCCCATCTCTAATAAACGGAGGCTCTGACAAACCTAGCATGGCCTTCTTCCTCTCTCTCAGCCCACATCTTCCAGATAGTGACTCTCCGTGCCTGGAATAACTGACTGCAGGGTGGGTTACAACCCCTAGACTAAGTAACCCACCCAAAAGCAGTTTACATTGCTCTGAGAAAGAGTGTGCACAGATGTCCTCATCCTGGTGCTCTGGACACAGAAGCAGGCCTGGATAAGCATGGTTTGTTCTGCAACTGTGATCATTTTACACTCTCCTACAGTTTCCCATCCAAAAGTTCCTGCCATGGAGTCCTGCAGACCCAATTGGAACAATCCTTAGGTTTACATAACCAAGGGTATTCTAGCTACTTCAAGTAATGACAGAAGACGCTTTCTAGTGCAGAGCCTACATCAGAGAAATGGATCCATTATTGAATACCACGAATCAACTAGGCCACACGTAACACTGACCAGGGATCTCTGGATTCGGGAACGTTTCAGCATGTGATGTAAGCAGTCAACGGCACACACACACACACACACACACGTTCTCAGGAATGAGGACGAGGACACAAACAAGCCACGCAGAGCACGTCCTTACCGGAGCAGTCGCCGCCATCCCAGTCACAGGCTGAATTATTACAGGCCTTGTCACAGTAGCCGTCTTTAATCCAGGAGCCCGGGCAGCCCTCGGCACAGTTGGGCACAGGCCACGTCAAATACACCTGCGACAAGATCAGAGATGCTACAACAGTTTCCAATGCTTTTTACTCTTGGATTAAAACACCTTTAGAAAAAATGCTGAACTTCCAAAGTTTCCCAAAGACTGGATGACAGTGGGAATTGCCTTTGGCTGGACAGTGCCCACGGCAGAGCTAAACCTGCTGACAGTGGGCACTGCCTTCAGCTGGCCAACGTCCACGGCAGGACTAAACCTGCTCATAGTGGGCATTGCCTTTGGCTTGCCAATGACCACGGTAGAGCTAACCTGCTGACCGTGGGCACCGCCTTAGGCTGGCCAATGCCCATGGCAGAGTTTAACCTGCTGAGCACAGTTCTTCCTCCCCACTTGCTTCAGAGAACAGGGGCTTGGCTCATGGATTAGTTTTAATAACACGCTCTTAAAATGTTCTTCTAAATAAAATAGCGACATGTCAGACTGAGACGTGAAGACTCACTCTCTCCAGGACACTCACTCTTAACCCAGTGATCTTCGGCATAACTGCCTCAAGGCTGAGGAAGGAGAAGGCAACACTGGCAGCCAGTATCTCCACCCTAAGGCCGTGTTTAGGCAAATTAGTTCCTGCAGCATTCGAGTTCCCTGAAGGCACGGTTACTTAACAAATGAAATCCTTGGTTACTTTACAAATTAAATCCGCTAGAGAAAAACATGCCCCTCCTTTTTTAAAGTCACCCTTCCTTGCCACAGCACACTTACTCCCAATTAATTTCTTAACTCTAAACTGAAACTAGAAGCTGCCAATGGTTACAGTTTGGCTCTATGAGAGAGCAGTCTTCTAGTGTGTCTGACTTCCTGGGGCTGACCCCCAGCACAGAAAACAAACAAATCCAGTTCAATGGGACAGGCTCTCCAGCCCAGCTGTTCTAAGCCTTCTGTGTCCTACGCCTCCCCACTGTACATGGAACTTCACCCCCTCCCCATCTGAAACACTTTAAGCTCATTTCGCCTGTTGGTCATTTTGCTGTCGTGCCAGCCACAGATTTGTTGCAAAGTGGGTTTGCTGCAGTAGAAAGTCTAAGGGTCAAGGAGGAAAATGGGGGGGGGGGGTTTCTGTTTATCTGAGACCAAAGGAGAGCAACATTCTGCTCTGCTGAGGTTTGCTTTCTGCTCAACCCAGACTTTCCTGAGCCTGGGAGTCACAGACGCAAAGTCGTTCACATTTGCGTAACGAAAAGTATACACAGGGGGCTGGAGAGATGGCTCAGTGGTTAAGAGCATTGCCTGCTCTTCCAAAGGTCCTGAGTTCAATTCCCAGCAACCACGTGGTGGCTCACAACCATCTGTAAAGAGGTCTGGCGCCCTCTTCTGGCCTTCAGGCATACAGACAGAATATTGTATACATAATAAATAAATAAATAAATAAATATTTAAAAAAAATAAAACAAAAAAAAAGTATACACCGACACCCGCGGCAACGTATTTCACATTTGTATACAGAAATGTATACACAGATACCCGAGTGGATTTCCTCAACTGCTAGTGACTGTCCAGCTGGACGCCCGCCCATCCTCACGCTCACCTTTTGACCTTTGGAGTGACTGTAGAAGTCGTCCGGCCAAACGTCCTTCCCAAACATAACGTCGTCGTTTAGATAGATGAACTTCTGGGACAGCCCTTCAATGCGGTGGATGTGACTTTCGATGGCAGGTGAACTGAAAGTGGGCAGGTGGCTCAGATTTCGGAAAATGTCCTGGAACAGAAAGCACAGAAGGGGGCTGGAGAGATGGCTCAGCACTGTCTGCTCTTCCAGAGGACCTGAGTTCAATTCCCAGCAACCACATGGTGGTTCACAACCATCAGTAATGAGATCTGGTACCCTCCTCTGGTGTGTGGGCATACATGGAGGCAGAATGTTGTATACATAATAAATAAATAAATCTTTAAAAAAAAAAGAAAGAAAGAAAGCACAGAAGGTAAACAGAAGCCCCGTGCTGAGTGGGCTGGGCACTTAGAATGGGGAAAGGGAGGAGGCTGTGCTGATTCAATGAAGGTGGCCCGTGGGAGACAGAGAAGCCGAGATCACTGTACCACACTGAAGGCACAGAGAGAAGACCACAGCCTGGTGATGTTTGCAGAGTCACGCACCTGGTGGGTGACTATTGTCACCCGAGGGTTGTCGAGGTTCAGCCAGGATGGAATCTGCCCGTTGGTGACTATGAAGACATTCCGAACCCACGGCGCATGCCTCTCGATAGACCGCAAAGAGTACCTCAGCTCTTCGTTATCTTCGAAGCGGCTGGCGGACACATCTTCATCCTGCTTGGACTGGGAGGTCGGGGAGACATCGTGCGGCACATAAAGACGTGAAGTATCTATACTAAGCCCCAGCTCTTCCTTCTCGTCTTTACCCTCTGCCTGCTCTGCTCTAAGGGGGAATACCTTTATTGCAACTTGACTCAAGCCGGAGGGAACCTCAGCCAAGACAATGTCACAGTAAGATCAGGTTGCAGGCAAGAGTGTTGGGCATTTTCTCATCAGTGATGCATGGGGAGGGCCCAGCCCTCTGTGGGTGGCTCCATCCCTGAGCTGGTTGGTCCTAAAGTCTATAAAAAAGCAGGCTGAGCAAACCTGGGGAACAAGGCAGTAAGCAGCACCTCTACGGTCTGTGCATCAGCCCCTGCCTCCAGGTTCTATCCTGTCTGAGTTCCTGTCCTGACTTCTTTTGATGAACAATGGTGATGTGGAAGTATAAGCCAAACAAGCCCTTTCTTCCCCAACTTGCCTTGGTCATGGTGTTCGTCACAGCAAAAGAAACCCTAACTAGGAGAGGGGCTTTGGCTACCCTTTAAATTCAACTGAGTGTGAGCAGGGGTGTGTGTGTGTCAGAGAGAGAGGGAGGGAAGGAGGGAGGGAGGGAGGGAGGGAGGGAGGGAGGGAGGGAGGGAGAGATCTTCTCTTTATTAAACTTTACATAAAGGATCTTAGATCCGATTGGTCTTCAGGCCTGGTGCGCACTACTTAGACCAGGCCAGCCTCAAATTCACAGAAATTTGCCTGGTTCTGCTCTGGAGTGCTGGGATTAAAGGCATGTGCCATCAAGCCTGACCAAAGCTTTATTTGATTTTTATTGACATTTATGAGTGAGGGACTGAGGGTATGTGTTTGTGGGTGCCCTTCGAGGCCAGAGAAGGGGTGAGATCCTTTGAAGCTAGAGTTATAGGAGGTTATAAGCTGTCCAATGTGGGAGCGAAAGCCAAATTTTGATCCCCCGGAAGAACAGCAAGTGTTCTTGACAGCCATCTCTCTAGCCTTGTTCTTTTCAATAAGTATCAAACCAATGGCAGAGAAGGGAAGTTTGGAAAAGTCTAAGGAGATCCTCAGTCAGTCCTCCTCCTTCTCCTACTAAACCAACATCTAGATATTTAACACTCAGCCCACCGCTCTCCAGTTGAACTGTTCTGACAAAGGCACACATTCTGAATTCCTGACCTGAGCTGTAGGGGTCCACGCCCCTTCCCCGGCTGCAGGGGTCTACAGTCATTCCTGGGCTGTAGAGGTCTATACCCCTTCCTACACCCCTTCCCCTGCTGCAGGGGACTCCCCCCTTCCTGGGCTGCAGAGGTCTAGAAGTCTACAGCCCTCACCTGGCTGATGGCACTCAGGTCCCACAACAGATACGCGGGGCTGATGGTCAGCTCCTTCCCGTTGATAGTCATGTTCTTCTTAGTTTGCTTGTTTAGCTCCTGGAACCCTTTGGGGTTGTTCAGTTTCAGAAGAGCGACGCTGGCCTCCGAGTACAACTGCAGCTGGTAGACAAGAGATACGCATGGGCACCCTGGACCTCAGGGAACAAACACAGATTTACCTTTCTTTTTTTTTTTCTTTTGGAGACAGAGTTTCAGGGTCTGGAATGACCTTAAACTCGTGGCAATCCTTCTGCCTCAGCTTTTCAAGTGCTGACATTACAGGTGCGAGCCATCATGACCAGCTGTTTAACTTCCAATCTTGAAATGTAAAGACAGTATCGCAGGCCAAAAGTGCTCGCCAGATGACTGTGACAGAACCTCTGTTAACAGGAGTGAGAGAACAGCGTGACCAGGGCACCCTGGGCATCATCTGACAGCTGTAGCCACTCAACCCCACGGGAGACTCTACAGCTCCTGCGATGTCAGGCTCTTTTTATGAAATCCCCAACTCTCAGAGCTGGCTTAAATGATTTTTTACGATCTTCATTTAAAAAACTATATAGTGGACATGGTGGCACAGGCCTTTAATCCCAGCAATCTGGAGGCAGAGGCAGATGGATCTCTGTGAGTTCAAGGCCAGCCTGGTCTACAGAGTAAGTTCCAGGACATCCAGGTCAGCTAGGACTGTTACATAGGGAAACCCTGCCAAGGACTCAGCTCTCCCTGCTGTCAATCCGCCTCTGTGTGCCAGCAGACTGGGAAGCAGTCACCTAAGCACGTCCCCACCTGTCCCTGTAAGACTCCTTGCCCCTTTCTTCCCATTCCCTGGTTCCTACAGGACCTCTTAAGGGCCCCCTAGGGTGGGAAATCCCATTGCTCTAGAATAAACAGTAATTTAATATTACAATTTAATTTTAAACTTAGTGAGAAAAATGTCTGCATCGTAATCTCTTGGAAATTATTTTGAAGCCTCTTGGACATTTTAAAAGTTTACAGTTTTTTTAAAAAAATGCTTTAGGATAAATTTAAAATCCAGTCAATGACCGGAGGCTAATACACATCGCAGGCATAACCAACATATCCAAATGTGATCCTTAATTTCTAACTCACAACGAGCATCATTTGTCATTAGTGATGGATTTATGCTAGCATTTTTTTCCTGCTTTTTCCTAGGTGCTGTTCACCAGAGAACGCCAATCGCACAGACTCTAAACAGACTCTAAATAAGAAGGTTGCTACAAATACGCTGTGTCAAAAAAACCAACAAAGTCAAACTGTCTCAGCATGTTTACCTAAGACACTTTCTCTTCAGGATGGTACCAATGAACCAGGGAAGTACTCTGCCACTATATACCAGCCATTTTACTTTTTATTTTGAGACAGGATCTTGCTGAGGTGCCCGGACCTTGAATTTGCAATCCTCCTACCCCAGCCTATGAGGCAGATTCCAAGTCTGCGCTGTATTTTATTGGTAATCATAGCACCGCCACTACAAGGCCCACCAGTGACTGGGCATGTGATGTGCAGCAGACACTGCCTTGAGCAGCTACTGCACAGGGTTAAAGTGTAAGCGCGACCTGCACTGTCTGGGCCTGAGTGCCATCGGTCCAGGCTTCCGTTGCTATGGCAGCAAGGGGTGCAGGGATGATGACGGCTGGGCAGGCACCTGTACTCAAGCAGCCCGGGGATCACCAGCCAGTGTCGGAACGAGAAAACCATCCAGGCTGGCTGGAGAACAAAGCAGGAACCGGGCTGTTGCCGGGTGCTGTGTGTCACTAGGTCCTGCACGGCTCCTACAGAGTCCCAGGTCACAGAGCAGCCCAGCTAACCACCCCTGAAAGGCCGGGGCTTTCCATTCCGAGGCAAACAAAACACATTCCCACCCACCCCCCTTTTTTTTTCTTTTTACTGTTTCCTGATAAGTATAAATGTCTGTTGCTGTATTACTGGCAAGAGAATAAACTGGGCTAAGTATGTATAGTCTCGGTGGATTGCTTGACCCTTGTGTGTGAGGTTCTGGCCTTCAACCCAGCATTATCAATTTCAAAAAAAAAGATGTTTCAGAGATTAAGCTTGAGAATTCTAACAAGAAATTCAAAGATTCACATCATTATTTAAAAAATGACATCTAGCCGGGCGGTGGTGGCGCACACCTTTAATCCCAGCACTCGGGAGGCAGAGGCAGGCGGATCTCTGTGAGTTCGAGGCCAGCCTGGTCTACAAGAGCTAGTTCCAGGACAGGAACCAAAAAGCTACGGAGAAACTCTGTCTTGAAAAAGTAAAAAAAAATAAAAAAAATGACATCTAATTTTATTTCATGATTTGAACGGCCTTTAATTCGGTAAGAAGTGCAACAAGAAAAATCACTCTTAAATAAAAATTCACTCTAATAATTTAATTTTTTTATCTTATATATGTATTTTGTGGGAGGACAAGGCAGGCATGCCACTGTTCAGGTGTAGAAGTCGGAGGAAAACTTGCAGGAGCCTTCGCCTTCCTGCATATGGGTGGACGGGCCTGAATGTGGTCAGATCTGGCCGCAAGCAACTTTGCCCACTAAGGCATCTCGCCGGTACCTACCAGCAGCTGCCCAGGACTGGTTTCTAACTATACCACTGAAAATCAGAAATAGGTTTTCTCATGGTCACCACACAATAGCTGAAAGAGATAAAAAGCAAGGAACTTGACATACGTGGATCTAATCTACATGGGGAGTAGAAAAAGACAAGATCTCCTGAGTAAATTGGGAGCATGGGGACCATGGGAGAGGGAGGGGAGAGGAAGGAAGGGGAGCAGAGAAAAATGTATAGCTCAATAAAATCAATTTTTAAAAAAGCAAGGAACTTTAAAGGACAGATTTTTCTGCCTCTATAAGGGGCAGTGGCAAGGAGCATGAAGTATCCTTTGCTGTCCACTAGGTGGCAACCCAACCCTGCAACCCTATTAGCTATTAGCGTATTAGAAGCTGCTTCTGCTGGAAAAGGATTTGAGATGTGCCTTGATCCTGGTATACATACACATACACATACACACACACACACACACACACACACAACTACGCACGTACATACACACATTTTTTTTTTCAGCAAATGTCATTTGTAGCTGGAGGCTGGTCTCTAGTAAGCCTGAGTAGCTGTGGTTTCTGCTGAAGCACTGAGTTCTTGGTTAGAACTCCTGCACTTTTTGCCGCCAGTTCTGCGGAGCTGGAACTTCAGGTCGGTCTGTGTGCCCAACCCCCGGCCTCTGGTACGCTATGCTGGCATTCAACCCACTGGCCTACATGCCCAGCTTCAAACATTCTGAAATACCCCTAGACATGTTTCTACCAGAAAGTAGAAGTCTTAGCATAGAAAAAACAAAACAAAACAGAAAACTCTGATTCTTAAGTATCAACCACGTCCAGAATGTAATTATTTATGACCACCTTAATAGTATGAAATTTGCATTTGCCTTTGATAAATGGTAAAATTACAGGTATACCAAAGAGTTATTTGAAAATGAAACTCCTGAGGTGGAAAGACGTCTCAGTGGATGATGGATGGCACCTGCTACCAAGCATACATGATTGATTCCCAGGACCCACACAGTGGACAGAACTGACTCCTGAAGTTGTCCTGTGACCTCCACACATGCATACAACATACATACACACACCTAAGTGTAAATACATACATACACACAATATAAGTGTAAATACATACATACATACATACAATATAAGTGTAAATAACAAAAATTTTCCTTATAATTTATTATCAGTAAATGGGCACCTATTTCCTATACTATATACCTAGAGTCATTTAAAATTTCTCAAGCCACAGGGGTTGTGGTGAGAGGGCAAAGTTAGAGGCCCTGGCACTGCTAAACATCCGAGGAGCGCCTGTATTGGGGCATGGCTGCCAATACAGAGAGGCAAGCAAACCTGTTCTAGGAAGAAGGGCAAATCCTAAAGGACGGCAGGGGCTTCCCTCTAAGACAAAAATCCCCAACAACGTTTTAAAGACCTCAAAAACTCAGAAGTTGTAAGTTGGTTTTAAATTTGGGTTGATTTGTGTGTTATTGAGAAGACTTCGGGATAAAAACACTTCTGCTACAGCTAACCGGGAACAAACCAAAAGGCGTTGGTCGGGGCTGCTAGGTTAGAAAATGCCCTCATGGTTGTTCCAAAGCTAAAGTTAGTTCCACAATCGCTGCTTCACCTGCTGACTGACTTTAGAAATAAAGAGGAAGGCCATGCACTGAAAGCCGAGTGAGATATTTCCACGGAAGCCACTGAAAGTGTTAGTAATAATATGACATGGCCTTTATCTAAAATGTTTGTGAACAGAAGGTTTTAGTGCTAAGAGTTGGTTTTTGTTGTTGTTTGACTTGGCCTGGAAATGGCTATGGAGACCAGGCTGGCCTCGAACTCACAACCATCTGCTGGTCTCTGCATCCAGAGTGCTGGGATTAAAGGTGTGCCAGTGTCTATTTTGTTTCAGCCCCACACAGCTGCACACACCTTTAATCTTAGCACTCAAGAAGCAGAGGCGGGTGGACCTTAAGTTTGAAGCTTAGCCTGGTCTTGATAGTGAGTTCTAGGCTAGCTAGGGCTACATGGTAAGATCCTGTCTCAAAAAAAAAAAAGTTCCAAATATTTACATATACATGTGATGGGGATGAAACTCAAGTCTAAACATGAAATTCATGTTTCGTATATACCTTATGCACATAGCCTGAAGATGGCACATTTAAATAGTTCTATATGTAAAACCAAGTGTCCTGTGAGGATGTGGAGCTAATCTTACACTGGAGGTGGCAGGTCGGCGTCAGACACTTTCAGATTCTGGAGCTTAGACTCTGGATTTTGAGACTAGAGACGCTTCATGGAAAACGTAACTTGTGGTGACCTTACGCGGGTCCGGAACAGAACTCTGAGGGGGCGGAGTGCAGGTGACTCACTAAGCTGTCACACCTTGCCTGTGCCACCCCGCCTGGCTATGCCATGAGATCACCTAGCCTTCAGCGAACCAGGGCCGTCTGCAAACTCCCCGGTGTCTCCCAACCACACAGACATCCAGCTGTGACCCATCTCCCCGAAGTTCTACAACCACTCAAAACACTGTCACCAGCAGAGACTTGGGTGTTCCAACACAGGAATCTTCCGGGAACCATTTCTATCCAGATGCTAACCAGGCAACCCCATGGCTGGTCTGTCAAACACGCCCGCACTCCCCATACGCTCTGTGACTCCTGGGCTTCACTTCCACGGCACCACACACCCCCACCTCCTCTTCAGTCTCCCTTCTCCCCAGCTTGTCAACACAGGATGCTGAGAGCCTCTGGGGTGTTTCTGGAACTCCTCCCCCACTGGCATCCCCATGGCCAGAGGCCCTTAAACAGGAGTGTCTTCCAGGACTGAACTGTTTTTCTTGCCTCTGGCTTCTTCCCGGGTAGCATCTACCACACCTGTCCCTACTCTGTGACTTAGAAATACACCAGACTGCCTTCTTCCTGCCTCTGGGATGAGGTCCAGCCATCTTGCCTCCCCTACCTCTGGCAATTAAGCTTTCGAAACTCCCCAGACATCCTATCTGCTCCCAGACTTCAGAGCCTCCAGCCCTTTGTTCAGGCTGTCTCCTCTACACACCCCTCCCAGCCCAAGAACAGCAGCTCTGCCCAGGGCCCAGCAGGCTGCAAAGCTTGTCTAACCCCCAATGCACCTAAGGCCCAGGCATTCTGGGCACTTTATACTTCTCTTTGGTAATGTGCATGCCCCAAGCAAACGCTTTGATTCCCTTGGTTCTCCCTGACATACCCCTCGACACACAGGGGGTATCTGATAAAAAAAAATCCAGGGGACTGGAGCCTGTGATAGGAAACTCAGTTCTCTGAAGATCCTAATAGAATTAGAGACAGAGCCTACAGGAAGACGTCCAAGCTGGGCATGCCTACAATCCCAGCACTTGGTAGGGGGACGGGAGACAGGCAGATCCCCTAAAGCTCACTGGTCGGGCAGCCTGGCCAACTGGTGAGGCTAAAGACCCAAGGAGAGACTCTTGCTCAAAAAAATCAGGTGGGGAGTAACCAAGGAAGATGCCTGCCATCAACCTCTGGCCTCCACACGTACCCTCATCCACATGTGCGGGCACATACACTCACACCAATGCACATACCTGTGCACACGAATACACACTTACCCGCACTCACACACCCACCCACAAACACACACCCTCGCACACATGTACCTGTGAACACACTCATACACACCTGCACACATACACTCACACACCTGTACACATTCTCTCTCCTCTCTCTCTCTGGAACAGGTATCACTCCCCTCAATACACACAGATTTGAAGAACTAAACTCAAATGCCACCACATCTGACCTTCCTGGTTCTCAATTTCCCTGGCGACTCAAGTGAGCACTGTACTTTCTTTCCATCTGCCTCCACGCACCACACACCAGGCGGCCCAGGATTCCGGAGGCCACTGTTGGGAGCTGTCATCTTCATGAGCACACACCGACCACCAGGAGGCACATCGAATGTCGTCAGCACCGAGGAGCGGCCGCACAGAGCACGATGTTACACAGTCACACAAAAGCGTAAGAAGCAGAGTGGATTCCTAATTTCTTTTCAGGTTTGGATTCACGTGGACGACAGAAGTCGCTCTTCCCTCATGAGGAAGAGAGTCTGATCGTGAACAGTGGGAAGGACGGATGCGCCTGTCTCTGTCGTTCTGGAACCAGAAGCTAAGAAGCCAAATAAACTTCGGCTGAAACAAAAGCTAATCTATGGTTTTAACTGCTCAAATCAGTACTGAAAGTCCCGCAGGGGAAGGAGATGTATCTATTTTAGAAATAACTGCAGATGAACCACAAATTCAGCCCCATATAGCTGAGCGCTGTTCCGTTCCATACAAGTGCTGCGTGTTAGCCAATCGCACTGCTGGAACCCCCACTGTATTTCAAAGTACAATGAAGAAAAGCTACAAGGGGCCGGCCAGGCACAGAGGTGCTGCAGGGACAGTAAGTTTACAAGCTCAAAGACAGCCCAGTCTGCACAGCAAGTTGCAGGCCAGCCAGAATTACGTAGCGAGACCTGCCGCAAACAGAAATGAAGAGGAAGAAATAGGAGAAACAGAAAGACAAAGCTGGCTATGGGGAGATACAAAACAGAGACAAGGCCGGCGGCATCCGTATCGCTCTTCTTATAACACAAAGCATCTAAACTGTAAGACCCAGAGAAGAGGAAGAGGGGAACTTGGGACGGGGTGACTAACGCAAGAATGGAGAAAACTTCCTTCCTCCCTGCCTCATGACCCCCACCTTCTCCATCCCCCACAAACTATTAAATGGCAAAAGGAGAGGAAGTGGGAAGGCAAGCTCAACCTATGGCACAATCTCACAAGTTCAAGAAGCAGATCCCTGCAGTTCCAGAGGCAAGGACTCTACTCTCTGACTAAGAGAGAGACGCTCGTGTTTACCACCGGGAATAGCATGCCGAAAATAAGGTCAACTTGAAAAAACATGGACTGTGTCCTGAATCTACACATGTTCAGGAAAAGGCCAGTCGAGGCTGAAGGGTAAGAATTATACACACGTCCTAAATTCATCAATGTCTGGATTTGCTGTTCATGAACCAGAGTTTCATATCATCCCACATTATCAATGCTTGAAATATAACCATATAACCCCTTTATGAATGAAAGCTTTCATAAATGTGCTCATTAGAGCTCTTACTACTTTTATGACTTTCCCCAACACAATACACCACATATTTTAAAATAATAATAATAACAATAATAATAATAATGAGCTGGGCAGTAATGGTGCACGCTTTTAATCCCAGCACTCATAAGGCAGGGGCAGGCGGATCTCTGTGAGTTTGATGCCAGCCTGGTCTACAAAGCAAATTTCAGGACAGGCTCCAAAGCTACAGAGAAATCTTGTCTCAGAAAAGAAAAAAAAGGGGCTGGAGAGATGGCTCAGTGGTTAAGAGCACTGTCTGCTCTTCCAGAGGTCCTGAGTTCAATTCCCAGCAACCACATGGTGGCTTCAAACCATCTGTAATGAGATCTGGCGCCCTCCTCTGGTGTGTGGGTATACATGGAGGCAGAAATTTGTATACATAATAAATAAATAAATATATCTTTTAAAAAAAAGATAAATTATTAAAATAGTCATTTCAGAGCTGGGTTTGGATGCGCAAACATCAGCACTTGAGAGGCTGAGGCAGGAGGATTGCTACAATTTCAAAACCAATCTGCCCGTGGAGTAAGATCTAGTCTCAAGCAAGAGAGTAAGGAACGAGGCTCTTTTGTGCAGATCAGCCTTTCTGACAGCGGACTGTGACAGGACAGACTCCATCTTTGCCTTGGCTACACTGTGAACCCACGCACAATGGGTCACAAGGGAAGGGTCGAACCGAGTGTGGACTGAGACGAGCCACGCTGGTGACCTTTCCTCTTCTTACCAGCTTTATTTTAGAGGAAAGGTTTTCCGGCAGTTTTGTCTTCAGCTGACTTGTCTCCTTGAATGTTGGTGGGAATCCACTCAGGAAGGCCAAGTCTTGCATCAGCACCAAGCCCGGGACTTCTTTGTCTGTCGTCTGAAATAAAAGGAAAAGATTCAGCTCACCTTTCATCTCAGAGCTGGTGAAAACACGGCGGAGAAGCTGGTGCGCTTTCGCTGTGCTTGCTGAGCTTCAAGGTAAGAAGACACCGTAGCCAGACGTTCAGTGGCGCCAGGTTCTTAGGGAGCAAAGCGTGGTGGCTCAGGACTGCAATCCCTGCATTCCCAGGGGCAGGCAGGAAGATTGCAAGTCCAAGGCCAGATGGGACGACATAGCAAGACCTAATGAAAGCAGCTTTATTGTTTATACTTTTATTCTGGTCGGATGCAGAAGTACAATCAGATTTAAAATGACATACCAAGTAGGCTCTCCAAACTGTCTGCTTGCTGCTTCCCTTAAATAGTCCGGCATAGGCATCTTCAACTACAAGAAACAATGCAAGAAACAAACATACGTTTAACAAACGCTTATCTAACTCTCCGGCAGAACACTACAACAGAGCATTTGGGGAGCTGTTAAAGTAGCATAACGCGTGGTTTCAAAAAAATGAGACGATAAAATTAGCACATTCAACCAAGGAGGCATACTGTAAAGCGGTGTATAACTGAACATTAAAATCTGCACTGTCAAGAGATTTATGCAGGCGGCAGAAACGTGAGGTTCTTTGTGGAAAAACATAAACTGAAGCTGGACTCAGAGGAAGAAATGATGGGATGATAGAAAACTCACAGATGCAACAGCAAACCTGGGCCAGGTTTTTGTTTGACTGTGCTAAACCTCCGGGAATGTCACGACCAGCAAATGAAGAGTAGTCAGACAAGGGAAGGGGGCGTGAACAATAGCAGAGGTGTTTACAGAAAAGCAAGCAGCTGCCTTAGAGCCACTATGCCCACAGGAGGCGACTTTCTCAGAGTCGGTGGGCACACAGCCACAAGAGAAGTAAGAAGAGGGGACAAGCGGCTCAGCGAAGGTACTGCTGACATCCAGAATGGAGGGAAACAGGAAGCTCGGGGTGCGGGCTCCCATTTGGATCTTCTGGAGGGACCTACAAATTACGGTCTGGGGAAGTCTTAAGCCAGTACCAACGGAGCTGGGGCTGTTGCTGTAGCTAGCGGGACAGCACCTGCTTAGGGCACACAGGGCCCTGGGAAACAGTCTGAAAGAAGGCAGGAACGGTGGGTAGCTTGCTCTTCCTTAACCCTCAGGAGGCCTAGGCAAGAGGACTGTCAACAGTTCAATCCTAGCCTGCACACAGTGAACCGCAGACCAGTCAGGGCCATCCACAGTAGCCTATCTCAAAAGGCCACCACCAGCAACAACCCCACCCCTAAGAACAGCATGCAGCATGGACATTAGGAATGACTGTGACTTCCAAACATATTTATCAGGTAACTGTCCCCATGGATTGTGGGTGATGTGCTGGTAAATTTGGAAAATTCTAGTAGGTCTGATATGTGGGATAGAACATGCATGTAATCTCATCAAATTTTCACAACATTCTCACGCCACCTTTATGTTTATGAGACAAAGAGAGATCCCACGCCAAAGTTCTGGAAGAAACAGGAGCTGGGCAGTGGTGGCACATGCCCAGCACTCAGAAGGCAGAGGCAGGTGGATCTCTGTGGGTTTGAGGCCAGCCTGGTCTACAAAGCAAGTTTTCTAGGACAGGCTCCAAAGCTACACAGAGAAACCCTGTCTCAAAAAACAAAAACAACAACAACAAAAAAAAGAACTAGGAAGCATATTTGTGAATTGTGTGGACAAACTGACAGCGATGTTGTGTCCCAGCTAGTAGCCTAAGGACTCAAAGGTTCTGGCCACTTAGAGCAGTGCATCAAATGCGCAAAATACCGTCTTCTATAAGCAAAGGTAAAATCTGTAATCAGGCACCACAAGCCAACTCTACAAACAACCATCACGGGAGGTATTCACCAAGGACCGAGGTGGGCCGACCTTCAAAACGGGCAGAATCCAAATGTTTCTCACCATCCATGCACTGAGCCACACTCACCCCTGTCTGGATTCCAACCATGTTTGTCCCTCCTGGGTTTGCACTCACTGCACACAGCTAACTGATTCCCATGGACCACAAGTCAGACCAGCTCCAGTGATTCCCCCATCACACTGTGGGTCAAAGACTCTGAGTTCCATGTGGCTACCGTGACCCGCTCCCTCCCCGTTCTCTGGTCTCATCTTTTGCTTTCTCTTGTCCACTCTCTTTCGCTCACTCTGGCCTCCTGCTCCTCAAACCCAGCAGCTACGTTCCTGTTCCTACTGTGGGGCTCTGCACTAGCTACTCCAACTCCCCGATAGTCCTTTCTCCGGTCATTCATGTTGCTGGCACCCTAACCTTCTATATATTTCATTTAAAAAAAAAATCACCCCTTCTCGAAGCCTGTCCCCACCAATTTAGAAAGCTCACCCCCTACTCGAAGCCTGCCCCACCACTCAAATGTTCACCCCATTTCCTGACTGCCATTTCCTTTTCCACGCCTCCCATCCGGTTTTTCTCTACTGTGTTCTTTTCTACAAAGTATGTAACTTACTTATTTGTTAATTATTTGCCAATTCAGGGCAGAGAATACGGCCACCTGTTCGTGCGCCTTGTCTCTGTCACTGAGGACAGTAGCTGGCATACTGTTAAGTGGGTAGGCCGGCCGGCTTTACCTGCAGAGCGAGCCACAGGAAGTATAAAGGTCAGGCCCAGCTGACACATTGTTAAGTTTTTATGCTGATGATCATATACAGGGTGCACGCTAGACAAGGGCTCTACCCCCAAGCGATACCCATAGCCCAGTGAACATCCTGTAAGAACTAAGGGATCAAGAATGAAAGGAATACCCCATGGGGAAGGGATTACACCCCCTAGCCACTGGACACACATTATACCTGTGTATAAAAATAGAGCTGTTTGCGGATTCACTGAGGTAACGTGAATCGCCCTATAAAGGTGTCATTTCTCGTAAACTGAGGGGTGTTAGTGTGACTGGAAAAGCCACCTTGGAGTCCTGGGACCAGGCTGCCGGGTTGTGCTAGGTGACGGCTCCTCTCATCTGAAGGGAAGGGAAGGGAAGAAGCTTGCATTCAGAAAGCTCACAGTTTCCTTCGATCTAAAAATAACGTCAGAGCCGGGAGAAGCATTTTGGCATGTTTTGTGATTTAAGCAGGTGTGTGGCAAAGTTCTGTCTCAGTCAATAAATCACATGTGAAACCATAAATCCCTGTGTCATTTCGTATAAATTATGAGTTATAGCACAAACACCATGGAATTAGCAAAGCAAAGATAAAAAGCATCATGGATGCCCTCGTTCTCCCACCGAGGAGATGGATGGGGAAGAACAGGAGATGGTGAAGAGGTGGCTGTGGCGTTAGCCGTGGTCCACCACCTGCAGCGATCACTGGCAGCTGACTGACGATGAGAGATTACAGGGGAGAGAGTGAAGGGCACAGCCAAGCTGAACCTGCGACCCCAGGGACAGGAAGGAGCTCACATTCGTATAAAAAGCAAATACATATCACTAAAGTACGGTCTTCTAAGAGACAGTGAACCAACGAGATCTGGATTTTCAGATTTACTCGCCAGCTAGGTGGAAAACTTTACAGACAGATAGAACAGCCGGGTGTCTGTGAAGGAACTGGAATGAACAGGGGAAGAACCTAAGACCTTTTCCTTTTTATTGGCAAAACAAAAGCAAATAATAGGATGAGGTTAGTTATATAGTTTACGAAGTAAGCAGGGAAGGGGCAAAGACGCTGCCAAAAAGCGAGGCTGAGACATGTGATATGGACAAAATACTCCCCATATCATGGAAGGAGCCCAACAACTTTCACAGTGCCCACGTAAAATTCACAGAGTCTCCAGGTAGAGAGGCCCAGAGCACAGGGTGACTGAGAGACCAGAGCTGTTCACACATGTGGCCTTAGCAGTCATGTCTCAGCACAGGGACAGATTCCAAGAGCCACCCAATGTCTTATAAACAGCAGATGGGGCTGCCTTGCAGTTCTGGAGGCCGGAAGGGCAAAGGCAGGGGCCGGAAGGGCAAGGGCAGGGTCTAGCAAGTTGATTCTTCCCAACTACAGTCAGAAGCATCTTGTCAACTTCCTGGGGGGGGGGCACAGAGCCTGCAGTATTATAAAAATATAATACTACTCATGAAGTCTGCGATATTATAAAAATTCTACTCAAGTCTTAACCTCCGCGCCCTCATCGTCTCCCAAAGGCGAAACCTCCTGTGCCATCCCACTGGGAGTTCAGATTTCGCGTGTGAAGCAGAAGGAAGACAAGCCATTTCTGAAGAGAGACCAAGAATGCTCCAGTGTGTTCTGTCCAAACTGTAGAACACGATCTCATCAAGTTATATTGTTAAAATAACAAACAAACAACAACAACCACCAGCCTCCAGGATGACGTTGCGCCAGGAGACAGAGGTGGAGGCACTTTCTGTACAGCAGACCGAAGATCCTCCCGGGTACTCAGCACGGGCAATGCTGTGCCCGCAGCCCTCTCCTGAGATGGCAGGCGGCTCACAGGGCAACAAGACAATGGCTCTGTGGGTTTTCCCTGGACATCTTTAGTTTATAGGACGGTTCTTAAAAGCTGAACCACTGCTTCGTTCAGAATTCTGCTATTCTGAATATCGATGATAGCATGGTTTAAATATACACTCAGAGCTGGGCATAGCAACGTACCTTCGATCTCAGTGCCCAGGGAACTGGGCACGGCAGCACACACCTTTGATCTCAGGAGGCAGAGATCTCAGAATCTGAGGTCAATTGGGTCTATATAGTGAATTCCAGGACAGTCAGGGCTACATAAGAGACCCTGCCCCAACAATTAAACTTCCAATAATAATAATAATAAATACACATGGGCTGGAGAGATGGCTCACAGTCAAGAGCACTTGTTGCTCTATTGTCGGCTCAACTCCTAGGACCCACATGGCAGCTCACAACTCCCTAGAGCTCCATTTCCAGGGGATATAACACCCTCTTCTGGCCTCCAGGGATGAAGAGGACAGACATGCATGCAGAAGACACTCATACACACAAAATGATAAATCTTTAAAAAAAAAAAAAACATAGGAAAGAAATCTTACCATCCTTAGTACTGTCAAAAACAACAACGGACACATTAGTCGAAGGGTTTTTTGGTTTTGCCACGTTGAACATGTCGCTGGCGGCGTGGAAAGACGGATAAAGAGATGGCAGGTCTTTCAGGGTGCTGTTGGCTGGCAAGGGCGGGTCCAGAACAAGCATGGGCACCTTAATGCAGTGCGTCAGCAGACACTCCAACTGCTTCTCGCTGCACAGACAAGCACATCACCAAGGAAGAGCTTGAGACCACTGCTAGATGGGGGCGGGGGTTAAAATCCTATAACCCATATCTATAAAATTCATACCATAAAAAATAAGTTCATCTCAAAATTGCTAAAATTGTTTTAGTAAGTATGGAATAAAAATAAGACACATTTTAAACATACAGTGTTCAAGCTTCTATTAATTATAAGAGTATACCACTCAAGTGTGATATCTCATACCTGATGGATAAGGTAAGAGAATCAATTATGAATTCTAGGTCAGTGAAATCATGTCTCATACGTAAGTCAATTGAAGCCCCTTGTTAGCATACTTGGAAAGAGATTTTGGCTAACAGTATCATGCTACTGGATACAATTTACCCAGCCCAGTTAGAACAATATGAGCAACTCAGGACATCACACGATACAAATGACAAGGATAGCACAGCTCCAGTGTCACCACATAGGGGGCTTTCTGTCTGAATAAAAGAAATCCCTTTAAAGAGTACCCGAGTAAAAGCCATAGTCACAGAACATGGCTAGAAAGCTCACAAAGTGGGACTCACAGATAGTGCGGTGGTACGTAAAACCATTCAACCGTCTTAGCTAATAACCAAAGAAGTGCAAGAGAAAGCAACTGTCACCCCGTTTGTTCACTTAGCACCCCTCAAAAATGGTGACTGAGTGTTAATCCAAACACCAACTCTGTCCCTCTCAAATATACTTGGCCTCACAGCTCATAGAGCCACACTGTGGTACTACATACACACTATATACTTATAACACACATACATACACATATACTTATACCGTGTCTGCCCACTATACTGAGGTAGGAAGCATGAAAATACCGCGTCGACACAGGAGGTAAAAAGCAGGGCACCTTCAGCTCCGGCTGACAGCTGTGAGCTGCGTGCAGCTGCACACTCCTACGACCCGGCACTTGAGCAAGAGGCAGCGGGAGCAGATCAAGGCATTCTCAGCTGCACAGGGGGTGTGAAGGCTAGCTTGGGCTAGCTTCTTTCAAAAATTAAAAACAAGGGGGCTGGAGAGATGGCTCAGTGGTTAAGAGCATTGTCTGCTCTTCCAAAGGTCCTGAGTTCAATTCCCAGCAACCACATGGTGGCTCACAACCATCTGTAATGCGCCCTGCAGACATACACACAGACAGAATATTGTATACATAATAAATAAATATTTTAAAAAAAAAATTAAAAACAAGCAAAAAAAAAAAGACAGTAGGGGATCACCTCCACAGACAACCTCTTTAAAGTGGAAAAGAAGCTGTGAGAAGTTTCTGCTTGTCCACCAGAGCGGTTTTATGAACTCATCAGAGCCAAGCATGATTGAAGCCAATACATCTAGCGGGACAGATGTACCTGGTTCTTGTCTCTGGGCTAAATCCCCTTCCGGGTCCTTAAGTATATACAAGCTGACAGCTTCCAAAGATAAAGAGAGATTACAAATGGACAAATAGATGATGGGCACAAATTTTATAGTCAAAACACAGGGTATAATTAGTTTGAAGAGGCCAAGAGAGCACCGCATCAAGACAGATAAATGAGTACTCTGGGCTTGCCAAAAACAAGCAGGATTTGGTTGGCTTGAACGCAAAAGAGTGCGCGCTCACTCAGTCATGCTGTTTAGCACTGCAAATTCTCTTTAATGGATGCACTTAATTGGGGTGTCAAAAATAGCAGGGGTGGGGCTGAAATACGGGCAAATACAAAACAAAACCGTCTGCACCCACAAGTGACGACTTGACGCTTCGTTTCCGGCCTTCGAGCTTTATTCCTGTGAAGAAAACTAAAACCCTTACCTCTTCTTCGTTGGTTCTGTTGTGTTCTTCCCCAGGATTTCCCTAATAAAAAGCAAACACAGTTTGTGACATAGGCATCAGCTGGTGCTAGCCCAAGATGTGAACAAGGGAGAGTTAACAATGTTGCCTTTCTTGGTGGCTTCACTGGAACCAATCTGCCAATAGGAAGGGTTACAATGCTTATGGCAGAGGGAAGGCATTGACATATGTGGTGCTGAGGACGGCTAACTAGAAAGTACTGGTGACATTTATAAAGAAATGAGTGGGGCAGGGGGCGCTTAGCAAATCTTCCAGGTAAGAGAGAGGGAACAGCGAGTTGGCCGTGAGTGATCACTTTGCCCACCTCTGACGTACACCTACGTGAGCTCACGGCACACACGGGCTCCTTTGTAAGCGGATTTACCTCATCGCCTTCTGCTCTTCCTCCAGCTGTTCTCGGACCTGCTGGAGCTCCTTCAGCAGTTCAAGGTCTGTGCCATTCACCCAGGTGTAAACCACGTCGATCGGCATGGGCAGACAGAGCCTAGGGCAAACCCACAAGTCCTCCAGCTTAGCGTAGGCTTTCCAGAACATTTGGGGAAAAGATTATAACAGAACTTATATCTGAGATTTTAAATTTAAACCAAGTGGTGGTGGTGTAGGCCTTTAATCCCAACACTTGGGAAGCAGAGACAGGTGAATCTCAGTTCGAGGCCAGCATGGTCTACAGAGCAAGTTCCAGGATAGCCATGGCCGGCCACACAGAGAAACCCTCTCTCGAACAAAACAAAAAACAACGTTAAAACAAACCAACAAAACCATCTTTAAATTTAGAAATCACCACAGAAAGGTCAGAGAACTATGGCATACCCATTCAACAGAACCATGTGATATCCTGGGGCCACGGCTGGGAGAGGGGTGTCTACTGGACACCATCCCTGCGAACCGCATTGTTAGGAATCTCGTGAAATCTCTATCCTTTGATCCTCACAACCTCCCTGTAAAGAGATTGACACCTGTCCTGGAACTCACTCTGTAGACCAGGCTGACCTCAAACTCACAGAGATCTGCCTGCCTCTGCCTCCTGAGTGCTGGGATTAAAAGTGTGCACCACTGTACTTTTCCTTCTGAAAGATTCTGGGGTGGGGGAGGGGCGCTATCTAGATGGCTCAGCGAATTGAAAGTGCTTGCTGCACAAACCTAAGACGGAGTTCAGTCCCTGAGAAGGCAAAGAGAACTAACTCCCAGAGTTACCCTTTGACCTCCACAGGTGCCCTGGGCACATCACCCCCACCCTCATACACACACAGTAACGACAACAGCAACGATAATCAAAGATTAATGGAGGGGAATCTGAGACAAAAGTGGTTCCTCAGAGGCCTGAGGGTCCCAGTGGAGCAGGGAGAGCCTGATCATCAGGTGTGGCCGACGGCAGTTCTGGAACTAGCCGGTCACGACAGGCGCTCCACCTCGTGGAGACATTTGGAGCTACTCTCTACCATACACTATAGAAATGGTTAAGATGCTGAGTTCCATGCTACGGAATGTTTTGCTACAGTAAGAAAATGTCAAGCAGACTGGGAATGACGATGGTCTGGGAGTAGAGGGTGAAGTCTTACGCCTCAGTTTAGATCATTGACGGCTCACACGTTCCACAAATGCAGGATCAGCCGGGTCACGTGGCCAGATAAAGAGCGACATTGCTGGAGTCCAGGATGGTCTGGGCCCAGCAGAGCCTCCACCTTCCTGCTCAGATGGAAGTCGTGAATCCTGCTCCCTCTTCTCTTCCTTTGTTCCAGAGCCCTTGACATCCTCCTAACACATTAAATGACCATCTGCTCCCTCTCCCTCTGGTTACACGGGCCCTTCCTGTGGAGGGAAGCGCCAAGCAGGCAGGAGACCTTCTTGCTTTGTTTCCCAAAGCATGAGATAGTGTGGCACCTGGCAAAGAGGGCGACCGTGTGGGTGACTCACGGGGATGGTCCTTTCCCCCCTCAACCTGCTCTTATTTTTTTTTAAAGGTCTTGGAGAGAGCAGGTAAACATCATAAAGACAGTATGCAGCAAGCCATCAGCCAACATCAAACTAAATGGAGAGAAACCCCGAGCGATCCCACTGAAATCAGGAACAAGACAAGGCTGTCCACTCTCCGTATCTATTCAGTATAGTTCTTGAGGTCCTAGCTAGAGCACTAAGACACCAAAGGGAGATCAAGGGGATCCGAATCGGAAAAGAAGTCAAACTCTCACAATTTGCTGATGATATGATAGCTTACATAAGTTATCCCCCAAAATTCTACCAAGGAACTTCTACAACTCATAAATACCTTCAGTAACGTAGCAGGATACAAGATTAACTGCCCCATCTACAAAGCCATTCAAGCTACCGTGTCGTCCCCACTATGAATCAAGAGTCCAAAACAAGCCTTTCCATCTTTAAGCTGCTTTTTGTAAGGTGTCTGATCACAGCAACAACGAAACACACTGTCCTTCTGGTCTTCTTGCAGCCCGGGTACACGATTAGGCTTCTGGTTGCAGCTACATTTTTTTTTAAATCATAGATTAATTATCTCATGGGAAAATAAATAGAGTGACCCCACCTTTTCCTTGAAAGACATGGGCAAGCAATTGGTGGCACATGCCTGTCATTACAAAACTCTCAGGAGGCCCAAGATTAGGAGGAGCCTGAGACAGCCTGGGTTATAGCGAGCCTGTCCCCACCACAGCCCCCAAGAGATGAGGAACTTATATGCTAGATGAGTAAAAACAGGAAGTAAATGAAATAGATGTGAAGTCTGAGATGTTAAATGTCGCAGAAAATAACAGAAAAGAGGGTTAGAAACCATGTCTGTGTAGGACCATTGTCATCAATGCCAGAGACAGCCTTAGTGAGGAACTGGCTTCGGGGAGGAATGGCGCCCAGACGCAGTGTTTCCTTAGTGTGCGTGAGGTCTACGGCTCCATGCTCAGCACCGGGGAAAAGGGGCTGAGAAGATGGCATAGTAGAGAAAAAGTGGAGTGTGGAGATGGGGCAGTTTGGAAGTGGAGGAGGAGACACTCGGGAGAGGCACCCTGGTGTGCCCCGAGACTCTCGGGAGAGGCACTCTGGTGTGTCCTGAGACACTCGGGAGAGGCACCCTGGTGTGGGAGAGGCACTCTGGTGTGTCCTGAGACACGACCATCCCACAGCTTTGTAGGGGAAATGAGGATGCGTGTGAAGAAGAGTCACCACCGCCCCAGGTACAATCTGGGCTTCACCACTGTCTTTCTCAGGGCATCTGCACGCTGACCCTCATGTTAGAGTTAAGAACTCGCAGGAAGCTTTCACCCTTCCTTTCCTTTCAAGCACTTCTTCCCCAGTCCTCTTTTCCTCTTCAGCCCGCTCTTCTCAGAACTCACAAGACTCTCCCACAGCACTGGACACAGAGACTACACTAGTCTAGCTTCGGCTCCTTTCCCCTACCTCCTTTAACTTAACCTTTATCTACCTTTGCCTAGGGGCTTTTTACTACTCCTTCCTTCCGAGGAGTCTCACTTTCACTGCTTCTCAGTCCGGCTGCCTAGAAGCTACCTGGCTTCCTGCCCCAGGGCGTGTCCCTGTTGTCCTCTCCTGAGTCTAGAGCCCTCCTCCTATTTTTTTGTCTGTCCGCCCCGCCTATCCTTTCTCCTGCCCACCTGCTCTTTATTAGACCTTTCAGTGCCTTAGGTGGACAAGGTGAAACATCTTTACACAGTTAAAAAAAATGCAGCACAAACAAATGTAACACATCTTTTCACAATTAAAGTCAGATCCCGCAGCATAAACAAAAGTAACTCATCTTTTCACAGCTAAAGTCAGATCCCGCAGCACAAACAAATGTAACTCATCTTTTCACAATTAAAGTCAGATCCCGCAGCACAAACAAATGTAACTCATCTTTTCACAATTAAAGTCAGATCCCGCAGCATAAACAAAAGTAACATCTTTTCACAATTAAAGTCAGATCCCGCAGCATAAACAAAAGTAACATCTTTTCACAGCTAAAGTCAGATCCCGCAGCACAAACAAATGTAACTCATCTATGCCTAGCTAAAATTAATATTTTAATTTTATTATTTTAATTATTTAATTTTGTTATTCCACAACAGCAGGTTTCTCTGTATCACCCTGGCTGTCCTAGAACTCAGAGATCCGCCTGCCTCTCCTCCCGAGTGCTGGGATTAAGGCGTGAGCTACCACCGCCCGGTTTGAAGGGATTCTTAGTACACTGTACTAACTTTTACTAGGTGTGCACACCTTCCAGAGACAGACCGCATCTGGGCAGCAGAACTCTGCCTCCTGTGCCCTGCTTTGCTGGTCATTGATTTTCTCTCCTCCATCTCCAGGCTCTCTCCCCACCACAACAATATTCAAACGCTTCCCCCCCCCCGCCCCCAGGTTTTTCCTGTGCATGCCTTGCAATGGTTCTCAAGCAGCTACACTGAGGACTTTCAATGGAGTTTCTAAATGCACGGGTTTAAAGTGGGACCTCAGAATGCTCTTTTCTAAGAGGTTCTCGGCTAGTGCTGACGCTGCCATCTGGGAGGCTATGCTCTGAGAACAGCTGCCCCTGGAACTGAACTTCATGGTTCCCTTCTATACTGCCAGTCCTATATGTTCACCACTGTTTGCCTAGGGTCTAGGATAGTGCCTGGATGACTGGATCAATACATATTAGTTAGATAAATAATTTGACTAGAAATTTTATTATTATTATTATTACTATTACTATAATGTGTACGGATGTTTGGGCCTATTTGTATGTCGATGTGCCCTCTGTGTGCCCAGGGCCTGCAGAGACTAGTAAGGGGCACTGGATCCCATGGAAATAAAGTCACAGACAAGTGTGAGCTGCCATCCAGATGCTGGAAATCAAACCCCCATCTTCTGGAAGAGTCACCGGTGCTCTTAACCACTGAGCCTCCTCTCCAGCCGCAATAACTACACTGTCTTCAGCCCATGTGTGCTTCCCCCAACATCTCACTCAGTATATCCATACACTAATTATTCAAGGCCACTCTAAGCCCCAGCCTCCCTCGTGGCCTCTATTCAGACTAAAATTCCTTGTTTTGGTGTGGATGTGTGTACTGCGCTGTGTTGGGTGGGAGCTTGTTTCTTTGTAGCAGTGAGGGCATGCGGTCATGTTCAGAGGGCAGGGGACAGCTCTGAGGACTCAGTTCTCACTGATCCACTGAGTTGGAGACAGGATTTGTCTCTCTGTAACTGTACCCCAGGCTAGCTGATCTGATTCTCCTGCCTCTGCCTCCCATCTCCACTTCGGGGTATCCTGGGATTACAGACACAATACTGCGTCTGACTCTTACATCATTTCTGGGCAACTAAACTCGAGTGGTCGGGCTTGCGTGACAAGCACTTATACCCTAAAAACATAAAATAAAAATAATAATATTGAGAAAAATAAAAAGAAACCTGCTTGAGTCAATACAGTTTCCGAAGAAAACATGGGAAGGGTGGAAGTGGGGATACATATTCTGAAGCTTTCCTGGCAAAGCAATGTCTTATTCTTAATGGGTTTTAATAGAATCCAGAGATCCAGGTAAACGTTCAGCTGAAGAAAGCAACTCAAGTCCCTAAGTCATTCAAACACTCTCTCTTCAAATGAGCCTGTTATCACATGCCCAGCTTAATTCACGGGCTGGATTTAAAACCCAGAAAGACCGCATGATCAGCTCATGGTCATGAGTCAGTTGTTTTTCCGCCAGGCATGGTGGTGATGAGTCTGAGCCTTCAGCTCTGACCGCTAGACCATGATCTTGGTTTCCAGAGGAGAAGGAAGCCCTGGGACTCAGGAACAAAAGTGAAACAATTTGTATATAAACCGCTATTTAAAGGTAACCTTTAAAGTCATTTAACAGACCTTAGTTCTACAGTGGGGGGGGGGGGGGCGGACAAACCACAGAACTAAAATAGTTAGGATTGACACACAATTTAATACCCATGTTTTATGCGTAATGAAATGGAGCCGTAGAATGAACTGGGTGATCTACATGTTTGCTGTGACTACCAGAGACTAGGATTTCCTTTTTCTTTAGAGCAAACAACACTAATAAAAACTGCAGAAAAACTAACAAGAGATTAGAAACCTTTATTAAATATTACATCGCTAGGTGCAGTCTAAAAAGGTAATAACGTTAGTCACAAGGATTTTAGTCTGCAATCCTAGCACTTGGGAGGCTGAGGCGAGATTCTGAATGCAGGGCAAGACTGGGCTACAAGGTGTGCTCTGATTCCCCAAAGCAATGGGCCCTACCCTATCTGAGGAGTGGATGGGGGCTGGAGATGGTGGGGAGGGGATGGGAGGAGGGGAGGGAGAGAACTGGGATTGGTGTGTAAAATGAAAAAAAAAAAAGGAGTTTGCTTTCTTTCTAGAAAGTAAAAATAAAATAAAAAATAACCAAGATTTAAAAAAAAAATTCTTTAGGGAGCTGGGTGTGGTGGTGCACATCTTTAATCCCAGCACTCAGGAGGTAGAGGGTCCCTTGTTTTTGAGGCTAGCCTGGTTTATCAGCAAGTTCCAGGCCAGACAGAGCTACTACCTCTGTCCTCCCCACCTCCCTTGGACCTGGCTATTTGACCCAGGTGCTGGGGATCACTCTGGGTTCTTGCACTTGCTTGCAAGCACTTTACCAACAGATCCATTTCTAAGACCCAGAAACCGCGTTCTCTAGGCAACAACAGCAGCAAAATTCACTGCGATTCTGACTATTTCTCTTATGCTCATCTGACAGCTTCCGGTTTCCATCTATCTAGCCAACCAAAGGGGAAAGGGTTTTGAAGAAAATGTCCACTCCCAGGGACATGAGGGGCCAGGCATCTTCTAACAGCCTTTCGGGCAATAGTTTATATTCTCCTCTGATGCTAAAACACAAAATCAGCCATAGCGACTTCAGGGTTAGCTGCAGCGCGGAATCTGAAAACACACAAGGGACCTCTGGGGCTTTTTCATTAAAACCCTTTGAACGGCCCAATCACTAATACAAGATTCTGCAGCATCACACCCTGGAAAACCACAGCTGGAATAGTCACGTGGATCTGCCGAATGTTAACACATTTAATAACCTTCTTACGTAATGTTAACAAACGTGACTTGGGAGATGAGGCCAAACCTAATCACAAAGGCATCATGATGCTGTTACTGTCACCGTGCTGGAAGCAAGGTCTAGACGCCCGAAAATTCAAATGTTACCATTACCAACAAATATTGTTACTTGCTTTCCTTGAAACGACAAGACCATGTTCACTGACAAATAAATAAATATAGGAATAAACAAACAAAAAACAAATAGATAAATAAATCTAAGGAATCCCACTCTTGCTTGTCCTATCAAGCAACAAGAGTTACCATGGCTGACCAATCCTGCAACTACCCAGGACTAGAACCAGGGTTATGAGTTGGCCCACCCCAACATCCACCCCAGCTGTGATCTCCAGCAGCGTGTGAAGGGACCGGTCTGCCCACCCAAGGCTTCGGGGTCTCCACAGCACAGGGCAACAACAGATACTGAAGAGGAGTTTCCAGTGAGGGCCCAGCATCGACAGTGTCGCAGAAACCAGAGCCTCAAACCAAACAATGACTCTCTGCAATGAACACTTGTGAGTAAAGATGTATAGACAAAAGGGTTTACTGTGTGACTCACTGTATCACACTGCAGCTTCCACGACGAGATTTTTTTTTCCTTCTCTCTTTTTCTTTTCTCTCTTAAACTTTATTTATTTTCTTTTATTTTGGGAGGGAGGTTGCAAGGGCAGAGGGTGGATACAAAGGGGCAGGGAAATGAATGGGATGGAGATGCCTGATGTGAAAGACACGAAGAATAAAAAAATAGAAGAATTTAAAAAAAAAAAAAGATGGCTAGTTGAACTTGTGACTCAGTGGCCCCATGGTTTTTACGTGAGCAACTGCCATGTTGTTTACATGAGCATCACCTAGGACAGTGGTTCTCAGCCTTCCTAACGCTGCGACCCTTTCATACAGTTCCTCACGTTGTGGTGACCCTCCAAACATAAATTGCTACTTCATAACTGTCATTTTGCTACTGTCATGAAGAATAATGTAAATATTCAATAGGCAGGATGTCTGATGTGTGACCCCCCCAAAGGGGTTGTGTCAGGAGCCAATTTCCTCCTAAAATCATTGCAGGAACCATCACCCTGGGGAGTCTGCAGAGAACCCCACACCCCTAATTGTGTTAGGAATCGTTCTATTGACAAAGCCTACCCCACACCCAAATTGGCTGTTAATGAGAGCTATCTGTTAGCGGAACCCACCCCACATTCCAAACTATCTAGAGAACTAGGTGTGTCAACTCGTGACTTCTTGGCCTACAGTGACCTGACTGAAGATAACCTCCTGCCTAGTGACCAACTCGGACCATGTGACCAACGTGAACCACGCGGCCAGAGCCCAGGCCCCTGTGCCCATCCCCCAACTCTTTACTCTATATAAGTTGTCCCCCATCTCTAATAAACGGAGGCCCTGACAAACTTCGCATGGCCTTCTTCCTGTCTCCTAGCCCATATCTTACAGGTAGTGCCTCTCCGGGACCCTGGAATAACTGATTGCAGGGTGGGTTACAACCCCTAGACTGAGTAACCCCCCAAAAGGCAATCGACAGGGTTGTGACCCACAAGTATTAAAAAAATGTATCCCCAAGGATCAACATGTAACAGGCTAACACCCATCACTGCCTTATCCTGAGCATTTACAAACAGAACCATCCTGTCTGTTCCTACACAATGCAGGGATGAAAGGTCAGGGTGTGAGCAATCCCACACACTATTGCTTTGACTCCACTCACTGATGCATAATTTTTTAAAAACAAATAAGATACAAATATTTGTTATAAAAAAAAATCTTGTATTTCACAGAACCCGAGGCCTTGGGAAGCCCGAGTGTCTGAAAAGCGCTGTTTTGAAGACCCTACAGGATAGCTGTCCTTCGCTTTGATGACACGCTGTCTGCCTCCCTGCTCACCGCTAACACCGATACACACAACTGGGGCAGGGTGAATCCAAGAGAGTGGATCTCTGTGAAAGGGACACCGCGGGCAGAGTACAGACCAAAGCAAAGAGCGAAAGCCTGGGCTGGAGCTGTGCCGGCTCGGATGCCCAGCACCTGTGTAAATACCAGGCTGTGTCAGGAGGTGGAGACAGGCGCTATCTATCGCTGGTGAGTAACCCTGGCGTTCACCTGCCGGCCACAGGCCAAACCGGCAAGCTCCACGTCCGTGAGACCTCGTCTCCAAAAGAATGAGAGGGAGGGAGGGAGGGAGGGAGGGAGGGAGGGAGGGAGGAGCAAAGGAAGACATTCAGTACTGACCTCCAGCCTCTGTGCATGCGCACATGCATACAGACAGACAGACAGACAGACACACACACACACACACACACACACACAACACAGACATACATTGCTGTAATGGTATAAAATGTTTTATTTGGGCTGGAGAGTTGGCTTAGCAGTTTTCTTGCAGAAGAACTGGGTTCGGTTCCCAGCATCCACCTCAGGCAGCACCTGTACAAAACCACCTGAAACTCCAGTTTCGGAGAATCTGTCGCCCTCTTCTGGTCTCCATGGGCACCCACATGCAATAGCCACACATATAAACACATAATTAAAAACAAAATAAATACTTAAAATAAGTAAAAGTTTTCTAGAAAAAAAAAAAAGACCTACGTGATTCATTTTCTCTGTAAGAAGAGACACAGGATAAGGGGGTGATTGCTTCTATTCTGAAGCCTGGCTTATGAAAGAGAAAATTTTCTGAGGGTAAGAATAAAGAAAGCATTTCACCAGGAAGCTTCACCTAGAACCCAGCACGGAGGCCATGGGTACCTCGGGGGCAGCAATGTGTGATGACCAGGTGCCAGCTCCAGCCCTGCAGTCACCATGGGAGTGGCTGCGTGGACAGAGTGCTGCTACGCTGGCCAGCGCTCACAGCGGGCTGTGTCGTGGTGACCTAGCTTCCTGTGAGGGATGAAAGCTCCTGTACCTTACAGAACTGGAGAGAGAAAACGAGTCCTTACAACTCAGTCCACTCGACCTGCAAGCAAAATTCATTCATTCTTTCTCTCTCTCTCTCTTTCTTTTCTTTGTTTCTTTTCTTTCCTCCTTTCCTTTCCTTTTTCCCAAGACAGGGTTTCTCTGTAGCTTTGGAGCCTGTCCTGGAACTCATTCTGTAGATCAGGCTGGCCTCGAACTCTCAGAGACCAGTCTGCCTCTGTCTCCTGAGTGCTTGGATTAAAGGTGTGTGCCACCACCGTCCAGAACAGGATTATTTCTTAGGGATCAAAAATTTTCACCTACAAAGTAGGATGAACTAGATGGTTTCTACACGTGGGTGTGGTATTTATTCTGAAATATATAAGACCATACTTAGAGAGTCCCAGAACAAAGTCACACTTCTGTTAAAGATTCTACATGGATAACTGACCACTTGGAGCCATCTGATTATAGAGTTAGAACTCTGCAGATGCACAGCCAAATTCACTTGGGCTATTTTTAATATCTTTAATAGCCATTCAGTGCTCGCTTGAGTGTCAGAGCTGAGGTCCTTGCCACCACCAAGTGAGAGACACTCAAATGTATTAACAAACCATTAGCTTCCACCAACCCAAAAGTTAGGAATGGCATCATCAGAACCTGTAATAGAGATCCCCCCAGTCTGCTGGAACCCACTTTCCTGGTGTTGCCATCAATGCTTAAGAAACACACTTATGGGGCTGGAGAGATGGCTCAGAGGTTAAGAGCATTGTCTGCTCTTCCAAAGGTCCTGAGTTCAATTCCCAGCAACCACATGGTGGCTCACAACCATCTGTAATCTGGTAATCTGGTGCCCTCTTCTGGCCTGCAGACATACACACAGACAGAACATTGTATACATAATAAATAAATATTTTTAAAAAAAAAAAAAAAAGAAACACACTTATGATTGTCTTTTGCTGCATAACTATAAAGACGTTATAAACCCATTTCCACATAGGAACATGTGACTGCACAATGCGAATCCATGCTCCCAGCCACGCCACACACATTGGCCTCAAAAAATAAATTATTTCTTATTCCCTTGCAGGTGAGAGACGTGTTTTGTCCTGACGTAAGCAGCCTGACCAGATCTCTTTAAACGGCCACCACATTTAAAACAAGAAGGAATCCACGGCTTACTCTTTAAATTCAAATAACAGGTAAGCTACAAAATAACTCTTACCGATTCTGAAAGGATTTCCCAGCAATATTGTCTCTGTAGGAATCAAACAAAACGTGGTATTGATCCCGGCTCCATTCCAGAACCACCTAAAATAAAAAAAGAGAGAGAGAAACACCAATGCTTTCTGTGTATCAAAAACCAACAGTTCAATACAAAAGTTAGTTCACATGAGCAACTGCCGCAGAAGCAGGCAAGCAGTCCGGAGTGCCCGCCCACTCCAGACACCCAGCTCAGGCCGGTAAACAAGCCACAGTTATGGCTAAGCCATCAGAGAAGACTTAGGAGCTCACCGGCCTTGGGGTGGGGTCTGGGAATACAAAATTTGAAAGGAAGTGATGTCTGAACGGGGTCTCGAGGGGGATGAGAGAGGGGTAACGGCAGCTAGTCAGAAGAGTGTCTTTGGGGCAGGTTCTTTGAGGGCAGCTGTGCAGCTGACCTTTTCGAGCAGAGCTGGGTAGATACCAGGAGAAAATAGGAGCTGGGTCTTGATGATGACTTGCCTGCCAGGCATGGGTTAACAGATGCACTCACTGGGGGGCCGCAAGGCACCTATGCCCCACCTCCAGTCTTGGGAGGGAGCCCTCTCAGAGTGTGCGAGAAAACCAACAACAAGAGAGGAAGGGGATGTGATCTGGAAGAGGACCTCACTACCTGAGGTGTCCACTGACAGCCTTGCTATCTGGAGACAGATGCTGTACAAACACTCATAGACCACTTTTCCTGTTGCTTCAACACTGAACAACTCCGCCCCTCTTCCTGGCACACCTTACCTCTGGATTTGCTCTAGGCCTCACCGACTCTCATCTCAAGGCCTTCCCGCCTTTCTCTTCTCCTCTCAGTAGGATTTTGCCCACTGATGCACAAACACATCTCTGAAAGCCTTCCCTTTACAGCCCTTCTAGCTGACCACTCACATCATCTTTTAAAGTCACTTCTATTTTGTCTAGAACCCTCGGCCCTCCCCAATACCACTTCTGCCCTCCCCCCCCCCCCGTTTCAGTGGCCTATCAGGTCTGATGACAATCATTGAGTGTTCACCTTAATTCTTGATAGCTGACCACCCCCGCTTTCTAGAAGCCCTCATTCTCCCTCTGTCATTGGGTGGCTTGTCATCTGTCCAGTTTGTAAATGTGTCTTTTATTCTGTCCTTCATTCTGCAACGGTCTCCTTCCTGCCCCACACCTTCTAGCTTCATGGTCCTTCTCTGCCACAGTGTGATTCAAGGCTGTAGGCTTCCCGGTCTTTGGATTCATTCCAGCCAGCAAAAAGCAGGTTTTTTTCTTCAGAGACATCTTTGAAAATGCACCTAACGCTTGTGCTTTCCTTGGCTTAGCTAAGCCACCACAGCTGGCACAGGGAGGCCGTGTGCTCGACAACACACGGTCATTTATTTCCACGGTCCTCGGATACTCCAAGATCTGGTCTTTGCCGCCTTCCTCCCTCAGACCCCGCACGAGTACCACATACCAACGTCTTCACTTAATGGATTTATTTACAAACATCTGCACATAGCTGCAGGTTTGCAAGGACTAAGCTAAGAGCCCCAACTTCAAGGAACTATGTTGGCTGGTTGTTTTCCATGGCTTCATTAATGTGTAACAGGCAAATGAAAATCATACATACTTATGATATACGCTACGGTTTTAGTATATGCATATATTGTGATTAAATAAAACTGATAGAGCTATCATCTGACATATTTCTGTGATGAGAACATTCAGGATGAACTCACTGAACAACTTATTATGGTTTAAAATTTTGCGCGTATCAAGAATGTGGAGATGGGAGGACAGTCAGTCCTCTCCTGCCACGCGGGTCCCTGAAGCAAACTCCGGTGCCTCTAGCTGCTGAGCCGTCTCGCCGGCCCTCAGCAATTTTTAAGCATTAAATGTATTATTTGCACATGTATATGTACATGATAATGTACGTGTATCAAATGTACTATTAATCACAGCCACTAAGCTGTACCATTCATAGGTCTCCGAATTTACTCCTCCTTGCCAAACTCTGTGCCCTCTGGCCAACATCTCTCTACAATCGATTTTCGAACGGAAGTTGACTGCAATGCCGGCTGCACGGAGGAAGGGATGCCAACCCCTTCTAGGAAAAACCACTGAGAACGGCTTCCCCGAGGAAGCGAGGTCTGCAGTGTTAACAAGCAGAGCCTTTCCCAAGCGCAGTCAGAAAGCGCAGGGCACGTCGGCAGGTTCAGGTTCTAATAGCAGATTGACGGAGGAGTGAGGGAGAGGAAGAGAATGTGGGGGGGGCTGTTAGGACTTCCAGGACTTCTCCTGCAGCGCACAAAGGGTCGGTGGCCATTTGGTGACAGGAGGAAGAGGTACAATGATGAAGGTTTGGTGAGATCAGGGTCCTGCTATCACTGGTAAGTGAAGTTAAACATGCACAAAGCTGCCCTCCATCCTTCTATCACACAGAGCCGAACCTGGAGTTATAAAATGCCGTCTGCACTGTGAAGCACGGGTGTGCTAATTTTTAAGAGTATCGACTACATGAGTATCAGCTTACTGAGCGCCAACACAGAAATTCCCCATCGCTATCTCTGTGCCGTCTGCCACGGGACGACCGCTAGTTGTCTTTGAAAAACAAATCATCAAGAAAATTAAGCTAGGACAATTATCTCTTGTGGGAAGTTAGGGTCCACCAGACCAAAAGGAGCCAACCTGGAGTCTGCCTGGAGCTGCCAAAGTCCCCTCTGTGCCTAACCAGAAGGAGCTAGCTACCAAGCGGTATTTCCAGAGCGCCTAGCAAGAGGTGCTGTCGGAGGTCCTGATCATGCCTAGCCAATGAGAGAGGAGCTTGAGGTGTCAGCTATCAAGGGATCAGACCACCTGGGTGCTGGGAGGGTATTAAGTGTTTTCCCTGTTGTTAAATACATGAGTCTGCTGTAAGCCTTCTACCCGACTCCCAGCGTCTGTGGTCATTCACCCCCTCCCTGAGGAAGACATTAGGACCCAGCTCGTGGCTAGTGGGCTGCCCAGAAGACGCAGCAGGTGGGAGGGAGGGCACACAGCCTCGCCAAGGGTCAAGCCCAGGTGATAAGCTTTATCTTCCTTCCCTGTGTTGGCTCACACCAGAATACCCAACCTCGTCAATTTCAGGGCGCTCTGACGTATTAGTAAAACAATCCCTTACCCCCACCCCACCCCAGTTCAATCCAGCCGCTCGCTCCCTTCTCTGCCCTAAGGAATGTGTGTCTTGACTGCTGACTTGGAAATTACCGCCACTGTCTGCAGTACTCCCTGACTGACTGTTAGCTTTGTCTTTATCTTTAAAAAATATTATTTCTTTTTGCCTGCATGTATGTCTGTACACCACATGCAGGTAGTGCCTGTGGAGGCCAGGAAAGGGCATCAGATCCCTTGTGCCCGGAGTCACAGACAGTTGTAAGCTGTTACATGGGTGCTGGGAACCGAATCTAGGTCCCCTGGAAGAAGAGCCAGTATTCTTTTTTTTTAATATTTATTTATTATGTATACAACATTCTGCCTCCATGTATGCCCACATGCCAGAGGAGGGCGCCAGACCTCTTTACAGATGGTTGTGAGCCACCACGTGGTTGCTGGGAATTGAACTCAGGACCTTTGGAAGAGCAGGCAATGCTCTTAACCGCTGAGCCATCTCTCCAGCCCCGAGCCAGTATTCTTAAATGTTGAGTCCCCGCTACAGTCCCAGCCTTGTTCCTTACTTTACCTTTTCTCCTGTGCTAGCCAGGCGTGTTAGACAGCTTACTAAACGGGGCACAGCTTCTGAAGCCTTCATGATTGTAATGGCGAGATACTTAGAATATTATACGGCACTAACGCAAATTAAAACCTGATACGGAGGGGCTGGAGACACGACTCAACTGTTAAAGGAACTGGCTGCTCTTCCAGATTACCAGGGTTCCATCCCCAGCACTCCACATGGCAGCTGCCTATAACTACAGTTTCAAGGGATTCAACACCCGCACACAAAACACCAGTGCATATAAAAGAAACTTAAATAAAAACTAAAAACAAACAGACCAGTTGAAGTTGTCCTAAAAAAATTATATGAAAATTAATGTCACTCTAGATAAAATGCTAGATTTGCCACTTGAAGCTTTTCCTTCAGATACTGCCCCTAAACCAGCAGTTCTCAATCTGTGGACTGTGACCCCTTTGGGGGTCATATTTACATCACAGTTCATAACAGTAGCAACGTTACCGTTATGAAGTAGCAATGGAATAACCTTAGGGTTGGGGTCACCGCCATTGAGGAACTATGTTAAGGGTCACAGCGTTAGGAAGGTTGAGAACCACTGGCCTAGACCAGTTTCCTCAGGATGCTTTTCTCTGCCATCAGGGAGATTGATTGGTAAAGTCTGAGATTAGATGAACTACGTTATTGTTTATAAAAATAATCTCTGACATACCATACAATGTTACTAGTTTTTAGAAGTATAAATGCCATTAGAAGGGGGCTTGTTTTAACAGGTAGAAACGTTTCTTTTTTTTTGTTTTGTTTTGTTTTTCGAGTCAGGGTTTCTCTGTGGTTTTGGAGCCTGTCCTGGAACTAGCTCTGTAGACCAGGCTGGTCTCAAACTCACAGAGATCCACCTGCCTCTGCCTCCCGAGTGCTGGGATTAAAGGCTTGCGCCACCACCGCCCGGCTCAGGTAGAAACGTTTCTGCGTGTGTGCCTGTGTGTGGCGTGTGTACACATCCGTGTAAACACATGTGGAGGTCAATGATCAACACGGGATAGGACCTCAGCTCTCTCTGTCCTAAGTTTTTGAGGCAGAGTCTCTCATCAGGCCTGGAGCCCGCCGGCTCTGCTGGACTGGACAGCCGCCGAGCTCCGGGGTCCACCTGTCTCCGTCTCTCTCCAGCCCTGGGACTGGAGAACCACACTTCTGCACTCATCTTTAACGCAGGTGCAGAATGGCAAGAGCTCAGGTTCTCGGGCTTGCGGAGTGAGTACTGCGCTGGCCGAGCCATCTCCCTGCGCCCGCGTTTTCCACTTCTAGGGTCTTTTTGAATGATCACGGCTTTCATAGTCACCCGGCAACTTTTACAAGATGGCAGCCAAAGCCAATCTGCATCTCACTGAGTCCCTGTGACGTGATGACAGCTATGAGGCCACAGGCACCGCTCCCTCGTTGGCCATAGGACTGAGCTGGTGTCACCTGATGCTGGTGTTGCCCAGGCTGCTCCCTCAGATTTATCTGCAGCTGGCTTGTAAAATATGCTAATGAACACAGCCATTCACCACTTCTGAGGCTGATGTTTACCTAACACACCAGGCATCCAGTTACCCAGACCTATTTCCCTGAGATAGCTGGAAATGGCCACGATTACACAAGAAGTGTGCGTTCTTATTGTCCCTACTGTGACTAAAATTCTCGGATGAGGTAGACAACTGACTCCCGCAGGTTGTCCTCTGTCCTCCATACACACGGCATGGCACACATGCGTGTACACCCAACACACACAATAAAGATGTACTTTAAAATTAATGAAAAATGAGGGGTACAGTTCTTCATCAGAGGAAGTCAGGACAGGAACTGGAGCAGGGCAGGAACCTGGAGGCAGGGGCTGATGCAGAGGCCATGGAGGAGTGCTGCTTACTGGCCTGCTTCCATGGCTCCCTCAGCCTGCTTCCTTTCCTTTTTTCTGTTTGATTTTAAATCATAGAGCTTTCTGCTTGATCACAGAATGCGGCTCCCTCCGTCCTGATGAGACTTAGTCTGTAGGACGTCTCTAAGATCCTTTCTTCCCGTCGAATGTGCTGCATGCATGAATCACCCACGAGATGACAGATCACCCGCTACAGACGCCGCCATCTGCACCACAAGACTGGAACAAACTGTCCCGAGACAGAGAAATGAAGAAAGGATCCCGGGAAGATGCATCATCTATTACAAACACTGGTTTGCTACATTCTAGAGGGAACAACGGAAGACCTCTACACGGTGATTATAAAAGGGCAAGGCACGTTAATAAAGTACTTGCCCCTCAGCTGGCCCATTAACATAACATAGCACAGCAGGCTATCCTCAGAGCTTTTCTGCTCTCTGGGGAACAATGACAATGACAAGCGTCATCTGAGAGAGCTGGCCTCTCACTTCTGCCTACGTGGGCATCACAGCCAGAAGAGCTCCCCAAAGCGGACATACGGCATTTAATTAGTGTTTATTGGATGCTTGCCATGGGCACTTTGCAAGGTGCCTCGTGGACATCTGACGCCTCATTTAACCCACCTGTCCTCACTAGGCTCAGTCACAGTCAGTGTCTTGGTTAGGGTTTTTATTACCCTGGCAGAACACCATAACCAAAGCAAGAAGGAGTCAGGACAGGAACTCAAGCAGGGCAGGAACCTGGAGGCAGGAGCTGATGCAGAGGCCATGGAGGGGAGCTGCTTGCTGGCTTGCTCAGCCTGCCTTCTTATGAACCCAGGACCAGCAGCCCAGGGATAGAGGCACCACCCACAAATGGGTGAGCCCTCTGCATCAATCACTAATTAAGAAAACGCCTCATGGCCAGATCCCCTGGAGGCATTTTCTCAGTTGAGGTTCTCTACTCTCTGACGACTCTAGCGTGTGTCAAGCTGACACAAAACCAGCCAGCACAATCAGTGAACGAGAATAAGCTTAGACGCTCACAGCGGTCCTTCAGCAGGGGCTCGCGGAACATCTGCCACTAGGGGCGGGGACACCAGCCGATGATTTTACTTACACTTGTGGATCAAGATGTTGGTGGAGGGGCTGGGCGGCAAACAGACGACAGACGGCTGGGCCCCTAAGCATTCCGGTTCTACCCACTTCTCTACGCCCTCCTCCAGCCTAGTCCAAGACTCCCGCAGACTACTCTGCCCACCGCCGCGCATAATGCAGGGTTTCTCCGTTCCTGTACCGGCCTACCAGTTTTTCTGTCAGGAGGAGAAGGATATCATCATTTAGCGGTATCCCTGGGCCTCAATTACTAAAAGCCGGTACACAACGACCTTTAAGGATACCAGGTGCAGGGGAAAGGTCACCACAACACCAGTCACCTCTCTATCAGCTCTGTCTTCCTTTCTATCTCCCGCCACAAGGGCCTTGGTGCATTCTGTGTACGGCAGGGGCACAGAAATTCTCCAGCAAGTACGTCGATGATAGAGGACAACTTGTAGGGACCAGGAATCTGTTCTCTATGTCTACCACACGGGTCCTGGGACTCAAACTCAGGTCACCAGACTTGGTGACTGGCACCTTTACTCACTGGCCCCTTTATTTGCCCTTTCGATTATCCTTCCGATGTCAAGGCCTTTACTCTGCTTCTTTGGGAAGTGGTAGTTTCTCAACATCAGTGCCATTGGCATGGGAATTGCTGTGGGGATTGTCCTATATATGAACAGAATTCCTTGGCCTCTACACATTAAAGTCAACAGCACTACTTCATTCCATGCCCAGCTAGGACGACCTAAAATGTCTGCGGATGTTGTGAAACATCCCCTGAAGGAAAGATCACCACCAGCTGAAACAGCCCTGGCCTCCTCTGTCCTCTGCTTGAGTGCTTCTGGTCCTCCGTTGGGCTCACACAGCATCAAGAAAGCCACCCTGACCTAGGCCACGGACGAATCTATTCTCGCTGCTGGTGTCTCCCACCACGCCCTCTACATCTTTGCAGAATGCCCGCCGTGGTGATGAAGTAGCATTGAGTGCCCCACTGTACCAGCTCCTTCTCAGCAGGAACCGTGTCTTCTCCTCGACTGCTGTGCCCCCAGGGGCCTGGTTAAGCATTTCCTAACAGAATGAATGAGCCAGGCATCCTGTGGGGACAGCGGAGTTTTAAGGTTTCAGAGATGCCATCTCTGACCTCAGGTTGCTAAGTACAAAATGAGAAGTTAAGTTTTATCACCTGAGCAAGCTAGCTGCCCTGAGAAGCTGCTGAGGGCATAAAAATACGCATTTCTTCTGAAGGACCAAATCCAAGAAACCACATTCCAGAGCCAAGTAAGTCATGGACCAAAAGACCAAATTCCCTAGAGAGTGGAGGGAAATTCATCCCCATAAGGGCACAGAGGCCGAGAGCCCAGAGGTAGCGGCTGGCCTTCTGTATCTGTTGCTCCACCTTATCCAAGGTCTAGGACAGAAATCGTTCCCAACCTCCCCAACCCAGGGAAAAGACTCAGGGGTCAGTCACCAACACAGCTCTGTTCAACACAACACTGTTCAAAGCCACCCCTGCCGTGCATCTGAGACGTGTGAAGGGCTGTCAGCTCTCTGTTCTCAGGGGGAGGCGGGAGTCCATACTTGAGAATCAACTCACACTCCCCAGCTGGAGCAAAGGTGGGTGTGCTGTGTAGCAGATGTGGGTCACACACAAGACAGAACCAGAGAATCACCTGCTATTGGGCCCAGACCCCCATCTGCATTCCACATACACACCCTGAGAGTCAGAGGCTAAGACCTCCAGAGCCTATGGGAGGAGTCAGCAGCCCATCTAAAGGAAAGTGGCCTGGGTTTGGTCTCAACAGGGATGACCAAGTGTCTGCTCTAAGTGTGGTTGTCGGCGTGGCCTTGGAAGGATGCCCTTTAGGTATCTGACACTTGCCAATCCTGAGGTCTTCACACGTACACGAGAAGGACCTCCTGCTCTCTGCATGCTCCCTCACTGGGTTAGCAAAGAGGAGAGGGTCCCACAAACCCACCTCTCTCCTCCATTTTGGTCTTGCTGTCTGTTGCAGGTTTAGCTAGGGGAACCACAAAGCCTCCACTTAGGCTCTGGAACCTGCTACTCCCTGAGATTGGTCACCTTAATGCCAGTTCCAGGACAGTCTCCAAAGTTACAGAGAAACCCTCTCGAAAAAAACAATAAACAAACAAACAAACAAAAACCCTACAAACTTCACAGATACTTTCCACAGAGACAGCACGTGATTGCATCTACACGATATAGGGCAAACAGTTATCACGGGCGAAGACCGAGGAAAGGAAATGGGTTTGAACTGAAGCTGGTATCTTTGACATCTGTAGCTCTGGCCGACCTCTGATAACAGTGTGGTAACTGTTCTCTGGAGTAGCAGGCTCAGATCACATGACTCAGCTGTGACTCCCAGGCCTGCCCCGCCCCGAGGCTCTGCAGACACTAGGGTGGCTGACGTGGGTATAATAAGGGCACTCGGCCCCAGGGCAAGGCAGGCAGCTCAGAGGGTGCCCCCCCCACAAAGGCTCTACAGCCACTAGCGGGGGCAGGGAGGGGGGCGCAGCAGAGAAGTTGGAGGCCACACCTGTTTAGGGCAGGCTGCCTGACGGAGCTGAAGACAGGACAGGGAGAATTTATGACATCATTCAAGCTTGCCCAATTACACCAGCTAGCAAGTTCATTTAAAAAAAAAAAAAAACTGGTCTGAGATGGGATCTGTCCCTTGCAACCCAGGACTCCAGATGACAATCAGTACCCATTGCCAGTGACCAGGGATTCAAAATGCAAAGGGATGACACTTTCAACATTAGCCGGCCTTGGCTCAGCTACTCCAAAGGGTCTTACTGTCCAAAGCATTCTCTCCCTCTCTCTGCCCACAGGCCTGCTCCTATATGAGGCCACCCGAAAGCTTGTGCGTCATGCAAAGGTCTCTGAAATGTCTCAACAGTGACTTTTCTTCTTTAAACTAAGCCGTTATGTGTAGATTAACACGCTGAATTCCCTCCTCTCTCACACTATGACGTGGTTCTTATGTGTGCAGTGGGGCCTCCTCTCCCCAGCCTGAGCGGTCCCTACTATCCACAGCCTATTAGCAGGCCTCAGGTTTCTAGAAAGACTTCCGAGAACAAAAACGAGTTTCAGAACATGAAACGGACAAGTTACACATATGAATCATGTTTGAAAATATAGAGTAACCACACATTGATCAGAGTAAGTAACTTACCCTCACTGAAAATGAGGTTAAAAGGATGCAAGGTAAAAAATCACCCTCCACCCATCCATCCACCCGTCCATCCATCCATTCATCCAACCTCTCATCCATCCATCCATCCGTCCGTCCGTCCGTCCGTACATCCGTCCATCCAACCATCCAACCATCTGTGCCTCAGAATTTACCTGGCACCTTCTGGTTAATAAACATTTTTCCACTTACCAAGAGTTGAGCCGTGACTGAGACATAGTCTCTGCTTTACCAATCAACTAGGCTCTGAAAGCAGTGTCCCCCAAAGAAAGACTTTTTAAAGAAAGTTCTCCATTGCACAAATTCCATTACCTGCCTCTGCCTCCCCAGGTGCTGGGACAAGTGCTTGGATTAAAGACATGCGCCATCATCGCCTGGTTTCTTTTTTATTTTTAGTGGGGTGTGTGTGTGTGTGTGTGTGTGTGTGTGTGTGTGTAACGCAGGAGTTACTTCTCTCCTTCAGCTCTTACATGAATTCAAGGGATCAGGCTCAGGGACTACCCCTTGAGCCACACTGCCAACCAGTTCAGGTTTCTTGTGTGAACCTCCCAATAAAAGTATATTTTTGAACATTAAAATGGAAGGGAGGGAGGGACCTTCAACATGTTGGCCAGTAGTTTTGAAACCATTTTGTCGTTTTAGCTGCTTCTGTTTTGTAAGACAGGCTCTCACTCCATAGCCCTGGCTAGTAGGCAACTTATAATATAGGTCAGGCTGGCCTCAAATTCAAAAGATCCACCTGCCTCTGTCTGTCAAGTGCTGGTATTAAAGGTACACACCACCATTCCTAGCAAAATAATTACTTTTTAATAAAACTCATGATGCTAAAAATAAATAATAAAGCAGTGAGAGGGACCCCCACCCACAGGATCAGCTGCGAGTAACTCATTTTGAGCATGGCTGAGAATTAGTTTGTGCAGGCCAGGGACCCTCGGATGGGTCTCTTTCAGGTCACCTTTTATCATATTTGTCTGTCTGTCTATCTATCTATCTATCTATCTATCTATCTATCTATCTATCTACTTATTTTGCCTCTGACCAAGAACACACTAGAAACCCACAGTTTAATCAGGACACCTCATGAACAAACATGGCCACACACACACCTTTCCTGAAACTGGACCAGTTAAGAAACCAGTCACAGAGGCAACTTGAGCTGAAACCAGTTTTCAATCCTCTTTGCCATGGAAAAGGAGTACTTTTTATTAATTCAAAAACATGACCCTAAACAGGGAGGTGAGCAGGGCACTCTTGTCGGTAGGAGCAGACAGACTTCAACTCAGACGACTGACTTTCTTATGTGAGTTAATTTTGTTTTGTTCCAAGAAAGTGATATAGTCCCAAGTAAGACAAGGCTCACACACAAACACCCACATCCCAGTGATCTACAAACACCTACGTTCTGGTAATCTACAAACAACCGTTTTTCTTTAGTCCCTTGCTTGGTGGCATACTGACCTCTCTTGAACTCATTTGGTGGTAAGAACCTGACCTAACTAACTGGCGAGAGGCTATTTATAGGCAGAATTTTCCTTGTGGAGTATAAATATTCATGCTCTTCACTGTAGAGAGTGTGGGTATTTGACGGCAAGATAAGGGTAGTTGTGGAAGGTTCAGGAAGGGGTGTGTACTTTGTCTATAAAGGATGGGCCTGGAATACAACCTCACCTCAAGAGCACGGCTTAAGACCCATAACAGCAACTGTAATAAGAACAAACACCAACGCTAAAGCCAGAAGTCTCCCCTTTCCTTTGAGTCAAAGTCTCGCCATGTATGTAGCCCAGGCTAACCTCTAACGCTCAGCCCTCCTGCCTGTCTCCTGGACGCTAATATCACAGTCGTGTGGTATCATACAGAGCACACGAAAACATTTCTGAACCGAGGGCACAGCTGATCTAGATTCCTTAAAGGATTATTAAGGACAATCTAGTGCTCTGACTTAGAAGGAACTCAGCTCAGACCCACGTGACTTAAACAAGCTCTTCCCCCACTCCCCTCAGCTGAAGGCTAAATGCAGGGCTTATTAGCAAACAAGGTTCTCTCAGCACAAGTACCTCTTACAGAATCCTTGCTGGCATCCTGGCTCCCCTGAGCTCTTCTCTCTCTCTCTCTCTCTCTCTCTCTCTCTCTCTCTCTCTCTCTCTCTCTCTCTCTCGCTCGCTCCCCTCAGGGCAGGTTCACTCTACCGGCCTTGTTTAGTCTACCACGTTCTCTCCCAGCTCTGGACTCTTCCAGAGGCCTCTCTGGATGCACTCTCCTTCACAGCGACAATAAAAACCTCTTCAGCAGACCGAGGCGACGTCCCGTCATTTCATTCAGACCAGGACCTCTGCTAGGAGGGCCCACCCTCTGGACTGCCACCTTTGGATCCAGTTGTGTTTCTATTTTATCAGAATTCCCAAGGGTTTTCCGGAAGTACTTGGCTAGACTTATGGGGGAAAACAAGTTACTTAGTAGATCCCTCCTTTGACTATATTTTTCCTTAAAATCTGAACCAGTGTTCAAAGAGCTTATTAAAATATAACAACCCAGGGTTGGGGAGACAGCTTACTCATTACAGTGTTTGCCCAACAGGCATAAAGCCCTGGTTTAGATACACTGGGTATGTTGTTGCACAGCTATAATCCCAGCACTAGGGTGGTTGAAGCCACGGGACAGAAAGAAGTTCAAGGTCATCTGGGCGATGGTGGCACACGCCTTTAATCCCAGCAGTAGGGAGGCAGAGGCAGGTGGATCTCTGAGTTGGAGGCCAGCCTGGTCTACAAGAACTAGTTCCAGGACAGGCTCAAGAGCCACAGAGAAACCCTGTGGGGGGGGGAGCTCAGGTAGTTGGAGGCTAACAATGTGATCTCGTCTCAAACACACAGGGAGGGGCAGAGGCTGGAGAGCCGTCTCAGCAGTTCAAGAGTGTGGGGCTCCTCTAGTAGACTGGAGTTTGGACCCCAGCACTTACACTGAGCTGCTCACACCACCTGGAACTCCAGCTCCAGGGGATCTTTACACACTCACACACACACAATTTTTTTTAAAAAATACCCACATTGCCTCTAACACCAGAGGGGGAATAATGAACTCGTAATTTAACGATGTTTTTAACCCTTATATACGTTATAACTAGTTAACAAGTGGTTGCTACATATATAATCAAAGTACTGTTTCAAAATAATATTTCAGAGACTAAGGCAAAATAATGGATAACATTGAGTGACATTAGCTAATCAGTAATGTCATGTGCTATCAACAGAATGATGGGCTTCACATATTTAATTCCCACTGGCGACCCTGATAAGATATTCTCTCATCTGTATTTTGAAGGAGGAAACAGAGAGGTTAGATTTCTTTTCCCAGATCAGATAAGTGTGGGCTGCTTGAGAAACCAAGAAGCTATCGAGACTGGGGGTGAAGTTCGCTTGCCTCCGATGCAGCAGGTCACAGGCTCAGTTCCCAGCAGCGGGAGGAAAGGAGGCGACCTTAATGAGATGTCTTAGGGGATGGATAAGGGCACTGGCTGCCAAACCTGACACCCTGAGTTTGATCCCTGGGAACCACGAAGTGGAGAGAGAACCGCATGCACACGTGTACAGGTGACACGCGTGTGCCCCACATGTACACACATAACATAAACGAATGAAAACTTCAGGCTTTCTCTGTAGCTCTCGTAGACCAGACTGGCCTTGAACTCACAGAGATCTGCCTGCTGGGATTAAAGGCGTGCGCCACCACCGCCCAGCACCAACCGACTAAGTTTGACACAAGTCTGCCATGAATTAGCTGTGTTAACTTCTGCAAATACCTCAACTGTGTAACCTGTAAGGTGGGTAAAATAATACTGTCCATATCAGGTGATACTGTGGAGACTAAATTAGTATGCAAAGCAGTCAAGAGGGCGCCTAGTAAAGACTACGTTCGTTATTATCATGATTAAAGCTGGAACCATCAGCCAAATCCAGATGCCATCTACCCAGCCCTCCAGCACAGCACGGACCAGCAGTCACTGTCTGTTGTGTGACCTTCTGACACACCTCATTTCTCTTGCTTAACCTACACTTTAAGGTCTGTGCCCACAAGCCAGGCATTGTGGCATACACCTTTAAAACCGGTGGATCTCTGTGAGTGCAAGGCCAGCCTGGTCTACATAGGGAGCTCCAGGCCAGCCACGGGCTACACGGTGAGACATCTCAAAATAAAACGAAAATTTATGGGGACTTCAAGGTTGTAACAGATGTATTTTACACTGTGGTTAATAAACCCTTCACTCAAAATTAACCAGGTTAAAAACATAACCCAGTGACCTCAGCATTCGGGAGGGCTAAGTCAAGAAAACTGCAAACTTCTGGCTAGCCGGAGCAATTTAGTCAAGACTATTTTAAAAACAAAGTCGCCCCAAAGCAGTAAGACACTAACGATGAAACAAAGACAGAGTAGGAGGGAGTGCAATATTAAGAAAACACCCCACACTTACAAGCCTGGGATGTTCGCATTCCCACCTGTAAGACTATTCTTTTCCCGTTGGCCCTGTAACCACTAAAAACACACCTAGCCACATTTCATATAATTCAGCCAGTCACTAAACACATGCTTAGTCTGCAGACAGTGGCGGTGCCTGGCACTGGGCTTCCGCTAGAGTCACCGCAATTAAACAGATACCACCTCCTCTACAGACCTTACAGTCCAGTGTGGGTGCGGACGGCACGCATGCGTACCGCGGCGTTTAACAAAACCACTCTGATCATTTTAGAACCCTTTAAACCTCTTACAAAAATATAAACGAATACGTAAAATTGGGAGACACATTTCAAGGCCATTCGCAAACACAACTTTTCTTCCTGTTTCCAGAAGCAGTGTTTTGTTGAATCACACCCACGTGCTCACCCATTTATTTCTCACACGCTCGTCACCCTGTGCACACCGAAGATAGAGTACCATACCAGGCTGCCAAGAATGAAATTACTGTGAAATTTAAAGCAAAGAGGAATTGGTCTATTTTCAGTCCAAAGACGTCCAAGGTATGTCTCCAAAGGAGCACAAAATCCTCTTACCCTGGTGCTTCCCACCTCCCAAACCGGTTGCCTGTGCCCTTTGAATAGTTTACAATCTAACCAAACTGCTTTACTGCACATAAACTAAGCGCAGGTCTCGGCCCAAGACAGACTAGCGCCCTGATCTAAAAAGTATTATTATGCCCCGTGACGCAAGAGCCTGTGCTGGAGCCCAAGAGGCCCCAGGAGGGAGCCCAAGGTCGGCAATTTTAGTCACCTGACGGAGGACCCTACCCTCAGCTGATCTAGATGAGTACTTGGTGCCTCCCAACAGCGTGAGCGGTCTTACTAGTTAAGGCCTCCACCCGCTGACACACAGCTGTTCAATACAGCACAAAATGAAAAGGGGGTGGGGAGTTGAGAAAAAAAAATCTCCCTTCATGCTGCAACATTCACAAGCAAAACTGCACGTGCCTCTTAAAGTCTGAAATCCACAAGAAACCGGATTAGGAAGATAAGGTGTTTTGCCAAAGGTGAAAGATTAATAGGGTGGCACCGGAGGACTGGGTCTGAAGGGGGACCAAGGCTTGAAGGATCGCGACAGAGAAAAAAAAATACAAACTGCATATCCTGGAAGGGAGTATCACCGGCGCAAGGCCTGCGAGCCGAAGTCAAATGACTGGAGGGCTCTTGGGGACAGCCCGGGGAAGGAAGGGAACTGGCACCCCGGAGCACGGGAAGCCCGGAGACCCAGTGCAGCTGCCGCAGCCGAGCCTGGGAGGAGATGCTGCCGGCGTCCGGGGCGGGTGGGCTGCATGCTGGTCCCCAGGCTGCAGCGAGGATGGGGGACGCAGGAAGCGGAGGGGACGCCTGCAGCGCGCGGGGCTCGGCCGGGGAAAAGGGCTGCGCACGCGGCTGCGGGGCTCGGGCTCCGCGACTCACCTCTCCGAACTGGAAAGCCGAGACGATGGTGACAACGACGCCCACGAAGCAGACGTAGAGCCCATACCTGTGGGAGAGGCAGGTATAGGTCTGTCTCTGCAGGAGCTTGAGCAGCATCACCCCGGCCCCGCCACCCTACGCCGGCAGGAGCCCGCGCCTGGCCGCCGCCGTCTCAGCGAGCCGCCATTCACCGGCGCGCTTGGCTCGCAGCTCCCGGGTCGCCGCGCATGGTCGCTCCGGCGACCGACAGCCCGCTGGGCTCCACGCCGTGGCCGCCGCTTCCGGGAGCCCGGAGCCCACGCCCTCGGCGCGGCGGAGGCGGACCCGAGGCCCGCAAGGCGGCGAGCGCCGCCCGGGTTGGCCTCCGAGAGGCGGCGGCGATTGCGGCGGCGGCGGATCGCCAGCGCCACCTGGTGGGCGGAGGGGGCAAGGGCAGGCGCGCGCCCTGCCGTCTGCGCGTGCGCGGCGGGCTCTGTCTTGAAGCTCTGGCGGGCAAGCCCGGTGGGACCGACTCAGTTTGTCAGGTGACCGACCAGGACTGTCCCCTGAAGAACCCTGCTTGACAGTTCCACCGGGTCAAAAAGCACAGCTTCTATCTAAAGTTCAGACTTGAGACAGATGTGAGTGGCCGTGGTTAGGGAACACATTCAGCTTGCCCCTAAATGGCAATCTACTCTGCGTGTTCTTACACGAGGTTTGGTTAGTTATTAAAAACGAAAGTCACTAATCAAGGCATTTGCCAAATACATTTTGAGGTTAGACTGGCTGCCGCAGAGCAGGGAAAATTCTAACGGGTTTAAATACTATCTGATGCCTTAGCTTTGGATAGGTGATTTGTTATGAATATTTTATTTTTATTTTTAACTATATTTAGTTGTGTGTGTGTGTGTGTGTGTGTGTGTGTGTGTGTGTGTACTCCTCTGTGTGTGGGGGGGTGAGGGTCAGTTGTTTCTGTCCTTCTACTCTATAGCTTCAGGGAATCGAACCCAGGTCGTCAGGCTTTGAAGCAAGCACCTGACCCTCCTGGGTCATTCCCTCAAATACAACTGAAAAGTTGTGTAGTCACAAGGTTATTGGGTTGGAGAGAGAGAGAGAGAGAGAGAGGCTTTCAAAAGAACCAAAAGCATCCCAAGATAATTTGGCTCTGGTCTGCAACGATCGTGACTGCCCATGAACACAAAGGCCTGCAATTTTGGTTTTGTAGAATCTCTACCACAGGTGCTGCTTTTTATGGAAACTATAAAAACTCATGGGAACTATAACTCACTCATGGGAACTATACCCCGTGAATATTTGTGTACACACGACCAGGATATGACTCAGTAGCAGAGTGATTGCCTCACATGGAGGAGGACCTGGGTTCATTCCCAGCACCAAAAAGAAATGGACTGAACCAAACAATAAAATACTTTTCTGTACTTAACTAGGAAACCATGAGTTTCACAGGGCACTTAGTGAAGGTGCTATAAGGAGCCCCAACCCTGCCCCCTTAGACACCATCATATTGTTTGAGAAAACTTGCGGGCTAATAATTTGAACTTTGCTCATTTACTATATATGAAATGAGAAATGCTGAAGCACGCATAGGCAGCCCGTGTATGGCGGATCTGTTGAACTTGTCCATGGTCCTGCGTTGGTTCTTATAAACCCCAAAGTATAGATTTCCCTGTACGCATTTATAGATTTATAGATTTCCCTGTATTGCAGCTCGCAGAGACTGGTATGGAATACAGCTTCTCCATTCTTCATGGAGTGCTGCTTCAGGCCTGGGGCACCTGGGACAAGGGGAAGGCTGGCAGGGGAGGTCAGCAAACCCGTTCCATGATGGCAAGGTCGCGAGAAGATGTTTTCTGGCATCTGTGGTTGGGACAGATCACCACTGCCGTTCTCATGGGCTTGCACACCGACTCACCACGCAGCTGAAGGAAGAAGCAAAAGCCACACACCAGATAGAATCACGAGGAAGCGACGGCCCTGTTCCTGCAATGTGCCTTTATTGCCCTCTGCTGGCCAAATTTAACATGACACCCGCGGCTCAGGCGATCACCGTTAACACACCAGAGGTACAAATTTGGAACAGAAAATTGGTTTCTGGCACAACACTGAAGGCAGTTCTGGCCTATACAATTAGAACTTGTCTAAACAAGCAAACATCCCGTTTTCCCTCACTCAGTACTAAACAAAGAAAACGTGTGACCTCAAAACCTGTGCTAAACCGCCTGCAGCGTAAATTCTGCAACATCCGGGTGTCCACTCCAGTTTAATTCTGACACCAACTCAGTGACTGATCCCAACACTGGGCTCTCTATTTAGATGCCAGTCAAACCCTCAGGTTTCTCAGTGTACGGGCAGGGTGCAAACCGGAGTTCTCACGGTTCGCGCAACGCCATCTCCCCAGGTTCAGTTCATTTGCTTCAGCTGCTCACAGAATTCAGAGAATAACCTACATTGCTGCTTCATTATAGCGAGCGCTCCAAAGGCTACAGATTGCCCGTGTGTGCCCATTGCTTTTTGTCTACTAGACAGAGACGAGAGTCACCTGGGAAGAGGGACCTCCGTTGAAAATGCTTTGAAACATCGGCTCGGCTTGTGAGCACGTCTGCAGGGCAGTTTCATGGATGGGGAAGAGCCCCGAACACTGTGGGCAGTGTCAACCCTGAGCTATAAGCTTCCCAGTGTGGGTGGTAGGGACCGAACTCTGACCCCTTTCAAGAGCAGTAGGTGCTCTTACCCTCTGAACCATGTCTCCAGCACCCCCCACATTCCAAAATTGCATTTTATTTTGGAAATGGAAGGCAAGCAGTTACGGCGTGATGTTCTTATTGTTTTCTCAGCCCTCTTCAAGTTTTTTTTAAGAGCGTCTCTCTCTCTCTCTCTCTCTCTCTCTCTCTCTCTCTCTCTCTCACACACACACACACACACACACACACACACACACACACACACACGTGTGCGTGCATTTGTACCTGAGCACACATGGAACATTTGTGGAAATCATTTTGCTCTCTCTTCCACGTGGTCTCTGGGATTGAACTTGGTTTTCAGTGTTGGTGGTGAGCACTTTACCCCCCTGAGCCACCTCCCTGGCCCTGGGCTCTTGTCCAGCGTGGTTCACTGCTTATAGACTACCAAGAGAAGATGCCTAGCCGGGGTCTTTCTTTGCTGTGTGGAGTCTGTACCTCTTATGAGATATAGATATAGACACAGAACCTCTTATGGGACACAAATAGGCGGATAAATCAGTGTTGTCTTTATAAATGATAGCAGCATACCATAGGATTTCCGTAGATAACAACAACTGAACATGAATTTTTTACCTATTAGAAAAACCCTATGCATGACTATTGAAGTCAGTAAAGATTTGAGGTTAGCCAAATTGAGAAACTCAAGTCATATGGCTTCCTGTATTTGTGACTTAATCTAGAGGCTATGCAGGAAAAGAACTGACCTCTTAAAACCTACAGTTCTCGTATTCACTGTCAAAGTGGAAATCCCCAGATTTCTCAGAAAGACTTTTTACTAACTTTAATAAAACCAATTGCCAGAAATTATTATGAAACTAAGGAAGTATCGGATGTTACTACCCTAAAAGCCCTAAGTGACAATGACCTGGGCGATTGAGTTTTCCTTACAGTGGTCACTAAGGACTTGGATGTTCCTGTCTCTTTGAGAAGTCGACATTCCTAAACCTTCTCTGTTTCTTTCAAATTTGTTTTTTGTTCCCATTTGTATGTGTGTGTGTTTTCCCTGCGTGTGTGTCTATGTCTCACACTCATGCCTGGCGTCTGTGCTGGGCAGAACAAGGGATCAGATCTCTTGGAACTGGAATTAGAGATAGTTGTGAGCGGAGAAGTAGGTACTGGGTATGGAAGCCAGGACCTACGGGAGAACAGCCCCTGAGGCTTCTACTCCAGCCCTGAAGATTTATTTCCATTCTATTTTATGTGCATGGGCATTTTGTTTGAATGTATACCTGTGCAACACATGCATGCAGTGCCTCTGGCAGCCGGAAGAAGGTGCTGGATCCCTGAACTGGAATGACAGTGGTTGCCAAACATCTCTGCTTTCTGTGCTTAAAACCATAGTACCTCTTATGGAATGCTAATACACTGGATACTAAATATAATATACAAATGGATAAAGCCAGATTGTCTTGGTAGTAGGATCAAACTATTACCAAGCATTTGCTTTCATATATTGTTTTAATAAACATTAATCAATTAATCTGTGTCCATTATTGATACCAGAGATAGAAATTTAACAAATTCAGTTCCTATTCTCAAAGACTTTAGAGTCTAGTTGATAGGATAACATGTTAATATTGTGGAATATGAAATAGAAATAGCCCTGGGATACAAAGAAGAGGCTCGAAAGTCAAACATCTGGATTGGTAGACAAATGGCTCAACAAATGGTTATGAAGCACCCACATCAAGCGTCACTTCACATCTAGATGACCATAATGAGCCTATATATAGGAGAACAGCCTCAAGAAAGTGTTGTGGGATGATGCTCTTGTACACTGTAAAGATTTATCACTCGTATTGGTTTAATAAAACGCTGACTGGCCACTAGCCAGACAGGAAGTATAGGCAAGGCAATCAGACTAGGAAAATACTGGGAAGAGAAAAGGCAGAGGCTGTCATAAGCCAGACGCTGAGGAAGCAAGACGAGAAGGCCTTACTGAGGAAAGGTACCAAACCAAGCGGCTAGACATAGATAAAAATTATGGATTAATTTAAGTTGTAAGAGCTAGTTAATAGTAAGTCTGTGTTAATAGGTCAAACAGTTTATAATTAATATAAGCCTCTGTGCGTTTCTTTGGGATTAAAGGCGTGCGCCACCACCACCTGGCCCTAATGTTATATGACCATTGCACATTCATCAAAACAAGAAATTAGGGGGCTGGCGAGATAGCTCAGAGGATAAGAGCACTGGCTGCTCTTCCAGAGGTCCTGAGTTCTGTTCCCAGCAACCACATGGTGGCTCATAACCATCTGTAATGAGATCTGGTGCTCTCTTCTGGCCCACAGGGATATATGCAAGCAGAAAATTGTACATAAAATAAATAAATTTAAAAAAAAAAAACAAGAAATTAGCACCTGTTCATGGGTGCTCATTGAGGACAGACTTTATTCAAGTCTTACGGCTTTTCCTTTTTCTCTAATGTCCCATCTGTGTTCCAGGACTCTGGCTGCAGTAAACAAGAGAAGTTTCTTGTTTACATTAGAAACCTAGAACAAGACAATCCAGGCTGCCCAGTAGTGCTCTGAGGTCAGAAAGGGATACATTTTCCTCCTTTGATGCAGCTGAGGGCTTCGAGGCAGGCAAGCATAGAAAGGGAGTTTAGCTGGGGCCCCTGTTTGGTTTTGCCTAGTGTCCCCTTCATTTTAACAATGTGCTTGTAATCCTAATTCCTTTCCCTTCATCGGGCTACAAGTACTGTACTCCCAGCCCCAGACAACAGCTTCCTCAGCCCTAGTGACAATCTAGCCAGTTTCTATTCGGTACGTTCCCAGTGGATCCAGACGTGAAGGACAGATGGGGTGGACGGGCTGGAACTGATTCCGGTTACATAGAAATGAGGAAATCCTGTGTCCTCTAGTAAACTTGGAGGGAGAGCCTCCCACTTCCCAGCTAAGGTCTATGCACAGTTGGGCGTACGTTTGGTTAAAATCAGACGGGTAGGGACGTGCTCAGCCAGAAAAATAAATTATATAAACTATCATTCAGAATAGAAAAGCATCCAAACTATGCTGCCTGGTATCCACCTCCTTCTTGTGTTGAATCCCATAAAAGGCCCCCCCAAAGTGTCAGGGGGGCCTGAGTACCTCCACTCACACTGCACGCCTTTTTGTTTGTTTGTTTGTTCTTGGGGAGCTTCTGTTGTTGTTTTGTTTTGTTTTTTGACGGTGTTTCTCTGTGTTGCCTTGGCTGGCCAGGAACTAGCTCAGTGGACCAGGCTGACCTTGAACTCAAGAGGTCCACTTGCTTAGGGCCTCCTGAGTGCTAGGTTCAAAGGCGTGTGTCACCACGCCCAGTCAGTGCATTCCCATTTAACCCGTACTATTGTTTAGTTCAAAATACAACTATCTTGATTCTTTTGCAAATCTGTGTGAGCCTTTCTTTTATTCTATTTTTGCCTGAGACCGAGAACTTGGAAATACCCACCCCAACCACAACCACCAGTCAAAGCTTTTTCCTCTAAAATCTATAACTTTGTATTCCAACATAGCCACTGGATCTCAGTCGTCTCATCGAATTATAAGACAGCTTTCCTGGCCGGGCGGTGGTGGCGCACGCCTTTAATCCCAGCACTCGGGAGGCAGAGGCAGGTGGGTCTCTGGGAGTTCGAGGCCAGCCTGGTTTAAAAGAGCTAGTTCCGGGACAGGCACCAAAGCTACAGAGAAACCCTGTCTCGAAAAACCAAAAAAAAAAAAAAAGGGCTGGAGAGACGGCTCAGTGGTTAAGAGCATTGCCTGCTCTTCCAGAGGTCCTGAGTTCAATTCCCAGCAACCACATGGTGGCTCACAACCATCTGGAATGAGGTCTGGTGCCCTCTTCTGGCCTGCAGACATACACACAGACAGAATACAAAATAAATAAGTAAATAAATATTAAAAAAAAAAAGACAGCTTTCCTGAAATAGCATTTTTTATAGATATTGTGAAACACTACTTATTCATGCATAGGGCAAAATCGAGTCCAAAAGAACCCAGAGCATTTGAAGATGGGCAGAATAAGTGAGGGTTCTGTTAGTGAGAAGGGAAATTAGGAACTGGTAAATTAGAACAACAAAATAATCACTGACTTTAAAAGGGGAGCATAGCCGGGCGGTGGTGGCGCACGCCTTTAATCCCAGCACTCGGGAGGCAGAGGCAGGCGGATCTCTGTGAGTTCGAGGCCAGCCTGGTCTACAAGAGCTAGTTCCAGGACAGGAACCAAAAGCTACAGAGAAACCCTGTCTCGAAAAATCAAAAAAATAAATAAATAAATAAATAAAAATAAAAGGGGAGCATAGCTCAGAACTTAAAAATCAAAGGTTTCCAGCGCCAATGGAAACAGAGCCAGCACGTGACTGACACACCCCCACTAATGGAGGCTAAGAAAACGACGCCACACTCTCAGGTGAGTGAGGATGCTTACGGAGAGTCGCTGAGATAGATGTTCATTTGCCTTCTTAGCAGGGCACTAGCTCTTGTGGGAAAATAACTGAAATAAACAGAGTTGAGGTGTGTTGTGTTATTTTAAATACAGAAGTAAGAGTTGGGCGTGGTATCGCACGTCTGTAATGCTAGGCCTGGGAAGATCTGTGGTGGAGCAAACTTCGGGAAGGGAAAGCAGCAGCTGTGTTCTCAGGACTGTGTGACCCCATACGCTGTATACACACACACACACACACACACACACACACACACACACACACACACGGTTAGGTACAATTACATACCTATGTAGGAATCCAGCTTGCCATGACTCCTGCCATGGGGGCCTAAGTGCTATCTAGCCTGCCAGGTGGCCCTGGTTTGCATTCTGTTTCATTTGGGTTCCCTTGTTGTGATAAAATGCTGACCAAAGCCAAAGTGGGGAGCGCTTAATCCAGGAGGGGCAGTCATGGCGGAAACTCAAGGCAGGAGTTGAAAGGGAGACCATGAAGGAACACTGCGTACCGGCTCTCTCTACGTGGCTTGCTCAAATTTCTTTTTATACCACCCAGAACCATGTGGGGGTGGCATGATCCCCTGTGGGCTAGACCCTCCTGTATCAACCACTCATCAAGAAAATACCCCACTGACTAGACTACAAGCCTAGAGGGGACGTTTTCTCAACCGAACCTCTCTCTTCTCAGATGACAAATGACTGACCAGCATATTCCAAATTCTACAAGACGAGCAAAGTCTTCACCAAAGCCAATTAAGCCTTCTGAGGCAGACCTGTGTCCCCTAGCTAATATTTGACACGAGAAGAGATTCTGAAAAAGTCTAGGGTGGGGGCCAATGAGATGGCTCAGTGGCTAACGGAGTTGTTGCCAAGCCTGATGACCTAGTATGATTCGCCAGAACCCAAATACCCACATGGTAGGAGAGACCCTACTCTTTTTTTTATTTTTTTATTGATATTTATTGAGCTCTACATTTTTCTCTGCTCCCCTCCCTGCCTCTCCACTCCCCCGTCAATCCTCCCTCAAGGTCCCCTTGCTACCAGTTTACTCAGGAGAGCTTGTCTTTTTCTACTTTCTACTTCCCATGTAGATGAGATCTATGAGCCGGGCGGTGGTGGCGCACGCCTTTAATCCCAGCACTCGGGAGGCAGAGGCAGGCGGATCTCTGTGAGTTCGAGACCAGCCTGGTCTACAAGAGCTAGTTCCAGGACAGGCTCCAAAACCACAGAGAAACCCTGTCTTGAAAAACAAAACAAAACAAAAAAAAAAGAGATCTATGTGAGTCTCTCTTAGTGTCCTCATTGTTGTCTAAATTCTCTGGGATTGTGATTTGTAGGCTGGTTTTTTTTGCTTTATGTTTAAAAACCACCTATGGGTGAGTACATGTGATAACTGTCTTTCTGTGTCTGGGTTACCTCACTCAAAATGATGTTTTCCAGCTCCATCCATTTTCCTGCAAAATTCAAACTGTCGTTATTTTTTTCTGCTGTGTAGTACTCCATTGTATAAATGTACCACATTTTCCTTATCCATTCTTTGGTCGAGGGTTATTTAGGTTGTTTCCAGGTTCTGGCCACAACAAACAAAGCTGCTATGAACATAGTTGAGCACATGTCCTTGTGCCACAATTGAGCATCCTTTGGATATATACCCAAAAGTGGTATTCCTGGAGACCCTACTCTTATAAATTGTTCTCTGCTTCACACACGCACCATGGCATGAGCATATACTCTCATGCACACGTATACACATGCAATATAAAGAAGTGGATGTAAAGAGAGGAGGGAGAGAGAAAGAGAAAATCCAGTTGTCTTACTACTGGCTGTGGGCTTTTGATTAACGGTTTATCAACCCTTCCCTCTCACACTATGGTGACTGGTCCTTCTTTCTCCCTCCAACCCAAGACATGCTTTTGTTGGCAAGCCTTAAAAAATTGCATTTGACATCGACTTGGGTTTGCTTGCCTCTTTCTCCTGTCTCTTGGTAACAACAACCTTTGGTGACCACTTCTCATACATTGGTCCTTAGTGCTATGACTTATTACCTAAGACAAAGCTGCTTAGCAGAGGAAGGGCTTATGTTGGCTCACAGTTCGAAGGCCCTCATCTACCACAGTGGGCAAGTCATGGCGACAGACCTGCTTGATCTGTAGCTCTGAGGATGGGTGAGTGTGTTCGGTTTTTCCTCATTCCTTTTTATTTGTTCTGGGCCCATGGGATGGTGCCACTTATATTTAGGGCCAGTTTTTCCATTCTCAGTTAAACCATTTTGGAAATATCTTCATAGATAAACCCACGATGTCTTCTGTCAGTGCCCTAGGTATTTCCTAATACTATTAAGTTGGCAATAAAAATGGATCATTATGCTGGCTTTCTGCAAAGCAATCTTATTTAAGAGATACAGATGCAAATGTATCCATTGTAACTAACAAAAGGGGTGACCCTTTAGTCTGCATTTGCCCTTGAATGCACACTTTCAGCTTGTAATAAACTTCACATGAATCCCTTAAAACACACCGCTGCCACTATGGTCAGGTGACTTATTCTGTTCAATATTTTAAATGGCTAGCAAGCCCGTTGTGGTGCGTACTGTAATCTCGGCATCCATGAGGCTGAAGCTGGAGGATTTCAAGATGAGTTTGAGGCTAGCCTAGGTTACACACACACACACACACACACACACACACACACACACACACAGAGAGAGAGAGAGAGAGAGAGAGAGACCCTTAAATGACAAAAATAGTAACTGTTAAATTGGATTTTGTAGCGAATCATACAATTGAAAGACCCCCGGAGTGGGGAGACTCTCACTCAATTCTCGGATAACACGACCCCCCAAGAACTCACGAGAGAGACCTTCCTTGTTGCAATCACACGAGGTTTATTGACAGGAACCAGCGCACTGGGGCCGACTCATATCCCACACAGCGGTAAAGGAGTTCAACCCCACAGTAGCTGGGAGGAGTATTTAGGTGAAGAAACCACAACCCAAAGGGGGTAAGGAGGGCGTCATTGGAAAATTTCGAAAATACTAGTGATAATCACAAGGCGGTAACTCCCGTTTCTCAAGATTATAATCTAACTTTATGATCAGCTAGTTCCTGGAACAGAGTCACTGAACCAGCTAATCTAGATTTTTGGCTTTTCTCTTCCTGCTAGATTTTTGGCTCTTCTCTTCCTGCTAGAGGGGTCTGGATTTATCCGGGTCTTTCACAATCAACAAAACATAAATAACCAGGTGAAACTTCTTTGGGAGCCATTAGTCCTCTGACCAAGGGGGAGCTGCATTTTGATCTAAATCTAACAGTAGAAAAGAGGTAGGAGATGGGGGTGGGGTGGGGGAGAAGACTGAATGAGAGCTGTTTTCCAAAGCCCAGGAAACCAGGCAAGATGCACAGTGAATTGATGTGGGATGCCCCTCTATATGCTGTGAGTATGTCCTATCACCATTGGTTAATAAAAGAACTGATATGGCCCAAAGCCAGGTGGGAAATCTAAGCAACGATAAAAGGAAAAAGAAGGTGGAGCCAGGGAGATGCTAGCAGCAGCCAGGGAAGCAAGATATGAGGTAACAAGCCACGAGTCTTGTGGTAAAATATAAAATAATAGATATGGGTTAATTTAAGTTGTAAGTGCTAGTTAATAATAAGCCTGAGCTAATAGGCTAAACAGTTTGCAATTAATATTAAGCCTCTGAGTGATTATTTGGGAACTGGTTGGCGGGAGAGGAACCATGAATGACAGTTGGGGGGGGAGGGAAAGCGTGTGTGGAACACAGCTTGAGGCTGTGGGTTCTTTCCTTCAATTATTGCCACCAGGCCTGGCTGCAAGCACCTTTATCCATTGAGCTGTCTCCCAGGTCCAGGTTTCTATAAGCTGGAGTGACCAGGGATTGCTGCTCTAGAAGGTACAGGGAGTTTCTGGCCGAAGATTCTTAAATGTCTCACGATTGGCCTATAGTTACCTGAGAGGTGGGTTCTCTGTCGCCCAGGTGTGCCTAGAACTCTCTGTGTAGCTCAGACTGGCTTTGAACTCTTGGCTGTCCTGTCTTACCCTTCCAAGTGTTGGGATTGCAGCTGTGAGCTCCACATCTGGCTAAAACCAAGCTGTCCTTTGACTCACAGGTATTTAAATGTCTTCGTCTTGAAGAAGCAGGCATTTTCAGCCGGTGCGGTTTTTGCTATTTTCTTGGCCTGGCAAGGTAGTCTTGCTTTTGTCTGGCTAACTATTTCCTTTAGGAGTTGGAGCTATGGGACGGTGCTACCAGGAGGTCATGTGTTCGTCCCCAGACGTCTTGAAAACTGTTATCCTCTCAAAACCTCTCTGGTCCTTCATCTGAGCTCTGGGTCACCAGTTCTGATTTTTTTTTTATTTCATGTTTTAAATCCTGTCCTACATAGCTTTGCTGCCCAGTAGATCAGTCTTTTAGTTCTAATGGTGTTCTTTAAACCCCATAGGCTGCTCCCTAGCACAGTGTGGCACTCGACAAGTTTATCTGGCTGAGATGAACCCATATTAGGTCGTCTGTGGCCAAAAGTGGGGCTCAGAATCCCCAAACTGTAACTCAGCTGCACAGAACAGGCCTGTGCTTCAGGAACACCTGTTGGGTCAGTTTTGGTGGAGTCTGAGGTGGATCTCAAGTAAATCAAGTCTTCTTGTCTTATTGCGAGGAAATAAATACTCCAAGTAGTTTTGGTGGGAACAGAATTGTGGGCAGCAACCTGGGCAACCCAGGCTGGGCCAGGGCTGGATCCAATCCTCCCTTACTTGACTGAATGAGGGTCTTTGCCATGAGGTCTTTTACAATGCTTAGAGATGAAGCCCTGTCTACACTCTACAACTGAGCTACATCCCCGCCCCTTTAGAGACTGACTGTCTCAATAAGCTGCCCACTCAGGCCTTGAACTTGCGATCCTCCTGCCTTAGCCTCCATAGTAGCCACCGCCAGGGATGACAGACCCGTACTATCAAGCCTGGCTACAACGCGATTTGGGTTTCCGGGTGCAAATCACCCAGCCATGTGTCACAGCCATGCCCAGTGACCTAGCCAGCGTCACTGAATCCCTCTGCCTGAACCCCTGCAGCCATAGCGCGCCCTGATGGGGTGGGCATTGGGGGCCAGACCCTGGAAGGAAGCCCAGTGGGTGCTGGAGAGAGGCTCCGAGGGAAACCCCAAGGGGAGGAAGGAGGAGCTGGGAATCCAGCCCAGCCCGCCGACTTGCGCAAGAGAGGACCAGCCCCGCGGGGTCCCGCGTCTCCAGCTGCACCCACCCGACACGGTCCCAAGCAAAAGCGAAAGGAAGCCGAGCGGTCCGGCGTGACCCGGCGTGGGCGGGGCGGTGGCCGCGCGCCCCAGCTCCGCGGGGACCATGCGGCGGCTTTGTGACTTCACGGGTTTCGCAACAAACCTGGACCGCCCGCGCCCCACCCACCCGGCTGCCGGTCCGCCCTCCGCCCTCTCGCCCCTGAGCGCTTCCCTCCCTTCGGGGCTGGGCCTGCCCCGGCTGTTCCGGAGCCTCCGTCCCGCCGCACGTTAGCTGTCTGTGTGTCGTGGCCACCTCCTCCAGGCAGCCCGCAGCAAGCCGGCTTCGTGGCCCGACTAGCGCAGCGCCCTCTCACCGCGATGCTGGGCTTCTTCAGGGGAATGGCCTTTGTCCCCTTCTTCCTGGTGACATGGTCGTCCGCAGCCTTCATCATCTCCTACGTGGTCGCGGTGCTCTTAGGGCACGTCAGTCCCTTTCTCCCCTACATCAGGTGAGGGGCAAGTGGGGCGTCAGGGACCAGGGGATCGAGTCCATAAGACGGCGCGGCTGAGAGGGAGGGAAGGTGTCCAGGCCAGGCACAGCGGCGTCTTCTTGAGGTAGGGGCAAGGTGTGACAATGAAAGATGGTCTCTGACACCGCCTCCCACCTCTCCCGGCCTGTATAGAGAGACAGGGAGCGCGAGCTGGGCTCTGCCTTTATGAGGAACATTGCACAGAGCAGTCGCATCCCGAGGACCATCAGAAGGTACCTGGGGTATGGGATAAAATCTGGGGAAGAGCCGTCATGCGTGGCATCGAAGCAAGGATAGTTCTGAATCAACGCGGTTTGTTATACGTAGACCCAGGCATGTGCCAAGCTGTACCTCTTACTCCTTCACTTTCCAAAAACTCCTGGTCCCTCTCCTCCCTCCTCCACTCTCTGAGCCTGACTGATCTCACTAGGTAGCCCTGGCTGGCCTTGAACTCACAGAGAGCTGGTATGAAAGCTACCAGACAGAAACAGAATCTAACATCCTGGTCAGAAACAGAATTTATGCCCTGGTTACCCTGTGCCAACAGCAACACAGAGTTACTGTCAGATCCTGGGGCCTGCCTCAGACTCTCTTGGACCTGGAGCCTCCAAAGTCAGAGGCCTGAAGTTGTCAAAAAAACCTGTGACAATTGCGTTACTACGTAACGTTTTCTATTTTGTCTTCATCTTTCCCGAGGGCCACTTTATCCACAGTAGGGACAACAGCTTGGTCCTCTTTAATGGCTATGTGTTTAGTGACAGTGGTAGCTTTGCCTTTGGAGGAACTTTAATAATGGGTCCCGTGTCCCTGAAAAAAAAAAAACCTTGGCGTGGTACTCGTGGCCCACGTCTGTCCCAGGTACCCGTCTCCTTCCTCTCATTTCTGAATCAAGATACGCCCTCCCTTTGATGTATATATAAATGAGCTGCTGGCCCTTCTGGGGAAATCCTAGCTATGTTTTTCCTCGATCTGAAGTTCCTTCCTAGCTAACGTGTGATTGGCCAGGCTATCAGAGACAAGGCTGCAATCTTTATGTCTGATGTAGTTATGATTGATGTTCCCCTAATGTGACCCTCAAACGGGAGAAGATCAGAGTGGGTAAATCAGCCAAAATAAGGCGAGATGCTGAAATCAGAGACGCTCCAAGGAAGAGGATAACAAACTAAGAAGGAAAGCCTTAAGGACGGGACACAGAGTCACAAGGCGGACCCCCTATGGCTAGGAACTACAAGCCAAAACAAACCTAAGATTGTCCAAGTGTGCCTGCAGATTTGGGTAACTGTCTTCTACCTTTATAGCCGTGGGGACACTGCGCCTTTGACATAGGGGTGGTGCAGGTAAGAGCTAGACATCATGTAGCATGTGGGCACTGTTTGTCTAGCAATGCACAAAACCCTGGCCTTAGTCCCCAGTACTAAGAAAAGCAAGAAGAAGAAAAATAATGTTAAAAAAAAAAACCAAAAACCTCCACAGGCAGATCTCTGAGGCCAGCCTGGTGTGTACATAGTGAGTTCCAGGACAGCCAGGGCTACAAAGAGAGACCTTTTCTAAACAAACAAAAACCCCTCTACTTCTGTATTTACCAGTTATCTCGGCGGATCTTCCTCTCTCTTCCCCTTCCCTCTTCTCTACTCCTCTCTTCTCTCCACGTCTCTGTATCTCCTCTAATCACACGGCCTTTCCTTTCTATGTCTGTCTTGATTTCTGTTTTTTTTTCTTTTTTTGTTTCATTTTTTTGTAAGGCAGGGTCTTGCTACGTAGCCCAGACTAGCTTCATACTCGTGGCAATCCTCCTGTCTTAGCTTCCCGAGTACTGAGATTAGAGGCCTGAGTGACCACATCCAACCACGTCTCCTTCTCCTTTCCTTCATGACCTGGGCACCCCTCTGTATCCCATGCTGCCGTCTCCACCCTCCTGACCCTAGTCACCCAAGTAGCTGGCATAAAAACCGGCTGCTCCTGAGTCCGGCTCCCTTCTGTTTTGTTGTTGCTCTAGCCTGAACCTTGGGATGCAAGGCCAGTCAGCTGCCGAGCAGTCTCTGCAGTTCTTCCCACACTGTAGATACACGCACACCTCTGCATGTCACGGCCACAGCTGTCTAGACATCTACAAAAATTCTCGACTCTTTCTTCAAACATCATCTTAGCAAAACCTGTCCTAATAATACCTGGAAGAGTAGCTGAAGATTTAAAACTGCCTCCTGCTACCCTTGGACTCCTATAACCGGTCTATGTGTGCACATGGATGTGTGTGCACGCATGAGATCCTTGGCGTACAAGTAGCCGTCACAGGACGATTTGTTGGAGTCAGTTTTCGGCTGATGCCGTGTGGTTCCCAGGGATCAGACTCTGGCTGTCAGGCCTGGCAGCAAGCGGTTTTACCCGCTGACCCATCTGGGAGGCTATACGGTTTTAGCACACCCATTTCAATTGTGTGGTTCACTTGCCATCGCTGGCCCGTGGGTCTCCCAGGGCAACCACGGCTATAGTCCAACTGCTTGAAGGCACCAGGGGACAACCACAAGCATCATTCCTGTCTTTTCTTCACCCCAGTATTCATTGCCTTCTAACAAATCAGGATTGTAAGATCCAGGAGAGTTCTGAAAGCGGGTGGAGCCCAGTGCGGGCCTCACATCTTCAAGGCCCTGGACTGGATTCCCAGCTCCACATAAATACACGCATGTATAGAAAAATGCCCCCCCTTCCCTCCCCAGCCTGTTCACTCCAGGTCATAGCAGATCCCTATAAGACAAGACCGGCCAATTGGGTGTTTGGTTGGCGATGTGCCGTTTCTCCCTGCACCGTTTGGCCATTGTGGTAGTCTGGTATTTTTAGCGCACTTATGAAATAAGAGGGAAACCACTTGCCAGGACGGCTTTAAAGTCAGCTTCCTTCTTATCAGATAACTTCTCTTTGTGACACTGTTGACGACCTTTTTTTGGTTTGGTTTGTCTTTTGAAATGAAGCCTTAAGTAGTCCAGGCTGGCCTCAGACTTGATCTGAAACCAAGGATTATCTTGGACTATTTATTAGCCTTCCTGCCTCCGCCTCTCAAGTGCTTGAATAAAGGGTGTGGACCACCAGGCCCAGTGAGTAGCACCATTATTCTTTACTACGTGGCATAAATGTTCAGATGGTTCTGAGACGTGGAAAGAAACTGAAATTCCTACATAAATAAAATAAATAATAAAAAAATAAAGAAAATGTCCCCTGTTTCCCATTTGCTAGCACTATTGGTGAAGTTTGGGAAAGAAACAGACCCTTCATACATTGCTCCTGGGAATGTAAATCGATTTTAAATTTTAAAATTTATTATTATTGTTATTGATGGGTGTTTTGCCTACATGTATGTCTGTGCACCATGCGCATGCCTGATGCCCCAGGAGGCTAGAGAAAGTGTTGGATCCCCCAGGACTGGAGTGACAGACAGTTGTCAGTCTCCGAGTGGGTGCTGAGAACCAATCCTGGGTCTTTTGGAAGAGCAGGCAGTGTTCTTAGCCATTGAGTCTTCTTTCCAGCCCTTGATTTTTAATTGTATGGAGGGACTTTAGTGAAGATTTTTACAGGAAGGATGACACATCCTGTGATGTGCCCCTTTTTTTCAGGAAAAGTATCCTGCAGGGTTGCCTGTCTGTGTGAAAGACATGTCTATCGGGAAGGTTGCTCGGTGTTTCTAGTTACTCATTTAGTTATTTTCTGCGTGTGACAAGGTCTCGCCCACTGAGTTGCGACAAACTTTGTCATTTTCAGTAAGCCTGGAAACTATTAAAATAGCCATAACAAAGGGCTTGCTAGACAAATAGATTAGCCAGAGAATGAAGTGCTTCAAGCTAGAGCCTCCGTGTGGTATCTTATCTTTGAATCACTGCATTCTGATGGTTAAATGTCCAAGATACATTCTTACCTGGAGAAAAAGCAAAACTTGCTATCTGCAGTTAGAAACAAGAGAGGAGAAAGCCAAATGCGCTTGTATCAACTTGCACGAAGATTACTCGGAAACTGGGTTTGTCAGAGCGCAACTTAATCTCAGCACCCAGCAGGGGCAGGATTTGAGGAGGTTGCCACAGTCTCAAGGACAGCCTGAGGTAAAGAAGACTTTTAGCAGCCACCAAAGAACTAGGGGCTAAACTCAGAGCTGGGAGCACAGGCTTAGCCAGGTGTGGTGGGGCACGCTTTTAATCCTCAGCATTCAGGAGGCAGAAGCGGTCAAATCTCTGTGAGTTCAAGACCAGCCTGGTCTACATAGCAAGCTGCAGGAAGGACAGAATAACAGACTAAGACCCTGTCTCAAAAAAAAAAAATCCCACAAACAACAACAACAACAAAAAAACCAAAATAAAGCAAAAAAACACATGCTCAGCCTGGACCAGGTCCTGGGTCATCACCAGCTCCTCAGATAGACCAATAAAAAGTGTTTGTGGCAGAGGGCTGCTGAGATCAGTAAGACGTTATAAGAATCTTCCTGGCATATCTTTATCTGTTTTCAACATTTTAAACAAACAGGCTCTCTATCCCATAGTTAAATTAGAAACACAGAATCAGACCCACTGCACGCAGTAAGTTGGAGTATAGAAAGCGGTATTTTTGTGTGCGCTATAAACCAGTTTATGCAAGGGTATCAAAACCAAGAACAAACGAAAACTAGCTCCTAGGATTAGGCCACGCCCACACTCCCAAGCGCAAGCAACCAGACCTAATTTGGAGTTTCTCTTTCCTCCTCCAGGTGCTCTAGAATCCTCTTATCTTCAGGGGCTTCCGCCCGTAACCACCCAGGCGGTACTCTTGAGCCTTCCTTGACACCTGCTCGCGTCAGCCACGTGACCCTACACTCTTAGAGTTCTGTCAGTCCTGGGTCCTGGACTGGCCTCTTGTAAGCGGATCCACCTTAGTTTCTGTGGGAGTGTGGTCTGGCGAGACAGCGTATGTGGTCTTTGAGCACCTATGCAGTTCCTCACCGCCATAATTTCTGCTCAGTAAACAACGGCAGAAACCCCAGCTAGCTGTAGAATTAAGACACTGCAAAGCGGGAACCAGTTAAATAGTAAAGGATATGAAAAGTCTGGTCAGGACTTTAATTTCAAGAGGAAAATTACACCTGGATATGGTGGTATACTCCTTTAATTACAGCACTAGGGAGGCAGAGGCAGGTGGAGCTCTGTGAATCTGAGGCTGGTCAGGACTACAGAGGAAGAGACTGTCTTTAAAAAAAAAAAAAACATCAAACTGTGGTGGCTCATCCTTATAATCTCAGCACTTGAGAGGCAAAGGGAGGTGAGTTCAAGGCCAGCCTAGGCTACCTATTGAGATGCAGTTGAGTTAGGGCTACAGAATGATCCTAAACGAAGTAGCTAGTAGTTGTGGTTTGAGAGAAAACGGCCCCAAAGGGAGTGGTACCATTTGGGGGCGTGGCCTTGCTGAAGGAAACGCTAACTGTGGGGGCAGGGCTGGCTTTGAGGTCTCTTTCACTCAGACTGCGTCCAGAGTGACTTTGAGTCGACTTCCTGTGTCCTGCAGCGCGGCACTCGGCTCCAGCAGCAAGTTTGCCTGCACATCGCCGTGTACCTTGTACTTTGCCACGGTGATAACGGACTGAACCACTGAAACTGTAAATTAGCCACCCCAATGATAAGAGATGAGATGCTGTGATCGTGGTGTCTCGCCACAGCAATAGGAAACCTACCAAAGACAGTATTACTACCAAAAAGAAAAAAAAAGAAAAAGAAAAGAAAAAGAAAACTCTCTTCAAAAACTTGGCCACCGCCACATGAGTGGGAAGCCAGGCCAAACATCTAAAGTTAATGGCCACAGGAGCTCTGCCGTGATGGCCCACGTTGCCTTTCCGTGAGCGCAGTTGCATTGCCATGGGAGCATAGCATATGATAACGTCTTTTTTTTTTTTTTTTTTTTTTTTTTTTTTTGGAGCCTGTCTTGGCTGGTCTCGGCTGGGATTAAAGGCAGCGCCACCACTGCCCGGCTTATTTTTGGTTTTTTGAGACAGGGTTTCCCTGTAGCTTTGGAGCCTGTCCTGGAACTAGCTCTTTGTAGACCAGTCTGGCCTCAAACTCACAGAGATCTGCCTGCCTCTGCCTCCTGAGTGTTGGGATTAAAGGTGAGAGCCACCACTGCCCGGCTACAAATTGAGATTGAGAATTTAGGTTTGAAAGTTAACAGTGCCCCAATCCTGGACTAGGCAATTTTTTTTTTCCTTTTTGGAGGGAAACAGACTTCTTAAGTCCCCCAGGCTGACCTCAAACCCTGAGTGCTGGGATTAAAGACAGATACTACCATTAACCAACTCAGAGTCAGAATTCTTGTTAAATCCCCCTGGTTGGCCTCAGACTCCTCCAGGTCCTCCTGCTTTAGGCTCCTAAATGCTGGAATTTACAGGTACATGCTGTCGCACTTAGCCACTCCAATGCCTTTAATTTTATATTTACTTATTTATTGTATGTGGCTTGTATACAAGTGAGTGAGTGATGGGTAACCTTCATCTTGGGGTTCATGTTCACCCCATTTGATCATTCTGCATCCAATGAGGGTACATTCCCACCTCATCCCTCCAGGACGGGGTCTCTCCCTCTCTCACTGAGCCTGGCATTAGGCTAATAATCCTCTGTCTGAAGACACAAATAATGTTACATCTCGTGCTCAGCGTCTCCAGCCCCGGGTTAAACTATCACCTTGGGAGTGGGAATCGCGTGCATTGAGTGATAAAGAACATTGTTTGTCCACGCGTGGGGACGTCACGCACCATCAAGCCTGTGTTCGTTGTATTGTTTGAACTTTAAGTGATTGTTCACTGCCTGAGCATAAATTTAGTTTGGAGTATATTCCTCAAATCCCTTGGAATTCTTCAAACTTGGCTTAATTTATATAAATGTAAACACAGGAAATGTGGTCACAGTTGGTTTGCCAGGTACAGCTCGCTTTGAAATCACTGCCTTTCTGATGGCTTCAACAACCTCTAAGCCACGGGTAGAAAAGCTATTCCCGATTGTTGCTGTAAATTCCTCCTTAAGGAGGAGACCAGTGAGGTGGGGTGTGGGACTGGGGCAGGGACAAGCATGCTGGGAAGTCATATACTGGGAGCAGGATGGATTAAGTTCAGCTAGATTGGAAAGCGACTGGTTTGACCCCTTGCTTTCTCCAGTTTCTTGAACCAAGCACCCAGGTATACCTCTATCAATGAAATACATCCCTTAGTGTCTGTGATGGGCTGGTTCCTGGACACCCCGGGAATACAAAATTCCTGAGGACGCTAAAGTCGATGGCTGCTCAAATTCCTTATGGAGAACAGCATATGGTTGCATATAAACCTGCACGGCCTCCTGCATACGTGGCCATCTCTGGATTACTTAGGACATCTAATACAAAGTAAATACTATGAAGATCGCTGTTGAGCAGTATTGTTTAGGGGATAATGACAAGCGCATATATATATAGCACATGTGCAATTTGAAATGTGTTTTGGATTCTTGCTGGGTTGAATCCATGGGTTCAATAGATATAGATAAAGATACAGATATGGATGGTCAACTGCTCGACCTCTGAGCTTGTGTGATGGTATCATTTAGTTTGCTCTTACAAAGAAAATTTAAACAAGGCTCACCCACAAAGCCTCTTGGCTGCCCCTTGCTGTTAATACATTTATTGCATTTCCACATCTGGTGGAAGGGATTGCTCAATGTTTACTTATCGTGTAATATGTAATATCAGAGACTTGACAGACTTATGAAGATTCCTCTCCTCTCCTCTTCTTTTCTTTTTAAACAGGGTATCACTACGTAACCCTGGGTGGCCTGGAACTCAATATATGGACTAGGCTGGCCTTGAACTCACAGAGCTCTGCTTGCCTCTGCCTCCTGAGTTCTGGGATTCAAATCTTTACCACCAAACCCAGCATAAAGACATTTTTCATTTCTAATAAGAACCCTTTTCTTTTACTAATGATAATGTACAAACAATGCTATTATTTATTAATTACTATTATTATTTATTAAATTTTAAGTTAGCATACAAAATGACAAGTTTAGTTATGGAATATGTATACTACTGTGTTTTGTTTTTGTTTATCTTTTCTGAGACAAGGTTTCTCTTTGTAGCTTGGGAGTCTGTACTGGAACTCACTCTGTAGACCAGGCTACACAGAGATCCTCCTGCCTCTGCCTCCTGAGTGCTGGGCTTAAAGGTGTACTCCACCTCCCAGCTGTTTATCTCTTTCTTATAAGGCATCTCCATCCCCCATTCCTCTGTCTTCATCTTGCATGTCCCTTACCCCTTCCACATAGAAGATCATCTTCCATTGTCTTCTTGCCCACCCCCTGCTTCCCAATAATACTATTCCAAAAGTTTGTAGATATGGCCAGATTTTATTTGCTACTTAGAAGCTTTTCATGAAATGTTCTTGAGAAAAAAATTGGCTCATGCAATTAGGTACTGTTTTATCTGTGAGTAGAAACCCCAAATCTGACTATTCTTATCTGATAGATGTAGGAAATTGTGACTCAAATGGTTTGGTTTTCTGATTTTTTTTTTCCACAGAGTTTCACAATATGAGCCTAGGTTGGCCTTGAACTTGAGGTGATCCTCTTGCCTCATCTTCTCATAGTCCGGGAATACAGAGAGAGCAACCACACCTACTTCTTGTTGATGAATTCGGATGGTTTACAGTATGTTTTATTGATCAGTGAATAAATGATAATACTATTTTTAAATAGCTGTTATGTTGACAGCTGCTTATGGTGGCAAAAAGTAGCCGACTATGAGCCTCCTGGGTGTGAAGTAACGCACTGATGATAGTTATTGTGCATCCAGAATCCGGCTTGTCAAAGAGACTTTACAGTTAAATTCTGTTGTTTGAGGAGCCTAGAGTTCTCACCTACTTAATCCCTTCCTGGTCTACAGCAAAGGCATAGTGGTCCCTTCTCATTTCCAAGGGGATCTTTCCTATGACGTGCTGGGGCCAGCAGCCATGTCTCCTGAGAGCCATCTGTATACTTCTCTTCCCAACTCCAGGCTCAGTGTCTTGGATTTTGGTAATCTTTGTTTCCCTTGTAAGGACTTGGCAAATGCTAGCCAACCAAGCATCTTCCAGGGCTGTCTAATAAACATTTGTCAACACATCAGTGGTCCCCCCCCAGTCATTCTTTTTTTTTAATATTTATTTATTATGTATACAATATTCTGTTTGCATGTATGTCTCCAGGCCAGAAGAGGGCACCAGACCTCATTACAGATGGTTGTGAGCCACCATGTGGTTGCTGGGAATTGAACTCAGGACCTTTGGAAGAGCAGGCAATGCTCTTAACCACTGAGCCATCTCTCCAGCCCCCCCCCCCAAGTCATTCTGACGGCTTGCTTTGACTGCCAGGGAATCAAGTTGCTGGACGTTAGGTACAGATCCCTCTGTAACTTGAACAAGCCGTGAAGCCTCTCACATACCCAATTTCTCCCTGAATAAAATGGAATTTATCAAAGACACTCCCCATAAACGTTCAACGAGGCTCCTGAAGGCGCAATTACAAACAGTACAGTAAACATAAAACCATACCAGATGCATAATTAATATTCAATAAGTGATTTAAATTAGGTCTTTTTTTTTTTCAGAGTCTTGCTATGTAGCCCAAGCTGGCCTTGAATTCATAGTTTGCCTGAACCTCCAAGTCCTAGGACTATAGGTGTGTGTCCACCAACTCTTGGCTAGTCTTTTTGGGGGAGTGAGAAGTCACTCATTCAATAAACATATATGTAAATAAATATGTTATTTTCAGGGTGCTTTACGTTCTGCCTGTAGGAATTTGTCTGCCCATTTATTTGTTTATTCATCCATTTACTTATGTGTTTTATTTATTTACTCATTCTTATTATTTATTTATTTTCCTATTTTAACCGAACCCTTCCCTCAGATGAACCATACACTCCGGCAGTGAGCCACATTGTGCCCCTATGGTTTGAAACAGATAAACAAGAAGAAAATACAATTCTGAAAGTCTGAACTTCCAGATCCCATGTCTGATGCCCTACGGACTCTACATCCAGGCTTGTGACATGTGTCTTGGTCTGCCATCAATAGACGAGTGCCCCATCTAGTTGTTTTCTCACGACCTTTCAAAGGTTTTTTACCCCTCATAAGGCCACAGACTTGTCTTGGATAGCGACCGACCTGTTATGCTAGTTCCTTCCCTTCCGAAACACTTGCACCTCTATGCAAGCTCCTGTCCGTCCCTAGCACGCCCAAGGTGGCAAATAAATGCCAAGCACTGTGAGGCGCCTCACTGGTTTTGATTATTTTTTTTTTTACACCCTGAGGCGGAGACAGGAAAGCCTGATGTCCTTATCAGACTTAATCATCTGCAGATGTGGCGCCCGCGGGCTCAGGCTGTCTCTGCCACTATTGTGTTCCTGGCTCTTGTCCCTTCCCCCCTGGTCCGCTCAGCCCTGGGCGCCCCAACAGGGCCGCCTGCACAGGCGTAGTCCTCTCCAGTCCTCCTTGAGTGTAGGAAGCTGGGGAAGTGGGGATGTTCGGCCCTAATCAGGCTCTGACACCAAATGGAAACACCTGGGAGTCCGGGTGTTTGTTCCCAGCCGCTCTTAGCCTCGTTGCACCCTCTTGAAGAGTTAAGTGTCAGCCTTTACCTGCTTTCTGCACGCACGGGCTTCTAGTAGAATTGTCCGCCTGCTTGGAAGTGTGTCTGTCCAACGTGATCGGTTTCCAGCATATACGTTTCAAAGCTGGTTTGGGAAGAGGAAGTGTCCTGAGCCCGTGCAAACCGTTGCATGTTGGGAGCACCTCCGTCATCATTTTTAAGTTGGAAAAGGTGCTTGTGAGAAGCCTGGCGGTTTTAAGGTGGCGCCAATGAAAAGAAAATAGAACATGCCCAACGCTTCTCTGATGGAACTGGGTGCCTGTGTGTGCTCGCTCTTTGACAACGGCTTTCTGAGTCACCTAAGTAACTGATAGACTGCACCTAAGGCTTTCTTTTTTCCCCTCCCGAGACAGGGTTTCTCTGTGTAATAGCCCTAGCTGGCCTGGAACTAACTCTGCAGACCAGGCTGGCCTCAAACTCACAGAGATCCACCTGCCTCTGTCCTTTGAGTGCTGGGATTAAGGCGAGCACCATCACCACCCAGCAAGACTTTCTTTTATTACTAGGAACCTCATTTTGTTACGACAATTGACCAAATGAGCATACGTCTAAGACTCTAACAGCCAGGGGCTGGAGAGATAGCTCAGCGGTTAAGAGCATTGCCTGCTCTTCCAAAGATCCTGAGTTCAATTCCCAGCAACCACATGGTGGCTCCCAACCATCTGCAATGAGATCTGGTGCCCTCTTCTGGACTACAGGCATACATGCAGACAGAATATTGTATACATAATAAAATAAATAAATATTAAAAAACAAACAAACAAAACAAAAAAAGAAAAATGAATTAAAAAAATAATAATAAAAGACTCTAACAGGCATAGTCGACCCATGGCCTACGGGCTGCTTGTAGCCCAGGACAGCTGTGAAAGAGAGTCCCTTCCTGTGGGCTTCCATAGAGTGCTCAGCAGTGATGGATAGTATGGTCCAATTCTTTGTCATTGTGCATAAATCTAGTCATTATAACGCATGCATTTGTGTGCCCTTAATATCTCAACCACGGATTTTTTTCTTTTTTAAAAAATATTTATTTATTTATTATGTATACAATATTCTCTCTGTGTGTATGCCTGCAGGCCAGAAGAGGGCACCAGACCTCATTAAAATGGTTGTGAGCCACCATGTGGTTGCTGGAAATTGAACTCAGGACCTTTGGAAGAGCAGGCAATGCTCTTAACCTCTGAGCCATCTCTCCAGCCCTCAACCATGGAATTTTTCAAGCATATTTTTCAGTTATTTTTGTTTCCAAAACAGTCTCACTCAATTCTTCGTATTGAGTTTACGAGGTGGGGTTGTTTGAGAGACAGTCTTGCTGTTTATTTTAAACACCTTCTAGCTTTTATCTGTGTGTCTTAGGGTTTCTATTGCTGTGAAGAAACACCAAGACCGGGACAGTTCTTATAAAGAAACACAGTTAATTGTGTTGGCTCATTTACAGTTCAGAGGTTCAGTTCATCGTGGTGCTGGAGAGGTAGCTGTGTGTCCTACATCTTGGCTTCCAACCAACAGGAAGTGATCATCTCAATGGGCGTGGCTTGAGCATATATGAGACCTCAAAGCCCACTTCCCCAGTAATACACTTCCTCCAAAAAGACCACACCACTCCAACAAGCCCTACACCTAGTGCCACTCCCTTTGAGGGCCACGTATGTCTTCATGTATGCGTGTGGACATGTGAATGTGCAGATGCAGCTTGTGTGTGTGTGTGTGTGTGTGCACATACTTCTGGAGGCCAAACTCACACACTCAATTGCTCTCCCTCTCAAGACAAGACTGCTCACCGATTCATCTGGGCTGTCTGGGCAGCCAGTGGGTCCTTTGGGAATACAAATTGAGGTACCACACCCAGACGTATCACGTGGACGCTGGGGATTAAACTCAAGGCCTCACGCTCCTGCCAAAAGCACTTTATTGACAGATCCATCTCCCTAGCCCTAAATGTCATCTTTTTTTTTTTTTTTTTTTTTTTTTTTTTTTTTTTTTTTTTTGCGGAAAACCAATTTTAGGTTTCTTTAGAGCCCAAACAAAAATACCTTAGAACAACTTCAAGTGATACCTCCGGAATTCAGTGAACACCTAGGAAGACCAATATAAAACAGACCAATTATCTGTCCAGGGGTTGAAATTGTAGTTCCTTTAGAAATAATTTAGATATTTAATTTTTTTCCTTCTCAGTGACACGGGAACCACGCCACCAGAGAGCGGTATCTTTGGGTTTATGATAAACTTCTCCGCATTTCTTGGTAAGTGCACGATTATTATAAATGAGATATCTACAGTCTCATGTGAAATAAAATGTTATCTTTAGTTTGTATACTTTGCAAAAGAGCACAACCTGTATAACTAGAATTTTGAGAGACTAAAGTATGTAAAAAAATCGGAATTATATATAGCCTTATTATAGAACTATGCCTTATCTGGTAATCTAGGACAGGGTTTGTAAGAGGTGGTTTTAAACCCCAAACTTCTAAAATTTTATTTTATCTAAGATATATTATTATTTGTGTGTGCATGCATAAGCATGCACACGTTGGAGATTAATTTTCACTGTTTGTGTGTGTACACAGACATGCATGTGTCAGTGTCCTCAGGGGCTAGAAAGAGGAAGTCAGATCCCTTACAGTTAGAAGCATTCATGAGTCACTCGATGTGGGTGTTTGGATCTGAATGCCGGTCCTCGTGATAGAGCAACAAAGATTGCTTAACTGCCTAGTCACCTCTCTGGGCCTGAATGGGATTTTCAGGAAATTTAGTTTTAAAAAACTTGTTTATACCCCAGCGTTTGGGAGGTAGAGGCAAGCAGATCTCTGAGTTCCAGGCCAGCCTGGTCTACAGAGTGAGTTCCAGGATAGCCAGGGCTGTCTCGACACGGGGAAACCCTGTCTCTATGCCTAGCCCCATCAAACGACAACAAAAAAGCCACTATCACCACCAACAACAAAAAAGCCTCATTTGTAACCAAGGCACGTGAGGAATCCACTGTGTAAGGCCACGTCTTTTTGTTTGTTTGTTTTGTTTTGTTTTTTTGAGACAGGGTTTTGCTGTAATTTTTTAGAGCCTGTCCTGGAACTAGCTCTTGTGGACCAGGCTGGCCTCGAACTCACAAAGATCCACCTGCCTCTGCCTCCTGAGTGCTGGGATTAAAGGCGTGCGCCACCACCACCGGCTAAGGCCATGTCTTAAAATGTATTCTGAGGGCAGCTTACACGGAATCAGCTGTGGTTAGAAGCATGTTCCTGAGCTACCTACCGATCTGCTCAGTCAAGAACTGTAACAGGGCTCGGGGAATACATGTTGTACATAGGCACGTGGAGCCAGGGTGGGGAAGAGTGACTGACCACCTGCCTGGCATGTAGGCAGAGCTGGGCTTAATCCATAAATCCAAACCAAAGCAACTCAGGGGACTTGATTGCCTTTTATAGACTGGGAATGGCTGACTTGTGAGGGGAAATAGAAAAAGATAAAACCAGTTTGTATCTGTCTCAGATACACACACACACACACACACACACACACACACACGCACGCACACACACATATATATATACACACACACATACACATTCTTGTCCATTCCTCAGAAGTCAGGGGGAAATAGTGGATGGGATGCAATCTTGTCATACGCCAATTAATATCATGTACACTGATTCCAATTACTTTGCCATTGCTATAAAACTTGATCTTCTACCAGAGGATTGGAGGATACAGGTGTCAGATGGGAGGGGGTGTTGTGAGGGGGGGTCAGGGATGGGGTGGGGGTAGCTTTCCATCCTTTTATCCTCTGCCCTGTGGAACCCTCAGAGTCTATCCCTCCTCTCTCCTCCTAGAGCAGGCCAGGAGGACCTCCAGGAACCCTCCGGAGGGAGTGGTGGGCAGCTTTAGAAATTTGTGCAACTTGGCAGAAAGTTTCTTTCTCTCACCTGTTTGTGGGCTCTCCCAGTTGGGTTTGGAGGTGAGAAAGGGGGACGAAAGAAAGAGAGGGCCAGTCAGTCCCAAAGCCTTTTCATGCATCTTTGCCGAACCAGACTTAGAAGGGCGAGTAATTGTTTGAGCACTGCCAGCCATAGGTTCAAGCTTTAGACCCAATACACGCCATGAATATATTCAAATTTTATTTATTTATTTGGATTTTTCGAGACAGGGTTTCTCTGTAGCTTTTGGTTCCTGTCCTGGAACTAGCTCTTGTAGACCAGGCAGTCAAATTTTAAAATGGGGTTAAGTGTTCAGGTTTAGCTTTTCCCCTTGCTGTGTGGCCGGGCTCACTTGTATTTGCTGTGTAGGCCAGAGGTTGGGTAGAACTTGCAGTTCTTCATTAGGCTTTGAAAGGCTGGGGCTCTCGCCATGCGCCATCACAGCCCCTTGAGAGACTGCTTTTTATTTACTTTGTTTTTAACTTGTTAAAATGCTGAGATAAAGTCTCTTCTAGGTTGCCCAATGGGGCCTTAGCTGTGTAAATACGCACAGAGTCCACCTTCTCAGAGGTGAGGGTCACACATCTTACACACTTCACAAACCGCCCCAGAAGAAAGCGTTTCCTATCAGCAGTAGACGGAAGGGCTGGTGCGCAGAGTGTGTCAGCGTCACTACAGCTTGAACCCAAGGGGAGAATAGGAATACAACCTGGTCATGTAATTCTCAGAGGACACACAAAAAGCCAAAAGGCAGATTTCAGGAGGCTGAAAGGGCTACCGCCCACTAAAGAGGAAATACCAATTAAAGTTTCCCGTCTTTTCAGGCCTCAGCTGCCTGTTAATTTCAAAGGGTTATGCACACAGTTCCACTCCCGCCTAGGCAGACTCAGAGCGAGCGAGACCTGCCTCTCAGCAGTTTACTCTTGCACGCACACATTTATCCTTTTAACCTTAGACTGCAACTCTGAAAACGTATCCCAAATTTACAAGTCAGGAGTGGTAAAGGGAGTATGGGTTGTAGCTGGAAAACCCGGGGAGCAAAGTAGAACGCCATCCATAAGAGAAGAGCAAAATAAAAGACAGGATCTCACACGCCATAGTGAAGCCCCCGGAAAATGACAGTGTAGATTTATTTTGCAGTAATTTGAAAGAAGCTTCATGGTCCATTGTTAAGTGAGAAAAGCAAGTCAGAATAACGTATGGAGTGCAATGCCCTTTACATGAAAATAGCTAAGATGGTGTGTGTGTGTGTGTGTGTGTGTGTGTGTGTGTGTACCACATGGGGCAGAGAATGGAGGAACTAAATGTGTTGCAATCAGGACTTTTTTCTTTCTTTCCTGTTCTGGGGATTAAACCCAAGGCCTCATGTTACACTCCCGGCCATAATTAAGAAATTTTGTATGAAATAAAAAATGACTCACAGGTGTTCTTGTTTTTCATTAAAAAAAAATCAGGGATTAAAATTCACTAGACTGAACTTTTCCCCTCAGGTGCGGCTACAATGTACATGAGATATAAAATAGTGGAGAAGCAAAACGAGACCTGCTCCTTCGGCACTCCTGTCTTCAACTTGGTGTCCTTGGTTCTTGGATTTGTGGGGTGTGTCGGAATGGGCCTTGTAGCCAATTTTCAGGTATGGCCTGAGTGTTTGGGGTGGTTGACCATGGAAGAGCCCATGCATGAGTAGAGAAGCAGGAAATTCAAGACACCAGGGAGACCTGGGAGACCCGGGAGATGGCCAAGGAGCTAGGATTGGGTTGAGTTTTACCGTGCTCATCAGTCTTGGGAACTGGGGGAGAAGGGTTTCTATACACAAGCTCATGAGAGCATGAACCTCCAATGGTGCTACAGGCTCGCCACTGCTCCCTGTTTGTTCATTTTGTTTGTTTGCTTTTGTTTTTTGAGACAGGGTTTCTCTGTGTCCTGGAATTCACTTTGCAGACCAGGCTGCCCTCGAACTCACAGCGATTCTCCTGCCTCTGCCTCCCAAGTACTGAGTTTAAAGGTGTGCACCACCACCTCCCAGCCTCATTTTTTAAAAAAATATTTATTTATTTATTATGTATACAATATTTTGTCTATACGTATGCCTGAAAGCCAGAAGAGGCCACCAGACCTCACTACAGATGGTTGTGAGCCACCATGTGGTTGCTGGGAATTGAACTCAGGACCTTTGGAAGAGCAGGCAATGCTCTAAACCGCTGAGCTATCTCTCCAGCCTCTAACAACCATTCATTAATTTTTTTTCGAGACAGGGTTTCTCTGTAGTTTTGGAGCTTGCCCTGGAACTAGCTCTTGTACACCAGGCTGGCCTCGAACTCACGGAGATCCGCCTGCCTCTGCCTCCCAAGTGCTGGGATTAAAGGCGTGCACCACCACCATCTGGCCCCAGCCTCATTAAAAACAAAAAAAAAGACCCACCTTTATCCTCTTCTATATGGCTCAGCTTGGTCTGAACTTTTGGCAGGCCTCATTTTCATTATGTGTGTGCACGTGCCCACACACACGCACACGCACACGCACACTCACACACACAGATTTAACCTTAAAACTACTAATGCTGAGTTCTCCTGCTTCAGTCTTCTGCCTCAGGGAAGTACCACGCCTGGTTCTCCAGTTCATATTCGTGTCGTGTGAAGCAAGCGATACTTTAGCTTTGTAAACAATTGAGCCAATGCTTACGTCTCTGCTGTTGGATATGATCCATTGTTTACTCAAAGAGAAGCTCCTAACCTCTCTCTTTTGTTGACGATTTGGTTTATGGAGGTGAACTCATTTGCTCAGGTTTTTTCAGTGAATTTAGTTGACAGAACCAGAATACGGCCTCTATTCCAGGACCCACACTGTTTCTTTAATTTTTATATTCCTGCTCATCCCACCGTCTTTTTTCCAAGAGAGCATTTGATTTGTCTATGGAGAAGCTATTTAATATCTTAGAAAAATCTATAAGCTTCCTGTTCCTACTTCTGACTGTCCCCACCTTTTAAGACGGTTACAAGGATGGCCCAGAGAGAATCAGTGTACAGTAGTCAGCCGTCCGCTCTCGGTGGCTGTCGTAGTCATAGCCACCGTGATGGTCCTGCCCTCTGTTGTCTCTACAGGAGAGCAGGATGGGTTTCTATAGGAGGCCTCAGATTCTGTCCAGGGGAATCTCTAACCTCCCCACCAGCAATGACCTGTAAGAGGGCAGGCTTCACTCTAGTGGGCTGCTCCAGGATGTGCCGTGCACAAGAATAAGTACAAACCTTCCTACGTCACCTGCTGCCCATCCATGCTCTATTGTCTACTCCTGCATGGAACTGGAGCGCGGTTGGAGTGGCCTCGGCCTGACGTGGCATCTCATGAACCCCAAAAACTCACTGTCTCTGCACCCATCAAGGGAGGCGCCCTCTGTTAGCGTTGGGGGTGGGGTGGGGGTGGGGAGCTCATGATAAAGCACTGCAGGAAACTCAGGGCTGTCTGCCAATAGTTAGGGTGAAAGGCCACCTTCCTTATACAGTACCACATATTCAGAATGACCCATAGGGCGGGGATGGTTCTTAGAACGGCACAGTTTACAGCTCTGCATCAGATAGCATGCTAACAGGGGTAGAGGACCTTTGAATGATAAGCCTTATCAGTGAGTGTATATGAACTGTTCAGCGGGAGGAAAGTGTCCTTTGATAATATGATATAATATGCTTTGATATAATATGCTATGATAATACCACCTTCTCCCCTGAATAGCATTATAGGGTGTAAAATCACAAAGGACAGACTTTGTGAAGAAAATATAAATTTTCTCCTAAACTCACCTTAAAGCGTCCATGAGTTAAGTCCTTACAAAAATCCAGACGTAGACATCCACTGTTTGCCCCGTCAGTGCATCCTAAACCTTTCCCCACAGTGTCCTTGTTCGAGGGTCTCTGGTACATTTTTAGCTTGCTACAAGCCGTGGACCTGGAGAAGAATTTGAACTTTGAGACCAAGAGAGACTGGAGGAGGCTCCGGAGTTTGATCATTTAAATCTTCCCGAGATGGCCACAGCTTTGCTTCCCCCACCGGGTGCGCAGGTTACCTGCCTTGTGCTTGCCTCATTTATTTCTGCCAGGGCTTCCTTTTCTGCACAGAATTCCGACCTGTGAGGTGATAGTATAAGACAGCGTGTTAAGTGAAATGAGCCAGGGGCCAGGAGATTGCTGTCTACTGATAAAGTGCGCAGAACCCACGTAACTCAGGTGACATCAGCACTGGGGACACAGAGAAAGGCAGATCCCTGGTCAGTTGGCTTAACACGATTGGTGAGTTACAGGTCAGTGAGGGACCCTGTCCAAACAAGGTGGGGGCTCCTGAGCAATGACGCCCGAGGTTGACCTCTGCTTTTCGTGTGGACGCATGAACACACACACACACACCACACACACATACACATTTGCACACACATGAACAGCACCCCACACAAAATGGAATAAGCCAGATGCAGAAAAGACAACTATCGCACGATCTCCCTCATAGTCGACTCTAAAGGAGCCGAAGCAAGGGAGCGCTTACTTTTTATTTTATAAATAAATTTTATTTTACTGTTTATTTTATGGAATAAAAGAGTGGCTGAAGCCCAATAGTGGTGGCACAAGTCTTTAATCCCAGCACTTGGGAGGCAGAGGCAGGTGGATCTTTGAGGCCAGCCTGGGCTACAGAGTGAGTTCCAGGACAGCCAGGGCTACACAGAGAAACCCTGCCTCAAAAAACCAGGAACCAAATCAAACCAAAACAAAACAAAAAAGAGTGGCTGATTGCAGAACAGAAAGAAAATCCAATGCTTGTGTAGTCACAGTCAAGTGGTTAAAGTGATGAACTGGAAAAAAAAAAGCCAATTAAGAGCTGTAAACCAGGGCAATGAGATGGCTCATCAGAGTCAGCCCTTGCTGTGAGCTGTAAATCAGGGCAATGAGATGGCTCATCAGATTCAGCCCTTGCTGTGGGGCCTGAACTCAACCCCCAAAATCCACCATAGAGGTAGAAAACAGACTTCCAAAGTTGTCTTGATCATGCACCATAGCCTGCATGAACACGCACACTCTCTCTCTCTTACAAAAAACCACACAGACAAACAAGCAAAAAACCCGTAAGCCTAGTGTGGTGGCACACAGCTGTAATTCTAGCACCCAAAAGACTGAAGGAGGAGGATTATGAGTTGGCAGCCAGCCTCAGCTACAAAGCAAGAACCTATCTCAATCAACAAACAAACAAACAAAGGAAAACAAGCCAGACGTGGTAGCGCAGTCACCACAGAGACAGAGCTTATCTTGATCAGGTCGCGTTATAAACATATACAAAACTTACATAAATATCATGGATATATACAATTACTATTTATACCTTAAAACTAATTTTTTTTTTTTTTACTGAGGTGTTCATTATGGCAAAAAGAAAATACCCAAAGTTTAACCCCTCAGTATTCTGGTGTTTTCTGCACTTCATGGCTTTGAAACTTGCAAAAGCTTTCTACCTTATCCACCCAAAATCCATATCTGACCTAGGAATCATCCCTTTCTTAAGACAGGAACCTGGGGGTGTGGTTCAGTTGACAGCTTGCTGGGCATGCATGAGGGCCTGGGTTTAATCCCCAACACCCTATAATTCTGGGGATGGTGCAAGTCTGCCTATTGCATTTAGGAGGTAGAGGCAAGGGGATACAAAATTCAAGGTCCTCAGCTACATAGGGAGTCTGAGGCCAGCCTGGAATACATGAAGTTCTGTGTGTGTGTGTGTGTGTGTGTGTGTGTGTGTGTGTGTGTACTCCTCTGTGTGTGTGTGTGTGTGTGTGTGTGTGTGTGTGTGTGTGAGAGAGAGAGAGAGAGAGAGAGAGAGAGAGAGAGAGGAGTGATTTTTGAGATGAAATCTCACTATGTAACCCAGGCTGGCCATGAACGCTTGATCCCCCTTTCTCGGCTTCCTGAGAGATATGGGTACCCCCACACCTAAGTTAAGACCCCTTTAGTGACGGAGTATATAGACCATTGTGAAGAAGACCCATCAGAGATGCTACACCTGCCAAGTCTGGAGCCTTTCGATATGATCATGGCAGGACAAGCATCCCCAGGGGATCCATGAAGCTTGCAGATTTAGCTTAGCTCCAGAAGGATGTGTCAAGATGGCCAGGGCAGAGGAAGGAAATGTTCTCACAGTGGGAGGAGAAAACGGATTCAAGTTCAGGATGTCTGTGAATGTGGAAAGTCCCCGAATTCCGACTATTCCTGAAAGTGACTCATTAGCAGAAGGGGCCCTTGGTTTCTATTTTGCCCTCACGCAAACTTGCTTCCCATTCAAGCCATGAAAGGGATTTGTTTCTCTCAATTCTTTAAAGACATCTTTTAAAACTATGGTAAAATATACATAATACAGAATTTTCGTCTTAAGTACTTTTCTCTATTTTATTCATTGGCTATTTTTCGGAATTCTGTACGTACACCCACATTTAAAGGGGCATACATATTTCAAAACATAGACTGTCCCTTACTTTTCATATAGAACTATATCTGGATGCCCATGTTAGATATCCTAGTGATAGAAAATAACACAGCACACTGTAGAATACGAATGCAATTGTGCTGGTATTCGCAGTAACTCACCTGCCTCGGTTTCCTAAGTACTGAAATTACAGGCTTGAGCTGCCTCACATGGCTTCTAAATGCAAAAGTGCACTTCTTTTTTTTCCTAAACAGGATTTCTCTGTAGCCATGGCTGTCCTGGAACTCACTCTGTAGACCAGACTGGCCCTGAACTCAGAGATCCGCCTGCTTCTGCCTCCCGATGCTGGGATTAAAGGCGTGCGCCACCACAGCCCTACTCCAAATGCAGTGTTTTATAGGAGATACTCTCCTGTAGTCGGCACTGTGAGCCGACTGTGTAGATGGCAGACCAAGACAGAGGCTCTAATTATTTTAAGGTCATAGTCTCATAGCGGAGTTATGACTTGATTTAGAATGCCAGGCTCTAAGGCCCATCCCCAGCTCTCCTCCAGGGTGGATGCTCTTTTTCCTTTCCCATTTGTACCGGAACAATGGTGGAGCCAGGGGCTTCAGCTGCAGGTGTTCCTCAGCAGGGGAGGCTTTTCTCCTACCGATACTTGAATGGACACCTACTTTCCTGACTGCTGACGACTGAAGGTAGTGCTTATCTGGGGGTCGCGATCCCTTTGGGGCAGTCAAATGACCCTTTCACAGGGGTTGCCTATCGGATATCCTGCACACCAGATATTTACATTACAGTTCACAACAGCAGCAGAACTACAGTTATGAAGTGGCAACGAAAAGAATTTTATGTTTGGGGGTCACCGCAACGTGAGGAATGGTTTTAAAGGGTCTCAGCATTAGGAAGGTTGAGAATCGCTGGCTTGGAGCCTCCCAGAGTGCGTGAAGGAGCGGCTGGCGGCTTCTGGTTAGCCCTTCCCCATGGAGTCAGAACCCATTCATGATCTCTGCAGGAGTTAGCTATGCCTGCGGTCCATGATGCCGGCGCCCTCCTGGCTTTCGTCTGCGGTGTGGTTTACACGTTCCTGCAATCGGTCATCTCCTACAAATCGTGTCCCCAGTGGAACAGCCACACCACGTGCCATGTCCGCATGGTCATCTCTACCATTTCCTGTGTAGCTGTCATCCCCAGTATCCTTTCCACATGTCAGCTGGAAAAATATGGTCTGTTCTAGAGGGGGGCTGCTCAAGTGGGGGTCTTGCAATAGGGAGAGACTCACTGAGTACACGTGTAATGGTCTGTCCTGTCTCTTTAAGAGATAAGCCACACCCACTCCCTCCCCAGTCTGCCAAGATAAACTCAGTGGGAGCCTAGAGTGAGGAAGCAACTTGGGGTCACTGGGTAGAAGAGAAACAAGGAAACCTTGAGGTAGCTAAACTTCCTAGGTGGGATTCTTGTACAAGACACAATCAGGGCAATCAAATATCCCAGGGGTTGGGGACAGAGGGAGTGGACTCTCACCAGAAAGATGGTATCAGTTGGGAGGAGATGGGTTACTAGACTCCATTCACTGTCTCTGAGACTTCAGGCCATGGTTGCTGGGACCCAGGAGCTCTTGCAGAACACTGTGACAACTGGAACATGTGGGCACGGGATTTCTCCGCTTCGTTATGAACAGGAAAGAGAAAGGAGGGGTAGAGGGGAGGAAGGGGGAGAAGGGGAGGAGGAGAGGCAGGGATGGGAGGAGGAGGTGGGGGAAGGAGTCTGGGACATGCCACCCCAAGCCCTGACCCAAGGACTGACTTCAGTGATCTGCTTCTTCCAGATAGGTCCTACCTCTTAAAGTTTCCAGAATCTCTACCAGTAGTGCCACCTGCTGGGACCAAGTCCCCCACAGATGCTTGAACCTTTGGGGGCTGGGATGGAGACACTTTATATCTGTCTTAATTACTTTATTTCTGTTGCTGGGAAAAGACGCCATGACCAAGGCAACTTACTGAGGAGAGAGTTTATTTGTTGCTTACCGTTGCAGAGGGTTGGAGTCCAGTGACTGTCATGGGGTAAGGAGGAGGGGACCATGGCAGCAGGCAGGAGGCCAGGCCCACATGGCACCAGAGTGGTAGCTAAGGACTTACATCTTGATCTACAGTCGTGAGGCAAAGGGAGGTAACTGGGAATGGCAAAGACCTTTGAAACTTCAGAGCCCACCCCTAGTGACGCATTTTCAACAAGACCACGCCTCTGAACTCTTCCCAAACAGTTCCACCAACTGAGACCCAAACGTTAGAGTATATGAGCCTGTGGGGGGCCATTCTGATTCAGCCCACTGCACTAACCTTAATCAGGGGCTAGTTAAATTGATTTCCTATTCTAAATTTATATCCCAGTTAAGTTGTTCTTTATTTTGACGGGCGCAGATGGGCCCAGGAGAAGGTTTAGGATCCAGATTCCAGTTCAACTAAAGCAAAGCATCTTTGTCCCAGCAAGTCTGATGCTCCTTCTATGCCGCTGTTCCTAAAGCATGAAGGAGTTTTCCCTTGCCAGCTGTCCGTTCTCTTCAGAGGAAATAGGAGAAAAGTGTACAGTGCTACAGAAGAATTAGATCCAAACAGGCTTTGGGGGGAAGGAGTGAAGGGGGATAGAAAAAAAGCAAGGTACACTCGAGCCTGTTGACATTTCCTTCCCACCAGTCGGTTTCACAAGCCACATGAAAATATTTAATATTTTTGAAGTGCTTGGTTAAAGACATCAAATATTGGCATTGCACTTAAAGAAGTAGCTTTGCGACATCCCCCAGAGTCCAGACGCGTTGTCTGCTGGGGACGTGGCAGTTTGACCAGCTCAGCTGTACTCAGGGAGTTTCCTCTTAAACTCTTATCACTCGTGACTAAGTCAACCAAGATATGCTTAGCCTTTCTGTAGTGGCCGCTCTTGTCTTCAGTACGAAATTCACTTTTTTCTTTTTAAGCAATGAGAAAAAAAGGAAATGAATATTTAATCATGCTTATATATTCTGATCTACAGGAAATGAAAGCTGGGCATGATGGTACATGCTTGTAGGTCTAGCTCTTGACAGGCCTAGGCAGGAGGATCAGCCTGGGTTCACGGGACTGGTGTCTTAAGAAAGACCCCTTTCCTCCTGGTCTAGACTCGATGTGAGGGCTTTTGACCTTGTCATACTGTATTTTGGTTTTGTTGGTTTGGTGGTTGTCTCCTGGAGGCCTGCTCTTTTCTGAGGGGAAGTGGAAGGGGAGTGGATCTAGGGGAGAGGAGAGGTGTGGAGGAGATGGGAAGAGGGAAAGGCGGGAAAACTGTGGTAGGGATGGAGCATGTCAAAGAAAAATCTATTTTCAGTAAAAAAAAAAGAAAACAGAATCTCTCTCTCTCTCTCTCTCTCTCTCTCTTCCTCTCCTGTGTGTGTTTTGTTTATTTGCTTGCTTGAGACTAAGTAACTCCGGCTGGCCAGCCTGTTTCAGCCTGCCAAGTGCTGGGATTACAGGTGTGTATGATCACCCCCAGTTCCCTTTCTTTCTTTAATGAAGTATTTAAACCAAGAAAATAAAAGCGATACCATATTCCAAGGGTGGAAAGTTTTCCATCTTTTGATCTTGTGTCAGATTGCAGGAAAGAAAATTGGGGTGTGTGTGTGTGTGTGTTGTTCTGTAAGCAATGTAGTCCAGGTCATGGTGTGTAGTGGCCAAGCTCTGGGACACATCTTGTCCTTTAAACACTCAGCTCTGTGCTCACTTTGGCAGCACACGTGGTAAGACTGGGGTGACAGAGACGATTAGCCATGACCCTTGCGCAAGGATGCCGTGTAAATTCGCCAAGCGGTCTATATTTTTCAGCAATTTTACTGTTACATTACAAACCCATCAACTGACCAAAAAAAAAAAAAGAGCTGTGTGACTAAACTCTGAGCTCCCTGTTTCTCCCCTAAATAGATATTAACACCAGGTAGCCTGAGTATGCAATTTTGCTTTTGTTTTCTTTAATGTTTTGAGATAGAGTCTTGCTCTGTAGCTCAGGCTGGCCACGAGCTTGCAACAACCCTTACATCTCGGCCTCCCGAGTGCTGGGGTTAAAGGCACACGCTGGGATTAAAAGCATGCACCACCTAGCTGGGTTCCTCTCCTAGTCTTGGGGAAATATAATTATGGAATTTTTAGTCAAGGAGGAACTAAGCCCCAAGACTGAGGTATGTACTAGCACACTGCAGCCTTCACTCCTAAGGTAACTCCTGCTTCTCCTTGTCCTCTTTATTGTTTGAAGATGTTCGGACTTTCAAAAGAGATTTCCTTAAATCTTTAGCTTGTGTTGACTGTAAAATGTAGAAGTAAGGGACGTTTGTAGCGTTGTAAACAGTTTTTTGTTGTTGTTGTTTACAACTTCTAGAGGCAAATTTTCCTCAGCCAGTCTTGGAATTTGCTCTGTAGACCAGGCTGGCCTCGAACTCTGCCTCCCCTCCCAAGTGCTAGGATGAAAGGCGTGTGCCCCCACTGCCCTGACAAATCTCTTGATACTCCAACCAGAGAGTCCCAGCACAGACATGCCGGCCTCAGTTTCCCATCCAAGCATTTCCATTTGCTGGTCTCATGTCCAGGTGGTTCGTATTTCTAGCCAAGCCAAAGGGTCAGAGACCCTCACAGACGCAGGTCAAATCCCTGCGAGAAAACTCCCCTGAATGGATTTCAACAAACTTCCTCCTGAAAAAGTCTGTGGCCTCCAGCTGTTCTGTGGTACTGTTTCTCTGGAAGGGCGTTAACGGCTCCTCAGAATGCCCGTGTTTCTCCTTCATATTTCTTTCACACGAAACAGCCTCACTGACTCCTGAAGAAACTGAACCATGGAGTGAGGGCAGTCTCCTTTATTCCTCTGTGTAGGCCCGGCTGTCCTGGATCCCCTTGCATCTGCCTCCTGAGTGCTGGGACTAAAATCATGTGCCAGCCTCCACGCCCGTCTGGGAGGCCTTTCATTTCATACCAGGCTTCTAAATTTCTCCTGCTTATTGGCTCATCTTACTTCAACTTGTAAAGCTTCCAAAAACTTCACAGAAGCCAGTCATGATGGTAATAGCCCAAGCCTGACTCAGAAAAAGAAAGAACAAAAGAAAGAAAGGAGAGAGGGAAAGGAAGAAAAGAAGAAAGAGAAAGAAAAGGGCCGGGTGGTGGTGGCACGAGCCTTTAATTCCAGCACTTGGGAGACAGAGGCTGGTGGATCTCCATGAGTTCAAGGCCAGCCTGTTTGAAAGAGTGAGTTCCAGGACAGCCAGAATTACATAACGAGACCCTGTCTCAAAAATAAATAAATTAATTAATTAATTAAAAAGAAAGAAAGACAGAAAGGAAGAAAGAAGGAAGAAAGGAAGGAAGGAAGGAAGGAAGGAAGGAAGGAAGGAAGGAAGGAAAAAAAGAAGAAAGAAAGGGGGAGCGGAGAAGAAAGGAAGAGAACAGAGCATCACGGGGTTCTTGAGACACATGATCATTGTAACACTTCCCCCATGGACATGGTGGTTTCCTGTTCTCTGTTTTTGCCTCTGCTCCTCCCAGGGGCCCTTCTAGAGCTGGACTATTGGTCCATCACAGTAACTGCCTGGCTTTTTGCACACTTGAAATGTGGCTATCCCAAATTGAGATCTTTCATAAACGTAAAATACGCATTCATTTCAAAGACTTGGTAAGAAAAAGGAAGGTAGTTTAGATGACAACATTAGTTCCCCCTTCTCCTCCTTTTGCTTTTTTGGTGGTTGTTTGTTGTTGTTGTTTTTGGTGGGGAGATTGTGAATGTACTTAAACTCATTATGTAGCGCAGATTGGCTTCCATTTCTCTTGTCCTCGCCTCCCAAGTGTTGGGGTTACTGACATGAGGTACTACACCTAACTTACGCTAATAATTCTTTATGTTATGACATATTAAAATGATATCATTACCAATATTTTATTTATATTATTAATTAAATTATGTATGCATGTGTACAGGTGCCCATGTGATGTGGGAGTGTCATATATCAATCTGTTGATTTCATTGGCTAAGCAATAAAGAAACTGCTAGGCCCATTGGATAGGCCCACCCTTAGGTGGGTGGAGTAAACAGAACAGAACGCTGGGAGGAAGAGGAAGTGAGGTCAGACTCCACAGCTCTCCTCTCCGGAGCAGACGCAGGAGAGACGCCATGCCCAGCTCCCAGGCAGACGCACGTGATGAAGCTCCGACCCAGGATGGACTTAGGCTAGAATCTTCCCGGTAAGCGCACCTAGGGGCGCTACACAGATGATTAGAAATGGGCTAAATTAATATGTGAGAATTAGCCTAGAAGAGGCTAGATAGAAATGGGCCAAAGCAGTGTTTAAATGAATACAGTGTCTGTGTAATTATTTCGGGGCATAAGCTAGCCGAGCCAGGTGGCTGGGGTCTTGGGGACGCAGCCCCACCGCCGCCCCCTATCACTACACCCATGAGATCAGAAGGGGCATCAAATGGCCTGGAGCTGAGATTTATAGGCAAGTTGTCAGCTGCCCAGCTGTGTGTGCTGGGAACCAGACCCATGTCCTCTGCAGGAACAGCATACACTGTTGACAGTGAGCCATTGCTTCTCTTCCACCACCACTAATATTATATTTAATAGAATATATGCGATCTACTAGTATAAAAAATAACAGTAAGCTGGGCCGTGGTGGTGCACACCTTTAATCCCAGCACTCGGGAGGCAGAGGCAGGTGGATCTCAGTGAATTCGAGGCCAGCCTGGTCTACAGAGCAAGTTCCAGGACAGCAAGGACTGTTTCACAGAGAAATTCTTTTTTTTTTTAAGATTTATTTATTTTTATTTATTATGTATACAACATTCTGCCTCATGTATGCCCACATGCCAGAAGAGGGAACCAGATCTCATTACATATGGTTGTGAGCCACCATGTGGTTGCTGGGAATTGAACTCAGGACCTCTGGAAGAGCAGCCAGTGCTCTTAACCACTGAGCCATCTCTCCAGCCCCCTCACAGAGAAATTCTATCTTGAAAAACAAAACAAAACAAAAGCCCAACACTAAATAATATATTAATATTATTATAGTGATAGCATTTTAGTAAGTTGGATAAAGTAAGACACATTGTTAAAATTGGTTGCATTTATTTATTTTATTATTACTTATTACTATTATTTGATTTTTCAAGACAGGGTTTCTCTGTGTAACAGTCCTGACTATCCTGGAACTCACTTTGTAGACCAAGTGGGCCTGTAACTCAGAGATCTGCCTGCCTCTGTCTCCCGAGTGCTGGGATTAAAGGCGTGTGCCACTACTGCCCCGGCTCTTTTTGGTTTTTAAAAACATGAATACTAGCAACTAGGACATTCTAGTACTGTGGGGCATGGCTACCATAGAGAGGCCTTCAAAGAAATAACTCAGATGAAGCCGAGCTCTGTGATGAATTCCCCACAGTGCCCCAAATGCCAGTGCATACTGAATTATTGGTTTGTTTGTTCGTGTTTTTCTTCTGAGTCACTGTCATTCCCTTCTCTCTAGCACACCGTGTTCTCTGGGCTTTGTCGAAAGGGAATTTAATATCTCGGAGTGTTGAGACTAAGTCTATTTAACTGAATTCCTTAGCTACCCCCAGACAGACAGCGTGGTCCCATCTACCCCCAGACAGCGTGGTATCTGGTGCGGGGAAGACGGAAGTAAAGAGTAAATAAATAAGATGATTAGTAGGTGTTGATACTAGCAGTTTGTCCGTTTTGTTGATTTTCTCGAAGAACCAACTCTTTGTCTCATTGATTCTTTGCATTGTCTTCTTTGTTTCTATTTTGTTGATTTCAACTCTCAATTTGATTATCTCCTACTGTCTAGTTCTCTTGGGTGAGTTTGCTTCTTTTTGTTCTAAAGTTTTCAAATGTTCTGTTATTTCACTAGTGTGGGATATTTTTTTTCAGCTTCTTTATGTAGGCACTTAGACTATGAACTTTCCTCTTAACACTGCTTTCATTGTGTCCCATAAATTTGGGACATATTATGTGGTCATTTTCATTGAATTTTAGGAAGTTTTTAATTTCTCCCTTTATTTCTTCCTTGACTCATTGATTATTCAGGTGAGAATTGTTTAATTTCCATGTGTTTGTAAGCTTTCTGGAATTAGTGTTGCTGTTGAATTCTAGTTTTAAGTCATGGTGATCCGATATGATACATGGGATTATTCCAATATTTTTTGTATCTATTGAGGTTTGTTTTGTTACTGAGTATGTGATCATTTTTTGAGAAGGTTCCATGAGGTGTTGAAAAGAAGGTATATTCTTTTATGCTTGGATGGAATGTTCTATAGATGTCTGTTAAGTCCATTTGAGTCATAACATCTGTTAGTTCCCTTATTTCTCTGTTAATTTTTGTCTGACTGACCTGTCCAGTGGTGATAGTGGAGTGTTGAAGTCTCCCACTATTAGTGTGTGGGGTTTAATGTATGATTTAAGTTTTAGAAGTGCTTCTTTTACATATGAGTGTGCCCTTGTATTTGGGGATAGATGTTCAGTATTGAGATTTTCTCTTGATGGATTTTTCCTGTAACTAATATGAAATGTCCTTCTTTCTCTCTTTTGATTTTAGTGTGAAGTCTATTTTGTTAGATATTAGGATAGCTAGACTAGCTTGTTTCTTAGGTCCATTTGATTGGAAATTTTTTCCCAATCCTTTATTCTAAGGTGATGTCCATTTTTGAGGTTGAGGTGTGTTTCTTATATGCAGAAGAATGATGGATTCTGTTTTTTTTAATCCAATCTGTTAGCCTGTGTCTCTTTATAGGTGAGTTAAATCCATTTATATTGAGATATTAATAACCAGTGATTGCTATCTTCTGTTAATTTAGTTTTTATTGTTGGTTATATTATTTGTGTGTTTTTCCCTTCTTTTTGATTTGTTCTGTGAAATCATCAATTGTTTGTTTTTGTTGAGGTAGCCAACTTCCTTGGGTTGGAGTTTTCCTTCTAGTATTTTGTGTAGGGCTGGGTTTGTGGCTAGGTATTGGTTAAATCTGGTTTTGTCATGGACTATCTTGTTTTGTCCTATGGTGATTGAAAGTTTTGCTGGGTATAGTAGTCTGAGCTGGCATCCGTGGTCTCTTAATGTCTGCATAATGCTTGACCATGACCATTCATGTCTCCAGTGAAAAGTCAGGTGTAATTCTGGTAGATTTGCCTTTATATGTTACTTGACCTTTTTCCTTTGCAGCTCTTAATATTCTTTCTTTATTCTGTATGTTTAGTGTTCTGATTATTATATGGCAAGGGGCCTTTTTTTTTTGATCCATTCCATTTGATCCAAGTAAGCTTCTTGTATCTTCATAGGGATATCTTTCTTTAGGTTGGGAAAGTTCTATGATTTTGTTAAATAAGTTTTCTGTGCTTTTGAGTTGAAATTCAAAGCACACCCCAGTGGCACACTTCCTCCAGCAAGGCCACACCCCCTACTCTTTCTAATATTATCAAAGAGTTCCACTCCCCGGTGACTAAGCATTCAAATCTATCAAGCATACGGGGGTCATTCTTATTCAAACCACCCCAGCATCCAAAAAAGTATGGCTAAGGAATAACTGCATTTCCATGCTAGAATTTATTGATTTATGTGTTTCCTTTGTGAAACTGGGGAATGAACCCAAGGCCCTGTGCCGTGCACCGCCAGCCCCCCCCCCCCACACACACACACTCCGTGTCTGCGCTCTGTGCCTGTGCGCTAGAACCCAGTTCGCGAGCTTCGGCAAAGGGGCTGGAGGTTGAGAATACAGACGCAGACGCAGACTGACACGCAGACACGCAGACCTTTTAACATTGATACCAAAGCCACAAGAATGCCCCCTTTATTGTGTTCAGGGGCAGATTATATAGAGATAGCCACACCCCAGCCAAACCCACCAGAAACCACTCTCCTGCCATCAGGAACTCCTGAGGGTCTCGTGTTCAGAGCAGCTGTAGGCACTCAGATCAGGGGAGGACAAGTTGTTTACAAGAAATTCAGGATCTCACTGCTCCCAACAGCCCTGGGCTTGCCAGGAAAGTGTTCTGCAACCCGGTTGTAACTTAGCTACTGTCGTGATTGAGGGTCTGAGATGACAAGAAATTCATATAGCTGGTTTGATTGTAGAAATATTATATTTAAATATTGTGTAATGATCGTGTTAATAGATCATTAGTAGTTAATAGTAAATAGTTAATAGTAAAAGACCTGTTTTCTTCTGCCATTTCCTTAACCATCTCCTTCTTTTCAAGTGATTGCCTGTGCTTCACTAATTTCTATAACCAAGCTGGAATGGAACCCAAAAGAAAAGGTAACCAACCACTTATCCTTGGTACAGTTGCTGAGCCTGGGTCAGTGAGCCTGCGGCTGGTGAATCCTAGCAAGAGTCCCCGTCCTTTCTTAGAATGGGCTGGAAAACGTTGAGTCAGTGTGACTTGGAATCAGCTTAGTGCGCGTGAAAATTAGCTCCAAAAGACTGTACGGAAGCAAATTTAGGAACAGGAGCAATTGGCCATTTTGTACTTCTTGAGTCCAAGGCAGCTGCTGGTCTACAGACTAGGATTTGGACTCCAGAACTACGCTGGGCGGGGAAGAAGCTCGGTGGTAGAGAAGAGTGTGCGTTCATACGTGCGCACGCGTACACACAGGTACACACACTGGAGGACATCATGACCGTTGAGCAACTCCGGATGTACTTCAATCCTCAGCCACTAGGTGGCAGTGTTCCACCACCAATCAAATGCAATCAACCGCTGAGCTGGGCTCAACAATGAAAAAAAAAAAGATTACAAATAATAAACTAATGTAAAACTTAATAGAATCCAAAGAAATGGGATGAGCTGATGAACCACGGGCTTTGACCTTCTGTATCTCAACTGTCTGGTTCATTATCCCTCACCTCCAAGCACAGCTGAGTTCCGAGGCCCTGATTTGGGCTTCCGTCTTCCCCAAAGGGAACTTTATTCGATGGGTGTCTTGCTGCTGGCGTTTGCTGTGCAGCTGTATTTTCTTATGGTACTGAGCAGAACTGGTTGAACAATTAACACCTACGGGAGCAGAGAGACACACAAACCCAGCGGGATGCCGGGGTGGCCTGGTCTTTTCTGCATGCCCGCACTCATTCTTGGGCCATCCCTGGGAGAGCCCACAAGACCCTTCCTTGTGCCCTTCGACTATGGGGTCCCCAGGGAAGGGCAACCAAATCAAATCAAGCTCTGATTTTCACTGGGGCTCAAGTGCTTCGAGGTCTCAGCTGCTCTGTGGTCCTTAATCTACCTAATTTTGAAGTCATGTACATTGAGTCTTCAAACAAGAAGCGAGAGCCGTATAGAACTCTGGGCACGTTTGTGCGTTCCCATCAGCCTCTGGCTGGTCTCCAAGCTCTCGCTGCGAGTCTTTGCCCCTGGCATTTCCTCGTGGTCACAGTCTATGTTCATTGGGCAGCTTTTTCCTCTGGTCCTGCTTCTCTCATATTTTGGGGGATTTCCTTCGAATGAGCCCGCTAGGCTAAACTCTGTTTCCTTTGGATTAGCCCGCTAGCCTAACTAACCTCTGTTTCTTTGCTCTCGCTGCTAGGATTATGCGTTTCACGTAGTGAGCGCCATCTGTGAATGGATCGTGGCCTTTGGTTTTATTTTCTATTTCCTAACATTCATCCAAGATTTCCAGGTAAGGATTCATCAGCTTAAACCTTCTATGAGCCTGTGACGATTAGGATTAGTAAAAATTTAGAAAAGTTCTTGCATTTTGAAAAACATTCCCTTTTAATAATGTGTGTGTTGGGGGGAGGGCTTGTGTCGCACACAACTTTATTAGCTTGTTCCCAAAGGGGGATAGATCAGATTAGAGCTCTAACTACTCGTAACCGGTGAAACATTGTGCTGTCTGCTGTTCGAGGCTCAAAGTCCTGTGTTCAGGTAGATCTCACTAGTTCCAAAACCCCTAAAATATGACTGTGTAAAAAACTTTGTGTTGTTGAAAAGACAAGAACTTAGCATGTTTGACCACGGGGAACAAGTGAGTCATGGGCCAAACTGATGTACAAAGCCGGAACTCCTTTGGGGCTCAATTCAAGCGTGGCGCAATAGTGGGGTCGCCTCTTAGGGGGACGAGAGCGTCTGGGAATGTCATAGCTAACACGGGATTGCTTCCCTGTCTGGTGTGCTCCCCTCCCTCTCCGTAGAGCGTCACCCTGAGGATATCCACAGAGATCAACGATGACTTTTGAAAGCCTGGGCATCCTGCTCACTCAGCGAATGCCGCAGACAGTTTCTGGAAGTGGCACAGAGGACAGAGGGGCTTGGGTGTCGCCCTGATCAGGACGTATCTGTGGCACACCCGGGACTTGAATTCCATTAAGAATTTCTAGCAGTTGTTCTATTTACAAAGGTATGTTTTCCTAGAGAAAGCTCAGCAGCTATGACACTTTAGCAATATTTTTATATTTTCTAAGATACTCTTTATATGGACAAACTCATATGCAGAAAAGAAAATTTTTCCATTTTGTGGAAAATAGGGGATTATTTTTGTATAGACTCTTCAGACTTTTTATGTATGATCGGTGAAAATACACTAAGTGAAAAAATGTTAAGTTTAATACATTTTTTTTAAAAGGAGCAGCCAAATCAGGACATAGTCACTTTAAAATTTTGCTTTTTGAAAACCACAATGAGCTGCACACATTTTCATCCCAAGAGCAGTTACGCAATCTAACTCATAGTGATTATATACCCTAATGGTAAAGATAGAGTTAATAAATTAATACTAAAGCACTCTGATTTTTAGTGCTTTAGACACAACGTTTTACAGTCAAGCCTTCAAAACCCATTTACTATGCACATTCACCAAGCAGTGTAGAAGACCTCGGTCTGGAAATTCAGCCTCCCCGGCTGATTTGCTTCCCCGACAACTCTGGGCTGCTGTTAACTGGTGGCACAGGACCTCATTCCTGGTAGGATGGGCTCAGGATGGCAGCTTAGATGTCAAAACTGCCCTTCTTCTCTGTAAGCCAGTCAGCGAGAAGGGCCTAGAAACCCGGGGCAGGCTGGTTCAATGCCTGTGGCCGGGGTTCAGTGCACATGATGTAGAAGGGGAGTCAGGCCCTTTCCTAAGCAAGGTCTTCATGCGGCTCACAACTGACTAAAGGAAAGGCCAGATGTTGTAGAGAAGACACGGCCTTGGAGGTGCCAACGAGGTCCCAAGCTCCCTATCTCAGTCTGGGAAAGTGGAGCTGCCCAGGGCCTAGCAGCCCGTTTGGGCAGCCTTGGTGAGGGGACTCCTGGAGATCCAGGGGCACGTAAGTGCTGAGTCCTGCGTGGGTGAGCGTCAGCAGCCACTTCTGCCATGACGTCTTGTGTGTCCTCAAGCGTGGCGGGGTGCAAACTGCTGACCAACGTTTGTGAGTCCGCTGTAATACAATGCCACATTAGTCCCGGGACACAAAGACAGTGGCCTTTCGTCATTGTGAAGAGAAAGGGGAGCCGGCACCTTTCCCGTGGGAATTGTGGTTGACTGAATGCATGCTGCTCTTGGCTTTGAGCAGGAACATCGGAACCTCCCAGAATGCGGGCGGCTCTCTGCCTGTCCACTGGAGACTCCTGGGCACTTACTCCTTCAGGGCGGAACATGTGCCTTAGAGTTCAACACAGTGCCTTCCGGCACACAGTCGGTGCTTAATAAATGCCCACTGAATGTATGCGCGTGTGAACGAATGAACAAATCTCACAATGACTGGGGATATGTGAGGTGCTGTCTCCGGCTTTACTTACTCTAGCTCACTAGTTATTCTGATGTTAACAGCTAGGCTGTGCTACCTAGTAACGTCCATTTTGTTTTGTGTACCCTGCACACATTCCAGTTGTTTGGGCTTCATGATTCGGTGACAGCTCTCTTCTGGACAGATACCACAGCAATTGTTACACGGGCTAGACCTGTCTTGGCAAACCGAGAAGGCCCCAAATCACCCCATTCTGCAGATTCCATGCAACTTCTAACGTTATCCCCATTTTGGTGTTCTTTTTCATTTCTACAAATGTGTATTTCCTTGGAACTTCATGCTTAAGAAGGTAAAATAAAAATATTTCTTTTATTCTAGTCATTTGTCTTTGTTATAAAATGTCCCCTGGGTGCTCTGACGAAGAATATTTATCTGGTTCCAGACAGTTGGGTGTTTGTTCCAAGGGTGTGGCTGGGTCTAGAGACGTGATGCGGTGGGCAAGAGCTGCCCGAACGTGAAGTCCCGAGTTCGGAACCCTAGCACCCACATAAGGGCTACGTGCCCTGGAGCCCCAGTGTTGGGAGGGGCCAGGATACAGGAGGATAGTTGTGACTGGCTGGTCACACGGTCAAGTTGAAGTGGTCACCGAGCAGAACTGGCGTTAGGGACTGCAGCAGCGTCTTGGTCGGTGTTTTCCCACAGCCCCTCCTCTGGAGGAGTGAGGAGGGATTTTAGAGCCCCCAGGCCTGCCACCTATACTGAGGAGAGGGGCTTGTCTAATAATTCCACCGGAAGCTCATATTTGAAACTTGTTGCCCTGATTGGTTAGCATGGGTCACGTGTCTGGGACGGGTTTGCTTGGATTGGTCACGTCTACTGGGGGGAGGGGGAAGGAGCGGTTGGCATCACCCAGAATCCCTGGGTTGATGCTGGATAAAAATACCTTCAGAAAGCTGTAGCAACAGGCCTTGGACAGGTTGGAAAAAAAAAAAAAGAAGCCCACTTACTTGAAAGCAGATCAAGCTATATAAACTATATTCACTAATAATCTTTTCAGATTAAAACAATAAAAGTAAGCTATTTCAGTAACACATATGCCTTTTGTTAAGATCTAAGCCGTGGCTCCTATGTTTCTATCTAACCTCTGTGAAGCTGCCTAGGCTATCAGCACGTTTTTCAGATAAGGAAACTAACAGAACGGTCCAGCGACCTGCAAGCTGTCTCCAGCCCCATGGCGACAGACTCCAGTCCTGGACTCTGTTTTTCCTGTCTTCTGTTCAACTGAGCCCTTTTGTTTTCCCTCTTAACACTAACAGAGGATTCCACAGAAATTGCAAATTGCAATTTTATAAACCAAATTAAGTACATCAGTGCCGAACTGTGTTTGGGTTTCCTAACATCCCTTACATGTGGCATTGTCCCATGTTCCCGTTTTCCCCCCCCTCACTTGGAGACACGCTGGTCTGGAGTTTGGGCCTGGAATGAGGAAAGGGGAGTGGTGGGGGGGAGATAAGTGGTCTCCGGCTCGCTCCCCCTCCCTGATTCTGGCAAGCCGGTAAGCCCAGCTGTCTCCCCACATACTCTCTCGGTCTGGCTCCGAGTGCCCCACATTCTCCAGCCCAGAATGTCATGCATCTGCATCATGTCGGTTGCACAAGACAGCAACCGCACTGAAGCCCCGGAGGGGAAGCTGCTGGCTCCCTCTGGTCACCCCCAGCAGATCCGCGTTCTAAACTGAAGGGCAACAGAACCCCAGGCTCGTAATGGAGATGGCAGCGACCTCCGAAGTTGACGCTCGGAAAGGGCTGGGGGAGACTCCAGCAATGTGTGAGGCTCAGGCCGGGGTGCCCAGAGCTGCTGGGAAGCCTGTGGTGCAGGCTTTCCCTCTCAGGAAGCAGTTCTGTCTGCCGCCCAAGCCCCGAGCCAGCTCCACCTCTGTTCTTATCAGGAGTGGATTGTTGCTCTCCGGCGGGAATCCATTTTAGATTCATTTGTTAATTGAGACAGGATCTGGTCCTGTAGGCCAGACTGGCCTGAACCCAATTTGCTAGCCAAGTCCTTGAGTTTGAAGCAGTACTCCTGTTTCAGGTACCCAAACTCAGAAATTACAGGTGTGAGCCACCAGACCCAGCTCAAGACACATTTGACATTTTACCTGTAAGACTTCTGACACAATTAATCCGGGGTTCTACCAATGACAGTTCTTTTTTTTTTTTCAGAATGAGGTTGGATATTTATTTAGTCGATTATGGAGGGGACAGGAAGAAGGGGAGAAGAGCAGAGAGGGAGAGAGAGAGGAGAGGAGAGGAGAGAAGAGGAGAGGAGAGGAGAAGAGAGGAGAGGAGAGGAGAGGAGAGGAGAGGAGAGGAGAGGAGAGAGAAGGGGGAAGGGGAGAAGTGGGGAGACACAGAAGCTGCCTCTTCGAGAGGAAGACAGAAAAGCCAATGACAGTTTGTGACTGTCACTCTATGGGTAGAAAAGAAATTTCACGGTAAGTGGGGTTAGGTCACCTATACTCAAAGTCCTTTGAACCATTTGCTCTAACATTTTAAGTAAACGGTGTATTACTGATTGAAGTCTTATAACAACGCCAAACTACGTATACCCCGAGCAGCCAATTCACTTCGCAGTGTCTACATCTATTCAGGTTACTCCTATCCCCCAAAGATAACTACTTTAAAAATTAAATCTCAGCCCCAAGAGAGGAGGGAGGGGAGTGGAGACAAAATCCCGCCCACACATAGCTGGGAATTACTGGCAACCGATAGCTCTGGGAGAGTAAGAGCCAGTTTTTTCTAGGAGTGTAGGCCCTGGTGAGTCACGCGACCTTCATCAGAAGGCCATGCCTCCAAGAATATAGGGGTGCACAAATTGGATTTGAGGGGTGAGAATAAAAGAAAGTTGGGTGCCTAGGGAGGGGAGGGGTGAATCAGGGGGAGGTAGGGAATGGGGTGAGTATTGATCAGAAACTAATAAAAATAGTTGTGGTCATTTTGCAATGAAAACCCATAACAGAAGAGACTTTAAAAATAAATTATAACTTGTATTGGGTGGGGGGGCATGTGCTCAGCACATGTTGGAATCAAGGGGTGACTTTGAATATTGATCCTCTCCTTATACCATGGGATCTGGTGATCAAACTCTCTTTGATCCACTGGCCTATAGATAGTTACTTCCATTACTTTTTTTTTTAAACATAAGCAAAACGAAACATTTCTTAGTTTTCTCCTTTAGATGTTTATCTCAAGCACAGAAATTAAAACTATGTTTCTAAATACTGCTCTGAGCCTTCTTTCCCTTGATTTAGCAAGCTATCTTGGAGATACTTTTGTTAATACAGCTAGATCTTGGGGGTCTTTTGCAGCGGAGAGCTGTGTGGCACAGCTGGCCTCTTTTTTATTTTCTTAAGATCTAAAGTGTGTGTACATGTGAGCATCGATGTGTGGGTACCGAAGTGGTCGGAAGAGAATGTCTGCACTCGACTGTAGCAGCATAGTCTTGTCTTTCTCTACCCCTCCCAACTCCCCAGCACCATATATATATGATATAGATTGATTATATATATAAAACAATATATATTATATGGCAATGAGGAAGAAGAGGGAAAGGAGAGAAGATGACAGATGGGACAGGAGAAAGGAGAGGAAGGGCAGAGCTTATAAAAAAAAAGTCAAGCCAGGAATGATGACTACAGTAATCCCAGTACTTGGGAGGCTGGCTTAGGAGGACCATGAGTTTATGGCCAGTCTGCTCTTCATAGTGAGTTCGAGACTGGATATGTAATGAGATCTTGTTTTAAAAAGAATAGTGGTATTTTTAACACAGAGATAAATAATAATTATGACGTAGGTACTTTACTTGGTCAATGAGAGCAAAGAGTTTGGGAGACTGAACTCCCCAAGGAGGAAATCTTGAGGTTAAAGTTTTGTTGTCAGTGTTACTTTTACATATGGCTGGGGCGAAGTATGGCCACACGAGATCACATGTACTTATCTCAGGCTCTTTAAAGCATGCGTCAATGTTAACAAACAGGCTTTTCCTGTTGTCACTCTCTCCATTAAAAGGCAGAAGCCACGTAGCCACAAGAATTCTTCAGCTACCTTAGACCCTAGAGGCCTCCCTCCATTTTACTTTCTGCCTTGGGATCAGGGGGTCCTCATCATGTGTGACCGGCTTGATTCACTTAGCATGTTGTCCCCCAGGTTCCTCTTGTATTGTGTGACAGGGTCACCTTCCTATATTAGGCCAGATAGGACCTCGCTGTACAATGTCCCCCCATTCGACTTCTGCAGTCCCCAGAGACCTGAAGGACACTGGCTGCTCCCATAGCTCAGCTATCATGTGTGATGTTGGTGCCAACACAGACGTACAAACAGCCTTCGGTGACCCTGTTGCCAGGTACACACTCACAAGTAAAACTGTTATATAATCTTGTAATTCATGGTTCCCCCCACCCCCCCGCCCTGCATTTTGGCCATTTGGAACAGGGTCTCACACTGTAGCCTAAGTTGGCCTGGACCTCTCTGTAACCCTCTTGCCTTGTAAGTACTGAGGTTACAAGTATGAGCTACCCTGCCTGGTCTTAGCCCCTCCTCTCTCTGTCTCTGTTTCTCCTTGTCACTCTGTCTGTCTCCGTCTCTCTCCTCTCTCCAGCCCCTCTCTGCTACTGAGCTGTTCTCCAGACAGTCCTTTCAGAGGGGGCTCCATCCAGTTCCTCGACAACGGTTGTACCATTTTACGTTTCCACCTTTCAGTGCATAGGTTTGCAATTTCTCCTTATTCTTGCAGCGTTTGCTGCTTTCTCTCTGAGGATTTTTGATAGTAGCCATCAGAATGAGTGCGAGATGGTGTCTTGGCATCGAATATACAGGTTTGACACTTCGGCACACAGTGTCGTCCTCTCTGAGCCCAGAGAGTCCTGGGCTCCAGCTTTCTTTCTCTGTCTCATTGATCAGGATATTAGTAGGACCAATGATGGGAAGACCTAGAAGGCATATTCTACCTTTTCTCCACGGTGCGTCCGTCAGGGTAATCCTCAGGAAGCTAGTTCCGGCTGGGTACCACCCGGGTCACCTGATTCAAGATGAAGAGTGATATCCGTGGAACGGGCCAGCACATAGACCGCTGAGAACAGACTCCTTAATACACGGATTACAATGAACAGATTCGGTCTTTCATTTCTTCTTAATACTTGAAAAGCCACGTGCTGTTTCCAAGCTCCCCCCAGGGCGGTAGCAGGTGGATCTGATCCTCCATTTGACTGCACTCTGAGCCACTAAGTCAGAGCTACCTTGAAACTGAAACCAGGAAAATCCCTTATCACTCGCCAGGGGAGGAAGCACAAGCCTGTCTCCTGTTGTTATTAAATAATTACCTAGATGTTGACACACTGCAGGGGTGGTGGAAGCCGATGTGCTGGCAAGGAGGACTGGGGATTAGTAATGCTCTCGGGTCACGAGGCTTATAAATGATGCAGGACATTTTTGTGTCCCTGAGTTTTGGCTTGGAATTGTCAGGCCAAGGGCACGCGTTCTTCCAACTCAAATAGCCAGGCCTTGATGTGGTAAGTAGTTAACACGGACTGTGTAAATGACCGTGGCTAACTGGTCCAGTTCATTCTGAAGACACTCAAAAGTCACAGAACACCAACAGAGGCAGTTGTGTTGGTGATCTGGAGGAAAGAGAATGAGAAAAATGGAATGGCTTAGCCTTTTGGACAATCCACTGTCATCACTCGGTTTCAATAGCCAACAAGGCAGGTTCCCTCTGTAATAAAATCTCCAGGACCACCTCAATCCTGAGCTTCCGGGGATGTGTTCTTGCTTGGCAGTGTCTTCTACCTATGTTACTAACAGCCACCACTGTGTGTCTGCTACACAATTCCTGCAGAGCCCTGGACTGCAAAGTACGTAACACGTCGCGATAACTCTCCAACTCAAAGACTTTCAAAGAGAAGCTACGAGTTCATTTTCTAGACAGTGATGCTGGGGGTGGCGCAGGCCTTTAATCCCAGCACTCGGGAGGCAGGGGCGGGTGGGTCTCTGTGAGTTCAAGGACAGCGTGGTCTTCAGAGAGAGTCCCAGGACAGCATGATCTACAGAGAGAGACCCTATCTTGAAAAACAAAGAACAAACAAACAAACAAAAAACCCAACCAAATGAGAGAGAGAGAGAGAGAGAGAGAGAGAGAGAGAGAGAGAGAAATAAAGATTCCCAGTGTGCGGCCATCTCCTCCAGATTAGGCCCTTCTCTACACATGAAACACAGACACACATCTAACATTCTCACACGCTTACTGAAAATCCTTTGGAGGCTGCCTGTAGGCTGATGAACCTCAAACATCTTAGATTCCTGTTTATTTCCCACCAACTTTCGAGCTCATTCATTTGTTCAACCATTCAGCATCTATCGAACGCTGTTCTGGACCGGTCACAATACTAGAGTCTGGGGACATAATGACAAGATGGCATTCTGCCCTCGAGATGTTTCCAGCGGAGTAGTGAGGCAGCCAAGCGAATGCTAGTGGCTAGTGTAAAGTTCATCACCGTGGAGGACTTCATCCATAGCCCTCTCTAACAGAGTGGGGGCTGGTACCCAGCCTCAGCCTCAGCCTCAGCATCGCCTGGGAGCTTGAAAGAAGCGTCAGGCCTCTGCACCAGACTCATCGAATCTACTCCTGCATTTCCACAAGCAAACTGAGTGAATGCTTCTTTTTGAAACCTTGGTCCATGAGACCACACTGGTTGAAGTCTGGTTTAGATCTCTGGGGACAGTCCTGCTTGGCTAGAGACCCAGAGGGGGACCACATATGCTAAATGAAGGAGGAGGTGAGGTAGGGGTGAGGCTACAACTCATAGAGGGTTTCAGAAGTGCAGAAGCGTGGGAGGAAGAGAGAATGTGCTTTGGAGTAAGGGATTTAAACTTGTTTTGGGAGTGAAAGGTGGGGTGTTGGCCTTGGCTAACTTGGAGATACCATTAATTCAAGGAAATCCCTTGATCACATCCAGTACCTCCATCTCTGCTGGAATCCATCACGACACAGGGATGAGGAATGAGTATTTGATTGATGGAGACGAAGGACAGAACAGAAGTCAGCAGGGGCAGGGAAGGGGAGGGGACCACCGTTATTAATGGATGAGAGACTGTGTTTGGTGTGCTGAAGCATTTCTGGAAATGGATAGTAATGGTGGCTGTACAGTGTTCTCGATACTGTTGGACTATACACTAAAAACAGCTGCAGAACTGGGAGGAAATGGATAGTAATGGTGGCTGTACAGTGTTCTCGATACTGTTGGACTATACACTAAAAACAGCTGCAGAACTGGGAGGAAATGGATAGTAATGGTGGCTGTACAGTGTTCTCGATACTGTTGGACTATACACTAAAAACAGCCGCAGAACTGGGAGGAAATGGATAGTAATGGTGGCTGTACAGTGTTCTCGATACTGTTGGACTATACACTAAAAACAACCGCAGAACTGGGAGAGGCCTGGTTGGTAGAATGTTTGCTTAGCATGCACGATGCCGGGGGCTCCATGCCAAGCACCATCTAAACCTGGGTGTGGTGGTGCAGGCCTGTAATCCCAACATTTGGGCGGTGGAAGCTGGAGGACCAGAAGTTCAAGGTCATCCTCGCTGCCTAGTGACTTCAAGGCCAGCCTGGGATGCATGAGAACCTAGCTCAAAAATACAAAATCCAACCAAACAAAAAAACAGTGGGGGAAAAAAAAAGGTTAGAGTATTTCATTTTGTTATACTTTTCTTAAAAATTGAGTATTTTGCTGTCTAAAAAGATCACTTTTCCCAGTCCCAGCACTATCCAGGACGTCAGGTACTTCCTGGAGCCATCTGTCAGGAAGGACTAGTGCTGGCATCTGTACCATAGCTCTGCCCTCACTGTCCACTGAGATAGTCACCCCCTGAACTCAGGTGCCAAGGGGCTTGTTCAGTGATCCAGACGATCATCCCAAGCCTCAGCACCGTGCCTGGCCTGGCTGGAGCTCGTGTCTCATACCAACCCCTCCACCCCTTCCACTCTCCTCTCTCCACAGCAGTGGTTTTCAACCCTGGCTGCACACTGGAGCCACCGGGAGAGTTTTGACAAACCCCAGAACGCAGACCAATTACAGAGGAATTTCACGGAGCTCCGCGGTTCCAGTTCAGCAAGCCAGCCTCACCTGCAGGGCCCAGCAGGCCATGAGGCCCGGGCCCCAGGCCCAGATCTCCAATGGAGGAGAGAGAGACCAGTTCTCTTACCCCGCAGGCTCTAACTGCTCTCGTTTGTGTTCCGCCCTTCCTGCCCCCTTTTTCACAACCTCTTCCAGACCTACTACTGAACTTTTTGTTTTTGGAAAATGTGTGCTAGCAGCTTCTGGATGCCGGTGGCTTCTGTATGCTCGGACGTTGCTGCTTCAGACAAGTCTCTCCTTCCAATTCCGGCCACGGCGCTTCGTGTTTTACTTCCCTGACATCCTTTTACCTTCACGTGGAAGCACAGACTTCCGTCACCATTTCCTTGGATCTTCATGTTTGTTCTTTAAAAACAGCAGTCCCAAGCCTGGCGGTGGTGGCACACGCCTTTAATCCCGGCACTCGGGAGGCAGAGGCAGGCGGATCTCTGTGAGTTCGAGGCCAGCCTGCTCTACAAGAGCTAGTTCCAAGACAGGCTCCAAAGCTACAGAGAAACCCTGGGGTGTGAGTTTGAGTTCATACGTGTGCATGTTCACACACGTATGTATGTGTGCATGTGTCAGATTTTTTTTTTTTTTGAGACAGGGTCTCTCATTGAACCTGAAGCCATTGACCCAGTTGGATTGGGCTAGCCGGTAAGTCCCAGGGACCTTGCTATCTCTTTGTCCCCAGTACTAGGACAGGCATGCTGCCACAACTAAATGTTTTGGCTGTGGGTGCTGGGAATATAACCCAGACCTTCACACTGTGGAAGAAGCATTTTACTGACTGAGCAATCTCCCCAGACCCAGACATGACGTTTTTAAAAAAGAATTTAATTTGTCACTAGGGGTAGTGTCTCTGTGTGGGTGTATATTGTGAGCACACGTGCCTGGGAGGCTGGAGGCGCTGCATCCCTCTGGAGATGGGGATACAGGTGGTTGTGAGCCTGATGCGGGTGTTGGGAACTGGGTTTGGGTTCTCTGAAAGAGCAGTATGTGCTGTTAACCATTGTGCTGTCTCTCCAGCCCAGGGAAAGGCTTTGCAGCTCTCTGCTCACAATAGGCATCTTTCCATCAGGAAGTCTCGGTTGATGAGAATCGCGACACCGAAAGCCCCACATCCCTGCCACAACACCCAACTCTCGGTGTCCCCTCTTTAAGAACACGTAATATCTCACCCTGGAAGAGAACTCCAGGGATGCCCGGACTAGACCAGGAGATGCAGAGGAGAGAGCCGGGAATACCAAGTTCACTGCACGGAAGAAAACTGGCCAGGGAAGATCACAAGGCACAGAGAAGGCCCTGGGATCCTGCCAGCAGGCCTGAGCAGACAGGGAGGTGGTGGGTGGAGTCAGATGATAGGACCCATCCAGCAGAATCCCTGAGGATGCTTTAAAATGCTAGCAAAGGGTTGTTCGGTGCACAAGGGAGGGTGTTGTGTCATTCACGGGCCTAGGATGGGCTGTGGAATGGCCCCAGAGGAAACCCGCAAGGGGCCTTCAACCAGACAGCTGGAATCCAGTCACTCTGGCAAGAGAGGGAATGATAAGGAACCTGTTACAGTTGGTGCTATTTATTAGGGTCATGTGCAAAACATGACACCAGGGGTGTTCTGTGGGGCTCTCATTACAAGATAAAGCCACCCAGACCCATTTCCCGTCCGTGTTTTTCAGCAGGATGGCTCACATGTTGAAATCTGAAACTCCTTGGGTGAAAAAAAAAAAAAAACCCTCTGACGGCCATACCAGATGTTGCTCGTGGAGCTCCCCAAGTCCAGAAAGATGAGTTAATCCTTGAAGGAAATTATTTTAAACTTGCATCAAACTCAGCGGCTTTGATCCAACAGGCCATAACAAGTAAAAACAAGACTATCAGAAGAGCTGTGGGTGGCAGTCTTGTCTGTGAACAAGGACCAGGCCACCGACTGCAGGCTGCGCTCCCGAAAGCCTCCAGACACACATGGCCTCATTTGGTGCGATGTTGTGGAAATACGGGATGCTAAACACATGCGCTTGTAAATAAAGCTCCCTCCTCCTCTAAAGACTCTGCAAGGCCACTGATGTCTCCCAGATGCCCCCCACCAAGTGTCCTCACTGGCCTCTCTAACCTGGGACCTCCTGCCCCATCATAGACGGCACACAGCTTATTATATGACTCAGTATTGTTTTCTTTCTCCAGCTATAACATGAGTTACTAAAGGCTCCACGCCTGTCTTATATTTCTTTGTATCTCTGAATGCCTGGTCCCCCAAGAAATGCATTATTTGCAGAAAAGCATGGGAAGTTCTGTACATTTCTAAAATCCAGTGCACACCCTGGCCTAGTGCATACATTCGGCCAGAGAACAGGTGCTTACTAAAGCAATAGAATTGTTGGTGGGCAGATAAATTGAATTGCCATGTATATTGCTTTCCTCACTGTTGGGAGAGGGTAATGAACAGAAAAAAGTTCCAGAAGAAAGGATTTGCTTTCAGGTCCTGGGTTCAGCAGATACCTGTTCATCATGGTGGGAGCGTTTGCTTCGGCCTGCAGATATCTTGCTGGTTCCGGAAGTAGAAACTCAGGCTGGACCCAGGCATGGATATTCCTTTCAAAGGTCACCTCAGCGACTCACCTCTCCTGGTAGGTTCCATGTGCAAGAGGTTGTAACTCATCCAGGAACAGTGCCGCCACCATGGGAATAGTACCTTTGCGTTTAAACCATACAGGAGACAAATGACACGGAAGGGAAGAATGTAGCAGGCATCTTTACGTTGCTTGCCTCGAATTTTATTCTCCCCTTTCCCAGAGCTTTTTTCTTCTTTGACCCCCCACTTTTGTGTCCCCCACATAAACAGCTGAACTGTCTTGTGACTCTCCAGGTTGGACTGACTCCTTCTGCTTCAAAGAGGTCTTTCCTGAGACTTTTGGTCTTGGAACCAGAGAAACTGGCCAGCCTTCTTGCAGGGTGCTAAGAAATTTAGGAGCTGTTGGCCCCAATGTCTTTTGCCACGTGGAAAAAGTGGATCTTCCGTGGGCACAAAGCTGATGAGGAACGAGGGAGCAAGAGAAACAAGCGAAGGAAGAGGGAAGGCCAGTGGTGTTCAGACCCCCGGGTTCTCATTGTTTCCAAACCCAGGCATAGTCCTGGCCATGGGGTTTCCTGGTCATCGAGTTGACATGGTGGGATTTTCTTTGAGAGCAAGGGCTGTGAGAAGGAGCTTTCTTCCAGCTTCATGGCAGAGGCTGAATGGCATCCACGCCACTCCCCTTCAGATCTAAGCCCGTGGTCCAGTGTGTACAAGGGAGTTTGTTAGAACCACAAGCAGCCCATTTGATGGTGGGTGATGGGTTCAGTGTCTCTGGTTACCATAGTTACAAAGTGAGCCTCCAGCATCAAATCTTCCTTCAGATCAGTCACCCCTAAACAGCCTGTGTTGGGTTTGTGCTTTTCACTCACAAAACTTTATCCGTTTGATTCGTTGTCTTCCAGTTTTCTTCATGGTCATGGCCGACTCACCCTCCAGGGATGTGTCTGCCCTCCTTCATGGCTTATTGATCTGTCTAATCATTTAACCACTGGCTGTATCCACAGCAAATGCATGGCTCCTAACCACATCTCTCCACCCCTCTTCTGTGATGTCTCCGACATGTATTTATTTACAGATTTGCTCCTTTCTCTTTGTAACCATCAATGCCTTTCTCCCCCCTTCTCTTTATCCCTCTGTCTCTCTGTTTTGCTGGGGACTGAACCTGGGGTATTATGTATTACAGATAGTTCTCTACCACTGAGCTACATCTGTAGGGGTGGTGCCTATTTTTGTTTGTTTTTGAGACAGAGTCTGTGTAGCGCTAACCAGCTGATCTGGAACTCACAGAGTCACTGGCTTCTGCCTCCTGAATGCAGGGATTAAAGACACGGGTCACTGGGTGTTTTTGTTTTATCTTAACCAAGGTCTTGATTGGCAATTTAGACCATCCTTGAACTGGTGATTTTCCGGTTTTATTCTCACGCCTGCTGGGATTATAGGCATTGATACCTATGTTTGGTTTGGAAGTCTTACAATAAAACTTAGAGTGAGCTAGGCGTTGGGTGTGTAGGCACTCTGGGAGGTTGAGGCAGGAAGTTTGTGAGTTCAAGGCCAGCTTGGGCTATGCAGAGCTTGTCAAATGAGAGAAAGAAGGGAAAGAAGGAAGGAAGGAGCCCTGGTTAGGGTGTCCGCTGCTGTGCGTAACACTGTGGCCAAAAGCAACTTAGGAAGAAAGGGGCTTATTTCACTCACACTTCCATGGAACATTCATGGTCCAAAGCAGTTAAGGCAGGGGCTCCCACAGGGCAGGAACCTGGAGACAGGAGCTGATGCAAAGGCCACAGAGGAGTGCTGCTTCCTGGCTTGCTCCTCATGGCTTGCTCAACCTGCTTTCTTATAGAGCCAAACACTACCGGCCCAAGGATGACGTCACCCACAAGGGGCTGGGACCTCCTACATTAATGCTATTTAAGAAAATGCCCTGCAGTCTTGTCTACAGGTCGACATTACGGAGGCATTTTCTCAGTTGAGGCTCCCTCCTCTCAGATGACCCTAGCTTGTGTCAACCTGACATAAAACCAGCCAGCGAAGAAGGAAAAGCAAGAAGAAAATGAAAGATAATTGAGAAGTGGCGTGAAGATACGAGGAAAGAAACATGACGGAACGTGTCATGTGAAGTAGGAAATATCATACCAAAACCCTTTACTATGTACTTTAACAAATGCTAGTAAGACCTTTAGAACAGAACTAAATTTAAGTGGCATTTTAGGCAGTCACTAAAAGCAGCCTGGAATGGGCAAACGACATGAAACTTGGCTGCCCTCTCTGGCCCGTTCCTTCATATTGCTGTTTAATTCTGTAAGTGTCCTTGTCCCTTGTCTCAGAGGAACTATCACGTCCTCAAGGGCAGGTACCGTGCCTGAATTATCTCAACAACAACAATAATGGAAGTGGTAAATATTTACTGACTTTTCCCTATATGCTAGCCTTCTGCTAACTGGTTTGTGGATATGATCTGAGTACAGTCTCAATACACTTCAGCAAGGGACCTATCATCAGCCCTGTTTTGTACATGGGGAGTCTGCTTCATTAGACTGATGAGCAATTCCCCAGAGAACACAGCGAGGATATGGCCAAGGCAGAACCTGAGCCACCAAATCTCCGCTCTTCTTGGACCGTGCGTGATTTTGCCCTCATTTGTAGGTGGAGGCAGGGGTTGCTTAGTAAGTATTTGTTGAATAGAACATTTCATATAACAGCAAGGTTTTCCCGGAACAGAGAAATCACAGTTAATGTCATGGGAACAAATTATCCCTGAAGAGGTGAGCAAAGCCTGAAGGAGGTGACTTGGTTTCCTGGTGGTTAAAGGTAATGCCGTATCAGGTTCTACAGATAACTGCTTTATGGTAACACTAAAGGTGACCTTTCTCTCTCCCTCTCTCTCTCTCTCTCTCTCTCTCTCTCTCTCTCTCTCTCTCTGTGTGTGTGTGTGTGTGTGTGTGTGTGTGTGTGTGTATTTTCTAGTGAAGAGCCCATCACCAAAGGACTCTTGTCACCGTCCTCCAAGGAATCCTTGCCACCTTCCTGGGACTCAGTGTACACATCTGAGTAACGATTTCTTTATGCTTCCTCCCGGCTGCTGATCTACTGTCAGGCAATGGTAATATCGTTTCCCCTTGGGAGATATAACGTCCAGAATAAATGCTCCGAGGAAGAGCAGAAAAGCAACCTTCATCTTTGAGGTTTATTGAGTCTATTTCACCCAGCATTTCCCAACCCTCTGCCTTGAATAACATTGGTCATAATTAATTCCACACTTTTTCTTTTCAATTTGGCTGAGTGCTTTTGAGGGACTCTTTCTAGAATCCCATAAGTCTAGGAGATAACCTCAGGACGTGACTTCCAGTGGTTCCTCGGGGAATCAAAGGTGAAATTCTGATTTTGAAGTTCTGAGATTTGTTTTCCGGAGAGGGTTGAAAGGTTCAGCAGTATATAGGTCATGGCCAGTGTCCTGAGACGGACCATAGGGGGCACTAGCGGACTGTCATAATGGCCAACCCACGGCAGACTTGGCAAGGGAGGGCAAACCCCAAGCTGCAGCAGCCAGGGGGACTTGAGCAGTTCCTTTCCCAACCGAATGGAAAGCTACTGAGAACTAGCTGCTTTTCTTTGGGGTTTCTATTTCCTCTGGACAAGGGGAAGAAAAGGACAGAACCGAGTAGAGAAGCATGCTCTGCCCTTTGTCCTCAGAGGCAGAAAACACACCCCATAAAGCAAATATTTTCATCCATTTTTCAAGGGTCTGTACTCACTTTGAGCCAGCTGCAGTTGGCCATGAAAACCTTATTTTTTTTTCCTTGATACATTCTTTTATTATAAATTAAAAAAGAGGGTGTGGTTTGCATGTCTTTAAACCTCACAGTAAGAAGACTGAGGCAGGAGGATGGGGAATTCAAGACCAGCCTGGGCTACATAGTGATATACATACAGCTGCGAAACAGATTTCTTTAGAATATATATATCCTTAATATTTTATGCTTTGACTTCTTTTAATGATATGGTGGGCTATAAGAGACTTGGGGGCAAAATGGGGACACACATCTTTCTAACATCTTTGTCATGTGATACTTATCCAGGAAGGGAGCCCAAGTTAAACACAATTTATGATGACTTTCTCCCTTTTCGGTGCTGGGGATTGAAGCCAGGGTCTTGTGCATTCAAGGCAAACACTCCAACACTGAGCTGCACCCCAAGCCCTCTGGGGTGACTTGCTCTGAAATAATATTGCCAGCAGCAAACACTCAGGCAGACGCCTATTTTCTTCCTCTGCCTTTCCTACTGATACCTCCCTCTACGTAAAGCCCTACTTAAGAAAAATATTTCACGTAGGCTTTTAAAAGCGTTTCTCCAGAAGAAAGTCTAAACAGACACTGGGTAGGGGTAGCCCGCGGACCCAAGACCATCTGTCTCCGCCTATAGATAGTCTGTACGTGGTTGGTTCCTGGGAACTTTTGAGTTTAGAGGATTTCTGACGTTCATCTAATGGCATCATTTCTTTGTGTCTGTAAGGTGATCAGGTTCGTCAAGCGTGGCAGATGGGGACCAGCCCTACCAGTGGTCCAGGTTCCGAGTCCTGTTCCAAAGGAGTGTGGCTCACGGTCCTGTGGTAGACTTAGCCCTGGGTGTTCAAGGGGCTCCAGGCACTGACCTCCACAGGGAGCGTGGCCAGGAGTCCTCAAACCACGCTCCACCAGGATTCCGCTACCTCGTGAAGCAACCTGCTTTGTTTGGTTTGACAATTTTGTTTTTGTCCTACTAGGAGCTGAAGAGAAAAATGCGGTGTTTGGGTCCACTGATAGGAACATCGGGCTGGGCTGCTGCTTTCTGATCAGTATCTTCCACTCACCTCTCACAGGAATGCTGGGAAGGGCTTGGAAGCCACAGCCGAGGCAGTTTCCACGCTTGGAAAGTTACCGGTGTCTTAGAATTCCAGGAAGTGATGAATCAGAGAGACACAGGCTAGGAAAAGCTTTATACAAAAAAGACGAAACGAATATCCGCCCGTCACCTTCCATAAAGTTGGATACATTTTACTTCAACCTCAGTCACTCTGTTCTGGATGAGGAACATGGGCCCAAGTTACCAAATCAGTAAGCTGGGATTTGAACTCAGGGTTGTCACACGAAGAAGTCCTTGCTGGGAACCACTATATCAAGACTTCCCATTTTCACTTCCTAGTTCCTACTGGTGGGGACCGCAGCACACCCTCCATCTGTGTGACACCCCTTCTCTCTTCAGAGCCCCCCAATTTTAGCCAAATTCTAAAACCCACTTGAGTACATCTTCCCCAGTCACCAGACTGAGAAAGTTCTTCCAAACATCTAACTGAAGTCCCCTCAGAGAGGCCCTGCTGGCCCTGCCCTCGGGGGACACGGAAAATGGCTGTCAGAGTCCCAGCAGCGGCTGCTTCCCTGTCTGGGTTCCAAATTGCTTCTGTGAAAAGAACTGCCAATTCGAAACACATGCTTCCAGGCCAGCCCCACCCCAGATGCACAAGTCTGGTTGGAGCCCCTTTCAGCAAGGAGCCTGAATATCAGAATCAGGCCCGGGGATGGAGACGGCAGTCAAGATGGAGGGAGGCTCATTGTCCACGCTCACTCCAGGGCCAAGGCTCAGTTGGATCTGCTGTCCTCAAGCATCTAGGATTGACATTTTCTATAAACACACGAAGGGCTTAGTCCCGTCAGGGTTCTGCCAGGAACTGGAAAACAGTGTTTCTTACGTGGGGATGTGCACATTTTCTATGTCTTTTTATTAACAGAAAAATCCAGTCCTTTAGAAAAAATATACACAGAGCACAATGGTGTGTTGGTTTGTATCGAAAGACAAACGAAAGCCTGTGGAAAATGTAGGGGATTTGGAAGGGAAAGATCTGTGTTTAAATGTCACCACTGTCTCTTAGCAACTGTGTAATCCTTGGCTTGACTTCTCCGAGTATCAGTTTTCTCCTTGAAATAAAAAGTAACAATACCTAACTCTCTGGGCATAGGGGTATGTGCCTGTAAACCTAAAGCTTGAGAGGTGGGAGGCCGGAGGATTATTAGTTCCTGTTCTAGATGGCACAGCAAGTTCCGGGCCAGCTTGGGCTACATGGCAGGACTCTGCCTCAAAATAATAAGGATAATAATACCTGACCCATCAGGTTAAGTTACTAAGTGCTACGTGAAAATGCTATTTATTTACTGGTGCAAGGGATTGAACCCATGGCCACATCCTGGTTTGCTTTCTTTCTGTGGCTGTGGTAAATGTCTGACTCAAACTGACTTGGGAAGGAAAGGCTATATTTCGGCTCATGTTTCCTGACATGAGGGAAGTCTAGAAACTCAAGGAAGGAGCCTGGAAGTAGTAACTGAAATAGAGGTCACGTCTTACTCCTCGTGTTTTGCTCATTCTGAATTCTTATACAACCCAAGGCTCACCTGCCCAGGGGTGGCAAGTCCCACAGTAGCCTGGGCCTTCCCAAGTCAGTCACCAATCAAGAAAATGCCCCAGAAGCTTGCCTACATGGAAGTCTGAGGGAGGCGTCTTTTCAACTGAGGTTCCTTCTTCCTGAATGCTTCTAGCATGTGTCAAGTTGACAAAACAAACAGACAAGACAAAAACAAAAACAAATAAAAAAACGAAGTAGGCAGTTCAGGCCTTGTGCATGCTATAGACACGCACTAAGGGAATATCTCCAACCCAATTTTAGAAGGATATTACTATTATAACAAGTGCTATTACCGGAGCATCTGGAAGAAAACTGTATCAGACTTTAGAGAATAGCCTTCAATCTTGCCTTTGGGGAATCTCTTCATTTATATATTAAATAGCAGCTGTTAAGATAGTCCATATATTCCTAGTCTATTACAGGCTTTGCACATTTTAAGCAGTACATATTTTAGCTCATTTATAACAATCATAGATGGTAACCACGCTGGCTTTAATAGCCCCACTTTACAGAAGGGGAGAAGTGGAGCAAATTTGCCAAAGCTATGGGCTTCCAGGTGGCTGAACCTGGACGACCTAACTCCAGAATGGACACACCGGACTTCGGGCTGGCGACTTATTCCTCTGTGACAGGGCCCAAAGCAGCATGGCTTAACCTCTATGCAAGATCATTTCTTCTTTGTCCAAAGTCCAGGGCTACACAGCTCAAAACTAGGGCCCCTGCTCTACTCTAGGCTCCTCTCCATCCCAGAGCTCTCAATATATGGTCACCCCAACATTGAATGCAGATGAAAGAGCTTCAACCACCATCCTTACAGTCCAAGCAATGAGGAGACAGCAGAGACAAGGACAGAAACATGCTAATTAGCTATTATGGACTACTCCTAAACTTAGCCCTGTGACACCCATGATCCCACTGGTCACAGCAGTAAGGTCAACACAGACATTATTCTGCAGGGTTTTGTGAGCAGTTAAAAATCAGAGGATTTTTATTGCTGAAAGAAGGGAAGGGCAATGAGAGGGCAGGTGGCTGTGCAGAGAGTAACCAGACCTCCCCTGCCTGATAATTTATCAAGAAAAAAAAATACATTGCGTTGAGCTTGCAGGTCATCTCCTAGCCAAGGAAGGTGGGGGCAGGCCTTGAAATCCATCTGTGGTAACAACTGGCAGCCTGGTCACAGGAACTCTGTAGTACAACTTACAAGTGGAGCTTGGTATCAAAAGGTACCCACTGACTCATTAGGTAGACTCTGTTTCATGTCTTCAGGAAACCCAGAAAGAGGAGGTAGATGCCAGGGTCCCATGGCAGATCATAGGCTCGACCCTCAGAACCTCCAGAAGGCATTTGCTATCAACCACTAGAGGGTAATATTGTGGTTTCCAAGGCAATGCCCATGCAAATACATATGACTGTGGTAAGGGTTGCTCTGCCCTAGTTTGGCCATAGAGGAGACAGGAAGTCACCGAGGAGGGCGAGATGATGGGTTAGGGTCTGTCTTTTCTGAGGGTGCTGCTATGTGGGTCTTAGGTTTCAAGGCCAACCTAGAGCTGGGTGCCGGCTTAGAGGTGACAAGCACTTACTGCTCTTGCAGGAGACTCCTCAGGCTCCTGAATGCACATAACACACACATGTGCATTCGAGCACACCCATCCCCGTGCACACTCAATAAATAAACCTTTAAAAAAAAAACCCAAGCTTTGGGTGATGAATCGTGTGGGTGGTCACACTTAGAGCAATGAATCATGAGACCATATCCTTCATAATGACTCAGACATGGCTCTCATTACCGTGCCGTCACTACGGCTGCAGCTCTGAACACGGCACGCTGCATCCATTCAATCAACATTATGGAAGGGATGAATGGAGACGAACTTGGGTATTTCAATTCTTGGGAGACCACTTCTTCAAGCACCATGGAATAATCGGATGCTAAGCACAGGGGGAAGACAAATACAACAGGTTCTCTGCTGTACGGTGGATGACCCGTTGGGTCTGGGTCCTTTGTGAGTCTCGTGACTGATGAATGGGTGGAGAAGCACAGTACGGGAGGTTGGCAACACAAGGACACAAGGCCCAGCCTCACGGTGGCTTTGTTAGCATGAGTGTATGGTAATAGCAGCTCCAGCAGAGAAACCATTGGTGCTCCTTCTCTCCCAGCGTCCTGTTCCCCTAGGATGTAAAAGTAAGCTCATGTATATTTCCATTTTAAGCTTTTTTTTTTTAAAACAAAAGCTCCATTTTACAGATGTAGGCACTGAGGTTAAATGGCTTGCCCCAGACTGTACAGAAAAGCGTTTTAAAACTAAGATCGCACACAGGATCTCACATCTTATACTCTCTTATGTATTCCATGTTGGTAGCGTTGTAGCTTGGAGCCTTCTGGGGAAGACAAAAAGACCTGTTGTAGATGGTCGGTGTAACAGTTACCCGAATCTGTAGATGTGCTTCTGTCAAAGTTCCACTCCACCTCAGAGACGACATGCTTAGACTGACGTGCCAAACCAGGTCTGCAGAGAGGAACATACGTTGACCTCCAACGTTTGCTGTCTTTGCGAGCACACATCTGTTTTCACTCACGGGAGGATGGCAATTAGGGAGCTCTCGGGAGCAGGCATTCCTGACCACGGGCTTCTCCCTCGGTCTGGGAGGTTTCATCATCCTGCAGGCTGCAGAGACAGTCACTGACATGTTGCCTCTTGGAGGCCAGAGGCTTCTGGGCTCTTCTGTTCCATCTAAAGGGACGCTCAGTTCTTCATGACCGAGGCAGAGCCATACGAAGGCCTGGAAGAGCAAAAGGCCTCCAGGTACTCCTGTCTGATCCTGTGTCTAGGTACTCCTATCTGATCCCGTGTCTAGGTACTCCTATCTGATCCCGTGTCTAGGTACTCCTGTCTGATCCCGTGTCTAGGTACTCCTGTCTGATCCTGTGACAAACCAAGTCTTCACCTGGTCTGCTTCGCCAAGGGCCCTGTTGTTAGTCTATTGTTTAGTGTGTGCGCGCACACACACGTGCAGTGGCAGGAGGGCACACTGCCACAGTATCAGAGGACAACTTTCGGGAATCAGTTCCCTTCACTCACCAGGTAGATCCCAGGCACCTAACTAAGGTTATCAGGTTTGCCAGCAAGTGCCTTTATCTTCCGGGTCATAGTGCTGACCCTCCTCCGCCCACCTGTGTAACTTACTTGCAGCACTGGTGGAGCCTGGTGGACTTGGAATAGCTTCCAGATTCTTCTCTGTTGAGTACCCGTGGAGAAGACATCTCACGCCGAGAGCAGGGAACTGGTCAGCAGCCCCCATTCCTCTTCTCACCAGCCCTTCAGTCGGTTTTGATGCAGGCAGCAGGGCCCCTGCCTCATCTGACCAATGCGACTCAGGGCACCTGGGACAGCAGATGGCCAGTCAGTGGGATTTTCAGGACGACTCTGCTGTTTCGCTCTGCTCCCTGACCTGGGTTGGGGACAAGGCTGGTCTCCTTGGGAACAGGCAACTGTAACGGTGGCCTGTAACGTCTCTCCTCTGACGTCCAGTGGAAGTAAAATGTTCTCAAAGATGGCGTCTGAAGAAGTATTGGGGTGAATACAGAGGACCCCTGTGGCATCCTGAGATAGACCATGAAAGTCTTCCGTGGTTGACTTTATACTACGTTTTGTCTTAACCAGACTTGTGATCCCCTGCCCCTGTTGTGAATGTAATCGTGTCCTTGCTATAGCAAGTCCTGCACTGTTGAGATATAGCTCACTCGCTTTTCTTCTTCATTATAAAAGAAATACGCAGAGTCGTGGTTTAACCCTTGGGGATCAGATTTCTTTGTCCTTTGGCCCTCCGATGACCTCAGCTTTTACTTTTGCTTTTTCAGATAAAGTCTCAGGACGTAAACCAGGCTCGCCTTGGATTTATGGTAATTCTCCTGCCTCAGCCTCCTGATTCCTAGGATTATAGATACATACCCTGTATCTGGCCCATGTTACATGTCTAATTGTTAAAACGTGTATCTCTTTGAAATAGTGGTTCATTCATTTGGGAAAAACATGGAGACACAAGTAGTCTCTTATCCTCATTTCCCAAACCATTTCTCCATCCCTTACAGGCCACGCTTAGAATTCCCTAGTTACAACCTTGCCAAGCACAAAGGACTAGAGAGCTACATCTCCCTTTTTATAGGGCTGATGGAAGGTGGTATTGGTTAAACAACAGATAGTTAGAGACTGGAGCAAGGTCTCCAGGGTATAGCGGCTCCCGTGGACGTGTGGAGCTGTGGAAAGCCAGCTTCAAGGCCACGGGAAACAGGTGAAGTTTCTCCTGGCTCAGCATGGAGGGAGATACGGGTATGGAGCTCTCCACTTTCCCTGTTAGCTTGCTATGTATTTCCTTTATAATTTTTAGGTACACTTCTTGTATCTCTGCTCTCTTCAAGACATTTATCATGAAGGAGTGTTGAATTTTGTCAAAGGCCTTTTCAGCATCTAACGAGATGATCATCTGTTTTTTTCTTTCAGTTTGTTTATATGATGGATTACATTAACAGATTTTCATATGTTGAATCATCCCTGCATCTCTGGGATGAAGCCTACTTGGTCATGGTGGATGATTTTTCTGATGTGTTCTTGGATTCAGTTTGCCAGTATTTTATCGAGTATTTTTGCATCAATGTTCAGCTCTTAATATTCTTTCTTTATTCTGTATGTTTAGAGTTTTGATTATTATGTGGTAAGAGGACTTTTTTTTTGTCCAGTCTATTTGATGTTATTTAAGCTTCTTGTGTTTTCATAGGCACGTCTTTTTTTAGGTTGGGAAAGTTTTCTTTTTATGACTTTGTTGAATATATTTTCTGTGCCTTTGAGCTGGACTTCTTCTTCAATTCCTATTATTCTTAGGTTTAGTCTTTTCATGGTATTCCAGATTTCCTGGATATTTTGTGATAAGAATTTGTTGGATTTTCTTTGACAGATGAATTTATTTTCTCTATCATATCATCAGTGCCTGAGATTCTTTTTCCATCTCCTGTATTCTGTTGGTTATGCTTGCTTTTACAATTCCTGATTGTTTACCCAGCTTTTTCATTTCCAGAATTCCCTTGGTTTGTGATTTCTTCATTGCGTCTATTTAGTTTTCAAGTCTTGAACTGTTTCTTTCACCTGTTTGATTGCCTTTTCTTGGTTTTCTTTAAGGGATTAAAAAAAAATCTTCCAATTTTTTTGTTTGTCTCTTCCTCTACTTCTTTAAGGGAATTTTTGATTTCCTCTTCATACAGTTATTTTTAATGTCGTTTTCTTCTGCTTCTCCTGCGTTCGGATGTCCAGGTCTTGCTGTTGTAGAGTCACTAGTTTCTGGCGGTGCTGTGCTCCTCTTTATCTTGTTGAGTGTATTCTTACCCTGTTGCCTACCCATCTCTTCTTCTAATTGGAACAGGTGAAGCCTGTGTTTCAGGGGGTCCCTTTTCCTCCAATTGGTGTAGTTGGGGGCCGTGGCTCCATTGAATGCTCCTTCAGGTGTAAGCAGGGCAGAGCCTTTGGTTATCATTCCTCCAGGTGCCTACAGGTCCAAGGCTCAGGTGGTTGCTCCTGAGGAGCAGGCGTGGCTGAGGCTGAGGCTCCAGTAGCCAGATAATTTCTGGAAGCCACTGCTGTCTCCAAAGCCCTCCGCCATGCATAGGCTTCTCTGGGTGGCCGTGCTGCTGAGGCTTCTGCTGGCTGGGAAGACACACTGGATCTTTGGGGTGAAAAAATAAACCTTTTATCTAGATCTTTTTTTTTAAATATTTATTTATTTATTATGCATACAATATTCTGTCTGTGTGCAGGCCTGAAGAGGGCACCAGACCTCATTACAGATGGTTGTGAGCCACCATGTGGTTGCTGGGAATTGAACTCAGGACCTTTGGAAGAGCAGGCAATGCTCTTAACCGCTGAGCCATCTCTCCAGCCCCTATCTAGATCTTTTGGGGTGGGAAGATCTGCCTTTAATCTGGACCACATCTTCTGTTTGCGATCTATGTAAATGACATGGAAGGAGAAAGATCTCTCTTTGCCCGTGTGCTCTTGTTCTCACTAGTGAGTCCATTACGCCACTGGCTTTAGAGCCCACTTCTTCAGGAGTCCAGTGTGTACTGAAGACCAGCCGAGGCATCCAGCCTCGTGGGCTGAACAACTACTGGATTCTTGAAGCAACTGGACCACAGCAGCCTTTAAGTTATTCCAGTAAGTCTCTCTCTCTCTCTCTCTCTCTCTCTCTCTCTCTCTCTCTCTCTCTCTCTCTTTCTCTCTCTCTGTGTGTGTGTGTGTGTGTGTGTGTGTGTGTGTGTGTGTGTGTGGAGAAAGAGCGCGCGCGCACGAGAGAGAGAGAGAGAGAGAGAGAGAGAGAGAGAGAGAGAGAGAGAGAGAGAGACCCTTGATTAATACCGATAAATTCCTTGGGAATGGGTGGTCTGGGAGGGATGAAGGAGTATTTTTCTGTGTGTGCTAGTTCTCTTTGGGGGAAGGGAAGTAAACAAATTAGATGCCACAAGCTTTTACTCCATTTGGGGTCTTAGGATCAAACACCAGTAAACATCTTTCTCCTGTGGGGTATAACAGGTAGTTCTGGAGAGACCTAGATTTAGAACAATTTGTTTGGCATCGCTTTCTGCTCCTCATCATGGTTTGACCAGAGGGACTTCATGTGCCAAGAAGAACCCAAGAGCCATCCATCTACGGGAAGGTCCAGCTAGACTGCCATGCTGTCTCACATCCGTCATCAGAAGTACGGTAGCTATGGTAACTGCAGGGTGCTTTTATCTAGAGATAAGTTTTGAAGCCATGACTGTATCAAGGGATTAACGATCCAGAGTTAATCACTAGGTAGGTCCCTAGTGAACTCTGAAGACTCGGTTGTTGGGGCCCACAAGACTACACGGTGAATGTACAAGCTGGCAGATCTACAAGCTAATCCATGGGAAGCGGATGCCTCCACATCCGCTGGAGAACCCGTTTTTGCAGAGCTATGGGCACACTTGTCTTTTTGAAAAGTCACTGATGTGGGATTCCCCTCTGCATACCATTGGTTAATAATGAAAATGCTTTCAGCCAATGGTGTAACAGAATATAGCCAGGCTGGAAAAGATATATATAGAGAGAGTAGGCAGAGTCAGAGAGAAGCCTTGTAGCCGCCCGCAGGAGATAGATACACTGTAACCTTGCTGGTAGGCCACAACCACGTGGCAATACACAGATCAATAGAAATGGGTTAATTTAAGATCTAAGAGTTAGCCGGAAATACGCTTAAACTATTGGCCAACCAGTATTGCAATTAATAGAGATTTCTGTGTGGTTGTTTCAAGTCTGGGCAGCTGGGAAATGAACTAGTGGCCTCCGTCAACAAGTCACTGTCAAATCTGTAGAAACCTTGTGAAGCCATGATTCTTCCCTTCAGAATGGGAGTCATTCCCCAAACACCTCAGCAGTGTGACTTCTGCAGGAGCAACAGAGTGACCTTTCCATTCCCCCCACACCGTGAGGACTTAGAGAGACAGCAGTCACTCTTTGTTCTAACAGTCAAATTCACAAAGAGTCAATCCCACAAAATTAACTGCTAACAGACCACGTAGGAAATTCAAAAAGATAGGAAGACCTAACCAGACAAGTAGGTCTGGGTGTGGGTAAGGTCCAAGTTCAGGGACATTGAAGAACCTTCTCTAATGGTTTGGAATGTCAGGTTTTTCCCCTTGGATGCTGACCCTTCCTGGAGCGCTGCTTTGTCAGGTTCTACCTGCCCCTTTGTGTAATTCTAAAATACACGTGATATCATTGTTTTGTTCATGGAATATTTTTTTTACCACGTCTGTAAAAACTAAAACCCTGGTGGAGATCACCCCCCTCCTTCCCCTTCTTCTCACTGCTTCTCTGCACAAAAGAATGAAGAACCTGTGGAGGCAACGCGTAGAGTCCATTCATGCCCTTTTACTCTAGATCCAATTAGCCAGGGTTTTGCCCACTGTGGCGGATCTTAGCTCGACCCTGTGGGGGGGCCGAGGCTGGTACTCAAGGCCCCCAATATCCAGTACCATGGAAAGCTGCAGTTCTGCTGCTCCAGAGACCCACATGGAGCCAAGTGAAGCGTCTTCTGACGCATACCCAGAAGGGGAGGGATGGCAAGTGCCTGCAGACATGGTGTCTGGTGGCAGGCCTCCCGAGGGAGGAGGGGAATTCCAGCTCTGGGGTAAGAGTGTCAGGACTTAGAGTGAGGGCTTCTTGCCACGGGTGATCTGAGCAAGTGAACAGTGTTGGGCTGCTGAGGGTAGACAGGTATAGCCCTGCAGACAGAGCTCGCTTCTGGGCACTGGGCAAACCTGTGCTTTGGACTGAAGAGGCTGTTAGGGCATGGAGAATTTGCCGTCTCCTAGTGGTATTTGGACCCATGAGTTTACTGAGCCAAGGATGAGGAAACAGTCTTTTCTGGGGAAGGTCAGCGTGGCCCATCTACCAGTGTTGCTAACAGACAACAATCAAGCGCTTGCTCAAGCGCTGTGCACAGGTTTTTATTGCTCTCTGAACCTTCCCCATAGCCCTGCGACGTGAGGACAGCTGTCACTGAGGGCTCCGCTGACGAGCAAGGCTGTGTAAATCATCCAAGGCAAAATAAACGGGAGAGGGTAAGCCTGGACCACAACAGGGTGAAGGCAGATTGCGGAGTCCCAAAACGTCACCGTCACTGTTTTGTGTGTGTCTCAAAAGTCTCACCACGGCATTTATTCAGCCGACTTATCTTCCTTCGGTGAGTGCCATGCGGCAGGGATTGTGTTTCTCGCCTTCACCGCTGTGGTCCTGAAGCCTAGCACAGCGCTTGGCTCCACTGCGGGTCTTAGTTCCACGTTTGGGGAGTGGAAACAGGAACGTGTCTGCAGCAGAAAACCAACAGTCTCTTTTCTGAAGTGAACGTGAATCTCTGTCTCCTCAGCAGGTCAAGGCAAGGAGACCATGACCATGCGGCTAAGTAGCTCAGATACCAAGCAAGAATTGTTTTATGATCAAAATGAATGGCAAGGCACGTATCACATCTTATCAGAACCATCTTTATCCAAAATGTTGGTGCTATTACTGAGTTAACTGGAGTAAGCAATAAATTCCATGGGTCTAAAGAGACTGAAGTTGGGTTCCCACTACCAAAATGATTTTGATTATTGAGTTGGCATATACCCTTAAACATTCCGAAATCAGTGGTTGGAAGTGGCAAAATTCTGAGAGAAAAAGAAAAGAATAGTGTGTGTGTGCGTGCGTGTGTGCGTGTGTGTGTGTGTGCACACACATTTCCACCCCCCCCAACCTAGCAGTTTCAAAGTCTTCCGCATTAATGAATTCCTTATGGATTACATGTTTGTGACTGTGGAGTAGGACAAAGAACAAGAAAGAATTTGACTTATATAAACAAATGAATTTTAAAAGACTGCACTTTGAAAAGTCAAACCTTATCAGAGGAAAAAGAACCCTAACATCATGGAAGTCAGGAGGCACAATGGGAAGCTAGAGTGAACACAGCCTAGGCAACCGCACGGAGCCAACCGGAGAGGGATTCGTTTGTACGTAGATAGCACAGGTAGCTGGAGAAATGAGGGGAACAGGCGGTCTAAGAGTAGGGATACCAGACGGCGGTGACGGGGGCTGGTGGAGCGTGATGCAGAATGCCTCTGTGGGGAGAACATTCATAAATTCAAAGCCACAGACTCTTTGGGGCATATTCCTAAAATTTAAATATTGGAACCTGTTTATATTATTCTCAAATAAATTGTTCGATGTTCGAATTTCAGTGCCCTGGCCGGTGACCCACCAAAAATGTCCTTGTTCATTTCTCTCTCTCTCTCTCTCTCTCTCCTTTTTTCTTGGTCTTTTGAATGAATAACGAATGAGCGTGTCCGCTCCGGAAGCTGCTCTGAGATGTCTTATGTCATGAAGGCTGGGAGGTCATCTGGGGACGCGAGCGTAATGGGGGGCTCTGGGCCAGGACCAGGAGGTTTTCGTGATTGTGAGGCAACTTCTCATCCCATTAGCTGATGGTTGACTGACATTTTGGAACACGATTTTGCAAGAGGCCAGGGAAAGAAATAAAGCACATGAGAAGGAGGCACTTAGAGGGTTGAGATGGCGGGACCGGCTGAGTGCTCCCAGATTTGAAGAGGATTTTATTATTGGACACAGATCCGTGGTGGCGCGCTTTCAGGCTGGATCTCAGAGGCCGAGTTTGAGGGGCCTCATTTAGGGTTTTTTTTTCTTTCAGCCAGATTTGCACTGCCCTTCCCGGCACACTGGCTCTTTGAGAAAAGCTAACCTAACTCTCCATTTATATATGTATTTGGGTCATGAGGGGCAGCCGTTCCTGGAGAGCTAAAAGTGAGATTTTAGAGGAAGTTAAAGGAAACACAACTTCACATGTCCGGGGACTGTTTCCAGGAGAGGCGACACAGGGTAAAAATAACTAGTTCTATGAGAGGTTTCTCTCGATTGCTCTGTGCTGCTCTTGCAGAGAAGTCCTCGCTGGAAGTAAGGCGCCGTGGGTGACGTCCTTAGCGTTTCCTCCGCATTCCCGTCCAAGGCAGAATCTTGGTTGAGTGGGAATGAATCTGATTGACTCTGTCATTGACTATGGAAAATAGGAATTGCATACTGCAAACTTTTGGGAGGTCGGTCTGCCCACAGGGTGTTGGGTACAGGGGAAAGAAAGGAAGCAGAGGGGAGGGGTTCGCAGCTAGATAGCCAGGGTTCAAAGCCTGTTTGAGGTGCCTCGGACTGGAAGGCTTTGGTAAACCAATTGTTCTTTCTTTTTTTTTTTTTTTTTTTAATTTTTATTTATTAAGTATATAGTGTTCTGTCTGCATATATACCTACTCGCCAGAAGGGGGCACTAGATCTCATTACAGATGGTTGTGAGCCACCATGTGGTTGCTGGGAATTGAACTCAGGACCTCAGGAAGAGCAGTCAGTGCTCTTAACCTCTGAGCCATCTCTCCAGCCCCCCAATTGTTCTTTCTGAAGCTCAACTCAGTTTTAAAATGGGTACAAGGTTTCTGTGAGAGACAAGTGAGATAATATATGAAAACCTAACTGGAGGCAGGCATGTGGTAAATGCCCAGTAACCGTCACTGCCGCCCGTTTTCTTTCCTGTCCCCACACCGGCCCTCATATACCTTCTCTGAAAATCTCAACCAGTGGCAGAGTATCTCCTTACAGGATTAATAATAATAATAATGATAGTGATAATTCACATAACATGGCGAAAATAAATGACATGCCAGACCTAAGCACTAACCACACAGCGGTTTTAAATTCCATTTGGGCTGGGCATAGCAGCGCACACCTTTAATCCCAGCACTTGGGAAGTTGAGGCAGGTGGATCTCTGTGAGTTTGAGGCCAGCCTGGTCTACAGAGTGTGTTTCAGGACAGTTGGGACTAAACTAATCACAGATGCCATCTGCCAAGTAAGTGAATGACGTCGGTATTAAAGAAGTCAAAGAGACTAGTATTGGCCATGGGTGGTTTCTAGAAATAGAATTTCTTCTGCTCTGAAGTCTGATGAGAATTTTAGTAAGAGAACAAGAGGAAAAAGAAGAAGAGGATATAAGAATAAGATCAAGCAATAGACAGTAACTGGGGAGGGAGGAGGGGACTGGCCACGCCGCAGCGGTTGGGTGATAAGGGCGCTAACTAATAACTGATTTAATGACTGGGGCATGTTGGGTCCTGATGTGTAGTCTGGAGTGGCACCAAAACCGCAGTATAAAGGATGACGGTGGTCACAAAAGCCAGCCCCAGTTGTGTGGCCTCGCTGAGAGGAGTTGCCCAGGGATTGATTGGGTGGGGAGGATGCTTACGGAGGGTGTCTCACGGAGGGTTCAGTAACATCTTCCCCATCTCACCTGGAGAGGCTGGCACGCTCATAGAAAGTCCAGTCCTCCTGACCCCTTGCCTAGGACTCTCTAGGGAGTCGTTAACCCAAATTTCTTATCAACACTCAGGGACTTTTTTTTATAAGTCAGTAAGACAACTGCAGTCTCTTATGAAGCAGCCTCTTCTATTGTCCTAACTTGCAAAATCTTCTCTCTTTGCGTTAAAAAAATGCGTGACTATTGTAATTTTTTTTCATGTAACTTACAAATATTTAGAATCCCTGTCAAGGGAATGAAATGGAAGCAGCTGTTCCCTGTTATGCTGGCCCCCAACATTCCACACTAGAAAACAGAGTATTTGCAAGCCCCACTAAAAGCATTTCAAGAAAATTCACATTTGTCGAACGTAAACAAAAATAAAGGGTGGCTTTTTTTTTTTAAATTAAAAAAAACTCAGGATTTAGTGCTAAGGAGATTGGCCCAGGAATCGAAGGTCACACAGTGAGTTTAAAGCCAGATGAAAATCTGTCCTTGGTCCTGTCAAGCTCCAGCCTACCATATTTTCTATATTCGGTGTGGCGGAATAACTGGGAAGACAGACTTTCTCGGGCCTTCCCATATCCACATCCTTTGCAATATGGCTTTCTGTCGACCCTCATTTCAGGCTAAACTGCTTCCTACTCTTAAATCTGGACGGGTCCTAGGACCCAGTTGACCTTTAGTGATGGAAAAGGAGCCAGTAAAATGGTTCACTGTGTCAAGGCTCTTGCTGGGCAAGCCAGAAGCCGGAAGACGTGCGTTTCATCCCTGGAATCCAAAGCGGAGGGAATCAATTCTCGTGCGTCATCTTCTGACTTCCACATGCCGTGGCATACACACACACACACACACACATGCATACACACACACATACACACACACACATACACACCCATGCATACACACACACATACACACACACACACACACACATGCATACACACACACACACACACACACACACCACCACCACCACCACCACCACCATCATCATCACCACTACCACTATCATAATTTATCTTGGTCTGTTTCTATTGCTGTCACAAAATACCCAAGACTGAGTCATTTTTATTTTATTTTTATTTATTTATTTATTTATTTATTTTTTGGTTTTTCGAGACAGGGTTTCTCTGTGGTTTTGGAGCCTGTCCTGGAACTAGCTCTTGTAGACCAGGTTGGTCTCGAACTCACAGAGATCCGCCTGCCTCTGCCTCCCGAGTGCTGGGATTAAAGGCGTGCACCACCACCGCACGGCTTCATTTTTATTTTTTATTATTTATTTATTTTGGCTTTTGTCGAGACGGGGTTTCTCTGTGTAACAGCCCTAGCTGTCCTGGAACTAGCTCTGTAGACCAGGCTGGCCTCTACCTCCGAGTGCTGGGATTAAAGGCATGTGCCACTACTGCTCAACGAGACTAATGTTTTTTTTTTTTTGAGAAGAGTAATTTTTAAAGATTAGAAACTTACGCCTCAAAGTTCTAGAGGCTGAGACATACCGAAGCTCATCTCCTCTTTCTGAGATGATACTTTGAAGTAGCTACTTCCTCTAGAAGAAATGGATGGTGTGTCCTTCCGTGGTACAAACGACAAAGTATTCCCCCAGGGCAACCATATGATGTAGCTTCACTCAGGACATTGTCATGTCTTAAATGGACCACTTCTTTGCACGGTTACACTGCTACTCAGCTGGTCAGGATTGAAGCCAGAGTGAGAACGGAAAGGCTGCCCAGCTGAATCACGGGTAATAACGCGCATGTGTGGTTTTAAGTAGGACTCCTTTAATTCGGGCGTTCAGGAGGTAGAGGCAGGCGGACCTAAGAGCCTGCAGCCAGCACGGTCTACATAGTGAGTTCCAGACCAGCAAAGGCTACACAGTGAGAACTTGTCTCAAAAAATAAAATTAAGCCGGGCGGTAGTGGTGCACACCTTTAATCCCAGCACTCGGGAGGCAGAGGTAGGTGGATCTCTGTGAGTTCAAGGCTAGCCTGGTCTACAAGAGCTAGTTCCAGTACAGGAACCAAAAGCTACGGAGAAACCCTGCCTTGAAAATTCAAAAAAAAAAAATTAAAAAAAAGCTTACAGAAAGAAATCATCCTTTATTGTTTCCCCCTTGGTTTTGAGTCAGAGTCTCTCTCACTCGCTGAGATAGGCACCCAGCCCACAAGCTTTCTGACCCACAATTTTAAAGTCATTGAGTTTGGAATGATTCATTACAGAAGAACTAGCTGATGTCCATGGATGAAAAGCTCACAGTGAAATCCATTACATGCTTTTTAAAAAAGAGCTAGCTGCTATATGACGTTGAATCGACATCCCAAATGTTGAAATTTAAATTGCCCTTGCAGTGGAATGACGAGGCAGGCTCTTGAAAGGGCGGGCTGGGCTTCTATTTTTTCCCTCTCTCACTCACTTGCTTGTCTTTCTGCCTTATGATGGAAAGGCACGAAGCCCACATTAGATGCAACCTTTGAACTCACACCAAGCAATACTTGCAGGTTTCCCGGTTCTCCAGCTTGCAAGAAGCCCATCACCTCATCTACCTATATCATCTATCTATCTATCTATCTATCTATCTATCTATCTATCTATCTATCAATCATCTAAGTATCCACTCATCCACGCATCCATCCATCTACCCATCCATCAATTCATCCATTCATCCACCCATCCATCCATCCATCCACCTACCCATCCATCAATCCATCCATTCACCCATCCATCCATCCACCCATCCACCCCTCCCTCCCTCCATCCATCCACCCACCCACCTATCTACCCACCCATCCATCCATCTACCTATCCATCTACCCAAACTCTAGTCTCCTCTCCGAAAAGCAGTAAGTGCTCTTAACTTCTGAGTCATCTCTTGACTATTTCCCTGGATCCCTGATAACACGTAATGCTTAATTGAAATTATACATTTTGGTCACAGCCATGGCCTTTGTTCATTCACTGACCCCATTTCTTCTTGCTTGTGTTTTGTTTCATGAGACAGGGTACTGCTGTGTAACCCATATTTTCCTCAAACTCATTATCCTTCAGCCTCAGTTTCCCCAGGGCTGGCGTTACAGGTGCGTACCACCACACCTTGACTCTCCATTTCCTTTTACTTGGCATTTAGTTAGACTGCATTGCAGTTAGGTTATGACCACGCGCCTAAGTTCTTCCCAATAGTAGGTGGGTACAAAGTGATAGACATCTAGCCCTGGCCAATGAAAACCCACTACTTACTATTCCACATTCTCTGCTGTCATCTGGCAGCCTGAATAAAGAGGACCCTGAAGGTCAGAGGAGGCGGGACTATAAGATGGAAGTGACCTAGGTCCGTGAGTTGTGACCTAGGGCACCAAGGGCCGACTAAGACTGTCCACATTGCACAAATGCTGTGAATCAGAAATGGGCTTCAGTTGTGTGAAAACTCTGTAAGTTTGCAACTGCTTATTAGTGTTAGCTTCGCTTGAGTCCAGATGCTAAGCTCAACAGTACCTCTTTATGATCATTTTAATATTCTACTTGTATGAAGACTTCCCAGTAAGAAACATTTTGAGGCTCGTTTTTATGATCAGAAAGGGCAGACTTGTCTGGGGTTGCAGCTCAGGAGCAGAGCGCTTGTCTGACATGCACAGGCCCTGGGCTCAATCTCCAGCAAAACATGCACTTGTACATACACACACACGCACACACACATGTGCACGCACATACCTACACATACATATACACATATACACACAAATAACACACACGCACGCACACACGTACACATACACACATACACACACTCACATATACCAGCACATGCACACACACACACACAAACAACATATATTTACACATAAACACACTTACATATACACACATATGCCAACACATTCACACATAAACATACACAAACAACACACATACACACAAACAACAGACATATATACACAGTAAGAGAGAACAGAAGAAGAAAAACCTTATTTAGTCTCTTACTATTGTAATCTTCAGACTTCAAGAAACTATTAGCAGAAAAGTTAATAATTCCAAAAAGATCAACTTCTCCTAAAATGTACTTTAACAAGCCTAGAGAAAATGGTTTCCTTTAGAGTATAAAAGAGACTTGGGGGTCTCTGTCAGTGGCTGACGTGGGGTTCAGGAACTCCACAGAGTGCGGTCTATAGAGGCTACTGCTTAGATCTGTGAGTACCGGGAAAGGCAGAAGAGGAGTAAGCCTTGACTTCCCAGGTGCCCAAACCACGGATTTTCCTGAATTGTACAGAAGAGAGAGTTCTCTAGCAAGGTGTCCAAAAAATGTACGCACTTAGCGACCATTCCTCTACTATAGAGAGGCAGGTGCACATATATCTACACACCTGGCTAGCTGCCTATTAAAATGGCCAATAACTAGCATAAGAAAGAAAAAATTGGTAAGTAGGAAATCACAGTGGGCTGCAATGGAAAAGGCAGGTCATTGATTTTTCTTAGTCATGCCTTCCTTTTAAAACATTTCTCATTTCAACCTAATAAGGATTCCAGATCCAGACGGTTAACAAACATGTAATCTTCACCACAAGAAGGGGAAACGGAGAGAGGAATTCATCGCTCCAGAAGGCATACTGCTATATTAGGTAAAAACCCAGGGCAGGCATTGACTCCCACGCACGCTGGAGGGTGGACATGTGTATAAAACAGGCCAACATACATGGAGGGTAAATCCTAAAAGCTGTTAAACTCTCAGGGATGGAGACTTGCTATACTTTCCAACTGGCCAAAGATCCAGAGGGTATTGTGCAATTCAAATGATTTTTGTCACAGTGGAAGCAGCAGACCCAAAGAGGTGGAAGGACGTGTTTCGTGGTTGAGAACCAACCCTTCTGAGGGAGTGCTTGAACCAAGACTTAATCTCCATCTCCTGGGTTTCTGGCCCAGTGCTTTTTTCCCCCCCACTAACTCTTTTCTTGCCAAGGTGTTACTGTTTCAGGATTGCCACTGGAAGGGGCCTCTCTGAGGTTTAGTTCCATAATGTGAAGACTTCCCAGCCACACAATGCTATGGACATGGGTCGGGTTTGAAAAATGCTCTGTTAAGAAGTTCCACACAAAAAGTTAAAAATACATTAGCCTTCATTTTTTTTTTTGAACACTTACTGTGTTCCGGGCTTCAGGCTAAACTCTTTGTGGATAGAATTCATCTGATCCATCCGCTTAAATCTTATTGGTGTCTACCGTCAGGCAGGCACCTATGGACTAGCAATCAATCAGAGAGAAGACATCTGATCCTCCACCCTGCGGAACTTACAGCCCAATTGCTCATGGCATTAATTTCACAGATGATGGAAACGACGTCCAGAGAGTGCCAGGGATGCCCGTCTGCACAGGCTAACAGTGTTACAAGCGCTCACAACAGCCCTACACTACTGGAAAAGAAGGCATGGGAAACTTAAAGTTTTTGTTTGTTTTGTTTTGTTTGACAGCTTTATTCGTCAAAGCAACATGAACTTTTACCTAGATAAAGGCACATCAATGTTTGAGCAACTTTTTACACAAGGAAAAACCCCATTGAACAAAATAGCTGTCACGGGTTTCCAGTAACAGGAGGAAGGAGGAAAAATACCACTCAAACCAGTCTTTTTGTTTGTTTTGGTTTTTTGAGACAGGGTTTCTCTGTAGCTTTGAGGCCTGTACTGAAACCAGCTCTTATAGACCAGGCTGGCCTTGAACTCACAGAGATCTGCCTGCCTCTGCCTCCTGAGTGCTGGGATTAAAGGCGTGCACCACCACCGCCCGCCTTAAACCAGTCTTTTAATTAATTATCTGATTTGAGTTGGCGACAATGTCTTTTAAGGCTGTTATAATCTGATACTTAGATCATGGAAATATTCCAACAGAAACTTTGGGCTTGACTGGAATGCTAGCTTGCCCATAATTTTGTATGGATGAGTTTAGGAAATTCTGAGTTTTATGTGTTTTAAGAAAACATATATGCACTCTGTTTTTAAACTTACATTGATAACTGCTTTTGTGTTTTAGGAAGTCGCAGACAATTTCCACAGCAAATGTCTAACTGTATACACGAGAGGCAGGGGCAGAAAAGTCCCCTCTCTAGTGGAGTGGTTGGAGCTCAAGGCTAGACTCTATCTATAGGCAAAGATCAAGAGCAAAGTGCTCCAAGCAAGGCTAGAGGAAAAAGCTGATGACCACAGAAGAACAAGTGATCCAGGAGCAGAGAAACCAAAGAGCATTCAGGTGGAAGAGGTAGGAGTCTCACATGCATGGAAACACTCTTATTTCCATCAACTAGATTTAGCTGGTATTAACATGAATCTAAGACGTGGTTTCTCTGTCTAATAGCCCTGGCTGTCCTGGACATTGTAGAGCAGGCTGGCCTGGAACTCACAAATATCCACCTGCCTCTGCTTCCTGAGTGCTGGGATTAAAGGTGTTAGCCACCACACCTGGCCACATGTCAATCAATACTTTTCAGATCACAGAGGTAATAAGAAGTCGAGCAGAGATGGGAACTAAGGCTCTCCGTGGTTTAAAGCCTGACACGGCAGAGCAGCACAGAGTCCTATGTTATTCTTTTCACTACAAGGTGAGTACCATGTGAAGATTCGGCCAGCAGGAACTGAGGTAAAACACATAGTATAATGTTCACCCTTAGTAGATCCCTAGATAGTAGGAAAATAGTGATCAAGAGGAATAAGGAAGTATGGCTAGAGAGGACCTAGAGCATAGAGGGACAAATAAGTATGGCTAGAGAGGACCTAGAGCATAGAGGGACAAATAAGTATGGCTAGAGAGGACCTAGAGCATACAGGAATAATTAAGTATGGCTAGAGAGGACCTAGAGCATAGAGGAATAATTAAGTATGGCTAGAGAGAACTTGAGTAGAGATTGAACTTGGAATGACAGTGTTGAATTTTTGTTTAGATAAAAATGGTCGAAAGAATGGCTTTGCTTTCCTTAAATACATAAATAGGAAGAATCTACAAAACTTTTACATACTTATTCAGAAGAGGACACTTTCAGTAGCTGTGAGATTGAATCTACCCATCTGTTTAAGCCAGTCTCTTGTAAAGCAGCGGCACACACCTTGAGGGCAGAAAATAGACTTGAGTGATTTATTTCCAGTTTCAAATGAGTTCTCTATTTAAAAAGAAGAACAAGACGGTAAAATTGTCAAACATCTCCATTCTCTTCCTCCACACGAGCCTCTTTGAGGTCTAATGATAAAGAAAGTAGCTTTGAGATTGGGTGAAAAGCACTGAGCATCAATTTAGAAACATCTGGAAGAGGCAAGCACCATGCCCCAGAGTTGCCAGGCTCTCGGCATAATAAGCGGAATAAGAATTCTCTGTTCTATCAGGAAAGCAAAAATTCTGGCTTCACGTTAAGTCAACCCCTTGAACCTGTTGAGAGCACACCAGCTCTCAACTATTAAAATGACCGCTAAATTCCCAGGGAGATAAAAATCAGTTTTCATCCATGGAAGTCTGTATATAAAAGCACTGAGCTTCATTGCAAATATTTTCTCATCCAGGAGTTTGGCGTAAAAAACATCCCTAGTTGATCTGTTATAACAACAAGAATATCTTGAATGACTTCCAGTAACTTTGCTTAGAAAATGTTGATGTCTCTGTGACATTCTAATGAAAGCTCGGGATTAACGTCAATACATTTCACTATTTGGCAAAACAACCCTCGCTGGCAATGGATTCCGACTGCCAGCTTCATGGATTATATTTCCCTTTCGTCGCCGTATCCTGGGTGGTTGTCCTTGCCCTCTTGGCAGGGTGCTTGTTTCTAAGCTTATATTAAAGTTTGTCTTATCTATTAAGGTTTAGAATGAACTAAGTGATTACTGTTTTAATCCCAAATCAGTATGTGCAGTCAGGTCTTTCTTGGCAGGACTCCGATCTCTCTAGCTTTTTTTGTATATTTAATAGGTAAGAATGTGCTGTCATTTCAGGTTCCTTATCCTCAGCTGCCCAAGGCACTAACTGGGGACATCCCCCTGGGCACCTGAAAGCCCCTCTTCAGGTCTCTTGCCCACCCTAAGCTGGATCCCTTAATTAAGATATATGCTTCCCTGCTCCTATATCCATCCTTCCTTTATCCCAACCATCCCAATTCCCCAAGTTCCCCCCATCCTTCCCTTCTCACATTTCTCTCCCCATCTCCCCTTACCCCTATCCCACCCCACCCCCAAGATCCCAATTTTTGCTCGGCAATCTTGTCTACTTCCCATATCCAGGAGGATAACTATATGTTTTTCTTTGGGTTCACCTTCTTATTTAGCTTCTTTAGGATCACAAATTATAGACTCAATGTCATTTATTTATGGCTAGAAACCAATTATGAGTGAATACATCCCATGTTCATCTTTTTGGGTCTGGGACACCTCACTCAGGATAGTGTTTTCTATTTCCATCCATTTGCATGCAAAATTCGAGAAGTCACTGATGAATATCTTGCATATCACCATAGAACCTTCATCAGGCGATGGATGGAGATAGAGACAGAGACCCATATTGAAGCACCGGAATAAGCTCCCAAGGTCCCAATGAGGAGCAGAAGGAGGGAGAACATGAGCAAAGAAGTTGGGACCGTGAGGGGTGCACCCACTCACTGAGACAGAGGGACTGATCTATTGGGGGCTCACCAAGGCCAGCTGGACTGGAACTGAAAAAGCATGGGATAAAACCGGACTCTCTGAACAATGAGGACTGATGAGAAGCCAAAGACAATGGCACTGGGGTTTGATCCTACTTAATGTTCTGGCTTTGTGGGAGCCTAGCCAGTTTGGATGCTCACCTTCCTAGACCTAGATCGAGGGGGGAGGACCTTGGACTTTCCACCTGACTGCTCTTCGGTCTGGAGAGGGAGGGGGAAAGGAGTGGAGGGAGGGGGAGTGGAGTGGGAGGAAGGGGAGGGAAATGGGAGGATGGGAGGAGGCGGAAAATTTTTTTTCCAAGAAAAAATAATAAATAAATAAAAAAAAAAGGATTTCATGATAAAAAAAAAAAGAATGTGCTGTCATTTTTATTGGCGCTTATTCTACATACTCTAAATGTAAAAATTGTTGCCGCTGGTATAAAGACTATTATGCTCATGGTCTGAATAAAAAAATGTGTATAATGTTAATATTCTGGACTATGGAAAACTTGTAAGAAACATACATGTTTTCTATAATTAGACAGAAACAGATGATCCTTTCCCAACCTTGGGCACATTAGGATCTACTGAAAGCTGAGATTCTTTTCAAAGGGTTATACTTTTAATTGTGTGTGTGTGTGTGTGTGTGTGTGTGTGTGTGTGTGTGTGTGTTGGAGTGGGGTCTATAAACATTAGGGCGGTTGCCTACCTGGCCAGAAGTTATTAGATCTCCTGAACCCGACAGACAGTTGTGAGGTGCCCCACACTGGTGCTGAGAACTGAGCTAAGATCATCTGTAAGAACAGAATGCTTTGAATTGCTGAGCCATTTCTGCAGCCCCACAAACCAGAGACTCTTTCCTTCCTTCCTTCCTTCCTTCCTTCCTTCCTTCCTTCCTTCCCTCCCTCCCTCCCTCCCTCCCTCCCTCCCTCCCTCCTTCCCTTCCTCCCTTCTTTATTTCCTTCCTTCTTTCTTCCTTCCTTGACACAAGATCTCACCATGTAGCTCCGGCTGTTTTGGAACTCACAATGTAGGCCAGGCTGTCCTAGAACTCACAGAACTCACCACGGCTACAGCCAGAGATTCTTAATCAAGCAGGTCAGGGCAGGACTTGAGACTTTTTCCAACAAGTTCCCAGACAATGCTGATAGTGTCTGTTCAAGGGCCAATTCTGAGCACCAGAAAAGGTCTTGGGTTCAAATCTTGCTTTGTCAGTCATAGGTTTGTTGATGTGAGGTAGTTTAGTGAATGAGGAGCTGAGCAGGATTTGAACTGCTTAGGTAAACACTTGTATATTCAACAGGAATTCCAAATAAATACCACATTAAAATTTTGTTTGAGTATTGAATAATTTTCACTTAAAAGGCTTTATAGTCCCCTATCTATGGCTCTTATGAATGATTTTCTTTAAAAAAAAAAGGCCATCAGTTTATTTTCAAACTCAAGCCTTTGGAGACTAATATCTTTTCTCTCCATATTTTGCTACTAAGAGGTCTGGTGTTCTGCCAAGGCAACATATTAATAAATTTAAACTCGCAATTTTCCTTGTCATGTGAACATTCAAGTTGGCTCCCAATTACACAGGAGCAGCCAATGCAACAGGATGTGTGTATTGGATTTACAATGAATGTGTCCTTGAACTAATGACTTTAAAATCCCTGATTTCGTGATTTGCTTTTAATTTGTTCAACACGCGTGACCTAACAGTTGCAAAGATCCTAGCCAACTCAGAACAGGTTGACTTACAATTGAGCAACACAAAATTTTCCTTTAGTTGAGCATTAAAATACGAATTCATCTCGAGGTCAAACATGTATTAAGCTGCTCTCTACATTCTGTCTTGCTGGCAGGGCTAGATGCTAGGGCAACACTTGCTTTGCTCCTCTAGCCTCGTGAGGAAGGTGGACAGAACAATTATTAGAAGCTCGTTTAATTAAACAAGCCAGTCAGTCCCCAGTCCTTACAGTTGACAGGCTTGAGGATGCTTTTTCATTCACACTCAATTACCAGGAAATTCGTTAACCACTGCCCAGCATGTATCCATGGCACTAGCTGGGGGACTCCTAGAAGTAGATTCCCCAGAGCTCTTAACCAAAGGAAATATTTACATTTCTTAAGGTTTTGCCTATAAAAATCAACATAGAAGAGGCCAGTCAAGTGAGCATTACAGCTTGTAACTGGCTGTCATGCAAACCCTCCAGCAAAATCAGCGATTAGAGACAGAGATAATCTGTAACTTGACTTTGGGATTTTTTTAAAAAAATATGCATGATTTATATTTATATCATGTTATAGAGAAAAATATTGGTCTTCTCCAAATCTATAGGTTGTAGCTTTAACCTTAATCTGGTGATATTTGGAGATGGGGCTTTTGGGGAGTAGATGAGGTCGTCAGAGAGATGCCATCATGATGGGTCAGCCACCCTCAGAGCGATGCCATCATGATGGTTTAGCAACCTGATAGATAGCTTTACCATCTCCCCAGCAGTTGAGGACACAGAGAAGCTGGCAGTAGTTTCTGTCCTGCCCAGTCCCGCAGCCGTTCAGTCCCAAAGAGACACACAGAGATCTACATTTATCTTAAACTGATTGGCCTATTAGCTCAGGCTTATCTATCTATCTATCTATCTATCTATCTATCTATCTATCTATCTATCTATTATGTATACAATATTCTGTCTGTGTGTATGCCTGCAGGCCAGAAGAGGGCACCAGATCTCATTACAGATGGTTGTGAGCCACCATGTGGTTGTGGGAATTGAACTCAGGACCTTTGGAAGAGCAGGCACTGCTCTTAACCTCTGAGCCATCTCTCCAGCCCTAGCTCAGGGCTTCTTATTAACTAATTCTGACATCTTAAAATTGCTCGTAATTCTTATCTATGTTAGTCACGTGACGTGAAGCGTTCTCATCTTGCTTCCTCTGTGTCTGCTTCCTCTGTGTTGACTGCAGACCGACTCTTCTCAGAATTTCCCTGTTCTCATCGTCCTGCCTCTACTTCCTGCCTGGCTACTGGCCAATCTGTGTTTTATTAAAGCAGAACAATATAAGTGACAGGGTACAAAACCATTGTCCCACAGCACAGAGAGAAGTCTGTTATCTGAAAACCAGGAAGAGAGAACTTGCTAGAAGCAAGTAAGTCAGCCCTTTGACTTTGAATTTGCCAACCCCAGAACCAAGAGAAACAAATGCCTCGTGTTGAAGCCACTCAATGTGTGACTTTTTTCTTTGTGACAGCCTAAGCAGCCTGAGATGTGACCTTAGATAGTTACAGAGGTCTGTAAAAAAAACTGTGAAAACGCCCAAACGTTATCTCTTGAGGTTTCCAAGCGAGGTCCTGCAGCTCTGCCAGGCTGGCTCTCCAGCATCTCTTGAAGAATATTTGCTCTTTCACGCTTCTAGCTTCTCCTCCCCCTGTGCTGTTCTCTTTACCCCAGATGACCTCCACAAATCTCCCACTTCTGGTTGGGAGGCACAGCTCTGAGAACCCCTCTTAATTACTCATGATCCCTTTCCCACACGATGCATCACTGTCTTCCCATCTGCTCCCTTAGGATACAGCTCCTACCTGCTCTAGGGGACTTTCCTTGAGCGCCTGTAGGACAAACCTAAGACTTACATCTTCCGTGTCTTCTATTGGCCCACTGGGGGTGTTTTGCAGATCATATGGGAATAAAACTTACTGAAGAAAATTGAACGAAACGCTCGAGGCCAACACATGTTCTGGGACAAACGAGCCAGCAGTAGAAGGATGTACAATAAAATCCTGGCTTTCCAGGCTGTGGGTGGGGGCGGGGTGGGAGGAGGCATGTTCCGCATAAACGAGTTTAATAGATGGCTGAGGATTTATCCTTTTAAACACCAAAAGTTTTACTTTTAATTGTCTTGGATGGAAACATTTCCAAGATGTTCTTCTGAAATAATGCATTGTAAACACAGCCCAGTCAGAACACTTGCCGTCATTAAATGTAGTGGACTCTAACCCCCAGAAGCCCCTGGGCTCTTCGGAGATATGTAATGAAACTGCTTGTCCCTGTTCTAAATGGCCCCAGGCTGCCGTTTTTATTATTATTACTCTGTGTGATCACACACACACACACACACACACACACACACACACACACACACACACACACACGGGGGTGCTTTTGTAGACTTTTCCTCGATGAGGCTGTTCGTCTTACTGATGTCTATGTAAATGACATCTATTCTGTGCTCCAAATCGGCTGTTTCTCAGCTAAAATAAGTTTGGAAATCAGATGCTGGAGTCCACTGTGGTTGTTGTCATGATGACCATTGTTAGAAACATGTATGAACTGAGAGCAAAAGGCTCTGTGTGTGTGAGGGCTTGCCAAGGTCTCTGTGGCTAAGTGGGGTCAGAGTCAAGGGCCTCTATGTTTGAACTCTTACTGAGATTGCTCTCAGACTTTTCTTGCTATTCCGTTCTGAAAATAAAGACGGTTGGATGTACAGTTTTCAAACAAATGAGAAACTTAGGTATGCCACAAATATTCTCTGAGTACTTGCAGAGTAAGGCACACATGCTAGGGACAATGGAAGAGACACATAACAAATAGTCTACTGGTCTTCTTATATTACACACCATAGATACATAGTTATTGAATGAGAAACTTTATAGCCTCATCATTGAAAAGATGACACCCAAGACACACAAGTAACCTCGCCATGTAACTAGGGTCAAAATAGACCATACAAATAAAGTAGATTTGAGGACTAAAAGATTATTTCCTGCTGGAAAAATCCAGGAAGACTACATAAAAGAAGTTCTAGTTTTGATTGGGACCTGATGGGTGGGACTCACGTTTCAATCAGCAAGAATTCAGGGAACTAAGAAAAAATACAAATGCTACAGACGTGGGGCCCAGAAGCTGGACTGGATAGGATGCTGTTGGGAGTTGACCAGTACGCTTTGGCTGGACTTCATGGAGAGCAGAGGAGGACACATTATGATGCTATTAGGGTCACAGCATGGGTGGGCCTTGGACAGCAGCTAGAAGGAGTTGGGCCGTTATTAGGCAATGGGGAAAAGCGTTAGCTGGAGGTGGCGATGCCCAGAGCTCAGCGTGGGATTACCTTGTCTGGTGCTAGGCTATATAGAAGAACGTGCTATGCATTGAAGTGATGTTCAATCCAGAGCGTACAGAGTTTGAAAGAGCAAGTTTAAGGGGATGAAGAGAGTTTGAGCTAGGGTGGCCTCAAGGGTGAGGACGCACTGATACTTAAACACGGTTGGGGAAGTGCGCTGAGCTACTCAGAGGGTACTGGGTCCTCACAAGATGAGTGCTCGTGTGCACTGGGCTCTCAAGAAGAGGCTCAAAGGTTCCCATCTTAGTTTTGGTTCCTTTTGGACACATCTATATTTAAAAAATAAATCTTACTTTCCAGATAGCTTTCAAGCGAACCTTTATAGGCAAGCTCATCCTAGCCTTTTCCTGTGAGTCCGCCCTCTGTGTGACTACAGGATTGTCACTGACGTAGAGGGCACTTCATGGAAGCTGTACCAGCTCCTTGATTAGAGATAAGGTTGTTTTCAGATTACCAGGAAACTCCCTGTAGAACAAGGGCTGGGGCTGGGATAGATCCCGTATTCCACAGAACGAATGAGTAGGGTTTTGACACAATCCAAGGTGAAACAAGAAGAAAGTGTGTCTTGTCTTGTAAAAGGCGTGTGCAAAAGAAGCTGAATATAAACCTGGATGATATAAAGTTACATACGTGGTCAAAAGACGGCAAGAATTAATTCCCCTGTAGCCAGAGAGCGCGGAAAAAGAGTGTGGGAACGATACCATATGCTTAGGCAACAGATGTCGTCAGAAGCCAGTGATGGTGGGGCAATAAACCTACCAACTAAGCCAGTGCTCCGCCGATAATGGGCACTCGGTCCTGTGTGCTTGATAAATTGTATGGGGGTATATTAGTTCTAAGCTCATCAGAACCTTAAGGGTTTCCTCTTGGGTTCAAATCAGCTTCAGTGGTTGGTAGAGCTCAGGTCTTTAACTGATAAAGATTCTAGAACATTAACATTGGAGCAAAAATAGCAGCAGGTTTTGGTGAGTCTGCTTCTTCTTCCTGGTAACATGAAAAGTCCCTAAGGCATGATCGCTCTGGGCAGGAACATCAAGCCTCCAGGGCCAGGGCAGGGTGTGTTTGAGTGTCTAACTTCTTAACTAAACCAAAGGGAAATTGCAAGGGCTCTCCGTGGAAGGGTCTCTACTCCTCTTCAAAATACAATAAGTGTTTGTCAAACACAATGACCACTAGGCTGCATGTGGTCACTGTAAATGTCAAATGTGGTGACCCAGGTGCTCCAGGGGGCTTGGTAAAGGGCTTGCCTAATGAGAGTGGAGCCCTGGGTTGTAGTCTTACTACCTTATAAAGTTACACTCAGTAGCATACACATATAATTCCAGGACAGGGGAAGCAAAGGCAGGAGAGAGTATAAAAAAATCCTCAGCCATATAGAAAGTTGCAGACCAGCCTGGGATTCAGGAGAACACAGCCAATTTCAAAGACAGTATGAGAAAAATAATGTCAGCTACCCATTAAGACTTCGTTCCTGGGTGTCTGTTGAAATGCTGGTTTAGCTATGTTGGGTTAAATAAGAAGACTTCGTTCCTGGTTGTCTGTTGAAATGCTGGTTTAGCTATGTTGAGTTAAATAAGTTGTTGAAGTAAATTGAAAATATTTCTGTTTACTTTGGTATTTGGATGCTACTTAAATTTCAAATAAAATATGTGGCTTATTTATAAAATTTCCATTTTATTGGGGAGAACTGCAGAAATGCCGTGTTATTTTTGGTTGTGATAACAAACAGCACCACCTCCCTGATTCTTCTCACTTTTTTTTCCCTTATAGGGAACTTGCTAACACGAACACTAGGAAGACATTTGAAGCCTAATAAACAGGTTCATGCATTCTTATCTATTGTCTGGGATTGTTTATCTGCATTTCAGTGTTTCCATGGAGATCCATGTAACTGCAAGCTTGTCTTAATGGTCACGATGTTCGGTACAGTTTGCGTATTATAAAAATTAGTGAGACAAAAACTCTTAAAACGGCTCATTACTTTTGGTCATTAAAAAGCAGAAAGGCAGAGGGAGGGAGCTGACTTATTAATAACTTTCACATCAGGCAAGTTGTTGTCTGACATCCTCAGATGGACGACTCACCCTTTCTGGAGAAGTTATTGCTAAACACTGCTCTCCTGCAAAGCACCCGGAGCCTGCATCTGTTACAACAGCGGCAACGATGACCGTTCTCAAGAGACGGCGCTTGCAGGATCATTTTGATCTCACACTGGTGAACAAAAGAAACTGTCTGAAAGGGATTCCTGAAATCAATCGCAGGGCTTCCAATTTTTCACTTATGGGCTAATGGAAATGTAAGGTTTGATCATCACATTGACTTTTAGCCTAATTTGCCTTGGTTTTATGAACTTTCTTGCTTCCCACCAGCAAACTCCCATGATCCCATGAATTTGGTGTATGCCAGCATTTAAGAGATGTGAAATTGCCTCAAGGATTTGCCACCAAATGGAACTGATTACACAATGAAAATTAGCTGACTGAGAATCCGAGATACCATGTCAAGAATTTACTATGTTCTGTGGGACTCTTTGCGTTTAGGAAGTGACTTTGTTTTTAAGTACAAATGGGATTTGTTTAAAAAGTAAAACCTTATTCAATGTCTCTGAAGTGTTGGCAAGCCAAAAAAAAAAAATCCAGAAGTTAAATTCTGATGATGAAATCCAAAAGGGAGAGTTACAACCTGAGGCGTGCCTGCCACACGGAGGGTCTGCTGTACTTCAAAACAGTCCGGAGCACTCTCTGTGTGGGGACGGCCTGAGAGTCCTCAGCAGACAGCGAACCTTCTGGAAGAACACACAGTTCTTAAATACCTGTCACCAGCATTATACTGCAGAGCAAGAGGAGATGGAAGGAGTCTCATGCTAAGCGTTTCCTACTGATACAGCAGCCATGACTTCATCGTGCAGTTAGCGGACAAGCTGTTCTCTCTCACGCCGTCCCTTCAGGAGGAGAAACTTATTTTGACTTTCTCTCTCTCTCTCTCTTTTTGTCTTCTACACTGAATTTTGTTACTTTGTCAACCGCAACCTCTTTGGCCTAATAATTACAGTCAACATTGCAAAGCTCTGCTCCCCAATTATAAATTATTAGTACAAATAAAAGGAGGGAAAAACAAATTGAACTACCCGCACAGAAAACCCTTCTCTGACTGAACCATCTTCCCGCCCTCACACTGAATTTCTCTTTACTAAATTAATTCTGCAGAATTTGGTGTTGCATCTGCCTGGTTGCTTTGCTGATTTGACTGAACTGTGTATTCCAGCAAGTTGAAAAATAGTTATGAATGTTAATTAAGAATAATAATTCTTTTTAAAATTTTTTATTGATTTTTATTGAGCTCTACATTTTTCTCTGCTCTCCTCCCTGCCTCTCCCCTCCCCTTCAACCCTCTTCCATGGTCCCATGCTCCCAATTTACTCAGGAGATCTTGCCTTTTTCTACTTCCCATGTAGTTTAGCTCCATGTATGTCTCTCTTACGGTTCTCTTTGTTCTCTTGGTTCTCTGGGATTATTAATTGTAGGCTGGTTTTTCTTTGCTTTATGTCTAAAAGCCACTTATGAGTGAGTACATATGATATTTGTCTTTCTGGGTCTTGGTTACCTCACTCAAAATGATGTTTTCTAGATCCATCCAAGAGTAATAATTCTTTTATATAAAGAAAAGAAATCCTATGGAATCTATTTTCTTCCTATTGAGTTTCAACTATCTAAGGAAAAACTGAGAGGAGACGGCACTTAGAGAAACATATGATTCTTCTGTACAGGACTGAAAGAGCCTTCTAGAAGAATATGTTTACATAGTAACATGTCTCAGAGGAAGGAGAATACAGACCATGCGTTTTACCTTTGTCTTGATGGTAAACCAAAACTAAAAAGAAGTTCCCCCAAGCTTTCAGGATTAATTCATCTTGCTAACAATAAACTCCGGGAGTCTAGAGCTGCTCACGTGGTGCCGGCAAAGATGAATTTTTAGGGATGGCCCCTGTTGCGGAAAATTCCTTCACAATGTGTGAAGATATTTCACTGTGATTGGTTTAATAAACAACTCAGTGACCCATAGCTAGGCAGGATTTGGGGGGCAGAGAGAAAGTTGGGAAGAAGGGTGGAGTCTCAAGGAGATGCCAGCACTCAGAGGAAGCAGCCTGGGCAGTACAGAGTAAGGGTAATAAAGCCACGAGGCAGAAAGTAGATTAATAGAAATGGGTTAGTTTAAGTTATAAGAGCTAGTTAGAAACAAGCCTAAGCTATTGGCTGAGCTTGTATAATCAATAATCAGTCTCCGTGTCATTACTGGGGAGCCAGTGGTCCCGATGAAAAAAAAATCAGCCTACATGTCCCATTTTAAACATAGCAGTAACCCCCTCCTGCTGCTATAGATCTGTCTGTCATTCCAGCATTTAGGAAGCCGAGAAAAGAGGTCTCCCATGAGTTCAAGACCAACATGAGCTGTGTAGCATCAAGCCAGTCAGAGATATATAGCAAGACCGCATATAAAGACAATCAGTATCCCAGCCAAGGAAACAAGTAGAATAAACAGAGGTCTCCACTTCCCCTCCCTCCTTGCCTCCAAATTCAATCCCGCATTCTCACATTTGCTGTGCCCCCCCTTCCTGTCGGCCCCATCTCCAGTGGCTCATGTGAATCTTCCCCTCTATCCTTCCTTCCAGGGCTCACCTCTTTATCTCAGCCCCCAACTCCACCAGGCATCCTCCGGGAAACAAGTAGCTCTTCAACAAGAATCAAGAGCATTGGGTCTTCATGCTCACTCCTCTACTCTCAATCTGACACCAGTCTCATCCCCAGATCGGCAGCAGACCTCCCGTGTGACCTTTCCTCTCTCTGCCCCCATTCTCAGCGAACTGAGCAGAGCGTGTTGGGACACCCCGTTCCCCTCTCTCCTGCAGACTCCCTCACCACCCCCATCCCATGCCTATTTCTGAGTGTCAGCTTCTAGTTTATAGAGACACATTTCACCCAGAAACCCCAAGTGGCAGTACCTGGCAGGATCCCAGGAGCATTCCCTGCCAGGCAACACACGGACACCACACCCTCCTACAAATCAGAGAGGGCATCCGAAACCAAGGAACAAAACAGAAGTGATGTAGAAACAGGATCTATCCTTTGCTGCATCCAGGAAGCACACCTTCACATCAAGTATGCAATATTCCAAGCAAATGGAGCTAAGAAACAAACTGGTATGTTTGTAATATCCAACAAAACAGACTTCAACCCCAAACCAATCAGAAGAGATAGGGAAGGACACTACATACTCACCGAAGGAAAAAAAAATCTATCAAGAGGGCATTGCCGTTCTTAACATCTACACACCAAACACGAGGGGGGCCAAGTTTATAAAATAAACACTGCTACAGCGTATCAGTGTATTGACCCTCACACAGCGATAGTGGGAGCCTTAGTGCCCGACTCTTGCCAATAAACAGGTCGTGCAGACAAAACTAAACCGAGAAATGCTGGAGCTAACTAAGGCCATAAACCAAACGGATCCGACACCTTCACAGACCATTTCGCCCAGACATAAAGACTATACCTTCTTGGCACTTTATGGAACCTTCTCCAAGACTGACCACATTCTCAGACACAAAGCCGGTCTCAATAGATACAAGAAAATTGGAATAATAGTTTCTATCCTTTCTGAGCCCCACGAATTAAAGCTGGATGTCAACAACAGAAACAACAGAAAGCCTACAAACTCATGGAAGCTGAGAAACTATCTACTTAATGAAAGATGAGTCAAGAAAGAAATCAAAGACTTCCTAGAATTGATGAAAACGAACACACAACATACCCAAATTTACGGGACACAATGTAGGCAGTTCTAAGAGGCAAGCTCATAGTACTAAATGCCTATATAAACAAATTGGAGCGATCTCACACGAGCAATTTAACAGCACACTGGAAAGCTCTAGAACAAAAAGGATAAATTACACCTAAAAGGAGTAGACATTAAGAAATAATCAAACACAGGGAGAATTCAATAAAATGGAAACAAACAAACAGACACACAAAAATAATACAAAGAATCAATGAAACAGTTTGTTCTTTGGGAAAATCAGTAAGATTGACAAACATTTACCCAAATTAACTAAAAGGAAAAGAAAGAACATCAAAATTAACAAAATTAGAGATGAAAAGGGGGATATAACAATAGAAACCAGAAAACCCAGAGATTCATAGAAGATACTTTAAAAACTGTATTCCCCCAAATTGGAAAATCTAAAATAAAGAGGGTTTTGTTGTTGTTGTTGTTGTTGTTGTTGTTTTTTGTTTTTTTTTTTAAAGAAATATCACTTACCAAGTTAAATCAAGATCAGATAAGCAATATAAACAGACCTGCAACCTCCAGTGAAATCAAGGCAGCCATTAAAAGTCTTCTAACTGAAAAAAGCCCAGGGCCAGATGATTTTAGCATAGAGTTCTACCAGACTTTCAAAGAATAGTTAATGCCAATTCTCCTCAAATTATTTCACAAAATAGAAACAAAAGAAACATTGCCCAATTTGTTTTATGAGGCCACAGTTACTCTGATACCCAAACCACATAAAGACTCAACAAAGAAAGAGAATTACAGACCAATTTCCCTAATAAACAAAAGAGCCAAAAAATCTTAATAAAATACTTGCAAAGTAATTCCAGGAACACATGAAAAAAATTATCCACATGATCAAGCAGGCTTCATCCCAAAGATTCAGGGATGGTTAAACATATGCTAATCAAAAATATAATCCACCATATAAACAGACTGAAAGACAAAAACATCATGATTATCTCATTAGATGCAGAAAAGGCCTTGAGGGAAAAAAAAATCCAACACCCCTTAATGATGAACATTCTGGAGAGGGGGCTGGAGGGGTGGCTCAGCAGTTAAGAGCACTGGCTGACCTTCCAGAGGTCTTGAGTTTAACTCCAAGCACCCACAAGACTGTTTACAGGCGTCTGTACCTGTGGTACCACGGGACTGGAAGCCCTCTTCTTGTGTGCAGACAGACATACATGCAGACACAACATCGATATTCCTAAAATACCTAAATCACTATTTAAAAACTCCTGGAGGTACTAAGAATACAGCTGACGTGCATTAACCTAATAGATGCGGTTTACAGTAAGCTCATAGCCAACATCTACTGAAGTGAAGAGAAACTCAAGTCTGCAAAGATCAGGAACAGGACACAGTTGCCTCACTTTCTCCACACCTCTATTCAACACAGTACTGGGATTGCTAGCTATAGCACTAGCTGCTCGTACAACTAAAGGAGATCAAGGGGATACACAATGGAAGGGAAGAAGTCTAAGTATCTTTATTTGCAGATGATATGATAGTATGCAGAAATGGCCTAAAATTTCCACTGGGAAACTTGTACAGCTGATAAACACTTTCAGCAGAGTAGCTGAATACAAAATCAACACCCCTAAATCAGTAGCCTTTCTCTATACAAGTGGCAAGTGGCCTGAGAAAGAAATCAGAAAAACAACACTTTTCCCACTAGCCTCAAATAATACTAAATATCCTGGAGTAACTCTAACCAAGCAAAGGAAAATTTGCATGAAAAAAAACTTTAAGAGATTGAAAAAGATATGAGAAGATGGAAAGATCTCTCATGCTCATGGACTGATAGAATGGGTATAGGAAAAATGATCCTCCTGCCAGGAGATGGTGGCGCACCCCTTTAATCCCAGCACTCGGGAGGCAGAGGCAGGCGGATCTCTGTGAGTTCCAGACCAGCCTGGTCTACAAGAGCTAGTTCCAGGACCAGTTCCAAAGTTACACAGAGAAACCATGTCTCAAAAACTCAAAATAAATAAATAAAAAAATAAAAAATAAAAAGATGACCTTTCTATCAAAACAATATACAGATTCAATTCAATCCCCATGAAAATTCCAATACAATTCTTCACATATTTTACAAGGATAGTTTTCAGCTTCATATGGAAACACAAAAACCAGGATATCTAAAATAACCCTAAACAACAAAAGGACTCTGGAGGTGTTGCCATCCCTTACCTCAAATTGTACTATACAGTTATAGTAATAACTAGCGTGGTTATGGCATAAAAAAAGACATGTTGGCCTATGGAATCTAACTGAAGACCCAGATGTAAATCCACACACTTATGAACACATGATTTTTGAGGGGAAAAAAGGCCAGACGTACACCCCAGAAAAAAGACAGCATCTTCAACAAATGGTACTGATCAAACTGGATGTCTGCATGTAGAAGAAAGTAAATGGATTCACATAGCATGAATAATAAAAACCCAGAGACAGATATAGGGGTTAAAGATCAGAGAAGCAGTGCAGTAAGCCACTCGAGAGACCTTTTACCTCTACCACTGCTCAGACTGAAGGGCGATCCTCAGACTGCCCAGACTGCACTGTGTGTCTCCACCAAACCTCAGACTCCACACTCTAGTGGATTTCAGTTGTATTTTAATAAATAAAACTTGCCTGAGGATCAGAAAAGTAAAACAGTCACACTGGTCAGCCTTACAGACCAGGAAGTAATGACACACACCTTTTATCCCAGTAGCCACACTAGCTTGCCATAGAAACCAGGCGGTAGTGGTGCACACCTTTAATCCCAGCCCTAGAGAGGATTATAAAACAGGAGGAGACAGCTCTCAGTCTCAGTCTCATTCTGAGATTCCTGGAGGCAGGATCGCCATTTCGGACTGAGGTAGAGGTAAGAGCCAGTGGCTGGCTGTTTTGCTTTTCTGACCTTCAGGTTGACCCCAATTTCTCTCTCTGAGTTTTTATTAATTGTGCTTTACCACATTCCTGTCTTTCCTTTATATTCATCCCTCTGCCCTGCCTTATCGCTCCTGTCTCCACCTCCCTAGAGCTGGGATGAAAGGTGTGTGAGTCCCAAACACTGGGAATAAAGGTGTGAGCCACCACCACCTGGATCTGTTTCTGGATCGATTTCGTGTAGATCAGGGTGACCTTGAACTCACAGAGATCCATCTGCCTCTGCCTGGAATTAAAGATGTGTGCCACCATTTCCTGGCCTGTAGTGGCTGAGCTCTGCACTCTGATGCTCAGGCAAGCTTTATTTATGAACATACAAATAGACTGTCACTACAGATTCATATCTGTCTCCCTGCACAAAACTCAAGTGCAAGCAGAACAAAGACCTAAAACCAGATACGCTGAACCTGAGAGAAGAGAAAGTGTGGGAGAGCTTTGGGCGCCCTGGCCCAGGAGACGACCTCCTGAGGACACTGTTAACACAGGCACTAAGATCAACAATTAATAAATGGAGCCACATGCAAGTGAGAAACTGTAAGGCAATTGGCAACATTATTTGGACAGAGTGGCGGTCGACAGAATGGGGAAATATTTTACAAGCTACACATCTGATAGAAGGTTAATATCTATGTAAAGAACTCAAAAAAAAAACCCTACATATCAAGAGAATAAATAACTCAGTTTAAAAATGGAGTACAGATCTAAACAGAGAATTTTCAAAAGAGGACTCTCAAAATTCTTAGTCATCAAGGAAATGCCAGTCAAACTTTGAGATTCCATCTTACACCTGTTAGAATGGCTAAATCGACAAAACAAATGACCGCTCATGGTAGTGAGGATGTGGAAAAGCGGAACACTCCTCCATTGCTGCTGGGAGTGCAAACTTGAAAATGATATGGCGGTTCCACAGGAAACTGGGAACTGATCCACATCGAGATTAAGCTACAGGATATACGGGAATATATTAACCATGGCGCGATGAATACTAAAGAAGAGTTCGTATTTCGGAAGAGAGAACGAGGATACTGTTCTTGGTGTATGAAATGCTCATGGACAAAAGGGGAGGAAATGGAGCCTCATTAATTCAGTAACTGTTGAACACCTACCACGTACAAATCTCTAGTCTATGTGCCAGCTTAACTGACAAGGCCAAGGTTGCAATTACACTAAAAGTCTAATTAAGCCGCGGCATCGAGAGCTGGAGGGATGGCTCAGTGGTTAAGTGTGCCTGCTGCTCTTCCAGAGGATGGGGTTTCCATCCCCAGCAACAATGTGGCTGCTCCTGTCTGTAACTCCAGTTCCATCCTGTCCAGTGCTTGCTGCCATGACCGAGTAACAGGAACAAAACTCATCTCTTCTTTAAAAGGTGAACTCTCTCTCAGGAGGTGCGCTTTGGACATTGCAAAGTAGGTGGCCCAGGACAGTGATCCCCCCCCACACACACACTGAGCTGATGGTGACTCTTCCAGGACACTGCCCACACAGGGAAGAGGAAGTCAGGACCCTTGGCAATGTCCCTGAGTTGAGCAGAGTTCAGAGTATAAAGATACCAAAGTGGTGGAAGTCAGGGACCAGAGTACCTGGAACTAGAGACCAACAGAGAGTGTCCTTGGGTCTTTAGCTAAATTGTAGTTAGCACGTGGGTGTGAGCAAACTATCAAAGCTAGAAAATAAATCATGAAAGGAGCCATTGGGGCATCCCCAGAGCACATAGGGCAGTATCCTGCATGTTCCCATGGGCTAGAGAAAGCTTTCCTCACACAGGAGCAGCACCCTCAAGAGAAGGAACTAGTCACGCCAAATAATCCCTAAGACGGTTTCAACCACAAAACTTGGAAGTTTCAAAACCAGGCAATTAGGCCCAAGTAACTCAACAGTCATTCCAGTAAAAGACCAAACCAATTAAAATCATATGACCATATAGAACATCCCCCAAACTGCTGGCGTGTCTGTGGGGAAAATGTCTTAATTGCTAATTGACACGAGAGGTCCCAGCCTTCTGTGAGGAGATGCCAGCCCTGGGTGGGCGGGCCTGGGCTGTGTGAGAAAGGCGGTTGAGGGATGAAGGGGAAGGAAGCCAGAAGAAGCTGTGTTCTGTGGTTTGGCTTCAGTTCATGTCTTAGGGTTCCTGCTTGGGGTCCTGTCCTGACTTCCCTCATTGCTGTCCTGTTACTTCAAAGAGTAAGCTACATTAAACCTGAAAATGAATGGAATGTACGCAATGTAGCAATGCTGAAGCAAGTGTGGGCAGTCCGAGTGTGGAGGATCTGTTGAACTTTTCTGTACCGGGCTTCATGGTCTAAGTTGACAAGGATGATTGACAGGTCTCTTCCTCTAGAGGGCGCCAGATCTCATTACAGATGGTTGTGAGCCGCCATGTGGGTGCTGGGAACTGAACTCAGGACTTTTGGAAGAGCAGGCAGTGCTCTTAAGCGCTGAGCCATCTCTTCAGCTTCATTTCATTCAGATTAAACCTGTTCCTCCGCAAGTGGGTTTGGTCAGTGTTTTAGCGTAGCGTCAGAGGGTGCAAACTAGGAAAGTCGGGCATGCACTCGGGAGCGGTACAGCCGGTTCCAATCACTCTTGTTTTTAACTTTTTTGCGGAGCCCCCAGAATGATTTCCATGGTGGCTGCACCAGGTTTACTCCCGCCAGCAAGAGCTGGATTCATCTTTTGCCACGTCTTTGCTGTAGTAGTAGTGGGCCCAGAGGCTCGCGCTTTTGAACACTTGATCCCTGGTTGGTAGCACTGTTTGGGGAGGTTCTGCTGGAGGAAGTACATCACCGCGAGGTGGCTTTGAGTGTTTCTAGTCTCCCCCAACTCTACCCAGCTCCAGTTCTTACTCTGCCTGCCACTTGTTCACAGTTGAGATCCCTTTCCTGCTCCTGCTTCTGGGCCTGCCTGTCACAAGGAGCTGTAGACTGAAATAGATCATTTATAAGTTAGGTTTTGTCAGAGTATTTTATCAAAGAAGCAGAAAAAATTGACTATTTATAATTAAAATTATTGCTTAAAGGATTTCTCGTGTATGTGTAGGGGGGCTATGGTATGGAAGAAAAAAGAATTAAAGGCTCTGCTGATTAGACATAAATTACTGAATTCAACAGAGTAAACAATAGGTTTAGGAGAAATAATAGTTGCAGCTGGGAACTTTGGATGTCCAGGTGAATCTGTTCAGGATCAAAAGAGATCAGCACAGCTGGAGCTTGGGGGAGGGGCCTGTACATGAGATGGAGCTTGGGGGAGGGAATGTAGACTTGAGACAGAGATTTGGAAAAATCAGCTCATAGCAGGTTAAATTATGGACCCGGAGGAGATAATCAAGGACATGCATTCATAGCGTTTCAACTTACAGTAGTTACTTTTCATGATCTTCCAATTTTCCTTGGAAACCTATTCACGTTGTTTATTTTGTCCTTTTGACCCCTGCCTGGCTGGTGTCTAATATTAATAGCTCCCTTGCCTTCTGAAATATTATGCGCTCTCTCTCTCTCTCTCTCTCTCTCTCTCTCTCTCTCTCTCTCTCTCCCTCCTTCCCTCCCTCCCTCCCTCTCCCTCCCTCTCTCTCTCCCCCCTCTCGTTTTCTCTCTCTCTCTCTCTCTCTCTCTCTCTCTCTCTCCCTCCCTCCCTCTCTCTCTCCCCCCTCTCGTTTTCTCTCTCTCTCTCTCTCTCTCCACAAACACACACACACACACACCCCTTAGGCTTAAAGCTATCCATACTTTCCCAAGGCTCAAGACAGGTGCTGGGATGGATGGTCCTGGTTGAGTTTATGCTATTGATCATTGTGTTCTACAATCCTGCTAAACTTGTCTGGGCTTCAGTAGAGTTGTTTGTTTTGTTTTTATTACAATGGACATCCTAAAGGATTAATAACGTCATCTTTCTTCTTCACAGTCTATACATCTCTTCCTTCTCCTGCCTTACTGTGGCAGCCAAAATCTTCAATACATATAAAACTGAATACCAATATTTCTGGGCCTACTGAGCCTTGTATTTCATTGTTTGGCTTATTTGTGCTGGGTACCAGGATGCTAGGCAAGCCCTTGGTCACAGAATGAAGCTCCCAGGGGGGCTGGAGAGATGGCTCAGAGGCTAAGAACACTGACAGCTCTTCCAGAGGTTCCTAGTTCAATTCTCAGCAACCACATGGTGGCTTACAACCATCTGTAATGAGATCTGGTGCCCTCTTCTGGCCTGGAATCATACATGCAGACAGAACACTGTATACATAATAAATAAATCTTAAAAAAAAAAAGAATGAAGCTCCCAGCCAGGTTTGTTAAAATGATAAAGTAAGTATTGGCTGATTTTCAAGCGGAATCTGTTCTTGTATTTGTGGGATAAATGCTACTTGGATGAATTATTAACCAATAGATTTTATTTTAGCACAATCTAAAATGTATAGAGTTAGTATACACAGACCTATAAATTCACCTCACGCCTCGTCACAGCTTCCCATATTTTTAAGATCTTGCTTTAGTGATACATTTGTTAAATTAATAAACCAATATTAATGTATTATTTTTAACTAATCTACAGATATTGAGATCCGCTCTGCTGGACTAGTTCTGCACACAATAGCTTCCGTTTCTTCAGGATCCCCCGTGTTTGGGAGTCGTTCTTCGCCAACGCCTGTCAGCTCGGGTTCAGCTGTGATGACAGGAACTACGGCTTGTCTCACCCATCTTCTCGGGTGGTCTTTCACGGCTCGATATCCTCTTTGAAGTCTTGGAGATGAGAGCAGACAACACGGAATCCGGGCAGATCTGGGCAGTCCAGGGCACCCCGAGTCAAACGTCTTTATCTGCCCCGTGTATCGCATCCCTCCTTTCTACTTCTGGCTCCACTAACACCTGTAGTGAATAGTTCTGAGCTCTTATTTACTCGCAGCAACACGTACCCAGGTATTTCATTCCGGCTACAGTTTCACGATCATCTTCACGGCTTGGGAAGCTCGTTTTCCCATAGAAAAGCGCATCCCAGAAGCGCGGGGGCAGCTACTGTCCTTGCAAGCCACTCTTTCCCCATGGGCTCTAGAAACTGCCTCGGGACCTCAGTTCTAGCCAACCCCCTCTTAGAATGTTTATTAAATCACCTTGTGTTTGTAGCACTCGTAGTGATTTAGGTCGTTCTGGTTTTAATTAGAGCATTTTATTTGGTTAACAAAAAATACTGGAAGCTTATAACGCTTTATTTTTTTTAACAGAAGAAGGCTGGGGTAGGTGCGTGGCCACTGGATGACACAGTCACTAAGCGCAGCGTTCAGATTCTTCCACAGACTATAAACAGTCACACGTTTTTGTGATCCTCATCCACAGTTCAACTCAGTCGCTGAAAGAAGAGTCACTGTCTGAACTTTCTTCTATGGCTTTTTCAGTTGCACCATTGGGCACCGGAGCATCTGGCTTCCTGGGAAAAAAAAAAGGCGGGGGGATTTAAAGATTTTCCCAACCGAAGACAAGCTTACAAACTGAATTAGGTTCATCGTGCAGTACTGTTTGTTGCTAATAAACCTGCCGGGTCTGCGTGTTTACAGGAGCCTCCGGTACTGCGCCCCAGCGCACTGCCTCTGACTTCGGCATGCCAGGCGGGGATGAACTGCGCTAGCTCCGCCGGGGCCACAGCTCTCCCGCCAGCCCCTCCGCGGCTTCTCCTTCTGCGTCGCAGTGTCCCGGAGACAGAGATGCGACGTGGACAGGCTGGCATGCCTGGCGCTGAGTCCCTGCAGCCTCAAGTGCACACTGAGGCACAGATGGGAAAGTGAGGAATGGAAAGACAAACGGAAGCTCTGGAAACCCAGAAGCAGAAAGGAGCTCGAGAACGGCTAAGAAGCAGAGGCCAAGTGGGAGCGCTGTGGGAAGGGGTGCAGAGTTGTGGGGAGGGGGGCAGCATGGTCAGAGCAGGCTCTTAATGTCCATCGGGTGTTTTCACTTAGTTTTTGTTCTTGGGCTTTTCTCTAGAGAACAAGTATAAAAAGTCTAAGTTGGAAAAAAAAAAAAAAAACCTCAAAAAAAAAATCCCAAAGAGAGCGCATCAGGGAACACCAACTGCTTAAGCCCCAAGTTCGTGTGTTATAATAAACAAAAATGAAAAATTATAATACTACTAAAAGTCATGGTGAGGGCTGGACAGATGGCTCAGGTGATAAAGTGTTTGCCTTGCAAGCGAGAGGACCTGAGTTTGGATCCCACACCATGCAGAATACTTATGCAAATTTCCATATGATTCATACATGTCAATTACCACTTTTGAGCATATTACCAGAATAGCAAAATTTAGCTATCTGCAGCTCTGTCTTCACACCCGTGTTTATCACTACCCTACTGACAAGTCGTGGAGCCGGTCTCGCTGGTCATCAGTGGACTGACGAATAAAATGTACAAGGGACTGGAGGCTACTGTGTTAAATGAAATAAGCAGGCCCCTCAAAGGCAGTATCATGCCTTCTCATGTGGAATCTGGGAAGATATGATAATAAACCAGGACTCTTAGCAAGGAGAGGAAAAATGAAAGCAGAATAAGAGAGAGCAACAGGGGTGCGCGCGTGATCGAAATGCATTATTTTTTGCAATTGACATGTTAATAAAAGAGAAAAATGCTGTACTGTATGTGCGGTCATTCACGGATCCACACGATGCTGCACTGTACAGAAGAAGGGAGGAGATGTACTTTCTTCTTCCACATGTGGACGCCCACTTCCCCCATTTATTAAGGAGGATGTTTATTCTCTGCTGCTGCATGGGTTCACACCCGCGAGTCCTCTGCTCTGTTCCTCTGATCTACGCGTCACTACCAAGGCTCTCAGTATAAACTGGAGTCAGGAATGGCGATGCCTCCAGCGTCACTCCCTTCGCTGCTGATTGTTTTCATACCCAGAATCTTTTGTATGAATCTTAAGATGGTTTTCTCCTTCTCTGAAGAACGCTATTGGAACTCTGACTGAGGGAATCACAAATCACATTGAATCTGTAGACTGCGGTGGGAGGTGGACCATTTTCCTAACTGTCATCTCCCCAATCCCATCCACTTTGTATTTCAGTCACATGACGCAGGCCTGGTCCATGACAGCAAGACATTTGTTTTCCTGGGGACTCGAGACGTGTATGTTTCTTTAGAAGTCAGCTTTGAGTTATGGAGCAGAAGCAGCTTGATTTTATTCAGTGGCAAAAACTAAAATCTTCCTGATGGCTCCCTTAGTTGGATTCAGAGGAGAGAGCTCAGCAGTAGGAGGCAGATGGTGTAAGGTGATGGGGAGGAGAGGAGGACGTCCACAGTCACCAGCCCTGAGACTCCGAGTCTCTAGTTCCTGTCCACTGTCTGCACCTCTCAGCTATAGGCCACTAACTTCCCTTTTTGCTCAAGCTAGCTTAAATGGGTTTTATAATTTTGGAGATGAAGACAGTTTAGAACACACATATATTGTTGATTTAATATTTCTTTGTTAAAAGAAGATTTAACTTTGTGTTTAAAACCTTAAGCACTTAAAGGATATAAAAATCAAATAAACATTCTTTGGGGAAATATGCAGGCAGTTTGAAATCACTTTTTTATTTTCTTTACAAATCAGTTCAATTTAATTTAAACTGTATTCCAAAACAGTGTTAGAAAAACTATGGCTGAGCAGGAGGTGATGGAGAGGCTGGACTATTTACCCAAGTGTATATAGACATATTAAAATTATAAAAGAAGTTATAAACTTGAGAGAAAGTTGGTATACATACATATAAAAAAATTATAGAAGATTTCATAAATTTGAGAGGGAGTTTGTGGGTACATAAGTAGAAATGATTAAAGAAAGACACCACTGATCACTAATTAAGAAAATGCCCTATAGCCAGATCTAACGGAGGCATTTTCTCAGTTGAAGCTCCCTCCTCTCTGATGACTCCAGCTTGTGTCAAGTTGACTTAAAACCAGCCAGGACAGGTGGGATGGAGCCCAGGTGAGCAGACCTGACTAGCTAAATCCAGCCAGGACAGGTGGGATGGAGCCTAGGTGAACAGACCTGACTAGCTTGCTCAGCTTCAGATCTGATCCCCAACACAGAGTAAATAAACAGTCTGCTCTCTGCTACATAACTGGAAGTAGAGATTTTCAGTCTGAAAAAGCAGAGCATACTTCTGAGAGGTCGTATTCTGCATATGAAATATGTCCGTTGAAAATATGACGGTATACATAGGCAACTCAGGAGTATGAGAAGTTGTGGCCCCAAAGCTTGGTAGAGCCATGGTTTGGAACATTCACAAACCACAGCAGCATTCATTAACCGCTCACTGCTTGTCCAGAGCTCTACCGAGCACGTGCATCACTGCTGAGGGGCGGGGCCGTTCTAGTTTCCATTTCACAGATCAATCCCTGGTGCAGAGATAGAAAGTGGCAGGGCGGACTGTCACCCTGGCTGCCTCCGGCTGGCTGTCTCTAGTCTAATGTAGCCCGAGTCTCCCTCATCATGAACTTGCTCCTGAGACGCATGGGACCAAAGGCCAATCTGTCTGTCATCCTAGATGAACAGATGTAGTCGTTACTGGGTAATTCTGACATTAGTTCTGAGACACGAGGGGTGAAACTTCTGTTTCCTGGTATGGAAATCTAGGCACTGATTCAAAGTTTTAAAAGTATGATTTACTCATTCTGTATTTCTGGGACAACATTAAAGCAGATGGATCTCTGAATAGAGGTTAATTAAGTTTCAATTTCACCTTAAACTAAGGAAGACAGTGACATCCCCACGTCTTTTTTATGTCAGTAGCACCAAAACTAATCTTGAGAAGCCGGGGATTTAAAAAAAAAGTAATTAAAACAATCAGAAGCATCAAACAAATACTTGTTTGGTAATTAGCAAACATTTTCATCAGTTTTGTAGACATCTCAAATTCAAGGATGGGCATAATTTTGCAGTAAATTGCCAGGCTTCCTCATGCAAACTTTCCTTTGAGACAGTGTGTGTTCTGTCCCCAGCTCTGGACGTACAGCAGCCAGTCTGACATGCTTAGAGACCGGGTTGTTTCTCCCTCAACTCCAGTTCTGCTCTCTGTCCAGATCAGACAGATCTAGACCAGCTTTTCTAACAGTTATACGAGTTTGCCTTACTACCTGGAGCTAATAAAAACAGAAAGTGTGTGTTTATACTCTTAAAGAAAAGACAATCAGGACGCTCTTTACTCAAAGTTCTTGGAAGAGGCTTATTTTGTACCTAAGATTCTAAATAAAATTACGTTCCCCTTGGATGGTACATTTCCTTCTTGAACACCACGTCAAACTTCTCTCCTTGAGTGAAGGTCCCTACCTTGTGTAACTCGGATTCCACAGCCCTAGACTTCCTCTGTGAACAAGGTTGCTGCTACATCACAATAAGCTAATGAAGACTTGTAGCCGTGACTGCATAAGTGAGTCAGTCCACTCCAACCAGTGCCCCTGGTGGCCAGTGGCCTGTACCTATGAGGTAATGGGTCAGAAGGCAGCCTCTGGGCTGTGGTTGAGAAGCAGCCTTTCGGTAAGGCCATGCTGTTACTGGAACCCTACCCTACAACTTGGCACCCACCTCACATCTGAATGTTTTTCAGCATTTACAGACAATGACATACACCGTGCCATTGCTGAGGGTGCTGTAAGAGCACACTGGGTGTGTGTGGGCTTCTCCGCTGGATAACCGCTTACAGATCCCTTAGGGTGACAATATCCAACACTCTTGGGGAATAAGGAGTTACCTAGGCCAATAAGATAGGGGGAAGGGGTTCCAAGGAGAGTTAAAAACGTCAAAAGGGAGTAGAAAGATGATATATTCAGAAAAACACAAGTCATTTGCAACGGCTGCACAAAATGAACATGGACAGAATCAGCAAGTACTTGAGAAGCAACCCAGGACGCGATGGGAAAAGCATCTGCACGCAGCAGTTAGACACTATACGTCGAAGGCAAGAATGAAGTTGTGAACAAATACACGCGGCTTTATTGGGAGTGCTTGAAGGCAAACACAAAAGCCAATCAGGTGCTACTGTGATAGCCAGGTGAGAAATGAAGGGTCACGGGAACAGCAAGAGGTACGCAGGCAGTGGAAGGAGGGAGGCGACACCAAAAACCGAGAAAAACCATAGCAACTGACATCACAGGACAGGGGAGAGGGAGGGAGCAAAGGTGAATGAAAGGACCGTGTACGAGGCTTCATCTGGGAAGGATATGAGCCATCAGTGGCCGAGGACTGGAGACACAGCCAGTGGAGATACTTATAGGACACGGGCTTTCCTGTCTCTCCAGAGTGAAACATCACCATTTTAAAGGTCATTTGTTACTATTTATGACCCATTGTGTATTTCCAGAAGCCAAAAACATCCCAATTGATGGTAAATGTGCTTATACAATCAAGTACCCAAAGGGATTAAATCCAAATGTTCCATTCGTATTAAAATACATGCCACAATTCATCTACTTTTCAAACGTCAGAAACAATTTCCAGAACACATAGTAAACATGCCCAGATACGCTGTGCTCAGTTCACCAAGCCATGCTATTGGAGTCGATCCTTCGGCCCCTTGGAAACACACCAAATGAACATACATGTTGGAAAATCCATTGTTGGCAGCTTTACAGGCATTCTTGAACTTCACATTTTTGAAGATAAAATATGAGAAGATGACTTTTATGATATTTCATTTCCAAAATGCACACCTTTTCCTGAAATGCTGGAGCCAAGAAAAACTCCAGAGCATAGTACTAGCACAGCCTGAATGCCCGGGAACACGGGGTGAAGGAGTGCTCCAGCTAGACAGACTGTTACAAGTATCTGGAGACGTATAAAGCAGACTTGTGAGGAACCCATTAAGATATATAACTTATTGAGATGAACCACATGGCCAGCCTGGCTTGGATAAAATGAATTATTATCAAAGTTCTGAGCCGTGATTTCTTAGCATATCTAAAAAGTATTTTATAATACACACTCAACTGGCACCTATTTCATAATACCCGTTAGTGTACACTGCCTATGTGAGTCGCTGCTCAGCCCTGTGTCACCTAGGCTGCCACAGAATACTCTGCTTATGTATCATGACCTTAAGTGAAAAGAGGTGGACAATATCTTGTCACACCAACCCCCAAAGGAAATGTCAACATGGAAAAAAAAACAACGAAAACCCAAATGCCCATCTACCAAATTCTGACCTGTTTCACTACTGAATTTCCTCTCCTGAGGTGTGCAAGGGCTGATTTAGTAGCCTAGGAAATTTCCTTTTCTTTTCCTTTCTTTCTTTCTAACATAGCAGGGGCATCATGTGGAGGACGATATTCTCAACTAGAAACACTGTGTATAGGAAACAGTAGGGAAAGCTCAAAACATTTTTTGTTGCACTTGACAGATCTGGTACCTTGTCAATAGGATTTTATTAGAAACACTACTTACTCCAGCAGGTCCGGATCCAGCCCTTCGGATATCATTTTGTTTCTGATTGCCATCACTGGAACCCCCTACGCAAAAGTCAAAAGATAAATCCAGTTATAAGAAAGCCTTCTTCGTCATTCCCATGAACGACCTGAAAGAATACACCGAGGTTCCTCGTTATTTAAAGCACGCCCCCTTTGCTTCTACTGCTGCGTGTGCGAAGCATCTCAAAGACCTCTGGGCACATTCACAGCGACCTGTGGAACCAGCACTGTCTAATCCACGCACACCCAAGCCAAGTCACGTGAACCACCTTATTGCCACTCTGCCCTGCAGGATGAGGAGGTTACTTTCTCATCCAAAGAAAGGAAGCAACGACGGCTCGGATGACGAGACATCTGGCTAACCTGATAGGATTTTCAAACAAAAGCAAAGGTCTCAGAGCTTTTCAAAACATAGCGCACACCAATGTAAATGCTTGTGTAATAAGCAAACATCCATATTTCATTTTGACACTTTTGGAATGCAGAATCCAAGTAATATATTATACATTTTCTCAGACCACTATACACATGAAGCAGGGACAATACAGGTGGTAAACTGAAGAACACTGAGAATGCAGGAATATCTGCACTCAGGTTAAGAATATCAAAACAGCAAGGAAAGGATACATCAGAAATGAATACAAATGCAGTTGAAAAAAGAACTCATTTGATGTGAACACACTCCATAACTCCACATCACTGAGTGTGGATGTGCCAAGACCTTTGGCGGCAATAAATGTCCTCTGAAGGCAGCACACTCCAAGATTAATTCAAGCTAAAATGCACGAGGAATTTGAGGTCTCTGTCAGCACTCGCCTGTGCTGTAGCAGGTGGTTCTCCTGAAGCCTGGGTTCTCCACACAGCATGAGGACTGGGTCCCGTGCACACTGCCAAGCAGCACAGCACGCTACCAGAAACACCTCCGCTGTGTTCAACACTAGTGCATGCTAGGAGCTGCAGAGCCTTTGGATGCTCTTGCAGAAACAATGGTTTGATTATGGGAAACAAACGTTAGTCATGATTTCTCGCTGTTGTTCCTTGGGATATAAATGTCAAAACAGCATAATTTGGGTGGCAGTATGTTAAAATGCTTGAATTTAAAAATTGTTGAGTTTCATTAAAGAATAGTTTGGGTTGGATATGGTTCCGTGGTTAAGGGTGCTTGCAGCTCTTCCAGAGGCACCTGGAGTGGGTAACCAAGATGTTAAGACAAGCCCTACTTTTGAGGTATGTTTTCTAAAACTAAGACTTGAATAAAATAGAGTTCAAACCCAAATCTACTATTTAATTTTACACAAGGGATCAGTCTAAGTGATCCCTTAGATCCCTAAGAAGGGATCACCCTTCTCAGAGAAACTTCTTTTTGCAGTGAATGCTGGTCAATAGAACAGCATCAGGCCTAAGCGCCCTGGAGTGCTTGGCTCCAAACGGGATCGCTACATCACACCCGCTGTCACAATGGCCAGGGACCGCCATGGAAGACAGGGCAGAGAGAGACCGCAAGAGGCTGGGGGTGCTGCTTCTGAACAGAGTTTCCTAGATGAGACAAACACCACACAGACGAGCTCTCAGATCCCTTGGCTGCCTGCACAAGACCCATACAAGATCGAACATGGACATCCATCCAAAGGACAGCATGGACGGGGAGGGCCGGAGGAGCTAAGCAAGCACCACAGCTTCTGGCAGTCATTGGTGGCCATGGGAGGGAGATTCAGTTTTCTTCAGGGATGCAACCCCTGATAGGCTGCCACGCTCCAGTGGCTGCCCCTACGGCATGCACACACTGGCAACGCTAACTGGTCTCAGTGCACTAAAAACACTGCGGAGGACATGAGCAGGAGCTTGGAGATGTGGGGTGATGATTCAACTACTCAGGATAACAGAATGAAAAAGTTTAGAGCGTTTCATTTTCCAAAAGTACTGACGTTCTAAGGATAAGAGGGAAAAGAACAGAGTTCATGCCATATTTCCTAAAAGCAGCAACAAAAAGAACCAAACAAGCTCTCAGCTTCCATTAAGCATGATCTGATGTCAGAAGGTCTTTCTACGAGCACAGCTATGTGATTTATTTATCATATGTTAGTGTAAGCCACAGGACATCACTGGAAAGGTCACAAAAATAAATTACAAAACCCAGGAAACAGAAGGGAAGAAAAATGAGGTTTAAAAAAAGCTGAAACAAAACAAAAAGCAAAAACCTGCAGCATCAGCATCTCCTAAAATATAGCACAAAACTGTCCCTGGGGCACAGGGGAGGGAGGCGCCTGGAAGCGCACAGGTGAGAAGCAGAGATGTTGGTAGAATAGATAAACTCCCCATTTTAACAGATCTATGGAACTGATTATGGAGAAAGAGTAACAGACATCTGAGCCTGGAGCTCCGTATTTTAACCTGACGTTTCTGAAACCAGCCACAGGAGGAGAAAACAGAAATACTCCAGGTTCAGTGAGCCTCTTGTCACTTTTGTATATTGGTATAACATACAAAATACACCCATTTTCCCACCGTCTGCCCCTGCAGAGGCTTCTGATCACACCATGATGTAAATCTCATAAAGCTTGATAAACAAATGAAACCAGTGATTGGGCCTGGGTTCCGAGCACGCATCCCCACCGGACCTGCTGCTGTGTGTGTGGCTCAGACATCTCGTTTGCTACATTCCTGGGAGGATGTCACTTGTCAGCCGTCAGAAAGAAGTGTCCAATGTCTGATCGCAAAGAGACAAAGCTACTGGTGGTCTAAGGAGGACACAGGAGACCTCGACATGAAGTCTACGGAGCTGTGGGGTTTTCTTTGGCAAGTCATGAGGGCAGCCCGTCCAACAGAAGCAGTGAAGGGGAGCGGAGGCAGCCATGGGTCTGCATTTGCGTCACTGGAGAAAGTGTGTAAAGAAGCCACGCTAATGAAATTAGGACGGCAGCACCAATGGTTAAATGCTAGTTTCTTATATCACAAAACTGTTTGGAGGTCTCCAGGCCTGCCAAGATTTACACAATAATCTGTTACTGTGTTAATGAGAACCAAGCTACTAAATCTCTCTATCAGCCATGTTTTATATTTGAAGGGGGAAAAAAAGGGACTTTGCTTCTTGAAAAAAAAATAACAAAATCAAATCCTTATATTTTAGGCTTTTTTTCCTATCATTTTATGAACTTGAATCCAAAAATTTAGTTGTAAGAAGTGGAAAATAGGAAGTTCTTTCCTTACACAGAACAGGCTTAACACAAGTCTACTGAGCTGCTGGTTGGAAGGAGAACTTGTTCTTCGTAGGAGTGGTGGTGACACCTTAACCCGAGCATCCAGGCTCAGGCATAACACAAGTCTACCGAGCTGCTGATCGGAAGGAGAACTTGTTCTTCGTAGGAGTGGTGGTGACACCTTAACCCGAGCATCCAGGCTCAGGCATAACACAAGTCTACCGAGCTGCTGATCGGAAGGAGAACTTGTTCTTCGTAGGAGTGGTGGTGATACCTCAACCCGAGCATCCAGGCTCAGGCAGAGGTCCAAGTCTGGGACAGTCTGGGCTACACAGCAGGACTCTGTCTCAAAACCACTTTTCCTTTGCAAAGAAAGAGTCATGCAGAAACTGTGGGAGGCTATGGGCTAAAAAGGGAGCCACTACATGCTAACAAGCTTCTTGACGTGGTAAAATCGACTCAACCGTATCTTCGCCTTTTGATGTTTCAAAAGTCCTGTTTTTATTCATTTATCTGTTTGTTCGGTTGTTTCTTTTGAGACAAGATTTCATGTAGCCAAGGCTTACCTTCAAATAAATTTATACAGCTTGGAGCTAGCCATGAATTTCTAACCCTTCTGCCTTCACCTCCCACACTGTACCTCCACGATTAAGAATGCCAGTTTAAAATTTTACTTATTTTTATTTTATGCGCAATGGTACTTTGCCATGGCTGTCAGGTCCCCTGGAATTGGAGTTACAGAGAGTTGTGAGCTGCCATGCGAGTGCTGGGAATTGAACCCAGGTCCTTTGGAAGAGCACTAAGTGCTCTTAACTGTTGAGCCATCTCCCCAACCCAAGAATGCCATGTAAAGTTTTATATAAAGTGGTATGATCTTATGTTAAGGATAATATTTTCAGATAAATATTACATATACACTCAGATAAAAATATATGCAATGTTTGCTGACCAAATCATAAAACAAAACACATGCTCAATGATTTTCTTCTTCCCCTGGAAGCTTCCAGTAAAGGAATATGAAATTAATTTAAATAAACATCTTCAAGACTTTAACATGAATATGGCTATCTTAAGAAGGAAGCTTTACAAGACTTTACAAGACAAGTTACAAAGACTTGTCCAGATCTAGAAAATGCTGTGGTCTCGTATTAACGCGGAAACTGTTCCTGCTAAGTGTTTCTGTCTTGAACCTGCGCGTGTATGTGGGCCACAAGTCTTCAGTATCAAACAGTCACTTCTGTGAAGAGGAACATGACTGAGTTTTTACAAGCGTTATTTCACGAGATGGGTGTGTGGTCAGAAGCGCCTTTCCATTGGCTGCTCATTACCCATCTTTACAGACACAGGCACAGCTCATGGGAGAAAATGGGTGAGGGCACACCAGACCTTCTCAGGGCCCAGACAGCTGGTAAGGAAATCGTGGTGGCTTTATTCTTAAAGTACACACATCTTTAGCAGTTCTGTCTCTATGTTTTAGGGATAAGAAAGAAATTAAAGTTCACCTGGAGGCATATGAGTTTAAAAATCTTTTAGAAAATCATTTCCAAAAGTTATGAATTTATTGTCGTGAGAACATTGAAAACACAGCTACACCAAATTCCCATATTAACACCATCCCACGCCCCATAAAATATACTTGTAACATAATAAACTTTATGTGTTAATGACCAGAAGATGGCATAAAATGTTTTCTTTATATTTGTAACTCCTCAAGCATTTGCTGATTTAAGAGTAACTTGGTGCCTAGGAAGACCCAGTTTCTTCCCTTTACTATCATGTGTAAGGGGTATGCAGAATTTGTTGTTTGTTGAGACACACAGCCTTGGTTGGCCTGGAGTTCACTGTGTAGATCAGGCTGGTCTTGAACTCACAGAGATCCACCTGCCTCTGCCTCCTGAGTACTGGGATTAAAGGCATGCGGCACTGTGCCTGGCTTGGTATGGAGAATTTTAATGCTTGCTTTGACAGGTTCCTCCATGGTGGAATCATCACCTCATTCAAATCAGATAACTTCTTTCTATAAATGTATTCACTTTCATTTTAAATATTATTATACTTTAACTTTCTAATTTGCAAACAATTTAAAATGTTTAAATTATGCATGTGTGTGTGTGTGTGTGTGTGTGTCTATATGAGGGTTGTGCATGTGCGGACACATACCCTCAGAATCCAGAAGTGGGAACCAGATCCTGGAGTTAAGAGTTATAGGCAGTTGTGAGCGGTGTTGAATGGTGGTGAAACAGAACCCAGGTCCTCTGCAAGGGTAGAATGTTCTTTATACCACTGAGCCTTCTCTCCAGCCCCCAAAATTTATTACAAAATCATACTAGAATTTGCTAACCAAATTACGAGTCTATGAATTTATACGTTAAAAACATGCACATATTATGCATGTAAATTTAAAGTTATTTCTCCAAGTATAGCAATAAAAGAGTAGAGAAGATTCTAGTGACTTAATATACAGAAAGTGTACTTCTGAGTTACTCTTCCAGGTAGGGTACAGTGCTTAGGGAGCCAACTATGACTCCCTCCTTCTTTGACCTTAACAATCTACACACACACAAAGAAAAATGGTTGGGGTTAGGCACCCATGGAGGCTATAGAACCACAGTAAAGGGCCTTGAATCTGGTAATGACATGTCATCAATCTTGATCTAAGCAATTAATCTAAGGTCCTTTGTGAACCCAGGCCAGGGAATGGAAGGTGTTGCTGTGTGCTGGAGACTTCAGGATGGTGCTTAGGTCTGGACCTGCTGATAGGCATTCTCTTGCTCCCAAGGGAGCCTGCTTCCTCTGAGAGCTCATGTGTCTTCTGGTCTTTATTGTTTCTCTCATAAATTAGCCAAAACGCTAGATAAAGAAATTAATAGGAAAGGCAGGAACTATGTATTTCCAAAAAGGAAAAACCAAAAGCAGCTGCTTAAATACCAATGGCTATTTTTCCTCTTAACCCATGTGGAAAATTTTCAGGTGAGATCCCTTATTTCCGGCAGAGGTGGAAGGAATGTAAAGAAAAGGGAACGGCGCAGATGAAGGGTAGCTGGGAACTAAAGGTACAGGCCGGTCGGAGTGAAGGGAGGGCTTGATTTCAGCAGGCACCACTGCCTTTCCGGTCAGTGCCCACGCCCGAGAGCGTCCACAGAAGCCCTGGAGATGCTGTGCTTTCCCTGTAGCCTCTGGGGAGCTAGAGCGGTTGTGTGAACGGAGACAAGAAGTCAACAGTGCCTGCCTACTGGTGCCCTCTCTGACTTTCCATGATGGGGGGGTGGGGGGTAGGTGCTGTGCTACAGAGGTTTAATACACCGAAACCAACTCCATTGGCACTTAAAAAGCTGGGTGAAATGGATATTTGACTTTAAGAAGTTATTTCAGATAATAAATCTTATATATTATTTAAATTGTTTTATTTATAATGCCATCAATACAAATATCTGATGACTTAATGAATAAATACATTCTTATCAAACACACTTTTTTAAAAGATTTATTCATTATGTATACAGTGTTTTGCCTGCATGTCTGTTTGCAGGCCAGAAGAGGGCACCAGATCTCAATACAGATGGTTGTAAGCCACCATGTGGTTGTTGAGAATTGAACTCAGGACCTCTGAAAGATCAGGCAATGCTCTTAACTTCTAATCCATCTCTCCAAGCCTCAACCTTACTTTTGTGCAGGTCCCAGGTCAAGTTGCTAGGCTTGGTGGCAAGTGTCTTCACCTGCAGAGCTGTCCTGCTGGCTCTCAATTACATTTGGAATATTTGCATTCTCTATTTTCTTTTTTCTACTTACCCCTTTAAATTACTTAAAACTTTTATTTTTATGTGTGTGTGTGTGGGGAGGGTGGTGTGTTTGCTGGTGCCTGCAGTAATCAAAAGATTAGGGTATCAGATCCTCTGGAGCCAGAGGGACAGGCAGCTGTGAGTCCCCTAATATGGGTGCTGGGAACCAAACTACAAGAGGAGCAAGAACTCTTAACTGCTGAGCCATCCCCCTACCTCTAAAACTTGTTTTAAATAAAATCAGGTTTTAAAGTATCCAAAACTGCATTAAAACAAAGAGCCAAGGGCCTATCAGCAACTCTAGGAAACTGGCCTCCATGCAAGTACATCAGCTTGCTGATATGTGGCCGTTCTTCATATGTGACTGAGAATTTTTGACCTTCCTAAGCTTCACAACTCAAAATATATTTTTCAAGTACATTAAACACCACACATAGATGCAGTGTGGCAAACAACTAGTTCCTGGAAACAAATGAAAACTCTGAGAAAAGTGCTACAATGAAAAATTTATAACGCGAGCATGAGAATTCACTGAGTAGGAGTAAGCCAACCGTGGACTAGCGAAGGGGAGCAGTTGAGGAAGCAGGGAGGCATAAATAACAGAGCCAAGTAGACACTGACAACCATTGGATACAGCAGCAACCTGCTGTCCACCACACCTCAAGGGGAACATGAATGGGAAAATCCGAATTAGATATACTCTTTGTTGTTAACACCTATATCTATAAAGAAAGAATAAATGAAGCTGGGCCAGGTATCATAGGCCTGTAATTCTAGCTCCCTGGAGGCTAAGGCAGGAAGATAACACATTCAAGAACTGTCTTGACTACAGAGTGAATTCAAGGCCAGCTGGAAACTTAGTGAGACCTTGTCAAAAACAAACAGACAAAAAAACCAAAACCAAAAACAAGAGCCAGGTGGTGGTAGCACACACCATTAATCCCAGCACTAGGGAGGCTGAGGAAGGTGGATCTCTGAGTCTGAGGACAGTCTGTTCTACAGAGTGAGTTCCAGGCCAGCCAGGGCTACACAGAGAAACCCTGTCTTTAAAAACCAAACCAAATTCAAAGTTAAAAAGAAACTCATAGATATAGCTTAGTGGTAGAACTTTATATAGTGTTTGGGAGGTCCTGCGCACAATCCCCTGCACTGAAATAAAAAAACACCTAATACGAAACCCAACGCACACAAAGGCAAATACATAATTCATAAGCACAGTTCTTTCTGTTTTGGAGACAGGGCCTCACTATATAACCCAGGCAGAACTGTATCTCATGGGTAGCCCAGTTGTCCTTAAGTCTGCGACCTTCCTGTTCCCGCCTCTCAAGTCTGGAAGTACAGACTGTCAGGCAGGGAAACGTCTTAACTTTCTGTGTACCATGACTTGCTCTGAGGTCCCCAACTCAAGGCAACATGCAGAGGTTTAGGAGAAAAGCAAAATGATTGAAAACTCAGTCTTTATAGATTTTATAATTGGCATGAAAATATTTCCCAAATAGTATTCTTAGAGTTCAGTTCACTGACATTAGGAAAAAATAGTAATGTTTATATTTCTTAAAAATATGACAGAAAGTTGTCTTTCTGGATTCTCTGATATCAATTCATAGGCAACATTTGGCCACTAAGTTTTCTGTTTCAGGGAGAGCTCTTGTACTTCTACAAGATAGGAGAGAAGAGAGGGGCTATCACAGGTCACCCCAGGCCCATTTATTCCAGCTCATACTTCCTCCTCATGGATCTACTGCTCCTCAGAGGCTGGTGGCTTGCTTGTCATCAAACTGACATAGTAATCATTTAGTGAGCAGAAAACAGGAAGCTTATCAAATCACTGGATGTGTGGTTTCCCTTCTATAAGCAGCAGGAGATTGCCCTTTATTCTGCGAATCTTCCTATGTTAGAATAAACTGTCTGACATTTACTATTATACATATACATAGATATATTTACACACACACACACACACATATATTAAAACCTCAGGTATTACAAAAAGAAACACATATTCACACTTAGAAGTAACACACACTTGGCTGGCATCACCTCGAGCCACAACTCTGTCTTCTGGTCACACTGTTGAGTAATGAAAAGCAACCTATGCTGTAGCTTTCTAGACCACGGGAAGTCACATTGTACTCATATACTAAGGGTCTGGGTGTCAACCAGTCTTGACAATAACTCCACCTTGTTGCTATCTAAAGGGAACACTGCATCAGGCTCGCCTGCTTCCCCCGGTCCACGGGGCAGCACCTCTTTATGAACATCTTTAATCCGCACTTGGAGATGCTCTGCCCTTAGGTAATGGAAGGCCCGCTTCCCTAGGCCAACATTCACTGCTGGCAACGGCTACATCAGAACCACCAGAACCAGAGATTATTCAATTCACATTTTCAGCAAGCCAAAGAAAATAGAGCTTTGAACAGCCTAAGTGTCTGAAGAGGCTGTTTTGGCAAATACGGTTTCAAAAAGTACAAGTCATTAGCTTCCTTCATGTGGAAGCAGGACTTTCCCAATGCACAATTTATGACTGGCACAGGATTCACCAAGCTCTGCCAGTAAAAGGGGGAGAATTGTTGGAAAAGTGATCTATGGCCATGATTCCAGTTAAGTTATAAAAGCAATATGTAACGGAGCACAGCCCGGTGCCACACGGTTATGGTAACAAGCACTAAGTCACAATCAATTATCTGCCACATTTGGAACAAACCAGGATTACTCACTGAAAAATCTTGTATAAAACTTACTTTAAAAGGAAAAGAAAAAAATCAGAAAGTGCCTGCAGGTGTTCCAGGGACCTTTATTAATGTAAGGACCAAATCTGAGGATTAATGAATGAATCATAAATCATAAATCTAGAAGGGAGCTCAGGTCTCAGTTTATATGAGGAAAAGGGCCTTGAGGTGACAGATCTTGAACGTGTCCCACACAACTGAGACACAGCTAAGGAGCTTCGTATTTCAGGGGTTCCCAGGCTTCGAGGCACTCACCCTGTCTCTCAGAACAATTGCTTTCTGCAGTGGAAAGCACCCTATGTCTCCCAGATGAGCAACCAAAAAAGACATGGAGGCCAAAATGCAAGTTACGGCTTCCTGGTCTGCAGTGTGTTCGTGTGAAAGAAACAGAGACCACATTAGCTTCTGTTCAAAGACATTTATATTAATTAATGTAAACTATAAGGTTTAAAGTGGGTTTGCGAAATTTGACAGGTGAGAAAGGGCATCTCAAAGCAAGACATCCCTGAGGACAGTTGGGACTTAGGAACTGAGACAGCTTTCTTGGTACCTTAAGGAGGAAGCCCCAAAAGGTTATAGTGCATCTCAGAGGGAGTCTGAAAACAAGATGATATTTTTGTAATCTATAGGACTTTCCCAGAGTGAAGTGAACGATCACCATATGGGTAGCCTACAAATTCAAGCCTTTTATACTAGAAAAAGACACTAAGGAGGCTTGAAAAGGACTCTGTCTAATTGAGAGGATGAGATGACTCTAAACAATTCGGGAAGGAAGCAGAAGAGATAACACAGCCACCGCAAGTATCAAGATGCCGCTGAGTGTGACTGTCCACTGTGGCTAAAGATAGCTCAGCACAGGAGGAACTGACTTCTGAGTCAACACAATGGCACTTAAGAAGGAAGGAATGTCAGTACTGGGCAGAGGAGGGGAGGCTTGGTGAATCCACCGACTCCCTTTTGAGAGTATAATTTATACTATTGATGTAAACATACAGCTTCACGGCTTCACACTCCTGCATACAGCAGATGGCACACTACTCAAGACCGTATCTACATACAGCTTTACGGCTTACACTCCTGCATACAGCAGATGGCACACTACTCAAGACCATATCTACATACAGCTTCACAGCATAACACTCCCGCGTACAGCAGATGGCACACTACTCAAGACCGTATCTACATACAGCTTTACGGCTTACACTCCTGCATACAGCGGATGGCACACTACTCAAGACCCTATCTACATACAGCTTTACGGCATAACACTCCTGCGTACAGCAGATGGCACACTACTCAAGACCATATCTACATACAGCTTTACGGCATAACACTCCTGCGTACAGCAGATGGCACACTACTCAAGACCGTATCTACATACAGCTTTACGGCTTAACACTCCTGCGTACAGCAGATGGCACACTACTCAAGATGGTATCTACATACAGCTTCACAGCATAACACTCCCGCGTACAGCGGATGGCACACTACTCAAGACCGTATCTACATACAGCTTCACGGCTTACACTCCTGCATACAGCGGATGGCACACTACTCAAGACTGTGTCTACATACACTTTCATGCCTTATAGTACTGCACAGCGGATGGAACATTATTCAAACTGTGTCTATATACAAGTAAAATCCTCTGGATAAGTTTCTCTGCCATTAACAGTCCTAGGAAATCAAAGGAAGCATTAGTGACCCTCTGAAATTGAAAAAAAATCGGGCATTTAATAAAACTGCTGCACTTTTGGGCAAGGTAAAGTACTTTTCACAATGAAGGAACGTTCTAGAATTAGCTAGATTAGGCTGCTTTTGGGGATGGCAGTGAAGTATGTTTATCATCTTAGCTGTAGCCCACTGAACCCTGCTTATTTTCACACCCAAGGAACTGAACCAACTGAAGAGAGTATCCAACTGACCAGAAGGCTAAGACAGAACAGGAAGGCATCTTATCACCCTGGGTGACTAATCTAATCATCTAAACAATTCCTCTCCTGTCAATGAAAGGCTGAATGAGCAGATGATTGGGTCTCTAACGAATCTACTGCCAGGCATGTTCTAAAGCAGATGGTAATGTCACCATGCTCCCCCAGCTCTCACAACAGATTTGAGGAACACCACAAAGTGTTTACATATAGATTAATAATTGGATTCCCAAGATTGGTGCTAACCTTGAGAGACAGCTTCCCTTGTCCTATGAAGCATTTAAAACCAACAACTTGGAGAAATAGGAGCTAACTCTGCACTTGCTCAGAGAACAGACAGGAAGCCTCACAGTGTCACTATGATGAAGACCATGGCACAGAGCACCTTGGGGAGGAAAGGGTTTATTTTAGCTGACAACTCTCAGGTCCCACCCCATCGCTTAGGAAGCTGGGTTTTTTTTGTTTTTTTGTTTTTTTTTTTTTTGGTTTTTCGAGACAGGGTTTCTCTGTAGCTTTGGAGCCTGTCCTGGAACTCGCTTTGTAGACCAGGCTGGCCTCGAACTCACAGAGATCCGCCTGCCTCTGCCTCCCGAGTGCTGAGATTAAAGGCCTGCGCCACCACCGCCTGGCTCGCTTAGGAAGCTGGGTAGGGACTGGAGGAGGGAACCTGAAGGCAGGAACTGAAAGAGCCCATGGGCGAATGCTACTTCTCAGCCTGCTCCCCATGGCTGGCTCGGTCTGCTTTCTTACACTACCTAGGCCCACTTGCCCAGGGGATGGTACCACCCTCCGTGGGCTGGGGCCTTCCATGTCAATCATTAATCAAGAAAATGCCTACCAGACTTGCTTATAGGACACGTTAATGGATGCTTTTATTCAATTGAGAGTTCCTTCCCCAAATGACCCTAGCTTGTATCAAGTTGACAAAAAATTTAGCAAGTACCAGGGATGAAGTGAACACAAAGATTACTCAAGGCTGTTTTTCCTCATACAGTTCCCCCTTTGACTGGTAATATATATATTGTCTGGTGATAATATATTTATTGGTGATGATATATATATATGTATATATATATATTATATATTCTATGAATATATATATTCATAGAAAAAGGCATGAAATAACAAACTCCATAATGGATATAGAAAAAATGGCTGGATAAGTTAAGGAAGATAATGTTTTAGCTTTATGAGCTGGGACATTCAGAATCTGGGATTCGAGACAAGTAGAATTTGAAAGCAGTAATTAAGACAAGCAGACTCTAGGCTCGGCCTGGAAAAGCACTGTGCTTGTGTGAGGAAGGATTGTGGTTTGGTTTGAATGGAGAATGGAATTCAGGACAGGGAGCACTAGGAAATAAAAGTTGGGTAATAAGAGTCTGGGATACAGGTTGGCACAATGAACTAAAAACAATAAAATTAAATTTAACTTGGATGGACTTCTAGTTTGGGATGGCAGGGTAGAGATATTGTTTCTCCCCTTCTTCTTGAAAACCACCCCCAAACAATCAGAAAACCACCTCTAACTTCAGTGACTAAGAGGCATGTAAGAACCACAGTGCCTGAAAATTAAAAGCAGGGACAAGAATGGCTGATGAGTTAGTACGACAGATGAAGGCCAAGCCCACGCGTCCCGAGAGGGAGATACCAGAAGGGAACAGTGCTTCCGGAGCCTATCCAGAATACCTGTACCAGAGGCTCGGGGAAGGCAGGAGCTCAATACAGGGACAAATCAGACTGGTCCCCTGCTACGTTCAGGCACAGAAGCAAAAGAGATGGTACAGAGTTAAGTCAAACACTTCTAGAGAGTTATGTTTGTTTCTTTCTTCCTTAAAAAAAATATTTTTTAAAAAATATTTTAACTAAAAATTTATAATGTCATTAACAAAAAGATTTTAAAATACTTTAAAGACCATTTAAAAAACACATATGGTCTGGCTATAACTTCCACACCTAGAGATTCCAATTCTGTGGGTGGAGCCAAGGACACTGGATGCTATCTAGTACTAAATGAAAAGTTTCAGGAAACCCAAGTCCATGGTCTCATTTCTTGTTCTTTTTGCTTTTTCAAGACAGGGTTTCTCTTTTCTCTACATAACCGACCTGGCTATCCTGGTACTCAGAGATCCTCCTGCTTCTGCCTCCTGAGTGCTAGGATTAAAGGCGTGCACCACCACCATCTAACCATTTTCTCATTTTTATGTTGGTTAGGTGAGAAGACACTGACATAAAGAGCTTTTTTTTTACATGTCATTCTGAAGGCTTTTCCTTCTTGTTCTGAGAGGCATACAGTTTTTAAGAATTTATCTCAAATGTCGTCTTTCCTGTTCATTATTCATGTTTAAGCTGAACTCTTCCTTGCTCTTATTAAAAATTTATAATTCTTTTTTAATCCAGAAAAGTGTCTTACTACAAAGTGTTCTCATACTTATCATTTGCCATTATTGCTATGGTGTTTTTCTAAATTTATTTTACATCTCTATCGCGGCTTCCCCTCCCCACCACGGCCTCCCCTCTGCCTCCCGCCCAATCCACTCCCCGTCTGTGTCTATTCACAAAGGGCAGGCCTCCCGTGGGTGTCAACAGGGCATAACAAGTTGCGTGTATTAAGGCTGGGCAAGGCGACCCAGTATGAGGAGTAGACTCCCCAAAGCCAGCAAGAGCCAGAGCTGGCCCCTGCTCCCACCGTTAGGAGGCTCACGAGAAGAGGAAGTTACACAGCTGTCACTATTATTTTACGTAGCCAAGACAGCTGTGCTCTTTTTTTTATCACTGATAAATGAACATCAAAATGGAATATATTTTGAAAGCATATTTACACTAGCATAAGAGAATCAAACTCAAAGGAACAGCCCTCTTTCATATTTCTGATACAGCCAAGATTTCAAATAAGATAATAACAATAGTGGCACAAATCTACACTGAACTGTTAACCTATGTCAACCTCAAGTGTAATGAATTTTAAACTTTAAACGTATTTCCTTTTATTTTATAAGCATTAGCATGCACATCTGTATGAGAGTGTCGGATCTGCTACAACTGGAGTCAGACAGTTGTGAGCTGTCATATGGGTGCTGGGAATTGAACCGGCGTCCTCTGGAAAAGCAGTCAGTGCTGGTACCCACTGAGCCATCTGTCTGGCCCTGTGTAATCGATTTTAATGAGAAAGACTAGACCTCTGGTTTCTTTCTTATGAGTGCATCATTAAATAGGAAAGAAGCAAGAGACTAGAAAACTTGGTCATTCAGATTAGCAGTTTTCTCAGATTGAAAAAAATAACGGCAAAATCTCCAGGGTTAGACAGAGAAGACAGAGCAAAGCTTACCACTTGAACCATCTTGAGGTATCTGGCATATCGTGGATCCCTGGCTACAGTTACGACATTTTCTGATGGAACTTCACTTTCCTGTGGTCTGGAGTCTTGTGCGCTGTCCTGCTGAAGAGAGTTTATGTAAATCTTTAAACAGTTCACAGAAAGCATCTACCACGTTTCTTAAAAGGGATGTTTATTTTTATAATTATAAGGCAATAAATACTTAAAAATTGTATTCTTATATTTAAATACCAATAATTTAATTATTGATATGTTTCTAAATACCTATACATACTTATAAGCTAAGCTTAATATCAATAATACATTGTTCCTTAAAATGCAGATGTATTCTTGGCATCAGAATTTTAGTTTTCCTTTGTTTACCCTATGAAACAGGATGGGCGGGCATGTCAGCAAGCCAGTGAAGCAGTTTGTCACCTGCTCAACCAATGGACAGTGAACTACTGTTCTGGGTGTCTACCAGCTGTCCTATCGCCCCTCGCTTGTTAAATCACCATATCCTAAATGGACACAGTGGTGCTCGGAGGTTTCTCGGAGAAAACGAGGCTCTCTGGTTTTGCACGTTTCATATGTTCGTGAGCTGTTATTAATGGTGACAAAGTCAACAGCACGGCTAAACTAAACACGAGTCCCAGTGACAAAGACTGAGGACGGTGTTTTTGAACAATGGCAGTCGTGACATGGCACAACTGTGTCACCAGAAGTTCCGGCGCAGTTAAGACTCGCTGCACGCGGCAGCTGGCTTCCCTACCCATCTGAGCACTCAGAGTAAACGTATTTTGTGACGCCCAGCCAGCACCAGCATAGCTGCTACGAGGAACTTCTGCCGCAGGCGTCATTAGCTTTACGTCAATGTATCTGCGCTAAAAGGTGAACAAATTACTATTTTATATATTGTTAGTCTTAGACACATAGAGGTGGCGCACGCCTTTAAAACCAGCACTCAGGAGGCAGAGGCAGGAGGATCACTGTGAGTTTGAGGCCAGCCTGGTCTGTAGAGTGAGTTCCAGGTCAACCAAGACTACATACGGAAACCCTGTCTGGAAAAAATAACAAACAAAACAAAACAAAAATCTTCAGTCTTTAGAAAACTAACCATAAATTATGTTTACAACTGGTGTTTTTTAATATAATTTATTTGTAAGCCAAATCTTTAAAAAGAAAAAAAAAGGAACTCTGAAGTAATAAAATAAATATAAATTCTTTTGGTTTCTTCCACTATGTGATATTGTTAAATGTTACAAAAGCAATTGACAATATGTATGAATATATACATTCCTCTGCAAAACAAACACATAAGTCCAAACAAAAAGACTCCAGCATGTTTTTAAGACTTTAATGCACAGCCCATCGGAAGCCTGCAGGAGCAACGACTTCAGCTGCCCCCTTGTCCCCAACCAGGGCCTCCTGCTTTAATTAGCACTGTCGTGCCCTTACTATATGAATGGCCTATTAAGCCTCATGATCCTTTCTCTCAACTGTCCTTCATTTCATTCTCAAATCGACCTTAATCTGAATAACTGATACCCTGCTGTGACCAGTGATAGGATCTGAGCCTGAAATCAAAGCTGCACAGAAATCAGTATAGAAACCACAGGGTTTTGACTCAGTTTAGAAACAGTAATAAAGGGATGTTTTCGATTCTGTTACTGTTTTGTGCTGAGGCAGGGTCTCAGGTAGCCTAGATTGGCCTTCAATTCACTACAGAGCCAAGAATGACCTTGAACTCCTGATATTCCCCAGCCTCCACCTCTCAGGTACCGGGATAGCCGAGTTGACTACAAAATCCATGGAAATCTGCATAAAGCAATATTTAAAACCCTTTCAAGGCATTTTATATAAAAATATACTAGTAAATGCTAACGAAGACAGAATGAGAAGTTGATCTGAATGCTTGCATGCTTGTGAGTCATGTTGTTAGGTTGACCAGATGTCATCACAGCTTTATAAACGCAGGAAGCCACAGAACTGCCCCGTACTCTAGAAGAATTTATTTACAGCTCAAAAACTGTCAGACACATATCAGGCAATTCTGAGTCTGCAAAGCAAACTAAGAAATTCAGGTTTGATTAACAGTAATAGGTATCTGGGGATCTGTGTAGGGGGCTGGCTGTAGGACCCCAAGATCTTGAAATCTGCGGCTGCTAGAGTATCCTATATAGAGGCGCACTGTGTCCGAATTTAACGCATGCTATAGTGTGTTTTAGGCTATCCTAGATTACTTGTAATACCGCTTACAATGTAAGCAGCCTATTAAGGAATAATGACGAGGAAAGAAGTCCATCTACATTGAGCAGAGATGCAAACATTTTTTCCTGAATATTCTTAATGTGTGTCTAGGCGAATCCCGAGATGAAGATCGGGCACAGATCAACTAACTATACTTGGGTCATAGGGCTCTTCTGGGATTAAATATATTCAGTTATTAAAAAATAGAAGTATATGTGTGCTGACACACAGCAGGCTTCCCTTGTCAGCTGCTAACCTTATTAACAACACCATTATGACCTAAAAACACTGTGAGACTATTTCTAGGCAGAGATGCAAAATTCACTTACACAGGATGCCTACTCCGTTAGTATTACTTTAGTGGGTCACCATTTTGGTGATTGTTTTATTTCATATTTCAGTACCTCTCTGAGATGTGCATATAATGGCGATTTCTAGACTGTAACAAACTTGGAAGGTAGAGAAGCATGAAGGAATGTCAGCCGGAAAGCCAATGCGCAGCAGCTCTTACTATGGGGTGTAAGTGGCTCTCATTAGAATACCAATCAGACAAAACAATTCCAACCACACTTTCTCAGTCCATTGAGATATACAGACTGGGTCTTGTTAACTTTGGTGTGATATTTATATACAATAAAGGTTTAATAACATTAAAAACAGAGTATCTAGCGCCTTTTCCTCAAAAATGTGTTCTATAGCTTCAGGTTTTGTGATCTGACTACTAAGAGTCTCACGCCCACTGACATCTGCTAAGGTCTATGCACAGGGCTCCGGCTCAACCGAGACGTCCCACGTGCCCTGCAAACCCCTCTTACCTGCGGCTGCTCTGAAGGGCTCTCAGAATGTGACCCGCTTGGGACGGCAGTGACACCTGCAGGAGACACCTCAACCGTGACGTCCTCGAGGCCTGGGATAGATGACAGCTGAGAAACGTAAATTAGTGTTGGCACAGGAAGATCATTCCAGGGGCACAAAACATACTTTACCTGCGGGTTCTTACTTAGCTCCCTTAAATCTACAAAATTACATAGGTTCAGAATTTTCATCCTTAATCTCCATGTCATAAACTAAAAGTGAAAGACATTCACAACACTTTTGAATATTTTTTCAAAAGTTTAGTTTAATTAATAGCCCCTTTCCCTATAAATTGTTGTTAAGACGAGAGTAGTTTAGCTGGGAGTCTGACTGACCAAGTGTGCTGCACCACTAATATACTATTTGAGCCTCCGGCCCACCTTCCTTATACCCCATTTTTTATTGTCTGTTAACAAGAATGAAGAGATTTTCCTTATAAAATTATTTTTGAAGCATTTTTATTAAAAATGGCTTGCTAAAGAAAAGTACTCTGCCGTACACAGTGTGTGTGCACACATGGTGTATGCACGTGTGTGTATATGTATACCTGCGTGTGAGTTAGCAAGCGTGTGTGTGCGCGTGCGTGCATGTGCGTGCTTGTGTGTGTGTGTGTGTGTACGCATGTGTGAATGCGTGTACCAGTGCATGTGCTGGAGTCTCCCTCCCTGGCCCTTCACCAGCTTCTCAGAAAGGGTCTCTGGCGGACTCTGGAGCTCCTCCATGGCTGGATTGGCTGGATCCTCCTTTCTCCCATCTGAACTCGGGTCCTCAAGATCGTGAGCAAGCCCTTCATCGAGCCTCCACCCAGTCCTCTAGCGCATCTGAAGACTAGTGATGTGAGATGTGTCTTTACACTTTTAATATATGACACAGCTCGTCTTCTCTCTGTGAACGTTTACCGTCGAATGTTACTAAAGTATGCTTTCTAAATTTACAACAAACGGACATACTGTCAACGTTCCAGACTAGAATGCATTTTAAAATAAAAAAGAATTTGGGGTTAGATTTTACCCTGGTGATAATGATATGTGTCTGTCAAAGCTTGCTGGCTGTGAGGATCATACGATAGCCAGGGACATGCTAAGGTTAACTTGTCCATAAGGAAATGTAACCTGTGTGTTTGGATGGCAGCACCTGAAAATTCGCCAACCATTAAATAGGACATGGTCCTGAGACAGGGTGTAAGAATCACTGCACACAGTAGGACACGGTCCTGAGTCAGGGTGTAAGAATCACTGCACACAGTAGGACACAGTGCTGAGACAGGGTGTAAGAATCACTGCACACAGTAGGACACGGTCCTGAGTCAGGGTGTAAGAATCACTGCACACAGTAGGACACAGTGCTGAGACATGGTGTAAGAATCACTGCACACAGTAGGACACAGTGCTGAGACAGGGTGTAAGAATCACTGCACACAGTAGGACACAGTGCTGAAACATGGTGTAAGAATCACTGCACACAGTAGGACACGGTCCTGAGTCAGGGTGTAAGAATCACTGCACACAGTAGGACACGGTCCTGAGTCAGGGTGTAAGAATCACTGCACACAGTAGGACACGGTCCTGAGTCAGGGTGTAAGAATCACTGCACACAGTAGGACACGGTCCTGAGTCAGGGTGTAAGAATCACTGCACACAGTAGGACACGGTCCTAAGACAGGGTGTAAGAATCACTGCACACAGTAGGACACAGTGCTGAGACAGGGTGTAAGAATCACTGCACACAGTAGGACACAGTGCTGAGACAGGGTGTAAGAATCACTGCACACAGTAGGACACAGTGCTGAGACAGGGTGTAAGAATCACTGCACACAGTATCTCAAGCAGCACAAGTCACTGACAGGTGTTGACAGAAGACAGTGCTTAGCAAAGAGGCTGCTGCCCCACAGTCAGGAGTTGGTGAGTTGGTGTCCTTGTGACTGACAGAATAGCCCCAGCATGCTCAAGGCCACATATTCTAATGTCTAAGCCAGAGAAATGTTCTCAGGCAGCAACACTTGTTGAAGTCCATAGAGGGCAGAGAAAGTACACCCCACACCTTTACTGCCTTATTCTAATGTGAAAGCAAAATTTCCAACTTAAATATTTAGTAAACATTTTGATCAATTAAAAAGTTAAATTCACTTTTGAATTGATCCATAAAAAGACAGACACTGAAGACTTTTATGGAGTGGAAAATAAAATCACAAAAATACAGTAGTTTCTCCCATATTTCATAAACAGGAAAAACATGGAGATCACTACAAATTAAAACAAGTTAAAGCCGAATCTGTCAGTTATTTATCAAATCTGTAGGCTTCAGATAAAAATTATTTTTCGCAGATAACATGGGATCTTTTGTTTGTTGTTTTGTTTATTTCATTTTTTTTTTAAAGAGCCTGCCTGTCTCTGTATAGATCAGGCTGGCATCAAACCCATTATCCTCCTGCATCAGCCTCCTGAGTACTGGGATTATCAGCATGGACTACTGTACCTAGCTTCTTGGCAATTCATGATTTCAAATTGATATTCTTCATTAACTTTCAAGATATTTACATATGAAAATATTAGGCAATGTTTATAAATTTTGCCTGGGAGGCATTTAAGTTTTATTCTATTTTATTATTGTGCTACTATTAAAATGAAAATAATTTTGAGTTTCCATTACGTAATGTGAATCATATAATAGCTTAATTTGATAATATGATGCTTCTATTGTACTTTTACTTGGCATAATAAAGGAACTCTCAATCCACGAGCATTCTGACAAGACTAGGTTAATGTTTATTTAACACCATTCATTGTCTTGCAATTATAATACAGTTTTTTAATGTACTACACTATATCACTTCACAGATAGGGGTCAGGTTGACTCCACTCCCAAACACATTCTAAATATAACTAAGAAAGATGGTGTGCATGTGGAAAGTTCATTCTGTGTTTAGAAATACAAACCTTTGCGTCTAAAATGTTGAGAGTTGTTTCGATTTGTTGAATTCGAAGAGAAAGGTCTGCCAGTTTCTAGAAAAAATCAGAGACATAATAACAATATTTGATGAACATGCTGAAGAGAACAATGAAAGGCAGATCTGAAATTTATAAAACACATGATTTAACTATTTCTCACATACTACTGTTTTCACAAGGGCAGAATGAGAACACTGTATTACTGGAATGTGTCACAGAGTTTCTACATAGTCACTGATAAAAATGTTCGCCTTTCAGCTTTCTTAAATTCATTACCAGAGCACTAAACCAACATACAGACTCCACCCAGGCCAGTCTTCCATTCACTGGACCCAGAACAGAGCCAGAAATGTAACAGTAGCTCAATAACTCCTTGCAAACGAATGGATTTTCCATAGGAAACAAGAGAAAGAATAAAAATGAGTCTAAAGCAGCCTCACGTAGGATCTGCCCATGGAAATTACTTAGGCGAATAAGCAAATACAATTCAGTCCAAATTCAAGCCTCTCAGGTTTGAAAAGCAATAGGGGGAGGGGCTGAAAGGGAAGCTGAACGATTCATTTTAGAATGAATTAAGAGAGAAAAAGGGTTCCAAAGAAGCAAAAAGAAACACCTACTATCAAAACCCAACATAAACCAGAACAAAGCCCAACATGTCCTAACTACTTTATAGAATTAAGTTATCCATATGGCCCTAGGGAGAAGGTTCGGGGGAGAAAGCACTTGCCACTCCAGGGTGCCAACTTCTGTCTGCATGCCAGCACCCAGCACCCACATGAAGGCCAGGCAGGCAGGGTGGCCCACCTGCAATCCCAGCACACGGGAGGTAGGAACTGGATTTCCAGAGCAAGGTGGATAGTAGGAACAACTGAACTAGTGAGCATTGGCTTCGACTGGAGACCCTGCCTCAAGAAATAGAGAGTGACGGAGGAAAAGATCTGATGTCAAACTCTGGACTCCATGTGCTTGCAAACCTGTACACACATGTACCCATACAAAGGCATGCACATACACCACAATACGATTATTCACTACACACATACACTTTCACAAATAAAAGTTAGCATAATGATGTACAACCCAGAAAAGCATTTACTGAACACCTTGGTTCTAGACATTATCATATTTTAGTTACACATCCCAAGAAGGCTAGCCAGTTCACTCCATGGCAGAGAGGCACCATTTTGTTTGCTACCTGGGAGAATATAAAAATCCTTATTAAAAGCAGAGCTTTAATGCCCCGAGGTCATTTTGCCCACAATTAGGAGTAAAACATTGACCACTGATATAGATCACTCAGTGCATTCTGGGGTGCCTGGTTGTTTTAAAGCAGGATCTACCACCGCTGCCTATGCGGGTATCACACTTGGGCTCATAGCAGCCTCCTGCCTCAGCCACTCAAACAGCTGGAATGACAGGATATATTACTGCACCTGAATCTATCATCTGAAATTTAAATAAAAGCTGCTTTCTTTTTATTTTACCTATTACTGTATTTTGTCTCTTTCATCTTTGCAAGCTAGGATGAAGATAGATAATATCCCAGGGAATGACAATGAAAGCCGGTGTGGAGGCTGAAGCAACAACACCAGAGGACATAATGGAAAAAGCTGCTTTTGGATTAGCAATTGCTCTGCTAACCTAGATCCGCAAGCCCGGCACATGAGTGAGAAAATACTTGATTATTATTGAACTCACACCCTTTTCCCATACAGATGCACAACGAACCACTACCAAGTCCTTGCTTTTACTTGTTATTAAGGATAAAATTTACTTTAAATTATGGGTATGTGTCTGTGAGTATGTGAACCTGAGTGCAGGTACCATGGAGACCAGAGGAGGGCGTCAGGTCTCCTGGAGTTGGAGTTACAGGCAGTTGTGAATGACCCAGTATAGGTGCTGGAAACCAACCCTGGGGCCTCTGTAAGAGGAGCACATGCTTTTAACCACTGAGTCATCTGTCCAACCTCAGGACATGATCATTTGGAAATTGCACACACATAAGCCAATTTCTGGTTCTGGTTTCATTGTTTTAGAGAGGGTCTCGCTGTGGAGCTCGGGTCGGCTTCAAACATTCAGTCTAGTCCAAGCCAGCCCCAAACTGTCAGCACTCCTGTCTCGTCTCCCAAGGGCTCAGATTAAAGGCCTGCGATCCTTGGATAAGCTTAACTGCAATGGCATCAGCGCTAAGTGTAACTTTGAGATTTGTTCACAATAAGCTGTTATGTAAACATAAATACAGTTATAAAACATGTCATGCTATCCAAATTATAGGCGCATTCCTGAGAATCATGGAAATTCAATTTTGGCAAATTCAATAAGTCTTTTAATTCACTAGAGAAGAAATCTTACAACAAATTAATTTGTAAAATGATAAATTCCATATGTGAAAAATGAGCATATTGGTTTAAATAAAGTGAACATAAAAAGAAAAATGAGTTCGAAATTTACTACTTTATGCATGTATGTGCACATACATGTTAATGTGTGTGAGAGAGCACGTACATGTGTGTCTATGTGGAGGCCAGAGGTCCACACCGGCATCTTCCTTAACTGATGTCTATGTTTTGGGACAGGGTGTTTCTCTGCACTGGAGCTCTCTCTCAGTTAGATGGGCTGGTGAGCACGTCCCAGGAACCCTCCTGCCTGCCCTCCCAACACCCGTGTTAGACATGCTCCTCCTGCCTCCCGACACCTGTGTTAGACATGCTCCTTCATCCTTGACTCTTACATGGGCTCTGAGACATCAACTCAGGTCTTCATGCTTTCACGAGAAGCATTTTAGTGACTAAGTCATTGCTCCAGTTCCCCAAATTAATTTTTATGTTTTAACCTACCCCCATGAAAACACACCTTTAAATAAATTTAATATTGTAAATGTTGGAGCAGTTGTGTGTGAGATACTACTGTCTGCAACACGTCATTTAAACACTCACACGGAGACTATGACGTAGGAAGGACTTTGCGTGCTTTTAGAGAGAAAAAGAGTGAGACTTCACACAGGTGAAATAACCGGAACCCAAACACTTCAAATCCCAGCTGACAGAGTTTGCTGCCACAGGATGGTAGATCCCGGGCCCACAGCCTGCTTTCATTACCCAGAGTTAGTAAACAGCTGACCGACCAGCTTCTCAGCAAGTTCTGGATTACACAGACTGGAAATCAGTCTGGCTGATTTTCTGACTTGGAACATTTACCAAGGTGGATGGCATTCACCTGCAATTACTATTTTTAAATCAGTATTAAATATCTCATGATCAGACTATACACCTAACTCGTCACTGAGTATGGAGTGGAGATTTACACAGGGCAGACTGAGGATGGGAAGGCGGATCTTAGCAATTAGCCGAGTAGAGCTGTTTGGAAATCTACCTACTGGACAGAGTGAGGTTTTAGGGAAATGATCATTTCAGAGCAATAATTTCCCCATCACTGTATGACAGACTATTTTGGTGCCACCATCCTCTCATTCGGAGCCCATTTGATCTACTCGCACCTCAGAAGGCATAAATGATTTATCTTGCAAGACATGAAAGACACTGAGAAAAACATCAATACCTGTTAGCTTACCATCATTTATCTAGATACCCTAGAGAGTTGTGGGGAACAGTAGTCTTTGCCTTGCTATGGCTACTACCACCTATGGCAAAGCTAGATAAATCAATGCAAACATAATTTCAAGAGAAAAAAAAACTCTACTAGTTTTATACTACATTGGCGTACTTTTTAAAAAGCCCTCCAAATAGTCTAGTCATTAATTTAGAAACTCATGAGGAGCGCTGCATTAAGAAAAAATTCTCACAATCCTACAGAACAGAAAATCTGAAAACACGCAACACCCAAGATTCTCAAGCCAGCTCTAGAGAAGGCTACTTGATACCATTATGAACAATGAGGTGGCATAACTTCATGGCTGTAAAACACCGAGCATCAAAACAAAACAAAAACAAAAATAAAATAAAATACCAAGCATCTCTAGTCACGTCCCTAAAAGAGTGTTTTAAAGTAGTTCTCCATGCGCTCTGCTGTGCTGTGTTCTGGAAGCCAGTGAGGGCATCAATCCTTGTCTTCATTAAGCCGCATAGAACTCTTAAGCCTCCCCACTAGAAGGATGCGGTGAAACCCAAAAAAGGGTTTAAGAAAGACATCACATTTGTTTGAAAGTTAAGTTCAATGTGGGCCTAAATCTTGGATATAAAAGATAAACGTTATAAATTTGTTAGATGAGAATTCTCAACACCTTTGCCTGAATTTAAAGAGTTTTATAAGGAAAAGATTAGAAATGGTTTAAAATCCATTCTTGTGTGTACTGAATCTGAGTCAAGATAAAATACCCACACGTCTTGTTTACACGGGGATGTTGAGCCGTTGATTCTCTGAGGAGTCTGTCCAGGAAGGGAAGCACTGAGAGCTAGAGTTGGCCCTGCCCACTGGGTGGTGGACACCCGGCATTCTGTGGATGGGAGCTGGTACAGTAATGTCTGCTGGGGGTTGTGAAGGAAGGGGAGATGACCCTAAGCGACTTTGTAACTTGGGTCTGATTCAGCCGCTTTTCTTTCTCCTGCCTCTGGTCTAGGCAGGCAAAGAATTATACAAAGTAACCTCATAGACAGGAAGTTTGTAAAAAAGTTCTTTACAAAGTATAAAAAAGAGTTCTATACTGTTCTCTTTATCAGAAAACTCTAAGAAACAAAATAACAGATGACGAAAAAGCTCAATTTGTTTCAAATTTAATCTCAGCTTAAGTTTACCTGGCGGAAAGTGCTACATTTATGGCTGATGTAGATCAGGGTGTGGGGAGCGGGTGCCCTTCTCCCTGCAGTTCACTCCTAGTTAAAAAACAGAGGATGCTCATTTTTTCCTTTAGGGAAACAGTCATTTTGGTTTCTGCTATGACTTGCCAAACAAGGTCAACAGGCTTCCCAGGGCTATTGATAGATTAAATACTATTTCAGAAAGCGATGCTGAGACACATATATACTCTCTCCAGCAATTTGCATAGCTATAAAGATGCTCCATTCAGTAGCTACAGAACAACCAAATGTACGGCACAGAGTAGAGAGATGCTCTAGCCTCTTCACTTAGGCCAGAGCTGGGAGCTCAGTTCTGCTCCTTGGGCTGCTCTCAGCAAGTTAGGGAGCCTCCCTACAAATCCTCCGCATGGTTTCAAATGAGCGTGGAACAAATGGATAAAGAACAAGCCAGTCCAAACTGTCCACATCTTCATTTGTGTATATGCCAAAGAGAGATGTCTGGACCTTAAATGGCAGGGCTGGGATGATAAGTGCATGTTCTTCCATTAGTGAGTAAGCACACAATAAATATTAGTTACATCTCACGGAGCAAACAGCCAACCACTGACAAAAATATAAACGGCCAAAATATCAATTGTAAATAATGAATCGGAGTCAATCACCAAACATAAAACACAGAAGGGCGGGACACGGGAAGATGGAGAGCCAGGCCTTTCCAATACCCATCCGCAAGCAAAAGCATTGATTTAATCAGAGTCCCACACAAAGACACTTTCCCAAGAGCTAAGGAAAGCAGGCGAGCAAGAGGGTGACCTGCTGAATTCAGGGAAGATGCATCAGAAAGAGCAGTGTGCCACGTGACATGTGTGTAGTATGGACAGGTGCACATTCCTGTCACTCAACCCCAAGAAGCACCGCAGAGTAGATACAACTCTGGCTGGGAAAAGGACAGGGAAGTGAGCAGCCTCAGAATGTACACAAAGACCACCCCAGTCCGACCCAGCACTGTGTAAGCCCTGGCGACCCCAGACACCTGGCCAGTACCAAAGACGGAATTTTCAAGCCCAGTCATTCTCTGGTCAGACAAGCCTTGCGGATGTCTGTACTGCCACGGTGCCAAACTAGCCCAGAGACTCAGAACCCATGCCCAACCTAAGCAGGTTCTAATGTTCTCATAATCAAAGGTTCTGAGAAGACCGCTGCAGACCTGACCATCAGATTTGTTAGAGTTGGACCAGGCCTCCTCCCTCAGACTTAGGATTCACACTTATCCCAGCAGACCCAGGGCCCAGAAACGGACAGACCCGCAAAGCTGCGGACTGTGCAAATCCAGGCTCAAGGCCAACCACAATTCTAGTCCCTGTAGCCTAAGTCTCCCCTTGCAGAGCCACACCCAAGGCCCATCTTACACATCAATCAGCAAGTCCAGCTCACTGGATCCAAGGTCTGTGCAGAACATAAGAGTTCTATAGCCGCCGTGTGGCGGCGCACGCCTTTAATCCCAGTACGTAGGAGGCAGAGGCAGGCAGATCTCTGAGTTTGAGGCCAGCTCTGGTCTACAAGAGCTAGTTCCAGGACAGGCTCCAAAGCTACAGAGAAACCCTGTCTCCAAGAAAAAAAAATTTCAACTGAAATTTTGGTTTTTTTTGTGTCATAATCACAACAAACTTGACTGAGCTATCTCACAGAAACTTCTAGAATACTAATTCAGTTGAGGCGGGGTACAGGGCTGACAGTAACCAAATCAAAGAGGTGCTAAGGTGTCTCAAGGCAGCTGAAGAGGGTCACGGCCCTGAGAATCAAGGAAGGCTGTGGAAGGTGACTTTCTCGGCGAGCACCATTCGCCGGTCGCCCAGGACCTACCTCCTCACAGACTGTGGAAAACCGGTTGAGAAACTGCACCGTGTGTACCACAAACTGGTTGAGAAAGGCCACGGTTCTTTTCTGCTGAATAGCTGGCACCTGCGTTGTGTGAAAACAAACAAACAAACAAACATGATTCTTACGGGAGAAACATACACTGTGCCATCCTTTGGGTAACTGGACTTCATAAAGGGCATGGTTTTGCCCTGGGCGGTGAATTTCACGAAGGGATTAAGATAGTCTCTGCTTTGTTTTTTCCCGAAAATTGTGTGTGTCAAAGTGACAGGGGATGCATAAAGTTTGAGAATGTGCTGCTACACACACACACACACACACAGAGAGAGAGAGAGAGAGAGAGAGAGAGAGAGAGAGAGAGAGAGAGAGAGAGAGAGAGAGAGACAGAGAGAGACAGAGAGAGACAGAGACAGAGACAGAGGGGGGGGTAGTGTTGGTGGAAGGGGCACTATCTCTAGACTCTCATCCCTGGGCGTACAGTCACGTGATGTGGGGAGCAAAGGCTGCGCGGCACACCAGACTCTTTAATTAGCTCAGTCAGGATGGACCTCTTTCGAAGTGGACTGCGGGGCTCCCCCTTCCTCAAGTTAGCAAAAGAGAGGCCCGGGTTGGGCCTGGAGGGGTGACGTCTCTCGGGGAACCGGGGCCCCTTGGCCAAACTCCTTCCCCGTCCGCCGGAAGCTGAAGTCCATCTTTTACAAACCTTGGTCAGGTCTATGCCTGAGCCCATGAGAGGAAGCCCATCCTCATCCATCTCCTCAGCGGACGGGGACGCCGGGTCTCAGGAACAAGCCCCTCCCAACCCGGTAGAGAGCCCCGACTCCCTTCCCAAGTTCCTGCCTCCGGGGCCTTTCCGGAAAAAGGCTTCGGAGCTTACCAATCATTAGTCGGTGGCTTCGGAGAGCCCGCCTCTTTGCTCCCGCTCAGCATTCTGGGATTGGTAGTTCATGATACGAACTGTAAGGTTGGCCTAGGGAAGCGAGGTTGAAGAGCAGTTGCTGTTTTACCTGTAAAAATCTGAAAAAAATCTGAGAAAACAGAGAGAGGAGAGAGAGAGAGAGAGAGAGAGAGAGAGAGAGAGAGAGAGAGAGAGAGAGAGAGAGAGAGAGAGAGAGAGAGAGAGAGAGAGAGAGAGAGAGAGATACTGAGCGATGAACGGAAAGACCTCTGCCCTCAAAGAATAATATAGTGAAGACGTGCAAAATTTAGATGGATGTGCCAACAAAATCCTGCGGAAGTTGTGGCATTGCACATTAGCGCATACAAACCCACAGGTACATGCACCCACACGGAGTCAAGGTACTGTAGATAACAGGAGCTCCTAAACTGTCCAAGCAAAAAAGAGGAAACCAACTTTAGCAGCTACTTAACGTGAAGAGGAGCTGAGATGACAATCTGGAACGAAGAGAACGGTATGTGGGGCAAAGGGAAAGATGTCTGCTGGTTAAGCAGAAATGCCCGGAGGTGCAGAATAATGAGAAATAAGGCAGAAGTAGACACAAAGAGCGGATGAAGGGCCCATTATGCCCGAATAAGGGTCATGTTTGTCAAAGCCTGGCAGTGGCGGCGCACACCTTTAATCCCAGCACCAGGGAGGCAGAGACAGGTGGATCTCTGTGAGTTCGTGGCCAGCTTGGTCTACAGAGAGAGTTCCGGGTCAGGCTCCAAAGTTACACAAAGGAACAAACAAAACCACAGAAACCCACAAAAAAATTGTCTCAAAAAACAAAAAAGAAAGAAAGAAGAAAAAAGAAAAGGAAAGAAAGAAAGAAAGAAAGAAAGAAAGAAAGAAAGAAAGAAAGAAAGAAAAGAATATGTTGGGAGTGCTTCTTAAAAGGCCCATTCCGGAGATTAACCTCAGACAGACTAAACCAGGATCCCTTTGGGATAAACCCTGACACCTGCACACCACTCCCTGGAATTGTTCTGAACTGTGCTGTCTTCAGCAGTGGGGTCTTAGTGTCACATTCTAGAGAACCTCAGCAGTCAGTAATTCTAAAAGATGCGACCCATTCCTAATACTAGACTTCTTGTTAGCAGCAGTATCTAGTAGGGGCATTGCTGCCTTATAATAGGGTAATTCCATTTGAATTATGAACTATATACATACTTTCATACAGATATGTGTCCATATATACAGCTTAGGAACCTTCTACAGTAGTAGGTTTCCATATGCCTTTCCCAAGGTCTTTAGCGTTTCTTTAGTGTTAGTCCCCCCAGATTCCCTCCTCTACCCCACCTTTGTATGTTTTCAATATCCAGTCATTAGATGGCAGACATCTAGATGGCTTCCGCTTCCTGACTGTCGTGAATACAGCAGGAGCAAACACGGATGAGCCGTATCTCTAAACGGGATATAGACCTCAGGGTATACACCCGAGAGTGGCGGAGTCAGCATGTGTGGCGCATCTATCTCTAACCTTTGGGGGACGTTCCCAACTGATTTCCAAAACGGTCACAACCGTGTGTGCCCCTCTGTTAGCTCCCCCTTTCCTGTAGATGACATCTGTCGTCATTTGGTTGTTTTAATCTTAGCCATTCTGACCGGGGCTAAGACAAAATCTCCAAGTAGATTCATTTCCATTTCCCTGGTGGACAAGGAGGGTGAACATTTAAAAACTGTTTGTCCGCCATTTGTATTTCATCTCCCGTGAATTCTTCAGTTTCGTTCCGTGCCCCGTTTTCTGAATTTCTTGAAGTAAGTCAGATATGAAGTCTGATGCTCTGGTTAGCTGCTATTCTCATGAATTCTCTGCACGTCTTTGGCAGTATTTTATTCATGCTGGTAATGTATTTCCGACATCGGGACCAGTTCCATCCATTCCTGCTGCTGCTTTACCCACTACGTTTGTGTAATCCTAGATGCTTTCTTCTTTCAGGGGTGTTCGCCGCCTCCCCTTTGAGTGGACTCCATCCTGAGAACCTTCTCACTTTGCTCATCAATTAAACATCCCCCTCTGTTGAAGTGTCTTTCCACGACATTAAAAGTAATTCAGCCACATCTTCAGGCTCTAATCCTAACTCCAGTCCCCTTGCTGTGTCTAGCATCTCTTCAATGATCCCCTCACTGAGATTTGAATTCTCTCAAGCTTTGGAACCTGCTTCTTGCACACTGCCCCCTTCCTCCCTTTTGGGACTGGCTCTCCTGTAGCCCAGCTTAGCCCCAACCTCATGTAAAGGAAATGAACTTTGAACTCTTGAACTCCTGCCTCCCCTTCCTGAGTACTGGAATTACAGCTCAGCTTTTCTTGGCGTTGACGTTTCGACCTCTGCCCATGGATCACAAATGCTCTAATTGGCGTTCAATGAATTCTTTTGGAGATTTTTAGTTTATTTTGCCGAGATCCACAAGAATTGGTGTGTAAGATGCTGTAGCCCCGCTCTCCCCTCTCCCTTCCCTGTCTCCTCATTCCCTCTCTCTCCTCTATTTCTCTCTCACTTCCTCCACTCGCTCGGTTCTTTCTTCTCTCCACTTCATTCTCTGAGATACGGCCTTGTGTATTCCTTCCCGTACCCAAACTCATTAAGTAGCCCAGAATGACATTGGATTTGTGATCTTCCTGACCCTATGTCTTGAGTTCTGGGATTACAGGTGTATGACCCTGATATACAGGAGTATGCCATTTATTTATTCAATAATAAGACTTGAAAGTAAAAATTGTATCCATTGCAGAATGGATTTTCTGTCAACAAACAAAAACATTGTGGAGCTCTTGAGTGAACAGTGAAGCTAATGTCAATTAGCAGTGATTCTTCTAATTGTTTTCTTTCTTTCTTTTTTTTTTTTTTTAATTCCTGGCTAGTATGTCTCAATAATGGGCTTAAAATTGTCTGCAAACCATGTTATAAACAGACATGATATCATCTGGGCTTTGTTCCATTTACAGAATATAGGCAGAATAGATTTAGTGTAAATCTCAAGGGCCCTAGGCTTTTCAGAAGGGTAAATTAGCATTGGCTTCAGTGTAAAACCTCCAGGTTCATTAAGCCCTAGCAAGGAAATCAGTCTGGCTTTTGAAGCTTTGACAACGGTATTGACATCTCTCTGGCTATAAAGTCCGACACAGCATCTCCAGTCGAAGGCTGTGCTCATCTGTGGTGAAAGCTGATTGGCTAGGTTAGCCACCGGCATCCTTTATCTTTGCTAGACCTCAGGGATAACTTGCTGCATCTTCTGCATCAGCGAGTCGCTGTGCCCTTGTATATTATGAAGACAACTTCATTCCGTAAACAGAATGAAACACCCTTGCTAGTCTCAAATTTGCCTTCTGTGGGGCCTTCACCTTTCTCAATTTTCATAGAACTGAGGATAATTAAGACCCTGTTCTGGGGTTAGGCTTTGGCTATGGGGAATAGTGTGCTGTTTTGGCTTCCTATTCAGACCAATAACTTTCTCCATATTAATAACAAAGCTATTTTAGGTTGTTTTGTTATCATCCATGTTAATTCCCCTCAGAAAGTTGTTTTCCAGTGTGTTTTTTATTTGCAAGTTTTAACAATAAAATTAAAAAGTAATCAACATATCTTTTAAAAGTTTTCCTCCGTCTTTACAACCTAAGTGGTAGCTTTTGGTTTGCCTATGCTTTCTGCTTGTCTTTCTCATCAACCTTAACCTTTCTAGCATTTGGTTGAGAGAGAGAGAGAGAGAGAGAGAGAGAGAGAGAGAGAGAGAGAGAGAGGAGATTCATCTTTCATGTGGGAACTTAAGAGACCTCCATGTGTGAGCTTAAGGGTTTAATTTCATTACTGTGTTTTAGGGGCTCTAGGGAGACACGGGGAGATGAACCTGTCAGGACACAGACAATGCTAATGGGTTAGGCCTGCCATCTTATTTGTGGCCCTCAAAAACAATGACAGTAGCAACATCCAGTGCTAACTGATCCCAAACTACTGTACCAGTCATAATGAGGATGCTGGAAAGTGTGTGAGAATTGCTAAGATGTGGCATAGAACCCTGGCATGATCACCCACAGTGGAAAGAGGACCAATAAATAGACTTGCTCCATGCGGTTGCTACAGAGCTTTAGTTTGTCGGGAGATTAAAAAGGAAAAAAAAAAAAGCAATTATCTAGAAAGCCCAGTAAAACCAACCACAATAAAATGAGGTATGCCTAAACTGTACTTGTGCCACGAGTATAAATAACATAAGCGCTGTGACAGTTCTAGGCAACTGGGCTTATGTTTTGTTTTCTCCCCTTGATAAAGTCCATACGACTGGGAATTTTTCCACCGGGCTGTAAATTCCTTGGAGCAAAGGCTCTTCTCTTCTTATGAGTCCTCAATTAGTACAAGCCATGCTGCTTTTCAGTGAAAAGTCATTAATAAATTAAACCCACAGCTCTAAGTGCTTAGCATGATGTGGGCACGGTCCTCGGCGTTAGCCAGCCGTCCTCTCCTTCATCCAGCTACTCAAACGCATCCCACACCATGCACTCAACATGTTATGAACAGACACGAGACGTGAACAGAGGAGAGATGCGGCGTAGGTGCTCGGGACTCTAAACAGATAACAGAGACATGCAGTTGCTGGAATTCTAGACCAGGAGACCGACAAATGAGAGATGAATTGTCTCATAAAGGCTCCACTAAAGTGTGTCCTGAGGAGCAGCATCTAATGGATGGATACATGAAAATGGGCAGAACTTTCTAGAAGACCTGCTGCTTGGCTTTGCGGCTGTGAAAGTTATCATGGTATAAAACAGACATACGGACTCCACGGCATGTCCAGAGAATGGCATCTACACGGATGGCCTTATCCTTCCCAATCCATCCCTTTGCTTTGACACACAGAAGTCAGTTAGGGGTGAAATCTCCATTAGCCTCTCCTGAGCACACTGCTACCTGTGACTCTCTCCTCATCTTCATCCATCCCCTTGTATCGTCAGGGAAGGAGACAGCAGTTTCCCCTGGTCCTAGCTGCTTCTAAGCCATTGTCTTTCCCTTCTCTGTTGGCATGCCACCATGGTTCTGAGCTCACGCTCTAAGGTATGATACCTGTATCTCTTTCTTCATCTTCATCCGCCCCCATGTCGTCGCGGAGGAGACAGCAGTTTCCCCTGGTACTAGTTGCGTCTAAGCCATTGTCTTTCCCTTCTCTGTTGGCATGCCACCATGGTTCTGAGCTCACGCTCTAAGGTATGATACCTGTATCTCTTTCTTCATCTTCATCCGCCCCCATGTCGTCGCGGAGGAGACAGCAATTTCCCCTGGTACTAGTTGCGTCTAAGCCATTGTCTTCCCTTCTCTGTTGGCATGCCACCATGGTTCTGAGCTCACGCTCTAAGGTACGATAGCCTTGTAGTTGGGTTTCTCTCACTCATGCTCCTTGGAATGCTCGGAGGTGATACTGCTACCCTGGTTTCCTGGTCCCTTCAATTACTCTCCAAATATCTTTACTCTTTAGACACGGAGCTCACTGATGCTCAGTCTTCAATCCCTGGGACTTGGCAGTCTCTTTGCCCCTCCATGTTTTTACTGAAACATTCCCACTGATTCAGTCTTTCCAGCTTACTCCTTATCAGCCTACCTTTGATAGTTTATTGAGCTACAAGGAGTCTACTATTTATTGTTCTTGGTTTTTGGCATTTTTGAAATTTCAAAATAATTACATTATTTCTCTCCTTACCCTTCCTCATTAACCTCTCCCATTCTCTCTCATGGAGGCTCCTCCCATGTATATATATATATACATATACATATATATATACACATACATATATATACATATATATATACACACACAATGCATGTTTATATATGCATATACACAAATATGTGTGTGTAAATATGCACAAATATATATACAATTTGGTCAGCCTATTTAGTGTTACTTGTATGTGTACAGCTTCAGGGAAGGCCAGTTGGTACTGGATAATCAATTAGAAGCTTATTCCTAGGGAAGACTATTTTGCCCACTCTACTCTTAGCCTGTCTTAGTTGCCTATAGTTCTTCGATTAGGGGTGTGGTCCTGTGAGGTTAACATGGAAGAGAGGACCAACTATCTGTTGGTGCTGTACTTTTCTGGGTCTTGCTGAGGCAGGACATTGTTGAGGGAGGCTTCCCTGCCATTTCTAGGAGATACAGTCCCACAGATTTCCTAGACGTCTTCGTTTTCATCACTTCTCCCTTCCTCCATGTCCTTCTGTCCTGTCTTACCCATTGGGACCCCGTGCTTTATTATAACAACTTTGTGAGTCCGCTTGTCCCCTTTTGTCACATTTACCTGGCCACATTTAGTACCTTTTCTGTGACTGTTACCATAGTATACAACACTTGTTGGCTGGCCTCTACCAGAATCCTTTTAGATTCGTGTGTCCTGAGGCAATGGTCCCTCTGCCACATCCATTCCTGACTCCTGAGGCTAAACCTTGCAACGGTCTCTCTGCTACATCCATTTCTGATCTACAATAGTCTTTGATCAGAGGGAGCCTTGTCTTCCCTTCAGTCACTTGGATACATTGTTCTTATTCTTAGAAAAAGACCATTCCTCTTTACCTATGCCCTAGATACTCACCCCAGCACATCATTCCAATGGCTGCTTCCTTCCCTCCCTCACCATCAGTATGGTCCTTTCACTGACTCATTTCCAATAAAACATGCTATGACCTCACCTTTTTCTCCTTCCTTCCTTCCTTCCTTCCTTCCTTCCTTCCTTCCTTCCTTCCTTCCTTCCTTTCTTCCTTCTTCCCTCCCTCCCTTCCTTCCTTTTTGAGACAGGGTTTCTCTGCAGCTTTGGAGCCTGTCCTGGAACTGCCATTCTTCTGAATATAAGCTTCCAGCCAGCTCCGCTTAATCTTGTATTAGCGAGTACTATATTTGCTTCTTTGTGCAGATCCATGCTGGATAGCAATCTAGGACAGACTGCCTTAGATTCCAGCCACGTTTGCCGCATAGCAAACCCTTCCTAAGTATTTGCCGAGTATGACAATTAGACCTAACAGCCTTTGTGCTTCCTCACCTCCTTCATCTCCCGTGAACTCTTGACCTAGGCACGATGCACAACTCTGGTGTTCAATCGGCCTTTCTGAGAGGCATCTTTATTCGTTAGCCTGTTCTACCTCTCCAGAGCCAAGCTGGGCTCCTAGTCGGAAGAGGGAAGATTCGAGAGTGGGTGAAGGGGTGAGACAAAGATCACCAGTAGTCACTGCCCATCTATGAGTGAAGTGTTTGTGTGTGCATAAAACAAGACTGTCAATTTGTGAACGTCTCAGTCGTCAGCAGATTGGCTATTTCTGGCTGCCTTCCTGGATCTTTGACGAGGATGGCTCATCAATCATCCGTAGCTCCTGAGAGCAGCGCCATTCTCATTTTGAGAGCAGAATTTCTAGGACTAATAAAAAAACGATCCATAGCTGGAAGTTTTGGCAAACAACCAGGAATCTTCCGACATACATGGTTTTGTGCAGACTTTCTCCCACTGGCAAAAAATAAAATATATTGCCAGATTTCATTTACTGTAGTGAATTTTGGCAGTAAAGAAAGAAGATTATAATGAACACTGACTTTAAGGGTAGAGGTTGTATCTGTCACTCATTTACTCATTCAAAAATAATCTTAAGAATTTTCTGCAGTTCCTTTTGTTTTTCTAGATGATTAAAACTTAATTTTATCGTGGATAAGTTCTTAGGCGGGAGAAAGGATGAGAAATGGGCTCCCATCTTACCTCTATTCCCTGCTTTAAGATGGAAAGGTTAGCAGTGCACAGGACTGGCTCATGGTCCCAGGAAGAATGGAATTCCTTCCTTCTTATCCTCTCCTCGATGCCTCCCTCCTTAAGTGATGCGACCCTCTGCCGAGACTTGGTGAAGGGAGGGAATCTCTGTCTAATTACTCCGGTGTGTCTGTTTTAGACTGCGCCTGCTAAGTCATCTGGCTTTCCCCAGGCTGCTCAGAACGCTGGACTATAAATTGATGTCCTGCTGGTGGGACACTAGATTCTCTCGAGGAAGCCAGTCACCTCAAGAGAAGGGTCTAAAGACATTTTAAAGTCCCCAGTAAAGCAACAGGCAGCCCAATGTTATTCTGAAGGTTATATATACACGTATATATTTATGCATATATACAAACATACATATACATGTATATACATACACACACACACTATATATTTTGAGAGAGCTCTGGAGGAAAAACCTATCTCATTTCTACTCACGGGACTTTTATGTAAGTTGACTAGGTGACAGTACAAAGAAATTAGTGGCATTGAAAGCCTTACCGGTCAGCTGGCTAGGGCCCTTTCACCCTACAAGAATGGTAGATAGGTGGGGAGCCATCTGGTGGTGGCAAATCCAGGTGAGTGCCCAAGGCCTTCAGGCTGGTCTGGGAGACCCAGTGGCTTAGAGGCTTTGGCTCGACGCTGCCAGGGTGAAGGCTCGTAGCTCTGGGGACTAACATCTGGCAGCTCTGGAAATTGTCGTCTTTGGCTTCGGGGAGCAGACAGCAGCAAGCAGAGTGTGGGGGCGGGGCATTCTCTAGTGCTGCTCTCCTAACCTGAATGGCCAGGCGTAAGGCCGAGGTTACCCAGGCCGAGCGTTACAGCTCTTGGCCCAGGGTGTCGGGGTTCTTGGTTCTTAGGCTTGGATATCCCCTGGAACCCTGCTAGTCATCAAAGAGCGCCATCCCCACTCTCCAGTTCCTCCCGTCCCCCGTTTTCTTTGCCTCTGCCCAGCTCATTCTGCATCGCTTCTGCCCTGTCTGTTTCCGGGGAACCTCAGCGGCCTCTGCCGCTGCCCGTTCTTCATGCCACCAGGTCATCCCACCCTGCTACGGGGGAAAATCAGAAGCGGCCAAGAAAAGACTTCTCTAGAAGCCTTCTGAGGGCCTCAGGTTGCATACCACGGGGCAGTCCAAGAGAGGCGATCTTAGGGGCCAGCACAGAAAGTGAGCCCAACAGCGCTGCCACCGCTAGCAAAGGGGGTGCAGGCATCGATCACAGAAATGATGGACCAGGCCGGAACCAATCAGAGGCCTTCTGCTGGGCCATTAAGGGGAATAAATATTCTTCCTCTGCCCTGGGCAGAGAAAAGGAAACGTAGAGTTGCTCAGGAGGTTTTTGATGGCAGAAAGCTCTGTGCCCGATGTTTAAAACAAGCGTGACTGGGGCAGGGCCTTGAGGAGTCTAGCTCTGATTTAATAGCAAGCAGCTGTGGTTCCTGGCTCACTTCCTCAAAGCAGCCGTGTAGTTTTCAAAGCGCCCATTGCTGGCGTGAGGGGAATCCAGCTAGCTGCTGGGCTGCTGGTCCCCTGCTCCAGGCGGCCAAAGCACTAGGGAAGGATCAAACAGCTGTCAATCAGGGAGTCAAACGTCCCTGGCCTCCAATACCTTAACTTATTTAAAGGAGAAATGAATATTAAAAGGGTGATTACCATAGAGACATCATTAGCGATGCTATTATTGCCAACCCCTCCCGCCCCCCAAAAAAACCCAAAAAACAAAGGACTGGGCCAGAAGTTCCCAGTCCACCGGTTCAGAAGAGCGGTTCCTAAGGTTTGCCAGCGCGAGGACCACGCTTCTCTCCTGCTTGGATTTCTACCTTTCTCAGTGTTAGAGGCCACACTTAGGGCCTGCTATGTGCTGGGCAAGTGCTCTACAACTGCGCATACACACACGCACACACACACACACACACACATACACACACACACACACAGATTGTAACGAGACATCTAATTGTCACTGTACAAAGGGATACACACACACTGCTGGGGAAACGGGCATATTAAATCCAAGTGGGTAAACTTTATTTGGAAAGGCCACAGCAGTATCAAGTGTTTCCAATCAAACACAGTGTTTCCCCGTTGTTTTCTAGGCTAGATTTGATGAGTTTCCCTCACCGACCTTGCATTAGAACGCCTTGTCTCCTAGGGAACTGTGAAGTACTCTGGTTTCCATTTCAACACCAGAGGCAAACCCAGAACTGCATACAAGCCACCAAGCAGAAAGACCCACCTGGATGTATGAACAGTCAGAACTGAAGTTTCTCCAGAATTCTAAATAAGGGCTCCAAAGGCCACTGTGCCTGAAGACTAAAGGCCTTGTTGGCAGCTGCACTTCCCTTTCCTATGACGAAATTTTAGGGTAGGAGGTGGCAGATGTCAGGACACATGAACTCAGGCTCTGCTAGAAACATGTAAGCAAACTGGGATTTTGGGGTGTCTGTTATTCCAGGATCCTAAGAAACCGTCACTTCTAAGATTTGATAGTGATGATTTGAAATTATTTCTCTCCAAGGCATATTCTTGAAGTTTGAGGAGGAACAAGTCAAAGCCTTGCTAAGATTATATATGCAGAGAACACCTTTAGAGATTGCGGCATCTGGGCAGTATCATGTAGAAAGAAAGGACTCAGTAACACCCCACAGCTTCAGAAATCTCCTCACACAGGAGAGTAATGTACTTGTCAGGAGAATCAAGGAAGTGCTAAGGCCCTTTAAGCACATGGACATGACTTGCTGAAAATCCACACCAGGGACCTCTTCGTAGACAGAAGAGAGCCCCACGTATCTCAGGTGGGGGTATCTCCACAGGAACAGACAATCGGAGCGCATGCATGTCTAAGCGCCTATCACACGGCTTGAGGCAAGTCTAAGGAGAATAACCTACAAGAAATTGGCAGCGTATCTAAAACTCCTGAGTCTAAATATCACTAAAAAATGATTTTTCTGTATGTTGGATATCAAAATGAGTTATAATACAATAATTGTAATAAAATCCATCTGTTCTATTTTAATGAACAAAGACTTCACTTTCACTAGGGTTAGTGAAAGAAAGACCAAAAAAAAATACGAACAAGAAGTTCATTAAAAAGTAACTTGTTTTGGTCTGATTTAAACTTGATGTGAACTGAGAAAAGTAATTTCTTAAGATGACAGTCTAAACAGAGATGAAGCAAAACGAACTAACTTGGTGACTCTCCATGTCCTTATCACTGTGCTAAAATTCATCATTAGCTGTCTCTGGCTTGCTTTAGAGGCTGTCTGGGGCCTGTTTCCTTTGTACCGTCTCAAAAGCAGAGATTCCCTAAAACAGTATTAGAAAGCTCTTCTTCCTTGAGATGTTTGCAAAGATTACCCTTAATTTTGGCCAGAGTCTAATCTTGTCTGGATTTTGCTCAATGATAGGATGACAGCTGTGTTTATGAGAAAGATCAAAGTTTTGTAGTTAACCACTTTCCTAAGCAAAGAAGCCAGCTGCTTTTGCCTTTTATTACAAAGCAAGAGACTCAACAAAGCATTCTGAATGCAGATGGCAGAAATGCCTACTCCATAAAGAGTAAATCCACTGCACGATGCAGATTGCTCGCAAAGGTCAAGAAACCTGGTGGCCTCATTTTCTTTAGTATTCGACGCTCATATGGAGTTTATAAGCTTGCAGAAGAGTTACGAATTCCAAGGTCTTCTGTCAAAAATTACCATGGAATGCAAATACAGACAAGACAAAGGCATACATGGAAATAAGTCCACCCAAAGAAATTTCCAGACAAAAGGTCACTTGTTTCTACTCAGAGTGGCCGTTGTTTTACCAGGTTAGTTATAGAACAGCTGAAAAGGTCAGAGAAGAGATTAATGCTCTGGTTTCCCATAAAGACCGTGTCCGTGTGTGCAACAGAATGCTCATGCCGAATCTGGCAGTAAAAACACCAGAAAACATCAAGTTTTTATTTTACAAAATGAGATCTTCAAAATGATGGCTCAATGATTTTATTGTATTACTGTGCTTAGGTAATGTCTTAGGGTTTTTATTACTGTAAAGAGACACCCTGACCACAGCAACTTTTATAAAGGAAAAGCATTTAATTGGAGTGACTTACCATTTTCAGAGGTTTAGTCCATTATCATCAGGTGTGACATGGCGGTGGGCAGGCAGACACGGTGCAATTGCATTTAAAGGTAGAGCTCTCTTTGAATCAGCAAGGTGCCCTATGGAAGAGACTGCCTGCTCCTGTCCTGTTCCGGAGGACGCAGGAAGTGTTAAAGACACTGGAGCAGAAAGCTGCTTCTAAGGGCCCGACTGAGCTCCTGTAAGGGAGTCTGAGGATGCAGCAATCAAAACAGCCGCTTCCAGTTTGCAAACATTACTTCTGCTCAGAGCAAAGGCACCACTGGTAGGGTCAAACTGAGCTAACTTTTTAACTATAGAAAATTATGGAAACAGTCTAGAGTAGCTATTTCTCAGAGCCATTAAAAGTAGCCTGGGGCATCACATTGTCTCATTACTCCCTTAGCATTTCTGGGACGTCTGATATTGGACAAACTAGATGCAAGGAAAGCAACAACAAACAAGTCACATATACGCAAGAAAGATTTCAGTATTTCTTTCCGGACACGAGATTTCAAACAGTTATCTGTTTTAAACATATCTGAGTCAGTGTCAATATGCAGGCACAAGTTATCAGAGTAAGCAAACACGAGTGTGATTCTGTTCTGGCAGCAGAGAGACACTGAAATTTCTCAACAGCCAGATCATCAAAAGCATCCTCCTGAAAGCAGAGGATTAGTCCTGACATCCTGCAGGCTCGAGAGATCCTGACTGCTCAACAGTGCTGAGTAACACAAGTTAGAATGTATCAGCATGGCCTTTTCTTTCCATGATGCTTGTGAGGGAAACTGGACTTCAGAGGAAGGAAAACCCTCTCAGAGAGATTTATAAACAAAAACAAGAATACTGAACCCAGGAATACAGTATCAGAACCAAGTTATTTATCATGAACCGGAGCGATGACTAATAACTCCCAGTGGACATTTCCCCCCGTTTTAGTCTGACTTCCCTATCTATCCGTCCACCCACCTACCATCTCTGTCTATCTAATGACAAGGTCTAACGGCACAGGCTGGCCTGGAGCTGACGGCCACTCCTCGGATTAGGGCTTCTGTGCTCGTCTAATGGAAACACATTTCACAGAGCAGGCTTACTAAGGAAAGGTGAGCAGCTGGAAAGCGTCCTGTGGCCTGTCTGTAACCAAGGGCAACAATGAACTTTAATTCTTTCAACTAAAAGATCAAGGAATCCCTCTTATTTCTAGACAATATCTTGTTGTATAGAAATATATAATTTACAGTTGGAAACAGCACTTCCTTCCCTGTTAGGTTAATACCTCCTGTCTATTTTTGGCAAAACTGTATTTAAACATCTATAAGTTATCTTTTCCCAATATAGGCACTTTTAATAAACGGATGGTAGTTATACTGGATAATTTCATTAGACAAGTTTTACATTCTGGATTAATTTACAATTGGCAACTCATGCTTGATCCCAACTTCAGCATGCTCATGTCCCCAAACTGGACCCCTAAATACAACTATGTTTTTACAACACTTCTTAAGTTTAAGATAACAATTTTCAAATATGGTGGCCCAGCTGATTAACTTTGGGTTCTCAATGTTTTTATTTCTGACAATTAGGAAAAGCTTATATGTCCTCAAAATGTAGAGCTGGGATGCTCAGCTTCATATTCCTTAGCAAAATGGAGACCCAGGACGTACAGCTTCAAGGCTCAAAATAGAGCTGGGACGTACAGCTTCATGCTCCTTAGCAAAATCTGTCCTATGTTCCTCGTCCTCTCGTCTCTGGAGCTGAGCTCTTAAGGTCATTACACAGTTCTTACAAGATATTACAGAGTATGTACACACATTTGACAGGCAATAAAGAACAAGAAGTCTTTCAAGAAGTCTTCATCACTTTATTTATCAAAGAAGACAATTGAGGCATTTCTAGACTTACAGTATATTTGATATAAAAATAAGGATTGCTCCAAAATATACACCAAAATACAAAGTATAGGATAAAAAATACAGAGGAACATCATATTTCTGTCACCCAAAACAAGAGTTTGTGGTCTCCTCCAACCGCACACAGTGGGAGAGTTCTATGCCAGGAAAGACCAGATCCGACTGCCACAGAACCAGTGAGGATGGGCTGGAAATATGTGAAGAATTGAAGAAGTACAGTGAATTCTTAAAAAAAGGAAAACCACTGTCTTTCTTCTATTTTTTTTTTTTTAAGAAATGTATTTTACATTTATAACTGCTTGGTAAGTGTTGATGAAATAATTGTCATTTATAGTAAGGGACGTTACTTATTAAGCTACTATCCCCTAGAGTCGGAGATAGCATCACAGAACAGAGCTGAATAGTGCAACATGTGAGCAGGCGTTCAGACGACAGGACAGGTGCTTCTCTGTAAGAATTACGTGGAGAAGGAGAACTGCAAAGCGGTGGGCTCTCTGGCAGCCCCTAAACTACTCTTCTAAGTTCGAAATGGGACTGGAGAAATAGCTCAGTGGCCGAGGGCCCTCTTCGAGCCCCACATGGCTGTTCTCTATCACCCCAACCCCAGTGCTAGGGATCCAACGCCCTTTCTGACCTTCGCAGGCACCAGGCATGCATGTGGCGCACACATGCAGGTAAAATACCCACACACATAAAACAAGGTAAGAAACTATTTTTGTAATAGAAGTATAATAATGATAAAATACAAATTATCTACTTGCTCCTGACTTGAATGAAAACCTACACCACCTATGAATAGTGGTACAGTTCAGAGTCAAATATTTCTATAGTCTACACAAACCAAGCAAACAAAATCATTATACTTAAATGAAAGAGAAAATGCAGATAGAACAGATGAAATATGATTTTTACATTAATTTTGAGGAAAAATAATCTGTTGCTACTGGTGATCAAAACATTCAAAGAAACCTTTCATTTAAGTAGAGAGCAGACATAGTATCTTTAGTTACTAATCGCAAACTTGGGAGCTATGGATAGAAAAGTCAAATATCCAGTTTAAAAAACACCTACCCACAAATGCCATGAAACATTTTGATAGTACCTGAGAGTGTCCTAAGTGGTGAATCTGAAACTGGCTTGTCATTTTGCCAGGATACCCAGTGGTAGCAAATAAGTTTTCGCTGATTGCAGACCACCTAAGAAACAAGAGGGCATAACCATAAGCATTGTCCTGCAGGCAACTAAGTTTGTCTGAAGAAGGCTACATCCGTCTGCGCAGAAGCAGTCATTTCATAACTCCACATCTGTCAATACGGCTTCCAGGTAGACTTCCAGCTTATTTAGATACGAACGCCTCCCTTTTCTGGATATTCGCTGAGTGCTCACTTGGAGCTCAGGACTACGTTCTACTATTACGCACAGTCTCCACAGATGGAGACACAAGGCATCAGCCATGTATGGACATTCTGAAGATCAAAACAGCTATGCTCTGTCATATGGGTGCTGAGATCAAACCTAGATTCTCTGGAAGAATAGTGTTCTTAGCTGCTGAGTCATCTCTCCAGCCCCCTTAGCGGTCATTTCTTTTAAATTCTGTGATACACTTGTGTTTTGGTCATTTGGGATGGCACAACCACTCAGACTATTCAAGTCTTCAAGGTATCAAGGGAAATCTCTCCATTTCTCTAAGTCAGCGAATGCTAGTGGAGACACGATAGATGACTGTCGGTGTCATGAAGAAGGCAGAGGAAAACAATTCTTTGGCTCAGACGTTATTAACTGTTCAACAGTGCCCCTGTCCTCTGTCTATACCAACTAAACCTCAGCACTGCTCTGTGACAGGGTCCCGCTCTAGGAGGTGAGATGTACTTGGTGAAGAACGCCATAGCCATTCCCCACAAATGGGGAAGCACTCCATTTTCTTGTGATCTCAGGCAACGCTGCAGCAGACTACGGTATCAGCCAGAGGAACACATCCAATACCTTCTACTGGTCTCCTTCCTACTGCCTGCAGGCAGGGTCTCTCCCTGGGCCAGAAGCTCACCATTCCTTATAGGTTGGCAGGCCAGTGAGCTAGGATCTACCTGTCTCCGCTCCCCAATGCTGGGGAGGTGGTGGAGATTGGAACTCAGGTCTCAATGCCTGCATAGTAAGGGTCCTTACCCACCGCACAGTCTCCCTAGCAATGTCTGGGTTTTTAATGAGAACATTACCTGCTAACACACTGAGCAGGTGATTCTCACCAATCACACCGAGCAGCTGACTCTCACTCTCCGGAGAAGGGGAACTCTAACATCTTTAGAGTTCTCACAAAGCACACATAGTCACTGAGTTAAAAACATGCCTTTGCTCATATCTCTGAAATTTGGGTTATCTGATAATCAATGGAATTTTAAAAAATATATAATTTATTTTTATGTGCACTGGTATTTTGCCTGCATGTCGTCTGGGTGAGGGATTCAGAAGTCCTGGAACTGGAGTTACAGGCAGGTGTGAGCCACCATGTGGGTGATGAGATTTGAACTTGGATCCTCTGGAAGAGCAGCCTGCACTCTCAACTGCTAAGCCACTTCTCCAGCCCCTAATCTATGGAATTGTAAGACTATAATGAATATATTTCACTTTTAATAATAATGGAGTTTCCATGATCTTATTAGGGTTATTTCAGACTTGATTTAAAACAAACAAACACACACACAAACTCCAGCAAATTTCAAATGTCTCAGTGTTTTCAGTCCGGTTATATGCTTTTTCTATTATTTAAGACTGCTAATGACTATATAATGGAATAAAATGACAAAAAGCAAGACATATTAATTTAAGTGAAAAAACAAAACTAAACTTCAGCACGTTAAAGAGTCATACTAGCTGGCAGGATATTGCTTAAAATCCAGTGATATTCTTATGCAAACATGGGTCTGTGTACACTGTATTTATCAGGACAGAACAGCACTGAGGTAGTACTGGAAGACTGGCTACATGTTCTCTGTGAACGATCATTTTCTAAGTGTTTGAAAAAGTAGATTTCCCACTTGCTTAAAACAAAAAACTAAGCAACTATATAGTAGGGAAAGCAAGATAACCCTGGTAAAGCAAGCAGACAAAGCAAACCAACCCCCAAACGCTAATGCAAAAGGGAGGGCTGAGGAATTCTGGTAGTGGCATACCACCAAATCAAGAATTCACACAACTCCAACAAAAGAGAGCATTACCTAAACAGATGTGCTCGGTCCGTGTGAACAGGTCTCGTCTCTTGAGGGTAACTGCAAAACAAGAGTTTGCATTTTGAAATTATGTGTTAAACTCAAGTAGACAAACTTAAAGGTTTCAAAGGTGTTTTTTTCTTTGGAGCCCAGTAAATTTAAGGTGCAACAAAATTCCAAGTAAGCACTCAATTGGAAATAGATAGAAACCAACAGACACAACTTAGAATCACCCTAGGGCACCACAGGGTCAGCGTTTTTCTTTTCTAACATTCCCAGAACTCCTGCCCTTCTACAGGAGAGACTTGTTTTCAATCTACACGCAGGCCTGTATGTATAATGGCCCACCGGGTCACTTAACAACGTACTTATGTAATGTAACAGCACATATACTAAATATCTACCTGGACCGAGTGATGTCCCAAATTATCCAATCATTTCCTGCGACAGCACCAACTTTGAAGGTGTTTTTCAAGCACCAGTGTGCTGACATTAATGGTGTCTGTTCTGATTGAAGAGATAAAATTGCTTGTTGGGCCATTAGATCATAAAAGCGGATTGTTCCATTCTTCTCGGCAACCATCAGCTGTAACACACAGAGGAAAAAGGGAACTCCATGTCATCTCATTAGCTAAATCTAAGAAGGAGAGGTTCAATGTCATAAAAATAAACATGCACACACAGACACACACACACACAGACACACACACACACACATATCACAAACAGAAGGCAGATGCATAAGAAATGAGAGGCTAGCCAGGCGGTGGTGGAGCACATCTTTAATCCCAGCACTTGGGAGGCAGAGGCAGGTGGATCTCTGTGAGTTCGAGACCAGCCTGGTCTACAAGAGCTAGTTCCAGGACAGGCTCCAAAACCACAGAGAAACCCTGTCTCAAAAAACCAAAAAAAAAAAAAAAAAAGGAGAGAGAGAGAGTCTATATAAAAGTATCAATACAAAAACATTCCAGAGGAAATTGGCAAAACGAAACAAAAAAGTTAAATTTTAGGGCATCAGCTTTGTCACTAGGAGGATCAAGATTAATACTCTAGGAAAAGCTATATTTACACTAGTTATAAAAGGCCATTATGTATCTTTTGACAGGTGATTTCTGTTACACATCTTTATACAGTGTTTACAGATGTATGTATGTAAACATGGCATGGAACAGCCAAAGACAGACAGGTCTGGATAGAAAGATGGCTGCTTCTTCCACTTAAAAATGATTAACTGCTATGTGATTGGCGGCTCTTATCTCTGAAATGGAGATGTGAGGATAAGACTCTAGCCACTGCGGGAACTGTGAGATGGACCAATGCTAGGTACTACTGTGTCCTGAAGTTTACGACCTATGTCCTACCTCTATAATGCCAAAACAAACAACAAAAGCTGAAGTAGATACTGAAGGAAAGAAGGCCAAGCCACAGAAGAGCCACATGCCCATCTGCTAAACTTGCTCCTGCGAAGTCAGGTCCCAAGCTTATCAAGGTCTCTATGAAGTATTGAACGGAAAAAGCTAATCCTGGCGAGGATGGGGGCACCCTCCAGAGTCTGCAGAATCTGGAACAGAAAAGGCCGATGATGCTGGAGATACTTCCAAGCTTGTGTATTGTTGATAATCCTACTTCTGTTGGCTAGAATCGAAAAAAAAAACTAAAATCAAGTTTTATAAAAATGCAATCTTCTCTTTTCCAAGCTATATAGCTAGCACACAGAACCCTTCACTGTTGTGGCAGCGAGAACATGTGTTACTAACTGTGTTTCCAAAGTCAGACTGAAGTATAGGAGGGAGAGCACCTCTCCCTGCTAGTTCCGAGACTTTCTCTTGAATCGTAGGATGGGGTGTTCCCTGACATGTCTACACATGGCTACCTTGTGATAATGCAGGAAAACTCAATTTATTTTGATGTCCTTTCCCCCTTCTACCATCAACTTAGATTCAGTCGTTTAAAGGCAGAGATGATTTGAAAAGGACTCAGGGGCGTCTTCAGATTGATATTTCTGTGATTTTCAATTTCTTAATGTCAGGGTTGGCTTATAAAAAGATGTGATGGTTAATATCACCTGTCAACTTGACAGGTGTAGAATCGCCCAGGAGACATGCGTCCCTCCGAGTGAACACCCACCAAGAGTCAGCCAGTTCAAGTGGTCAAGTGGGAGGATCCCCCACAGGTGCTGGGGTCCTGGACTGCACTAAAAGAAACCGCTGGCAATTATCACACTCCGCTTCCCAAGTGCAGACGCAATGTGACCAGCTGCCTGTGCTGTCACGACTTCCCCAAAACGATGAGCTTCCCCTTGAGCAGTAGCTCAAACCCCTTCTTTCCCACTTTACCAGGCTTTTTTGTTGTAGCAACGAAAAGAAGAACTAATACACAACCCTAATGTGAACTGTCAATCCTCACTTTAAGCTTCCCCATTCAGAACCAAGTATAGACTTTATGCAATCTGATGGCATCTTTCCCATTTTGATAGCTCATGTATGGAGTTTGAAAACTGTTGCATACTGTTAATGACTGTCCATGTCTTGTTTGAAATATTATAATGGCTCATGAAATCTATTTTTAGTAAGCTACATATAAGCTGGCACAGAAAGAGTAGTAATAGGCTCGTTTTGCAAAGCATCTAGTAAATATTGAATTTTTAAATAAAGAATATTACTACCTAAATATTCCCTTATTCTAAGATTCCATTAGTCTTAGATGTTTAATAGACTAGTTTTATCACTATATGAAATATGTAATCAAATGTACTTTTATACAATAACTCCCAATTTTATAAAAATTACATGAAAGTTGTTTCTTCGACTCACAAAAACATGCCATTAGGATATCATCTATGGGAGAAAAGATTGCTGCAACTATATTCGGCATGGCGTTCACAGCTAATGTCCACAGAACACACTTTATCTCCTCTGTAAGGCCTCTTCCTCCTGAGAGTGTCCTTTGATTTGGACTACAGAAAGGTGACGACGTTCCTGGACATGAAGGAACAGCGAGGGAAGAAAGAACAGGGCTGCTGGGAGACCCTCAGCTCTCACACTCAGTGTGTCACAGAGAGGGAACCAGTTCACAATCAGAAAGTAAGAAACGGTGACAGAGGACAAGGGGAAACGCGCGCGCGTCACACACACTTATTTATTTATTTAATGGGATGAGTTTCGAGAAATAAACAATCACACTCGGGAGGCAGAGGCAGGCGGATCTCTGTGAGTTCGAGACCAGCCTGGTCTACAGAGCTAGTTCTAGGACAGGCTCCAAAACCACAGAGAAACCCTGTCTCGAAAAACCAATAAATAAATAAATAAATAAAAAAAAATAAAAAAAAAAGAGAAATAAACAATCAACAATGTGAAAACTGTCTCCATTTAAGCATTTTTTAAAGAAAAAAATCCACTAATGTATTGGAAATACCACAGGTAATTTGAGAAAATCTTGGTAACTCAATGACATTATGGAGTTAGACTAAGAGATGAAATACAACTAAAGTCACAAGAGGGCTGACCTCGACGCCCTAAACCTGCCGCATTTATACACCTACATAAAAGTTACCCTAGGATCCGCATCTGAGAGAAGACATGAGCCTCAGTCAGACTTAGTTACTTAGTATAGGTTTCAACTTCCATCTACTGCCCTGCAGTTGTCGTGACTTCATTCTCGTCCACGACTGAGCACATATACCACATTTCCTTCACTGACCTGCTGATGGACATCTAGGCCACTCCATTTGTTGGCCATGCTGAAAGGCGTAGCACTCATCAGTAGACATGTTTATGAACACACACACAAAGCTGAAAAGGGGTCATGAGAAGTGGAGAAGAAAAGGTATTAAGGAAGGGTAACAGAATCCATGTGACATGAGGAACAGTGGAGGTATCGGGGGACAGGAAGGCAACAGGAAGGTGACCAGGCAAGAGGGCAGGAAGTTGGTGGAAGGGGAGTGAGTCAGTGACCAACAAGAACATACATATGCAATAATGAGATCCACTGATTTGTATTTTAATTTTAAGAAAGCTAAACAAAAGAAAATATACCCAAACATTTAGAAATAAAAGGTACAACAGAGACAGCTTAAAATTTAAGTTGGAATGATTTAATTGCTAAGAGAAAAAGCTTTACCACTGCATATTTGCTAGATTTAATCAACTCTATCTTTTTGTGCGAAATCGAGGACACGGTAGTGAACTGGAGAAAGGCACAAAGCTATTAGAGGTCTAGGAAAAGCAGGTGCCCAAAGAATGAGGGTGCCTACGGGAAATGCTGAAGGATCCACTCTGAGATGAACATGGCCAGTCTATGGAAAAACTGGCAGATGAGAAAACTTGCTGAATGGCTCCTGTCTTCACCATGAATTAAGGGTAAACAGCAGTAGTTAAGAACTCAGTGTAGCTTTAGTATCTTAGGGAGCTTTAATTTGAACAGCCCTGATCTTCCAAAGGTCCCGAGTTTAATCCCCAGCAACCACGTGGTGGCTCACAACCATCTGTAATGAGATCTGGTGCCCTCTAGAGGTAGAGACCTGGTCAGTCTTCCTCATCCACTTAGACCATAAACCCAGTATGCACAAGTTCAACAGAACCGCCATACACGGGCTGTCCATGCATGCTGCAGCATGGGCAGGGCATAGATTTCATTTCAAATTTTTTTTTTTAAATTTGAACAGGAACGGGATGTCACTAATACAGAACAGATGAGCCTTATGCCACTGACACGCTTGTCTGTATGTAACCTCTGATGTTCTGTGTTTGTGAGCTGCACACTGCTAACTGGACTGAGCCTGGGTCTCCAGGCTGCAGCCTCCACAGGCCAGGAAACGCACATTCTGCATATATGAACGATGGTTGCTAAGGCAACGTGAGAGAAACAAAGTGCCGACTTCTGTACTCACTCAAATGCACTTGTGCTCATTGTGTTTGAGGTGGGAAGTCACTGGGTCTCCTTTACAAGTATAGGCGTTATACCTGCATGTTTGGTAAGGGAAAGCTGAGTTACAGATAATAACCTTAAAAGCTTCCTCAGGGTGCCAGCATACACTCATTCCAGGAGAATGAAGAAGAAAATGAGCCGTCTGCTTTCCTTCCAAGTTCCAAATCCTAATAAAAAGAGTTTGAGGTTAAATATTCTTGATACATCACTACCAAAAAAGTAAAACTTTGACAAATGTCATCAAAGCCATTACCTATAGATTATTATGTACACTTATATTTAATAAACATCTTTGAGAAAATGAAAATACTGTTGTTGAACAATGTCAAGCTGACATAAAGAATTTAAGTTTCACCATGCTCAATTATGGAAACAAAGACATATATTTTCTAATTAATCTAACATAATAATATTAATTATTTATGTGTCCACTGCAAGCAAAATCAATGTTTCGAGGCCATTAATCTGGTTGCATGCCTACTTAAGTCATTTCAATTAATAATTATTCCTATCAGTGGTGCTTACACACACACACACACACACACACACACACACACACACACACACGCAATCTCTATACACAAGTCTTTCCATTTTCAAAATAATGAAGTAAATATGAAGTGATAGGAATTTAGCGCATAGTCATTTTCCATGATGCTTATTCCTTCCACCTTTGGGCACGTCTCATCTCACAGCATTTTGGTCTGGCCGATTTTTCTAATGTTTTCTCCCCAAAGCTGGACATGCTTAACAGTTACCAGATTAAAGACAGGTTAAAGAAACAGGCGCTCGGTTCTTTCTACCGTCCATCAATAAGCACCAGCCTACTCAAAAATAAGGCTCTTCTTCTCAGCAGCTTATAGAGACGGGGCTTCTCTGTGTAGCCCTGGCTGCCCTGGAACTCGCTCTGTAGACCAGGCTGGCCTCAAACTCACAGATCCGCCTGCCTCTGCCTCCCAAGTGCTGGGATTAAAGGTGTGCACCACCACACCCCAGGTCTCAGCAATCTCAGGCAGGGCACTGTCCCCAGGACGATGCTCTTTGGCTTGCTCACAATTCTCACCCAGTCACTGTTTCACTGTGCAGAGTGGATTAGCATGGCAGGAGGCAGAAACCCGAGGATCGGGGTGGCAAAGTGCCCCCAGCGTTCTGGTCTTAGTGAGTACATTCACAGCTAAGGGTGCAGCTCAGTGGAGTGTGATGAGCACATGAGGCCCTGGCTCTGCCCTCAGCAACCCTCATCAAAACTGATAATCAAGATTAGGAGTTCTCCCCCGTTTTGTGTAGGTTTTATAGTTCCTACTTGCTTTAGGACTCTGGAGGAGTCTGTAAAAATTGAGGAATGTAAAGTAGGGAAAGTTTACTTGTGAAAAGTATAGGACGTCAAATTGAAATGCCGTAGTAACATACCGGCTAGCACACACATGTTTCAGGATCACCTACTTGATTAAATATTAGAAGCATATCTTTTCTTTTACCAAAAGATACTTTTCATTTCTTTTAACTATATGAAGCAGACAGCTCTGGTTAAACTATTAGAAGAAGCAAATCACCAAGAGTTTAAACTCTTGTCCTTCAATACCTAGGATGAGATTGGACATTAAGGCAACTAAATCTTTCTCCTCTGTTATCATTTCCATAATGAAGTATTCGGCTAGCAAATATTTTATCACTATTGGAATAGCAGAAATCTGTCTTCTCAACTCAATGAGTCTCATTGGGGGTGGGCTAAAACATCATTCTTTTGATTTTATTTTAAAATGAATTTGATTTTTGTTGGCTATTATATAAATTGAGCAAATACATGCCAAAATATTTTCATGGTTCCCCCCCTCTTCAAATAAAGAAGACAAAAGAGGTGAAAAATACAGAGACAGCTATGAAAATAAGTCAATTAACTAAGTATATTGTGGTCTAATGAGCCAAATTTTAGTCTAATTTCAGCAGTATTTTATCCTGATCAGAACCCGATGATCCTTTTAAAAAAAAAGGGGAGCTAGTTCAAGCATGAGGAGGGTCATATGGATTATATTTCAGAGGACTAGGGTACAATGATTTATGGTTTGTAATTATACACTGATTCAATAATTCCCAAATGTTGCATAATCTCAGTACTAAGTATGCAAAATACAACAAATTGGACTAAAATAAGTTATCCTAACTAAATTAGCTGCAGATGGTACAATTTAAGTTGTTATGTCTTATTTCCCTTTTTGATAGATTCCATAATTAAGCCTCTGAGATTCTTTTGTGGAGCTCAACTCATTTTCTATCTTTACCGAATATATTAAGTCCATCTGATCATGCTGCATTTCTTGTGTGAAGTATATCACAGACACAAACGGTAGATCAATCGGAAGCACACAGAACAGAATACACTCAGAGAGCAGCAGCTCAGTCTAGAGCACCCCAAACACCCCCACACAAGGAAGAAAGTCACCATTATGACTTCTAATGAGGTAGCTTACTTTTCAGTAGCATGAAGACAACGCCACCGTGTGCACTTTTGTTCTGGTTCTTTTACCGCTGCCATGTCCTGTGAGAACGCTGTTATATCTCCCCACTTGTTTCAGAGTTCCCAGTTCAGCACACAGCCACACACACACTGCCACAGACGTTCAGACTGTACTCTCCTAGTCCGTGTCCACCCTTGGTGCCTACAGACTTCCACATCCACCCCCAGCCCCTCTGCAGCACACAGCCATTCCCACAGTCCCTACTGTTTGCTCAGTGCATACCTACGCATGGCACTGGTGGGTCAAGTTGACAAATGGGTTTAACTTTGACAAGACAGACATTTGCCAAACAGCTTTCTGGGTGAGCGACACTGCTTTGCTCTTCCTCACTCATGGCTATAATCACCACCGTAAAAAGGTAAAACTCTCATCTTATGTGCTAATAAAAACATCACTGGTCTGAATGTCAAAAGCTGCAGTTTTCCAGATGATCTTCTTTCGTAAGACTGGTTTCATTTCTAAGGTTATGAGTTTTTATTGTAAATTGTGTGTGTGGTGCCTGTAGAAGCTACAAGCATCAGATTTCTCTAAAGCTAGAGTTGTAGGTGGTTTGGAGCGTCCTGGGCGCTAAGAACCAAAGCTGTTCTCCACCAGAACATCCTCTACAAAGCTGTTCTCCACCAGAACTAACCCTCTACAAAGTCATGATGAACCCTTAACCATTCAGTCATCTCTCTAGGCCCTAAGATCGAGTTCTTAAATTATTGTTCTTTCCTGTATTTGATGTCATTTCCCTCATCTATGCATGGATACATTTGGACAAATTTTAAGACGTCTTTATCCTTGTTTTTGTTTTGTTTTTCTTTGTTGTTTGTCAATTTGACACAAGTTAGAGTTATCTGGAAAGAGAAGCCTCAGTTGGGGAAACACATCCACCCAGATTGACTATAGGCAAGTCCGTGGGATGTTTCCTTGATTAATGACTGATGTGGGTGAGCCCAGCTATTCTGAATTGTGTAAGAAAGCAGGCCAAGCAGTCCATAGGGAGTAAGGCAGTACACGCCATTCCTCCAGGCCGAGCAGTCCATAGGGAGTAAGGCAGTACACGCCATTCCTCCAGGCCGAGCAGTCCATAGGGAGTAAGGCAGTACACGCCATTCCTCCAGGCCGAGCAGTCCATAGGGAGTAAGGCAGTACACGCCATTCCTCCATGGCGTCTGCTTTTGTTCTTGACTCAAGGTTCCTGCCTTGAGTTCCTACCATGACTTTCTCAATGAGGTGTAGAACATGAGGGCTCAAGCTTTTCTTCCCAAGTTGCTTCTGGCCATGGTGCTCTATCACCGCAACAGAAACCCTGACCAAGACAGCAGAGGCACAATCTGCAGCAGATCCCTGCTGACAGGTCTTCCTATCCCGCTCCCCCCCCCCCCCCCCGAAATCACAGGAGAAAGCTGTTTCCGAATGTCTTCTAATGCCTAACTGCAGTATGCTCGCCAAGATGGACCGTAAGTGCTCTGCCCAGCAAAGCACTGTTTGCATGTGATTTAAAATCTTATTAGTTTAATTAATTATGTAAACTGACAACACATGAAAATAAAAGAACTATTTCAATGAAATGAACTTGATGGCAATGAATCAATATTAAAAAAATCTAAATTAGGTGTGTGAGACAAGCAAGCACCAAACAAACAAAAAACCATCAAATATTGATGAATTATAAACTTTTTAAAACCATGCTGTTTACACTGTAGATATTTTATTATGGTAGTTGCTCATGAAACAACAAGAGAGAGACAGACAAGATTTCGGGGGGGGGGGGGGCGGGATAGGAAGACCTGTCAGCAGGGATCTGCTGCAGATTGTGCCTCTGCTGTCTTGGTCAGGGTTTCTGTTGTGGTGATAGAGCACCATGGCCAGAAGCAACTTGGCAATCAATGGATTAATAACCTAAGACAAAGGGCTTTGCTCTGCTATCAAATCAATCTTCATACATGTGTTGGATATTAAAATGAGTGGCAGGCATGATTTTAAGATAGTTTCCCAGCTTTCTGCTTTTCTAAAACTCACTGGTATAGCCCATACCAGACAGGAGGGCTTCCCTTAAGAAGACACTGAAATCTGAAAATCCAAATTTATTTGAGTTCAACAAGTATTCATAATGTTTTTCAAAAAAGCTGGCACAGTAGAGAACGAGAAAAGCTTTAGTCAGGGAGCAGGCAGAGCACTTGTCTACCATGTCTAAGGCTTGGGTCGGATCTCTCGCACCTCAAAGGGAAAACAAGCATTCTCAGTACACATAGCCAAACTCACAGAAAGAAACAGACAGTTTATAAAGATATGGTGTAAATGTCGCCATGTTAAATTACTGGGGCCAAACAGCATAAAGCTATACGAAGTGGACAGGTACATAAATGCAAATGCTTGCAATTAAATATCAGAGGTAAAGGGTTTAAGGTCTCAATCAGGAAGCCAATCTCCAATGAATCAAAGGCACTGGAGAGTGGATGATAGAGCACCAACTTTAAAGAGAAAGGCAACAGCAGTCTTCACCCAAAGTGAACTAGAACAAAGAACTTCCCATTCCAATACCATCCTGTAAACAGAAGTTAGATTTAACCGTAACATGGAGGAATCAAAACTTAACTGGGCCAAGTTTATGAATTATACTTACTCTAGTTTTTCTAGTAAAACCACTGCCTTGTTTTAGTCTGAGAGCTTTTTAATGGAATGTAAAATTTCCTTACCATATGGTATGAAAATATAATTGTCATGTAACTAATTAAAAGACCCCACAAATTGTGTGTTGGCACGAGATACCATAGCATTTCCAAGGACCTTTTCAACTGACAACTGGTGGTGGGTAGTCTGAGAACTCGGAGGAACCTCATGCATAACACACTGTTCTTTTATTTGTTTACTCTGTTTCAGTTGGCAGCTCACTGTCTGCTAGAAAGTGTGTCACAGAAGGACATTTCTGCTAGCAAATGTTTTCAAACAACAGACAAAAGAAGGGATGCATGACATTAGGTGACGCATCTGTACCCATTAAAGCCAAAATACAAACCGCAGGATTTCTACAAAAACACCACTAGATCACATGTATCGGTGTTCTGAGTAATTACATAGAAAAGAACAAAAGTAACGGGCAGAGATACAGTCGTAAGGACGAAAGGGACTTTATCTGTCCTTGTGTGCAAGAATGGGACTGCCCGTGTTGACAGGAAATATATTTTGTTCAATTTGTTGTGATAGCAGAATGAAGATTTTCCTTCTTAATTATGAATTATCAAGCAACTCAGGTTAGACGATCAGAGAAAGTGATGGTGAGACAAAAGACTTTAGTGTTTAACAAAGTTCAGAGGTGTGTAGTGACATTTCATTTGTATTTTAATAAATAAAACTTGCCTGAAGATCAGAGAGTAAAACAACCCCACTGGTCAGCCTTATGACTAGGTAATGGTTAACATACACCTTTAATCCCAGTAGCCACACTGGCTGCCATAAGAACCAGGCAGTGTTTGCCTTTAAATCCCAGTGGTGCATTCCTTTAATCCCAGTCCTAGAGGATTATAGAAGGAGCAGACAGCCCTCAGACAGTCTCATTCTGAGATTCCTGGAGGCAGGATCGCCATTTCAGACTGAGGCTGAGGTAAGAGTCAGTGCCCTGTTTTGCTTTTCTGACCTTCAGGTTGAACCTCAATTTCACTCCCTGAGTTTTTATTAATTGTGCTACAGAGGTGGGACTCTAATAATTAAAAGCCCAAATCTAGGATTTAAATCTTTACAACTTTTGTTAGTTAATAGCTTGGACTATAGAAAAGTTTGGCAGCTATGTAAAGCCTTAGAAGTAGAGGTAACCAGCCTGGTCTACAAAGGGAGTCCCCAGGGCAGACCTGTGGTTTGAATGCAGATTGTCCTCTCTGAAACACTAGGAAATGAGACCTGGACTCTTGAGACGCCACCAGCCTGATGACCCAAATTCAACTCCTGAGATTCCCGTGGTGGAAGGAGAAAATACTCCTGTACATTGTCCTCTGACCTCTACACACACCCCCTGGTATATTTGAGCTCATGCATAAGTAAATAAATTCTAATTTAAGAAAAAAAGTAGAGACAACTAAATAGTACAATAATTTGAAGCAAGGATTTTTCAAAGGGTATGTCAATATATGTCATTTCCAAATATATTCTGAAATTAACATTAGAATTGATTTTTACCTTTTTATAATACTGATGTGTACTAAGCAAGCAGCATCAATAACTTTAATATGCATGCAACATTAATGATGAAAGAAATGGATTGCTAGTCACAGAATGAGAATTAAAAGATTAAAAATGAGAACTGCCTATGTTTCTATTTTATCTTTCATTAGCATTAATTCATTCACTGAATTAATAAAGGTATGCAAATGCGATCCAGTCTGTAGTGTATTTATTCCCTGAAACCTCTAGTCATAACATAACAATGAACAATCCTGATTTTGCTCTATGTTGGGAATTATTAGGCATTTCCTATGAGGTCTTCAGTAATGATTACTCTAAAGAAATGTTACATTGGCCTATCTTCAGAAGGCTCAATTTCCCCTTTGCTACTTCCATCAAGGGCATTTTTTTGTTTTGTTTTGTTTTTTGTTTTTCAAGACAGGGTTTCTCTAACAGTCCTAGCTGTCCTGGAACTAGCTCTTGTAGACCAGGCTGGCCTTGAATTCAGACCCGCCTATCTCTGCCTCCCGAGTGCCAGAATTAAAGGCAGGCATGAGTCACCGCTGCCCAGCTAATGGTTATCTTAAAATATTTCACATATTTAATGGTTCCAACTGAAGATAGGTAGTAGAGAAACTCCATATTAGTAATGGATCCTAAGAGATTTTCCACTGGATGTAAACAGACCGCCTATGGCAAGAGCTTGCGAGTGTGTGGCACACGCTTCTCTTGTAACAGCCGTTTGAGAGACTTGCTGACTTAAAAAGTCATTTGAGTTCAAGCTTGCCTGCTCTGCCTGCTCCAGTATCCTTGAGAGCTGTGTGAATGTCCTGACTAAGTCCACAGATAGGAGCATTTTGCCCACGAGTAACAGCACATCATCGAAGCCACAGGCTGGAGAATGCCAGCCAACTGCACATTCAGATAGAGAAAGCAACTGCTTGCGGCTAGCGGGACTCGCATGGTAGACAGCAAGCCTGCGTGCGCTTTCTCCCCAGGACAGCGCAGGGAGGTAGTTCACTGACTGGATGGCGCCTCCTTCTGTCTTCCGCCCTTAATCTGTATAAAAGTTCCGAAATAACTCTGGGCTGTTTGGCGTTGGCAGTAGGCCTCCCAGATCTGTCCCGTGTTCTGTCTCAGTCTCTATCACCTGCCATCTCCTTAGCCTCGCACCGCCCTCCAGGTGCCCAGGCTGACTCACTGGCAGGCTCCTACACCTCCACACCTGAATTTGACAAGTTCTTTTGGGCATAGTTTTGCAAAGTTCAATTTATTTAAAGGACATACTCTGAATTCACATTTATCTTTTAAAAATGTCTTTTCTTCCATAAGATGGTGGTAGTAGAGTGTGAGAGATCTTTAAATTTCTTTATACTTGATAAAAATTTGTTAATTCTCATAATATTGGGAGAATTTAACTAGTCTACAAAAAAAAACAAAACAAAAGAAACTCAAACAAACAAACAAACAAACAAACAAAAATAAGCAGCCTCTCAGTCTACTCTAAGGAAAACACAAGCATCGCACGAGAGAAGGTTGGCACGCCTGTGACAAGGGTGGAGGCCGCTGGGAAGCCTGTGACAAGGGTGGAGGCCGCTGGGAAGCCTGTGACAAGGGTGGAGGCCGCTGGGAAGCCTGTGACAAGGGTGGAGGCCGCTGGGAAGCCTGTGTTAAGGGTGGAGGCCGCTGGGAAGCCTGTGTTAAGGATGGAGGCCGCTGGGAAGCCTGTGTTAAGGGTGGAGGCCGCTGGGAAGCCTGTGACAAGGGTGGAGGCCGCTGGGAAGCCTGTGACAAGGGTGGAGGCCACTGGGAAGCCTGTGACAAGGGTGGAGGCCGCTGGGAAGCCTGTGTTAAGGCTTCACCCCCTACTTTGTGGCATCTGGCCACTGTTTTAGAATCACCAGTAACAGAGGAGATCAAGGTCCAGCTAGATCTCTCTTACCATCAAATAAAACCTTCAGTGCAGGAAAGGGTTACGTTTAATTGAATTGTTGGCCAAACAGGCAAATAGAAGCCACCAAACAACCCAGGATGTTGCCAAGGTTATTGGTTGCTCTCCAAACACTGATGGTAAGGCCCTGTTGCTGGAGACAACACCAACAAGGCTAATCATGTCAGTGGCGACGTGGAGAAGTAGAGCTGATGCCTACAGAGTCATCACCGTCACTAATTCATGGCAGTGTAAGGAACTCTGCATACTACCAGAGAAGCGCAAACACCAACCCAGCTGCACACCGCTGATCTACAATGGTGGTCTGCCTTCAAGACAGGCTGGGGCAATCATGGAAGAAGGCTGTGTGAACAAGCAACCGCTCTGATGGATTTAAGGACCACTCCATGAGATGGAAGCCTCCCAGTACTGCACAGGAAGCCTAGATCCTGAGACTAGATAGTCCATGTACTGGGGGAAACCACATCCTAATGGCCTCCTGCTGTTCTCAAAGATCAGTGTCTTGCTCAGCCATCTTCAGAGACACTGCCTCCTGCAGCAGATGGGAGTACAGGGATCCACAGCTATACAACATGCAGAGAATGAGAGACTTTGAACAGTTTTATGTCTCCATAAAAATCTCTCTCCTCAAGGCTTAGAGAACTCTGTGGAATAAGAGGTGGAAAGATTGTATAGGGGCGGAAGACAGCAAGGAAAAAAGGCTTCCAGACACAACAGGACAGACACACATGAAGAGTCTGGCAGCGTGCACAAGGCTAGTCCCAGAACTGAGGTGAATACAGTCCACACCCTTAAACCAAAAAGTTTTCTCCAGCTGATAGCTACTCACAAAGGAGTCTCACTGTGCATACAAACCACACTTGAGGGCAGGTCCCAGGCCCAACAGCAGATGCTAGAACATAATGAGCCAATCGTGTTTTCTGAGGGTTTCTGGGCTCACCATGCTTTGCTTACATTTTCAGTTGCTCTCTCTCTTTATATATGCATTTTACTGTTTTAATTATATTACTACATATACATAAAATAATGTTCTTATTTATATATCACATATAAAATAAAATGATATATAAATAAGCATAGTGCTACAGTAAATATAATTATAAAATGTAATTAATACACTTTAATGAAAAATTTGTGTACCTTACAGGTTATATAGCAAGGTTTGGGGCTTTGTTGGATTCCTGTGTGCCAACGTACATGTCTCTGTGTCTATGTGTGTATCTTGTTAAAGGAGCTGTCATGGGTCCTCCAGCCAATTGAAAGGAGCGTTTTTGGTCCAAGAGGGGGGTTTGCATTGGGGATGGACCTGACCAGGAGAAAAAGTGAACAGAGGTGAAGATGTCCCTTTCAAGCCATGAGAGTTAGCTGTGGCTTGTGATTCGAATCAGGTTCCCCTTTTGTTCTTTAATATTTGTCCATGAACTTTATTAATAAATGGTAAAGAAATTTTACATCAGTTTCTGTGGGGTTTTTTGGGCTCTTTATTTTTTCCCTGTTCCTTTTTTGTCCCATTCAAATTTTTTTGTTTTTATTTTATCTTTTTAAAATTACTGTTGTTATTTAGATGCCTGTTTGTTTTATAGTGAGAGAGAGCAAGAAAGGGCGTGAATATGGGTGGTAGTGAGGATCTGGGAGGAGTCAGGGGAAAGGGAAACCCTAATAAGAATGTCTGTCTGTCTGTCTGTCTGTCTGTCTGTCTATCTATCTATCTATCTATCTATCTATCTATCTATCTATCTATCTATCTATCGTGTGTGTGTGTGTGTGTATACACATATATTTGCTTTTCAATAACAAAAAGGAAAAGTAAACAAATGACTAAACTAAACCAAACTAAGCAAAGCAGAAGAACAGCCCCGGAGGAACAGCCCCGGAGGAACAGTCCCAGAGGAACAGCCCCGGAGGAACAGCCCCGGAGGAACAGCCCCGGACTGTGGCGTGCGCCTAGCTGCATCTGCTACTCGCAGGCTCCTCCTTGGCTGGCAAAGACATTCATTTCTTCCCCTTTCAGGCTTTATTATTCTATTTTTTAAAAACTCATATTTATTTATTTATTGTGGTGTTTTATATACATGCATGTCTGTGTGAGGGGGTTGGATCCCCTGGAACTGGAGTTACAGGGAGTTTGTTAGCTGCCATGTGGGTGCTGGGAATTGGATCTGGGTCCTCTGGAAGAACAGCCAGTGCTCTGGTAGATTTCATTATTCCAAATGCTTCTGATTAGAAAAATCATTTCATAGAACCAAATTATCAAAATTTGTTTTTATTTTCCTATTATTTTAAATGATCTGTTTATTATTTAGGTCTTATACAAACAGGTTAGTAAATAAAATACTTGGGGACTTAGGTTTTATGCCTACAAACCTTTCGTGTCCCTCACAAGGAAACTTTAGCGGGTAGTACATAGATACAACAGCCTATCACTAACTATGCCTTTGAAAATATAAGCTGCATAAAGACAAACTCTGTAAGAAGCAGCTGGCAGACTGACTTGCAGTGTGAAGCACTACATGTTTAGACGCTGTACAGATCTGTGTGCATTGACAAACATAGTTTGTCAGTTACTCAAGTTTCCTTCTCAGGCAGCATATGAGAGTTATAGCTCACTCATGAACAGCAAGCCTATCTTTTGTGATGTAAAAAATAACTTCACAATATGATAGGAGACTGATATTATCCTTCTGAGCTTGCCCAGTATTGGAGACTTTAATTCAGTGGTATATATAGGCTTATAAATCCATCCATCCATATTTATAGGCTTACAAATATGCAGATCCAAAAGAAGAGGACAAAACTGCTGATGAACCAGCAAGAGGAGGACCCATTAATTGTATGAAAACTACTGAGGAACCAGCAAGAGGAGGACCCATTAATTGTATGAAAACTACTGAGGAACCAGCAAGAGGAGGACCCATTAATTGTATGAAAATTTAATTTATTGCTTTTGGAATATTTGTGCCTTGTCTACAATTTAAATAAAATAGATTTCATTTATGATACTGCATGATATTACAATTTCCTAATTTTTTTTTTTTTTTGGTTTTTCGAGACAGGGTTTCTCTGTGGCTTTGGAGCCTGTCCTGGAACTAGCTTTGTAGACCAGGCTGGTCTCGAACTCACAGAGATCCGCCTGCCTCTGCCTCCCGAGTCAATTTCCTAATTTTTAAAATGTTCATTAAATTACAACGACAATTCACAAATGTGGTTGTAACAAGCACCATACCTGCAGGTGTGGTCGTCGCTCACACTGGCAATCTCATGGCCTTCCTTGGGATGGAACACCAGGTCATTGATGAAATCTGAGTGGCCCTCCAAAACCTGGGAGAGAAAGAGCATTAGGGAAGCATGGCCACAGCCTACAATCTCCCTATATAATGCTTTCACTTTATAATTTTTCCCTCTTTTTTTTTTTTTTTTAAGGTTTTTTGAGACAGGGTTTCTCTGTGTAGTTCCAACTGTCCTTGAACTCGGTAGACCAGGCTGGCCTTGAACTCAAAGAGTTCTATCTGCTTCTGCCCCCAGAGTGCTGGGATTAAAGGCGTGCCCTACCACAGCCCAGAATACTTCTCTATAAATACATTTTAAGAAAGCTGCCATTTTAACAGTATGTTTTATATAGCCACTCTCCTAGAAAGTTGCATTGGAAAGAAGTCATTCAACACACAGTCTTTCTTTGCTAGTATGTATTTCTTATAGAAACATACTAATTTTTTTAACTGCATCTGTTCTCATAGCATCTCTGTGCTCTGTTATTACATAAAGCTCAAATAAAAATTGAAGTTGCAAAACCATTTTGGGCTTTCTGAGACAGAGTCCTTCCAGGCTTCTCGTGGATCTGTTGCTTTACACACTACAATCACCTAGCACATACACACAATGTCAAGTTCACCTCTAATGTGTGCAGTCCAATGGCAACGACAGCACCGGAGACAGCTAACACTACAAGCCTACAGCCACAACCTACACAAAAGTCCTCTTCCGGCCCTTGAGGGAACAACTGGAAACTTGCAATGACCATTATTATTCTATAAGTACAATTTCAATTCATCACGAGAGCCACTTACTATTAATAGAATATATCTATATTTCTTTATATAGACACACACACCATGCAACTTACTATGTATAAAGCATTAGTCTTAAGGTCTTACATAAATTAGCTCACTCAGTATCTATAACCCAGAGGCAGGTGCTAGACCCCAAACTTATCAGCAACAGTAGAGTTGCCAGGAAGAGTAGAGTCCCTGCAGGCAGGACTGAGCTTTGAAGGCAGGGCCTGTGACTCTGGAATCGACTGTCTTTTTTTTTTTTTAAAAAAAAACAACTTTCTTTTTATTTATTCTTTGTGTTTTTTACATCAAGCCTCTTGATCCCACCCATTTCCCCTGAAAATAATATAAAATAAAAACTTAGAGAAAAAAAAGGGGGGAAATGTAGGGAGGGGGTCTCATCATGGAAGCAGTGAGTCACACAGTAAACTTTATCCATACATTTTTACACGCAGGCATTCATTTCCAAGAACCAGGGGTCTGGTTCAAGGCCCCTTTCCTCTGCCGCACTATCAACGCTGGGCCCCCGCTGGGATTCCTCCTGGACATCCCGCTGTACCCGGTGTTGCTGTACCTATTTTCCTAAGGAGATCTGCGTTTAGTTTTCTAAAAATCAACTTAAATCTTTTCCGCTTACATTTATTCAAGGAGTATGCTCATGCTGTAAAGATTATAGCAACAGAGCTGGCCTAGCCACAGCAAGCTGTTAGATATACTTGTCTCGCTTCCCTTATGTGGGGACACCTAGGACCTATGCCCTCAGCGAGTTTTAAGAATGCCATATGCTAGTTTTCATTTTTGTAGTTATCAGTGCATACATCATGCTCATTCTCCTTTCCCCACCACTGTCACCCTGCCTGGCCCACTCTGCACTCAACATTTGTCTCCTGAAGCTATACTTCATTCCACCCTTACTACATCCGCATGTAAACCCCTCTCTCGCTGGCTCTTCCTAGCATCTGTAAGTGTTATGTTTACTAACTAGCTCCTTTTAAAAGTCCAGTTACTAGGGTGTATAATACAGTAAATGAAACCTAAATTGCAGACTTTGGAGAGAGGGCGAATCCTAACCACGAGCTTGACTGGATCTTGAACTAAGACACAGGCCTTTGGACGGAAGGGAGAAGACCTTCCCCCAGAGTGCCTGCACCAGGTGTAAATGGTCCCAGGAAGCAGGGCTGCTTGTCAGCCTGCCTTCACTTCTGGCTGCTGTGCCCTATTCTTTGCTGACATCACACTGCCCATGCACTGAGACACTGGCTCTGCTGAGCTTCTAACTTCACTGACCGAACAGCAGAGTTGCCAGCCCCTTCAGCACGTAGACTGCCACTGCCGGATGACCCAGTTCCTATTAGAAATGCCAGTCAAGCCAATATCCACTTTTATACTATGTATTCATTCTACTGCTTTTGTTCCTCTAAAGAATTCATGATTAATCCAATAGCCATTAAAAGGTCATTTTAAATCATAAGTACAATTTAATAAGCAAAGAAAATGAACATACTTTAACATATCAATTTATTGTAGTTGTCAATATACCTTATATTCATTTTTATCTTGAAGATCTGAAGTAAATAATCTAATCTTCATATCAGCAGCTGAAGTACAAAATCTGAAGAAAAAACACAAACAAACCGATTTTTAGCCTTTGGAAATTAAAGGTTTCTCCCTATGCCACCTTGGCTTCTAAGTGTCATCAAATCTTGTCATAACTCATGACGCTTTCTGGGATCTGTGGTGGTTGGGGGCAGAGTTACTGCAGTTTGCACTAAAAATAGTACAGCCATTAAAGAAAGTAGGAGACAAAGCCAATGTCTGGAACACATAAAATCTTAGTACAGTCTGGATTTATGTCTCCAACTATTAACACAGAATTTCATGTTAAGCTGGCACAGAGCGCCTCGCATTCTCTACCGCTCTCTGAGTTTTTGCTACTTTAGGGCTAACAAGTCATCCTTTAAGAAAAGCAGACAACCTCAGAGACGTGAACCAAGATGAGTAATCTGTTCTCAGCTACTGTGAGTGAAAAACAAGCAGGATCGGAAGGGCAGCGAGTCAGTAGAGGACAACAAACAAACACAGCACACTGCGTTGGTTACCAACGAGAACTTCTTAAATACAAACTAAAACTCGACAGTGATATTCTAAGTCATACCTTAGCCATTTACAGAGCCCACGATGTAGTCACAAAGAAAATTCTATTCATTTCAAAATACTCTTAAAAAACAAAGCAAAAATAGATCATATGACCATAATCATATACAATTATATACGAGTCAGGGTACCAACTTGTGGGCTTCTCTTAGCTCTACTGGACGAAGAACTGTCTTGAGGAAGATATTAAATATATAAATTTTAAGCTAACGAATGAGCAAGTCTGTGTGTAACTGCTGCCACAGAACACCAAAAGGTCTCCACATAGTCACCCTAATTATGAAGCCCTGGCTTGGAGTCTTAAAGCCGTCGGGCAGGCCCAAGTTTGTCACCACTCATGAAGAACACAACATGGTTTTCTTCTTTCCTTACGAGAGCACACGGCGACACTGAACAGACGGGACACCGACATCGTGGCCGAGAAACCACTGCGCCAGTGTTGCCAGGGTTTGGTGTGATGAAGCAGTTACAATTCTCAGTGTATTTTCAAACTGCTTGTCAGACGGTCTGGTCTGAATTTTACTTCTATATTTTTTAAAGTAGTTGCCAACAAACACAGATGCTGCCAAAAAGTGATGACATGAACGGCCGTGAAGCACGGAGTATTTGTCTCCGGAAAGATGGGATTTACAAAGTCTAGTTAAAAACAAAACAAACAAACAGGAAAAAAAAAAACAGGCCGGTAGAGAGACTTGATCAAATTCTTAAGCTGAGTGTCAGATGGCAACTCTGTGTACTCCATGTAAGATCTGGAAGGTAACGTATCGTGTTGATGTCCTCTTTATCATCGGCTGGGCAGAATTTAGAATTATCACTGAAACAAATTCATGGGCGGGCATGACGGAAGGTACTCTAGACCATCAAATAAGCATGGCTCCTTTCCATCGTGACACCAGTGTCCACTGTCTGCACCGTCACAACAGTGCTGGTGACCGTGGCGTTCACTCTCTAAGTCACTCTGAGCACATTCACGTCTGACGCACTAATTCCACTAACGACACCTAAAGCTGAACGCCAGCACCTGTACCCATGCACACACACACTGCACAAAAGGACATGCGCTTACCAAAACTTTATAAGACTGTACTTAAAATATGTTTATCTTAGTTATGTGTGCATGTATGTGTTGGTATGCAGGTGTGGGTTGGTGCCTGTGGAGGCCAGTGGTATCAGATCCCCCTGGAGCAGGAGTTGCAGGTGGCTGTCAGTCCCCTGAGAACTGAACTTGGGTTCTCTGCAAAAGCAGTATATGCTCTCAACTCCTGAGCCATCTCTTTGGCTCATTAAACTACACTACTAAGAGCTCACGGTTTCGTTATATATAAGTTGTCCCTTAATTAAAATTTTAAGTTACTTCAATAATAGCTAACAAACTTATTAAATACTTTTTTCCCCAAAGACAAATTTTTAGGCTTTGTCATTTGTAGGAACCAAAATCAGGGATTTGTAATATGCCTTAAATAATCTATTTTTAAAAAATGCTTTAATCAGTACTGAAGCCCATTGACCAAACTAGTGATTTATGTTCTCCTAAAAATGAGACTATGACCTTGGGTCACACCTGGGGTCAGAAAGGCTATACTACAGTTTCAGAAAATGTTACTTTAACAAAGTAGCACTTTGCTGTTTTTATAATTATTTTGTGTGTGCTTGTACGTACACACATGGCGTATGTGTGGGTCAGCGGACAACTTGAGGGAGTTGATTAGCTTTCCTTCCATCTGATGGCAGGTACGTTTACCTACTGTGCAATCTTGTTGGCTCTTAAATCGTACTTTAATTCAAAAGTGCAGACTCTGTGATGACTTTGAACAATTCTAATGAAACTCAAGTAAAGAGATTCATAGTTTGGACCATACACATGGTCAAGGCAATGGCCACAGTCACAAATCTAAATTGCAAAGATGATATGTAAAATTATTAAATAACAGCAAATATCTAATCACCCAATAGGCAGAGGGCACTTGGGGTCACTGGACGCGAAGGCCATCAGTAATACTGCATGGGAATGTTTGAACTTACTTGATCACGGGAGGCAGGGAATCTAGTTTGGTTTCTGGGCTCCAGGCTATACCATCAACTCGGACTCCATGGTGAAATGTCCGTAGTGTTTTGTATTGAATTCCTTCAATGTCTGCTTCTTCTTCCTAAATGTATACAGTAAATGTTTTAATACAAAGACAAACGATGCTCTGAATTTCATCTCAATCAAAATTTAATGGAGGTATGCATATGCTTCTGAAGCGTGTAGAAAAAAACTAGATATTGAGATCATACTAGTTTATGGGATTAAAAAGAATATTGGGGGCTTGAGATGTAGCTTTAGTGTTTGTCTAACATACAAGGCTCTAGGTTTGATTACTGGGGCTCTAGATGTACCTTTAGTGTTTGATTAATATGTACAAGGCCCTAGGTTTGATTCCTAGCACCCCGGGGGAGGGGCAAAAGAAATGCAAATGAACAAACAAAAACAGTTGTTAAGCCTCAGTTACAAAGAAAGACTCTTTCTTAGGACTTACTCTTAGGTAAAACAAAGCAGTAAATGTTACTTTACCTAGGAGACATTTTATCTTTAGCAGTAAAAACATTGCCTAACAACTTTTTCAAAAATGATATGGTTTATGTAGCTTATCAACTGATGGACAACTGAACATATACTTGAGGTTTTAACTATGTGGAGGACCCTTTGGATGACAGTTCAAGCTTCCACATCAGTGCTAATTTCCAGTGTTAATATGCATAAGACGTTGCGATGCACCTGTCCCATTAGAAGCCATGGACGGTGACTATAAAGGTATAGTGGTTCAGAATTCTGGCACATAATGATAATACTACATAGAAAATAGCGAATGGCCACAAAAAAATCCCAAGCACATTTCCTGGGAGAAAGAAAGGCAATGAGGGAAGACACTTTGGGGTCTTCAAAAATAGCTGCCACTCTCCCAATTCTTAGACTTCCGAGGATCTATTTTATGTATTTCTTTTTTTTTGGGGGGGGGGGGGGGTTGAGACAGGGTTTCTCTGTGGCTTTGGAGCCTGTCCTGGCACTAGCTCTGTAGACCAGGCTGGTCTCGAACTCACAGAGATCCGCCTGCCTCTGCCTCCCGAGTGCTGGGATTAAAGGCGTGCATGTGCCACCACCGCCCCGGCTTTTATGTATTTCTTTACACACTTCAGAGATCACTCTCACTTGTGTACCTGTGCTGAATCCCAGTACATGAACTGGTTTTCCCAGGACGGCTTCTGAGATCCTGGCAAAGCCACTGCTCAGGCATCTTCCCCATGTCTTTTAAATTCAAACACCATTTGCAAGTAAGTTTAAATTTCAGGTAAATGTAACAAAAAGATTTCCCACTAACTGAAGAAATGAGTAGAAATACACTAATTGGGAAAAGGTACCTGACAAGTTTGACTACTTCATAGTTTGTGTGCGTCACAACCGCTCAGCTAACAGGCAGCAGCCACCACGCAGCTGAACTGACTGCAGACTGACTTAGCTCTATTTTTCCATACTTGACAAATCTAAAAATGAATTTTTATATAAAAACACACATTATTTTGCTACTGTAACGAGAGTGATGAAAAGCAGGTCCTGTATTTGTCACTCAAATTAGATATGGAATTACTGAGCGGCCAGAGGGATGGTGAAATCACGGGGCTACACAGACTGAGCTTTATGTATCACCAGCAAGCCTTGCCCTGCCCCGGCAGGACTGTCTCTTACTGAGCAGCTGATGAAAGGCACAGTGTGTGTGGTATAGACAGAGACGAATGAACTTCTGGTTCAGTCCGGGGTGTAGGCAGTATTGTATTGGCAGGAAATTAGAGCCGTTGGAAAACTTGCTGTAATAGAAATGGTTACACAAGGCTCCAGCAATGTGAGGCTGAGGAACAGCCCAGTTGGTAGAAGGTCTATTAAAGGATCTGAAAGTGGTAGGCTTTCTACCACACCCATTTAGAGCCACGCACAGAATTTCAGTAAATTAAGGCTGGTTTATCTAATGCAACTCTTATTTAGTGCTTTCATTTTTATTGAAACATCTGAAAAAGATATTAAAAAAAGAATAGCTCTCTGAACATTTACAATGAGAAAGAAAGGGCTGCTTTGGGAGAAGCAGATTCAGCAGTAGATAGGGCTATTAGAGCTCTTAGCATTAAGCCGACTGTCTCCATGTAAATTCTACTTAATGCCCTAGTCCTGTCTCTGGGAGTGTAGAGAATAAGCTTAGTTTAGTGATGGCAACCCTTGCTGTAGCCATTTCTAATAGGTGAACACATTCAGAGCATAATTGAGCGCCAGTCTTGAAGCAACAGCTGCAAACAAACAGAGGTGATATGTCAAACTCTGCCAGTCCAATACCACTTCCATGAGTTTTAAACAATTCTAATAAGGCTCTGACACTTGTTTTCAAATACACTATCAGAGTACAATGCTGAGAAATAAAGATTATTATATAAAATATTATCAATTTATAGAGAACTGTGCTGTCTGATAAGGTAGCTAGTAGCCACATAGAAGCTAAAACACTTGAAATGCAGCCAGCATGTATACTTACTTTATAAGGTATAAAATATATACAAAGATCTCTATTAACATATCAACTAAAATTATATTATTTTTTATTGACTTATGTTATTATATTGATTACATATGAAGTATTTTAGTTACCTTAGTAGAATGTTGAGAGTTAATCCAACCTTTTATTTTTATTGTCTGGGAATGTGTAGATGCGTACTAGCTGGAGCCAGAGGACAACGTTTAGGAGTTGGTTCTTTTTCCCACCACATGGATTGCAGGGATTGAACTTAGGTCACAAGGCTTGGCAAGAAGTGCCTTCCCCACTGAACTATCTCATGGCCCTACTCTTATGTTATTACCACAACATTAAAACTTATATTTGTGGCTCATGTTATATCCTAACTGGATATAGTATTGAATTCGCTCTGCTTGGCTCCCCATTGTGTTGACTTGGGTTAATATTCAGGTGGCTAAAATTTCTAAGTCCTAATTCTCCCTTCCCAGTTCTAAGTCTATTGTCTTAAGACTTATAGTCTTCTTTATTAAATTTTTGCTTGTTTGACTTGGTCCAATCTGTTAAACAATGTTTGGATCTGAACACAAGAGTTTGGCATACAAGTGGAACTCAATAAATACTTGTTAAATGAAGTTGGTTATCCAAAGGATTAAGGTATCTTTGTTTCATTTTCTCCACAAAAACAATGTACTCGCCTAGATCAACGCTCTCATTCAAGCCCCACTAGAGACATCTTTATTACTCAAGAGTGAACGAGCTGCGAAACTTTATCCTCATTTGGTCATTTACAAACGAGGCTTTTACAAGAGCACTGATTTAAGATCTCTTTGGGGATAAGGTCTTTACAAATTTTTATTTCTGAATTTCCTGGCCCTTAGTACTCACGCATTTGGACAAATGTCTAACAATCAACAAGTCTACCATTTCGACCCGCATTTCTGGATCCTTCTGAGGACGGCATGAGATTCTGCGGAAACTCCAAACTTTCTGGACTTAGCCTTTCCTGACAATCTTATTGTTTCTGACAGGCCTGGGGAAATTGGTTCCATTTATATAAATTTTCTTACAAGATATGAAATTGGGTGATACCACACTTAAAGGCTCTAGGGTGAGAGAATGGGAATGTTGAATAGCATCTGAACAGATACACGAGAACTGTAATTTCTGTTCAGTCTCCAAGGGCAGACTAATGAAAATAAATCCTTCAGAATATTTGAACTGTTGATTTAATTTCAATAGAAACAGAATGGGTTTGATGGAAGGAAAGAACACGGTTTAGAAAGAGATCTGAATCTTGTTCTCATTTCTTAGTTATGTAATCCCCTAAACATCTTTGAGACAGAATGGAGACTATTCTCTTCTGGAATGAAAAGGCCAGTGGTTCTTAGCTCTATCTCTAATGTGTTCATTACGGGTAGGAGAACAGAAAGCCCCATTGCTTTTTCCTTAGATAACTTGGAAGACCTACTTTGTAGCTCTCACAGGTCCGAGGATCAATAAAGACAAGCCTTCTGAACCATACAAATACTTCGTGCATCTCCCTTCTCGTTTTCCTTTCTCCTCGTTACCTATTTTCTTTTTTTCTCCTAATATTTTTTCCTTTCTCTCTTTCTTCCAGCATTTCCTAACTGAATTTAAACTAGAAGAAAATACATTTATCAGTATTTAGAAACACAATTCTGTGTCTGCATCTATTAATTCAGGAAGCACTGACAGTAATTAGGGGAAACACAATCCCACCATATGAATTTTTATCTGCTTTTCTGTAGATCAGTGGCCCACATTAGAGAAAGTTTTTAATAAATCTTCCTTAAGATAATGCTACATTATCACATGACTTGTGATTCTGACAGTCCAGTTGAACTTAGGTCAAGGGTCATAAAAATATAGTTCTGTAAACATTACTTTGTTAAATAAAGAATTGCAGAAATTCCAGAAGGTTGAATCCGCCTTGCTGAGTGTTTCCTATATGTAACCTCGGTTTCCTGTGAGAAAACACGGTATGGGGTCTCTTAGGAGCAATTTTCCTTTGATGATTAAATATGAGAGCACGGCTGTCATTACTGTCCCTCTCGACCACAACTAAAACTCACATACGGGTTACAATGTGTCAAATGTCCTATGGGAAACTTACATGTACTCACTTCCTACCCCTCACAAACCGTCCTGGACATCATATTCCTCACATCTAGAGAAGAGAGGTTCATTATCTAATGAAGGTTTAATAAGTCAATGTCTAGGCAATGTGGCTGCAGAGTTCAGAGCTACGAACGGCTTGCTGTAGACGCAATCACACACTTTGCTATTCTACTTGTACGCTGCAGATATAGAAAGTGTGAAATCAAATCCATAGGAAAGACGAATATTACAAAAGCTATTTTGTAAAAATTTCTTTCAAAGAAATTTTCTTTAGAATTTCAATGTAACCCTGTTTCCTATAACACATTATAATGCAGGGAAAGTGAACTGAACTGGACTGCATTTAATTGGACGTTTTAATACACATAAATACATGTGTGTGTGTTCAGTTACATCATACCCTTTATGAACATATAATATATAAGAATATTCCACTAGTAATCACTGGGTTAAGAAGCGCTTCATACTTTTTATTTTACCATCTACGTAATGTGTACACAAGTCTCAATCACTGCGACTGGGAGAGCCTTTCTCTGTGGATCGTCAAGTCATTTTTTTTTTCAAGCGCAACACAATTCTAAAGTTTCGCCTTGGTTTGTGTATTCTGTTATTGATAAAACATCTTCACCATCGCTCCTTGCAGTCTGTAGACTAACCTGAAACGTGCACAGGCCAATGACCACGTAATTACTGCCACCATACGCAATTAGGTTTCCCGAGTCCCCACTCTCAAAGGGATTAAATTCTACCACATGGACATAGTCTTCACAGTCCACGGTGTAGGCGGCATTTCTTGTCGCATCCTGTTTCATCTTGGATGAAGTTGTGAGGACCAATCAGCCTTCGACTGACTGTCGCGGAACTGTGGGCCAGAAACAAAATGAAACAGTGTTAGTTTTCCAAGGGAGGAATCAAATAAGGCTGGACATTGCAATACCTGGGGCAGCTTAAAAGAGAATTCTGCTTATATTAACAAACACACATGTTCAGCACCTGAAGGTTGAATAATTTTAATAAAAATAGATTCATAAAACTAACTATCATGTAGCAGAAATACAGCACTATTTGTAGTTGGCATGCTTTGCATTTTACTGACATCATCACACTTAAGAGTACCTCAAAAGCTGCAACTACCAATCGTCCCCATTTTGCCTAAGATCTTGCCAAGTGGAGGAACGGGGAAAGAACTGAAAAGACTTAGTATGTATTGGGCCCACACGCTAGAGAAAACACAGATACACACATCTGCCTTTCTTTTAAGACTATGCTACAATATTTGTTTTAATTATATAGCTTTTAATATTCCAATTTGACAGTCTAGCCAAATTCCCATCCAATGTGGGATGAACTGGAAACGCCTACCCCTGCCTAAAGAGACAAGGAGTCGAAGAGCCTAGAAGGATATTATGGTCTAGGAATGTTACGAATCAACGTTAACCCACGCAATAAAATGAGCAGATATGAAACACAGGATCGGAGGTAACGTGAGATATCCATGCTATAACGCTAGCCACAAGGCTCAACGTATCTGTAATGGGACAGGTAGCGGGCACTGAATAGCATCCCCACAAGAGAATAACTTTAATTTGCTGTTGATTAAGACGAGGTGTCATTCTAGGCTCAGAACAAACACATTAAATATCTTTCGAGTATCTACGAAGATGCAGATGAGTCCTCCCCTCAGGGAGCTTATAAATCAATAATAACCTTAATAAATGAGCATTCCAGTCTGGACACGTGTTAGGGTGACCACAGACGTCCATAGAGCAGAGAGGAAATAGGACGTGCAAGAGATTCGCGGGCCGGACTGGAAGGTGACCCCTCACACACCTCCAGGTCTCTAAAGCCTGGGGTCGACATTCTCAGGGCCCGCCTAGGAGATCCAGCCCCCCACGGGTGTTCCCCCCAGACGCCTCTCAGGAGACAACCCACGCCCACCCCGCGGTACACAGGGTAGAGCTCCGGGGAGCAGGGCAGGGTCCCTGGGGGAGCGTCACGGGCTGGCGGCCCCCGACCACGCCATGCTCTCTACCTACGTACCAAAGCCTGGGAGGGCGACCTGGGCACAGCTTCCTGGCTCTGGGCGGGTCCAGCGCTCGCCGGTTCGGCTTCCGGGTCGGAGGGCGAGCTCGACGATTGGTTCCTGAGTCCGGCCGCGAGATTTGAAAGGCACGCCGAGGCCATTCAAAGGTCCGCCCCGTTTGGTGTCCAGGCTGCGCTGCTCCTCCTTTGGCTCTTACCCATCTGGGCTTCCCGAAGTAGGTGAACCTCGCCTTTTCTTTGCCCTTCGGTCTCATTGCGCGTGGTCATTCAGGCTGCTGCTTCGCGAAGGCGATTCGGGTGACCGCGGGATTGCCTCGTCGCCAGGCAGCGGCGGCGTCTGGGCAGTGGCTGCGCTCTGACTCCGCAGGGTCCTGTGCGGAAGGACCCGGGAGGTCGCGAGGGCTTGACTTGTCTGTAGCTGGGCAGCATGAAGGCCGTCCAGATCTGCTGGCAGTCTGGTCACTCGCCCTGTGCAGATGCCCACGTCCAGAGTGTGTGTCAGCTGTTGCATCCTTCAGAGGGACCTTTCAGGACCTGACTAGGAGAGGAACAGTGCCAGCTGTCATCCCTTTTATGCAATATTTTCTAAGTGCTGGCAATAAGAAAGTTGTATATTGTTTTGCTTCACTGATGCCTCGGAATTCTTTTTAAGTAGAAATTCCCGTCTCTGTGGATGTGAAGAAATGTATGCTCATCGCGGTGTTCAGCTAATGCATGGATGTGGTAGCAGGGATGCCGGGCCGTGAGGCGCTCTCATTTTAGCTTCCGGGGACAATTCCCAGTCTCAGAATTTCTGCTTTAGTTCACCCTGAATCCAGATTTTGAAACGAGAGTTTATTACTTCTGCCACCTATCTCCTTCATCCTCCCCTCGCCCCTCTTTGCTCACTCCTCTGTATAGGGCCCCTTTACATTCATTTTCCATAGTCAGTGTCTCGGCCCCTTTACATTCCTTTTCCATAGTCAGTGTCTCCTTGATTCTTCACAATGGCTAGGAGATAAGAGCAGAGGGTGAGGCAGCACCCTGCTTCCCATGTGATAATACCTCTACCCGGGCAGCTAGGTCCAGAACGAATGTAGGCTTAGGCAGCCGGGGGGGAGAGCTGGGGAGACAGTAGAGCTTGGCAGGCCAGCTGCAGCTGCAGGGCCTATTTTTGAATAGCCAGTTCCAGAGCTAAACATTGCTTTTACATGTTTAAATGGTCGGCGAAAAAAATTGAAGGAGAAAATTTGATGACATCTGAAGATTATATGAAACAGGTTTTGGTGTCCAAAAATAAAAGAAATTTTAGTGGGGTCCATCTGTGTTTATTTGTCTATGTATTATTCCTGGCTGCCTTGCTATGACAAGGTCAACGTATGGTTGTGAAACAGATTGTATGGCCTGAATGTCTCACATATTTAGTGTTTCCCTCCTTCCAAAAAGTTGTAGCCTCCTAGATGAGACTTTTGGCTTTCTGACACTGGTTGTAAGGCTCTTTCAATTTTAACTCAAAACAACTTAAAAACCCATGATGCACGATCATAACTAATGTGCTTGGCATTGCTATAAAAGTATTAAATGTAGTTGTGTCTTTTACTTCTCCCAAAACTATGGGAGGTAGGAACTTTTTGTGTTTTCGCTGCAAGGAGGTTGGGGCATAGAGAAGTGGTATAAGTTGCTAAGATCTCATAACTTAGTAGACGATAGAGTCAGGGATTCGATCTAGTTCTGGGTGATTTTGATAGAAAGCTAAACCTTAAAGTAATACCAACAGGTAGTCTTCTACCAAAAATTTACTTCAGGCAAACTAATCATATCACTGATGATAGCTCATGTTTTTATCACGTCTTCATTTTCTGTTTTTTAAGAGATACGTGTGTTATTTTTAAGAGGAGGGAAGCTCCCAGCAATGAAGATTACTGGTTATGGTCATCTGCTGTCTGTTTAAATTGCATCGCAGATTATAATTATTGTTTCACAAGTCGGGCAGGTCTGAGCTACCCACATCTGTATTGCTGCACTAGTCACAGCCAGGTCACGTGATGACGTAGATACCCATTGAGGCATGAATAATGGGGGGGGGTGGCTCAGTAGGTGAAGCCCCTGCTGGACAGTATGGGGACCAGCCTTTAAATCCTGAGGACGGAAAGAAGTACTGGAGTACAGTCCAGTGTGCAGGCAGAGACGAGAGATCCCTGGAGCAAGGTGGCTAGCCAGGCTAGCTAATGTGGCGAGCTCCTGGTTCAGCAAGAGATGGTTCCGTAATGGATGAGGTGGACAGCAGTAGGGGAGAAGCTCCCAGTGTCACTCTTGGGCCTCCGTACACATGTGCTCACATGTAAGTTATATCACACGCACGCACGCACGCGCACACACACGGCATTTAAGAAAGGGTAAGTTCCATCAAGAAGAATGAAAGCAGAAGAGGGACTTTGCTGGTTTGGTATCTAAAATGTTCACACCGCGCCAGATTATTTTGAATGTGGTTTGTGTGCATCCAGGAGAAGTTATGAAATACAGGGATTTAAATGCCAGGTTTTAGGATTACAAATCTTGGATTTATGCGTTTCGGCTATATGCTAGCATTGTGTCGTTGGACATCAGTTTCTTCCTGTGTCAAATGCAGATAATTGTAGACTGACATCATTAGGACACCTGAAAATTGAGCAAAGTAATCAATGTCAAACATTTGAAAAGGATTGGCGTTGGGTAGCTTCACGTGTTAGAGAAAATATTGATTATCCATTTGCTGTGTAACAAAACACCAATACCATGGTCACTGTAAAATAACCAAGCATTTGCTTCAGATTCTGTGGGCCGGCAGTTTGGGCTGGATCGGGCGATTCCTCTGCTTGCCTGGACAGAGATGACTCATGTGGCTGAGGTTCACCTTCCGTGTTGACTGGGGTCTCCCTAGAATATGGTGTCCTCTTTCGTGTCTGTGGAGTTGGGGTAGGTTGTCAGCTCTCTCGCGTGTCCTTTGCAGTTAGCTGGGTTTGGTACAGCAGGCCCAGGACAGCAAGCAGTGAGGGCTCCCCAAGACTGGTGGTTTGCTAGGAGGACCGGGAGCGTCAGCATGTGGGTGTAGCTGTGTATGTGATAGCAAAGATAAGATAGCGTCGGTGATGGGGAAAGGCGCGGGAATGAAGTCCAGGGAGACCAGACATGGGCTTCTGAATGTCCTTTCCATAGAGTCACAAAGTCATCCGTGTCGTCTACACGGAAAGTTATTAGAAACTCTGCCAGACTTTACTGGACTCAGGTAAGCCTGTCCAACGTGCACCAAAAACGCCAGACCCAGAAGGAAATCAGGTGTTCATCACAAACAGAGAGTAGAAAAACAGCTCAGCGCAGTCAAACACTCTTAATCAAAACTCGACTGTTTAAACTCTTGCACAAACCTCTTAAGGTGTGTTCCTTAGAATTCTCCTGATCTCGTCGTCTTCCAGTCACATCAGGTCATAGCTGTTCCAGATTCTGACGGGCAGAAAAGTGAGCCACTCTGGGGACACTGCAGGAATGAGCCCCCCCCCCTCCAGTTCTCCCCTTATAGTGCCATTTTTCTCAGAACAACTATCTTAAAATACAGATGTAATTATTGGTGCCTATGTCTATAATTATAAATTTGCAGAATTTGCATGTCTGTTTTTTTGTGAATTCAAAATTGGAGGTTGGAATTTTGTTATTTCAAAAGATTTGGCTTAAGGAAGCTAGAGGAAAATATGATTGGGCAGGAATTGTATTCTGTTTTCCTAAATTTAATTAAAAGCAATCTTGGTAAATCTGAAATGACCCCTTGTTCACTACTTATTTTTTTTTCTAACCATGCTTTCTTCCACATGTTAAATGTTAATTTCCAATTACAACAAGTCACTTTAACATTGTATTCTGTTCTCCTTTAAGAGCATGTCTGTCTTGGACATGATTAAAGAGTTTAGGAGGAATTGGCGTGCTCTCTGTTCTTCTGAAAGAACGACTTTATGTGGTCCAGACTCCATGCTCCTGGCGCTGCAGCTTTCCATGGCCGAGAACAACAAGCAGGTTAGCAGACTATATTTAGTTCAACTTTTAAAACCTGAATTTTACTCGCTGCCTGTTTTAATAAGCTTGAGCTTAAGCACATCACTTTCTTTGCAGTATTTGCCCTCCTGTAATAGGCTGTTCCAGAAAAATGATTTATTAAATTATTTCATGTGTATAATTTGAACATGGAATGTGTACATTTGATATTTAATGAAAAAGTCATAAAGATTACATTTGCAACTCTTATGCATATATATATATTCCTATTTAATATTGTTCCTTTTTTTCCTAAAAGAAACTCTAGAGGAGCATATATAATTTTATTCAATATATTTTATGTCTAGTCTTAGCACTGTTGTGTGAGTTATGTATTCTTAATCAGTTTATGGCTGAAATAAAAATAGGATGCTTATAGTCTTACACCAACGGATAGTGTGTAAGTTACCTTATTTTCCTGCCACTGTGACAAACAGCTGAGGAAGGAGACGGAGACATGAACTTACCATGGCTCATGGTTTTTCAGGTCCTAATTCAGTCTCTTGTCCTTGGCCTGTTACTTCACGGTACATGGTCTGGAATGGCATCCTGACAGTGAGACCCTGTGACAGCTGCTCCTCAACTTGTGATGGGCAGGAGGCAGAGAGAAAGGGACCTTGGATGGAGTCTAGCCTTCAAATTGTGCCCCCAGTGACTTGCTTCCTCCATCTTGGCCCCGTCTCCTAAAGTTTCTAGCATCTTCCAAAGTAGTGTCCCATATTGGAAGCCAGGTGTTCAGTGCATAAATCTATGGGAAACATTTCCTCTTCAAATTCTAACAGTCTTGAGTTCTCAGTATTCCTCATTGTCCTCTATGTTCAGCTAGTCCGGATTTGTCCCATGTTTTTTCAGACCCAGGCCAGCTGGCCTTGGTGAGTTCCCGATAGAACATCCCCATTGTCTCAGTGAGTGGGTGCACCCCTCGCAGTCCTGAGTTCCTTGCTCGTGCTCCGTCTCCTTCTGCTCCTGACTCAAGAACAATCGCAGTGGGTTTTTGATCCTACTGCACGTACTGGCTTTGGGGGAGCCTAGGCAGTCTGGATGCTCACCTTAGGAGACCTGGATAGAGGTGGGCGGTCCTTGGGCTTCCCACAGGTCAGGGAACCCTTATTGCTCTTAGAGCAGATGAGGGAGGGTGACTTGATTGGGGGAGGGGGAGGGAAATGGGAGGCGGTTGCGGGGAGGAGGCAGAAATCCTTAATAAATAAATAAATAAAAAAGAAAAAAGAAAAAAAAAAGAAAAAAAAAACAAATTCTAACAGTCTTGCCTTTGCATGGAGAGTTGCAAGTTTTCCCTATTTCAACCAGTATATAGATAATTTCAACACTGACATGCCAAGGTGGATGAGATGAAATCCGAAAACCTCTTCCCTAGATTAAGAGCATCAGGCAGTCAAAGACTTTTGAGAGAGGGACCATCAATTTTCTTCAGAGGCGAGCTTCTGCATAGCTTGTTCTATACCAAGTGGCTCTCCCTGAACACATGCACACTCAAACAATACTAAATGGATTTATTAGGCTGTGTTTACATGTGTGTGTTATCTTTGGGTTTCTATTGCTACAATGAAACACCATGGTCAAAAAGCAAGTTGGGGAAGAAAGGGTTTATTTGGCTTATATTTCTATATTGTTACTGATTATTGAAGGAAGTCAGGGCAGGATCCTGGAAGCAGGAGCTGATGCAGAGGCCATGGAGGGTGCTGCTTAGTGACTTGCTTCCCCTGGCTTGCTCAGCCTGCGTTCTTATGGAACCTAAAACCAGAAGCCCAGGTGTGGAATTACCCACAATTGGCTGGGCCCTCTCCCATCAGTCACTAAGTAAGGATATGCCTGTCAACTGGATCTTAGGGAGACATTTTCTCTGTTGAGGTTCCCTCAGATAACTGTAGTTTGTGTGTCAAGTTGACAGTCAACTAGCCAGCTCTTATGTACACAAAACAATAATAAAGATGAGATCATGAATTTGGGGGTGCACTGGAGGAGTTAGGGCAGGCATAATGTACATGTAGTATTTATATATGACATTCTCAAAAAGAGGTGTAATTCTAACACTTCTCATTTCATTCTTGTGAAATATGACCCATGTCCATAAGAGAACTAAAGAACTGGACAGTTTGAACTTGCTTCGTACATTATTCAGCTGGCTGTTTTCATAGCAAGCAAAACATTGTTTGAATCATAGAATATTCTGTCTTGATTGGCACCTAATGAAAAACTAATGTCAGGAATGCATTTTTATTTGGCTTTAAAACAGTTTTTTTTTTTACAGTCCCGGTATGAACACTTTTAATCTAGAAATAGACAAGATCATGAGCTTGCATAATTTTACTTCAAGTATCTCTAGTCAACAGAATGAGAATAAGTTGTATGTTTACTTTAGTGAGGAAAACTTATTTTTTTCTAAGTATAAAGGATTGTCATACTAGTAATAATTTTAGAAATTTCTGAGAAAAAATTTAGTGTTGAAACTCACTGAATTTGTTTTATATTACTTAAAGAGTATTTACGATTATAATCTTTAAGGGAGTAGGAAGTATTAAAATATCTCATTTTTGATATGGTGCTAGGAAGTTATCTGACTTATGTTTGGGTTGTGGTAAACCTTGAGAGTTAATGGTAGGGTAGGGGCCATTGAGTAGTTAGTTTCATATATTACAGTTGACTTCAATATTTGTGATATGGCAGGCCTCTATTCTAAGACAATAGGGCTAATTTATTGTCTCAGTATGAGTAAATAAACAATTAAGTTTTAAAAGACATTTTAATCATGTTTTAAATCTGGATCTCAAATAAATAATAAAAGATAAATAAATAATAAAAGATAAAGATATAGATTTTTAATAATTCAAGTATATATAAGAATGTATGTTTTGAATATATTGATTGCTCTGAATTATTCTTGATTAAGTAAGATTTAGTCCCAGACAACAGTTGCTAACTATGTCGTTACTATCCACCTTCGAAAGGAACTAGAGTAAGTCTTAGTGTGAGCAGAAGCTGGAAGAAACTTCACTGTGGAAGCCCACACATGTTACATTTCACAGACCCACATATGGATACCCAAACATAATTGTTATTCGTGCTGAACTGAAAATGAGAAGTCAGAACTTTTTAATGAGTCAAGGCTGGTGTTTTGGGGAGGCACCATTGTTAATATCTTGCATATTATGTGGAGATTATAATGCATTGAATATAGAGCAAGCCTTTTGCTTGTCCACTGAAAATGTATCACATGGCTGCCCAAGGAGACACTTCAAGGAAAGCGGTATACGAGGTGACTATTGACCTGCACCTGTAGGCAGTGCTGTTGGGTCTCTTGTCAACTGCATGTCAGGGTAGTCAGATCACTATCTTTTGATTTCTTTCATATATATGAAACAGAAGCCAAAAAGTAAAAGAATAAATTTGCATCTGAGTGCTCATAGAAGCATAACTTTATTTTTAGTACTTAGTTATTATAATTTAGTGTGTTTAGGACCAGGGAAAAAAAACCAAAATCTTTCCAGACCCTGAGTTTTGCGCTGATCCCTTTCTTTCTCTGTAATAACAAAACATAGATCATAACAAGGGTGACCTGAACACTGTGGTTGAGTTTTAAAGCCAGCACTTGGAATATATGTTATTGTGTGGGATTCCTCATGGCACTGGGGTATAGACAAGAGATTGAAACACTTTAGCTCAGCGCAGTTGCTTGTGCACCCATCCTTTTACTGTGGGTAAAAGATGCAGTGGAGTTTGAAGGTCGAACCATGGATTATGCACTTAAAAAATTTTTATTTTATTTTTTGTTTTGTCTTTCAAGACAGGATTTCTTCTGTGCTCCTCTGCAACTTGCTCTGTAGACTAGGCTAACTTCGAACCCAGAGCTTCTGCTGTCTCTGCCTTCCAAGTGTCGGGACTAAAGGTGTGCTTCACCATGCCCGACCCCATTCACCATATTTTTTTATTTGCAGACTTGCCTGCTGTATATATTTTATCAACTTCTCAAAACTTTATGCTTACTATAAACACATGCTATTTGTATTTCTCTTATCAGTTATAAGCCACTAGATAAATACGTCTAAGTATTAAGCACTCAAATTTATCATTTTCTTCCTTCCTTCCTTCCTTTCTTTTTCTTTTTGCATCTCCTTCAGCACAGTGGAGAATTTACAGTCTCTCTCAGTGACGTCTTACTGACTTGGAAATACTTCTTACATGAAAAACTGAGCTTGCCCACTGAGAGCATGAAAGCGGTTGACCACTATGAAGACATTAAGAAAACATACGATGATTTCTTGAAGAATAGTAATATGCTAGATCTGATTGATGTCTATAAGAAATGTAGCAACTTGGCCTCCAGTTGTGAGAATACCATGATATCCTCTGTAAGTATTTTAAAAATAATTCTACTCTAATCAAATTAAAGTTCGGCTCTATTACATTTATTTTACAGTATAGAGTTACTAGTTTAAAAAATATGGTGGGCCGGGCGGTGGTGGCGCACGCCTTTAATCCCAGCACTCGGGAGGCAGAGGCAGGCAGATCTCTGTGAGTTCAAGGCCAGCTTGGTCTACAGAGCTAGTTCCAGGACAGGCTCCAAAGCCACAGAGAAACCCTGTCTCGAAAAACCAAAAAAAAAAAAAAAATAGGCAGAGGCTGTAGTCTTTGTTTTCAGTAGTAATGTACTGGGTAGAAGCAAAAGATAGAATAAGTTGATTTATTTTTTTTAGCTTTTTAAATCCTATTAAAAATGGAAAGATACCTGAAGGCTAGTTTTTACTTGAAAGAAATATTTTTGATAAGTTTTGTTGGTCTTGTGATATTGTTATTTAATATAAGAAAAATCTTCTTAATGTATAAAAATTTGACAAAGAAATTAAGTTCCAAATGTCAGGTTTCTATCGAATTAGATCAAAAATTGCCTGTCTACAACTTTTTTCTTCCTTGTTGAATGTACATTTATTTATTTGGTGTGTATTGTATAAAGTGATTGTTTTAATATCTTTTTTTAGACAGACATGTATATATCACTTAGATAATAGAATGATATAATGTCTATGAGGTAATAGGCTTCATTGTGTGAGCATATTTATTTTTAATCGAGTATAAGTTTAGAAGCTATAGTGTCCCTTAGATTCGTTTGTATTAGAATTGATTAACAGTTTTAGAATCTGTTTGTCTATGTGCAGGTTTTATTTTTTGAGTGTTGAAAGTACTTTAATATTTTCTGTGTGCAAATCAAGAAGTAAAGGTTGATAATGGCAGAGTAATTATAGCTGGACTTAGGAACTATTCACTGTATCTCATATGATAATTGGGAATAGTATTTAAGTTCATTGTAATAGAAATCTGTACTATAAAATGTACTTAAAGAAAGTAGTTCATTTCGCTGCCCTATAAATGGCCAGAGGTAGCTGTTGAGGTTCCAACCGCCGCCGTGTTCCTTGTAGGAGGCGGCAGGGCTGGAGGATGGCCATGCTCTTCTTTTAAGGAAAACAGCTCTGTTATTCAGTCTCAATGCTTACAGCTTGGTTGAAGGGCTGTGGTCTTTATTCAGAGAAGAAGGTGCCAAGGTGACAGCTACCATGCTTTAAGCAAGAGTGGACATTGGGCAGCTTGTGGCCTTTTCTCAATTCGTGCATTCTACTAACTTCTGCCCTGTTACAGCTTCTTCAAGCGCACATCTTCTTTGGTGTCTACATGCAACACCTTGGAAGATGACTTTGTAGATTTTCCTGCTTATAAGGCTGATTTTTGATTAGCTCTCCATAGGTAACGTATAGAGCTAGTGATATTAAACACTGAGCTATAGAAATGACAACGGTGGCATGTCTGATACCTTGGTCACGTTATCTCCCCCCCCCCCCTTGCTTTCTCCTCCTTGGTTTCTCTCCCTTAGGTCCACGTTGTGCAGAGACCTGTAACGCTTCTTTGCAGGCTAGCTATATGGGAGATTGTCTGCAAATGTTAATGTGTCTCTGGAGGACACCAAAAATTAGCCAAAGCTGCCAAGAGGTAGCTCATGAAGAAAACTCTGGAATTCTAAAGCTCAGTCTCTGATATTTAGGTTTTCTCTAAGGAACTTTCCCCTAACAACAAAACTATACAGCAAAACATACTTTGGGTTGACTTTTTTAACCAAAGTGTGTTAAATGTAACCCTAATTAATTTGTATTGTGTCTTTAAAGTTACATATCAGAATACTCCAAATGGTCCTGATTTTCATGCTCTTGAATCTTCATAGTCTTCATAAGGTTACTTTGTTTCTTATTTGTTGGAGCTTAAGTAATGCAGAGATTATTGGGAATTAAGATAAAGATGAGATAGTTCTGGGAAGGTGGTAACTTGAACCTTTACTCCCTAGTTTATTTCCTCTCCATCCGGGAGCACAGAAAGCTTTGGATTCTAGCTGGAATATCAAGGAGAGAGAGCTGGGACAGATTGGGTTTTTCATGAAGTTAAAGTATGTGGACCGCCATATCAGAGGCTCTGACCAGCTGAAGTGTAGCTCTCAGAAGAACTTAGGCCCAGAGATCTGTGGATCCTCTGGGCAAGATCAACAGTTGCTATCTGTGGGTGGGCAGGGTGTCTAACAAAGAAGACGTTTGCTGGCAGCATCTTGTGAGTGACGTCAGCAAGGGCCAGCACAAGCTTGCGCACGCTCCAACTGTCGAGGCTGCTTGGAAGGCACTAACGTTGAACTCCGGGTCCAAGAGCTCTTTTATCCTGATGAGGCCACGCTTAAGACAACACAGGACTCCTGAGGAAGCTACCCTTAGCTGTGGCCAGAGACCGGCGGGCGCACTGAACCTTTGTGAACAGAGTGCGGAAGGCGGACTCCTGATGTCTTCATGCCTTTCCCAGGGCACCCGCATCCACGTGGCAGAAGTCAACGCCGCCGCAGCCGCCTCTCGGAAACGGAAGCCGATTTCCAGGGCTTCCAAGCGGCCCTGTGGGTGGTTAAGGCCCTGCCAGGATCTCTCTGCTCCCGCGGAAGAAGCTTCTGTGTCAGCCTCCTCAACCCAGCGTCCTCGGCAGAAGCAACAGTCTCTTGCAGCCATGTCTGAGAGCTCGACATTTCCCAAGGTTTTCCACAAAACCCGCAGCGGGAGACGAGACCCGAGGAAGCTGGCAGCCGCCATGGAGCGGGTGAGGCAGTGGGAATTTCGCCTGCTTCAGAACCTCGAGGAGGCCTCGCAGCACCACCTCACCGTCGAAACCGAGAATAAGAGACCTGTGAGCCAGGGGCTTCAGTTCAGTGCAGAAGACCCGCCAGGGTCCAGCTCCGATCTCCACACAGGGCACGGACTTTTGTCATTCTGGACACATGTCCACTAAATACGAAGCTGGCATTACTCTTATAAATGATTGTACCACTCACTTTACCCAAAACACTTGTTCTTTTATTGTAAAACCGTTAAGCACCCTAACCTGCCGGCCCCATCCTTCCTCTCCTCTTTCCCTCAGCCCCTCTTCAGGGGTGGGGGCAGGGGTGCCGGCTCTTCTCTGAGATGCTAGAGTAGACGCAGAAAACACCGTGACTGGGAGACACTGAATACTTTGTTGGAAGAACAACGTCCACTAGATGCCAAGGGCATACATGGTCTAGGACGTTCCAGGGGCAGGAGAGGTTTATTTTTAAACTTCAGGTAGGGCAGAAAGTTTTACCCCCAGCTCGTATCAGGTTAGAGGCATGTTTTGAAGGGTTACCGACATTGGGACACCCAGGAAATCCACCACCAATGGGCGTGATGCCGGCCGACAGCTGCAGTTACCTGGCTAGAACAGCATTTCCGCTGCTCCAGTCCTGTGTGTGGTGGGAACTCACTGTGTAAGATGCCTCAGCATTTGGGACCTTTATGAACTTCCTCCTGTGTGAACGACTGCTCAGGTTATAAAAGTGATAGAAGTCTTTTAACTTGTCAAATAAAGCATAAAAATATAAAGACACAAAAACTTACTATGTAATGACATAAAGGCAAATACTTCCAAGTAATTCCTTCTTTTATAAAAAATAAACTGTCTTCTTGACAACTCAGAGAAAAATATGAGGAAAAATTTCTCAATACAGAAGACTTATTGACACAAAAATTAACATTCTAACAAACAGTAAACTTAAAGAACTTAGATCTACAGGTCCTGACATGAAGATGCTAGTAGTCCCAGAAGGGAAAACACCTGAGGGTATAACTAAATAAAAATGTATATGTCATAATAAATAGTACTGTTAACTGAAGAGAAATCTTAAGTTCTAGGCTATATTAATGAGATATGAGCTGATAAAATTCTTGTATTCTTAAATATTATAAATTTATTTAGTTATAAGTTATTATTGAATTATAATTTAGTTATGAGCAAAAGATTAAATAGAATGTTCCTTCCCACCCATAGTAATTTTTTTATCATTCATTTAAAGGGGTTTGTGAGAATATGCAAAAGTATGCAGAGGAAAATGTTATGCTTATTTATGATTATCCACAAATGTCAAGCAATACTTTGTCCTGGAGCATCCGTGACACTCACTGAATCTTATATAACATACTGTTCTGATTCCTGTGACCTTCATTATACCGTGTATTGTTTACAGAGCCAATTCCGGGACTTTCTGTCTGGCACACAGTGCGCAGTACACGGTGAGAGTAGCCCTCAGGTACCTGCATCCCCAGTGCAGCGCAGCCAGGACGATGAGCAGGTACCGGTTTGTTGTCAGTTAACCAGGATGTGACTCCCTCAGATCATCCGTCTGTTTAACAGTGCACTTGGTTTTCCTTCCGTGCTTCCTTTTTCCTGTCTTGTTTAGGGTTACCCAAACCCTGTGCCGTGTGTATGCCTGGAACTCTTGTGTGTGAAAATGAAGGATAAGCACATGTCTGGTTTCTCTATGATTTCCTAAAGTAGTTACGTGTCTCTGTGGACTGTTTTAGTCTCAAGGATTCCCTAATTTTATTTTTTTCCTTTGCCTACTTAATGTTCTACTGTCCCTAAATTTGTTGTGTCTCTGATTAAAAGCTGTAAGTTTAATATTTAGTGTTACTATTTTATAAAAAATACTTTGTGACTGATATGAAGTATTTAGTTTTGCGTCACCCTAGGAAACAGAAATTCAGGCTGTCCTGAACTGGCAGATCTCTCTAGTATAAAAATTAGTTCCCACTTTGCTGTCATCACCAAACACCTGTGCGAAGGTCCCCTGCGTTGCAGCAGCAATCCTGTCTCCCAGCAACCGTTTACCTAATGAGTTCTTTTAATACATGCCGTGATGATCCTTGCCTGAATCAACTGTTGCTTTTTTTCCCAGCATTTGTAGAACCCTGAGATTTTTTTTTTGTAATATCTTCATTAGTCCCCTTCAATCACCAGAGCTTTAACCTGTATCCTTAGAGTCTCAGGAAGGGCTGGGACTTCACTGTATCCATAGGGTCTCAGGAAGGGCTGGGACTTCACTGTATCCACAGGGTCTCAGGAAGGGCTGGGACTTCACTGTATCCACAGGGTCTCAGGAAGGGCTGGGATTTCACTGTATCCTTAGAGTCTCAGGAAGGGCTGGGATTTCACTGTATCCACAGGGTCTCAGGAAGGGCTGGGATTTCACTGTATCCACAGGGTCTCAGGAAGGGCTGGGATTTCACTGTATCCATAAGGGTCTCAGGAAGGGCTGGGACTTCACTGTATCCACAGGGTCTCAGGAAGGGCTGGGATTTCACTGTATCCATAGGGTCTCAGGAAGGGCTGGGACTTCACTGTATCAATAGGGTCTCAGGAAGGGCTAGGACTTCACTGTATCCATAGGGTCTCAGGAAGGGCTGGGACTTCACTGTATCCACAGGGTCTCAGGAAGGGCTGGGATTTCACTGTATCCATAAGGGTCTCAGGAAGGGCTGGGACTTCACTGTATCCACAGGGTCTCAGGAAGGGCTGGGACTTCACTGTATCCACAGGGTCTCAGGAAGGGCTGGGACTTCACTGTATCCACAGGGTCTCAGGAAGGGCTGGGACTTCACTGTATCCACAGGGTCTTAGGAAGGGCTGGGATTTCACTGTATCCATAGGGTCTCAGGAAGGGCTGGGACTTCACTGTATCAATAGGGTCTCAGGAAGGGCTGGGATTTCACTGTATCCTTAGAGTCTCAGGAAGGGCTGGGATTTCACTGTATCTATAGGGTCTCAGGAAGGGCTGGGACTTCACTGTATCCACAGGGTCTCAGGAAGGGCTGGGATTTCACTGTATCCATAAGGGTCTCAGGAAGGGCTGGGATTTCACTGTATCCATAGGGTCTCAGGAAGGGCTGGGACTTCACTGTATCCATAGGGTCTCAGGAAGGGCTGGGACTTCACTGTATCCACAGGGTCTCAGGAAGGGCTGGGACTTCACTGTATCCACAGGGTCTCAGGAAGGGCTGGGACTTCACTGTATCCACAGGGTCTCAGGAAGGGCTGGGACTTCACTGTATCCACAGGGTCTCAGGAAGGGCTGGGACTTCACTGTATCCATAAGGGTCTCAGGAAGGGCTGGGACTTCACTGTATCCACAGGGTCTCAGGAAGGGCTGGGACTTCACTGTATCCACAGGGTCTCAGGAAGGGCTGGGACTTCACTGTATCCACAGGGTCTCAGGAAGGGCTGGGACTTCACTGTATCCACAGGGTCTCAGGAAGGGCTGGGACTTCACTGTATCCACAGGGTCTCAGGAAGGGCTGGGACTTCACTGTATCCACAGGGTCTCAGGAAGGGCTGGGACTTCACTGTATCCACAGGGTCTCAGGAAGGGCTGGGACTTCACTGTATCCATAGGGTCTCAGGAAGGGCTGGGACTTCACTGTATCCACAGGGTCTCAGGAAGGGCTGGGACTTCACTGTATCCACGGTCTCAGGAAGGGCTGGGACTTCACTGTATCCACGGTCTCAGGAAGGGCTGGGACTTCACTGTATCCATAGGGTCTCAGGAACGGCTGGGACTTCACTGTATCCACAGGGTCTCAGGAAGGGCTGGGACTTCACTGTATCCACAGGGTCTCAGGAAGGGCTGGGACTTCACTGTATCCACAGGGTCTCAGGAAGGGCTGGGACTTCACTGTATCCACAGGGTCTCAGGAAGGGCTGGGACTTCACTGTATCCACAGGGTCTCAGGAAGGGCTGGGACTTCACTGTATCCACAGGGTCTCAGGAAGGGCTGGGACTTCACTGTATCCACAGGGTCTCAGGAAGGGCTGGGACTTCACTGTATCCACAGGGTCTCAGGAAGGGCTGGGACTTCACTGTATCCATAGGGTCTCAGGAAGGGCTGGGACTTCACTGTATCCACAGGGTCTCAGGAAGGGCTGGGACTTCACTGTATCCACAGGGTCTCAGGAAGGGCTGGGACTTCACTGTATCCACGGTCTCAGGAAGGGCTGGGACTTCACTGTATCCACAGGGTTTCTTTCTTTAGGAAACACTGAGAGTGACTTGAGGTGTAGATAAGTGTAGAACAGTGTTTCACCTGTAACTGGACTCCATCCCAAGCCCGTATGAACCAGTGTGGGCGCACACACACACTCACACACACAAAATAAAAAATGGTGGTTTCTTTCTTGAGTTATATTTTCTTTTTCTATTTTGTTCCAAGCCTTAATAAGTATATTCTACTTATTAAGTATATACTTTCTATAATCATAGGCAGTCATCAACAGCATGCACTTTCAACCATCTTTTAGGGTGACAGAGAGCGAGCTTCTATAACGTCCGATGAAGGCTTCATTTAACACTGTGGACAGGCCAATGTTCCACACTAAGCTTAAGGTTTCAGACTGACCCTGACTTTCAGGAAGTGGATAAAAATGGCAAAACCACCAGTCTGAAGACGATAGTATGGGAAGGACCCACTGTCCTGAGGAGGCACGCCATCTCTGACACTCCTAAAGCCAGTTTCAGGGAATCAGGCCCTAACGGATCTCTGCTCTTAAGGGATTTCTTTGCTGATGCAGGAAGGGGGAAGAAGACACAAAAGTGAATATGCCCACATCCCAAGGAATTTGTGTCAAGTGAGAGTCGAGAGGTTCTCCCGCACATCAGTCAAGTCAACTTTGGAAACATTGTTAGGAACACATGCGCCCTCTGCCACGGCAGCGAAGGGTTATGTGTGCTAAACAGACTACTTTTGATAGAACTTGATGTAAAAAATACTTTCGCATACTGTTCAGCCTCCAAAAGTCACACAGATCACACTGGCGTCTCCAGAACCCTCAGCTGGCTGTGCCTTCTCAGTTTCCACGTGTCCGTGATCTGCAGAGCTGGTTCTGTCCCTGCTGACATCATCTTCCCTCTCTCGAGGATACTTTGTCTCCTTTCTAGGGACCCGTTAGGCTCATGCCTGACTGATAAGGCATTTTTAGAAGTCTGCATACTTAAAATTCTAACGTGACTTTGGGGGGAGGGGGGATATACCTTGGAGAGGTGTGTTCTGATTGTCAAGTACATTTCTTAACGGCACATCAGAATCTTCTCATGGAACTGTAAGATCACTTTAAGAATACTCTTTATTTTCTTATTTTATTTTACTCTATTTTCCCCCTAAGTTGTTAAACTGTTGCTTAAACTGACCATTAAGCAAATAAAAAATTGTGTCAGTGTACTGGTTCTATCCAGTCATTTGCCGTTATTCACAAGCATTTATGTCTTAGCCAGGAAAGATTTTAATGAGGAAATCAGGTAAATTTTTTGTGGTTGTTAGAAACCTTGATTTCAGATTAAGGCTGGATATTTGCATCTTAGGATTGGCAGGAGAGTGGAATGAGTGCGAAGCAGTCACAAGTTAATAAAGCTGTCCAGCCCGCAGAAGCTGCAGGTACTTTGTGGTGTGGATAGAATCGGGTATTAAGCAAATAGATGAGTTCTCTCTTTTTTTGGTGCTGTGCTAAAGCTTTCGTCTTGGGATTCCCTCGGTTTGCGTCTCTGCTTCTGGATGTCGTAATTGCATTTAGGGACTGCTTTTCCAAGGAGCCTTTTAAATACTAACTTGCACATACAAGAGCACAGAAACCATAACTGCCATGTTATCTGACCATAATGAGAGGGAGGCAGGTCCAGCTGCAGCCAGAGTTTCAAGAAGCCCTTCCTCTGTGAGGACTCCAAGATACTTTCCCCAGTCCAGCGGCCTGGATCAGAGAAGCGGGATCTGTGAGCCTTAAAGAGCAAGTAGTAGGTGTGGGTGCTTAAAGGTTGGCTTTATATATATATATGGCTATATATATAATCTTCCTCCCCTTCCCTATTTTTTCTTTCCAACTTTGTGTGTGTGTGTGCGCGCGCATGTATTTAAGTCCACTGAGTCCACATAGTGCCGCCTCTATGAGCACAGTGTAGGAGCATCCACTGGGCATGGGAGCCCTGTGAGGGTTATAGCCCTGAGAATGACTCTTTCCAAGCCCTCAGGTGTCGCCAGTAGCTCCTCAGCTGGGGTGGAACTTGCATGGGAGTAGCTTCTGCGTGCAGCTTCTGCTCTTGATGGAGGCTGTCCTTCTTTATTGTGGTAGGACTCTTGCCAGGCAGGCAGCTTTAGGAGGGACACACGAGGTGTGTGTGTGGGGGAAGGTCCAGCTAGCCAGGGGAGCTGAGGCAGCCCTGTGAGCAGGGCATTAACATCCCTCCCTCTTACCTCCCTCCCAGGCTTGCCTCCCTGGAATTCAGAGATCTACTTGCTCTCTACTTGTAAGTGCTGGGATTAAAGGCGCTTGCTACTGCCTGGCCCTAATTTTGCTAACATTTTATCTAAAGTCTATAATTTCAGTAAGTTTACCTATCCTAGGAAGTTTTTTTTTTATATTTTGTTTTTGTAAGGCATGGTCTCACTGTAGCTCAGGCCGTCCAGGAATTCATTATGTAGTCCAGGCTGCCCTGAAATGCCCAGTAATTCTCCTGCCTCAGCTTCCCAAATGCTGGGAGTTACAGTTGAGCCACCGTGTTGGTTGGGCACTCATTAAGGTGTTTTTTTCTTTTTATTAATTATGAGTGCTTCTTAAGTTTAAAAAATTATTTTACATTTGCATATTTAAATAAACCAAAGCTTATCTTTATATTTTCTTTAAAATGTACATTAATTTAGGATCTGCTTACTTATTATTTACCAGAAGAGTCTTCCTAATGATTTTGTTTTTTATCTATTCAATTTTCTTTTACTGTTCAACATTTTTAATGTGGAAAGACAGAACAGATACAAATTAGTTTAATTAATTTTTATTCCTTCTCTAGCAATTTTATATATGCTCTCTTGATTGCTGTTCTATTGCTGCGAAGACGTTCTATGGTCAAGATAACTTATGGGGACTGAACAGTTTTTTGTTTCAGAGGGTTCGTCCATTACCATCATGGCAGGGAGCATGGCGCTCAGCAGCCACGGCCCGGAGTAGTAGCTGGGGGCTTATGTGTTGAGACAACCACCAGGAGGCAGAGAGACAGCTAAATGGCCATAGTATGAGCTTTGGGAACCTCAGGCCTCCCCCTGCCCCTGTGTCCTCCCCTCCCCACCAGTGGCATACCTCTGCTAACACATAACCCTTCCAAATCATATCCACCAACCAGGGGCCAAGTATTCGAATATATGAGCCTGGGCTGGGGCGGGCTTCTCATCCAAACCCCCAGAAATGCACATGATGCATTTTTATAGTAATCATTTCTACTCCCCTCTCTTAACCTCCTTTCTCAACATATCCCCCTCCTAATTTTATGCATTTAAAAAATAGCCTATTGAGATTAGTTATGGCCGCTTGCCTGGTCATCGGTATATGGTTATTTACCAGGGTTCGTCTGACCCAGCGGCTGGTACCCTGCCGACGGTTCCTCAGTTGGGGCGGGAGTCCTCTGTGTGCCCCCTTCACGGTACTGGAGTGCTGGGACTGTGGAGATAACCACCGTTCCTGTCAGTGCGCGTGCTCCGAAGATCGCTTCACACTCTTGCCTTTTTCTCAGGCTCTTCCAGTCTTCCTGTTCCCTTTCCTCGGATGCTCCCTGAGCTCTGGGAAAGCATGGGGTGGGGGCCAGGCACTCACTCATTCTCGGTGCTTCCACCAGCTGTGAGTCTCTTCATTGACTGTTGCTGTAAAGAGACACTCTGTGACTCTGGCTGGGAGCAGCACTACTGTATGCATATTCAGAGGGTAGTTTGACAACATGACACCCTATGCATTTACTGAAACAGCAGAAATTGTTGTCTCCCCCCCGCTCTTGACCCTAGTCACGGACTTTTGAACAGGTTTACGGTACCAGGCACAAATTCCCTTCTGTAATATGGGTCAGAAAGTGCCTGGTCGCACCCTTGATGTTTAACCCATTCTCGTGCCTCGTGCCTCTGGCACATCTTGCCTAGCTTGTCGGTATTGTAGCATACACATGACCAGCCAGGTAAGACCACTGACAGCCTTCTCCTGGTAGTAGCCTGCATAGCACTTTTTGGAGCTAGGAAACCTAGCAAGTAGGTCAGTTCTAATTTGATTACTCCATGCCCTGCAACCAACGCATGTCTTTAGCAGCAGGCTCCGTTCATCTACTTCTGGTAGGCAACCAGAAACAGTGGTGGTAGCCCGTAAGTTTTGGGAGGTTGGGCCAGCAGTCCACAGGGAGACATTCCACCTTTTACACTGGGCTAAGAAAATTGAAAGGAAATACTTTCTTAGAGTTTGGAGACGATACATTGCAGGGCAAATGTATCTGAATTTCCGGTGTTCCTGAAATACTTATGAATTGAGCTCAGCGCCTAAAAATCTGTTATTTGTGGGAAAAATTGCAGGCGTATGATATGAGAGCGAGGACTAGAAACCAACAAGCCCAGAGCTGTGGGAGGTAGTCATAGTGGAAGGGAAAGGAACACGAAGAGAGTCCATAAAAGGAGTTTGGTTTTGCTGAGATCTAGTTGTTCTTTCTTTCTCCCCTCCCTCCCCCGAGAGTGCTTTGGGTGTCAAATCTAAGTTCTCTGCCCCACTCTAGGATTTAAGGATTTTCTCCTATGTTTTGTTCTAAAAGTTGCCTTACTATATTGTACATTTAAGTCTGTGGTCCATTTGGGGTTAGTTTTCATAAAAGGTGTGAGCTTTTGGCTGAGGTTCATTTGTCTTCCTGTGGAGGTTGGAGATCTGTTGTCCCAGGCCCAGTGATGGCACTGGATTTTGTGTTTCTGTTGCCGTGGCTTTGTTCATCTGCTTCTGGATTCTCTTGAGGTTCTCCCGGGTGGTGTACATGTCTTTGTGGAATGTACTTCCCCGTCTTGCTTACTATAACTTTGTAGTAATTCTTAAGATTTTTTCCATATATTTAATATGTTTTCATATAACTTATGTATTTCTTAATAAATCTGTTAATGCTCTCAAAGGTCAATGTCAACACTAAGTGTTAATGTTTTCTAAACATTTGTTTTATCTTATTCATTTTGATCTTTAGTTATTTGATAATGTCAGTCACTCTCTAGTAGTTCTCCAGACTTAAGCATTTCATTTGAGCTGTGTGTCTGGTGTTGGGATATAGACTTGGGGTCCAGGGACCGGGCGGCTCCCTCTCTAAGGTTCTGGAAACTTTATCTTCAGCCATTATTTCCTGGCAGGCTTATGCAGATGAATAAGATGAAACCTCAGCAGAAAGGCCTCTATGAACTATCTTTTATATCATGTTGAAGAACAATTTTCCATTAATCATTGTTAATATTTTCTTGTTATTAAGTTCATTACTGTAAGAAAATTCAAGTTATCTAACTTGGCTATTCTTTTTGCCTAAAGAATGAGATGCAGAATTGTGATTACAGATTCTGTGTATTCTTCCTGAATATAGAAAAGAGGTTTAGAACAGCTGAAGTAAAGAAAATAACGGAATACTTTACTGTACAGGTACGGATACTGGTGAAGAAAATTTTCTTTTCCTATTTGGGCCTGCTAGTGAATTCAAAGAATGACTTGGCTCTGGCTCAGGTTCTCAACATCCCTGATCGAGGACTGGGGAGAGAGGCCTTCACCACCTTGAAGCATGCTGCTCGAGAGAAACAGCTGTCCATGTTTTTGGTATGGTTGCTTACACTTTCAGGACTGTTTATAACTTCTTGAGCAGTGACCTTTAATGTAGATTTCTTGTAATTATAATGAAACAATTTTTAAGTAGTTAATTTATATTTTACCTCTGCATTTGAAAATCCATTGCTTTTTTTTAATCTTTTCCTGTGTCTTCCAAGTTTAGCAAAGGGGGATTTCTCTTTAGCAGTATTCTCTACATAATTATATATTATAGGCTGTTAGTCCTAATAAATAAATATACAATCTTCCTCTTCTTCCTTCTTTCTTTTCTTCCTTCCTTCCTTCCTTCCTTCCTTCCTTCCTTCCTTCCTTCCTTCCTTTCTTTCTTTCTTTTCTTTTCTTTGTGGTGCTTTACTATGCGGCCCAAGTTGCCCTCAGACTCTTAGTCCCCTTGCCTCTGTCTCATAAGTGGTGATACATGATAAATGTGTATCACCGTGCCTGGCTTTGATAAACTCTTCTTGAGTAAGTGTTTCCAATGGTAGAGTCTTCAGAGATTGGTTACACAATGCATATGTGCATATCAAGGGCCGTGGGAAGTCCTTCACTGAAGTAACGCCCTCATGTCTTACCAACAGCCTTGTTATTTCATCTGTTGCTCTTCCTCAAACCATTGACCCCAGAACTTCCCCACAAATTACTGATATTCCATAATGTGCCTTTCTTAGGATAATTTGGAAGATACTGCTTGAGAACATGGTATCTTTTTGATGGAGATGTTCTTGGCGATAGCTATCAAATATGCATTTTTCTCAGTGTAAAGATAGGACTTTTACCTGCTTATCCTGGATGTAAAAACTTGCTGGAATCCAGTGATTATCCAGTACAAGTCTTGTTTCTCAGCAAAGGTGAAGTGAAGGTTTGGGCCCATGTAAAACAGAGTCATTGGCATTGAATGTGAATTCTTCTAAGTGATGATTTCAATAGCCAATTAGCCGTATAAGTGAATAGTAGTCATCTGCTCTTAAGGTACGACTATTCTTTCATCCTTGCTCCAACATTGCCTTCGCATCTCAGCCTCACCCTGTCTATCTAGCACGAAGTCCACATGGCACTCATTCCTGTGATTATTTGCTCCTCAAAATGTGACATGATCCATAAAATGTTCTTCAATGTAACCATATACCTAGGTTTATATAAATGTTCCTGGCTTCATTAGCTATATTGTAATTTAACTTCCATCTTCATTCACAGATGGCCACCTCGTTTATTAGAACACTAGAGCTTGGGGGGAAGGGATATGCCCCGTCCCCATCCGATCCTCTGCGGGCACATGTAAAAGGGCTTTCTGACTTCATCAATTTCATTGACAAGTTGGATGAAATTCTTGGAGAAATAAGAAATCCAAGGTAATAATTTATAAATTATAAATGTTTGTTGTTAATCTGTTTTTAAAAGTTTATAGAATCAGAGGTAGGAATGAAGGGAATTTTAAATCACCAAATATCAGTATGAAGCATAGGTAAAGAAACAAAATATCAAACTAAATAAATCATAGCTGTATAACTTTCCTCTCCAAATTTCTGCCTTGCTATGATACTATTTTTTTGTGTGTGGAAGCCAAAAGTTGTGCTCAAACTAAATTTGTTTAGTGAAGATGATTATTATTTAACCCTATATATGGAAGAGACAAATTTTTCAGAACTGGAGGTGACCAAGTAATTTCTTTAAAGTGTTTATACTTAGCAGTAAAGGAAACCAATACCAAGAATGAGGAGGGAAATTGGGTTTTTCTATTTTTTTTCTTTTCTTTCTTTTCTTTTTCTTTTTTTTTTTTTTTTGTATTTTTGTATTTTTCAAGACAGTGTTTCTCTGTGTAATAGTCCTGGCTGTCTTGGAACTTGCTTTGTAGACCAGGCTGGCCTCGAGCTCACAGAGATCCGCCTGCCTCTGCCTCCTGAGTACTGGGCTTCAAAATGTGCACCACCACCGCTAGACTATTTTTTAGTTTTTTTTTCCATCTGCAAATCTTTTATCTAGTATTTGTTTTATGTGATATTAGAGGTAAACATTCTTTTTAAATTTCATAGACTTCCATTTATAGTGCAGATATGTTAGCTGTTTGGTTTGTAGTAATTTTAGGGGGACTGGGCTAGACCTGTTAAAAATTGTGAATTGCTATCATTTTGATTGGTGCACCACCATAGCATTGTTCAAATAAAGTAGCTGATACTTACTGAACACTTTTTTTTATTGAACATTGTACTGAACTCTTTTGTGTAGATTATTACGTGATCAGTATAAGGTCTCACTTGGTAGATAACATTACTATCCCTGGTTTAGAGATGAGGTGACCGAAGCATTGGGATCAGTCCATTTACCCTGGATGGCATAGTCAGTTAGCAGCAGAGCTTGGCCTTGGATTAGTCCAGTCACGGATAGACATTTGCAGCAGGCTTTCTTTGACCCCAGCCAGCTCCCGAATCAAGACATGGAGACTTTTTATCAGTCCCCCTAGCTCTTACAACTTAAATTAACCAGTTTCTCTTCATCCACGCTTCGCCTCAGGGATTTTTATCTTTCTTTCATTTTGTATGCTGTACTCCGTGTCTGTCTTTCTGGCAGCTGCCTGGCTGGCTGGCCCCAAGCATCTCCATCATATTCTCTCTCTCTCTCTCTCTCTCTCTCTCTCTCTCTCTCTCTCTCTCTCTCTCTCTCTCTCTCTCACCTAGATTCCTCCTCCAACTTATTCTCTCTGCCTGCCAGCCCCTCCTATCCCTCTACTGCCTCGCTATTGGCCATTCAGCTTTTTATTAAACCAATTGGGTGCCTTAGGGAGTCAACACATCTTTATGTAATTAAACAAAGGCAACAATCTTTACTTAAATAAACAAATGTAACCCACCTTTACATAGTTAAATATTTCTCAGCAGACTTTATCATCCTGAGAAACATCTTCCCAAGAATCAAATTCCATATTTCTTTTCTTTTTTACTTAATGTATGTGTGGATGGAATGAATCACATGTGTGTCATGACATGGGAATAAGAGGACAGAGGACAACTGACAAGAGTTGGTCCTCCAACATGTGGGTCCCAGGGATTGAACTCTGTAGTGATATTTCTTTCACTTTTTAATAAATAAAGCTAACCAATAAATAAATAAATAAATAAAGCTTGCCTGAAGATCAGAAAGTAGAACAGCCACCCTGGTCAGCCTCCTACACAGATCCCAGTAGCCGCCCGGTTCACCATAGAAGCTGGGTGGTGGTGGTGCACGCCTTTAATCCCAGCCCTAGAGAGGATATAAAACAGGAGGAGACAGCTCTCAGCTCAGTCTCATTCTGAGATTCCTGGAGGCAGGGTCGCCATTTTCGGTCTGAGGTAGAAGTAAGAGCCAGTGGCTGGCTGCTTTGCTTTTATGTTCTTCTGGTTGAACCCCAATATCTGGGTTTTTATTATTTGTGCTACAGAACTCAGGTTGTCCAGCTTGGCAGCAAACATCTGTACCCACTGAGCCAACCTCAAATTCCATGCTTTAAAGGATTTTGTTATGAATCGCATTGTATCTCATATGGGTATCTATAATATAAGAGCAGGAATGCGGATGTGAGCATCCGTATTCAGAAGCCAAGAGTAAAAAGGAAGTGAGGCCATAGTGTGAAGCCTCAACACCTGCCTCAGTGAACCTCCTCCTCAGAGAGGTTTGCAGCTTTCCCAAAAAGCTCCACCAGGTGGGAACCAAGTGTTCAAATGTGAACCTAAGAGATATTTCACTTTCAAATTCCCTACTTTTTTCTTTTGATTTGTTTCCTATTTATTATTCATCAATTAGTTATCAAGCTTGACAAATTTTGTGTTAATATTGGTTTCTCTACCAAATCATCCCTTGCCCTTTGAAGACAGAGTCTCTGCCACTGTTTACTCCGCACCTTTGCCTGCCTCAGAGTGGTCGCGGGCACCTTCATCAGTACCTCGCGGGTTTTCCTTGCCCCCTCCCTGTCCTCTGGACCTCATGGCTCTGCTTTCCATTGGTGAGCTCTTCTCGCTCAGACAGCTTTATTCTTAAAAGCCAACACGTGGACAAGGGCGTGGCTCAGCAGAGGAGGGCAGCTGCTGTGAACACCTGGTGAGAGCCGGCGAGAGTCGACTCCTGGAAGGTGTCCTCGGGGTGCCGAGTGCTGCCGCCCCTCCTGTAACAAGAATAAAAGAAGAAGAAAATAAAAGCCAATGGGGAGCAAACACATTTTTTTTTCTCACTTTTGACTTTTTATGGTCTTACCATATTTTGTCATTCTAAGATTGTTAGTCATATTTAACTTCAGCTGGGTGTGGTGACTCACACCCGTTTCAAGCACTTAGGAGGCTGAGAGAATAAAATTGCTTGAGTTCAAGCCAGGGCTCCAGTGTGAGACCTTCCCTCAAGATGAAAAAAAAAAGCAAGAGAAATTTAACATTTGTATTTGCTTTCTAGGAGTTTCTGGTTAGAGTTTTGTTTGGGCCTGTATTCTTGGAAGGTATGGTGATTCCAACTGTCCTTTCCTTTGTAAAGCCGATAAGCAGCCTTGTGTACTGGGCTTAATTACAGCACTATGGTCAGTTGGCCCTTTTGTTAGGGACTGAACTCTGCAGACCTCAGATAACTGCCTCATCTCTTGTGTCTTTCCAAATTATCCAGAAGTCCATGCTTTAATCCCCGCAAGCCTAACTCTGCCCTGTGATGGACGGGCTTGTTGACACCGAGCTGGAGTGTGCAGTGTTATCCCCTGTATGTTCGGGCCTTGCTGGCCCTGGCCCTGGGTCCTCCCTGGCTCGCACTGCGGAGTGATCCTGCCTTCCATACATGGTGGAAGAGGCCCACTAGCTTGACTGCTGAGAATGAGAGAGGGGACCTAGAGTGTAAGCACATGTCCAGTGTTCTACACCCACCCTGGGTTGGAAACAGCCCTGCGATGGGGTCTTCAGTTTCTGAGGATCCTTCCTACCAGGCGTCCTGTATTCTCTCCTCACAGTGACTTGCATTTATCTTTGTTTCTATTCTGGGTAGTTAGTGCTTGTCTACCTGCCCTGTCTTTACTTTGACGGAATTTCTCCGCTATTACCAGTATTTTTCTTTCCTGTGTGGATTAAAAAAAATCTGCTTTGCTCTTTTTTGACTTGAGTAAAGTTTGGGAAGAAAGCTAAGACAAATGCATACATTCAGTTCAATGAATCTGTTAAAATTTCAGCGGACTATATGGTTGGGGAAACTGACTAAATGGTTGGAAATGGAATTGTTTATAGGCACCCAATATGAGAGAGTATATTTCGTCAACTTGAGCAGCCTTTTATTTGAGGTGTTCAGTTTGGTCATAACAAATACTCTATCTTCTGAGGAAGGCACTAAGGAAGTCGGCATCTAAATACTATCTTCAAGTGGGAGCTTAAGGAGTCCACTTTAACAATCTGGTCTTTTTCTTTTTAGCAGCAAGTATATGTTAATTTTGTAATTCAAAATAGTAAAACTATTAAAAGCTAAAAACGCACCCTGTTTATGAGATGCGTGAGAGACAGTGGGTGTACCTAGGCTGTCCTGGTCTCTGGGAGCTTGTGATAAGGTGTAGAAAGATGCCTGGAAAAGTCTTACAGTTGCGCTTAATCTAAAGGGTGAACTTGCAGTGAGCCAGATGTGGAGGTGTGGATAACCTACCAGACTTCTGCCCCATTGGTCCTTTTGTCTTTAATTTTATACTTTTTCTTGACTTCTTTAGCCATAGTCTATAAAGACAGTAAGACAAACCCAGAAAACTGTGTTTTCTGTCCAGTTCTCCATCCTTTTGCTCAGATTCATGAGAATTTAGGGTTTTTTTTGTCTCCTCCTTTCTATCCTGACATGCATGTCTTCGTAGGCAGTAAACGTCATAAGAGCCTACTGTCCTCACTAATGTGCTGGCCATAGCTGTTGATGCAGAGCTGAGGATAATTTGCTTGTTTACTCTCGAGCGGCTCTCACCGCCCCACTCTGCTCCTCTGTGCTCCTGCATCCTTACCATCTGGAATGTTTCCACTCCTCATATTTGACCGCTTCTTAGAACTTCTGTGATGTCATCTCTCATTTTCTACCTCTAACTTCATACGTGGAAATTCTTACGAATCTCTTCCTTGGGGAAACCCAACCAGTGCCGAGTGAGTTCCCAGGACTTCAAATTTAATGTATGCCAAAAATTAATATTCATCTTCCTCTGAAAAACTGCATGCCACCTGAGTGGATTCACCCTTTCCCCTCCAGTGACCCAAGTCTTGTGTCTCTTAAGTCCTTTTCCCTGTCGCGGTCTTAGCTTACTTACTTTTTTTTTTTTTTTTTAACATTTTCACATCTTCTCTTGTCTTGTTCCTGTAACTGCTACCTTATTTCTAGTTTTCGCTGTCCTTTTCTTTTTCACCTGAATTGTTCATTCTGCTCCTTGAGCCTGTGTTGCTCTATCCTGTTGGTTTCTTGATGCTGGTGTGGTCTTCTCAAAATAGCTTTTGATAGTATCATGATTAAAGACCTTCAACGGTTCCATGCTGGGTACAGGATAAAGCCCCGGAGTCGTGGCTGATGTGCACAGTTGTGTACAATTTACCTTCCACCTTTCTCTCCTGTTTCTTTATCCTCTTTGTTTCTTTACTTCACGACTTAAGAGCTAAAGACATGTATCCTCTTGCACCTGGTGAGAAGTTTGTGCTTATCTTATAAAGGAGGCATTGTAATAAACATTGGGTCTAAGGAATATAATGAAAATAGTTGGATAGGAAAGAAGGGGAAAAATGGAAAAATCCAAATTGTCGCTCAGTATCCTTTGCCAGGTCTTCAGGAGGCCTTCTTAGCCAAGCTGGCTGCATTTCTGCACTTTGCCAGTAGGTGCCACCGTAAAACGCATGCCACACCTTTACCTGAGAAGTGTCTCGGAAGCTTCAGCTTTTCCAAAGTAGATTCTATTGTTATAAGAATTTCACATTGCTGTACTTGGGCTTACTACACAGCTTTTTAATGCATACCTGTGTTGTATATGGACTAAATATATGGCTACAGAATATTAATTTGGCTGGAAATTACTTGTCTCATGTATTGTTCATTATTTTTTTGTTTGAAAAGACTTCAGAAGTATTTTGATACTAGTTATGTGTCTTAAATCATAATTTTAAGAATGTTAAAGCAAATAGTTTCCAAATTCTTGAATATATAATGGGAAAGCCTTATATTTTGTTTAGCAAAATGAAGAGTAATCACTTGCTTGAAAGTATTTGTTCCTATTGTTTAGTATTTTCTTCCATCCATTTAACTTGTAGCTGTGCTTTTCATTACCAGCCTCGTTATATTTTCTGCCTAGGGACTCGAGTGTGATGGAGTGGGAGCTACAGTTCAATTCTTTCCTCTAAATTCTCCGTTTAATGTTTATCTAAATTAGCAAAAACTGTATCTTTTGGGAACGACTCATTCTTCCTTCCTCTCTTCCATTCAAGCTCCCTCTGTAGTTTTAGTACCATTCTTTGTGTGGGACAACAGACTGCACCCTGTCACTTGGATTTTAAATAAACACTGATTGGCCAGTAGCCAGGCAGGAAGTAGAGGTGGGGCAATGAGAATTCTGGGAGCAGGGAAGTTTCAGTCTGCAGTCATCACCCAAATGCAAAGGAAGCCATACACAGAGCAAGCAAGATGTGGCTGCCTCGCCGATAAAGGTACCAAGCCACGTGGCCAACACAGACAAGAATTATGGGTTAATATAAGTTATTAATAATAAGAAGCCTGAGCTAATAGGCTAATCAATTTATGATTAATGTAGACCTCTGTGTATTTCTTTGGGACTGAACAACTTTGGGACCTGTTGGGACAGAAACCTCTGGCAACAATACTCCTCCCCTCAAATGTTTTTTTTTTAATCTTAAAAACCAATGCATAGCTGGGTGGTCTGGAGTACTGGGTTAAAACTTGTGGAGCTTCTAGTTCTAAAAGCAACAGGTTGAATTAAGCTACAGTATTGTCAGCTAGACTAGGAAGTCTAGGAAGGCTTAGGTAGGGAGTGTATGAACTCACCATAGTAGCTGTGTTCACGTTTGCTGCTGGCCAGAATTAACCTTGGCGAGTAGTTAAAGCATATAAATATTTTCCTAGATGCAATCTGGCAATGATTTATACCATCTTGAGAATTCAGCAATTTTCTCTTATCGAATTACCCAAATGATAACCTTTTCTTAGTATTATTTGAAATTTTTATTCTTATAATTTGCAACTAAGAAATTCTTTCATATTTTATTATCCTTTGAATCTCTATCAAAAATATTTTTGATAGTTTATTTGTAGTTTCAATAAACCTATGTAATTGACCTAGCTACTTCAATAAAAGGATAAATTTGAAAGCCACTTGAAAGATCATTATTAATAAAAAGGATTTTTATCAGGCTGGTAATCTAACTGAACATTTCCTAGTTGGCAGACGCATTGCTCATATCGGTCTATAAACCTTGACTTCATATTCACGCTGAGTAAAGGATAGAATAGCTTAAGCACATATATAATGTATTGTAAACAATATTTTTGCAAATTAATGAAACTACCAGAGCAGCAGAAAGTACCAGTGTGCTAATTATGGATTAATTTGGGCTATATTTCACCCAATTTGTCTGTTCTTTTAATAGAAATATGTTTAAAGTAACAGCTGAAAAGAAAGTTCTTATATAAGTGAAGGTGTTCCTAGAATCAGCCTAGACTCTAGTTAGGGAAGTACGGCAGACAGATTCCTTGGAATGTCCCTTTCATTGACAAAAATTAATAATAACAGATAACATTTTTAAGTACTTTTTAATGCTTTGAATGAATGGGCAAATGTGATTTAAAAAAAAAAAAGACCAAGGATCAGGTGAAGAAGAAAAGCCAGAGAGACAAGTCAAAGTAGAACAGGCCAAACAGCGTTCTCAGTGAACTGGATTCTATTCCGTGGGAGGGAAGGATGAGTGTGTGGTTGGGGGTTGTGGACATGTGTGGAATCCAGTGATCAACCCCTTAGGAGCGGTCCGTATTGTGGAACCTGTGGTAGCACACCTATGGTGTGGCCCAGGGCTCTGCCTGTCTCCACCTTCCCAGACCTGTGGTACACTCCACTGCATCAGGCTTGTGATGTGTAAGCTGGGGTTCCAAGCCAGGAACTCATGCTTGTGTGGCCAGCAATTTACCCAATGAGCACTCGCTCCAATCCAGAAATTCCCTTTGTAAAGCCACTAACATCTACAGGACAGCTCAAACTGAGGTCTAATAGGAAGACATGATCACCCTCTAGGGATGATCCCCCAGCGTAAAGACAGACAAGGACTGTGTACCCCATGCAAGGGTTCCTATAGAAACCTAGTCGACTTGCAGGGTGGTGATGGCGAACATCTTTAGTTCCAGAACTCAGGAGGCAGAGGCAGGTGGATCTCTGTGTGTTCGAAGCTGAGTGTTTTGTTCTTGGAGTCTTCAGCTAGAACAGGGCTCCTTCGTTCAACGACTTCCGTTCTCTCCCGCGTGTTCAGTGGAGACCGGCAGTGAAGAGTGTAAATGGAATTCCCCTCTCAGAGCTGACGTGCGCACGAAATGCTTCCCACCTAGCTCTCCATGGCAAGTCCTCTGTGCTACAAAAGCAGCTATATTGTACCCTTCCTGGAGAAAGTAATTCAGTACACAATGAAAAGTAGGAGCGGGAGCGAGGGCCGACGGGATATGATTCCTACGATAGGAGATGTGGGAGAGGCCGGACTTTCCGTCCTCTGGCTGCCTCCTGAGTTTCCTTTTCTATTTGGATCAAATATTTACCCCATCAATCACATTTTCACATACCTGCTAGAATACCTGACTAAGATGTATAACCCGGTGATAAGCTATTGAGGACAGAAACTTAAGTTCATAGTTGTCCTTTATGCTACTACAGAAGAGAAGTATAGTAGCATCCCCAAGGTAAAGAGAGGCAGATTTGCCATGACGCCACGTCACACCAGACACGTCTTCCTGGGCACACCCTTTCCCGGGATACCTCATGGCTTCAACAGAGAGGCCTCATACGCCACTGGACACCACTGACTTCTTCAGAGCAGACCGTCCTACTGTGTTTCTCACACTGGGCCTGTGCCAATACCGGGAGCAGCAGCTGCAGCCCAGAGTCAGGCTCATAAGGAAACACTGACTTCAGGTTTAAAAAAAAAAAAAATTGGTCTATTGGCCCTAAGTCTAGTTTTTGGTTTGCTCGGATCATTACTAACTAACTTAATTTTCTCTTCTGTATATACTAATGCTTCTTGCATGGGTGGGTAAGTATTTCTTTCAGATCTGGCTTCTTTCCTCTTCCCGTCCTGGAAGACCATGTGATCTAGGACAAGGTATTTCATCTCTGTGAAAATGAGTTCAGTGGCAGCTTATTGAGTTGGTTTTAAGATTAAGGCAACATTCTAGACATTCACTGAGAGGCGACTGTTTTTCTTGTCTTAGTAGTGTATAAAGTTACATACTTTACATATATCAGATAAATAGAAATTCATCTGATCTGCATCAATTTCATACATAACTAAAATATTTTTTTTCTCAGCTTTCAAATCAAGGAAGATGTAACTTGTGCCATGCTGGGTTTTAGAAAGGCTTTATTTTGTTGCTCATGGTTTTTCTCTTTCCCTCAAATGCTTTGCTATTTGATCTGCAAGGTCAGAGTTATATTCTTTGAAAGGTGTTAACACTGAAAAATACTTTTCCAGCTTATAAGCTTACTGTCATTTACAAAGCTTTCAGAAGCACACACTTCTTTCTGTTCTCAGCCTGGCAGGGGGCCGGATATTGTCGGTGCTAAAGATGCAGCTGATCAAAGGCCACAACAGTGGAGATCCTTTCTACAAAGCTGTAGAGGAAGTTGTTCGGGATTTGGATCTGAGGATTAAAAATATTATCAGTTCTCAAGAAGGTGTAGCCGTCAGCACCACCGGCATCAGTCCTGCAGCGGTAACGGATTTATTCTTCATTGTCCTTCTGTATGAAACATGATCTCTTCTATTCACTGCGGAAATTGTTTGCCGCCGCTACTCAAGTCAGAAGAATGCATTTTCTCTGTTTTAAGATGATGCCATCAAATTTGATTTTCTCAATAGGATTATGTTCAACTTAGGTAAATCAAAACATCTTTAGAGCAAAGGTGTTTGTTGAAATGAGGCGTTGGATAATCTCCAGTCTATCTTTCAGCACTGGATACTTAAGGTGCTTAGGGCTACTTTTCAATAATAATTTTTATAATATCATTATTTTTCTATTTACTTTGATGTGAAATAATAGTCTGGTTTTGACCGCAATGCTCATCTCTCTGCAGGACAGCAGCGGTCCTATTAGAACAGGTTTTTCCTTCAGAAGTTTACTTTCCATTCATAGAGCTATATAATTGTTATTACTAACTACATTTCCAATTGATTACAATTCAGCCTTCCACAAGCTTGGGAATCTTCTAATTATACAACATATACTTCTTCCTTGGCTTTCTTGCATAGTCAGTTTTAATGGATCATTACTACAGAAATGAACTACTATGATTTTAAATGCAGAACGGAATTTTAGACTATTATGTTGGGTCTATCTTTTTCTTTTTTCTCTTTCTTTTGTTTTTATTTGAGATGAAGTCTTTCTGTGTCGTCCAGGTTGGTTTGGAAGTCACGATGTAGCCCAGACTGGTCTCAAACTCCTATCGTAGCATTGTGAATGCTGGAATTACAGTGTGAACCATTGTGCCTATCTACATTGTGGTATTTATTCGGTTAACAAAAGGCCCTTTTCATTAGGTGTCCCCATGGCAGGCCGTGCATGAAGAAATTCTTCTGCTTTTGCTGTTTATTCATTCTTTCATCCACGGGCCTTGGTGGTCATTTTTATCTATTTTACCACAAAAATGCATGTTCTTAGATTTACTTCAAAGGCTTCATGGGGAAGATTCTGGGATGCTACTCCAATTATTTCATGTGCATGCCAACATTTTGAGTAACTAGCTTGGCACAAAACACAAGAAAGCTATCGCTGCAAGTGTAAGCCAGGAACCACTGCCATCTGAGATCACTCGGAGTACCAGTTTCTCATCTGCAGGCAAACAAAATCCTGACGCAAACCACCTGTTCCCAGTCTTACGTTTTCCACTAAATCACGGACTTTGAAAACATCATCAAATAACACTCAGCGAAGGTACTATTAGCCTGTAGCCCTCTCTGATACTGATGTAAACCTGTGGTGAGTACTAGGTCAGCGTAGGCTCTGGGTTTTAGTTTGAGTGCAGCTGTGCGTTACAGTTTGTCTGGTAGCCTTAGCTGGCAGAGACGGAGAGGCCAAAGCCGTGTTGGTAAGTGCTGAGGCAGCTGTGTTACAGTTTGTCTGGTAGCCTTAGCTGGCAGAGACGGAGAGAGGCCAAAGCCGTGTTGGTAAGTGCTGAGGCAGCTGTGTTACAGTTTGTCTGGTAGCCTTAGCTGGCAGAGAGGGAGAGAGGCCAAAGCCGTGTTGGTAAGTGCTGAGGCAGCTGGCACAATCCACCGAAGCCCTGAAAGAGTAGCTCTGATGTGTAGGACAGTGTCCCTCACCTCAGTGGACAAGGCGCTGCCATTGCTCTTTGGCAAGTGAGAACATCTTGGGTGTAGGGAAGCTGAGTATTTCTCAGAGTCCCGTACTACATAATTTGTAGGGTATTTCTAGCCCAAGAATTCCCGGGGGTTGATATCCATGTGTCTCTGTATATGACACGGTACCATGCATTGCCACCTCCTCCTTTATTCTGTAATTACTCCTTTCCCGGCTCTCCCTTTTAATCTGTTTCAGCACTGTTAAGTTCAGACCATTTCATTTCAAAACTAAGTTATTGTAATCTTTTAATTTGCTGTAGCTGTGTCCATATTTGACAAATTTTACCCTAAAATATATTTTACACATTGCTGTTGTTGATTTTTCTAAAGTCTAACTAAATAAGATTATTGTATTTACTTGCTTAATAAAGCAGACTGCCCTATAACTTCCATGCATAGATGCGTAGTTTCTTCACACTCCCTTGAACTCTTCCTTCTGACCAAGGTGCCTGGACCTGTCCTAGCCCCTGGTCTCCACAGCTCCTTCCTCTCTGTGAGCTGTCCTAGTCCCTGGTCTCCACAGCTCCTTCCTCTCTGTGAGCTGTCCTAGCCCCTGGTCTCCGCAGCTCCTTCCTCTCTGTGAGCTGTCCTAGCCCCTGGTCTCCGCAGCTCCTTCCTCTCTGTGAGCTGTCCTAGCCCCTGGTCTCCGCAGCTCCTTCCTCTCTGTGAGCTGTCCTAGCCCCTGGTCTCCGCTGCTCCTTCCTCTCTGTGACTCCTCTTAGCTCCATTCTCTCCACAGCTTTCTCACCATGATGAGTTGGGTGTTTCTACCACACTGTGCGTGTGTGTACTGGAAATATCACTTCACTCTGTAACGTAACTTTTTGCTGACTTATTTGTCTTATCAAGCAGGCCATGATTTCTCTGAAGGTAGTGCTTTTCACCTTAGAAGCCTTAGTTTCTTAAAATAATGCTTAGAACATAGGGTAATCATGACTTTTCATTTGATTAAGCCTTTCGTTTTGCAATTTTGAGATAGGGTCTAATTATAACCAGGCCGATCTTAAACTCATGTAACTGAACTAGTCTCACACTCATGCTCCTGCCACCCCATCCCCGTGCTGGGGAAACAGGCCTGCACCACATCTGACTCTTGATCAGAGCCTAAGTTCATGGAGGTTTGCTTTGGATTGCCAGAGCCCTGCCCTTTTGTACAAGAGAAAAAACACACAGATATTAAAAGATAAGTCGTGGGGTTGAGGCTAACTAGATAGCGATTAGATTTTTCTGTCTTAAGCCTAATGTTATTCACATCAGAAACAAATGTCATCCTTTGACGATATTCTTATATGTCTGAAAATTGGTAAAATTGATTATAGTGTGGGTTAAAGGAGAAATGTCTAGATAGCTTATATCTATAGCTGATTTTCTGTGATTTAAAGCAATAAAGAAAGAAAAATGACATTTGAAATGGAAATTCATGACTGATTCACCTAGATGAGGTGATTATTATAATTTAAAATTAATTTTTGTTCTAGCCAAAATCTTTTGCCATAAACCATGACACTGCATACTGCGGCAGAGATGCTGTGAAAATTTTGCTGGTTCTTTTGGATGAAGACGCGGCCAGTGCTCCAACCAGAAACAGAGCAGAACTTTTATATAACGACGAGAGCGCAGTGCCACACAGCGGGGCTTCTTTTCTCACGCTCTTCAGGTGTGTGGTGTGGCAGCTGTACGTGTGTGTGTGTGTGTGTGTGTGTGTGTGTGTGTGTGTATGCACACATACCTTGCTGATTATCAGGAATTTCTACCTATGATAGACTTGGAAGCAGCTGGACAATATGGAAAAAGCAAACAAAAAATAAAGGAAAATTGGACATTTCACTGTAGCACAGTTATATTTATAATGTAGCACTTAGAGGTGTGGCAGGTGATTTGGGTTCTAAGTGTTTTGCTGTAAAAATACTTGTTTTGGTATGCGTCAGGAACCTTGTTAAACCGCAGTCCTTCAAGCGGTTCCTTTAATAGTGTCCGCACCGTCTAAGTGGAGAATTGAGACTTCAGAGCATGTCATGATATTCCCCAGAGAGCTCAGTTAACAAGTAGCCAAGGTTTCCTCTCCCAGCCTTGAAGTCTTTCTTTGTGGACCACTGTTCTGCATAAGAATAGGACGGACGTGCACACCGTATTCATAGCAGAATCAGCATCTGTTGGGTCCTTGCGCATTGCAAAGGAAAGGATTTGTGTAGTAATAAGGGCGACGCGGCTGCATTCCCAGCACCCCAGCCGCCTGCTCGGCTAGCTTATGCCAGAAATAACAACACACAAACTGTATTCATTTAATCACTGCTTGGCCCATTAGCTTTAGCCCTTACTGGCTAATTCTGATATCCCGATCAACCCATCTCTAATAAACTGTAGCACCGGTCTTACCGGGAAAGATTCTAGCCTATGTCCTTCCTGGGTTGGAGCTTCATCCGTGTGTCTGCCCAGGAGAGCGGAGCATGGCGTCTCTCTGAGGCGTCTGCTCCCGAGAGAAGAGCTGTCGAGTCTGAGCTCACTTCCTCTTCCTCTCAGCACTCCATTCTGTTTACTCCACCTACCTATGTTCTAACCAATAAAATGGGCCAAGGCAGTTCCTTTATTAGCCAATGACCTTCCTCCATCAGATTTGCTAGGTGCGTGTTGGAGTTGTACACAGACCTTGATGCTGCCTTGCTCTTGCTGCAGCAGCTGTAATAAATACCATCCATAGACTGCTACCATTGCTGTTAACCCACAGAAACCTAGTGTAAAGTGAGAAGCGCAGATGCGGCATAGATGGGCTCTGTTAACTCTGACAGTGTTGTTTTCCCTAGATGACCTTTCTGTAGTGTGCGTCCGTTAGTGGTCGCTCGTTGTCCCTTTCCTACCAGGTGTTTGTCCTACATCGTCTCCTGGAATCTTTATCACGATTACAGCTTTTTTTTTCCTTGTAGATGTTTATGGGAGTAGAGAGAACACTAATTTAAAAGCTACTCTGGTTTATGAGTGTCATAGTTCATTTTAGTTACTACCAAAAGATGTCTTAGACTGGGTGATTGATAAATAAATTCATTTCTTATAGTTCTGGAGCCTAAAAATTTAAGATCACAGTGTCAGCAGATTGACTGCTGTTTGTAGGCAGAGGCCTGCCTGTTCCTCATGAGTTGCACCTGCTCATGCTTCTTACTGTGGTAGAAAATTTGAAAGGACAGCAGTGGCCAAACAGGGTCTCAAGCTCTTGTATAAGGACACTAGCCTGAACACCTTCTAAAGGCCTTCCCTCTTAATATTGTTTCATTGGCAATTAAATATCAATATAATTTTGAAAGGACAGAATCATTCAAGCTCTATTAATTCGTGTCTTTTTTTATTTCTTATATAGGTCTCCCACACAAGTAGATGATACATCAATTAAACCCCTCAGAGAGCGAATCCGTAAGTCAGTACAAGCAGAAAAAGTTAAGGTATAATAAAGTTTAATCATAAAATGGTAAATATTGTTTTATTTTGGAAGAAATAAATATGCAGACCTGGGTCGGATATTGTAAATATGCAATTCGTGTAACACAATAAGAAGGAAGTGAAAAATAAGCCATGACAATGACAGTTGGTATAGAAAAGCATTGTTTTCACATAATCTTGACCTATCTGTAGCTTTTTAATTTACTGGAGTAAATGAAAGAAAGGCATACGCAGTCGCAAATGTTACGCCATTGTCTATGGCACGAGTGAGAGGAAAAGTAAGGAAGCTGTAGGATAGAAACCAATAAATAGTAGTTTATTTTTAAAGATTTTTTTTTTATAGGAAGAGAGTAAAGAAACTTGATATGTCACTTACAAATAGAAAACTATCTGAGCTGGGTGTCCTGGGCGTCTCCATGATCCCGGCAGCCTTACACTCTGGTGTCTAAGGCAAGGAGGATCTCAAGTTCTGGGCCAGCCTGGGTGCATGGTGAGATCATGTCTTAAGCAAGCATATAGGCAGAAAACCCCTCAATGTAGTCTACTCCCTCCATTCCAAGATCAGATAGAACTCTTATGCTTTTTGTATTTTGATATGTATTTCGTGGTTAATCATTTTTTTCCTCACCTGTACCTGGCCTTCTTGCTGTAAGAACATGCTACCTTGTAACTGTAGTGTTCTGAGTTGGATCTGTCACCGAGGGCTTTGGAAGTTCTCTCTGTGGTGCCTGAAGAGGGCCTCTAACAGGAGACATGGTCACACTGGTTCTCAACAACATGGAATGGGAATCAAAAGCTTTGCTTACATTGTGTATTAAAAGTAAATGAAGTAATTGTATAAGAAAATTTCTGTTCTTGCTACACATGAAATTGAGAAAGGCATACTATCCTAAACAGCATAGTTACTGTCTTTTTATTGGTGTTTCCTATAGGTGATGCGCTAATGGGTACAGGTGACATGTAGGTGCCACCACCCTCTGACCTACATCGTCTTGCCATACTTTTTATAACTTGTTTGTCTGAGGAAGGGGATCAGAGAGTGTCACTATGTGGCCCAGGCTGGATGGAACGCTATACTACCTCAGTCTACAGAATACTAATTAGAAGCGTACACCATTGCATTTATTCCTCGTTATAACTTTATAAACACGTTTCTAAGTCTTTGTGAGCAGTAGAAAGAGTTGCCGGAAATCTTAAGTGACCGGAAGACTTGTGGTGAGCTGATACAGCCGAAGTTGTGTTCCCAGGGACCACAGGTGCCCAGTGAGAAGGGAGTCTTGCCACGGTCAGCTCCCGGGGACCGCGGGTGCCCAGTGAGGAGGGAGTCTTGCCACCATCAGCTCCCGGGGACCGCGGGTGCCCAGTGAGGAGGGAGTCTTGCCAACGGTCAGCTCCCGGGGACCGCGGGTGCCCAGTGAGGAGGGAGTCTTGCCAACGGTCAGCTCCCGGGAACCGCGGGTGACCAGTGAGGAGGGGCTTGTCACTCTCAGCTCCCGGGACCACAGGTGCCCAGTGAAGGGAGGCTTGTCACTCTTTTCTAGTTTCTGTCAAAAATAGCTTTCCAGCCGTGTGCATTTTTACACCTTTTTTTCTCCCCAGCTTCTCACTTCTTTGTGATTAACAGGCTGTAGTTGTCTAGTTCTTCAGTGAAAAATATGGAACAAAATTTTTCTAATATGGGAATGGCTTTCATTAGTTTTAAAGATAATTTATCGCTCAAAATGAAATTGGCTTTTATGAAGCAGCTGGAAAGGTGGCCATTCCCGTATCTCTCAAGCTACGGTCAGTGATTTTATTGCTGTCACCTTTGCAAACATCTGAGTGAATTAGAACACTAGTCCCTGGTTATATGGCATAAAATGTAATTACTAAATATAATATATAATTACATTTTAATCAGTAAATACTCTTAGTAATATCCAGCATAATGTAAATATAATTTGAAGTGTTAAAAGGCCGTGAGGTGACTTCTAATGGTTTGGGGAATTCTCCGCATCATCATCAATGGTTATGGACTAAGTGCGATTGATGATGTATCCGCATTTTATGTATAGACCAGGCAGGAATCCTGGAATGTGCTCCTGCTCCTGGGATAGCTCAGCAGTCTCACTGCAGAATGCACTTCCAGACTGCGTGTTTTCCCGTCCTAGTTCATAGGCTGACTTTCCTTCTTCCTTCCCCGCCTCGCCCTCCAGTGTCTCCACGCACGTGTAACCCAGGCTGACCTTCAGCTTCCGAGCCTCCTGCTTTAGTCAGAGTTAGGGCTACAGCTGGACGTCGCCATGCCCTCTCATTATCAACTTTATCTGTCTGATAACTTTTCTTCATTTATGAGAAAGTCGGGCTTTCATTTCTTATCTCTGAGGTTAAATGCAAGTGTATAATGTGAAATTTTCACCATTAAGACTCTTTGTTAAGTCTTTCTAGAATGGTACAGTTAAAAACTCTTTCTGGTTTCCCCAAATATTTGTTTTAACTAAGAAATAATGTCTTCCCATGTTGTTTGTGCTCCCCTCGCTTAACATTTGCTATTTCCGTCTCTTTGAACATCTCCATTCCCATTTTTGCCTTAGTATTTCTCCTCCCACCACGGTCTTTAATCACACGCGCTACTTTTCTTTTGGATTTCTTTTTAAAAATACAATATAGAACTCCCATTTTTTATGGTTGTGTGTATGTATTCAGTTATCATAACATTCACTCCAAAGCCGCCCAAAGGAATGTATTACAAGACCTCTAGAATATAAAATTGAATTTTATAACTGTTATAAAATATAAAACATATGGATAAAGCTAGGTATTGCTAACAAGCACTAAGAGACTAGCCGTAGTAACAAGTGAGTTCCAAAACTGTAACAAATCTAGACAGAAGTTCCCAGTGAGTGCTGTTATTTGTAAGAACCGCCTTTATAGTATGTGTCAGTTACTAGGGAGCGTGTCTATAACTAAATGGAAAATAAGACAAAATATAACTGCATTTTTTTCTTTGTGTTACCAGATGAGGCAGACCTTAATTAGATCACAGTTTGCTTGTACGTATAAAGATGACTGCTCGATGGGCAAGAATAAATGGAACGGTAATTCATCATCAGAGCCAGCTCATGCTCTGCGCTTGGAAAATGATGTTTCTGGTAATTAACCTTGTTTGAATAATTAGACAACCAATTATTTTCACAAATACTAGGAAATGTAAAGACTTGTTTTTAAGGCCTGTATTTGTTTAAGAAATTGAATCTAAGTACAAATTTATGGATAGGAATAGGATATGATTTAACCTAACTAACTGGATTTAAAAAATAATTTAAAGTATTTACCTGTTGTATTTTTACATAGATATTCATTGTTTGGGGTGAGATGTGGCATAGTAAAAAGACAATATAGTTATTTCTTGACATTTGATTGGGTGGGATTATTATACATGTCTTTAGATGCTCTAGCCATTTTAATGATTATTTTATATGTCTCGTGATTTGTAATACTAAGTATTATATGATTCCTTTCCCCTTGTCATTTTAAGGTGCCCTTTCTTCTGTTGGAAGAATTGAAACAAGTTCTGAAAGTGTGCATCAGGACAGAAGTAAAGATGGCAAAAAACCTAGAAAACCTACAGAAAATAAAATACCCAAAAGGAAGCAGGTGGATCTAGACAGCGACAGTGTCCCCTGTGATAATGGAAATGAACCGTACCAACATAAACTTGTTAAGTTCCCGAAAGTGCCCAGTGACTCACACAGTAAGGCTGGCGGCAAACCAGCCCACGGAGCAAAAGGCAGTAGGTGCATTGCCAAGGTCAAACTGATTCCTGGCCAGACCAAGTTAACTCAGTTTTTTAGGCTGTGATTTTTGTCATCTGTGTGCTTTAGATTTGTGTACAGAAGACCATTCACCAAAGCCATGAGCTAACTTTTAAATATCGCGATGTAAATTCTGATGCTTTATTATTTTGATAGATGTATGAGAGGCGCACATGTTAACCGCTGTCCAAAAATACCAGCACGTCAGGATTATGCAGGAATTCCATAAAGTTTAATGCACAAGCCAAAGCATGTCATGTAGGTCATTACGTCTTCACTATTTCTAAACAGACATTTAGGATGACACACAGGTCATATCAACACTAAGGGCTTTTCTCTCCCCTTGCAATGAATTGCGTTCTTCTGGAAGGACGGCGTGGACCAGCAGGACTCAGACTTGCCAGCAGGGCCGGTAGACTCTCCCCAGCATACACCTGAGCACTGAGAGGGAACAAATGACAGCGCAGTTACCACACAGAAGGAAGGAAAGTTGTGGAGCTGTTTTAATATGTTCGGAATAAATCAAACCACAATTATGACTTTTAGGAATTTCCCATTTTGACAGGGTCACCTGAACCCGTGTTCCTACTACACTTTGATATGGTCAGATCCAAGTCAGTTAAGCTCAGACCGCTTTTTATAGAATTAAAATGTAGGAATTGAAGTTTTAAAAAGCTACTCACTGTCAAAATCTCTCCTTCCTATGGGAAATTTAGCTGAGTTTTCTTCATCCCCAATTTCTCTCTTTTCTTGTGTTGACTCAGAATTCTGAACTCCATTCTCAGCTGGAAAAGCTACTGATCCTTTCAGAGCAAGATAAGGTTTTACAGCCAGATTCAGTGGTAGACCATGACTTAGGAGATTCTGTTTGGAGCCTGGGTTCTGTAAAGAGAAGGTTGGTTTGTGTTCCAGCTGTCGTCTTGAGCACAGACAAGCTAAAGTACCGTTGCCCAGCCTGCGGATCAGTTCTAAGATGCTCTACACTGTTTTCCACTTCTAAAATATCCTCGATACAAGAAACACAGTTTTTGATAAGATGGGGAGGTACCTGGTATGTGTGAAATGGTACTAGTTATCTGAACGCATACTGTGACTCTGTCGGCAGTATTCCCATTTATAAAATTAAAACACCAAGTTTACCTCTAGGTGATTTATGATATAAAAGTCATTTTCCTTCCTGTGGTAATAAAATCAGACTGCATGGACTTACCTTTGAATTCTTGTTCTCCTCGTCGCTCAAGAAGCCGCTGTCGTCGTTTTTATATTGTTCCAGAGAGGGAGCCACAAGCGATCTTTCTGCGGCGTCTTCCTTCTGGAAGGCTTTCCCCATCCTAAATGTATTAAATACCATGTCGTCTTCTAAATTTCTTATGGACTTGGAAGCTGAAAGTAAAATACCTTGAGAAAACAGAGACACAGTCAGCATTAATATGTAGGAAGAGAGACTCATTTTTGCCATCCTTAGTGTGATGCTTGCATAAAGCGAAGCAATAATGTGTAAAATGAAAAATTCCGCACGCTGACAGTGGCTGATTCCCTGCTTTTATATGTTTTCTGCTTGAATAGAAAACACTTGAAGGACTTATCTTTTAATCATTTGGAAGTGACTCATTGTGGAGGGCCTAGCCTTTTGTAAAGCTGCTAATGCCTGATTGCTTGGGTTTTAGTGCCCTGTTGTTTATATTGTGTGTGAATTTTCTCAGAATCTGATTAAGGCCTTTGGTAGACGGCTTTCTGTTGAGTAGATTATAGGCTCTCGAAAGTGGGTTGTTATTAAGGAAGACCACAGGACACCAGGCTCTTTTAATAAGACTGTTTCCTTCTTTGTGGTTTCCGATTAAGCTATTAAAACACAAGTTACTTCATTCACGGATGATAAGGATAAAGTTTTATGCTCTTTTAATCCTTCTTAAATAGAAGTTATCTCCAGAAAAGAATTTTATTTTATAAATACTTGATATGATCTTTTGTGATCTAAAGTACATACACTTGTCAGTATTAACAAAATAAACAAACCCAAAACCTCTTCACTTCATCCAAAACTCATCTGTCAGGTGTTTCATCTCAGTTCCAAGAGGACAATAAATATTTATTAGTGAATTTAGTAACTAAACGATAAAAAGTCTGTGAAAAAATATTGATGGCTTCCATAGAGCTTAATTTTAGAAGCTTTATGCTTTTGCTTTGTTTCTTATTTATTGAGACTGGATCTTGCATTGTAGCCCTGGCTAGATTTAAATCTATGGCAATCCTCCTGCCTCACCCTACCAAAGTCTGGGATTGCAGGTAGGTGCTATGCTACCACAGTGAGCTTAGAAATTGTTTCTTTTAATCACACGCTTCAGACTTAATTTGTAAGATTTTAGTACATTCTCATGCAAGTCTGTGTGTGTGCGTGTGTGTGTGTAGTCTCTAGGCCATAGTATATGTCTGTGTTGGGTTTTAGAAATGCTTTTGTTTAACAGGGCACAAGAACCTGTTGCCCCGTGTTTGACCCTGACAGTACTTGAGTATCTCCTTACGCTTTGGGGCTTTTCTCTTAGCTGTTGTTCTATGTGTCCTCTCCCCTCCTCCTGAGCTTTGAACCTGGGGTTGCATGTGCTGGCTACATGCTCTGTTCACTGAGCGGTATCTCTAACCCTTCTAGTTTTCGTTCTTTAGGTGGTGTGGCCCTGTTTGCCAGCGGGGCCTTGAACTCACTCTGGAGTCGAGGCAGGCCTTGAATTGTCAATCCTTCTTAGCATTCAGAGCTGCTAGAAGGGCTGCCCGACTTTGCTGTCTTTTGCTAATTGATTATGAGCACCCTGTGTACACTATTCTGGACATTATTTGTTAGATATGCATGTTGGAAATATTTTTCTTGGTTTGGGTCTTGTTATTTCAACTTCTTTGTGGTGTGTTTTGGTGACCTCGACTGCTTAATATTAATATATAAATTTTTCTTCATATTTACTTATTCTTAATATGTGCTTTCTCAAGACATTTTTTCTAACTCTGAGATTATTAATGTATTTCCATATGTTGTATTTTTAAACTTAAATATTTTTATTTTCACATTTGTCATTTATTAATTAATTCTAAATTATTTAGAATGTTGCAAATGGTAGTGTATTTAGGCTTTTGAGTTTCCGGTGTCTACATGTTTCCTGGGCCATTATGCATCCTCTTCCTGTTGATCTGCGGCTTACCTGTGCAGTGTGCCAGGCTTCCTAGAACGTGTGGGTCCTTTTCTGAAGTCTTCGCTCTGCTGTCACATCGACAGACTTATCAATTTATATTTTAATGTTGAAGTGGGTGAAGCCTCCCAGCCATTTCATCTGCTGTTGACTTTCGTGAAGCAGCTCCTTGGCTATTCTTGGACAGTTCTTCGTTCCGAAGCACAGGGATTCCTTATAGACTGTTTATGAAGACACACTAGCCCAAACCTCCAGCTAGTGTTGAAAGGGAGGACACAGACATCTGCATAGTAATCGTTTTACAGAGCATAGTGACGCTTTGCCCTTGAGCACGACCAAGGTCTCCTGTGGACTGTCGAAAGGGTAGGAGATTCCCTTCTGTTTTTGCCTTACTGACATTTTTTTTTATCAGAAATTGCTGGTTTTTATTGAATGCTTAGTATTCTGTGTATTTTGGAAATGATCGTATAATTTTTTTCTTTAGTCTTTAGTGGGCTAATAGATTTTCTCTAGTACTAAAATTTTCATGTGCTGGAAAATATTCAACCTAGAAATATTTCATTTGGTTATTTTAAATTTATTATCATGAATGAGATCTATAAGTTCTCTTTAATACTGAATTTGTCTGAGTTTGGCATTAGATTGTAATAATTTCATAAAATGTAGGAAGGGAAAGTCTTGGGCTGGAGAGATGGCTCAGAGGTTAAGAGCATTGCCTGCTCTTCCAAAGGTCCTGAATTCAATTCCCAGCAACCACATGGTGGCTCACGGCCATCTGTAATGAGATCTGGTGCCCTCTTCTGGCCTGCAGATGTACACACAGACAGAATATTGTATACATAATAAATAAATAAATGAATAAATAGAAAATGCGTGTCTATGTCAATCGCCTTTTTAAAAAAAAGAAGAAGAAGGGAAAGTCTTTTCCTTTACTGTACACTATTTGGGTGTGGTTTTCCCATAGTGGAATTTAAAATCGTTTTTGTTCTGAAAAGCTAGAAAGAGGTATTCAACCTCTCTGTTCTTTGTTTTAAGAATTTATTGTCTATGATGTGTGCAAAGTATATTTTATCAGGTAGACATAATTAATGTTCAGTCACCCGGGGCTATTAAAATTATAATAGGTAAGTGTTTTCTGGGTGTTATATAAACAAAAATCTCTCCTTTCTTAGAGAGTGCTTATCGGTTTTTTGCTGCTGGTTTATTTACTTTTAATCTTAATGCTGTTACCTGTGGCCTGCTTTGTTTTCCAGACCTAAAACCTGCTTGGAGGTGTGTGCATGATCCATAGAAGTGCTTATTAATACTAACTTTTTCTTCTGAGCTGCTGTTGGAGTATGATAAGTATTAATAATTATGTATTTTGTTTTAAGTTTCCACTGGCTGAATTGTTTTGGCTAGGTCTCCTCTAAGATTTGAGCCAAATCCAAACCATTCTGACAGTTTAAAAAATTAGTTAGTGTTTTCCTTTATTTTGCTTAAACTGTTTTAGCCTCTGAGCAATATGAGGTTTTCTCATAGCCATTTAATGACAGAGATAGTTTCCAGTTCTTAATGATAACTCTTTTCACATCAGCCACTCTGATGTGCAGTGGAGCATGGCAGATTTCTTTTTTATTGATGCTGAAAATTTAGTTCCCCAAGCAGTAGAAAGCAACTTTGAAGAAGAAAAAACTATTGCCAGATGGAATTGTGTGGTTCAGGAAACCTGGGTAAGTACTAGGTTCATACCAAACGCAGCTTCATTTTCTGAAGGACTACTATGAATACTGTCTTTGTTTGTAAATCATTTTATTATTAATCTTTCTTCCAGTTAGCGTACTGTTGCTATGTGACGAGAATAAATTTGCCGAGAATCTTGTCAGGTGGGCACCGGTTTACTAAGAATGAAGAATTTCTTGCTGATTAAATTTCTCAGTGTAAGCACCAAGGTTGTTTCAGAACTTCCGTGTGTAGAAAAACAGTGCTTTAGGAAAAATTCTTTCTTGTTGAACTTGAGTCAGTAAAAATAAGTAAATATAAAAATAATTACTGTGGATGTTCAAATAGACAGAGAAACATTAAACTCCTAAAAGTTGTTCATCCCAGAAGAAATCCACACACAGGTCTACTGCGAACGGAGTCTTGAAATGTAACACATCTGTACCAAGAGGACCCACATCTGAGTCAGCCCAGGATGCTTTAGGCTGATGGGAGCTTCTCTTGGGAGCCCTCTATTGGGTCTGCCGAGAATTCGGGCCAAGGCCTTAAATTCACCAGCAGGTTTAATTTGAAAAGACATTTTTGTTTGTTTTCAGTTGTTTCTGAACAAAACACTCAGTTGTTTTCTTTGCTGCAGATGCAGTGAATAGCATGGATATTTCCACCTAGGTTGTATCCCTTGGTTCTTTCTACCTTTTCTGTATGAGATGTTGCCTTTTGTTAACTGAGTTGTAAGAGTTAATTATGAGTATATTGTTTTTTGTGTGTGTGTGTGTGTGACTGTTATCTCTCAGTCTGCCTTTAACTTAGTTGAATTTTTGTGAGCATAAAAGCTTCCTTTTGAGATATTTTGATTGAGGGAGCCATTATGGGACTAGCAAGAAACCTGGCACTAGATAATTTCCCAGGAATCCACAAGGATGACCCCAATTAAGACCTTAAGCAATAAAGGAGGGGGTGTCCAAACTGGCTTTGCCCTATAGTCAGACTGATGAATATCTTAAATATCACTATAGAACCTTCATCCAGCAACTGATGGAAACAGAGGCAGAGACCCACGTTGGAGCACTGGACTGAGCTCCCAAAGTCCAGTTGAAGAGTGGGAGGAGTGAGAACATGAGCAAAGAGGTCAAGACCATGATGGGGACACCCACTGAAACAGCTTTTCTGAGCTAATGGGAGCTCACTGACTCCAGCTGGACAGGGAAGAAACAAGCATAGGACCAAACTAGTCCCTCTGAATGTGGGTGACAGTTGTATGGCTGGGGCAGACTGTGGGGTCACTGGCAGTGGGACCAGGATTTATCCCTGCTGCTTGTACTGGCTTTTTGGAATCCATTCTCTTTGGAGAGATACCTTGCTCATCCTAGATATAGTAGGGAGGGCCTTGGACCTTCCCCAAAGCAAAGTGCCTGACCCTCTCTGAGGAGTGGATGGGGAGTGGGATGGGGGGTAAGTGGAAGGGATGGGAGGTGGAGAGGGAGTAGGAACTGATATTGGTATGCAAAATGACAAAAGATAATTGTTTTCTTTTCAAAAAAGAAATTTAAAAAGTTTCCTTTTGATTAGATACAGTTTATCAAATTAAGAATTGTTATTGCTTTCATTTTTAAGAAATATTTGCTTATTTCTAACACACGAAGATGTTTTCTTACATTGCTGGAAGCTTTTTTATCTTACATTTAACTATCACCTTTCATATTAATCCTTGCATTTTTAAATGTTAGGAGCTGGTTCTCTGTCCTTGGTTCTGCGCACGGAGGGCCAGCTGGGTCAGCAGATCAGCTGACAACCGTCTTCTTCCTCTAACTGCTTCACTTTGATGTGCGTGTCGAAAATTAAACTCCTGGCAGTACAGAGTTGTTCGGGACTTCCTATCTTGTTTGCTTATTGGCTGATGTATTTATTAAAATTTTACTGTTGTATCATCTTATGTGTCCTTGACACTTGCTAAGAGAGCAGATTTTGAAGGTTCTGGAATAGCTTTGCCCTGTATCAGCTTGTCTTGATAATAATATTGAAGTTGATTGGGCAGTTTGTTTCATTTTCATGATTGCTAGATATGCTAAGCTTTGTTTTTTAAATCATAGATTATGCTTTGGAATCACACTGGAAGTAAATTTGAAGTCAATAATATTAAAATCATGTGGTTTACGAAAGTAACCATAAAAAATTAGAGAATAGTTTGGATTGAAGATAAATATGACATAATTTGTGGAACCAGCTGATGTGCTTAAAAGGAAACATATGCTTTAAAATGTGCATTTTCTAAAATAAAAAGCAAAAACCCAGTTTACACCTTGAGCTCTGATCTTAATGAATACAAAAAAGAATCAGAAATAAATTTAAAAAATTAAAATTACATAAATAAAAAGTAAATTAATTCATAAAATGAAGCAAATGAAGGACAAGAAATAAGAGAGCAAAGAGATGGCTCCAGTGGTAAAGTGCTTGCTGCAGCAGCATGAGGACCCGAGTTCAACTCGGCACCCAGTGAGAGTTGGGCATGGTGACACACCCTGCTAATCCCCGCACCGGGGAAGCCCAGACAGGAAGATCTGCAGGGCTTACTGACCAACCATTGTAGCCAAATAGATGAGTTCTAGGTTCAGGGAGAGACTTCATCTCAAAAGTACTAATAGAAAGAATGTGGAGAGCAACTGTAAAAGTTACTCAACATAGATCTCAGGTCTCCAACACATTCAAGCACATATTGCACGCATGTTGTATATTCCATATGTCTGTATACACCTAAACATGTACACACAAACATATACTCCATGCACACATACACATATTTGTATATAAAATACAAGCACATGTCACATGTTGGGTTGATCGGGATATGAGAATTAGCCTGTAAGGGCTAGAGTTAATGGGCCAAGCAGTGTTTAAAAGAATACAGTGTCCGTGTAATTATTTCGGGGCATAAGCTAGCAGGCGGCTGGGGTGCTGTGGACGCAGCCTCGCCGCTCCTATTACTACAACATGTACACACAAAAGCAGTCATACACACATGCACAAACGTACATGTATATGCTCACATACAAAACGTACACACCACCAATAAAAGGAAATCTTCAATAGTGTTTTTACAAATAATTGAATAATAAATTGGCAAACATCTTTCTGCAGAGGGCTAAGTAATACATGCATCAGGCTTTCTGGGCCACACAGCCATACCTGCTTGCTGTGGGACAATGGTCTGTACCCTGTCACTTGTATTTTAAATAAACGCTGATTAGCCAGTAGTCAGGAAGTAGAAGTGGCAGAAACAACATGAAGCTTAAAAATTCATGGAAACTGAACAACATCTCAATGAAAAATGGGTCAAACAGAAGTAAGAAATTAAAGACTTTCTAGAATTAAATGAAAATGAATATATAGCATTCACAAACTTATGGGACACATTGAAAGTGGTGATAATAAGAAAATTCATATCACTAGCGCCTGCATGAAGAATTTGGGGAAATCTCATTCTAGTGACTGAACAGCAGACCTGAAACTTTAGAACAAAAGGAAACAAGCACACCCAAGATGAGTAGACAGCAAGAAACAAATAAAATAGAAACAATCAATGAAACAAGGAGTTGTTTTTCTTTCAGAAAACAAGAAAAATCCTTATCCAAACTAACTAAAAGACACAGAGAATATCCAAATTAACAAAATCAGAAACAAAATGGGGACAGTAATGACAATGAGGAAATTCAGAGAATCATAAAGACATACTTTAAAAACCTGTACTCTACCAAAGTGGAAAATCTAAAAGAAATGGATATTTTTTATAATAGATATAAATTACTAAAGTTAAAGATCAGACAATTTATATAGACCTATAACCCCTAGTGGAATACAAGTAGTGATTAAAATTCTCCCATTGAGGGAAGAAGAAAAAGACAAGATCTCCTGAGTAAATTGGGAGCATGGGGACTATGGAGAGGGGAGAAGGGAAGGGGAGGGGAGAAAAATATATATCTCAATAAAAACATTCTCCCATTAAAAAATCCAGGACCAGATGGAATTAGGGAAGAATTCTACCAGACTTTTAAAGAAGAGTTAACACCAATATTTATTGTTATTCCACAAAATAGAAACAAAAGAAACATTGCCCAATTCATTTTATAAGATCACAGTTACCCTGACACTCAAACCATATAGACCTAACAGAGAACAAGAATTACAAACCAGTTACCCTTATGAACAAAGATGCAAAAATGCTCAATAAAATCCTTGTAAACTGAATGCAGGAAGACATAAAAAAGATCATCCACAATGATTAAGTAGGCTTTGTCCCAGAGACAGGGATATCCCTGGGAGGGGGAGATAGAATATATTTTATGGGTGAACTGGGGATGGGTGCGGACAGTCAGTAGTATGAGAAAATAATCTATTTTCAATAAAAGGAAAAAAATTAAAGAAGAAGTATTTTTGATTGTGGGAGGAGGATTGGGAAGATACTCAAAGGGGACAATAATTTTGTAAGGAATAAGTTCAGTTATCTATTGTAAAAGATGGCAACTATAGTCCATAACAATGGATATACTTACAAGTTGCCAGGAATATAGATTCTAAGTTTTCTGTTGTAGATTTTCCAATATATCTACTTGTCTTGACCCAAATAAGATTGTCAGAATTTCACTTCCTTTATCTGTGTGTTTCCAATCGGCGTGTGCCACAGAGGACATTCCTATTTGAGAACTGGATGGTGGAAGTAAAGGAAAAAGAAACCTGTAAATCACACATGATGTCACTTGTCTGCTGGCTCATCTCATTGGCCATGTTAGCAGTTGGACCTACTGTTGCTCACTTTCCCTGGAACAGTGTTGAGTTTCTCTGGCTCGTGTGTGTGTGTGTGTGTGTGTGTGTGTGTGTGTGTGTGTGTGTGTGTGTGTGTATTCTGTGTCAGAGGGTTCGACACAGGAAAACCTGATGTGTTTCATTCTGTTCTCAAGAGTTTCAAGTGATGCTGGTACACTCTAATTTTTCTCTCCTGTTTTGCTCCTTGGTTTTAATTCACATCCACCACCCTCAGTTTGCTTAGTCTGTGGATATCAGCATGAGATGGGGTGATCTTAGTAGGGGTATGGGATTAACGACCACAGTTACCGCAGATCAAATCTCTATAGCAAATCGTGTATATGTTTCTGCATATGATTGTGTCTATATGTGTGGTTTAACTTTTCTGCTGGATCCTGACTGACATTTATCTGGTTTTTTTTTTTTTTATAGTCTGGCATAGACTTAGTTACCAGAACCTGAAAAGAATATTATCAGAAAGGAAAAGTATTGACCAGGGGCTGGAGAGATGGCTCAGAGGTTAAGAGCATTGCCTGCTCTTCCAAAGGTCCTGAGTTCAATTCCCAGCAACCACGTGGTGGCTCACAACCATCTGTAATGGGGTCTGGTGCCCTCTTCTGGCCTGCAGGCATACACACAGACAAAATATTGTATACATAATAAATAAATATTTAAAAAGAAAAAAAAGAAAAGTACTGACCAGCCTGTCTTTCTCATACAGCTGTAAGTTCTCAACAAAATATTCCCAAATAGAATCCATTTATATAGAGGTCATATGGCCAGATGATATTTATTTTAGGAATGTATTTTTTAATTTTCAAAAAATTCAAATAAAATCTCTTTAAATAAATGACTTGATGAAGCATTTTCAACGACACCAGTAGATGCTGTTTCCTGATGGGAAGAGATTTAAGGAAGAATGAGAGGGAATCAGAGGAGGAGGCACTAAATAGAGATGCTAATGATACCGAGGAGTGCAGCAAAGTTGAAGTGTAGACAAAAAGGGGTGTGATGCTAAGGGAAGAATTCTGATTAAAAAAGGAAGATGCCGCATGGTGATAATGGTGATAGGGCAGGTGAATTTGTGAGTCAGGTAATAGAAGATTTCATATTCCCCTAACAGTGTAGAATGAGAACGACATTCATCTTGCTTCCCAATCTTAAACATGTGTGTGGTAAAGATCAGTGAAGCGGAATAACTTCTAAACGCACTTGATATTCAGATAGCATCATTTCGCGATTGGAGGAGGGACAAAGAAAACAGCTCTGTAATGGGCATGAAGGTGTGGGAAAACAGGTAACAAAAGTGATGTCTGTATGGAGAGGATATGTCTCAGGAGGATCATGAGTTCTAGGCTGCTGTCAGCTCTACATAGCGAGGTCAATCTGGTCTTGGGTCTCATTACCAGACAGTATGTTGTATTTAGTGTCATGTGAACAGAATTAAGCTAAGCGAAGAACCAGTTGTAAGGAATGAAGCATACTCAGATAGTGGAATTTTAATCTGCTAATTTTGAGAATCCCTTCACACTCGTGTCACAAACCAAGGTTTAAGTAACATGAAATGTTGGTGAAAATGCTTAAGCTTATATTCACGACAGTTTTCTACTTCCTTGGAACGATGATTCTTAAATTTTGTTTTAATTCCTAGCAATTTTGGAGTCATCTGATATCTTGCTTCCAGAAAAACAATCTGATGATAGCGTTCAGCATTGGGTTACCAACAAGGATTGTTCTATGTGTATATGGACTCATAATTCCAGGTTTCTTCATGTCATTTACTGTAAAGCTACATTGAGTCTTCACTGTTATGCATGTTAGGAATCTTGTGGATAGCTTCAGCCCTCAGACATTCCTACTTATTAACTTTTGAACTCTAGTCTCCTAAAACATTTGAAAATGTGGTGGTTTCTTCTATATAGGTTAAATTTTTTTTGTAAGACTGCATTTTTCCCATGTGTGATAGATTGGACAGTGAAAGCATCTGGATGACTGGTATACCTGCTAACCTTTTCACCATTTCCACATTAAGAACTCTTCTCCATCATCATTGGTTTACTTACAATAATTCTTGCTCTTAAAATACCTTCATTTTGTCTAGTCATCCATCCATCCATCCATCCATCCATCCATCCATCCATCCATCCATCCAAATCTGAAATAACCTTTGAGATCCTTTTTCTGTTATTGGGATACCATTCACATTCATTCAATAAAATTTGTTCCATATAAGGATAAGGACTTGAGCTTGTTCTCCAGAATTCTGTAAAAGAGCCAGGCTTAGCAGCATGCACCTATAAATTCTAGTACTGGGTTATGAATATAGGCAGATCCTTGGAGCTCACTGGCCACCCAGCCTCATTAATTGGTGAACTCTAGGCTCAGCAGGAGAACCTGTACCCCAAAGTAAGGTGGAGAACAATTGAGGCAGATATCTTGTGTTGACCCCTGGTGTCTACATATGTGCACTTGTATGTGCACAAACGTGCACCCACATGCATGCACATTCCACCACACAAATATATGCACCCCTACTCCATAAATGCACCATGTACATAAATATATACATATAGACAAAGATCCTTCTCCTTGCAGCTTTGTCTGGGTGCTACAGTAAAATTTCATATTTTTGAGTCTCCACTCTTGTAATATATTATTAAAATTAATTATGTATTTATTAGTTTATAAAAGCTATACTTGTCTGCAGAATCTTGCCATCATGTCTTCATTCTTGCTGTAGCCGTGCCATATGACTTTGTAGCCCTCTTAAGAGCATACTTAAGGCCTAAAATATTACACATGATACTAGGAATAGGGTTATATTTGCGAAGTCTTTCTCACCCCAATTTTTGCCATTATCATGAGAACATTCACTAGCTAGGAGGTCCATGTTACTCCAGGCATGTTACACAAGCAGCAACATAACTTACTTTGGGGTACAGGTTCTCCTGCTGAGCCTAATAATTATAAGATATTAGAGCAAGGTAAGGTGAGATCAGCCCCTATGCCTAGCTGGTTCCTAGTTCACCACAAAAGCATAAGCCGTAAACATATTTTCACTGGGTGCCTTCTGAAGCCTCACATGCTTTTGTCACATGACAGGAAAATTGGTGCCTTGTTTACTCCCTCTTCCTCTGAAGAATAAAGACTGACACATAATAAACTTTTGATGTATACAAGATTAAAGCGTGGATGCTTTCTCTTGCTAAGAGACTAGGTGGTACACGATACGATAGCATTTATTAATTATCTAGGTCTACTGTGACAAAAGACTGGAGACCCTGTGGCTTAAACAGATGTTTGCTTTTTACAGTTCCTGAAGCTACAAGTCTAAAATCAATGTGTGGACAGGACAGTTCTCCCTCCAGAGGCTCCAAGGGGGGTGGTCCTTCCTTGCCTCTGCCATCTCCTGGCAACCGTTAGCCTTCACTGGTTGGTGGCTGCATCTTTTTCTGCTCTGCCCTTAATGATGTTCTCTTTGTGTCTGTCCTTAATACTCCTCTGCTTTTTTCTTATAAGTGTTCATATGCTGGTGTTTAGTGCCCACTGATGACCCAGAATTGTTTTCTCATCTCGAAATCTTTGACTTAGTTCTACTTGCGGAGACTTTCTAAACGATGTAGCCTTTACAGGTTGAGGGAATCCGATAATGAATGAGTGTGTGGGGGATATGTTAGCCTGTGAAATGTATGTGAGCAACAGGAGCAGCATTAAAGAGCACCCGCTAAGGGGCCTAGCATCCTGGGTTTGACTTTCAGAGTTGCTGCTTGGATGCGTATGACCACACTGCTCTGTGCTTTTTTCCCCTTTGGAAAAACCCAGACAAGAATACCTACTTTAGAACTTTGTAGAGACTGGTGTGTGAGCTCTTGGAGCAGTTTCTGTGATGGAATCAGCCGCCAATGACTTCACTGTAGAGTCATACTTTGTGTTAACTATGTACCAGGTTTTTATATGTGTTTCAGGTTTAGCTAACCGAACTACTGGGGCAGTGCCTACGCCGTCATTTAAGGTCATACATGGAGTTTGTGATACAGATGAAATCCAGTCAGACACTGCTTCAGGAGTCTGACTTATGGCGTTATTTTTAAATTATTACCCCAAGAACAGAGTTGGCTCTTAATGTTTCCAGGAAAACTAGAAGTTTCTGGGAGACATGGATATCAGAGAGTAGAAATTATGAATCTTTGTGTTCCTGTGTTGTTGACCTCCTTTGGACAAGGCCGATGTTTATTAATCTCACCACCTCTCTATGAAACATGGACTTCCTGTACGTGCTCTAGAGACATCACCCCGTTGGGGATTTAGGCAAGTAGAATCAGTCAGTACATCTTTCCAGTTCTCATTTTGCTTAATACCAAATATACTTGTTCATTTCGTTTCTCTCTCGCTGTTCTGATAAAGTGCTTTGACAAGACAACACAAGGGAACAAGCACTCTGACTCACAGTTCAGGGACGTGGTCCATCATGGTGGGGAGATCAAGGTGACAAGAGTGTGAAGTAACTACAGTGTGACATTCACAGCTGGAAAGTGGTGGTGCCCAGTTCTCATTTTTTACTCGGTCCAGGACCCCAGCCAGAGAATGGCACCACCTACTTTGGGCAGTCCTTCTACCTTCATCAATACAATCAGAATGATTCCCTATGGACATTCTCAAGAGGCTGAAATCCCAAGTGATTCTGTATTCCATCAGCCTGAGCTGTAATAGTCCAAAACATCACAGTGTCCACCAGAAGTTCATTTATTCTGTGAAGTGTTGTTGCAAATGTTTATAAGATCAACTTTTAATGGATCATACATGTTGGTGTATATAGTATCTGAATGAAGACAAGGCCCTCTGTTAAGCTGAGCTGAATTTGTTCCCGATTATTTCATGCCCATTAGAATGTGAGCTGGCAGAAGGTGAAGGGGTATTCCCTGCTTTGCTTCTGTCCTCTCCTTACCTCCCCGCTACTCTCTACCTTCCACATCCCCCCCCCTTTTTTTTTTGGTTTTTCCAGACAGGGTTTCTCTGGTTTTGGAGCCTGTCCTGGAACTAGCTCTTGTAGACCAGGCTGGTCTCGAACTCACAGAGATCCGCCTGCCTCTACCTCCCAAGTGCTGGGATTAAAGGCGTGCGCCGCCACCGCCCGGCATCCGCATCCCCTTTTTAATTTATCGCCCGGAGTAGACCTTTGAAAATGCAAGTTGTATCGCTTTTTGTGTCCAATAGAAAGCTTCCAGGAATGCTGGTGCACACTACACTCCTACCCCTCAGGAGCCGGAGCCAGGAGGATCAGGCCAGCCTCAGCTACACAAGGCTGAGGTCAGTCTTGGTTCCATGAGATTCTGTTCCCCCCCAAAATAAGTAATTAACAAACAAATAAGAGTAAATTCCTCTGAACTGTAATCTAAGGGTTACATGTGAAGTCCGTGTCGCTGTGCCCCAGCTTCTCGTCAACCCTGTACCGTTTCTGTTCTCTTCTAATGTTTGCCTTCATCTCGATTGGATTTGTGCTCCAATGTTTGCGATTCTAACAGTGTTGTGTGCTTCATATGCTGTTAGTTCTCAGTATAGCTAGCGATGACAAAGCTCTTTTCTAGTCTTTCTTTAAATATAACTTAGAGAAGTACAGCTCCCTGTAAACAACGTCCTGATTCTATCCTTCTTGGATTTGCCTTTGTCTGCGTATATTTTGGGTGTAGTGGCAATGGGGAAAGGGATGCTTTTATCCCCACACATAATTTAAAATTCCCCTCTCTCTCCCCCAAACTCTAAGAAATTCTTCCGTGAATGTTTAAGAAACACTAATGGGTGCTGCCCGGAGTGAGACGACAGCAACGCATTGTGGTGATGCTGCAGTTGCCACAGTCCAGGAGCTGGTTTGCCACAGGGGAATGGCGAGCATCACGGTGGAGAATGCAGAGTATTCTTATCTGGAGGGTGTTCTGCTAAAAATCATGGCTCACATTAGAACCCTGGTGATTCTCTCTCGTCTCATCTCCCGTCTCTACCAAACTGCCTTCGCCCTTATCAGCCCTTTACCCAGGTTTATGACTTTTGCTTTTGTCTTACGACCCAATTGCCTTAGCTAGGGCCATCTACATGTTTTTGAAGGAAGAGAAAGTGTTTGGTTTTTCATTGTTTTATTTTTAATTTATGTACAGGAGTGTTTTCTCTGAATATATGTATGTGTCGTGTGTGTGTGCATTTCCCATGGAAGCTAGAGAAGGCCCCCTGTATCTGGAGTTACAGACTATTGTGAACAGCCATGTGGATGCTGGAAATCCAATCCACATCTTCTGCGCTAGCATCCCGTGCCTTTAACTGCCAAGCCAGCTCTCCCAGCCTCGTTTTGTGTGTCTTTGAGACAGGGTCTCCTTGTGCAGCTCAAGTTCGCCTCACAATGACCTCGAATACCTCGTCCTCTGACACCACCTCCCCAGTGGCGGGATTACAGCTGTGCCCGGCCACACCTGTCACGTTCCTTCACAGTTCAGTTTTTTTTTTATTTTAAATCATGACAGAACATTTACTAACTTCCAATGACAATGATTTGGTGCTCATTCAACCAATGAAAATATATAAATAACGAATTGTGACTGTTTATGCCTATTGTCAGCTTTTTGGGTTCCAGATTCACCTCGGAGGTAAGCCTCTGGGCACACCTGAGAGAAAATGTCTAGATTTGGGTTAATTGAAGTGGGAAAACCTGCCCTAATTATGTGAGGCACCATTTCATGGGCCGAGTTTCTAGGCTGAACAAACAGGAGAAAACAAGCTGGACGCTGGCGTTCATCTCTCTGCTCCCTGACAATGTAGTGTGGCTAGCTGCTAGCTCTCCTCCCATGATGCACTGCGCCCTCAGTCTCACACAAGAGGCCAAAATAAGCCCTCAACGTGTTGCTTCTCTCAGATACTTTGTTACATCATAAGAAAGGTGATTAATCACTTAGTGACTTAGTTACTAATCATTTATATTGATTTTGGTCATTTTGTTATAAAATTACATTGTATTGTACACGAAACAGATAAAGAGACATGTAATATTTAATAAATTATGAAATACAATAACCACTACCCACGTCAAGAAACATTTCCATGGGTTACCCAAGCTCACCTGTGCTCACTCACTTACGCCCTCAAAGGATCTACTCTTACTGTTCTCCAAAATTAATTTCTGTGTTTTTCCTTGTTCAAGCGCACATGCCACAATTTAGAATTTAGTCCTGCCCATTAAAAAGGTGTTGTCCCTTTTGATATGTAGATCTCTCCTCCATTATGTTTTATTTCTCATAATTCATCTGATGAAAGAACCAAAAATACCCAATCTATAGTATTTCCCAGTCTGTATTTTGTTAATAGTGGACTCACAGTGAAGTTCGCTTTCTTTATTTCCCTTTCATACAAATTAGTAATAGTATCTAGAAAATTAGTAAGACGCACATGTTTGGGCCCTTTGACAGGAGTCTAGGTGGGGCTTTTTATTTCAAAATCAGAAGTAATATAATTATTAGCTATTGATGTCTAGTTAACTGGTGGTTTAAAGTAAGGATATTTTACTTTTGTACTTTTTCAGTTAATACATTTATGAGTATGGGTATTTTGCTGCATATGTGGGCACCACATATATGTCTAGTGCCTATGGAGGCCAGAAGAAGGCATCAGAGTCCCCAAACTGGAATTACAGATGGTTGTGAGATGCTATCAGGGTGCTGGGATCCAACTAGGGTCATCTGAAGGAGCACCCAGTGCTCTTAAACATGGCACCATCTCCAGCTGCTTTTCATCTCCTTTTCATTTATTATTTGGAATATTTTTCAAGAAATGTATACCTTTGTTATTTTGTTACTCAATGATACGATTTATGCAAGAAATGAAGAATAAATGCTTATTTTTATTTATTATAGCTTTCAGAATAATGGGAGGGAGATACCGCTCCTCTTCCAAAGGTCGTTGACTCTCTAGATGCCAGCACAAACTCTTTACCTTAAACGTAATTGCCGTTTCAATATGCTGGCATCATTATCCAACCTAAAGCTCAAATGATCCCATCTTTGGCCACTGGAAGAGTCTTGACATGAACACAAGCTTGTTGCCAAGACGTAACACATTCCAAAGTCCATCCTGTATATGTCTTGCCTTAGACCTGTAACCTGCCAGTTCTTTCAGAAGCCTTGACATGAACATTGGCATTTCAGCAGAATGCTCTTAGCTGCAGAGACACATGCTTATTGGGATGATCCTGTCTAGGTTTCCGTGGTGGAAAGGTGCCGAGCGAGGCGTCTTGTGAGTTTGCACCAACGCCTTCTGCTTAAAATGCTACAGGGGTTCTATGTTTGATCTCTTCTCCAATTTTTTGTTTTGCCATGTTCCCTACCAAAAAAATCCCAATTTTTAGCCTTAGAATGGATATTGAAACGTCTAGTAATCATTCATTTTATCCTAATCTGCCTACAATGTCAAAATGTTCATCTACCGCTACTTCCACCCCACTGCAGTTACAGGGAAGAGTCTGGGTGGCTTCCCTTTGTGCGTGCTGCCTTTGTTTTTTGTTGCTGTACAGGAGTTCACAATTATCTGACCACATAACCATCTCTACGATTACTGTCCCCTTTAATGAGCATTTAGTCCTAGTCTTACCATGACTTTTTGTTTTCATTAGTACAGTCTAGTGACAGCCTTACTTTATTTTGAACACTTATCACTATCTTTAGTATGGTTTTCTAGTCATTTTGGTCTGAATATGATGCTCCAGTTTTGTCTTTGTCGTGTTCTTTGGAAGAATTCTATTTTATTATATTTCTATTTGAGAAAAATAAAGAGATCTGTATTCCAGTATTTTTTAAAGATTTATTTTTAATATGTATCGGTGTGTCTATGAGTGGACACATTTGTGAGTGCAACTGGCTACAGAAGCCATAAGACCTTCCTGAAGAGGGAGCTACAGTTGGTTGTGAGCCATCTGGTATGGGTGCTGGGAATCAAATGCAGGTCCTCTGTAAAAGCAGTGTATGCTGTTAACAGCTAAGACATCCTTCCAGCCCCTGTTCCAGTGTTTTCAAGACATAAGAACATTATTTTGAATATGGCTTGTCCTTAAATGATTCTATGAGATTCTGACTCATCAATAGAGTGGTTTTTTTTTGTCAAATAAAAATCCATGCCAGACAACTCACAAACATCTTATTCCATATCTAGCCACCTCTGGACTTCTGTATGCAGGACTTATCTATACGGATGGTAAAGAATGCGGCCGTACTGGTGATGTAGTGTTTATCCTGTCTTTTCTCATCATTGCTTCCAGTGACTCTGTTTTCACGGGTGCTCCTTCAACAAGGTCCATCAGTATGGAACTCTGAAGTTGTTATTCACGGTGTTGGTCTCTGAACTGGTATCCGCCCAAGCTAGAAATAGATTGCAGTAAATTTTTTGAGGGTAGCAGAGTCCCCAACTATCTGTCTAATCCATGACTACATTGTCTTCAACATTCCTCGTGGCTTTTCCGTGAAGTCTTCTTTTCTCTTAGGCCCTGTGTTTCTAGCAGTCTCTTCCTTATGCAAGTCTGCATTCTGCTGAAATACCTGTAGAATTCACCCAATCTCAAGTCAAAAGGTTTACATCTGGTCATCCATTTCTCTTCCACCCAATTCTTACAAGACAACATTTAGTGTGTCTCTACATTTACTTAATTCTTAATTGTCATTTTTTCAATAGCTAATAGCTATTCTATTATGAACAAAACTTACTGATTTTTAAATATGATTCTGCTTCCAGGAATGCAATACTCTAAGTTTTTCTATTGCATACTTTAAGTGGGAGGACAAAGAGAGTCTATTACAAGAGAAAATGTCAGCATTTTAAATATATATATATTTCAGAGTAGATAATCCACTTCATGCCTACCTAGAGCTATTCTCTCTCCACGCTGCTAATGGAAATGCTTCTAACACTGGCACCAAAGTAGTCAATTTTTCCACTCTTTCTCCCAGAAAAGATCAGGAAGTGCAATAAGGTTCATGAAAATTTAAGCTCGAAGTTTAGAAAACTCAAAACAACCCAAAGCCTCAAACATTCAGTTTGGTTTGAGTCTTGGACAAAAAGCTTGCTCTGCAGCAGTGGAGCCCATCCAGTTAGAGGGCTGTAGTAACTTCATTTCAGGGCCAGGGACGGGGGAAATTATGAAACCATAACTTGGCCCTCATTTTAACAAAACCAAGAAACAAAAACACTTACTGGGGAATCTGCTGGGGAGAGGGGGCCTGCCTAACCCCAACTGCTGCTATTTTATTGTGGCAGCCCCTCTGACTATAGGAATTATAAAAGCATTCTGGGCCACCCCCTCCACCCCGGGAGAAGGCTGACTTTGGAAAGGGATGGCGCAGTCTGTATCCAGTTTATAAGCCTCCCGATGGGCACAACGGGGGAAGATCTCGCCTAGGTGGCTCAGTCCAGCAGAACGAAGGCCTGTCACAGTCACTTCCCTTGTGGTCAGCTTGCGTTTCAAAAGTCATCCCAGGAGAACAGCTGTAGCTTTTCTACCTACTGAACTCCCGAAACAAGCTTCCTGCTTCAGCGACAGCCCAATAATTTAGACCCTATTTACCTCGTCTATGGTTTATTTGTCCCAGGACTAAAAATCCAGTTTAACGACTATTGGTGGCTTTCTTCTGTTCAGCAAGGCAGAACTATTTCAAAGCATAGATACATAACACAGGAAAGATACTGTCAAAGATTCTATATGTAAAAATTACTCAACAGTGAAAACATCTTAAGGCAAACAAAATACAGGGAAGGGTTCATTCTGAAAAACCACCAGGAAATGTTGTTTGATTAGAAAGGCTAAGCATATGCAAAAGAGTATATCTTTAGAGCTGATCAGCTATCGAATACTAAGCAACATGAGATCAAGCTCAGCCTCTGCAGATGTGAAAGACAAACAGACTGAAGACAAAGAATTAGCCCTGCTGGAGTTGAGAAGCCTGCAGTTGCAAAAGAACGTAGAATTTGTCTTATACTAAAGTGACTAAATTGGCAAAGGTCCAGTTAGGATTAAACTACGCACAATATCTACATTATTCAAACACATTTTAAAAATCATGAGTATATTTGGTTAGTTAGTTAGTTGGGTTACATCAAGCATTAACTATTCTTTTAAGTGCTCATTTCTGCTATTACATGGACTCCTGTTACCATGAAATTTGAACTAATTCACATGAAATTGGTGAGTCACACGCCAGGGAAATGTGGTTAATGATATTTGGTGTGACTTGATATTACGCTCTGATGACATCGATACGTAATTCATTTCCTCCCTTCTGTCTGTCTTTCAGAGCTACAGGAAGAACGTCTGCTTCTTAGAATACAGATGCGTCTAGTTAACTTTGCAACATTTGGATAGTTCTTAGAATTATTTTCCGACAGAATAATGATTCAATAATGATTGCAGTTGACAACGGAATTATAGGAGTCTAATTCTACATCTTTTTAAATCAGTCAATTGATTAATTAGTTTTACATACCAACCACAGTTTCCCCTCCCTCCTTTCTTCCAGATCCCTCCCCCTACCTCCCTTCTACCCCTCCCCCATTTGTTCCTCATCTGTCTCCATTCAGAAGAGTTAAGGCCTCCCATGGGAGTCAACAAAGCATGGCACATGGAGCTGAGGCGGGACCAAGCTCCTTCCCCTTGCATTGTGACTGGGCAAGGCATGCTGCTACAGGGAATAGGTTCCAAACAGTCAGCTCATCCATCAGTTTTGGTCCCGTTGCTAGGGGCCTCACAAAAGACCAAGCTACACGACTGTCACCCAGAGACAGAGGGCCTAGGTTGGTCCCATCTAACTATACATCTTGATACTGGATATTTATCCGAGCTCTTTTCAGCCAGTCAATAAATGTGGGTAGACTACTATACTTAGGAATGAGCCAATGGTTAAAGAAATGAAATAATTCTGAATGTAAAGGTCTTTTAAGTGGTGAAGGCCATTAGTCCCAGTCACAGAAATTATTATTTCCAGACAGAAATGGACCAAGTGCTCACGGAAGATGCGATGTTGGTATTAACAAGTGTAAGAATTTTGAGAGAGGTAAGCAGGATATCTTAAATAATTGGAGGCATTAGTGTGTCAGGGGCTGGGAAACGCATTCTGTGGGAATAAGGAAGCCACAGACTGACTATGTAGTTAAAATGGGAGCGTAATAAGAGTCATGGTTTGAATTGTGGCTTGAAGCCAGATTTTGGAAGCCCAAGTCAAGGTATGGTGATACAAAGACCAGTTCTAATTTTGTACTACATTAATTCATAATAAAAATTTGATCTGCTTTGTGTGTAAACAGCAGTTGCGGTTTAGATAGGTGAGGTCATCAAAGAAACAGCTCATACGTGTTAGGAGAGGAAACGCAGGTGTCTGAGATTTGAGCTGAGGGCGAGAGAAGGTGGATCCAGAAGAGAAGGCAGTTGGAAAGCAAGGAGAGAACCAGAACATGAGAGAACATTCCAGATAAGGAATCAAGCAGGTCTTGATAGTCAGAGTTATAGGCAGTTCTCACGCTTACAGAAGCTAAACAGAATGGGAGATGGGAGGGGCCATTGACTTTAAAAGGAAGAGGCGTTGGACCGGACTCAGAGTTGTTTTCATAAAAGGAAACGCAGCTGTATGAGAAAAGGAAGCTCTGGCAGTAAGGGAGTGGGGTGGAAGTTAAGGGAGTGGGGCGGAAGTTAAGGGAGTGGGGGCAGAAGTTAAGGGGATGGGGGCGGAAGTTAAGGGAGTGGGGCGGAAGTTAAGATAGTGGGAGCGGAAGTTAAGGTACTGGGGGCGGAAGTTGAGGGACCCCTCTGCTGACAAAAGCGTAGCAGGGTGCTTTCTGGTCTCCCTTCCGAATGCCACATAGTGCCTGCCGCCTGTATGTAATTATCATCTATATGCCAATGATCCCCACAGTTTTATCTCTGACTTAGACGTTATCCAAAAATTCCATAATGCCAATCTATTAATTATTGCTGGAATGTTACTTCCATTTCTGAAGCTAAACTCGTTCCCCATTTCACACTATAAAGCAAAATGAACTACAAATAACAATAGGTAAACAACCTTTGTGACCTTCCATTTCTGTATTTCAGGAACAATACTACATTCTACCCGGTCGCTTATGCTAGACACCTTGAGGTAATTTTTTTTAAAAAAAATTCAGATTTAAATAATAATATTTTGTGTTGTAGAATATTATTTCAAGTTGTTTTACATTTGTTTATGCTCTGGAACATTTGTTTAATGGCGTAAAGATGTGTTCCTTTGTCTACGCTGCATTTGTTTAACTCTGGGAAACTGTGATTCTTTGCCTGTCTAAAACACTTGATGGTCTAATAAAGAGATGAACAGCCAATAACGAGGCAGCAGCAAGGATAGGCGGGGCTGGCAGGCAGAGAAACTAAATAGTGGAAGAACTGTGGAAAGGAAGATCAAGGGTAAAAGACTGGGAGTGGATGATGATGATGATGATGATGATGATGATGATGATGATGATGATGATGCTGATGATGATGATGGACCAGCTACCTGGCAAGCCACAGAGCCAGTGACGCCAGAAGAGCCAAGTGAAGGTAAGATACACAGAATTAAGAAAAAGAAAAAGCCCAGAGGTAAACGGTAGTTGGGACAATTTAAGGTAAAAAAGAGCTGGCTAGGACAAGCCAAGCTAAGGCCAGGCATTCATAAGTGAGAATAAGATTTCAGATGTGATTTGTTTGGGAGCAAAGAGTCCAACAACATTGTGGTGTTCCAATGTGGGGTGAGAGTAAAAGAAAATCCAACTATAATTCTGTTGTTTTGGAGGTTATTCTGTGCCCCCTATTCTCTCTTCATTTCTCTTGTCTAATTTGTTTGCCAAATCTTATGAGCATATTTCTCTTGCTGGTTGAAGTCAGGGTCACCTGGGTTAATTAACACTTGGTAACTGTCCACCGGTGCTACTCTACCTGCTTGCTTGTCCCAGAGTCATCCTTTAAGGTCATCACTTGGGTAACCTTCCCCCTCCTTCACACCTTCCAGTGGCTCCTTCTGTCTTTAAAGGGAAGTGATATTATGGACACACGTTGGTAGGCTGTGGCACCTAACGCCATACGGAGAACTTAGGGAAGGATTTGGTTAGAAGCTGGCATGTGGATTGCCCTTATGGCTTTCCAGAAGGATCATGTAACACCAGATTGAAGGATATGGGCAGAAACCCTTTCCGTTGGTGGGTGTTGTATGCAACGACAGCAAGCAAGAATTCAGGACAGACTGACAACTTCAGAGCGACTGCATGCAAATGTTGGGGGTAGAAAGGTTTTCTGTGTTTTTGTTTAATGTTTTACTCCTTTTTTGTTTGGTTTACCGCCCCCCCTTTTTTTAAACAAGTTTCACTGTATGCTCTTGGCTGGCTTAAAACTCACCGCATAGACCAGGCTGGCCTTTAACTCAGAGATTTTCCTGCCTCTGCCTCTAACTCCTGAACGCTGGGATTAAAAGTAACTACCACCATACCTATCCTATCTTGCTTCTTTTTTTTTTTTAAAAAAAAAAAGATACGATTTTTATTCTGGGATCCCATACATTAGTTTGTGATCTCATACGTTATTTGTGATTTCATAATACATGCATACACGCACATTCAGTAATCACATTCATCCCCTATTCTTCCCCCAACTCTTGGCCCTTCTTCTCTCTGCATGCTGACCAACAAGTGGGCTGTACTTTCTCTGCCACGCTTTACTTCCATATTACTTGCTGCAGACACCCAAATAATGGAGCCAGCCCATCATGGAATGAAAGATCCAAGACGGAGTCCAGCCGAGCCTTTTCTTTTTACATTTATGCTGCTTTGCTATAGCAGCAGAAGGCTTGCTGGTGCTGGGAACTGGGAACGAGGAGTTGGGTGGCATTGTAATATAAGTGACAGTGTGAAAGGGTCTGAGGAGCCGACTTGAAGGAAGACTTTGAGAAAGCTTGTGGGAACGGGTTAGGAACAGCCTAGAGTGCCGACGAGAATGTCGACATTAGGCACAAGACTGATGAGGCCACTGATGAAAATTGGATCCAGTTGTTCTTGTTGCACTGTGGCAAACAGTCTAGCGACATTTTCCCATTCTCCGAGTCTTCGTGGGAGGGTAAGCGCAGAAAGACAGACTAGTTTATTTGGCAAAGGAGAGCTCAAGGCTTCTAAGCACTCAGTGAGGTGGGCACTACCAATTGCATTTAGACAGATTTATCGTGGGAATCGGGAGCAAAGAGGGGCAGACAGGAAGATTTGAAAAGCTTGTAACTTGGCAAGAAAAGTAATATATATTATATAAAGGTATTGCTAAGGAAGAGAGAAACATTTGCATTGAGAGAATAGAAAACATGCCTTGAGGGTAGCTAAGCATTCTGAAGGTCATTCTACCCACCACAGGCTCAAACATTCCCCCCCCCCCCCCAAGACTTTGATTTCAGGGAAGCTACTTCCTCAGGCACTGTCAGAAGCACTCTGTGACTCCTTTTAGTTTTCATCCAGCAAAGTTTGCTCAAAAGGCCCTGCAGCCGTGATTCAGGTGGGCCCTGGTATAGCTCACACTGACAGCAGCCCTTGGCATTTTCCATGTGATGCTGGTTTTGCAGGAGGCGTGCGTTAGAGTTGGGGGGGGGTCCCTGAAACCTCTAACAAAGTTTCTAAGGAAAGCCTGGCATCCAGACAGTCTTGTTGTATGGTTGGTGTCCTGAGGGTAGTCCCTGATAGGTCTCTGCTGTATAGGGGTTTACACATGAAACTGTCACTCCCGTGGGGAGCCCAGGGAGATTCAGGGCCAGAGACATAGAATGCAGACATTGGTGAGCAGAGTTAGCTAGAGTAGCCAAGTGGTCTGAAATAAAAACCGCCAGAGGGGAGGAGCTATCCAAACCCTCCTGAGCCCACACCCTGCCACCGTGTCCTAGATAAAGACACAGACCTACAGAAATCAGTTTGCTTCTTTGTATCTCAGACTCGCTTTGGTTCAATCCCTTGGTATTTTAGGGTCCTCTTCTTTAAAATGGGATGAATTTTTAGCCTGTGCCTATCCCGCTGTTGTTTTGGAAGCATGTAGCTTTCTATTTTGATTTTTAGTAAGAACTTATATCTGTTTGCCTTGTATCTTCGTATGCTGGACTTAGATATTTGGACAATATTGAAACAGTTAAAGGTTGGGGCTTTGGGGCATGGAGTTGATTGCGTTTTTGCATTGTAAGGTGACCTAAACCCTTGGAAACCAAGGCAGGTTCTACAGTATGGAAAAGTATCACCCAATTCATACACCAAGGTACACGAATTAAAGGCTTGGTGACCATTCCACGTCACTATAGGATGCTCTAGTGGTGAAACCTTGTTTCAGGTTTTTAGGTCACGGGGAATGTGTTTTCTAACAGGATGTTGGAACCTGACCCTTTCTTCTATTCTATTGTGTCCTGGCCATAAGACAATGGGTTTTTGTGATGATACATATTTCTACTGTGACATGCTGTCCTACCACAAGTCCCAAAGGAGAAGGTCAACAGACCGCCAAAGCTCAGAACTCCAGTAAGCCTCTTCAGGTTACAAATTGGCGAATCTGGGTAGCTGTTAATAATAGAGTTGACCAACTTAGCTGGAAGTATACGTAATTTAACAAAATTTCTTTCATGTATGAAGCACGGTGGAGAAAAAGAACAATAGGTAAAAGAATGTCCCAACTTGAATACAGTAGATTATCCAATGGCTCAACTTAATGCTAACAAATACTTGGGGTGGGTAGGAGTGACAAGCCCCATGGTCAGTGTGGTTATTCTAGCCTCAGGCTTACCAATGGAGCCTCTGGGTTCTGGTAAATGCAGTGCCTACATTGCTAAACAGGTGGATGGCAGGGAGTAGAATCCAGGCGATGGATCTCAGATAGTTAATCCACTTGTCTTTGGCCAATGTGACTAAAGGATTTTAATCAAGACCATTAACCAACCAAGATCACAGTTTACTGCTCGTATAAAAAGTACAAAGTGTGGGCTCCCTGAGAACGGTTCGTTGGTAAATAGATACAGTCTACATTTTTGGCGAGGCCGGGATGAAAACTCTGATGGGGTTATGCAACTGTGGCGAGATATTTTCAACTGTGGCGCTGGTGGCCAAATCATCAGTGGGGTTAGCGTACTACTTAGCAGGCAGACAGGCATGCCGGCATAAACAGCACACGGGGCTGCAGACTAAACCGGGCAGCGACAAAGGAATGGGATTTTGCAGCGTATTTATGTGAATTCCTTTTGCTATGTGTATCATATCCAGCTCTTGGATGAGGGCCATCCGATTTTCTGGGTTGAATTGAATGTGAAGGTAACAGAATTGGGTTCCTAAAGACAGGCTCTTTTTATGACATTCACAGTCTTGCTCAGACAATTTTTGTAATTCACTATTCTAGACAATAATTGTTTTCTGGTGGCAAAGTAACATTCTTCATTGGTTTGTCTTTGTGCTTTGAGGATCACAGGTGAAACGAAGCTGGAATAGTCATAAAGAAAAGTACTTTTCAGTTTTAAAGTACATAAGAAAGTAAGTTGTGTGTATACGTGTATGCATTTGGTATATTCTGTATCTTAATCAAATTATAAGTGTATAGAGGAAAGTTGTGGAATTTTGACAAAAGTTGCTAAAATTTTAAATTTTATTACTATTATTCTGTGGGGAGGGGAGAGGGAGAGAGGACAGTGGTATACCATAGCCTCTAGGCGTGTGGAGATCAGAGAGAGCTTTCTGTGGTCGTGTTTTCTCATTCCAGCGTTAGGTAAGTTCCAGGGATTGGTTTCAAGTTGCCAGGCCTCTTCTGCAAGCATTTTAATCAACGAAGCCAGAGGCTCTAAACCTGTGGGTCAGGCTTCATACACCAGACACCCTGCATAACAGGTATTTACATTATGAGTCATAACTAACAAAATTACAGTTATGAAGTATTAATGAAAATGGTTTCAGGTTTGTCCTACCAGGCTTTTTCTTTTGGGCCACCAACCAGCTCCCAAATCATAACACGGAGATTTATTATTAGTTTTGAATGCTCAGCCTAGCTTAGGCTCCCTTCTGGCTAGCTCTTTTAACTTAGATTAACCTGTTTATTTTTATCTACCTTTTGCCTTGGGGCTTATTATCTTTCTCAGTCAGTATATCTGACTTTCACTGCATCTCTATGTCTGTCTGTCTGTCTGTCTGTCTGTCTGTCTGTCATCTGCCTAGCTTCTTGTCCCAGGCATGTCGCTCGTTCTTCCTTTTTCTCCTGGAGCCTACTTTCCCCCTCCTATTTATTCTCTCTGCCTGCCAGCCCCTGCTCTCCTTCATCTACCTACCGACTGACCGACCATTCAGCTTTTTCTTAGACCAATCAGGTTCCTTAGGCAGGCAAGGCGAAACAGACACAGCCCATCTTTACACAATTAAACACACATCCTTACATCGTTAAGCAAACGCAGCATGAGCAAAAGTAACACAACCGTTACACGGGTTAAAGTAATATTCTGCAGTGTAAAAAAATGCAATACATCTTTGCTTAGTTAAAATAATTTTCCACAACGGGTCACCACAACATGGAGGACTCTGTTGGGGGGTTGCAGCATCAGGTCACCACGACATGGAGGACTCTGTTGGGGGGTTGCAGCATCAGGTCACCACGACATGGAGGACTCTGTTGGGGGGTTGCAGTATCAGGTCACCACAAATGGAGGACTCTGTTGGGGGGTTGCAGTATCAGGTCACCACAAATGGAGGACTCTGTTGGGGGGTTGCAGTATCAGGTCACCACGACATGGAGGGGTTGCAGCATCAGGAAGGTTGTGAACTGCTGCACTAAAGCCATGGCTCCAGTCCCTGTGACCATGCAATTCTACAGTAACTTTCAAGATTTGTAACCTGAGTGTGACAAGAAGCCCGGGGCCCCCTCAGGTGCCTCCACTGCCTCGCATCCTCCATTCAGGTCCTCATGCTTGTACACAAGCCCTTTACCCACTGAGCCATACCCTCAGCCCCATTTTTCTTTTTTTGTGCTGTGTAAAATCATGTTGAGGCCAATATTAAGGCACTGTAGGTTAGCTGGAGTGGGGCTCCAGCTGCTACCCTTTCTTATCTTATCTGACCTAAAAGAAACTGAGCTAGACAGAAGTCAAGTTCAGTCGCTTAATACCAAGGTGCCAGAACCTGGATTCCACACAGCTGTCAAACTCAGTCAGGTCTAGAGCACGTAGCCAGCGCAGAAGCCTGTCTGTTGGTCATCCACTAGCACCTACTGCTCTAGCCAAAATGAGCGTTGGGGCGGTCATGTTGGACAGTTGTAGATTCGGGAGAGTGGAGGGTGGGGGGAGAAGAGTTCGCAAAGCCCACCATGGACAGCTGAGTGAAGAGGCACCGAGCCACAGTGACCGTAGGCAAGATGAGCCTTAAACAGACGAAAGCTGCAGGAATGTAGGGAAGCAGGAACCGGGAGGCCACCCACGTCACTGTTCTGTCCAAATCCATGTGCAAAACACTTCTGTGTAGCATATAGAAAGAAAATCCCTATGTGTAAGATGTCTAGATCTGTATTTATGCAACCCTATATCTACACACACACACATACACACACACACACGTATTCTACTCTTTGAAAAGGGTCTTCTCCTACTAGCAAACTGTTTTATCCTAACCTTAGAACATAAAGCCTTATACATCCTGCTGTGCTTGCTTATTGGCTCCCGTGTGCCACGGTGCCTAGAGAAGTTCATTGTAAATATTTGGAAGGCGATGACTTACCGACTAAATGAGTAATAACTTTCCCCCTTTACGTTCCATACCACACCGAATCTTGGATCATTTTTGAGTGTGGAAAAGGGAGGCTTTTAGGGGAGGGGCAGAGAGCCTCTGAAAGGCCATGGACATAGCCAAGTGTTCTATGACTTCTGCTTCTCACTAAATGAGGTAGACAAAGTTCGTTAGGATCTAGCACCGCTGATGCGTCCAATGATAGAGAGGAGCCAAGAGGAAAAGAAGCCAGTGAAAATACTCATTCTTTCTGTCAACCCCATGTTCGCATGTGTGAGAGTGCGGGGCCCAGCACGTACGCACGCACATTTATAAATGTAGTATTTCTTTTGTCTATTTGTCTAGTCAGCTCAAATGGGTAGACTCGTGTTTTGGCTCCTAGAACCAAACCAGACTCTGGCTCGCTCTACCTGTGAACTTCTTGGCCTATTTGGGCAAAATGAAGTGGTTTAAATTTCTGAGAACAAATAACTCAGCTCTAGGAAAAGGCCGTGGTTATACAAAACCCGCTCATTTCTTTCGGCTTCTGTGGGTTTGGTGTCTCTGTGAAAAGGAACAGCAAGTCAGAGAAGGACAGCGTTCAGCCATGTGTGACTTGTGGCATCTCCCCTTTAGTGCTATCAGAACTGCTTGAACTTGTAAATCCTACAGAGTTAATGCTTCTAAACCACGTTGCCCTTTGTCCGGCAAGCGTGTGGAAAGAGCTGGTATTGGCATGGAGGAGAAAGCTGACCTTGATTATATTCTCGTCTCCCTTCTGGGGCAGTGAGATATCACATTATAAAAGGGGCATAGTCAACTCAAGTAGGTCATGGACATGCTATCCTTATGGACATTTTGTTCTACTTATTCTACCATCCTTTTCCATGCTTCTTGGGTTCTTTCCAAACAGTTAGACCATGGAAAACGGCGTTGCTGGCGCCACCCCCACTTCTGACAGAGATGCACCGTTCCCAGTGAATTTATTTTCATTGACTGGAGACAGTGTTTGCACCAGAAACATATATGTATAGAGATGAATAAATCTCTCCTTAATACTTTCCTTCCTCGCGGGACCTTCTTCCTGGTAGACAAGTGTCCTAGCACAGAGTTACAGCTCCAGACTAAACTATTTTCAATTGGTTTAAAAGTAGACCCAAGCTAGTGGTGGTGGCACACACCTTTAACCCCAGTACTTGGGAGGCAGAGGCACATGGATCTCTGAGTTTGAGGCCAGTCTGGTCTGTATAACAAGTTCCAGGACAGCTAGAGCTACACAGAGAAATATTGTCTCAAAAAAAATCAGGAAAAAAATATACCCAAGCAGAAATCTCACTTTTATGCCCTTTTCCTTTATCAAGAACAAAACGTCCAGAAGTCTTCTCTATCTAGGTCTTTTATTTTGTTTATAAGATGTTTTTGTGTCTGTTTTAAATGTGTGGTGTGTGGTGTGTGTGTGGTGTGTGTGGGCGGATGTATGAGTGGGTGGGGGGTGTTGGGGTGTGAAGATTTTTTTGTGTTTTAAATGTGGGGTGCACGTGTGTGGTGCGTGTGTGTGGTATGTGTGGTGTGTGTGCAGGAGGGTGTGTGTGTGTGTAGGCATGTGTGGGTGTGTGTAGGGGGTGTTGGGGTGTGTGGGGGGTGTTGGGGATGGGGTGAGTGGAAGTGGGAATACGGGGGGTGGTGTGTGTGTGTGTGTGTGTGTAGAGCGTGAAAATTGTTCATTTGAAAAATGTCATAAAAGCTTACTCGGTTGTATTACCACGCTCCTGCACCCACATAATATTTGTGGGGTAATCGTAATTCCTTAACCAAAAGATAAGAACTAAAGTCTGGCAGGGACTGATTTAAGATCAGCACTCACGTACCAGGGAAGCAAGAGGATGTTTCACATTCCTGTGCTTATCTTCACTCTTTATCCTTCCAATTTAGCAAAACCACGGCTCCTGCCCAGGTCCTGGCTGATCTTGTTAATCTGAACATTTCCTTGTTTAGTTTGTCTGCGTGTTCCTGTACTTCTTTATTTAGTTCTTAATACAAGGTCTTTCTCTGTAACCCAGGAGGGCCTCAAGGTTCCCATTTTCCTGCCTCACCTCTCCGACTGGAATTACAGTTGTGTGTGACTATGCTTGACACTTTATTCTTTTTTTTTCTTAAAGCTTTTACTTTGAGACATCATGGAAATAAACCATACAGGGACACATGGAAAACACATGATCATAGAGTGATGTTAACATGAAGCATCAATGATCGTCAGCTAATGGTGAAGCTGAAGTTCTGGGAGTTTGACATGATCCAGGGGCTGGAAGAACAGATCAGTATTACTCTCCTTCTTCCTCACCCTCTCCTTCAACAGAATCCACATCAACCTCCTCATAATCCTTCTCCAGGGCAGTCATGTCTTCACAGGCCTCAGAGAACTCCCCCTCCTCCATGCCCTCACCCACATACCATTGCACAAAGGCACGCTTGGCATACATCAGATCAGACTTGTGATCTAGGCGAGCCCAGGCCTTAGCGATGGCTGTGGTGTTGCTCAGCATGCACACAGCTCTCTGGACCTTGGCCAGGTCTCCACCAGGTACCACAATGGGAGGCTGGTAATTAATGCCAACCTTGAAGCCAGTGGGGCACCAGTCCACAAACTGGATGCTGTGCTTGGTCTTGATGGGGCAATGGCAGCACTGACATCTTTGGGAACCACATCACCATGGTACAGCAGGCAGCAAGCCATGTATTTACCATGGCGAGGGTCACATTTCACCATCTGGTTGGCTGGCTCAAAGCTCATGGTAGGCTTTCTCAGCAGAGATGACAGGGACATATGTGGCCAGAAGGAATTGGATGTGAGCGTAGGGCACCAGGTTGGTCCAGAATTCTGTCAGATCAACATTCAGGGCTCCATCAAATCTGAGGGAAGCAGTGATGGAAGACACAATCTGGCTAATAAGGCGGTTAAGGTTATGCTGTGGGACAATGGTCTGTACCCTGTCACTTGTATTTTAAATAAATGCTGATTGGCCAGTAGGCAGGCAGGAAGTATAGGTGGGGTGACCAGGCAGGAAGTAGAGGTGGGACAATGAGAATTCTGGGAAGCAGAAAGTTTCAGTCTGCAGTTGCCACCCAGACACAGAGGAAGCCAGACACAGAGCAAGCAAGATGTGACTGCCTTGCTGAAAGAGGTACCAAACCACGTGGCTAACACAGACAAGAATAATGGGTTAATATAATATGTAAGAATTAATTAATAAGAAGCCTGAGCTACTAGGCCAACCAGTTTATGATTAATGTAGACCCCTCTCTTTGGGATTGAACAGCTGCAGGATCAGGCAGGACAGGAAACCTCTGTCAACAAGGTTAGTGTAAGTGGGGCACTCAATATCAAGGTTTCTACAACAGATGTCATAGATGGCCCCGTTGTCTACCATTAAGGCACAAAGTGCTCCAGGCAGGGTGGTGTGGGTGGTGAGGATGAAATTGTAGGGCTCAACCACAGCGGTGGAAACCTGGGGGGCTGGGTAGATGGAGAACTCAACAGAACCACTCCAGCAGCAGGGAGGTGAACCCAGAGCCAGTGCCCCCACCAAAGCTGTGGAAAACCAGGAAGCCCTGAAGACCTGTGCACCGGTCAGCCAGTTTGTGAACTCTGTCCAAGACAAGGTCAATGATCTCCTTGCCATTGATGTAGTGGCCACAGGCATAGTTACTGGCAGCATCTTTCTTGCCTGTGATGAGCTGCTCAGGGTGGAAGAGCTGGCGGTAGGTACCAGTGCAGACTGTATCAATAATCGTGGGTTCCAGGTCTACAAACACTGCCAGGGGCACATGCTAGCCAGCGCCTGTCTCACTGAAGAAGGTGCTGAAGGAGTCGTCTCCTCCCCCAATGGTCTTGTCACTTGGCATCTGGCCGTCAGGCTGGCTGCCATGTTCCAGGCAGTAGAGTTCCCAGCAGGCATTGCTGATCTGGACATGAGCCTGGCCAACGTGGATGGAGATGCACTCATGCATGGTAGCTATGGATTAGAAGGTGAGGGTGACCGAGCAGACACCTGGCCCTGGTTACCGTAGTTCCTGATAGCTAAGAGTCGAGATAAGTAACGCGGTGAGGCTGATTTTTTTATTCTTTTGGTTCCTGAGACTTTAATTTCTTTCCAGTCTGTGTGTTTTAGACGGTAGAAGTGAGAGTTTGGACAAAGAAAGTGAGAACCATACTTTGAGTCTGGAAGTAGACACTGGACATGTTATTTATGCTGCAAATACAATGTTGTAGCTTCAACAGGGTGCTGCAGTGTTGGATTCCCAGTGTTTATTCCACTTTTTCTTTAAAATGTCAGAATTTCCCTTGGCTCCTCCAATAGTGAACTTACTGCGACCTCCTTGGTCAATGATCAACCTAGGCTTCGCACTTTTCATTGGAACTCTGACAATCTGTGACAGTGATCTGAAGGGCAACCGACTGGAAAACCCATTATCCATACAGCCTCAGCTGGGCCTTCCCCCAGAAATAAAGGACAAGTTTGGAGGTTCAGTTGACAGGGTCACTGATAATTATGAAAAACTCCTGGAAGCAGAGTCTCCATCCACCCTGTTTTTGGAAATAGGGTTCCTCATTGCCCCAGCACTCACTTATGCCAACCTGGCTGGCCAGCAAGACCAGGAGACCCCTCTGTTTCAGCTTCCCCAGTGCTGGGGGTATGGACCAACACGCTCTGATTTTGTTTTTACACATGGGTTCTGGGGACCGAGTCCAGGTCCTCACGCTTGTAGAGTGAGCACCTGGTCAACTGAGTAGGCTCCCCTGAATTTTACAACAGCTCAGATGACTAATCTGCAGCCCTAGGAGCTGGCGATGGCAGAGGAGAGCCAAGGCGAAACAGAAAGCGGCACCGGCAATGCCGGAATCGCCAGGGAGAACAGCACAGTGAGTGCAGAGCCTTCCGTGACGTAGGACCAGAAAACCAGATTATGTACTACTCGGGGAGTTAAGAGATGGGTCTCTGGGCAGCCACACTTCCACTCCTCTGACACTGGGCAAGGAGGGTGGGTCCCCGAAGGGTCAGGATTTAGATGGAATGGAATACTTTCTCATGGTTCTGCCCTGGGCTGCCCAACCGGGCAATAGCAAAACTAAGGAAGCCAGATCACCGTCGCTGGCTCCTCCAAAACCCTCCATTGACTCCAACTACAAGCAGCCTTTTGATATCTGAACTTCTATACTTTATTATTTTATATCTTACTGGAACTTTTCCTGGCTTAATGGTTCATTTAAAAAAAAAAATTGCTTCTCCCTCTGTATTTTTCCTTACTGGAAATGTTCTCTGATGGTTTTCTTTCCAATTGTGCAAGCCCCAGCCCAAGTCCTCCTCCCTGGAGGGACCCTCTGGTAACGTTCTGATGTATAGCCTTCCAGACTGCTTCAGTTATTTTCAATGCTTAACTGAAATAGTAGACTCTGCTACAACTGGAAGAGACCCTAGAGATCATCTTTCTTGCTCCCCATTTATAACTTGCAGGCTTCCATAAGATAAATGTCCCCTGTAAAATCCCACCATAGCGTGGACCTGGCAAAGTTGGGACCTAGAACTTAGTTCCTTACTAAGTCCTTTTCACGGCCGTTATATTCGTTGTCTATTGGATTCCCCAAAGAGCTAGTTTCTGGAAGCTAGATGGAATGGCTCGTGGTGATTTTTTTTTTTACAAGGTGGTTATTTTCTAATGGAATGCAATTGCTCATCTAACCAAACAGAAATGCCCAAAGTTTTTCCTTTGGCCAGAGGCTGGTTGCACAGGCCCAGCGTTCTGCCAACTGGAGCAGCACTCTTGTATAAGGTTGTTCTCAAATCTCTCTATCTTACAGAAAGTTTTGCTTCTATTTTTGCCATTCACTCCATGGCTTTGAACACAGTCACAGGTCTCCCTACATTTGATTCTCGTGCTTCTAGAAGGATGGAGCTTAACTCAGCCAGCCTGTTCCCATAGCCGACTCTTTGGATAGCCTCTGAATGTTCCCCATAAAACCCAGGCTTTTCTCCTGGTGCAGGACATTATGTTTTTTCACCCATGTACCTTCAGATGAGATTTATAGACTGCTTAGCAAAGTCTGACCTACCTTCGGTGTCGAGTCCGGCTGCCTTTTATATTTTTTAAACAGACGTTCCCTAAGGCTTTTTACTCCAAGGACAAGTTGAGCTCCCCCTGTACGATGGAAATTGCACATTCTCATGAAACAGCCTACGGAGACCCCCCAGTCTTGTCCCAGCTCCTCTCCAGCCTTTCTCAGAACTCCTTGCTCATCTAACCCACTTGGACACCTCCAGGTTGCTGTTCTTCAGTCTGGCACAGATCTTCAGTCTGTGCTCAAGGTCCAAGATGACTTCACAGTTAGAAGAAACACGTTTACTTTGCCTATGGTCAGATCCTTGGCACAGATCAAGCGAATAGTGAATTTTGGTAAAGTTTGTTTTGTTTTGTTTTATATATATATATATATATATATATATATATATATATATATATATATAATGCCAGGGATCCAAACTGACCAAACTTGAACTTTAAAAGGAGGAACATGTTAAGAATGGGAGCCAGGGAGGCCCACTCTGCAGCTTTGTTTTGCAGTTAGCAGAGCACAGGCAAGCTCTTGTGAGCTTAATGTAGTGGTTGTTGTGTAGGGACTTCTCCTTCATGCTGGCTTCTGCCTGTTGTGTCTCTCTCCTCTTCTCCTTTCTCTCCCCCCTCTCTGTGTCTTGAAACTGCAGAATGGTAGTTTCATGTTTACCTTGCATATCCACTTTAAAAGGATGGGATCTGCTGCTATGAAGAATTCTGTAGCTAGCGCTGCCCTCGCGAAGTTCAGGCTCAAGCCTCTGAGTCTTAATCACAAGCAGATGCTGATCAAGAATTCCCCTCTCTGGCTCTTCGGTCTGAGCAATGAGCTGCCTAACTTGGATGCTGCAGGCTTCTTGAAAAACTCCACAGGCTACCTCTCTAGCGGGCTGGTAACATGCAGAAGATTGATATTTCCCAGACCCAAGCAGGACTTTGAAATAATACCTATCCCTTGCAGAGAGCTATTTGTCTTTCCCTCCTCCAAGAAGTGTTTTCTTGTACATGATCTCATTTTATCCTCTAAGTAGTCCTTGGAGTTAATCAGGGAAAGGAGAATGTCCCCCAGGAACCTGAGGTCCTGATGTTAAGTAGCTTGTTCAAGGTCACGTAATTAGCTTGGATCCAGTGTTCTTTCTACCAAAATGACACACCAGTATTGACTTTGTTCTGTGGTAAAGTCGTCCAAGCTGTCTTCAAGAGCTGGATGAATCCAGGCTGCCTGTCTTTTATTTATTGAGCTTAGATTTAAGTTACATTTGTAACATCATTTAGTGTTTTGTGTTTTTCTCCTAAGTCTCAAGCTACGTTTCTAAGGCAGTGAATCAGGGAACCTAAAATTATTTGGGGGTAGCTTTATTTTAGTAGATGCTGATCAGAAGATGAAAGATGTGTCCCCAAATTCAGCATACAAGAAAAAAAGGGAAAAATCATGTAATTTCAAAACAAGAGGTCTGTGATTGTTGTAAGAGCCACAGTCTCATTCTCAGCCTTCCGTTTAAGAATGAAAAGCAGTGTTGGATGTGCTGGCACACACCTTTAACCCCTGCTCTTCAGAGACAGACAGATCTCTATGAGTTCAAGACCAGCCCGGTCTACATAGTGAGTTCCAGGCCAAGCAAGACTACATAGTGAAACCTTGTCTCAAAAATAGACCATCGACTAACTAACCAACAATTACCCAAACAAGCAAACAAACAAATGAAAGATCACTTGTATCCCTGGCTCTAGGAAAGTTGAGGCAAGGATACTGTAAGTTTGAGAGCAACCTAGTTCAAGACCAGCCTGGACTATAGAAGGAAGTCTTGTCAATTCCATAAATTAATTGGATTCAAATTCTTATATATTTTTCCATAGAAGAAATCATATTTTTTTTTCTGAAAAACTACCTTGGAGGCAGAAAGTGAAACCCAAGGGGTCTGAGTTTCCTAATGGATGCAGGAGTAAGGACGGAGGGAGTTACAGGCAGACAGGAAGTCGGGGTTGTTTAGGATAAGAGTCGATAGAGGCCTCTCAGTGGTGGGTGACCAGAAAAGGCTGAAGAGCGTAAGCTGAGTACAGAGGTTAAAGGTTTTCTTTAACCTTTACGTTTGTGTGTTTGTGTGTGTGTATGTGTATGTACTTGCATGAATGCATGCCATATGTGTATGTATGTATGCATGTATGTATGTACTTGCATGAATGCTCTGTTTGTGTGTGTGTGTGTGTGTGTGTGTGTGTGTGTGTGTGCCTACAGAGACCAAAAGAACACTTCAAATCTCCTGGATCTGAAATTCTAAGTGGTTTTGAGTTGCCCAACACGATGCTAGGAAGGAAGTTCAAATCCTCTGGATGAGCAGCCAGTGCTCTTAACCAATGATCCATCTCTGCAGACCCCAGGTAGGGTTTTAAGAAGCTTGCTCTATGACCATCATCTATCCAGCAGAATCCACACTCTGTGTGTTGACCTCCGTTCCTATCGGAGCTAAAGAGGCTGTGCTAGTAGTTCGTTATATGTGTTGCATGCTGAGCACATATGTAGTTTTAGCAGGTTAGCTATTGCCATAATTTTGATGTAAAGTCCACTAGACTTTTCATCATGGTGACAATACATAGCACTAACAGCTTAGAGAAGGGTGTGTATTATGGCCCCTAGTTTCAGGGACTCCAAGTCTTGGTCTGCTTTGCAGCTCCACAGCCCACCATCACGGTGGGAGCACGTGGCGTGGGCTATTCACCTCATACTGCACAGGAAGGAGAGAGAGAGAGAGAAGATGCCCGCGCCACAGCCATCTTCCTTTCCCTCTTTCTCTCTAGCCCAGTGGTTCCCAGCTTCCTGAAGCTTCGACCCTTTAATAGTTTTTCATGTTATGGTGACTCCCCGCAACCATAAAATTATTTTTATTGCTACTTCACAACTGTCATTTTTCTGCTGTTATGAATCATAATGCAAATATCTGATATGTGACCCCTAGAGGGGTTGTGCCCCACAGGTTGAGAACCGCTGTGGTCGCCTGTGGTATGATGCCACCCAAGGTATGGGGAAATCTCCTTAATGGTTCGTTGCAGGAAATGCTGTCACAGACATTCCCAGAGGCACACTTCACTCATCTAGGTACTCACTAATCCAGTCAAACCGACGCTCAAAATTAAGCGGCAATGAGAATGTGTCTAAAGGATATTGTAAGAGAACTGTAGCCACCATCCCATGCTATAAAAACACTCGTTATTTCCCTTGGTGAGAGTCTGTGGTGTTTTGAATAAGAATGGTGCCCATAGGTACATATATTTGAATGTTTAGTCACCAGGGATTAGGAGGAATAGGAGGTGTGACTTTGTTTGCAGGAGGTGTGGCTTTTGTTGGAGAAAGCATACTACTGGTGGGTGGGCTTTGAGTTTTCGAAAATCCAAGACAGGCCCAGTGTCACTCTCTCTGGGCCTGCGGACCAGGATGTAGCTCTCAGCTGCTGCTCCAGGGCCGTGCGTATGGCTATGCTCCCCACCATGACGATAATGGACAAGCCTCTGAAACTGTAAACAAGTCCCCAGTTAAATGCTGCCTTTCATAAGGGTTGCCTTGGTCGTGGTGTCTCTGCACAGTAACAGAACAGTGACTAAGAGACAGTCATAGGTGTTGCTAACGTTGCCGTGGCTTACTGTCTACATTTATAACCAAAGGAAATGCCATGGTAGTTTTGTGCAAAAAGGGGTTATTTTCCCAGCGCATGGTCATGCACAGCTAATGTCTACCCGGGGCCCCAGGTTCCACTCATTTGCCCGAGAGTCTTTATTCTCCTCTCACTCCTGACCTCTGCCACATTAGTCACGGAGCGTTGGACAATAACACTGGAGCCAGTCTCAACTCCTTTTCTGACATAGCGCTTTAGTTTAATTGCTACTAAACCTCAAAGAAGGTGTTCTGGCAAAGACGTTACATTCTAAATGGTGAAATCCAGGAAGAGGGGACTAGGCCAGAAGCCATGGAGTCTGGTTGTTTTCGGATCGGAAAAATGACTCGCTGTTATAGCAAGCTTGCCCTGCTTTTTCTCAGGACTTGAGAAAACTTAGACGGGCTTTTATTTCTACGATAAACCTTTCTCCGTGTTACCCGTCTGGACTAGCGGCCAAGGATATGACGGTGGGCTCATATATTAAGCCCATTGGAATTATCCTTCAAGGCATATTCTGAGTTTATGACCATAATCAAAGAAATTAGTTTGGCTTTGTTTAGTTGCTGTTTTGTGTTCATGAGGATATTGTGTGGAGAAAATACCCATTTTTACTGTATGCTAAGGTCCAATCAGATCTTGTAATCTGTGTTTCGTTTTCTAAAAATCTGCTACATAGTGCATTCGAGCTACACAGAGGACCAAACCCCGTCATCGAAAGTAGATTTAAGCTGTTAAGTGCTTTGAAGAACACAGTGTTTGAGAGCTGAATACACAGTGCCTCATTCTTTTCTGTGTAATATTTTGTGAGGTTTTGAACAGTGACGAAAATTTCCATGTGGGCTTCTCAACTCAGAACAAGAAATAGAGACTTAAGGTTTGCATTTAAAAGTCCTGAGGTCCTGTTTGTACTCAGGTCGACATGAAGTGCATATGAGGAAAAGTCTACTTTTAATAGAGATCGACTTGAAATGGCCATAGAAAATTTAAGATATCAAGTGAAAAAGAGGTAAAATCAGGGCATTAGCTTGAAAAATAAGTCCAGACTCATTAAAAATTGATGTACTTTACACAAGATGTCGCTTATCACAGCAGGAGCGGCAGGGACATCTCGATCCATAAGTAGGTGGCAGAGAAGTCACACGTTGATTTTTTAAAAAGATTTATTTTAATTTTATGTGTATGAATGTCTTAACCGCTTGTATGTATGTGTACTTGTGCGTGTCTAGTAGCTGTGGAGGCCAGAGTAAGATGTCCAGTCCCCTTGAACTTGAGTTACAGATGGTTGTGGACTGCTACGTGGGTACCGGATGCTGGGAATTGTCAGCTGGACACAATGCGGCATCTCTTGGGAGGTGGGTCTCCGGGCTGAGGTGGGAAGATCTTCCCGTGGTGGATGACATCACACCTTCCGCAGGGGATTCTGGACTCTTTTAGGTGTGGAGAGAATGAGTTACTTGCCAGCCTGCATACATTCACTGTTTTCTGATCCTGATCATGGATGTCATGTGCCCAGCTCCCTCAGCTTCCGCTGCTGGGGCTTCCAGTTGTACTGGGCTGTGACCTGGAACTGTGGGCTACATAAACGTGTTCTTTCTTAGAGCTGTTTTGTCCAGCTATGTTTTTAACAGCAATTATTTCCATTTTCTGTCCTTTTGCTTCTTATTACAGGATATTTTTGCAAGCTTATACACTCTTTCGTAAGATACTTTCCTATGGTTTAGTTGCTGTTTCGATTTCTGTTTACCAACCTATAAAGTATTTGTAGGATGGTATGCGCTCCGTCTACTTGTCTTTTTTTCTTCAGTTTTCGCTGGTAATGTTTGTGCACCTCTAGAATCTTATATTTCTTGTGTGATTTTGTTAAATAACACTCCCTAGTATATGTGCCCTGTGAAAACAACTCTATATTCATTGTTGATCATCATGTTTCTATCTCTCTCTTGTTTTCAGTCCTGATATTTGTCCGTTGTGGGCAGACGAGCTGGCTTGCTGGCTGGCTTCCTTTTCTTTTCTCCAATAGTATTGAGGATTGAACCCCACAGAACTCTGTGAATGCTAGCCCAAATATTCTATCACTAATTATACACCCTCAGCTCTGGTTAATGGTGATTTTATTATTTTCCCAAATTACTTTAATCATTAAAATTAATATAACAAATGTTTAGATAACCGACTCAGTGGAAAGGATTGTCAGGCAATGAAATGGAAGTGTCAATATACTGTAATATAAAAATATAAACCAGATCAGCTGTGTTATTAAACTGCTGCCAAGTCTTCTAGTTTTATAGGGTAGGGTGCTGAAGTCTTAGCTCTTCACTTGCACACAGGCATTCCTAAGGCAGACTTTAAGAATGGGAATCTTAAGATGTCTGATGCGTACTGATTAACTCTTACTCATTAAAAGATGTAAGGCGGCAAATGAGAACACTTGAGACAACACGCATGTGCAAATGAGAACATTGAGACAACATGCAGACATGCCATTGACAATTATTTTACGGAAACGAATATGTTTAAAAAGGCTATGAGTTTTCAGAAAGAGAAAAATATGTTTAGAAAACATTTATTGATGTTTCAGACACTGTAGGAAACTTGGACACAGTTTCTGTTCCCGAGAAGTCCCCCAAATCTAGTTTGCGACAAGTGTTTTGTGTCTTTATCCATTATTTGTATATGCCATATACCTTTGGATGACTATTGGAAAATAGGCACACATAAAGAGACTGCTACTCAAAGTGACATTTCTGGGAATGAGACTGTCGTTTAGCTTGCTCTGGAACCCAGCAACCATCATGATGACTGAAATCGTAAGCCGGAACTCAGCTGTGCCAGGAACTACACGTCGAAAGTACCCTCCAGTAGCCAAGTGCCCTGCTGCACAATGGCAGAAAGGTCTGGAAAGTCATAAAAAGTGCAAATGGGTTCCCCAGTTCGTTTCCAAGACAAACCGCCTAATGTGTTGCTGATGAGCTGGTCAGGTATTCTCTGAGCTGCCCTCTGTGCAGAGCCAGCAAGCATAACATTTTGCTAACCTAGTGACACACAGGGAATTTGTTTTCCATCTCCCCGTTCACAGTAACGGCCGAAAACGTCTTTCTCTTCAGCTAGCAGCCTTGACGAACAAACTGTTCATTGGGACTTAGCACCCATGGGCAGAAATGCTCGACATTTCTCTCCCTGTTTTTTTACTCTTGATCACGTTTTGTTTTTCAGCAGTTGCTTCCTTTGCAAGAAAGAATTTTTATCTTCGCTTTAACTTTAAATGTTAGTTTGAAGATTCACCCTGGACTTCCCAGAGCTGATACATTAAAAGTTATAATGTTTATATCCATGATAGCTTAGTGATGTGTGCACATTCTTTTATTTAAGACTTTACACCCACTTTATAAGATAGAACAGAACTTTTAGTCATACATGAATGAAGGGCTGTCTGAAGAAATGGTTGCTAAAAATGTTTGAAGCATTTTCAACCCAAGGCTATTCTCTTTCCCCAAATAGGAAAGTGAATTATGAGTTCTTGCTTTTATTCATTTCCTTTTATTTTTGAGATCCTAATGTAATTGCATCATTTCTCCCCCCCCCCCTGTCTTCCAGATCCTCACATACACCCCTCCCTGTCTTCCTGGGGCCCATGCCTCCCTCCCCATTAATTGCTATTGCATGCACACATGTGAATGTATACACATATATATTCCTAGATATACTCTCCTCAATCTGTACAGTGCTGCTCACGGGCATGCCTTCAGGCTGACCATCTGGCACTGTAGTTGTACTTAAGTACAGTGCAATTTTGGAATTTTTTTTTTAATGATAGTTAACTCAATCCTGTGTATACAACAAAGCTTAAGACATTTTTCCATTAAAATCTTTACAAAGTACATATGTCATCTTCCATAAAGATGGGTTCTGTTGATTCCAGGTCTAGGGGGGAAGGGTGTGAGATAAAAAGCATAATAACCTGGGGATTCAGGTGTGACTTAGCCCTCCAGAGAGCGCAGATCACCTGGCTATTAAATACATTTATTTCTAGCTTTCCAGGTAGAAGATAGGTAGACATCCAAACTGTCTCATCAACTCTGTGTTTAAAATTCCTAGTTTCCCTAGTGATTATCTGTGGACACAAGGACCTTGTGTCCTTTACAGCCATTAGGGAAAATATGAGCAGAATTAGGAAAATGTCAATTATTTGACTCACCGCTGGATCTGTGGTGTGCCCAACCTATTTGGTAGATGGTAATATTCATTGAGACGAAAGTGGCTGGGAGACAGGGGGTGGTTTTGTGGGAAAAGTCAATAATCTTGATAATTTTTCTTGCTTAAGAAAGGCCTCCCCTGGCATCAACACTGAGAATCCATACATTTGTTGATTAGTGGCCATAACTCTGTGGTGTAACTAGATTATGGACATCGTTCTGGCCTAGAGGAACCTGGCTTCCCTCCAAACCTCGTTGATTCTGCAGTTATTAAACAGTTGCTGTGAACCAAGCATGTGTTAGATGCTAGGGTTAGAAAAATAAACAGTGCACTATCTCGAGGGACTCACAGTCTGCCAGAGAGAGTCGCCTGAGGGACTCACAGTCTACCAGAGAGAGTCGCCTGAGGGACTCATAGTCTACCAGAGAGAGTCGCCTGAGGGACTCACAGTCTACCAGAGAGAGTTGCGTCGAGGCCACAGAACAGCAAGACTAATGTTGGCAGCAGAGGGTGAAGAGGAAGGTCACAGCAGGTCACATAAAAATGCTGACCCTACACTATGTCTAGAAGGATGAGAAAGAGAAAGTAATGAGAAGATCCTGGCCCCTACTGGAAAACCTATATAAATGGTAAAAAAGCACTTCTTTGGACTCCCAGGTATAAATAACAAACCAAAATGGAGCACACATGCCATCATTATTTATCTGAAGCTCTCTGTCAATTGCCTGAGATATAGAAAAAATAAAGAAGATGAATGAGAAGTGAAGGAAGGGGGGACCTGGTTAGAGACATGGCAGATCAGGGTGGAAATATAAGAGGCTGTGCCAAGGAACCAGCTGAGGATGGTGAGGCAGCCAGGACAGCCATGTCTGCTCCTAAGGGAAAGGCCCAGAGCGGCGCTCCTGTGGGCTGCAGAATCACAACAGGGAATAGATGGTCAGGCACCCTGGCTCTATTGATACAGGGAGGCAGAGAGGGAGAAAGGAGTAAAAATTCCAAGCAGCTTTCTTTCCTCATTGATATTAGCAAAAGAGTGGAGGCCGGAGCTAAGGAGGCCCAGAGGATGAAATCTGTGGAGATAGACATTGAGATCGTTTCCCAAGACCCAATACCATTTATATTATACCATGTAACAATAAGTCGTCTCTGGTGATGTCAGGGAGTCCTCTTCTCCCTGGATGGATCCAAGATAGACCATATTGACCAATCGTAAACTACAAGTTTACACAAGATTAAAATCCAGAGAAGATACATTTTCGAACTACAGACTGCTGAACTAGAAACTAATAAAAGAAATTTAATTTCCAGTTTAAGAAAGTGTCAAACAACAGACCTCAAAACTACCAATAAAAAATAAAATATGAATTAGAAAATACTTCAAACTGTGCTCTACGTGGTGGTGTATGTGTTCAGGTCCAGTGGGGAAGTCAGCACAGGAGGGGCAATGTTTAAGGCGAGCTTAGTGAGACTCTTTCCAAAAAAATATTTTGAGTTGATGAAAAAATGAAAATACAACATCAAAATTTATGACCCCCAGCTAAAATGATGTTTGCTTGATAGACAAAAGTGATTTGTGTAGTGATATTTCATTGTATTTTAATAGATAAAGCTTGCCTGAAGGTCAGAAGGGCAAAGCTAAACCACTAGAGAGGCCAGGCAGCGGTGGCACACACCTTTAATGCCAGGATTTGGGAGACAGAGACAGATGAATCTCCTAGTTCAAGGTCCCCTGGGCTATGTGAGATCAACACAGAAACAAATGTAGATGGTGGTGGTTCACACCTTTAATCCCAGGACTTGGGAGACAGAGACAGATGGATCTCTGAGTTCAAGGTCCCCTGGGCTACGCAAGATCAATGCAGAAACAAATCCAGGTGGTGTTGGCTCACACCTTTAGCCCAGTCCTAGGAAGTCACACGCCTTTAATCCCAGCACTAGAGGGAATATAAAATGAGGGGAGAGAGAGGCTCTGGTTGCTTAGTCTGAGGTCACCCAGGCTTGGTAGAGTTAAGACTTGTCTAATGGTTTGGCTGCTTTGCTTCTCTGGTTTCCAGGTTGAATCCCAACATCTGTTTTTGGGTTATTATTATCCGTGCTACAGATTTGGGTCAAAGTTTTACCAAATAAATAATCAATGGAAAATATAAATCTGAGATATCATTCATTAAGAAAATTAAATTTATTTTATAGCTATGTAAGTGATGCAGATACATACAGGGAGAGAGAGAGAGAGAGAGAGAGAGAGAGAGAGAGAGAGAGAGAGAGAGAGAGAGAGATAGAGAGAGAGAGAGAGAGAAAGAGAGAGAGAGCACAAACTGACAACGCTAAGATTTACCAACGGCAAATGAAATAAAGGATTTTCAATGTCATTAAACACTAGGAAATGCAAATTAAGCCCATAATGACATAAAACTTTATGATGCAGATTAAACCTGTAGTGACATAAAACTTTGCACTTGTAAGAACAGGTAAAATTAAGCCAATTAATCCAGCAGTTCCAAGCACTGGTTACGATGCATAGCCACCATAATTCTCATGAGTTCCAGACGGAAAGGCAAGCAGCAAGCTACACTGGGAAACAGTTTGCGGCTTCTAATGAAGTTAAACGTATTTACTGAAGGATTCAGAAATCCCGCTCTTGGGCATTTACTCAAGAGACATAAAGGCAGATGCCCACCAAAAACGTGTCCATGAATATTTATATCAACGTAGTTCATAATCATAACCAATTAACCTGGATGCCCTTCAACTAATGAATAAAATATTCGATACTATGGGTTATTCCTCAGTAATTAAAAAGGAAAAGCATGGGCAAGTATAAACAGCTTTCTATGTTGACACTGAAGCTACCTGGTAGCTCCAGAGATGAAAATGTTGTAAATCAAGGTAGACACTCCTCCCCTTACCAGCTAAGTTTACAATGGTGGTCTCACAGCCCGTACACCCCCATTAAGGTAAGGATAGCTACTGGAAAGGGTGGTATCCTGTGTATTGGACTAGAAATGTATGTGAAGTCTCTGAGGGCGTGTCAGGCATCCCATCCAAAATTTGGATGTCTTTGTCAGTGAAAATTAGGATGTCCCTAACTGCTAGTGAAAGTAGCCTTCCCCTGGCCATCGGAAACAAATGCCCCAGTGAGCGGACTCTATTGGTTGTCATGTTTCCCCATCTTTAGTGAAGGGAAGCTTACTCTGTACCTAAGAGAGTTGTGATGGCCTCCTCTGAGACAACTACCTAGTAAGACCATGCCTGTAGGCCTCCAGACTCTGCACTTGACTGTGTCTAGACATGGACCTAAAGTCAAGTCCTCACTGGTCCCTCAAATCAAAGTATAAAGTATAACCCATAGTGAGGTACAGCACACGCCAAATGAACTCCATAGGTTTTTCTACTTCATAAAGAAATTGGGAAATTGTGTAGACAAGGATGTTGAAGATGTAGGTTAACAGTAGAAGGGATGAAGTAGGATCAGTTTAAATTTGCTGAAATGAGACTACCAGATCGATTCTGTACTCGCTGTTGTACCCAGGGCAGTTAGACAGGGCACCTGAAGGTGTTTTAGTAAATTGTCTAAAACATAAAGCAAAATGTAGACTGTAGGGATTATTCTAGAAATGCTGGATTTGTGTTGGTGTGGTAGAAAAAGGAATGCAAAGGTTTGGAGAGTTTGGAGAGCTAGACTGTGCTTGCCACATAGCATCCTGGATGCTGGAAGAGTCTAGAATGCATACTTCTTTTTTTTTTTACATAATAAATTTTTTTTAATTTATTTATTTATTAAGGATTTCTGCCTCCTCCCTGCCACCGCGTCCCATTTCCCTCCCCCTCCCCCAATCAAGTCCCCCTCCCTCATCTGCTCGAAGAGCAATCAGGGTTCCCTGACCTGTGGGAAGTCCAAGGACCGCCCATCTCTATCCAGGTCTAGTAAGGTGAGCATCCAAACTGCCTAGGCTCCCCCAAAGCCAGTACGTGCAGCAGGATCAAAAACCCACTGCCATTGTTCTTGAGTTCTCAGTAGTCCTCATTGTCCGCTATGTTCAGCTAGTCCGGATTTATCCCATGCTTTTTCAGACCCAGGCCAGCTGGCCTTGGTGAGTTCCCCATAGAACATCCCCATTGTCTCAGTGTGCGGGTGTACCCCTTGCGATCCTGAGTTCCTTGCTCGTGCTCCCTCTCCTTCTGCTCCTGATTTGGACCTTGAGATTTCTGTCCGGTGCTCCAATGTGGGTCTCTGTCTTTATCTCCTTTCATCTTTTTAATTATAATTTTTTATTAATTTTATTAATAGTGATAATCATAATAGAACCAATGCTGGGGCCATTAGAATCAGACAGAACTGGACTGACTGTAGGCTTCACCATTCAACAAACTTAGAGCCTTAGAAGGTAGTTCTCTACTCTGACACTCTTGACGCTTCTGCCTCCACCTCTCAAGTGCTGGGATTGCAGGCATGTACCATAGTTCCTGGTCTTCTGGACCTTTTACTACAATTCCTTGGAAAAGGGCCAGCAGTTCCAAAGCAAATATTTTCCCCACAGGGGCCTTTGTTTCCTAAATAGTAGATCCTGCCACCATCACTCCTGACTGACAAGTGAGGAATAGCGCTGGGGAGAGAGCCCCACGTTCTTGAAGGGTCTGGTGATCCCTCTCCCCTGCAGACTAGACTTGACAGTGGGCTGTGTGGTAACCGAATTGGAAAACCAAAACGCGATGGTAGTAATTAGGTCCTGGGATGGCGGTGACCAAAGTGGTGTCACACAACCACCAGTGGCAAGGTGGGCGTGGCTACCAAATAGGCAGTGGAGAATCAGTGGCCTGACTCACACAGACCTATGGCGTTGGCCATCTACATGGTGTTCCTAGAAGTGAAAGGCTTGACTAAATTAGCACTTGGTTTGCATAAGCCTATGAAGGCTAGGTCAAGTAAACAGAATTTCAACTTGGATCATAAAAACAGAATCATGGCCCATCAATCTGATTTTTGATAGTTTCTAGATCTGGAACACCTTTAAAATGACCGATGGTCTTTTGACAGGGTATTGCACACTGGGGCAAGGCAAATAAGTAAAATTTAGGGCAAAGAGGTGTGAATGCAGCTCAGTTGGTACAGTGCATGCTAGTCAACCTGATGCCCCAAGTTTGAGCTCCACATCCACATAAACAGGGCATGATGGTGCATGCCTCTAATCCCAACACTCAGGAGATGGAAGTAGGAGACTTCTGAGTAGTTCTGGTTTGAAGCCTATTGGTCAGAATAACTTGTTGGCTATATCTGTTTGCTTGAAATACCTTTTTCCAGCCTTGTATCTTAAGGTGGTGTCTAGGGTTGATGGCAGCATGTTTCTTGAAGCTGGCAAAAAGATGGATCTTGTTTTCTTCAATTCAGTCTGCTACTCTGTGTCTTTGTATTGAGGAATTGAGATCATTAATAGTAAGAATTACTATTGAAAGAGTTATTATTGTATATTAATTCTTGTCATTTTGTTGTTTTGTGGTGTTTCCTTAGACCTCTCTTGATTAACTATTCTGGAGTTGTTTACTTATTCCCTGTGACCTCTTGGGTGTGCTTATCCTTGCTTTCCAACTAAATTATTGCCGCTTGTGACGTGGAGACTTTTTAAACCCATGCGATCCCATTCATCTGTTCTTACAATCATTGTCTGAGCCTTTGGGCTGCTTTTCAGAAAGCCCTGGCTTATGCCTTCACCTTTCAGGGTCTTCTCTGCTTCCCTCCAGCAATATTGAATGTTCGGAGTTAAACTATACCACAGGCAATAGACTCAATAAATACCTACAGGGTTATTTTATCCAACAGCGCTGGCGTATGCATTTTTATCAGCAGTCCCTGGAAATTTCTCTAAATTGGAATACATTTCGGTCACAAATCAAGTCTTAGCAAATAAATGGACATACTTAACACATACAAACAAATCATAGTTATTTCTTATATATTATAAAATCATAGAAGAATCAAATTAGAAATCAGTAGTAAGAGAAACTGTACAAGTGTGTGGCGACTGAATTATTGAGTTGAGCAAATTTTTAAAATCCCTAGCAGCAAAGTGAAATACAACTTATCGGAGTCTTCAGGATTCTCGAAGGCAGTTCTGAGGGGAAAGCTTACAGCTGCAAGGGCTTAAGACATCAGAGTTGGCCCTGGAGTGCAAAGAGAGAACGGACGGACCTCATGCTTTTAGAAAAGCAAGAAGAAGCCAAACTTGAAAACAGCAAATGGAAACAAATAAGTGTCAGGGCAGAAGTTAATAAAACAAAAATTAAATGAACACTATAAAGAATGAAAGGGTTTGCAGTAGTGTCTTTACCATATTTTAAATATAGGACCGTGTCGTCTACAAATGGGGCGATTTGACTTCTTCCTCTTCTATTTGTACCCCTTCTATTTGTCACTTGATCCTGCCCCGTTTCTCCAGCTGAAACTTCACGAGCTACATTAGCGTACATACCTCTGCTCTTTGTGTAAGGTGATGGAGACACAACCAATAGATGAGCTAGTTCTCAGTCTCCAATAGCTCAGACCTTAAGTGAGGACACAGATGTTAATAGCCAATGACAATATTAACAATTTGATTGCAGTTGCGATTCGAGCTTTTTGACGAAAGTCATATTGGAGATCTTGGCTTTACCTCCAAGAAAATGAGGTCCAAGACGGGATGTCAAAGGCTAACCAGAAAGAAGGGGGCAGGAAAGCCCAGTGGTTAATAAAGGAAGGGCGAGCAGAAAGGACCTGCGCCTGGGAGACTCGGTTTTACCCTAGACAACCCAAGTAGTCCCAGGAGGAGGCTGTGCCACACTCACTGGATTCTGGTGCTTGTGGGCTTAGGGATCCACAGTCTGCAGGCTCACTCACTGCTCTTAGAGACTTCACAGAGACTTGTCGCCTTGTACGACAGACACAGAGACTATTTGCTCTATTTGGAAGCATTTCTTCAGAGCCTAAGGAGGCAAAATAGGTTTATTCCCCACCCACCTTGATTCTCCTTATTCTGACAGGCATCCAGGAAAAAGAAGCCCCTCCACTGACTTACATTTGGGAGCTAAGGATTTAAATATGTGGGATTTAGATGGTGTGAAAGAGTTCAGGCTGAGGGGAAGGAGGGCCCTTATGGACCACCAGGGACTCTCTCCTGCCTCCAGCTCCATGGCTCATGACTTCTGGGCAGCACCAAACTTCCCTGAGCTTCTGTAGTCTCATTTGTACAGGAAAACAGTTAAATCCACAAAAGAAGCCATGAACCAGATTTACTTTTTAAAAAAGTCACACATTGAAGGTGATTAGATCACAAAGCAATGTTTAGGAATGTTCTCAATGACAAACAATTTTATAAAATCAACATGTACCCTGGGTTTCAGGTCTAAAATATTTGGCTGCATTTTGCTAGAGAAGAGAAAAGAAACAAACAAAAAAACTTTTTTTTTGCCATGGTTTAAAGATATACCATAACAGAAAACCTCAACTTTTAGATATATCATAGTGCATCTAGGCTACAAAATGATTTATGATGAGGTCTTATGAATGAAGATCTGCTTGCATGCATGTACAGTACCTTAAGAAGACTCATTGTGCAGGAGAGAGACACCCCCAACTTGTGCTTGCTCAAGAGGTCAGGTCATCTGTGGACACACCCTGGAACACGTACAATTTTGAAAGGATAAAATATAATTCCAAGAAGAATTTCAGACATTAAACAATCTTTATTTCAACTTGGTTTTTTTTTATCACAAATATGAATCATCGCTTTATTTCTTTCAAAATTAACTCCTGGTATTTCTAGTTAACTTTGAGTTATATTGCCAACATATGACTGATTGAATAAAAGCTCTTCATTTACTGACAATAGTGCTTCCTTCTGAATGTCTCTAAACCTTTTCTTTTACAACATGTCTTTATCATAGTGTGGTGTGATGTTTGATGTAGATGAACCAGGTTGATTCCTGAAAAATCTATCAATTTGGAGGTCGAACGATACCATTAGAGAAGGAAAATGAAGGTGGTCTTTCATTTTTCTTATGAGCGTCACAAAGTTTAATTTTTAATTTTATATTTACAAGAGACTATTTTGAAGGATGCTATATGAAATAATACACGTGAAGCACCCTGATATTGAGTAGGGTCAGTAGAGAACTGTTACATGTAAATGAACATGGATGAATATTCATATGGATACATAGGAATGCTCCAGGGTTGTTTTTCCCTTCCATCATGCGTGAGTGTGTGGAAGGAGCGAGTTTTATAAGAAAGAAGTAAATGGCAAAAACATGCAATGTTTGTCACTGCAAAGCAATGCAAACAGACCGCTGTCCCTAAAGGACAAAATGGAAAGACTGGGCAAACTCAGAGCCTACTATCTTAAGTACACGCCCAGGGTACCAAGGCCCGGGGGGCAGAACTTTGTTTGAGCATCCCTACCTAATCAAGATGTTTCATTTGTCCAGTTAGAAGCTTTGCTAGATTTCCTTAGACTGCTATGGTAAAATGTGTAGGACTGCCTTTGAAACTGAGAACAGAAAATCCACGGGAAGAATTTGTATGAAGAATTTGGGGCTTGCTTGCTAGTGAGTGTTTCTGTGTGGCAGACTGTGGTCTGAGATGAACATTCGCTTAATGCTGAAGGAAGGAAGAGGCCATTGCTTCTATTTAACTTTTGTCAGGTTACCAGATGCTGCAATGTCGAATATTTATTTACTAAGAGAGTCTGATAACTCTCTTAAGAGTTCTCTTATGTGAGGCCAGGTTGGTTTATATCATCTGGTATGTCATTAATTGTCTGTGACTTTGGAGCTCTATATATAACACGAGAAAAGTCCCTGGAGCTCTATATATAACACGAGAAAAGTCCCTGTCTACAGAGAGCTGATAGATTAACTTAAAAAAATGCTATTTCTATTTATGTGAGGGCATATTGAATTTTAAGACCACATATACCAGAGGGAATGGTCTCATTTACAATACTGAAGTTGAAGTCAAGATGATATTTGATTAAGAAAACATTTCAGTGATATTACTGTATCAGCTTCTTAAGAAATGGATCCAAAACTGACAGTCAATATAGAAAGATCTAGAACTATGTACTGGCTCTGTCAGGCAACCTTTTGGGATGTTTATTCTTACAAGCCAGTCTCCACGCCATGTGACAGACTAAGGCACCAGCGGCGAGACCCACCAGGAGAAGAATTCACCGGCTTACAAGTCACCTTGGAGGTCACCCAACCCTCAGTAAGGCCAAGGGAACATTGCTGCGGTATTCCCACCGTGACAGAGCAATTTCAAGGCTGCAATGGGGAAACTGGCAAGACTGTATCTTAAGAAGGGGGAAGGTTAGGGAGCACATTCCTAGCACAAGGGTGGCCCCGAGTTGACACCCTCTGAGCCACAAAAACAAAGAACAACAACAAAAAGCTATCAGTAGCTCATAATTTGAGACTAAGAATTGAAATCAAGTTTTATTAGTGCCCCTGACTTTAATTAAAATGTTGAGGAAAACCATTGATGCAAATGACATTTGGAGGGGGGTTCTTCAGGCTCTGGGTACTCCATCTGAGCTGCGACCATTATTTGACCTACTTGACAGATGGTGGGGTCACTCGAGCCAAGGATTTGTCCCATTCTCAGGTGGAAGGACAAAGTGGAGAGTACACCCCAGGTCAGACAACTTAGTCTTTGCACAAGGATACCCTTAATCTCTCGTGCCGCTGGGGAACAGTTTCAAAGACATTCCAACCACAGGATCATGCCAGGGCACTGGTTATCAGTTGTTCGGCTGCTCCTTCAGCAAACCCTCAGGCTGGCATTTCTGCCCTTCTGAGACACAGACCACAAAGCGCTTCACCGCTGTGGCGTCCCCACTCCAGTCCCAAGCACACAGAACAAGCCTTGCAGGGCCGGTGATTTATGGTTTTCCCACGCTGATCATGGCCGAGCCCAGACAGATACCGAAGATCTATCGTTGAGGGGAGAAATACCATGTTACTTGCTCATAAATTCAACTTAATGGCAATTTTAGGAGGGCAGCTTGCCCAGAGTTTGTTGAAACACAAATCAAAAAACCCCAAATTCCAGGCATATTAGCCTGGAAACTCTTCTGGCAACCTGGCCCCATTGGCTTTTTAAGGAAATCGGCTCCCCCAGTCATGGTCCTAGTTGCCTAGGGAAGGTTCGCACAAAGTCTGGATATCACGTGGGCAGCACAGAAGCACGTAGGTGCCATGCTGCTCGAAGGATTTTGCCAAGCATAAGACCTTGACACCAGTCATCTAGGAAGTGCAAACAGACAGACCCACAAACTCACAAGGCAGCAAAAGCAGTCAGCTTTCAGACAGTTCAGATGATTGTCTGTCTATGTGTTTTTCAAATCCTCCTGCCATCGGCCAGTCACAAACAGATAAATCCTAATCATTGCCACTCTTGAATCAGACAGTGAGCTGATGCTGACAGAGTTGGCTTGGTTCATGGTAGGTTAGAATTCTATAAACTGTGCACAGGGACAATGCTATTAGATTGTTCTCAATAACCCTGAGAAGCGGACTAGAGGGTAGCATCTTTTCCATGTACACAATGCCATGCTCACTTCTCCTATAGAACCTACAAAGTTTGTGCTTTATTCTCTTTGTTTAAAGATTCCTTCAATAAACATGTTCCCGGGTACGGTGATATCATACCCGAAGTTGATTTTCTAGCCTCTTGTCCAGTGCTTGGCTTGAGAAGACAGCATGGTTTCCATTGTTGGATGAACAGAGATGTGAAGGCATTAAGTTCATGTCTTTTAGGAAGACAAAACCTGTAAGCCAAGGAGCCTGGTCAGTGGTCATGTGAGTTAAATGGCTGAGTGAGACCTCAGGGAGAAAATGCCCCTTTACATCACCACTTTCCATAGACCACAACTAAGTTCATTAAAAATAGAGTTTTGAGCATTTGAATAAGCATTTATAACGCCGGTATAGGCAATGAATAGTGCCAGTCCCAAGGATCAAATCAAAAAGCTTTCAATTTGTTACTAATTAATTCTAAAAGTCTAACATATGATGATACGTTAATTGCCCTCCCAATAGCACAGTTCTTTCCTTAACTGCTCCCCACTAAAAAGCATGATGTCTTCTCCGATTTGGTTTGGTAGATGGCTGTAGCCATTTTCTTCCTCTGTGTATTCGAGTTCAGTTGGAAATTTATCTCTATTCTGTTCTCATGTCTAGCACACAGGAAGGCTAAGCTTAGAGTTGACATGGAGGCTCGGAATACCTAAGGAATCTTTAAATCCTTACAAGTTTCTGTTACTCATGATGCTAAGATTCAAGGGCGGTGGATTTCCAGCTGGAGTGTCTGTCACAATTGCTCTGAGGGACTATTAGGAAGCTGCAATTGCTGCCCAGAGTGGTCCTGTCTAGGCCAACAGCCCAGCGTTGCCTTTCTTTCTGTGTGTGTATGTACGTGGTCCTGGAGAGCGAACCCAGGGTCTCATGTGTGCTGAGCATGTGACCTCACACTGAGCTAGACCCCAGCCCATAGAGGAAGAACTTTTTAAAAATCGCAGAAACAGCTGATCTAATATTTTGATTCTTACTGTGTATCTTGAACCCTGTTCTCTTGAATGCCCCCTCATTGTGTCTTCATTGATAGGTTCAGTCATGGCAGCCCCTGAGTAGAATAGGAAAAAGCGGTTTGAATTGACTTATAACTGTTTTTCATATTTTTAAAATATACAGATATCTTCTTTATTGCTGTATACCTCTTGGCTTTTTGTGCTGACTTCCCTGCTGTTAGTTGGGATTAAAAAACATGGGCATGCATTCATGCAAATGATGCCACTGGCCTTGGGTGGGTGATTGTATAAAAATGGAGAACTTAGCATCAAGCTTGAGACTATTTCTTTTTTGATGAGGAACATACAGAAACTTTGGTCTAAATGGAGAAATATCAGCCATGCCTTTCAATCTTCTAAAAAGCTCCTGTAGTCCAGTCAAGCTACCTGGCTTCCTGGCTCCACAGTTTCTATAAAGAGGAAAAAATAATTTTCCAAGAACCATTTCTAGTTACTTTCTCTTCTCATGATGAGAAGCTTATCCAAACAGCCCAATTTCACTCAGGATTCTTTCCCATTCCCTGTTCACTGCCCATTCTTCCCTGACCCCACCGATCCTCAGACGGCCAGGGATTTAGAAATATGTTGGAAGCTTCTAATGGTGTCTGGAGGACAGAACTGTGTTCAGACAGCAGTCTGTGTATCTCATTCATCATTAGCTTCACGGTATCGCTTTAATTGTGGCTTAATCACTGGCTGTGTGCAGACTGTGCCACATCGTTAAAGTAATTACGGGGGTTTAATACGAAAAGTTTTGAGTTGGTACAATGCTGCCATTACAACGAGATTTGCATTTTTTAAAAGGAGAGAGCAAAGAAGGACAGCCAATTGGTGCTATCATCTGCGCATTTTTTGCTCTTTTGCAAGGCTGTCCAGGGTGATATACATAAACTCTTCTAGATCATCTTCCACCTGCTCAAGGATGCATTTGGCCCTGTTCTGGAGAGAGTGTGTAGTGACTCAAACTATTTAGAATGGCTAATAATTAATCTAGGCTTCGCTACTAGTAAGCTTGACTCCATCAGCACATCCATGCGAACCCAATGATATATTTACGTAAGTGATGTCTGCTGCCTACTTGAGAGTATATTCTGAAACGTGGTTCTTGATACAAGTGGTGTGACGGCCAATTTTACGTCTCACATCGACTGCCTGTGAGCTTTCACGTGGAGGTGAAGGGGAGGGAGAAGTATAAGTTTGGGAATACAGGTGCTCTTATTTGAGCAGGCTCAACTTGTGCTATTTCAGCTTACCAGTGACCCCAAAATCAACACTTTCATTAAAACACACTTTAAATCTGAATTTTGCGTCATTCTACTGGGTAGGGAGTTTGCAGTGCTCTGACGATGGGCAGCGGTAGAAAGTATCAGTCACCAAGAAGCCTCAAGATTAGCATTGTGAAACTGAAGAGCTGTTACTGTGGTGCGTGGCCGGCGTTCGGGCGGCGAGTGTTATATTTTGGTGTTTGTACTTCACTCTGTTTACAAAACGCCTATGCATTTATATGAGACATTCAATCATTTATTATAAAATAAACCTCTTGTGACTGGTGATTTTTGCCCACAATAGGCTAATGCAAGTGTTCTATATAATACTGAGAAAAGACAAAGTCAGGTCAATGCTTTGTAGTTTAGGTACCTTTGGTGTAGTTTTGAGGTTTTTGAGGTCAGACTTCCATAAGAAATGGAAGACCAGCGGTTGTTTGTTTGTTTGTTTTTTGAGCTAGCTAGAATCTACACGATTCGCTAATAGACGGAGTCAGAGGGCAGAGAGCTGTCTATAGACTTCTGGATTAATCAGCAGGTGGATTGAGTGTGTGGAGGAACCAGTGACTGACAGGAAGAAGACAAGAGGGCACAAGGCGTTTTCAGGTTTGTGGATCTGAGATAAACATCAGACATCCAAGTGGAAGCAGAGTAGGCAGCGGACGAATCAGACAAGAACGCCGGAGGTAAGGCATGCTGACTAATGTACTTCTCTGGAGTCCTTGGCGCATATATGGAACATCCACTGCTGACCTAGATCTTGAACGAGATGCTCAGCCAACACGAAGGAGATGCACGCATTATTTCCCTTCTCTCTCTCTCTCTCTCTCTCTCTCTCTCTCTCTCTCTCTCTCCAGTCTTACAGTGTAGCCCCCAGCTGATCTTAAACTCACGCCACAGCTTCGTAAGTCCTGCGACCACAGGATGTATGTGTCCATGCTCAGCCGTATAGCACTTTTGATTGAAACAATAAAGACTACCTTGAAAGTCCGCCCACTACTAAGCTTACAGCAGAATTAAAAATAAATAAATAAAACCAATATGTCAACAAAAGGAGGAGGACATAGCAACACTGTCGATTTGAAGGTGACCCTGCCGCTTGTTTTGCCGGTCCTCAGAGTACTGTTTTGCGTGTGTTTTGAGCAAGAAGGGGTGACTAGGATAAGTCATCTTCTACCACGAGATTACCTCAAAGGAAAGGCTGTTTGCTTTGGTTTTGTTTATTTAGTCGTTCATGACGATATACTTGCCGTCTACCAGGCACCAGGTGATTCTTCTAGTCAATCATACACAGTGAGAAGAGGACAGCAAGGCTGGCTCTCAAGATTGAATCTTTGCTCTGAAACATTGCCATCTCTTGGTCTTTTTCCTACCCCTACACCCTCAGCTTAAAAAAAAAAGACAAAACTCAATAACTCAGTTAACACTGAAACAAACAAAAGCATTCAAAACATGGAATAGGGCAGGGTGTATCACCCAGGGGTAGAAGATCGGCTTAGCATGTGGAAGACAGCGGGCTCAGTCCCCAGCGCCCCTCTTCATACACAAATAAGATGGAAGAGAGGCTAACTCAACCTTTGCCCTTCTCGTTCGGGTTCCTCTATCATATTCTCAGGGACGTAACTCCCACCCTCTGACGCTTCTTACCAAATCCCTTCGGATATCAAACCCCCTTCTTCTTTCTCCTACTTCACCTTGCTGTCACAGGATGGTGCTAATCTCTGGAGTAGGAGTCTAAAATTTCATTGATAAGACATTGGTGATTTGATACTTCTATACTGTGGCCTTTATTTCTATTTTAATGACAGAATAAGGTAGAGAGGGAAAAAAAACCTGTACATTTTTCAAATGATGAAAATGAGAGAGATTTTAAGGAGTTAATTTGTGTTTTGCCAGGGAGCCTTCCCTATGGCAGAAATCACAGCCTATACCACTTCTTTAGACTGCCAGGCAGAAAGGCTGGGAACAACAATCTTTCTGTTTTTCACTGATGATACCATTTCCTTGTAAGAAATGTTCTTCAGTGCTCAAGTGACAGGTAACATGTTAGCAAGCGAGCCTCAACACTGCTACAGGGATGGGCTGCTTTTGGCCTTGGCTTTGTTTGGCTCGCCGCTGCCTGTGCGCTGGCCTGGGGCCTCTACCACCAAAACGCTCGCTTCTTCCGCCTGTGCACCATGTTATTACAATCAACCCTACTTGTTCCCAGCGCTTTCAACATCTGTACTGGCAGCTGGCTCATCTCCTACTTCATCAGGAAGTGCATTCAAGGGTATCCGGCTAGAAAGTTCCCCCAGCAAGCATTTCTTCATCATGGAAAACGAAGAAGAAAGGGTTCAGTTGAAGGTATTCATATCTGGGGTGAAGTAAGGTAGGGTAAAGCCAGGGAGGAGCTTCCATCATCAAAGCGTCTCCGTCATGGATGAGACGCATAAACAACACCCCCTTTGCCCTCGTGGACTAAGAGACTGACGTTCCTTTCATCCTACTTTGAGTCGGGGAAAGGGTGCGCAGAATTATGTTACTGGCACAGCCCTTGTTTGTTTTCTAAATTCCCAAAGGGAATCGCTCTCATACCATGGATTTCCTCCAAGATCTACAGTCTGATTACTCTGGTTCAGTTTTGTGTGAGGCTTCTTGCCTTTTGCCACCAAAGAGCCACGTTGATCTTTCGAGAAGTTAATAGGAAAACCCCAGCATGCCTCTGGCTTTGCCTTTCCTCCCTGAGAAAACAAGCCCCCCCCCCCTCCTGTCTTCCACTTGGCCTTACGTCCCGGATGATGAATGCATGCCTAACGGCATATCCTGCATGACAACAGTAACAGCGGTAACTAGGAGTTGTCAAAAATACCGAAACAAGTCCAGTTAAGGTGAAAACACCTGTGACCCAGGGGACGAACTCCTCACGTTTCCTCGGGGAAAAGTTCATTCGTTTGTGTGTGTGCATGTTCCTGTGTGTATGGGTGCAGTCAGAAGCCAGAGGGCAATCTCGGGTGTCATTCCTCAGGTGCTGTCTGCTTTATTTTGTGAGACAATGCCTCTTCCTGGCCTCTAACTCACCAAGTAGGCGAGGTTGACTGGTCACCGAGCCCTGGGATCCACTGTATCTGCCGTTCTCAGCCCTGAGACGACAGATGGATATCACCACGTGTGGCTCTTTTCTGATGTGGGGTACAAAGAGTCAGACTCAGGTCCTTGGATTTGCATGCAAGCTCTCTACGGTTGAACCATTGTCCCAGCCCATTCATTCCTGTTGCTGCTGTAGTTAAACAGTATGCTGTGTGTCTCGGAGTGGTGATTGCAGCCAGACATCCTTCTGGCTTGCACTCGTCCTTGGCAGTTATGGAGATGGATGTGTTTTTTATATAAAGATTAATTGGAGTCTTAAATGTTTAAGGAAGCTAACAATTATTGAGTGCAACTTTTGTACCAGGAAATGTGCTAGGAGTTTCTGTGTATATTATGTCATAAAGTCCTGATTTTCCACTTGTTAGTTGGACATTGATTTTATTAGTATGGCATGAAATGTTGCTGTGTGTGTAGTTTATGCTGGAAACAAAATGTACTTCGTGTCTTAAAAGAAGCATTGTTGCTGTACAACGGTGGTGAACACCTTTAATCTCAGCACTAGGGAGGCAGAGGCAGTAGAATCTCTGTGAGTTCGAGGGCAGCCTGGTCTACAGAGTGAGTATCAGGACAGCCAGGGAAACCCTGTTCTAAAAACACACACACACACAAACCAAAAAAAAAAAAAAAAAAAAAACCTCACCCCTCAACTCCCCCAAACAACACAAACAAACTGTTGTAAATAACAGGATCAGTTCACAAAGCAAACAAACAAGTACAAATTATAAAGTCAGAGGAGCCAGAGGACGTACAAGGCAATTTCATGGACTGGGGACTAAGTAATCATTAGAACTATTCGTCTATACTTCCAGACTTCTTACTTTACTGGGTCCTATGATAAACTATTAGCAAATGATCCTGTGATTACATATTTTCCCACTTCTCTCCAATTGGGGACGTGGCACTTGTTTCGACCAATACATATAACCAGTTGCCTGTAGAAGCTTTTGGGGCCAGTATGTGTTGGTGACCAGCAGCATCCTGGTAGATGGAGGCTCTGCCAGTTCTGTGTGAGGATAATGAAGAGAAATTCACCTACCCCCCAGTACACCATGAATGCAGAAAATGAACCGTTCTTGTTCTAAACCCACCAAGCTGGAAGCCTGACAACTCCTGGATTAGTCTGACTAACTAATGTAGGTACCATCCATCTAGAAGATGGAAACGGAAGGTCTTCCCCAAATGCATCTCCTTTCTGGTCTGAGAAATTTAGTCTGCATTTTGAACTGGTCACCCCTTCTGTTTGTATACAGCTCTGCCACTTTCTGCCTATAAAAACTTGATGATTTACGCGTCTTGGGTTTCAAGTTCTTCATCTGGAAAGGGGTCTAAGTGCAGCCCTCACCTCACAGAAGCCAGTGGAAGGTGAACTAAAATCACACACAGAGGCACTTAGCAGGGGTGGCTCACTTAGAGATGGTTCTGAAGAGACAATTGTTTCTTTCCATCATGGAGGCCAAGCACTGATGTATAGGAAGGAGTCTTTGTGTTTAGAAGTTGGGGGGGGGGGGGAGAAAAACTCAGGCAGGAAGAGGGACAAGCTAAGAGAGGATATAGAGCACAGTCGGGGTTAGAGAGAGAAAAAGCTCTGGGATCCAAAAGTTAGAAGGGAGCCCAGTTTGTTTAGTCCACAGACCCTAAAAAGGGCATCCTTTAAAAGAGCCTAGGTTATAGGCTGGAAGGAGAAGACAGACAACAGGGAGGAAACCCTCTTCTCTAGACCCAAAGATCAGGGCCTGTTCCAAATGCCTTTATCCCTGCCTTGCTGTGTTTCGAAGGTAATAGCTTCATTGGGATCAGGAAGTAGAAATACAACCCCCAAGAGTCGCTAAGCCAGCTGATGTCGGGGACACCAGTGGAGTGCTAGGAAGACATTGTCCCGTATTTTAATAAACCTCTTCTTTTATAGAATTCATGGCTGCTGGCCCTGCAAAGTATTGACTCCGAGTTTACCAGCAGATGGCATTCCAGGTCAGCTCTGGAAATTGTGACCCTGCCTGTCCCTATCAGGTGGTAATGGGGACAGTCCAACGCCTGAGCCTACCTGGCCAGTGGGTGAATTCTAGCAGGAATCAAGGTGAAGGGAAGGGGAAGGAGAGGTGTTCCATGCTGGAGAATCAAGTGGGAAGAAGGACCCGTCACTCCCCCACCCCCACCCCCACTTCTACTACAGCCCTCAGGTAGATGAGGCTAGGGATCTGGTGAAGTTTTTACATAAAGATGTTGTTTTGTTTGCCCCAACCTTCCCATCCGTTTGGAGCTAGAGAGCCACCCATAATCCAAAGATAACACACATAGACTTTGGGAAAGACAGTGGTAGGTAACACTTTAGAGTCCTCTCGATTCTCACCTTCTAATACTTATGTATCCCTATTGAAGCAATCCTGATTCAATCTTAAGGGAGTCTGATACTTCTGACTTGGATCTCTAGGTCCCAAGAATTCTTCCTCCTGCCTTTTCCCTCTGGGGAGGGCTTTACAGATGTTTTCTTGTGGGAAAGTCTTGGACGCTGTAACCCCAGACCTCATCCTTCCTTAGTATTTGCATCTTTACGACGTTTCCTTCATTATTTTAGCTCCATTTTCCCCTACTGTAGGTTGGGGTACTCATTTGGGAGGGGTACAAGCTGCTGACATGCGTCTGAAGTGCCAAGACCACACCGGGCATATGTTGCCCTCCTGAAAAGGGTCCCTTCGACAGAAACCTGAGTGGATAGGATTTCGTCGTTGCCTTAGCAATCCTGGGAGCTCTTGCTCCAGAAGAAAGCCAGAAAGCTTGGTGTGAGGATTGTCAGAGAATTCTCTGGAAATGAATGAATTGCCAAACTGGTGTGTTCAGTAGACTGCCCTGTCCATTGTTCACTAGTTCTTTGATCTTCCAGCTGCAGGAGGCTTTCCTTGGACTCAGGTTCTTTCAGAGTTAAGCCACTAAGCCACCCATTAGTCCTACACAGGGATGGCTACCCAGGGTGGAAACAGTCCCACTGTGCATGTGTTCTAGGCCAGTAACCCTTTACTGAAGCCAAATAAAAGGCTACAAGTGTTAGCCCAGGCTAGGGATGATATCAGACAGGATGTACTTCCCAAGTGTTAAGTTTTCAGGATTTGCAAGTCCTGACAGGGGACATAGAGGTGGCTCTCAGGCCCTCTACCACATCAAACCAGAGTCATTGAGATGGCCACAGGTTTGTAAAAGCTGGTAACAGGGTTCTGATTCGACCCTGGGCTATACAACAATCAGCAGGCACTGATGTACATGGATACAGGTATATGCATTGATGATTCATTTTCTAGCTACAAGGCTCGGGAGGGGCCGGGTGCCTCCCATTTGCCTGCAGTCTTACCAGCCTTCAATATTGGTTTTACAGGCTCTTCTAAACCAAAGTGTCAAGCTCAACATTCTTCACAGTGTGGGTTCTCATATCTCCTGGTCCCCTTGGAAAGCTCATGACTCCTGTGTTACTGGTCACCATATTTTTCAGGTTCTCTTGTCTGCTGGTTTTCAGGTAGCGTTGTCTGGCCGAAGGCACCAGCTGAAGAGTGGACAGCAGGGTGACTCAGAATTGCCCCCCTCTTCGTTTGGCTTCGGATGAGGCTTCCAGCGCTGGCAGCTTCTGTTTGTTTATGTGTGCAGTTTTCGTCCTTGTGGATCAGCTCCGTCTCTGTGTTCCGGGCTCTCACAGGGCACAGTTCTTCAAACTGTGGTAATGAACCGACATGGAGTTGTGTAAACAGACGGGGAGGCAGGTCTCAAAACATCTGGCAACAGCAAAAAAAAAAAAAACCAAAACAAAACAAAAAAAAAGCTTTCTGAATATGGGACAGACAGGATTTAATTAAAATCAAACATGTAATAAATCTGAAGTGTTTCTGGAAGTGTGTGCGTCATGCAAGTTGCGTCATGCAGCTTTTCTGTAATCTTGGTGCAGAGCACACAGCAGGTGTATGTCTCGTGGCGTGCATTGCCATGCACAGTGCTCATAACGCTGCCTCAGACACCCTGGCTCACACTGTAGATTCTTGTAGGTTACGGATTGTAACGTTTTGACTGTACATACAAAGTTTTGTGTCCTTATGATTTAACTGTAGAAGTGGGAGATGTTTAGTATTTTCCTACTATTCTTTCTCAACATGTAAATACCAAATTAGGCAGCCTATCTTTGGGTTTTTATCATTATGTTTGATTTTGATCATTGATGCTTGAACTAATGACTTGAGTCTCACAGACCTTTGCCTGATGGAGTTCGCCATGAGGCTAGGACAGAATTTCCCACGATTCCTGAAATGGCCCTAAATATACTTTTGCCATTTTGTGCAGTATATTTGTGTGGAATAGTGGTCTCAATATTATGATTAAAAAATGCAAAATATGGAGCAACTTTGAGAAACGTTGAAGATGCTCAATGTCCTACAGTAGCAGATATCCAATTAGTATTTAATTCTTTATAAAACTAAACAGCATGTCCATCTCGTTAGTATGAAAGCAGATTTGCTTTCATCTTTAATAAGTTGATAAAACTATACCAAAGGGGTGGGTTCTTTTCTTTCTTGTTTTCTTCAAGACAGGGATTCTTTGTGTAGCCATGGCTGAAAAGGGCTTCTTTAAAATAAATATTCTTTATTTATTAGTAAATATTTGATTTGTAGAACTACTTTTACATTATTTAAGTATCTGTGTATGTGTGTGTGTGTGTGTGTGTGTGTGTGTGAGAGAGAGAGAGAGAGAGAGAGAGAGAGAGAGAGAGAGGAAGAAGAAGGAGGAGGAGGAGGAGGAGGAGGAGGAAGAGAGAGAGAGAGAGAGAGAGAGAGAGAGAGAGAGAGAGAGAGATATACATGCCATAGGTCAGAGGTCACAGGACAACCCACAGGAGTTAGTTCTCTCTTTCTACCCTCTGGGTTCTTGGGATCAAACTCAGTCATCAGACCTGGTAGTGAGCTTTTATCCACAGGACCGTCTTGCTGGCCCTGCTGGCCCTGGTGTTGATGGCCCACACTGTGTCAGTGACATTTGCTAAATGGATTTGCTAATGCTATATCCTTCCAACCCTTCCAGAGTCACCCTAACCCAAGGGAGGAATGTGATGTTCTGGTCTCCCTAGTCGCCACCTCAGCTTCATCCTTGCTTCTGTGCCCAGGTTCCTATAATGGAACTGTAAGAACTATAGACTCTCAACCCCACACTGGGAAACCAGGCATAGTTGCTTTAGCTCTTGGGTTTCCTTTTTTTCTTCCACCTCTGAACTTTTGACTCCATGAAGGATACAGAGTACTTACCATTGCTCAGTGACTTGCTTTATGTAAACATCAGGCAACATTCTTAAAGACAGCCCTCCTACTAGTTGGTTAAATTAACTTCCTTTACAGTAACAGAAGCAAGCCAAATCTCGTTTTTTTAGTTGCTCACCCCGTTTCTCTGCTTTCTTTGGTTCATGCTATGAAGTTTACATTATCCTTCCAGCCTGATGTTGGATGTAAGACTTTAAGTAAGAGAAATAAACACAAACAGAAAAACAAGCCAGTGACGCAGAGCATGGGGACCACACAGATCCACTCGAGAGACATGCAGCGGGAACAGCGGCTCCGCCAGATTCCGAACAGTGAAGCAATGGTGGGAGGGCCATCAGCAAGGCTCAGTGATGAGAATGGTGTCCCCTGGTGTCGGTGGTGGCACCGTGCGTGTCCTTGTGAACTGAGCTGTGATCATTCTAACACCTTCCCCAAATGCATATCCTCTAAGCCTGATGTCGGGTCTCCAGTTCCAAAAGGCCCTTTTTCTCCTAACGTGTTCTTTTTTTGTTTTTTTGTTTTCAATCAGCTGTCGTTTTTCTAATGTTTATAACTAAATGACGACTGCAAAATAGTCATAAATAAATAGTGTGTTCCGACCCACAAAGCCGTCCATTCTGTGCCCAGGTGCACTTTAATCTCTTATGCTGTTGGATGGGTCTGCCCTATGTGAGTTCCCATGTGATATTTAACAGAAGGTTTCTCTTAATGATGAGGGGATCAAAATGCTCGATAAACTCTCTGGGCTTGATGGGTAAAGAAAGGTGGCACTTACAGGTGCTGATGTGTTAGCTGGATTTGATGGACTTCCCTCCCCTAAGGCTTTCCTGGCATTAGAACCCCTTGCCAGCGGTGGGGCCAGCCATGACACTTCTGTCTGCTGCTATTTGCAAGACAACAGTGCATCATATGCAAAGAAGCTTGTCGCTCCTTTCCCCCCAGACTCCCACGCCCCTTCCTGCCCCAGCCTTTCCATTTGTGGTTGTCTCTCTCTATTTTCATTTTCTCTATATAATATGTTATTCCCTTAATGTATCCCACACCCAAAGGTTCCTTTCTGGTTTCTTGGTTTGCACTTGTGCTCCAGGTTAAACACAGAACAAAAGACTTGAAGCTAGGATCTACATATGAGAGAGACTATGTGGACTTTGTCTGTCTGGGCCTGAGTTACCTCACTCGGTGTAACTTCATTTTCACTTCTGTTCATTTACCTGCAAATTGAATGATTTCATTTTGATTTGCAGCTGAGTAATATCCATTGTGAATATGTATCACCCTCATCCATTCGTCTGTTGATGGACATGAAGGTTAAGTCCATTCCCCAGTCTTGTAAGGAAGTAGCTCTGTGAGATGCTATTAAACCCTTCTGGGCATGTGCGCTGGAGTGCTGTAGATGGGTCATATGGTAGAGCTCTCCAGAGTGACGGCCCTGGTGACCCCTAACAACAGAGTGATAAGGTAAATGACCTCCAGTCCTGACCTTACACAGGAGCTGAGGAGCTACTGACAGCAGTAGTTTCTGGGGGAGGGAGGAAGCGTTCTTTTCTTTTGAGACTGTGGCCGCGGGAAGGATTTCTACATTACAGTGGATGGGCCCACACCCGCAAGCATTTGGGCGGTGCTAACTGAACTTAGCGGGTTATACAAAACAAAGATGTGATATTGGGAGGGAGACACATTGATTGGATAAGAGGAGAAAATGAGGGTGTGTATTGTCATATTTGTTTGCGTGTGTGAAATTTTGGAGAGTAGAGAAAAATTAGGAATAAAATTGGAAATAAAGGCATTTCAGTTGGCCGTCATCCTTATGGAGAGAGAAACAGTGTATTGTAGACTCTAGAACATACAGGACTTGATGTCTTCTCTTCTCCCCATCTCCCCTACCCTCCTCTTCCCTCTCCTCCCCTCCCTGTGCTGCCAGATTCATCACCTGTCAACACCCTGCATGCTTTGTGCACTGGTGCAGCATCCTGCATGCTTTGTGCACTGGTGCAGCATCCTGCCCATCTGTGCGTCTCCCTGAGAAACTGTAAAGACGAGGGTGATAGCCACGCGAATCCTTTGTCTTATCACAAGTTCCGGGAGCAGTTGGCTTTATAAAACCAGGGGGATGACTGAGTCATAGTACAAACCCGGAGTTAGCGCCTTGAGAGGCTGTGCAGCTAAAACGCTGCAGCTCATTGCTAGTTGTCGTCTGTTGATGTCTGTGAGCTGGCAGTCTGAGAAAACAGGATAAACACCATGAAAATACACCTCTCGTTCCATCCTCCGCAAGCAAATTTTATTTGTGGGAAGAGGCAAAGGTTGAGTCTTCACGGCACTTCCGCCCCGCCTCTCCAGGTGGTCGGGCACATTTTTGAGAGCTTTGGTGTCTGTGCCTCCCTCATTGCCACACATTGCCACTCTGCCCCCATTCAGGCACCTTTTGAAGTATAGGTCATATTCATTTACATGGATGTCAAATCTGTACTGCTCTTTCAGCGGCATCTGGACTGGATAGGCTAACTCAGAAGAAAGAAATCATTAGCAGTGTGTTTGCTGAGCTGGTGATAACATGTTTATGCTGTTGCGACACGGAGTGCGTGCATCTTTATGATACAGAATATGAAAATGCTCCTATCCATCCCTCCTGCTCCTTTTACTTGGGGCCTCCCCTCTTAGGAGTCATGAAGAAGAAGGACTCTATCCTATTCTGTAAACTATAAAAACAAATCAGTCTCTCTCTCTGTCTCTCTCTCTCTCTTTCTCTCTCTCTCTGTCTGTCTCTCTCTCTCTGTCTCTCTCTCTCTCTCTCTCTCTCTCTCTCTCTCTCTCTCTCTCTCTCTCTGTCTCTCTCTCTCTGTTTTCCCAAGGAGCATGTATTTCTGTGTCTTAGATTTTATTGAAGATTTTAACTGACTTTTTTTTTGGGGGGGGGGGGTGGTGTTGAGACAGGGTTTCTTTGTAGCTTTGGAGCCTGTCCTGGAACTAGCTCTTGTAGACCAGGCAGGCCTCAAACTCACAGAGATCCTCCTTCCTCTGCCTCCCGAGTGCTGGGATTAAAGGCGTGGGTCACCACTGCCTGGCTCCGTGTGCTTTTCTTTGGTGGTGTCTCATACGTCTGAACTAGTCCCCCAGTAGCACTGGCCATACACTGGGTGCTCTTTCAACAAAGATCAGAGTGTAGAGGGGTTTTTTTTTTAGAAGGTTATAGACATGAAAATATATTTCAGGTACAGTAAAATATTTTTAGATAAGAAAGGATTTTATATGGCGAATAGTTTTGTTTTAAACACAAAGTGCTGTTTCAAAATAGAAATAGAGAGAAATAAGAGCAAAACCAAGTTAGTAAATCTCTTAAGATTTGCAGAGTTTAAAAAGAGAGGTGGTATGGATACGATTGAGTTGATCATTAAATATTCCTGAAACCAAAATTCAACACACTGATGTAGAATTGGGGCCTGATTTTCTATGTGAAACAAGAAGGTTTACTTAAAATGTTGATCTCATTTTAACCACATTTTCAGAAAACTGGCCAAAAGAACAGGATTTTATTATATTTGGTCAAGACAACTACTTGTATTTTCTATTGAGTTTGTCAAGCAATTTTTTCCTATTTATTATTATTGATTTTATTGAGCTATACATTTTTTTCTCTGCTCCCTTCCTTGTCTCTCCCCTTCCCTTCTACCCTTTCCTATGATCCCCATGCTCCCAATTTACTCAGGAAATCTTGTCTTTTTCTACATCCCATGTAGATTAGATCCATGTTCGTTTCTCATAGGGTCCTCATTGTTGTCTAGGTTCTCTGGGATTATGATTTGTAGACTGATTTTCTTTGCTTTATTTATGTTTAAAAACTACTTGTGAGTGAGTACATGTGATAGTTGTCTTTCTTGGAGCTGTCTCAGGCCTGCTCTGACCTAGGTTCCAGTCACAGCTGGTTCATTCCTGCTTCTCTGGAGTTCGCCATCCCAGACTCACTCTGAGAATAAAGCTTTAGTGGAGCGTTTTGTTCAGTTAGTGCACTGAAATGTGCACTAGTCATTATGTGTGAGTATAGTTGAATGCCTGGGTATCCATCCTTAACCTTCCTTGAGGCTCTATAAATTGTAGTCTGTTCTCGGGTTGATCTCAGGACTATCCAACATGAGAGGAGCCATCTGCTCGTGGGAAATTTGGTTTGGATTCTGTAAGAATTGACTTCATTTCAAGGATGGTAAACGTTTGTCCTGAGGTGATTTTGGGACTCCCCCAGACCTGCAGGTACTGTAGGGATAAGAGTGTATAGACATCTGCGACCTATCCCATTCCAGGCAAGCACGTTCACATTCTTTCCTTTTCCCCTGTCTTAACTGTGACTGGAAACTCGATGTTCCATTGCTGTAGTTAGGGAGTGTGAGGCATGACTTTTCCGTCCCCTCTATCAGAGCAGCCCTCAGCTTCCCTTGTGCTCCTGTCCCCTTTCCACAACACCCCTGTACTATATTTATCCTTGCCTCTGTGCCAGACTTCAGGAAGGCAGGAGAGAGAAGCTTTAGGTTACCCGGTCTAGCTCATGACAAAGGTTCTCTCATGCCAGACCCAACTTTCTGGGACTCAAGAGTGACCTTGGCCACTGCCACCTAAATCTCAAACTTCTCTCACTTTCTTCTAGAGTAGCAACACAGTAGAGCCAGGGCAGATCACTAAGTGAAGGTACTTGAGGGTGCTAGGCTCCTTTGCACTGAAAGTCTCTATCCACTCCCAGCACTTGTAGATTTGACTTTGCTGGTTTACGAACCTGAGAGCAATAAAACCACCTGACTCTCTCATTCAGAGTCCTGGTAAGTCTGCTCTGTGATGATAGGCATATTCTTTGGATCGTTAGTCTATTTAATCTTAACTTTAAATAACGAAACCCTGGGTGTTATGATTATTCATCATGGCCGTAGGCCTGGCTTCACAGCTGCTTCTAACTTTAAATTTCCATCTTTGACCCTGAAAGGGTCAAGAAACAAACCTGATGTTTTTAGCACACACTCTGGGTTGGTAGAATTAAGCCCTCATCTTTATTCTGGCATTTCTAACACGCTGCTTCCTTGTGGCCAGCTGTCTTTTCTTTTCCTGCAATGGAATCTTTACTATGCCCCATTCTGGCATCTGGAGTCTCAGCACACACACATATTGATATCTGATAGGATGACTAATCCCACCAACAATTTTCACTTAATTCGATCAACATTTGCCAGATTGAGTTACATCTCAGGTGGTATGTTAGGTGCTGGCTGGATGAGAAGGGACAAAGTCATTCAAAGAGTGTGACAGAAATAGCCATAATATGACATAATAAATGCTTTAGCAGAAGCACGTACTGGCTGCTATGGAAACTCAAATGGAGAATAAGAAATTCTTCCCAGGAAGGGTCAGGAAAAGTCACTGGTAAGAGCCTAAGCTTGGGATCAGAAGTTCTCTCCGAGGACGGGGTGGAGCAGGCATTCCATCAAAGAGTGACGCCAAGGGAGAGCCAAGGAGTGAGTGCTTGCTGTTTTAGGCAACAAGGACAGGGTTTTCCCCAGTGTGACCTCCAACTGTTACCATGGCGATTCCTTGGGGAGCCTCCTGGAAATTAGTATTTCCAATTCCCACATCACAGTGATTTGGGACCTCAGGAGTGGTGTCTGGCAATCTTTAATAACAATAAGCACCAAGGTACTTTGCTACTTTTGTTGTTTTGTTTCTCTCTCTCTCTCTCTCTCTCTCTCTCTCTCTCTCTCTCTCTCTCTCTCTTCCTCTATGTGTTGCCTGGAACTCCCTCTGTAGATCACACTGGTCTCAAACTCACCAAGATCCACCTGCCTCTGCCTGGGATTAAAGGCGTGTGCCACCGCAGCCTGTGATTTTTTTTAAAGTAATTAAATCAATGCTTATCTATGTGTGTACACTGCAGTCCTCAGGCGGGTCAATAAGATATGGATGCCAGAATCACCCCCAGAGGTTCTTAGTTAATGACTATGTGTCAGGGACTAGGTGTCTAGATTTTAAAAGTTCCCCCGATGTTTCCGATGCAGATAACTGCTGCTTCCAAGATGGAGGACTCTGGGTTCAGAGTAGCAGCTTTAGGAACAAAGTAGGTACATTGAGACCTGCTGCACATCATAACAGGGATGTAAGAAGATCATGAAATTTTCAGTTTATGTTGCGGAGTGTAGGAGGAGGCTGCTTGTTCTTTTTTGGCTGCCCAGACGCAAAATAATCACACAGAAATTAATTATAGCGTTGCTTGGCCAATAGCTTAGGCTTCTTATTAACTAACTCTTACATCTTAAATTAACCCATTCCTTTTATTTTGTAGTTTATCACAAGGCTCATGATTTATCGGTAAGGTTCCAGGGTATCTGTTTCCTTCAGCAGCTACATGGTGTCCCTGTGACTCCGTCTTCTTTCCTCCTCTGTCTCTGCTTAGAGTTTCCATCTTTCTCTATTCTGTGCTGCCATAGGTCCAAAACAGATTCTTTATTAACCAATGGTAATAAAACATACTCACAGCATATAGAAGGGACTTCCACATCAGAGGAGTTTATAAGATGATCGAGAAAATGAAGTGACTCCCAGTAACTTAAATTTCTCTCTAGTTCTCCCAACCAGTGACATCAGGAAATGAGATCAAATCTAACTTGTATACTTTTTGTATTGGAGACAGAGACACTCAAGTAACTTTTCTAGGAAGTGGGCTCTTCTGTGCCCTAGTAACTGCTCTCAATTCTGTTTCTTTCTCCAGAGATACAGTATCTATTCTGTGCCCCTCTTTAGAAACTTCATCTACATCTGGGTAAACTGAGTCAGACCAAGGTTCAAGAAGGCCAGACTTGTGGCGTGTTAATGGTAGAGACTGCACATTTGTGCCGGCACTAAGCCTAGCATCATAAAATCCAGCAAGTCAAGATGGTTCAGAAATAAAAGAAAATGTGGGCTGTTTTTGTAGGACTACAGTATGTTTGGGGCCCTGGGGAGTTTTGGGGGTAGACTATAATGTTTTGGAAAATGGTGAAGGTGGCACTGATTAAGTACAGGAAAATGGATAATCACCACCCTGGACTGGGGTTTTGGAACTGCAGTGGTTCAACATGATCAAGAGAGTACCAGCTCCATCATAGGTTCAGGTATAAAGGAATGGCGAGAGGCCCCATGTAGGGCATACCTGTGGGCTCTGTGTAGCCATTCTTCATCTAGACATCAATGAAGGCATTTTCCTTGATTTCATCCCCCTTTCTTTATGTCTTTTCTGTTCCTCATTATTTTTTAAGCCCTTTATATCCTCACTATCTGTCATGAGTCCTGAGACAACCAGCCAGGTCTGGTTAGCCTCAAAAGCTGCTTTAAAAACAGCAGAGCATCTTTATTCATTGGGGTGTGTGTGTGTGTTTGTGTGCATACGTGTGCTTGTGTATTCCCATGGCATACATGTGTAGGTCAGAGAACCTCTCTGCTTTCCACCTTCCTGTGCATTCTAGAGAACGGACCCCATCCGTTGTCCTCTTCCTTAGCCATTTAGGCTTCGTCAAAGCTTTCCACACACCGAACCATCTGGTCACGCCCCCTCCCTGCCCTTTGCTCAGAGACCTAGAGAGGAAAAGTTACTGCCCAGAAAACTGTCGCTTGCATAGTTAGTGGTGGAGCTGCGACGGGACCATGTTCTGTGCTTTCTCTCTATGCCTGTGTTTACTCCAGTGTCCTGTCAAAGCAAAGAGAATTCTTTGGGAGATGCCTTGTATATCATGGATGGAACCTAGAGTCATTTTCTGAGAAAGCTGCACTAATCAGCCTGACATGCTGACTAAATTAGTTGGAAAGGACATTGCTGGGCTGGAGAGATGGCTCAGAGGTTAAGAGCACTGGCTGCTCTTCCAGAGGTTCTGAGTTCAATTCCCAGCAATCACATGGTGGCTCACCACCATCTGTAATGAGGTCTGGTGCCCTCTTCTGGCCTGCAGACACACATGGAAGGAATGTTGTATACATAATAAATAAATAAATCTTAAAAAAAAAAGAGAAAAGGACGTTGCCTAAAATTTTCACTAAAATGCAAGTAAGAATTTATAAAATAGGAAGTTCTGGTTCACATATTTTAGGCTGCATAGCAAGATAGTAAGGTCACTGTCTGCTGTTGTGATAATTTAGTCTCTGAACCACAAATGCTAGGAAAAGGAGAGGTTCTGGCGGCCTTGTGGATGGATCTGGAAAAGGTGTGCTGTGGTCGTCACTTTGGTTCGTTGACCTTGCTTGGGCTTCCTCCTTTGGTCATAAGACCCTGCCTGTTGGTCACAGAGTGTCGGGAGGATGAGCTCATGGCTCTTCTTGCCTGGCAAGGCTCTGATTGTTTTTTATCTGTGGTGTTTTGGAGTCTGGGAGCATGAGTGTCCAGTGCAGTGAGTAGACAAAGCAGACATAAAGATATCTGCTGATGTGAAGTTTGTAGATTGTACAAGATGCTGTAAGCACAACCTTGGGCAGACTTTTTTTTAATCAGTCTCCAAACTCACTGTAACTCCCTAGAACACACTAGACAAGAACCAGACAATATTGATGCTACGTCCCACTCAGAGATTATACATATTGGCATCTTTTTGAAAAATCCAAAAAATTTGGAACTTGGACAGATTTTAAAGGTCAATGAGCCCAACCCATAGCTGGTTCAAGAAAACCAGATTATTCAAAGAAATAGAGATTTTCTGGCTTCATGGTTTGTGTATTAGTAAAAAGTCAGAAAGAATAACTTAGATTAAAGGTCATTTGAGGGCCAGAATTCTTCTTTTTGGCTAAATCTGTTTCATTAGTCAAGAATAATTAAATCCATTTGTATTTTCTTCTTTATTTTATATTGACGTATTTAACACGTACAATAAAACACGAAAATTTTGAATGTATCGCTTTAGAAAATTTTTACCTATGTGTATCCATGCACAGAACTATCTCACAAATTAAGGTATAAATCATGACAGTTAGTTTGGTAATCAGCCTGATTAGATTTGGGATCAATTAAGAGACGAGCCTCTGGAGGGATCCGGAGGGCGTTTCTTGGAATGATAAACTAAGGGTGGAGGACCCTCCCTCAGAGTGGGTTGGATCAGACCCCACATTTAAAGAGGGATGGGGTTGCTTTGAATTGCTCCTCTTTGTTCCTCCTTAGGTGAGAATAACTACTTTGCTGCATTTGCCGGAGCCGCCGCTGCCACACCACCACCGCCATCACGGCCGCCATGATTGCTGCCTTGACCGTTGCTGCTGCTGCTGCTGCTGCTGCTGCCGCAGCTACTGCTGCTACCTAACTAACTCTTCACTGCCACCTTAATCCAGTTTCTTCTCGCGTCCAACAAAGACTGAAGACCCAGGCCTCCACGCCAGACTGTGAACGCTGCACATCCAGCCTTCAGGGCCGAGTTTCTACCCATTTTCAGACACTCTAGCCTGTCGACCGACCGTCACTTACCCAGCCCACATCCTGTACAGCAATCTAATATATCTTTGCAATCTCTATTCAGGCTGACAGTTCTTTTCCTCTAGAGGAACCCATTTCAAGGCTGGAGTGGATGGTGTGGGCCTATCATTGCTGCGTTTGAAAGACTGAGACAGGAGGAGTGCAGGTTCCGGGAAATCCTGGGTTACTCGTAGCCAGATACTATCACAAGGGATCTTTAAAAGGGCTGTAGTCTGGTACACAGGGGGAGACTTCTCTTCTGATCCAATGCGCTCTTATGGTTGCTGTCTTCTCCAAGAGACAGAAATCTAATTTCTACCTCTGCGGGCTTGGTGCCTCTCTTTGAACTTTATATAAACTAACTACACAGTGTGCAGTCTTGTTGGAGGTTCATCCATGGTGTGGTAAACGAAATTGTTTCTCCACGGCTGATTGTGAATCGCATGACTACAAGTTAAGAATTAATTAGCACAGGGTATTAGCTACTGGTAGGAAGAGAGTCGAGTGTGTTGTAACTTTAATTTAGCAGCTCCTTTCTGGATTCATTTTCTCCAACTGTGAATGTACAAATAGTCCAAAGACTGGCTAGCGCTGTCTTTCCATTCGAGAGTCAGTGGATGGTATACACATTGAAGATCCAATTTACAACTGGAAGACATTCACAAATTACATCTGACAAAGATTTCATAGCAAGAAATGGCCAAATAATTCCTATAAGTCGGTAAGAAAAAGGGAGAGGTGGTAGCCTAAGCCAAAATGGGAAGGTTTGTGTGTGTTTGCCGCTGTTGTTACAATGGAGAAGAAATTGCTGAGCAGGAAATCTTGGTGTGGTTATAGTGACCCTGGGACACATATTTGCAGAGCCTCTGAAGTGTTTGGCCATCTGCATGCTGCAGGGAAACACCCTTGTCTCATTTATAGTGAGGAAGGTAAGGCACCATGTTTGATGACTATGTGGACATGGTTATACAAAGGGTCTGACCCAAACACAAAGCTCTGTGCCAACGAGAAGCATTCTTCTTCTTCTAGAGCTGTATGAATGCAGCTGACATCAGCCACCATTCAGCCCAGTTGCAGGTGCAACCACCGGGCTGGGTTATTTTCCTTTGTTCCTTTGCCACGGTGGCGGGAGAGCCTCTGAACACAACACAAATAACAGCTGTGATCTTCATTGAGCGTTTGGAGAGGATCAGCAAGGTGTACTCTGAAGGCATAACAGCAGATAGGTTTTCATCTGGGCAGGCACGGCTTGATTTCCTCCAAGCTGGAAAGGGAAAGTTTTACCAGGCCTCTTGGAAGTGACCCTTGTTTTCCCCCCCACCTGTTCGCAGTTACATTCAGAAACTGCGTCATCTCTCTCCCACATGCCCGATGGGAAAACAACTTTGCCATCCAGAGCAAAGGGAGTATTTTCGCTGTGTCAGGGATACAAGGGTCTACCTATGGCTCACTGTGCACTTACCAATTAGCAGCCCCACCCCCACCCCAACCCTGCCACAGCGTTGGAGTTCCCTGCCTTATCATTTCAGCATGAGAAGCCACTGTGAATCAAAGTTTTGCCAGAATGCTTGTGGTCTCTGCGTTGGCCTCTTTTAAGATTTTGCAACACTGGTCTCTTAGCAGGGTGAGAAATTGTCCCATCATTTTAATCAGCCCAGATTGGTCAACCAAAGAGAATTTGCTTGTTCTTCACATTTGATTGCCCCGATCTTCTTGGACGAGGAGATCCCTGTGACTCTGTCCCAAGACGGGGGGTTAATTATTAGGTATTCCCTTTCTAGAATCATGCATTGATTTATTTCACACTTAGTCTTTTCCCATCCATTTCCTTTCTTAAAGATTGAACTGTTTTAGAGTAATATAAACACATACAAACAGCCCACAGACTAATAATTCAGTGAGGTTGCCAATCACACAGAGATCTGAAGAACAAGTATGTGTTGTCTGAGTTTAACACAATACCTGGGTGATTAAAACCCCAAGATTCTGGGCCTATAGAAACGGGACAAATATCGTCCCAGCTCTTCAGATTCTCACTCTCTCACATGAGGTAATCCAGTCCAGAGAGTGGACAGTCCACAGCAATTGCCTCATAAATACTCTGTGGGATGTTTGTCGTCCCACAGATTGTGCATCTGGGATAGATCACCCTGTGGAGTGGCCAGCTCAAGTTCACAGCAAGTGTATGCTCATCCTAGGACACAGTCCCACAGTGCCTCTCCATAGGGGAAGAAAGGCCATGGGGGAACAATGGCTTCTGCAAGCTTGGGCAGGAAGCAATGTGGTAAAACAAAGCAAGCAGTGTAAAAATGCCTTGACTTTAAAATTTAGGACAAAAAATATGTTACTTTTTTTTTTAAAAAAAGAGGTTTTGCTTTTGTTCCCATAGGAAATGAGAGGCTGTGAATTCATTCTGGGTTAAGAAGAATCAGGTTTGCCAGGCAGTGGTGGTGCACGCCTTTAATCCCAGCACTGGGGAGGCAGAGGCAGGCGGATCTCTGTGAGTTCGAGGCCAGCCTGGTCTACAAGAGCTAGTGCCAGGACAGGCTCCAAAGCTACAGAGAAACCCTGTCTCGAAAAACTAAAAAAAAAAAAAAAAAAGAAGAATCAGGTTTGATCAAAGAAGACCCCCTGGAAAAACTCTCTGATGGGAGCAAACGGTCCAGATGATCCAATATTACAGAGGACCTCTGTTGGAGTTTCCTCTGAGTCCTATATCCAGAACAGCCTCAAGACTGCCGGCTGAGATGATCAAGACTCACAGAATAGTCAGGACTTGACCATAATCCTAAATTTTCTTTAGGTCACCATAAGAGTATCAGCCAGCAGGAATTAGCCTAAAAAACTACACCCATCTTCCCAAAAAAATGGATTCTGAATATCTGGTTTTTTTTAGAGTGTTGGCTACAAGTTGATATAGATTATGGTCAGAAGAAAAGATAAACAAATGATATTAGGTTCAGAGTTCTTGTTTTAAAAAGAAAAAAAGCTGTGTGATGGTGGTGCATGCCTTTAATCACAGGACTCGGGAGGCAGAGGCAGGCGGATCTCTGTGAGTTCAAGATCAGCCTGGTCTACAAGAGCTAGTTTCAGGATAGGCTCCAGAGCCACAGAGAAACCCTGTCTGGGGGGGGGGGGGGAGAAAAAAAAGAAAAAAAGGGAAGTGATGTGGAGCAATGGTCTTGTACCCTGTAAAGATTTGTCATGTGTATTGGTTTAATATAATGCTGATTGGCCAGGAGCCAGGCAGGAAGTAGAAGCAGGGCAACCAGAACAAGAGAATTCTGGGAAGAGAAAAGGCTCAGTCTGCAATCACCCAGACACAGAGGAAGCAAGATGAAAGTGCCTCACTGATAAAAGGTACCAAACCATGAGGCTAACACAGACAAGAATTATGGGTTAATTTAAGATGTAAGCGTTAGTTAATAAAAAGCCTGAGCTGATAGTTCAACCAGGTTATAATTAATGTAGGTCTCTGTGTGTTTAATGACTGTGGGGCCAGGCGGGACAAAAACCTTGGTCAACAATGAATTATTACATGTTGTTGGTTTCTTTCAACTAAGTGGTCTAGTTGGCATGGGAAGGAGGCTTTCATCTCAGAAACAGCAATCCCAGCTTCCGCTTCTGGCTTCTTTGTGGAGGGCATCATTTTGCTTTAAAGTGTGTGACTGAGATGAGAAAAGCACAAGGAAGCCGTACTACGGGCTCTAGGGTCTCCTAGAGGAGCAGAGTCCAATGCTTCAGTTTTAATTTACAGGAGGTAGGTTTTTGGGGAGAGAAAAAAGATCTTTGAGAATCAAGGTTCCTCCAGAGGAGTTGTAGATCTATGACCTAAAAGCAGGCAAATAAGAGAAGGACCAGTTATTGCAGTCTCCCTCTAGGTCACTAGGTGGAGATCCTCTGATTGGAAAAGAAGTGGTGGGCTGGGTGTTGGGATAAGGAAGACACACCTAAGGGGATGGCATGAGGGGGGTCATTGAGCCTAGGATGGCCTTCCCTTCTAAGCAGCAGTGTTACTGTCAGAGCGCGGTGTTAGCTGTTTCTCACAGCCTTTTTTGTTGTGACTCTTCTATAAACCTCTGCCTGCCTATCAATCTGTCTGTTTCCAGCAGAAACAATACCCTGCAACCCTGCATTCTTCTGAGCTCCATATGAGCCACCTCTCCCCATCTCTCTTTTCAACGCCCAAGGACAGTAACAAACACTGTAAAGCATAGACCCGGTCTCTGGAAGTTCCCTGGAGATGGAAAAGGATGCGCCCAACACCTGCGTGCACAACCGGTCCCATCACTTGAGTTTCAATTTAGAAGTTCACAGAGCAAGCTCATTAAGCCTAGGGTCTCTGGAGCCAGGACTGTCTTTTACTCGGTTCTCTCTCCTTATTAGCTAGGAAACACTGAGGTGATGTCAGAGTCGCTCAGAGCCTTGGGTTCCTTGTGTTCCAGATGGTGCAGTCATAACGCCTGCCACTTGGGTTTGCAGTGCCTCCTTGAATTGAATTAACACACGGGGAGGAGCAATGTCTGGTACAAAGTGGAGTACAGTAACTGCCGGTTAGAGACATTACTGCTTGTGCTCAGCCGTGTGTGTGTGTGTGTGTGTGTGTGTGTGTGTGTGTGTGTGTCCGTCCGTCCATCCGTCCATCTGAGTATGCACTTTAAGAGATAAGGTAATGGCAGTTGTTTTTTTTTTTTTTAAATACTAACCAAAAGGAGAGTTATATTTCATTATGTCAGTGTTTTGGGTACCATTAATTTGGTTTTCTATTCTTGATTAATAGGTGCTTTAAGTCAGAAAGGCTCCATAATTGATCCTCTATTTGTCCCCTGCTGGCACTGTTGCTGCAGGGGACGAATGTTTAAGATAGGCATGCCCGCCCTCATGTAGCTTGTAACCTCCACTAGCCTATTCAATACACTTTTCTCCCTTGACCTGTCTTGGGGAATCCCTGTCGGTCTACAGCGCATATCTTCTGGTGCTGGAAAGTTGGGGTCCTGCAGCAGGCCCTACATGCATGGTATATGGGTTTAATAATGCCAGGGGAAATTTTCAGTTAATTCCTTGGACTGTGGGTACACCCAGGATTCAAAGGCCAGACCAAAATGACATGAAGAGAAACAGAAAACTGGTAATTATCTGGTGAATTTGGGTCATGTGGAAAGCCAAACCAAATTACTTTAGCCAAGGAAAAAGTGATTTTTTTTTCGAATGAATTAGCTTTGGTAAGATTTTGATGGGGTCTCCTCTCTCTTCTGTCGTCTACCAGGTATTTGCTAGGAGCCAATACATGACTTGGTAAGAGGAAAGTTGGGAATTCTGAAGGTTGTAAAATTGCCCATTCAGGGGGAATCTGCAATCTTGCATTACTCTCAGTATGAATATATATAGAAAAATCAAAGCTTGGTTTTCAAAGCTGAGGTTGGAGGATCCCATTCCTTCCTAGGTGTTCTTCATTGCAAATGGGACTTGACAACGTTTATTTTTTTATTTTGAAAGGAATGATTTCACTGAGATTATTTCCTAATTATTTTTTTAAATTCTAAATTATATTTTACTCTAGATTTGTAAAATTAGAGTAAAATCAAATGAAAAAAACAGGTTTAAATTTTTAAGTTTTCAGCCATTTATTACACTTTTAAGAGAAGATTTCAAAGCATTTCCTTATCCAAGAAATAGTAATGGAAACGGCTAATTCTGCCTGTAACCTGCAAAATCCCATCAACTTCTGTCAAGAGAATTTGTCACTCTGTCTCCTCTCTGACCTCTTACAACCTGGGGCACTCAGGTTGAATTGTCATCTCCTTCGGTCCTTCAGATTCCGTGATCTCACCAAGCACCCCTTTCCGCCAACTTCTCCGTCAGCCCAAGTCAAGGTTTTTTAAGCAAAGTGCATGACCAGAAATTGGCGCCACTCTTTGGGTATCATCCTTTCTGTATTCAAAAGCTGCCCGAGACTCGTTTGATTAAGCATAAAAATAACTCTGTGAATGTCATTAGGCTGATGAACATTCCATGCCTGGGTGCTTGAATTGGTATTCCACGGATGGATCGCTAAGTCACCGTCCAGTCATTTCCCTCATAAGGACGGGATCATGCTCTCTAGAGTCTGAAAAAAAATATTCTCGTCTTGAGTTTAGAAGGTTTAAATTTGCTATTTCTATTCAGCAGAAAGGAAACAGCTGGTAAGTTAGGGAAGGGCAGCACAGTTCATCCGGCTACCACAATCTCTACTGGGTTCTTTGGTTAATAAAGCATCTTTATTCCAACTAGGGCCCCCTCCCTGCCAAATCCCCTCATTAAATAGAGAGGTGATTAGAAAATAATAAGTGACACTGTTTCTTAGGTGACTCTTTCCAAGATTCTGTAGCTGTAGTTTAAGTTTTCCTCTTACCCAGCTTTTCCTTGGTCTTGGACTTTTCTTCTCCTTGGCAGCCCTTCAGTGTGGGATATGTAAGGTTCTTGATCTATAGACCGCTACTGAATGGAGCACCCTTTCACCCATTTCTCCAGGACCAGCTGTTATCTACGCGTTTACTCTGTCCATACCCCTTTATTGCTTGCCACAAATTAACCTTGTCTGTCTTGCCTGTGCATAGCTCACTGGAACACAAGCAGTTGTTAAAAAGTTTCTCTGTTAGTTGGAGTATTTCTAAAGTTAAGCAGGGTTATTTTATGTCTTTTATATGGTGACTAGGATTCCAAATGTGAACAGATATGGACCGGAAAATTATCACTCAGGGAAGTTGTTAAGAGAGATATTATATGGTCTGAATTTCCAGAAGCTCTGAACCATTTTGAGTGGGGCCCATAATATGCTAATGTACAGTTAGTTTTTTTGTTCTAGTTATGGAGTGATGGCAATATACAAAGAGACATACTTGAGAAATACTGGGGCAGTGAGAACAAGGAATCCAAGACAACCTATTCATACATACTATTTCTTAATTTATTTGTTGAGATAAAAGAATTTTGTTTATTTCATTGACTGAGAATCTCTCAGTGCATATTTAATGGAGCAAAACCAAAACACACCAATAAAAAAAACAGCTGGGCAGTGGTGGCACATGCCATTAATACCAGCACTCCAGAGGCAGAAGCAGGAGGATTGCTGTGAGTTTGAGGCCAGCCTGGTCTACAAAAGTTGTTCCAGAACAGCTAAGCCTACACAGAGAAACCCTGTCTCCAAACAAAACAAAACAAAACAAAACCACAGCAAAAAGGTTAAAAAAAACCCACACATAATCATTTTTATACCCTGCTTTTCATTTAACAGTGTGTGTTGTAATTCCAACTATATGCTTCGTGGACATTTCCCCCCATTCTTTACAAAGGCTGCCATCTGTACCTGATCATGAACATTCTTAGAATCTTAACATTGCCTGAAATGATGTTATTGAGATGCTCTGCTGTGGTGGTGTTGTGAGGGCCTGTCCAGCGGTGATCAGTTTATGAAAACTCTATTATCATGAATGGATCAATGCCTTATTACTGGGCTGAGAGGAGGTGGCCTAGTCCCTGCCATTTCCCACTTTGTGCCCTCTGTAGGATGCAGCAGGAAGACACAGTTTTGGAAGCAGAGAGCAAATCAGTTGACATCTGTCTTCATCTTGGACTTCTTAGACTCTGGAATTCTGAGAGATGAATTTTCCTTATTTATAGACTGTTCATTTTACAGTAGTATAAAGTGAATTAAGGAAGGTCATTCCCAGGTCCTTAACTATGAGCTAAGTATCTCTTCCTGTGAACTTTAATGTTCACAGGTATTGATCTGGCAAAGAAATTATGCAATAAACAACTTCATGCTTCCCTCCTTATGCATATACATGTGAAGGGTATGCATATACCTTGTCTTGGTAAAGTTTGACAGTCCTTTCTTTTGTGTCCTGCTTGTCCAATTTGTACAGCATAATGTCAGTAGTCAAGGCAAGAATACTTTCTTACCTTTGCCACAAAGAAAGTAAACTATGTGGAGTTTCTTTGATGCCCATCATCTTCTCTGAAGTAGACTGGTGTTACCAAGAGCAGATATATCTCATTGTCATAAAGAAAAGAAGTCATGTTATTAAACTTCTTAAATGCCATATTCAAAGATCTCTGAAGTGTTTGAAGATGACCTGGCTATTTAAACATATCTCTGTTTGACCTTGAAAATATACTTAGTATGACAAGTTCAATTGTAACAGGTGACTAATTGCTAACCTGCATTTCCTTATTATCTTAAATAGTTGGTAATAATAACTATCAAGGGCTAGAAATTTACATTGTTAAGTGACTTTCATAGGTGCCATACCTTAAATAAGATTAGAAATGTATGTGCAGTATCCTAACAAAAATAATCTCAATTTTATATTAATATATAAAAAAATCCAAGCCAATGTAAAATATTTAAAACTAGTAGTTGCTTTTTTAGTTTAAAAGTAGATTCAATAATCTACCTTTTAATTCTATTTCTATATCCACCTTTTAATCCTAATTCTAAACCCCCCTTATTTCTTTTCTGAGTAGATTCAATAATCTACCCTTACATCCTATTATATCTGTATCACTCTCCTTTTTTTCAAAACAAGAACATTGTCTAAATCTAATATCATTTGTTCAGTTTTCTTCCTGATCACAACCAATAACAATTTGTAACCAAGCCCCCCTACACAATAACAAATATCCATAATCCATTGAATGACCAAAACCCACCCACCCCACCTCTTGGAAATGTGGGTGTTGTTTTCTTAAATTTACTTTCTGCTGTCTTGGGGCAATGGCATCTTTAGGAAATCTTGAAAAGAAATAAATTGCATTAATTGTCAAGTCCTGGGAGAGGTAGCTGTATCATTTGTCGTCCAGTCTCTGCATCATGGAAAAATTCAGGTCTTGTCTCAAGTCCTGGCTAGAGCAGGCTGGATCATCTCACCCAGCCACCTCTAAATTTTCCTGGGCAGTGTGTAGCCCAAAGCCAATCTTTAGGTGGTGGTTTTCAGCTTAGTGGTGTTATCATAGCCTTGGTGGAAACATCACTGAGGGCCCCATCCTTCTTATGGAGATGTCCAATGTCACTGTTAGGCATGGTCTTGGTTCACTACAGAAAACTTAAACAATTTAAATGCCATGTGGAGCAGATCTCAAAGAAATTAAAGGATCAATATTTGTAATGTAAATCCAGAGTACAAAGACTTAATTCCTAGTTACCTGATAGAGACTCAAACCTGAAATCAAGTACAGGAAGGTAGATGAAACCTTTTTGTAGAATTAGTTATTACTCTCTATGCCCATTAATATCATGATAAAACTTTAAAAAATATATTTTAATGTTATAAATTTTTAGAAAATATTTATTCCTCAAGAAAAAACTTCAGAGAATTATGAGATTAGGGGCAATAAAATAGTTCTTTAATTTTGTTTTGCTATCGGCATTTATATTGGTCAGGTTATAATCTCAGAACCTTCATAATATCTTAATCTAATTTTTCCCAGGCCTCAACCCAACTGTTCATTAACTCATCCATGCATCCCATGAATCTGCTCTGATAGCTGGGTAAAAGAAGCTGTGGTAAATAGGTCTTCAGGAATGTGAGGATCTGATGCTCAAAAACTGGGGAGGGAAATGGCGCACAGTCCTGTGGGAGCTGCTTTGGGAGCCTGTGTCCTGGGCGCTCTGCCCCATAGGCACTCTTCGGGATCTTTCGTTCTCCAGGAGTGGCAGAGAGGCCTAACAAACCAGCCTGTGGTCTGCTAGTGTATCCTGGTACCATGCCCACTTCTGTGTTGCAAGAAGGAGAGGGTTTTCCTCTGAAACTTCTGTTGGTACCTGGCTGAGTTTCCAACAGTAAATCTCAGAATACTGTAGGGGGATCCTAGAGCTGACTTGGAGTTTGTAGCTCTCAGAATGGGCAGTGTCAAGTCTCCTACTCAGTCGCTTATATTCCATGGTTTGCTATCCCAGTCTTGCCTCCTACAGTTTCTGTTTGTGAGTCTGTATCTACCTGTCTCCAATCCTGAGGGCTTGATTTGCCTTGGGCTCTTTCTTATGAATCCAAGAAGAGTTGTTGATTTTGCAGTTTGGGTAGAATTTAATATTTAGTTTTTGGGTAGAATTTAAATTTCTCTAGCTTTAAAGAAGATACAGATATGGAGTCCCCTTTAAGAAATCCTGAACTGCAGGTGGTTGGGGATAACTGTAATGAGCACTTGGCGGGGCTGGGTCTGGAGAAGCAGCTTGAGTTGCAGGCAACCCTAACATAGTGAGTCTTGAGCTTGGTCTGAGCCTATATATGAGAGAATGTCTGTAAAATCCAAGCAGACAGACACGAGATAGGACAGAAGAGTAGCTGGTTAGAGCTGCCATAACGAAGCAACACAAACCACGTAGATTAAGACAACAGAAATTTTCTCTTTACAGCTTCAGAGATAGACTCAAAGTGCCGGCTGGGCCATCTCTCTCTAAAGACTCAAGGAAAGAGCTTCTTTTTGCTTTGGCCAATTTTGGCAGCTTCTGGCATCTTGAACTTGTAGAACCGGTTCAATCTGGGCCCACGGTGTCATTCATGTGTCTGTGTCACTCTTTTCCATCCCTTCTCTTTGCTCTCAGAAAGACCTTAATCACAGAATTTAGAGCCTACCTCGGTCTGGGATGACTATGTCCTGAGAGTCTTAACTAATCCACCAGCAAAGACACTCGTCTCTGGATACCCACTGTCAGCAGTAGATAAGAAAGACTTGTATATACCTTACTAAGGGATATAGTTCAACTTGCCATATTAGTAAAAAAACCAAATTAAAATCTGATTACCCTGTGGGAGCATCTATACGTGATATATGTATGATGATCATGGGAAATTAGATTGGAGATATATATTTTTTTATCAGAGAAAGATTATAGCATTTGTTAATGGATTCTATTTGGAATGGGAAAGAAAGGGAAAGAGATAAAAAATAACTCAGACTTTTCACCGGAACCACTTGGCAGACAGTAAGAACTGTCTACTTGTCTAGAGAGAAGCACTCTTTCAAGGAAGGGGATGGTGAGGACTTTCCCTGGTCATTTTAATAATTTAAAAGAACTTAAGAGCAAGGCTTCTGGGACCAGATGGGCTCACAGATAGTGCTGCACTTTGATCTCCATCTGCAAAGCATATTTAATAAGAATGTTGTTGGGTCAGTTACAACAGAAGCACACATAATTCAGACATTCCCTTTCCTTGTTACACTGCCTGGCCCCAGAGAAGAGCTTACTTCATAGCGGTAGTTCACACCACAGTTTTAGCACGATGTCCTCCTGGGCTCTTTACTCTAAATTTTGTGAATGCCTTGTTATTGTCCCCTGGGCGTGTCATTTGGCTATTGTTGTCTTGATATAGAGAAGCTGCGCCTACTCATGTAGTCTCCCAGCATTCGGCTAGAGAGGGGGTCAAGGGCTCCTGAAGTCATTCCGTGAATGGCTAAGGAGGCAGTTCAAGGGAGAGCTCATCACCTCTCTGAGGATACAAAAGCACTTAACCATCCCTGAGAGGTGCTGGGGGAGCTCTCTTTGTAGCTCAGCCGCCTCAAAGTTCCCCTTGCTCCTGCAAATGATCTCTATTACCAAGCCAGACATGGGTGGAGTTGTTTCATTCGTGCCCTATCTGGAGGGAATTGACATTCCCCTCCGTCTATGCAGGAAAAGTTGATACACACTGTGCTCATGGATTATTCTAATTGTCCATCTCTCCATGACTATCATGTAAATCTGATTTCCATATAACTACGTTCCTAGAATAGAACCTTTCGTATATTCGGTCTCCAAAAATTGCCTGTGGCATAAATGCCAAGTCCTTACCTCCCATGAGTTTATGGTATGGTTCATAGAGAAGAATTCCATAGACCAAAACAATCTAGTGTTCAATTGTGGAGAGCCGGGCTCTTGATAATATTACAATATGGGATCCAAGAATTCAACAGAAAGAGAGTCCACAGGGTCTGAAGTAGCCTAGAATAGCAGAAAGGCCAGCTATCTAAAGGTCTAAATCCATGGGAAGAGAAAAGGAGGTAAACGGCAGGACAACTGGGATGCAAATGCAGGATGCGTGTAGGTTGTTAAGATAACAGTAGATAGCAAAGGAAAGAATAAACTAGAATAGTAGCCCCTGGGCAGTGATGCGATTTGAGTTGTGCTAAGCAAGACTTTTGCGACTGATTTTTCACAAGGAATTGAAGAGAGAAGAGGCAGCTGGTGGCCATCACAACTGTCTAGAAGGCAGTGAGGGTTGGATTAAGCTGTCGCTTTGGGGACAGGTAGGAGCAGAAATAACGACAGGTGTTTGAACAGTTGCCTCCCTGGACTAATCTAATCTAAATGTGCATTGGGAGGTTGAATTCATCACGAAGGACGACTTCAAGGTTCTGAACTAGTTACTGGGTGGCCGTAAGTTCCAAACGGGAAATCGCTTTTCGAGGCAGATACTGAGAGGAAAAAAAAATGGGTTGAAGACAAAAGCATTAGAAGATGTCTCAGTGGGAATTTCCAGTAAGCCTTGAAGCGATGAAGGGTCTCAGAGAATGTAGGTTCTTTCCAAAGTTGCTCTTTCTGCCTATACAGAAAGTGTTTACTTTATACGTTTCCCCGTGGCTCGGTTGATTACATTCTTGTGTGTGGTTTGATGCTTCTCTGGCCTCAAACTTGTATTTGTTTTGGGCATGCTTGAAGTAAAGTGCTAATGAGCCCAAGGTCACGGGTTTGATCCCCAGAAGGGCCCGTGAGTTTCATGAAGAGGAAAACGGCATTCCATGGTTCACAGACTTCACCCCAATCCCATCTAACCCATCTCAAAACCATGAAGCGCTGTCCCAAGAGGGCCTGGTGAGAAACTCTGAGTGGTAGTGTACAGTCCATTAAAGCCACTGGAATAAACAGGTTCAGACGGGTTCCTCTGCGCTGCTGCTTTGAGAAGCACTATCTGCCTTTCTCGCTCAACTCTTGGGAGATGAATCTTAACCAGATGCACATGGAGCTATCACAAGCGCCTCCACTCCCATCTGCCTCTGCTGGGCCAGTGTGGTGGTCCAGGAATGCATGGGCCTTTGCCATCAGTGTCTCCTTACCCGTGCTGGAGTATTATTGTTTGTTTTTTGAAGCCGACTTTGTCACCTACAAATAAATCCTGGAGAACACTGAGTGTGCCTCAAAGACTGGAAGCAAACCTTTCGCTGACAGATTTTCCCCATCCCATCAGGCTGCTTCAGCTCAATGGATGATACAGTGTATTTCTCTTTCTGAGAATATACCCGCACATCTAAAATTCTTGGGCAGTTGTCATACTAGGATACAGCATCCAATATTCCATGCCTTCCGAAGGAATGATGACATCTATAAGTTAGCCCCGAGATAAGAATCCAGAGGACTTGTGCTATATAAACCATGAGCAATGCTTGTTGGGGGTAGTAGCCGAAGCCTGTTTCTGTGCATACTGCATCTTCAACAATTGATCTTCCAGGTTCTCAAACTGCTCTCCAGCCAACGGATACACTGCAAGGTCCCAAAGCAATGAGCTCTTCCCCCAAAAGGATACAGAAGAATATTTCATGTATCTTGAAAGACTTATAAGAGATCTTGATGATTTAATATGGACTTGAAAACAAACTGCCTTTTCTTTCAGGGGATTAGAGTTTGTAACCCTGGGGACATTAAACCACTGAAGGCTGCGGAGTGAGAGGCCAAATGCCATTGAGCAGGCTACTAGAAGTAAGATTGATACCTTAGGGGACTATGCTATGGAACACATGCCTAAATGTAAAAGAATAAATGCAGAATAACTACAGAGACATGTTGATGAATTTAATTAAAAACTGTTTGGAAAAAATATGTGTTTGGGCCTAACAAGGAGCAACGGATCCACATACGTTGAGTTGATTGCACTGACAGGCGCGCTTATTTGGGTGATAACGTGGCACTACCCTGACACCATCACAGAAGAAGCTACAGATCATTTACTGAGGGGCAGTAGCTCTTCTGCCCACGATGGGGTGGGGGAAACAGAAAGAACCACAATAGCACAATGAGAAAATGCCCGACTCGGAAATCTGTGTTTGCTGTATGGTATGGTAGATGGAAGATATCTGTCCTCCCAGTCCTGCCGCTGTTCAGTCCCAAAGAAACACACAGAGGCTTATGTTAATTATAGACTGTTTGGCCTATTAGCTCAGGCACAAACAAGGAAGCAGCGCATCCTAACAAAATCAGAAGCAGAGCGTTTCATGGCAGCTTTTACTACAGCGGTTGGGGCCTAGAGATACCAGAGGCTTCTTCTCAGTATCCGCAGTCTAAGAGAATCAATCTGTTTGGCCATGGGAGAAGGGTAGGAATGTCCCTTTCCAAATGACCTTTAAAGCGAGAGAAATAAAGCAGAAATCTGATTCTGGGGAGTTCTAACTGTGCCTAGTTTAGGTTATATAAGGGTGGCTAAATAGAAGTTCCGAGCCAAACAAGGCAGGCGGCACAATCATGAACAGTGCCTCCGCTTTGCTTACCGATTTCTACTTCAGTATCTAAAAAATCCGCTCTCACCCCTTTTCCATGTTTTAGAGATTTGAGGTTTGGGAGAATAGCTCCATGTTTATGGGGTGGAATGCTAGGTTCTTTTTACATCATTTGAATGGAGAAGTTGCTATGACTCCGGTCTCAAATTTCCGTTTGGTTGAAGAAATGTTCTCCTCTGTCCCTTCTGTGGGATGCTGGGGGTAGGCAGGAGCATTGAGTTCAAAAAGCGAAGCTGAGTTGGGAAATGGCAGGAGAGTTACTCAATCTTTAGCTCGTCCTTTATGCCAAGAAGAGGGGCATCTCCCAGTTACTTGTGCTCCAAAAGCAATTCTGACTCTGATGCGCAGCTGCAATTGTTTTAGACCCGTCTGACAGCTGTTTCTGCTTCCAGCGACTGGTGTATTCTTTTCAAAGTCGTCTCAGCCTTCACAGGGTGAAGGAAAGAACCCTTGGAAACCAGATGTTGCAGTAACTATAACCACTCCTTTTTGTTGGATCCCAAGGAGAATTAGCCTCTTATCTATAAATGGGAGATGGTTTTCAGTCTAGCCTTGCACCGAGGACTCTTCACTGTGTGGGAACAAATGCTCTGTAACCCATCTTCCATTGTGACCTAGGTTGAGTCCTGGGGTCTTCTGTTTTATCAGAACCATAGTTCTGATAAATTTCATAACGACTATTTTTGATATGCTACTGTCCCAAAGTGAAACTCCATGTCAGAGATACAGTTTCAACAGACACAGAGATGCTCAGGCTGTAGTAGCAGGGAGAGACAGAACATACAGCAAAAAAAAAAAAATACACACAAGATTGAAATGCCTGACACTACTCCACTGAAAAATGTCCCGAGGCCACTTGGTGTTTGCAGTCATTGAAGAACTCTAGTGACGTAGAGTAATACAGATGCAGAGGGGAGACGGCCAATAACCCAGTAAGGGTCACCATTGTTGATGTGATTTCCCAAAATGGTGGATACAAAGGTTCCAAACAAGGGACACTGTGACCTTCCCTTGAATGGATGGCGATTTCATCCTTGTATTCAGCTTAAGTTGGAACCATGAAAGAAGTGCTTTGAACTTGTAATAAGTTGAAGTTGCATTCTAGGCTCTGATGATGGGAAATAGGATAAACATGTTTTCGTTCATGTGACATCTCTGAAGGCTTGGTCCTGCTCAAGAAATGCCAATAACATTTCCCTTATTCTCACCACTCTGAGCGACTCCATAGGTTTTCAAAAGTTTGGAACCTCTCGTGTGACTTGGCTAAGGTGAACTGCAGAGGAAGCGGTGTAGGTGTGTTGATATTATGAAACTCCAGACTATAAAGATATGGTTTTTCCTCTAGAACATCCAATTCAGCCATTGGCCCTTGAGACCTCAACAAATTTGAAAAACTTTTGGGGGAATAAAAGCAGATGGATTACTTCCCAATCTCTGATAAGAGTCTCCATGATCAATTTACATATTTCCTTATATAGGGATTATTTATCCCTGGATTATTGCAGGTCTAAGACATAACCTTGCTCCTCAGTGTATCCCAAGACTGGTTGGCCCTTGAATTTCCCAGTCACTATTCAGAGCGCTCTCAAGAATTAGCACTGCAGCCTAAACAAGCAGAAGAGGGGCAGAAGCAATGTTGAGAGTTGAGCTTTCAAACATCGCTGCTGTGCAGAAACGCTTATTTACCCTGATGATGTGCTCCCATGTGGTTTAGAACTCAAAGACATAGGCAGCTACACTCCTGCCTCTAACACTGAAAATGAACTTGAATAGGAAGTGTCTATTATTAGTATGCTATATCCTTACATCTGAATCGAATATGAAATGATGACGTGTTGAGTACACAGTCTTTTGTGTCTTCAGATCTTCAGGTCTGCTTGGAGTCTTTGACTTTTAGTCTATGAGTGAGTTTAAGCCTCCATCCCTAGTTTCAGAGTCATAATGGTGCTTGATGCTTTTTTTAAAAAACAAAGATAAATGACACGGTATAGGTAGATCATAGTAATAACTTATTGTCAGCCATTATCATTGTTACTGTTCAGGCTAATTATCACTGATATTTATCAAAGAGCGAGGAATGTTATTTTTATGAAAGGCAATGATTTGGCCTAGATAGTCATAGAGAACTTCCCAGGGGAAGAATTGTTCCTTAGCTCTTCGGGAGGATAAATGGCTTTGGACAATATTTAACATTAAAAAATAAATCAGTCTGCCCATATCCCCAAACATAGGTAAAACTGTGATCAATTGCTTCCCAGAACATAACAGAACTTTCTTGCAAGCTTGTAAAGGGTTTCCTAGGTGAAGTTCACAAAAGGACAGGGTCTTACCCAGTGGCCTGTGAGAGTCAGAGATTCCTTGGTACGTTTGGACTAATGATGCTGGGTGTTGAAGTGGAAACCCTGTTCTGTCACGTGCCTAGCAACCTCTCACTTCATTATCCACAAAACATTTCAGAAAAGGGTGTAACTAGGTTAGGCGGATGGAAATGGAGGGGAAAGGTGTCATCTTGGGCGGGGGAAGGGGAAGAGCTACAGAGAAGACTCTTGCCACATCGGAATTTGAAAGAGGGGCTGCAGAATATTGGTGGAAAAATCCATGGCAATTTTAAAGGAACCAAGGATTGGGAGTTAAGTTGAAGTCAGCTACCAAGGGTGTGCGAGACGATAGTAAGGAAAACATCTGCCTTATTTCCTTAAATCCAAGTGCAAATCACGTGACTCCTGTCTACTTTTCAGTAACGTTCTAAAAAGTTAAAGGTAGGTTTATAAAAAGGGAAGTAGAATCAGACTCTTGAACAGGAGGGAAAGTTCTCTATGCTACAGCTTGTTCTCGACTAATCCTTGTGTGAGTAGGATACTATGGTATGTATTCAGTAAGCAGATTTCTTCAAATAATTCAATGCTGGGAGATCACATCATACAAAATCTCTCATGGGAGTGCATCCAGTGCTATTTGTGTATGTGCCTTCTAGGATGCTGTTGGATCTCCTGGCACGAAAAATATTTTCCCAAATAATTGCATCATGGGTTACACGTCACTGTTGGGTCCCAATGGATGGGGTGGGTCTCACCTACCTGCTTCATTGCTCATGGATGGATTATACAATTAATAATCTCATCTATGCTTTCCATAAGTCCTTTGAAACTCTTGTAAATTCTAAGATATCGCTGTGATGTTTGACTAAGTTTTTTTTTTCCGGGTGTTTTCTGTGTTTGTGCGTTACTCTCACCATCCCTACTAAAAACGCAACATAACTGTAAGCCTCTTAAGAAATGACAGACCACATCAAAGGAAGCAATTAATCAAACATGATTAATTTTAATGTAATTACTAAAGAAAGATATAACATTTTATTATGACACTCTAGCCATACATTTTCAAAATATGCTTGCTAAACAGTAAATGTAAGATAATGAGTCAGTTAGTTACATGTCTAGAAGTCGTTAGGACTGATATTGTTTCGCCATAAATGAATTGAGTAATAATCATTTCAAACACAATCAGGATTAATTTGATAGAAGATGTTTTTGAATAAAAGAGATACAATGAACGACCAATTATTACTTTCCGGCTTCAGGAGGAAAATTAATTCAATGCCTGTAAGTTAATTATCACAATTGGCTGTTAAGTGTGATAAGAATAAATGAAGCAAAAATACATGATGTCATCCAAATTCTCATAGCTCATTAGCACTTTAACCAACAGAGATCTGATACGATATGATAATCTGTAGATTTCCTGTAAATTACTATAGACGGCATGGTGTTCAGAAACTGGATAATTTGAATAGACATTTTCATGATACACAGACACAGAGAAGAGTTGTGAAGAGACAGCTCCAGGTTTCAGCGTCCCCCTGCGGGGTGTTTTGCAGTAGGTACAAGGTAAATACTCAAACACAACGAGATCAGAAGATGAGCAGAAGAGACTCGGAAGAGCTGGGCAGTGGAGTCGGGGGCACCCGGAAAGGCGTATTTTAGAGTTCTTCTCTCATTGCCGTACTTTACACAGTGCATTTTGGACAAAGGAAAATAAATGAACAACGCTTGCTTTTAGGCTCAGGCAATTTAAACACAGGCCAATTCTAAAGACTGCAAAAGGTCACGCTAAAGGTGATTTAGCCTGGGTCTCAGGTAGGAGAAAGTATTTCCATTTTAGCTCCTATTTCAACTGGGCAGTGACATTCGGATTTTTGTCTTCTTTCTCATTCTTTGTTAATGATTTTTTTTTCTCCTTAAAAACCCAACTCAGTGACAGATTAAAAAAAAACACAGAGAGAAATTATGTTTGAAATCAACGTAATCATCCATGAGAAGGGAACATGTGAAATGTGTTTGGAAAGGCAGTCCTTTCGTTGCTGGATTTGGCTGGCCAGCCTATGTAAAATTCTGAGGCAGTCACTAGGGAGGACAAACAGGACTTGGAGGAACAAAGACAGTTTCCAAAGTCCCCTGGGCCTCTGTCTTATCTGGGGAAGTTTTCCTTAAAATGATAAGAAAGAGAGGATTGTCCCAGATGTGACGTGGTTATTTAAATTGGTGTCATGTACCATATGCACTTAAGCTTCAGACAGTCTTGTCTCTTTTCTTTTAAATGGGAAGCACACAAAGACGGTATCTATATCTCAATTTCTAATACCTAACAGGAAAGTCTTATGGACTATCACAATAGCAGTAGGCTAATACGCACTAGCCTTGAAAACAAAACAAGCAACTAAAATTTCCCTTAGTTTTTTTTCCCCCCTCAGATTCAGAATTTCATGACCTTTGTGGGGGAGTGGGGACAGAGACTCACACTTCTACTGTATTTTAAGGTAAATAATTCCTTAATATTAATCATTCATCTTTAAAAACATGGGGCAAGCTATGTGCTTTGAGCGCGAATGCTCATTCTCGGGAGAAGAGCCAAGTAGGGCCTATTCTAATACATTAAGATAATCTTTCCAGGATCGAAAATAGAAAGGGACACTTGAAATAGTCTGATTCGATAAGTCAAATGTTGCGGGAGCTCCTCTGCTCCTCCAGCCAATAGCCGCTGGGATACCAGCCCATTGGGGCGTGGTTTCTCTCCTTTAAAAAAGCGGCCTCTTCCCTCCGCTCTCGCGTGGGCACGCGAGCTCTTTCTCTCAGGCTTCCGGCTCCACTTCCGGCCACTAGGCTTCCTTCCTGATTGCGCAGAGGGCTGTTGTCAGGGACGGTGCTCTGTAAGTTTTGCCCCCTTAAATAAATAACCATTCTATAAATCATAATTCCAAACTGGTGTGGGTTTGTGATTTACGCCTTCAGTCAAACCGTACATTTCGAGCTAGCCTACCAAGAGTCTACGTGAGTTTATTGCCTTCCATTCTGCTCTGAAATAGGAAAAAGACGGAGTCACTTTTGAACGTTAAGCTTTCCATTCATAAAGACTGTAAAAAGTGAAAACCAAAACCCAACACAAAACAGAACAAAATCTTCACAGACTGTTAGCCATCTTCTTCAAAAAAATTTCTCATGAGTTCTTTTCTTTCTCTGTCGGTAGATAATTCCCACCTCACACGGAACTAGTTTCTAACCTTCCCCAGCGAGATCCATGGCTGCTTCAAGGAGAGCTGCCACTCCTTGAGCTGTCTGACGGAAGAGCATCCTCTACAAACCAGGAGTCAGTGTGCACCCCAGAGGACCTGGCAGAAGGTGTTTCTACAAATAGGTACGTCTATGTTGTTAAAACCTCCGTTTTTATTTTCTCTGCTATCTGAGTATTTGTTTCTGAGGGTAGCGCGCACGCGCACACATACACTTGCACATAAACGCGCGCGCGCGCACACACACACACATGCACATAAATGCATGCGCGCGCGCGCACACACACACACACACACACACACACACACACACACACACCCAAACTAAAATCAAGACCAAAACTAAACAAGAAACCCAAACAACCTACAGAAAGGCACGAGGGAACGTCACCCTCTGCTGCCATTTGCCTCAAGTTCTTTTTCTCCTCCTACTTTTACTCCACACTCTTGACCAACATTTCAGATTGGGTAAAATATTGCTAATTTTGTTGATTTCGAGAGCCAGTGAAATAATGGAGCCTTCTAACTTTAAACACTTCCCATCCTCTGTCTCTGAACCCCCAAACTCACAACTTGGTGAACAATATTCTACTTATAAGTAACACAGAGTTGAAAGGTGGTGGCGAGATCTAATACTATCTTATGTCGTCTAGCTAGAGGATTGTTGTTTTCATACTTTAAAAAAATATGTCTATGCTTTCTTTTTTTTCTTTTTTCAATTTTTTTTATAGTCAAGTACTTTCTTAAAGAAACAATAGCACCACATTGGCATAGCTGGCCAAACAATAAATGGGAAAGCAAAACCTGCCACGTGCTCTCTCCCGCACACCCTCCCAAGTGCACAAACCAATAACAGAAATCCTGGAGCCGTGGGGTATGAGATGGTTTCATCTACACAGACATTTCCACGTTTCTCATCAACAGTCCAAGAAGGGGAAGGAGTTGCAAGGGGACAGGGCTGCTTTTGTTAAAAATAAGATTTTCAAGAGAATGATTTCTTCTTATTATTCCGTTTGGTGTCTCTTATGATAAGTAGGTATTTGTGTGTGTGTGCGCGCGCGCGTGGGTGTGTGTGTGTAGGGTACATGCATATAGGGTGGGTATTAAGAATGTATTTTTTACCCTAGGAAAGCAGACTATAATGGAAAGAAGCACTCACTTTTTCTGTAGGACTGGCTCATCTTACAATGTTCAAACAATTGATACTCTCTGGAGAATAAGACTAAAATTTGACTAAGTACTGAGTCTTTTTTAATTAAATCAGAAATAAGCCTATCAAATGAAAACTCCTTCCTTCCTATCTTTATTGTTCCTTTGTGAACCTCTTAAAGTTGCCCCGTGTCTAGACACTAAGCAGTTTAACTTCGTAGCAAAGCTACGGAAGTTTAGAGTTGTCAAACCTCAAGTGTCTCTTCCTAACAGTCTTGAATCATTCTGCTTCATCGATTGGCTTTCAGAGTTTATGTAGATTTATCGTACAGTTCATTAATCTTACATTTATCCTCAAGTTCATCTGTTTGAGAGTATAATGATATGTTAGTAGAATTAACTTTTATTAGTTGATTTCTGATTGAGTTGGAGAGAATTATGTATCGGATAAAGGATTGCATATCTAAGTTTTCATCATTGAGAGATTTTTCAACTGTGTATAGAATGAAATGAACTAAATCTGCGGCAGACACTCGGAATCCCCATATCCGACCACGGCAGGAAGCCCATAGATCTGTAGAAGACTGCCTATGAGGTTTTCTGGGAATCACTAATTTAAAAAGGAACACACTGGAAACAAGAGCCAATGCTAGGAGTGTTACCGTGGGCGTGGGAGGGTCCAACTTTTCCCACCACACCTTTGGGAAACAGGAAGATGGCGAAGCTGGTCTATTCCATTGACGTCTGTCTGTCGTGCGTAGAGCACGTTCAGCACGCCAAGCTTCCTGAGGGTTTTGCTGAGCAGCGCTTCCTGCACTTATTCAGAGAATCTCGGGGCAACCCGGTAGGTGGAAAAGTAAAAATGTCTTTTGTTTGTTTGTTTGTTTGTTTTTCTTAAACATTTTATAAGAATATTAAGGAAGTCTGGAAATGAGGAAAAGGCTACAGACAATAAGATTATCTGAGCATTGAATACTTTTTTTGTTCTAAAGAAGGAGACAATCTTGCCCCACAAATAGGAAACACTTTCTAGGGTTTTTGTGGGGGGTTATCAATGCCCAGTTGGATGCATACCATACATCTGCAGGAAGCTGGGTTCTTCCGTCTAAGCAATGCTAGGGAGAACCTTGGGGTTGAGAAGAAAAATTTTTGCCTCTCAGTTAGCAGTCTGGCCAGCACATTTTCACTAAATAAAATAAGTGTATATACATTCAAGGGTATAGGGCTATGTCCACTAAAGTAACTTATGATTTTTTAATAGATATTATTTCAAAACTAAAGAATATTGGGGCCTGTTTTTATATGCTAAAGGGAAGGAAAATGTGGTTTTCAAACTGAGTAGATTATCACTGATAATATTAGAGTTATTCCGAGATGCTAAGTGCCTGGAAGGTTGAATGCGAGTGGACAAGTAGAAAGCTCTTTGATTGGCCAAGCTCTCGCTCTTTCTCCCTCTTTCTGTCTTTTTACTTATCTTTCTATGCGTACATTCAAGGCAGAAGTAAAATCAAATTGTAAATCAAGTGTCTCTTACTTTTTCGTGTTGGAGAGATGGAGTCGTTAGTTCTCCGCTAGGTCATTGGACAGCTTCTCCAGTCAGCACTTGGATAGCATAGTAGCCTCACAGTGATGGGCGGATAATCCACGGAGCTACTTTGTCAATGGGTTAGTCCCAGCATTCCTTGTATCCCAGCAATTCAAGGGCTCTGGTGTTACACCCTCCTGGAAACCCAGAGGAAAAATCTGAAGATCTCTCATTTTTAATATTCATACCACCCCTTTGAGGTAGGTAGATGACATATTGCCCCCATTTTGCAGATGAGGAAACTGAGGCACCAAGAGTTGGCGTGACTTGACCAAGGTCACAGGGTGTGAGTCTGTGTGGCAGAGGTTGCAACTACTTATTTCTTCAGTGATTAAAAAGAAACCAGGACTCCGAAAAATCCCTAGCCTCTTGCTTTTCTCACACTCCACAGCGTCCTCTCTGGACTCACTGAGTACATGTGTCTTCGTGGGCTTCATATCTTAAATTCCTCTTGGAAGGCATAGCTGGGGAGGCCTTTGCATCTCCCAAGAGGATGGATTTTTGTTTTCTTTTTTAGTTTCTTTCCTAATTTTGTCATCTTAGGCTCCAGGCTTTCATTTTGGCTTTGCTTTCACCTTTTACCGTTTCGACCAGATTCTTTCATATGACAACAAACTACAAAATAGCACCATTGTACTAAACAACAACAACAACAACAACAGAGTTTTACATACTGTTTGATAGATCCTGTATTATTGATATGCTAAATTTACATAGTGCTCTATATGGAAAAAATAAAAAGAGAAATTGCTAATTAGGTTACAGACTAACTTATCATTTGAAGGAACCATCGAGAGCGGAAGAGACGTCCTATGTTCCAAACACACACCTAGAACTGATTGGCCTCAACGCTGCAATTACCGTCATTCTGTTTCTTTTGCCGTAACTCGATGTGGAAAAATAAAGCTTTGTGTCTAAAATAAACGCATCCAACTTATATTTGGTACAAATGCCACGGGTGGAATCGGGTGGGTTAAAACTTGGTGGGCTGGTTGGCTACTTAACTCGCTATTGCTTTTGAGGAGGCCGAATTTAACAAATCCATAGCTCAGGGACGGGGCAGGGCTACTGGAGATGGACAGACAAGATTACTGGACTCTGAAACAGGCAGCTTGAGCTATGTGGGGGAAAGTGAAAACAAGGAGAGTAACTCATGAACCACTTCCACACAGCTGCTGAATGAATGGCTCCAGCAGCCACGATTCAGAGAGGAATTTAGTGCAACTGGATCTATACGACACCCATGCATTTCCGGCTCTTGAGAGGCAGGGACTAGGAGATATAATTATATATATATATATATATATATTTTATAGAACATTATTGATAAAGGATCAACAGTAATCTACCCACTCTAGGACCATTTTTGCAAGGTGCAAAGTTTGTTTGTTTTAACAAACACTCCTAAAGACAATATTGGAATGTTTACGTGTATATTTCACGGGGGGAAAATGCCCATCTTTGAAATGTTATTATTGTTTGGTAGGTTTTTTTTCCAATGTTTTGCAGGCGGTTCATGCAGATCAAAGGATCCTGCCGGTGACATCTCATTTTCTGCTTCTCGGGAGGCTCTTCCTACATCCTGTAGTTCTTGTTCCCCGCACTCCCTCTACTTGCGTTCTTCAAGTGTACTTCCTACAAAGAAGGAAGAAAGGTCCCATTAAGTTGATGTTTATACAGCTATGCATGTCTTTAAACAATCCGTTTATCCCGTGTGTTTATTCGTCACCACTTGATAGATAACTAACTCGAGACACACACACGATGGTGATCAAAACAGGGTGAGCGGTATTTCGATACCTTTAAAACTTTATTATTTCTTTACTTTGGTAATTTTTACACTCTTATAGTTCTTTATCAGATATATAATAATAAATTTCTGTAACTTAAAGCCTTTTTCCCTTTGTCCTTGTGCTATAGGAGACGGCTGACTCTTCCGGGTACTAGGCCTAGCTCTTTCCAAAACAGGGTCTCATGATTTCATATCTCCTGCTTCACCAACCAGCTAAAAGAAGGTTTGGGGTCTTGAATTCTTGAAGGAACATACAGATGGACAGGCTTTTAGTTAATACTTCAGTCACACTTGACTTATGTCTGAGAGCTTCTGTGGCCTAGGTATCGCTGCTCTGTAACTACACAGAGAGGCCATGCTTTCCCTCTGCCTCTGGCCCAGATTTATTCACAGGATGGAGAATTCTAACCTTCTGACTAGAATCATATCCCCCCTTCAGTGAGCAAAACAAAACAAAACAGACCCAAGCAACAATAGCAAGAAAACCCCAGACCCATCAGACTCCGAGGTTACCTCGGGAGTTTTGTTAAGCTTGTTTTCCATTATTGCTTTATAAAGAACAGCCAGAACTTTTCTGCTTAAGGTAATGCCTACTAAATCTCAATTGTGTTAGGAACTAAAGGACTTCAGAGACCTAGGAAGATGAGGATTTAATACTGATGAACACTGCCATTCCTTAGAACCAATACCTATCAACCAAGACTCTTAGGCATGTGGCCATTTCTCCAACACCTGTTGATCAGCACTGCCAGGAGCGCGACTTCCACCACTGAGTCCTTCATGAAATGTGAAAGGGAACTTGGGGAGTCCATATCCCACTGACCAAACAGAAGAAAGGGGACATCATCTCATAAACACACTCTTGAAAATACCAGGTCCGCACCCCATTGTTAAGACGCAGGCCCTGAAAAAAGTGGGACCTTGGGTAGAGCGTCTCGAAATGCCATCAGTTTAAAATACTGAGACTTTCCCTTTTTATAGCATATGACTCTATCGAAGTTCACTTAACATGCTTTCATTACTGGGCAATGCATTAGACATTAATCTACCAATGAACTTCCGCTCCCTGTCTTATAATCGTTTTCTAGACAAATGAAGTCATCTGCGACAGAGGAGAAGATCATTAGAGTTCCCAAACCATTTGAAGCACGTGGACCCATTGGATCCATCTGGCCGTGTGCTTCAGATAGCTATAATAGCGACAGTACTATTCTACACATTTATCAACCACACTTACTAGGGGAGTATACTCATTTGAATTATACTTTTTTTCCCCTCTTTAATATGCTCACTGGCTTAGAAATAAAGAATAAGGAGTCTAAAATGCACACACTGAATTCAGGAATGAGCTGGTAACGATGAAAGAAACCCCATGATCTCTCACTTACAACCCCCCCTTCTCAGGCTGAGTTACGAATTTGCCACAGAACGCCTTCTGGTCTCTTCTGTTCTTTAGGCTTGAAATGTATGAGGGCTGTACAGCCATTAAAAGAGGGAAAATGAGGTTAGATTGACCATCTTACAGATCTGTCTTCCGGTCCTTTCTCTTCTCTCTAAAGCTGAAGGTAGACAGGATGAAGGTGGGCAGAAGTGTCCCCTGGTGGTGTTCTTGGGGGTCTGCCTCAGCATCCGGCAGAGCTATGAGCTGAAACGTGCCCACCACTGCCCTGAGTAGCATGCTTCCCCAGCACACGGGCGCAGAGAACCCATTTAGGACCAGCTGTGTGTCTGGTTTGCCGTTGGCTCTCTTCCCGGACGCTCACATGTGATTTCTTTGTTGCAGACAATGGCAGGGGCGAACAAAAGCACTCAGGCCCTTGGGTTTCAGTTGCATCTGTTGCTTTGCTCATTGTCTTAATTTAATTATCTGGCTACCCTTGACAATAGGCTGCAGGAGGAGGCCTGTGAGGGGCAGCCGTCCTTGGAGCTGGCGCCCACCTCCAGTGCCCTTCTTGAAGGGTTATGAAACAGTTTCGCGCACAGCCAAGCAAAAACTTTTCACTTCAGCACCTTGTCCAAGACAAACAAAGCAGCCGAAACTGTTTCTAGTATGCAGCTAGACAGCATTTTGAAAGGAAAACGGTAGTGAGTAAATATTATTTCCTATTGACACCAGAGAAGGTAAGATTATTAAAAAAAAAAAATATGCCGGTTTTCCAGCTCACTGGGGTTGATGGAAGAAACTGACCCTTCTGAAGGGACGGCTAACCAGCTTATTAAAGGATCAGCTGGGGAAGGGATTAATTTGTAATAGAGGCCATTTGCTTTCTTCCATAGCTCTCTGGCTTTCCTCTGGAAAGTTATCCGTAGACCTTTGGAGGGCGGAGATCATCAAAGGTTAATAACAACAAACAGCACAGTAATCTTGTCTGACACCTGCTGGGCTCTACAGTTGAGTAAATGCTCTCACTGGCTCCTCATGGCCATTTTGGCAAGGTGACCTCTTTTGTACCCACTCCATTTCCAGGCTGAGGCTTGCTAAGATTTAGCGATGTGTGTCAGGCTACAGAGGATCGGGCTGTTAGAACTAAGAGCAGAAATAACAGGAGCCATCCCCTGCGCATCGACAGTATGCTAAGGATTAGTTCATACAAGTCCCCGTGTCTTCTCATTTATTCTCGCGGTCGTCCTCAGAATGGGCACAGGCATCGTGGCCATCGGACCTTTGAGGAATCCTTTAAAAGGGTTAAAAAACAAACAAGCCGGTGTTTCTTAGAGTTGAGTTGGATTTCTGCTTTGGGTTTGTTGAAGATCCTTGCTGTTCTGGGGCTGGCCTATTGCCCTGCTACCCAGCCCACCAAGAGGAGAAACGGAACCTCGTGCCTCCAATTCCAGCACTCTTTCTAATGGCAGTAGCTCATAATCTTATCAGTTGTCCACCATCCCCAGCTGGTTCACAGGTGAAGGTGGAACCTCAGGGGTCAAAGACTCTAAGCTAAGAGGGTGGGTAGCCTTCCTGATCAAATGTGGGAGTTAAGCCACATTTGCGTGGTTGTTTATATTTTCAGTTAGCAAGGGTTAACTCCTTGTATACCATTTCTTCTGGTTTTCATCATGCCTAGTTGGGCTAGGGGGTGGATTTTTGCCTGCAGGGCAGACTGTAAAAGAAAGATGATAGACTCTTTAAACTTCAGGAAGGAAGGGTTGATATTTTCAATAGACTGTTTCCATCTTCCTCCCACTGCAAACAAGTTAAGTATTGTAGGGCATAGTCTAGGAAAGGCCTGGCATCCCATAAAAAGCACCGGAGGAAATAATGCCCAACATAGAATATTATTAGCAGCTCATTTATAGTACAAAGTACAAACTCAGCATTGACCTTCTCCACAAAAGGGAAAATAGAAAAGAAGAAGGAAATAAAAAACAGTGGATGATTGAGAAGTGGCCCAGACATCAACTTGTTGAAAAGGATGTGTTGCTGTTCTTTTTTTTTTTTTTTCTAGCTGTCTTGGGAACACATGGTATTGTGGAGGTTGATTTAGATGTCTTGGTATCAGCTTTGAAATCTGTTGACTTCAAGGAATCCCAAGTTCAAATTCTAAGAGAGTCGGATGAGCCTTACTCCTCTGGTAGCCAAGCTGAGTGAGAGTCACAAGGTCTACTCTGTGCATTAATATGTGACTTTAAAGCCAAGGAACAGAGCACACGGTGGGAGAAACCTGTGTTCCTGTTGTGGGTGGCAGAGGGTCATGGGTGGACATACGGGATACCATGTCAGTGTGCCTAGCCTCTGCCTGGCTTTTTTTTTTTTTTTGGAAACTACCTTCTTCTGCCTTTCACACAATGGTTATTTATTCCTCTCCTTCCTCATGACTTTTCCCTTTGAGCAGATTGGATTGTTCCAGGCTGACCCTAACCTAAGCTGTGTGTGAGTGTAGTGAGGAGACCCATTTTTGAAACACATACATCTTTCATGGCCGCTTTGTCTTAAAGACTCTGATGGCTGTTACACTGTCCTTAGCACCTGATGTCAGCAGCAGCCATTTCTGCCTGAGCTCCTTTCTCTCCCTTCTCCACTTGGGATCAGAAAACATCGTTGTTTGATGGTTTGTCCAAACTACCGAACTCCGTCTGCTTTTCTCTCACACAGCTATATCTCCTAATAAATCTTTCCCGTGTACCTCCCTGAGGCCATTGGGCTTACAAGCTTAGTTTGTGTCCCAGCTCCCCCACTTCACCAGAGTTACGTGATTATGGGTGATCATTGAACTCATTCTTGCCTCAGTTTTCTCCTCAATAATACGAAAGAATGGGGTGAAAGCGCCGACTTCACCAAGTTGGCGGGTTGACTGTCCTAGCTTTGGTCCGCCTATTCAGCACAGGAAGATGGTTACTATTGTTTGCAAGGAGACACACTGCCAAAGACACTTGGTTTAGATCCATTCTGTGAGCTTAACTCTTAACAGCATCGTTCTAGACTGGCTTGTGTGATGTCTCGTTTGCACCTACCTTTGTTAGAACACTGACATGTTTTGGAGTCCATTCTGCATAGGTTTGCCTCCCCCACCTACAGGGAGCTCCCCGAGACTGGGGGGAGGGCATATTTCCTTTACCTCTGTACCCTTCCTAAACTCAAGCAGGGTGTTTGAGAAACAGAAGCGAATAGCAACTCTGTCTCCTTGTTTGCATTAATTTAAATTTCCTGCAGAAGTAATAGGGGGAGAGTTTAGACCAACAACAGCAAGAGTTGCATGGTCACCTGTTGTGTTCCCAAAGCAAAAAATAACAATCCTCGCTCCTGTCTCAGAACTTATACTGAGGATTGTGGCTTAACCAATGTTAACTAAGAAATGGGAGAAGTAGTGAGGTGCTGGTTAATGGGTTGGGGTCCATCTTGGGTGTGTGTTCTGACTTGGCCAGATGCGAGAGCAAGGCCTTGACAAGACATTTAGTTTTCTTATCTCCACAGCAGAAAAAAAAAAAAAGATAGTATTTACCATGTAGGCTTATGATGGCTGATTGAAGTGATTCACAAGCATTGGGTAAAAACTAGCTATTATCATTACCCAGTTTTAACAGTTACTGCTACCAAGACACTGTCTCTACTTGAATGCTACTCTTTTTCTTCTGATTATAGGCAAAACTGCCGGGATTTTCAGAGCACCCATGCATGCTGGGAGAGCATGCCGACAGCTCATTTTCCTTTCCTCCTTTAATGAATGATGCATTCTTAGGAATGCTGGGATGTTGGGGAACTTGAATGCATCCTACCGTTACTTCAAGGTTAGCTTGAGCTATGCCCTTTCTCCCTCTTCGACAACCACCTGATTTGATTTCAGCGTATCTTTCTGTGATGTAAGAAACCGCTGGTTCGTGGTTTAAAAGGCCAGAGGGAAATAAAAGAAGAGAATACTAAAGGGCTTCCTTCCTTAGGCAGCAGAAAGTATTTATTTATTTATATTGTCTTTAAAAGTCTAGAAGGATGTTGTAAAAATTCTGCAGATTCAAAGCTGTTTAGACTAGATTTTATGGACAGTGGTTTGGTTATTTTTGTTTGTAATAATAATAATGGTGATGGTCATAAATAAGCCTAACCGTACCATTGTTCCCTGAGGGAGGAGTTGACTTTGGAATTGCTGAAAGGCTCAGATATGACCTTCCAAAAGTGCAATACCAGACTTTGGTGACTTTCCTGGTGTCTGCACCTCTCTCACCTGAAAACTAGTTCTGATGCTAATCCCCTCATGCTTCCATAATGCCATTGTTCCAACTGGCGTATGACTTAGACTACTGTTGACCTGGTGTGTGTAGCACGGTGTCCTTGAGAGACCCGAGGCCCTGAGAGCCTCTGGTGTCAACTCAGTGTACCAGTGATGAGTTCACAGGGTTAGTAAGAAAGGGTGTTGCCCTCTTCCACTCAATTCTTTGAGTGTTGTGACAAATCTGGGCAGAACATTCAAACTCCGTGTTCTGAATTTTCCTTCTCATTGAATTGAGAGAAATTTTGGCCGCTTAGAAGACTCTCCCAAACGTTTCGGATGAACAAAATAACACTATGACAGGTTGAAGTGATTTGCATCTGTTTGAGGTTGATGGGAGCCTTCGGCATATAAAAGTAAACATGGGGAATGCCAGCCAGTGCTTTTCCAAGGCAGAACAAGCTACGAGAATGGTTCCTGCAAGCAGCTTTAAAACTTTAGAATCCCTTTGTGGTGCCAAGCATCTCTACTCTAGCCTGTATTCTTTTGAAGAATATAAATTTTATTCACAGAGACAGAGAGCGTTTAATAGAGACCTGGTCGATGAATACTGATGGTAGAGCAATAATGATGCCATGCATTTATTGCTCCATCTACATGTCCCTTTCTGCTTGCCTTGTAACGTCCCATGAACTTTTAAACATGCCTTGCCACGACATCGACGTCACACATCTCCTAGGGCACCATTGTCAGGTGATTAGGAATCATCCCCAACCCTCGACCTGCCATACTCTTGCTCTTAATTATTTGAAATTTCTGTCCTGCCATAATTGTTATCTACAGCTGTGAAAATAGCCCATCATATTTTCACAGATGGCAGGGCTGGTTGGCCTTTGATTACTTAACCTCTTGGTGTTGGCCAGACAGAAAGCTCCAAGTGAATGTTTCTAGACTTTACAGGATTTTGTAAAAACTTTTGGCATATGAATCCTTGCTTGGAAGTCAGGGCCCACTCAGCCAGTTTAAGTTTGATTTAAAATTTTTGAGTCTTTCCCTTGGAACTTTGGAGCCATTTTAGCAGGGATAAGAATGTTGTTAGCTATCATGCTTAGATTGTTAGAGAATGAAAGCGGATATTCCAGAGCGAGGAGAGGGCATTGGAAACATGGCTAAGAAAGAAAAGACAGGGGCTGGAGAGATGGCTTGAAGGGTAAAGGCAATTGCCACCAAGTCTGATAACCCGAGTTTGTTCCCCAGGAATATCATGGTAGAAAGAGAGGGCCAATTTTGTCAAGCTCTTCTCCAACCACCATATGCACACCACGGCATAGACCCTTTCCCAGAACAAACAGACATAATTTTAAAGCTTTAAAGGGATGGGGAAAGAGATAGCAGAAGCCTGGAGCAGTTGTGGCCAATAATGCTCATCTCTGACGCAGCAGGATGATGTGAGGAGCATGGGACCATCCGTGGGGTCAAGCATTAGACTTGGACCTAGTTTCCCAAGTTGCTGCTTCATTCTATGGAAAACTACAGATAGGGGAGAGCCATAGACTGTTCCCTGTACATCAGATGGGAATGGTTGAACCCTGCTTCTCTAAACGATACCATGAAATCAAAAACCAACTTCCTTCTCCCCTTCCAAAAATGTTCCCTTTATCTCCTGAATAATACTTACTTTAGGGCTATCTCCCAGAATTTTTCCAGAAGACAAAGGAATCTTGGGATTTTGTGGATGACAAGGGATGTTTACAAAGGAATTTATATTCACTGAAAGAAAGCAACCCGCTCTGGTATTTACCCATGACTTTGGAAAGTCATTCACCCACACACCCTACTGTGCCAAACGAAGCTGCACAAACACACGCATCATAGACGTACGTGTTTACTTGTGCTCCTTTGAACACACACGTAGTTTTCTTTCTCGTCTCTCAAGGCTGTTTACTGTGGTTGACTTCAGAGTTCAAGTTCTGACCAAAGATATTTAGAATTAGGCCTGACTGTAAGTGCATCTCGCATTCTTATTTCTAACCAGCAGCCTCTATTTTTAAACTCTCCTGACCAACGCTTTCTAAAGCTATAACCGTGATGGCTAATGAAGCTGGGACTTCCCTCCTTCCACACAGAACAGTTCCTAGTTCTTGGGACTCTTCCAGTAGACTTCAGCAGCTGTTTCTGAGCGCCCGGTGTGATGGGAACTTTCTCAGAGGTGCTGTGTATCAGACATGGATTCACAGATCTCTTGTGCCATATCTCTGATCAGTTCCCCTGTTGACAGCATCCCATTCTGTTTTCTAGAATGTAAACCCACACTGACATTTCTTGATTATATGTCTTGGTTGCTGCATGAGACCCAGAGGCATTGAGAAACCTTATTATAGATGGGTTCTCAAACATGTGGGCAGCGGGGAAGAATTCGGATTTCAAGCAGGCCCTTGGAAGAAGGGCAACTGATGTCATTTTTATGTGTTCAGTGGCTCCTGAAGAATCCCTAACTAGCATCAAGTGTCCTTTCTTACTTGGGTCACAGGAACCAATAGCTGGCCTTTCGGCCCTGAGGTAACATTTAAGGGAAGAAGTTCTATAGTGGATACTCTAAAACTCATAAAAATGGACTGTACTTCATCTCAAAGTGTTGACCTTTCTTTCCATTGCTTCCAAAAACCCTCGTTTTAATTTCAGGCTATCAACCTCAGGTGCCAGTGAAGGGCACTAGATGGACAGCCCGAGGGACTGAAGTATCCCGGAAGCTGTGCAAGCCCGGAAATAGCCCACGTTTCTATTTGTCTTGGCAATTTTAAACTACTAGAATCTAGAATCCATGCTACAATTAAATTTTCCCCAGGCACTATGGAATGAAATCACATATTACATTTGATTTTAACTGGTTGAGAAAAAGATGGTGTTTTTCTGAAAAGTTCATTGTATGACCCTGAAATAGATATTAACATTTATGTGGAAGAACTGGACTAACCATTTAAGTCCTAGTTATCCACAAAATAAGATATTTTCCCAGGTGGAAGGAATCTTAGACAACTGAGTTCTCTTCGGCCATATGTTGGAGAAGACATACATTAACAGAACTGTGGTCGAACTTGGGCTTGACATTATTGGCAATATGAGATACTTCTACTCCATTTTGAGCACACACACACACAAACACACATACACTTATACATATACACATACACAAACACAGGTATATCTGTATAAATTTTCAATAAACCCTCACAACAGCTGTGTGGGAGAGCATAAGTTGTTACCGTGGTAGGAGATGAGGAAACTGAGACATAGGCGAGCTGGACAATTTGCCCATGAGAAGGCAGCTAATAAAAGAGCTCTGACTTTCACTGAGGCCTTCTGATGGTCTCAGTGTTCTTAGTGATGATCCTCTCCTGCTTATCCAACTTGTAAGCTCTATGCCTCGTCTAGATATCTACAGTTTGTCTCAGAATTGTGTGTTTTGACTAGTTTTAAGCACAATTATCAATTTTTGAAGCTTTGAAGCTGAAATGTGGGGGTTGTAATAAGAATTAGCACACTGCTTGCTCCAAGAAAACCCTGAGTGGATGGTGACATTCCCTGTGAAGCATTTAGCTAACCACAACTGTCACACTGAGTCCCTGAGCAATTTCAATGTAAGCCAAAGAAGGGCGTTTCAAACCTGTGAGATGTCAGCAAACCTCTTCTCCCTTCCCTGGTTTGTTCTGTGATTGCCTCGCTATCCTTCGTAGGAAAGGAGGAATCATTTAGGCTCAAGAGTTTTACTTCCTTTTTGTGGTCTGTCGTTCTATTAGAGTGAATCTGCCTATATCACTCACTTATCTATCCAAGCATTTATCTGTCTGTCCGTCCATCCATCCATCCATCCATCCATCCATCCATCCATCCATCCATGCATCCATCCACCCATCTGTCCACCTATCCGTTCATCCATCCATCCATCCACCCATCTGTCCACCTATCCGTTCATCCATGCATCCATCCACCCATCTGTCCACCTATCCGTTCATCCATCCATCCATCCATCCATCCATCCATCCATCCATCCATCCATCTGTCCACCTATCCGTTCATCTATGCATCCATCCACCCATCTGTCCACCTATCCGTTCATCCATGCATCCATCCACCCATCTGTCCACCTATCCGTTCATCCATGCATCCATCCACCCATCTGTCCACCTATCCATTCATCCATCCATCCATCCATCCATCCATCCATCCATCCATCCATGCATCCATGCATCCATCCACCCATCTGTCCACTTATCCGTTCATCCATCCATCCATCCATCCATCCACCCATCCATCCATCCATCCATCCATCCATCCATCCATCCATGCATCCATCCATCCACCCATCCACCCATCTGTCCACCTATCCGTTCATCCATCCATCCATCCACCCATCCACCCATCTGTCCACCTATCCGTTCATCCATGCAGTCTTCCATCCATCTGGTATACCTCGAAGTCCTTGGGTATTACTACTAAAATGAAATGAAAGGACCATGCTTGATTATGTTTTCCCGATCCCTATTACACGACAATGACATTTTGGCATGTTAAGGATTGCTTTTAAATGGATAAAACGCATTTCAAAAAGAAATGCATCCTGGACTGAGGTCTAGGGCTGTGAGAACTGATTTTTAGCTAGAAAGCCCTGTTGATTTCAGTTTTCCTCGAATGAAGTTTATAATTAGATACAGCCACCCAAACCTTTTCACAGGGCATAAATTCTGAATGCCTTTGCTGAGCTGTGGTCTGCAGAAGAGCTGTCTGTGTCTGAAGGCCCTCCTAAGATGATGTGGCTTTAGTGTCAGCGTCTGCATGAGGCTGGCCCCAAAGGGTGCTGTTTTAGCAGAATGCGGCATCTCCTGATAATCTAGGATCAGTTTGCAAAGATACCAGAAGTAGGTTAGCTTTCTTTGGGGGTTCTAACACGTACTTCGAACTGAACTTTTTGATCCTACTTTGAGCTCTGAATATCTCTATAATATTGAAGAAATCCAAGATTTTCAGTGAGCTGTGGAGAAAAGGGGATCAGGGAGTAGAAAAAAACATCAGGAGCATGACGGACTAGGCAGGACTTCTTGAAGTAGGTTACCTAGATGAAGTAGGTTACCTACTGTGGCTTCGGTCATTTTACCACCTCAAAGGTCACCAGGAGCTTGGCAGAGGGCTGCTGCCTTCTACACTCTCTTAGAGAGGGGACTCACTATTTGGATAATATTGAGATTTTTGCTTTCTTCTGGCAGACAAATACCAGATTCAGGGGACACTTCCCATGGCCAGTTCTTCTCCCCCTTTTCTTTGGTACTCGATTCACTTTGACAACGTTTTGCTGTCTGCCCAGAAGAAGCTTAGAAACCAAGTACGTTTTCACCTACGTCCAGATCTCCTGGTCTTTAAAACAAAGAGAGAGAAGCAGATGACTTCCGAGGCCTTTGCCAGTGCAAAAATAGCATGGTCCTAGGGGGTTTTCTAATGAAGAAGACGCTCACAGGAGTAAGTTCTCAAGATCTAGTGCTCTCTCTCTCGTCTCTCTGTCTCTCTGTCTCTCTGTTTCTCTCTCTCTGTCTCTCTCTGTCTCTGTCTCTCTCTCTGTCTCTCTCTCTGTCTCTCTCTGTCTCTCTCTGTCTCTGTCTCTTCTGTGTGCAGGAAGAGTGAAGTAGCGAGGGAGAGAAAGGGAAGAACAGATAGATGGATAGCTGAAAATAGTATTTTTTCCCTTAGGAGAAACAATCAAATGATATAGGTTGATATCAGATATGTTCATTGTGGGATAGTTGCTATCCTAATACCCCTAAATTCATGTGTATGGTCTCAATTCCTATTGTCTGTAAAACAGAGTGCACGTAGATGTAGATACATAGTTTGACCGAGGTCATCAAGTTCAAATGAGTTCATTTGGGTGAGCCCCAATGTAGTCTCACTGATGCCCTAATGAAAACAAAGTATTTGGGCACCGAGGGAAGATCGTGAGGACACAGGAGGGGGGCCTCCAAGGGACTGATATCTTGAATGTGGATTTCCATTCTTGAGAACCACAAGAAAAAAAGTGTATCTGTGGTTTAAGCCACTTACTCTGTAGTCTGTGGTACTTGATTATGTCAGCAATAGCAAGCTAATACATCTTTTATGTCTGATACCAAAGTACAAAATAAAAGTTCAGAGACCTTTGAAAGGTTACCGCACAGGCGTTTATGTAAATACGGGATGCTCTTTGGCCTAAACCCTGGACTTGACTGAGGAGCAGAGTCACCAATGAAATCCAGGGCAGAAATCTGGGAACGACTATGGCACAAACAGGTCACTGTGAATCTGCGTTAATATTTAACTCTGAACATGTATTTACATGGGCGATTCTTCTCTAATAGATTTGTACAAAATTTAGCATGCGCGCAGAAGACGCAAACTTTATTTGCATATTTTATTCTGATTTGGTTTTTTGAAGAAGGGGGTGCATCTCATTGGCATGGTTTTAATTTTTTGTTGTTGTTGTTGTTCTTGGTATTCTGTCCTTGTCACTTTGTAGTTTGTGAAATGTTAGATTTTCCTTTTCAATTCTTTCCCTAGTAGCTTATTTTTCCTTCCATCCTAGGCATTACCTAGCTCAGCTGGGGTTACCCTTCCTCATCTTCTCTACAGCTTTTCTGAGTTGTGCTCTGCTCCTCTCTCATCCTCACCTCTGCCACTTCCCCTTTGACCTCTGTTCATAGTTCCTAGCTCCACTCTCCCTCCTCCTCTCCTCCGATTGGCTGAGTCGCTTCTGGCCCCTCCTTCCCTCCAGGGTGTGTCTTTGGCTCACCTCTCCTTCTCCTTTGTGGCTTCATTTTCTTGTTCGTGGATAGGGGCTGGGACTGCAAACATCACAAAAATAATTGCATTGAGAATAGATGGTTCCTGTGCCAAAGACAGTCTTTGAGTCTAGCAAGAAGGTCTGGGCTCCACAGGAAAGAGGAGCCAGGCTTGCAGAGGGGTCTACAACTCAGGCACCCGAGCTGGCATTACAGAGCCTTGGGCCTTTTCTCTCGTACCCACATCCTCTTCAACTAGAAAGAATGAACACTCCTTTGCTCTTCATTCGCACACACATGCTTTCTGACTCCCGTGCCTACTGTTTTCTGTGTACACCCACCAGGTCCTGGACAGTCCCCTTGCATCCCTCAGGTCACTCACTGGGGTGATGTCTCCCCTAAGACACCATGGTCCTCCTCCAGCCTCAGCTGTGGTTGAGGACCAGGAAACAGCACAGGTCTCATTGTGAACATCTGGGTCTCTTATCATCATGATTTTTGCACAATGCTGCCTTTGTTTCAAGAATAGAATCGACATTTCCCCTTTTTTGTTTTTTTCAGCAGGACTCTTTAGAACACCCGAGAGAGGGCTGTTCTTTCTTCCCCTTTCCTTCTCTTCTCTTCTTATTTCTGTGTAAGGACTATAATTTTACTTAGGCTCTGATATATTCCTTCCTTCCTTCCTTCCTTCCTTCCTTCCTTCCTTCCTTCCTTCCTTCCTTTCTTAACAAGTATATAAAGTGGCCAGCATGCATTGATGTTTTATGTGCTTCTGATTACACAGACGGTGCTTCTGAGGTTGCTTTACAATAAATGTTTGGACAAAGAGTGCCTTGCTTTTTGACCACTAGAAACATCTAAGCATTCCTACAGCCAGAGTCTCTCCATTTTCAGTATCCTTCTCTTTCATGTACAATTGCCACTGTGAATTTCAACTAGGTCCTAGTAGGGAGTCTTTCTGTGTTTGGAACACTGTAGAATTCCAAAACTTACAAGATTTTGTTAGTAGATACACTTATGGCAAATGTTAATCTTGTCTGACAGTTACTTGGTGCAGGCACTCCACTTGTACATGGAATATGTCTTCGAGTATACTAACTTACTGAATTCTGACAACTTGTGCAGTATATGTAATCATTACCACACTGATAACTAAGACTTGGGATGCTATTTGGCAAAGAGGCCTCACTGGGCAACTTGAGTTTTGACAGGTTTAGTCCTTGTTTTCCACCATCTTCCAAGTGTCAGATTATCCAGGGAAGTGAAAAAGATAAATTTCAGTAGCAAGTGATTAGAAGGATGGAGGTGTAAGCCATCCAATCGGTGGCATTGGAGTCCTTTGACCTGTCATCTAGGAAACATAGGACAGAATTTCCATTTGCGTCCCCTCCCCCCATGTCTGAAAGAGCACTCAAGAATGATTGAATCCCAATCATACACACGTACCTTCTGAGTCTTGGGCATGTCAGTGTGGCGCTGGGCACGGATAGAGCGGGCTGATTTTGTAGGCTTGAGGGGAGCACAGTACATCTCCAGCCTTCTCAGGTCACAGCTCCGGAAGCAGCACTCATCCACGATGCCTGTCTGAGGAGCCCTCCGAATGCTGGAGCCGTAGCCTGTGGGCTTGTCTGCACAAATCAGAGCGGTCCTCGAGTTAGACAGAGCTGCCCACATCCACAAACTCCCATCGAATCCCTGGATGCCTCTCCTTAACTACGTCAAGTCTCTACTACTCCAACACGTCACCCTTTTCCTGCACTATCGTCAGCAATGTCTGATCTGTTATATTCCTTTAGATTCCAGTATGTTTCCTGGAGTTAAGCCACACTCGTGCAAGAATTCATTCACCATACACTTTTGTTTGTATTGACTCTGACCACGTTTTCCACGAGCTGTATTGGAGGATCTTGTTTCTGTCCAGTCCTATCACTTCTCTGTCTATTGTCTTTGCTGAGAGACCTTTAGAAGGGCTACTTAAAACAAAACTACAGATCAAGCTTCTTAAAATTTTGTAAATGTACCGTTTCATTGTTAAATTGACAAGCTAATTGTATATATGGTGAGGGTACAGTATGATACTTTGGAATACATATATACTATGCAACGATATAACGAAGGTGTTTAGATTGTCCATTATCTCAAACATTTGAGCTAGAACACCATAATCCTGGAAAAACTGAGTCTCCTTAATGACATTAGTAAATACATACAGTTTTTGTACACTGGGCATCTCAATTGTTCTTAACTATTTCTATCGTAAAATTAAATTGCATATAGGCAAAATTTGACGTCTGGAAATATATCCTATTTTCTTGATGAGAACCCTGAGACTCAAGAGTTTGAATGGCTTGCCAAAGGTCCTTCATGCAGTAATTGGTGGAGTCAGGATTTTAACTCCAGTCTACTTGCTGTTATGTCCAAGAGCTTTAGGGAGCCCAGAAGATAGCGGTGTGTAACTCCAGAAAAGTCCCTGAAGCTCTTTATTACATCTTTCTTGGCAGAACTGAGGATCAGATGAAACAGTGTTGAATAAAATAATGCCCAGCACCTGGTACAGAAGAGGTCTCAACTACGTATTAGTCTGCGAGCTCTGGCTATCTTTTCCAAGGTCTTAAATGATCTATGGAAACCTGTCTCTACCATTGACCATACCCAGAAGCCAAGAAACTCAGAACTGACTACAGTACCAGTGAGAAGAGGCTTGCACACCACCCCAGAAAGCATGGAGCAACCATTTCTGTTTCCTTGGAGTATAACAATTGGGCCAGGACAGAAGGAACTAAATGCCAGTGGGAACACTGATATCCAGCATCTTTTGGTACTTACAAACCGTTAGAGCTCTTTACTTGGCTGGGTTCTGGTTTGATTGGATTATGTTTTTGACCACACTTTTACTGGCTTTCAGAATTCAGAAAAGGTCAAGCAAGCTTACATAGACCTTGACATACACCAGAATTATCCCTTTTTGGCACCATAGAACTTTGGTTAAATCAAGTGTTGTCTCTGCAGTAGTGTATCAAACACACAAAACATGAATCTGGGCTGTCTTAGACAGGGGGATATGATTTTGATCTGCTCCCTCCTCCACTGGGAGGTAGGCTACTTCATGAAAGAAACATGTGAACCACTGACCTCTAAGAATCCAATGGACAAGCTGATATTTGCTTGATCTTAATTCCTGACCCAAGGAAGGCATGGCATTAAATACAGTCTTAAAGTCACATAAATCATGACACAGTAATAGGATTCTGAAAGTCACAGTTCTCATCCATATTTTCAGCTTCCTTCTTGAGGGGAGAGCAGATCCAGGGCGATAGCCTGCTGTTGCTATCGCTCTTGCTTGGCTGCCCCCTGCTCCAAAGGTCAGCTGTTTTATGGAGTTCTCTAAGAACCCAAATGTTTTCCTGATGCTTGGCACAGCAACCTTGTAGCTGCTTCCTCACACAAGGAAGGCTTATTCTCAGGGAGGCTGGAGGTAGGAACTTCGTGAGGGTTCCTTTGCGGTCTCTTTGGGAAGGAAGGATCTGCTGCCGCTCTCTCTCACGGTAGACCCGTGGGCTTCTTGTGGGTGCAGGCTTGGGGAGGGACCAGGCAGCTGAGCCCAGTGGAGTCTCAGCAGGGCTTTTACTTGCCCTTTGAGGGAAGACTAACATAGACATGGACTCTGGGCTTTTGCCTCCCAGCCAGGCCCTGACAATTTGAAGCTCAACTGGTCCCCTGGGCAATGCAGTGTTTTTTGTTTTCTTCGTTTTTTAAATAATCTTTTCCTGGGACTATAAATTCGAGGAAAGCCACAAATGGATGTGCATAGCTCTTGTAACTCACGGACTTCTACATAATTTTCTCTCCGGCTAGCCAATTAAGATCAGGGGTGACATTTGGGTTCTCTTTGCAGGTAGGAAAAAGGAGAGAAGGACCCGTTTCTTGGTTGTGGCTGTCACAATAGTAACCTTCAGGTAATGACTGTCCTTTGTCTACATATACATTTCTAAAAACGTATGCATAAAGAATCACTTGCTGATTATGGAATAGTCACTTGATATTTGAGAGTAGAGTTGTAGAAATTTTTCTAGAAACTTCCAAACTTGACCAGTTCAGATGCAGCTGTTTTCACAGCTCAAGATTATGAATTAAAAGTGGAGAGGGATAGATTGGGGATTCTAGGACCCATTTAAGTTTCCTATTCCAAACATTTCTCATTCTTAATTCTGTGATCCAAGCTTGCTCCAAGAAAAAGATGCTAGCCATTATCTTGGGATAGCAAAAAGCATTTCCATGCATTGCTTGACCCTACTTGGTGATTCTCAGGAACCATGAGATGACCACAGGTCTATTTAATCTTCCAAAATAGACAATAACCATCACCACAGCAAAGAAGAGCACACTCTTACAGTACCCAGCTTGTTGTATGTCTCAGAAGAGCTTAGAGTTTGATGTAGTTTGTTCTAAAGGGACCTGTGCTGAAGGATTTTGAAGCAGAGAGCTTTAGGATTTTTATATAATGTTCCATTAAAAAGCTTGATTTTATTTTGTATATGCATCTTTTTGGAATGCTATTGGAGTAGGGTATACATGTGAATTTTCCCATGAACCAGTTTGCTCAGGCTATCAATTCTAGTGGAATGTTTTCTTTGTCAATTCATAATGATTACAATGAAATCATACTTTGTTCAGGATTTATTAATGTAACACATGTTTACCTACTGATTTTGTAATTAATCTTTTGAAGTATCCTATAGGCTTGATTTCAACAGTCATTACCTCTTAGTAATCAAGGGACCACAGTTGTGGGTCTAAGTTTCAGGTTTTATCTTCAACTATTTCATAGTCTCTTTTTTAGAACCACAATAAAAGTATTTACAGTTGCGGTCTAAAACAGGAAGCCTAGGGCAATACAGTTTATCAGATAGGCATTCAAGCAATCCCCTCCAGCATTTATTGATATAAGTATTATTTTAATTACATCTAAATCACTGCAAGTTTCAGTCATTTAGTTATTTTTTAATGAGATAGGACTGGTTGTTACACCACCTATAAAAACTCCTTATAACATTTTTACTCTAATTTGCAGAATTAGAATTATCAGGAAAGCAGAAAATAAAATTGTGTTGCCATAAAAGACTTTAAACAATTTGAAGAAAAATGTTAAACAGACTTTCTTGAAATGTAGTGAACTCCATGCTGCAGGAAGCAGCTAAGTAAAGTCTGTACAAATACCTTCCACTGACCTTAGGGGCAGAATCCTACAGTGGACAGTGGATGGCTACTGTGTTTCTTTCTATTCTGGGTTTTTTTTTTTTATAGAAAACTTGGCTAAATATTCAGCATAGTTGGAAAACACATTGTCTTCAAGAAAAAGTTTCACGTACTTTTAAACTTAGAAGATGGACATTTATTTTCTAATTATCGTTTGTGTTATCCAGAATGCTCAAAAACTTCCCTGTTTTTACCCAATGCAACAGCAAAAGACAGGTGACCAGGATAGTCCTTTGCACAATGAGACTTGATTGGAGAATTCTCTTACTTCCTACACACTTAAACATTGGACCATGTAACATTCTGCAGATATTTTGATGACAAAGTCTTAACACTGAGAATTTATAGTAACAAACTTACTTTGCCAGTGTAAAGTGTCGTGGTTCAGGGGTCGTCTAGCATATAGATCAAAGGCAGCCTAGCAGACAAGCTGGCCATCATGTAACCCAGACTTGTCCAGTAGTAGACAAAGGGTTTAGGCATAACACGCGGCTGTCTTTTAAACATGGGCCAACACACAGACTCCCAGTAGCTGAAGAGCTGACTTCTATAATAGCAGTACTTCCCTATAAATAATGCATGGTCACTGGAGTAATTCAATAATCTTCAGGGCAAACTTGCTGGTTACGAGGGTTTGGGGCGGAACTGTGGTATCATCAAAAGCACGCTAATTAGCTGAGTATCACATTTGGACAGAGATGCAAGTAAGTCACTCCCCTCCATCTCTGATGAGATGGATGCACTTCGGAGATCTAGCTGTGGTCATTATTTCTGGAGCCGAGAGTTCTGCCCATTCATCATGAGTAAAACTACTTCTACCAACCTGCAGGAATTTGTTTCTCATCAGTTTCTGGAAATGAGCTTGAGACATCGTACTAACTCTGACTCTCTGTGAAATTTCTCCTTTTCTTGCTGAGGAAGCTTTTAAAACTCTCCATTGGGAGGAGTGGAGCATTGATTCGTGAATCAATATTTAAATAATGACAAATGCAAACACGTTCAAAATAGGAACATACCTGCTTTTGAAGATCTGTACTTGTTCTTCTCTAGGTTACAAAGGATTCAATAATTCCCTAAAACAATTGCTAATAGGAGGAAGAGGTACCAAAGGAGATTCTATGTCCAATTAATTAATTAATTAATTTTTAAAAATTGAAATCAGGGCAAAAGAGAATTCAAAATGGGGCTTGGAGGCTGTTTCTAGAAAATTCTCAGTCACATGCATGGTAGAGAACATAAATGGAATTACTAGATAATAAACAATCTGCCCTTAACTTTCATTAGCTGAAGATTGATTATACAACCAAATACCATAGTTAAGATCTGAATCAGAACATTGGTTTTCTTATACAAATTATTATTTTTTCCCAACCTCTATATTTGCTGACCATTCAGAATATCTCAGCATGATTGGATTCTTAAGTCAGTGTTGGTCCATGAGCAACCTTATCTAAGGAAAATTAATTCAGTTGATTCAACTTGCATTTCATATAAGTAGGGAAGTTCCAAATATTGTATAAGTAGTAGTCTTGTAGCTTCCCGATAAAATTTCTTTTGTTGTCCTGAGGATAGACCACAAGGCCCTATGCATGCTGGGACACATTGCGCTACTGATGTAAGCCCCTAGCCTCATGTTTTAGCATTTCAGTGTCCTTCCTTCCTTGTTCCCTTCCTCCCTCTCTCCCTTTCTTTCTTCCTTCTTTCCCTTTGGCTTTCCATTCTTCCTTTCTTATTTCCTTGGAGACAGAGTTTTGCTACAAAGCTCAGACTGGCCTTAACCTTGAACTCGTGAGCTCCGGTCTTGTTGAGTGCTGGGATTGTTGGGTTTATGCTACAACTCATGGCAACGTTTTAACTTTCCTATGCAGAAGTGGAAGTTATTTCCCGATCTTTCCTACTTCTGGCAGCTTCCTATGAAAAAATGGCTTGTTTCATGATTCCTAATATAAGGGAAACAATGGTAAAACATCGTTTAGCTGAGTGGTGGTGGCACACGTGTTTAATCCCAGCACTTGGGAGGCAGAGGCAGGTCTGATCTCTAAGTTCAAGGTCAGCCTGGTCTACTTAAAGTGAGTCCCAGGACATTCAGGGCTACTCAGAGAAACCTTGTCGCAAACAAACAAACAAACAAACAAACAAAGTGGGGTTGATATTTCCTGTACTCGTAAGACTTACATTATCTCTTAAGTTTATAGAAGTCATATTTAATTGAAATACTTGAATGAGCTGTGTGTGCGACTATGTGCTTAGTAAAGGTGGGGAAATGGGGTTTATTTCTGTTGGCACGGGTGTGAACTTAGGGAATCACACATATCAGCATAGAGCAAGTCCTCCTCAGTAGTACAGGTTTTCAATCAGGGTTAGTTGCAGCAGCAGCTTTGAAACCTATATTTAGAAATCACGCCGGATCGACCCTCTTCTCGATGCTTGTGCTGAGGGCTGCATTTCTGGGAAAGGGTCTTTCCAAAGTTTGACCTTTGGTATTTGTAAAAGTGGACACCAAGAAAATGTTCTCTTTTCTATGAACTATGTGTCAGAAGCAGTCTCGGCGACCTATCAGATGTAGGCATCGATTTCACTTTTGGCCTGTGTTAATTTTTAATTGGCAGTGTTTGTTAGTTCCACTCCTTCTCAATTGGATGAAGTCATCTTTTCTAGGAATCGTGACCCTGGGTGACCCACCCCACCCCCACCACTCAGCAGCCCTTTCTCAGCTACTAAATCCCTATAATGCCAAAGATCAAAGTCTCCTTGTTACCCAACTGTGTCAATGTTTATGTATCTCCAGGTCTAAGAGGAATGAAATAAAGCATCGGGAAGCTGCTTCCTTCTGGGGAGTCTCTGTGCTTTTGGAAGCCCAAACTCAAGGGCAGGCATGGGAAGGGTACTGTTTGAGTCAGGGAGTTAAAGTGCAAAGCTTAGGGTCAAGAACGGCTGAGATTCAAAGCTGAAACATTGCTGTTTTAAGACTCTTTAGAGAAATGGGCTGACAGAGTGGGAAACAACGTGATGTATTACTCTAGCCGGCTACAATGCCCTGGAGGATGAGCGTCTTGCCAGGACAGCAGAATTTACTAGTTTGGGGCTTCTTCCAAGGCTTGGAGAAGATAGATATAGCCAACAAAATTATACTTTGGCAAGAGGAATGCTTCACAGCTCAGAACTGTTGTCCTAAGGGTTTGGTTTTGGTTTATCAGTGTCTAAGGTGGAAGGTAATGAAATACCAAGAGGTCATTGAAATTACCTCAGCGGGGCTTTCTATGGAAGTTAGCTCTCATTAACTAGTTAGGCAATGTCCTTCATTGACAATAATTTCAGCATCTCTGCAATACCTGTCCTGCGGATGATGGAGGCAGGGTACCAAGTGCTTAAAACACAAGGGGTAGAGTCAGGCAGCTCAGACTCGGCCACTTCTTACTCAGCTGCCTGAGTTTGGCATGGAACCCAATTTTCTAAAGAGTCAGAGCTTCATACGTAGATTAGTCATATCAAAAAAATATATCCTAGAAATGCCATGAGGACTAAGTAGCTTGGGGCTTAACATCTGGCCTGCAGTGAACTACATAAGCATTGGCTATCTGTATGACTCGGTTTTGTTGATGAATGCAGCACACTGGGCAAGAAGTTGTCTTCCTCACTGACTGTCTAAAATGCACCCTCTCCCACCCAAAGGGAAGTTTATTCGAAACAGATTTTCTAGCTAGAGAAGGGCTGTCTGCATTAAGGTGAATAACTGTTCCCTTGGAAGCATATCTAAACTTCATGTGTGCACTCTCCCTGAGCAGTCCTGCATCGATAGCAAGGACAGAGTCTCCCGCCAGGTCACGATGCCAGATATGTTTGTCTTTGCCTATCACTACCGTCAGTTTCTCTCAGGTAATCTACCGGTTAAAATCATTGCTTTTCAGTGTCCAGCTTACTTCAAAACAGTGTGAAGGCATGCGAAGAGAGTGGGTGGAACACACAAGCAGAGAGGGGCCCTTCTCACTTTCAAACACTCCGTGACCTTCCCTTGTCTTGCTCGCCTTCTTCTCCCCCTTACTCTTGATTTCCCTGTTTGCTAAGGAAAGCCATTGGTGGTTTCTCTTTCCTCACTAATGGCCTTCAGGCTGGACACTCATGCCATGCTGAATTTGTGGTAAGCTAGGAATGAGATACTACTTCCCTCCTTGGATAATTGAAAGCTAGGGCTTCCTCCTTGCCAGGTTTGCTTTGGGAATGAGCCGTCATCAAGGTCCCAGTATTACCAGACTGCTAATCGCTACTCTGTCTTGGACTTGTGCCTGGATGGGGTAGAAACTATAAGAGAAGGAATAGGAAAGGTGCTGAGGATCGCATGCATGAGCTTCCGTGTCCTCCTGCCTGCTTTTCCTCTCTCTGAAAGATTGGGACAAAAACTGGCAGAGAGTCTGGCTGTTTTCTGGAGATAGTAGCCTGGTTGTCTGCATTATTGCCTATGCATATAGTTTCAATTCTAGTGCACTCTCAGCTAAGATAGAACCTTGTGGTCAAAACGCAAGACTTTTGCCGGGCGGTGGTGGCGCACGCCTTTAATCCCAGCACTAGGGAGGCAGAGGCAGGTGGATCTCTGTGAGTTCGAGGCCAGCCTGGTCTACGAGAGCGAGTTCCAGGACAGGCACCAAAGCTACAGAGAAACCTTGTCTTGAAAAACAAACAAACAAACAACAACAACAAAAAACGGAAAAAAAACCCCACAAGACTTTAATGACTGGAAGGCAACACCTCTCTTTCTGTTGCCACCGAGAGACGAATTGGCCAAGGGGGCGTTAAAAACACCCTCCTTGTTTTTAGTTTTACTCTGGAGTCTATCTTTGCTGAGCAACTTGGCAGCTGCCCTGTATTCTCAGGGGCCCTGCTCCCTGTCAATTTCCTCTACTTAGTCTGAGTTTCCTTTCTTTCTTTTTCTTTTTTGCTTGGAGCATATCTGGACCTTTTCCTGGGGACGGGTGTGACAGAGTCAGCGTGGCAGGTAGAGGGGTGGCAGCTGCATGTCTGAAGGTAGAGCCCTGAGAAGTGGAGGCCCTGAACAGAGGGGCATCCAGGCCTGCAGCAGAGAGAAAACTGTTGGAAGGTGGCCTCTGCAGCAGCAGAAACAGCTCTTGGCACCATGGCAGGGGAAAAGGCAGCCAGAGTCAATGCCAGATTGAAACCCAGAGAGAGAGGAAAGGAGGAGGGTGGGCAGGAGGAGACAGTTTGGGTGTTAAGTGACATAAGTAACTATCTGGTGTGTGTGTGTGTGTGTGTGTGTGTACTCAGATGCCGGTTGGGTTGTGCACGACCGCCCTTTCATGCTGGTGTTCTCAGACTACAAGATCCCAGGGAGTGTTTCTCTAGCACCCAGTGCTGGGCCGTAGGCACGGAGGGGAGAGGAAGATGGAGGTATGTTGAGATGCAATATGGCGGTATATCGAGAACAACACCGAGCTCAGCCTGGGAGCCTTCTCGTGGATTCACATGCCAGCAAGGCGCTCAGAGAGCCATTCCCATGGACAAACTGAACTCTTGAGAATATCAGGCACCCTCGCTAAAGGCATGACTCAACAGGACCGAGCTGGCTGGGCTTGTCATGTTTGGATAAACAACGTTTACATATGGCACATGTGTGCCTTTCTGAAGTAAGAGGGAAGTGAAAGGAGAGAGAGCCAGACAACAGAGTGTCTTCTCTGATTAGTTTCAGGTGCAAGCAAGTTTCATCATCTCGGTTTATGGATGGTTAGGACCAGTGTTAGGTTTGATAACGGAAAATGAAGAAAGATAACAGAAAATGAAGAAAATGCCAAGTTCTGATGCTTGACTAAGGGACAAAGACAGGAAAACCTGTGTGGATTGCAGAGGCCCTTCAAAGTAGGGTTCAGGTGTGCTCTGGAAGGAGACTAGGAAAGAACCCAAAGGAAAGTCATTTGTTGGAGGTATGGAAGCAGTAGGAAGAAACAAACTACAACATTGATAACCAAGATCTTAATGAAGAGGAATGCTTCTCGTTTAAAACTGGGAATTTGTAAATGAATCTTGCTATAAATTTTTATAAAAATAAATCTTAAATTTTTAAAAACTTTATTTTATGTGTATGACTGTTTTCCCTGCATGTACGCGTATGTATCATAATCATGCCTGGTGCCCATGGAAGTCAGAAAAAGGAGTTGGATCACCTGGAACTGAAGGTAAAGACAGCTGTGAGCCACCATGTGGATGCTGGGAATGGGATCGTGGTCCTCTGAGAGTACTGAGTACTTTTAACTGCTGAGCCGTCTCTCTAGCCCTATAAAAATCCCCTTGAAATGTCCCTTTGATCATTACTCTTCACAAGACTCCATCTTCAAAAGGTGGATAAGTGGCTCTCTGCCATACGGAGGGAAAGTTGTTAATATCATTGATTAGAATGCTATTGATACTGTTGATCGGAACACTTCCTGGTAGTCAGTGGGGTTGTATCTCCCAAGTTGCCATGACGTCTGTCAGTGGTGTTCCGACCTCCTGTGTGACATTTTCTTCCTTTCAGGTAGGCATTACAGACCCTGAGAAAAGACTAGATACCACTCATGGTGTTTCATCCTGGGCAATGTGACTGGGCTTCTAGGCAGGCCTAGAATGGCCATGGTATCCAACATGAATGTCACTGGTATCCAACATGTTCCCAGGGGACAGTATCAGGTAATAGATAGCAAACATGGTTTTTAAAGTGTTCCCTTGATCTCATTATCCATCTCCCTACTTCTCTTTCTTTTACTCTCTCTCTCTCTCTCTCTCTCTCTCTGGAAAACCAATTCTTTCTACAGTTACTAGCATTTTTAAATGTATACAAGAAGTTCTTAAACAAGTCAGAATATATTATTTGTCAAAGTACTAAGCAAGCCCTACAGTTTGAAGCTGGATGGTTCATTTATAGTATAGTAGATATTATACTATAAATATATATAACAAGTAATTATATTACATCAGGAAATTTCAGACAAAAGTGGACTTGCTGTTAGATCATTATTACTTTCCTCTTTTTCTCATGGAGTTTTGCTGACATGATTATTGCCCACCTTTTCCTAGTATTTGATTTCCTAAATAAAATCAAGAGACTTTATATGTTTTCCTCAAATTTTTTCATTTCAGCTTAAAAAAAAAAATGTCTTTGGGCATTAAAACAAAACCAGAGTCAACTACAGTGGTTTCTCAGCAAGTTTTTGGCAATCATGGAGCCTGTTAACTTTGATCTTTCCACTCCCAACCTAGCCCCACCCAAATGAGGTGAGCTATGAATAAACAGAGAGAGAAGGGGGGAGGAGGAGGGGAAAAGAGGGAGAACGAGAGAGTCAAGTAATAACTCGACTCCAAGTTAGAAGATGTTCTCATCCTTATTTCATCTGGGACCAATATCATGCCTAGAGTCCAAAAGCCGTTAAATGCTTTTTAGCAAATATAATTATCCACCAAGAAAAAAGAATCTGACTCTTTAAAATTTCATTATATTCAGCATAGAAAAACCACTTTGGGGTATACTGTTTGGTAGAGAAATCTCATTTTTATTTGTATTTCTTTTACTATAAGCCTACACACAAAATGGCCACAGTGCTCTGCCCTGGGACTTGGTCTGAGGCAATGGCCTTTTGGCCTTCTGACCAGTCCCTCACTTCTGCGAATTTCCTTTCTGAGAACTAGAGACGGTTGCCTCAGAAGTCATTTTCCAGTTCTTCGCAAAACTTATTCACAGTTGCCGAATGAGTTGGCTTCGTGGAGAGAAGAAAATGTGAGACCTGGTGTGACACCCAGCTGGGAGGGCTCTGTGGTGCAGCGGGACACCACACCAGCCGTGAAGGCTTGTGGGCCATTGTCTTTCCCCTGACTGCCTCTGGCTGCCTCACTTTAACTCAGGTCCAGGGTTAGGGATGCTCAGTTGGCTCTGATGAAATAAACTCTTTCCCTGCTTTAGCAGAAAATGGAGGTCTAATAGTTTCTTGTAATATATAGTCTTGCAGAAGGGAAGCTTACATTCTGCTTCTCAACTGGCCTCTCAGGACCTTCTTCATCATAATTCCATGCAAAGTGTCTCTCTCGTCTTTGGAAGAGAGGACATTTTAAAGCCCATGGGCTCCACAGACTCCACCATGATAAATACATGCATATTCATGAAAGAACTCCATCTATATACTTTTAGAAATGGCACTTAAGGTCTCCTAGCCTTACATACAATGGAGAAAGAGGAGAGAAGTGAATCTCTTGGCTTTGAGTTATAGTAGTTCTAATAAAAACAGACAGAGAGCACCCCAGGCTCTTTTCACTGTGTTAGTTACCTTGTTCTGGTTGTGATACAGTACCTGTAATAAACAACCTGCGGGAGGAACACTGTGGGAGGTTCTCCTGTATATGTGTTGCTTTTATTGGTTAATGAATAAGGAATCACTTTTGGTCAGTGGCTTAGCAGAGTAGAGCTAGGCTGGAAAACTAAACTGAATACTGGGAGAAAGAAGGTAGAGCCCAGAGCCACCATGTAGCCACCAGGGGGGAAAGATGCGAACTGTCAGCTGGAACCTTGTTGGTAGACCACAAGCCTCGTGGTAAAATATAAAATAATGGAAATGGGTTAATTTAAGATATAAAAGTAAACCAGAAATATGCTTAAGTGATTGGCCAAGTAGTGATTGAAATAATATAGTTTCTTGTGATTATTTCAGGAGTCTGAGAGGTCGGAAAATGAACAAACATCCTCTTCCAACAGAGGAAGTATATATTTTTTCGACTTGTGGTTTTAGTCCGTGATTAGCTGGTTTCGTTATTTTCAGGCTGCTGCTGTGGGGAGGCAGAAAACCTCATGCTAGGAAGTCATGGTGAAGGGAATTTTACCTCATGAAGGGATGGAGAAACAGAGGAGTAGGAGGGGGAGGGAGAAGAGTGTGTGTGCATGGCAGCGGGGAGGGAAACATGGAGATGGGGATATATATGATATTCCCTTTAAAAGTATGTTCCAGTCAGTGCAAGACCTCCTTCCTTAAACCAAGACCTAACCCTGAATAAGTCCATGTGGGCACTATCAGCAGGTTCATCTATTAATGATATTAATTTCTTTATGCTCCAATCACCTGCCAATAAGCCAGATCTTCAACATGTGAAGCTGTGGGTGTGGCTTCACAGTTAAGTCAAACCCACCTGGGCTGTGAGCCCACGTCACTGAGGAGGACTTGAAAGAAAAGAATGACAGGAAAAGGGCAGACAAGGAACACTTTCATCTTCTTCTAAAGGCTCCCCCGTTCATGTTGTTCCTGACCTCACTTCTCACCATCTTTTCTGCATCTGGATCAAGAAGATACTCAGATAAAGGTCAGTTGAGAAGTCCCAGTCTCTTCTCAAGTAGACTCGTTCCGCGGAGACTTGCCTTTGGCAGATGCGCCCTGCAGTGGGACCATGAAATGCCATAAATTGCTCACATTCTTCAGAACATCTGTGCCTTCTTTGGCCAAACCTCTTCCTTGGTACTCAACAGGCCACAAATCACCCTCTGCTGCTCCTTCCAGACTGTGGATGTCCTAACACTCTTCTTTCAAACCAAATTCTTCTCTTGTCCTTGGCCGTGGCTCCTGGCATGTGAGTCTTCTCAGATCCCCCATCTGGGTTAGTCATCCGAGGCATGTCCATCAGAGTTGCTCGGTCTGCCTACCTGACTTGAAAAGTTGCCTGTCTCCAAATGTCGTAGTCGCTAAGGAGGCTATATTACCTCCTTTGAAGTTTAAATTCTTAGCCTGACTTACATAGAGTAGTGTAGATAAATACTTCCACAGAAATAAGAATACTGACAACTGACAGCTAGCAAGCCAGAGGGCATTATGAGAGGACGCAAAGATAAAATCAGAAGAGGCTATAAATGTTTTCATTAAACACTGTTTTCTTTGTGACACTTGAGAAAACCAAAGCCTCTGCAACAACTTATAGCCAACAGCATCGTTCCTTTTACGTGGTTTCTTTTAAACTTTTCATGTCTTATTACTTTGCATGACTAATTCATATCTTTGTAGCATCAATGTGGAGCAGGCATTATGCCTGTGTCCTTTTAATTTATCAGGAAGCTGAGATTTGTGGAAATTAAGTAGTCACTTAGTCTATTAAGTAGCAGAGCCAGGCTGCCTTCCTGGGATAAGAGAAAAGAAACCGTCTGGAGTTGACACCATTGGTGAGACTTCATAGGATGCTAAGGCCCATGAAGAGGACAGCTGACCCTTCAACTCAAGCACTCGCATCTCACAATCTTCTCCCGGGGAATGTGTTGACAAGAGAGAGAAGTCTTTGGACTTCTGCAACCAAGGACACAGCTTGGGCATTGGACGCTCACATCCCATTCCTAAAGCCGTGGCTCAGTTTCAGATGGGGGTACATGGGATGCTCAGCCTGGTTACATAGCTAGGCAAGTTCACTTCTGATCCTACTGACTTCCAAAGGTTATAACAACTTTAACTGATAGTAAAATAGTGAAGATTTACCCATAATTCAAATATCCTAACAAATTTCATTACCTTCACTTTTGTAATTTTTCCTCATTCTCTTCCAGGGGTAGATTATTTTGACATAGCTACAATCACAGCCAAAATTTAACATAATGTTGTATATCTTCCACTTAATGTTTTATTGCAAGCATTTCCTGATCTTCAAAGTTATAATTTTAAAGCTGCAGAATATTTTATTGGGTAGATTTATCACCCTTACTGTCTTCAAGCCCTTTTATCTTCCTAGATGTTTTGGCTATTGTCAGTTTTATTACCCTTTTAACTAACACAGCAATTAACTGTTCTTGTAAAGATAATGCTCTAAGCATAGGTCATTGATAAGAACGAGGGCTCAGGAATGGATTTGTTGAGGCAAAGGGCCTACTCTCCCACAGTCCTATTCTGGTGAGAGGCTGCTTTTTCACCACAAGTACCAGAAAGAACTTAGTTGCAGAAGCAGATAATTGTGTCCAGATTTTCTCCCAGTGTCAGAAAGGAGAGAGCTAAGGTGGAGAAGTCCAAGCAGGAAGCTTACCTGCGCCCCGTGAATTAGTACAAAGGAACCACTTCCTCTTTTCAGTTACTAATGCTGTTTTCAGGAAGGGAACATGGGAGTGTAACCAAGCTTGAGCTTGGCATTTCAAGGTGTACTGAGTAGAAGAAAAACCAAGGGAAACGAGATTGATGCCAAGAGATCCTGCTTCTCCATTTTCAAAGGCATCTTGCACCCTAGAGGTCCCTTCCCTGGAGAGGGCCTATGGACCACAGCTGCCATGACCATATTACAAGAGGTCCCTTCCCTGGAGAGGGCCTATGGACCACAGCTGCCATGACCATATTACACCCAGGGAAGGAGTGGACTTTTGCCTCTCTGCTCCTTTGAGCAGAATCCTCTAGGAGCATAGGGATCTTGTTCAACCTGCAGCAGGGTTGCAGAGGATGCTGACAGTCTACCTTCCCATCTAAAGGGAGACTTGGGCAACCATCCTTGCTATTCTGCTACCATATTATTCTTCTGCTTATGGCCTTTCATTCACAGATTTTTACTGAGCACCTACTCTATGATGTAGAAATTATTTTCAGCAAAAACTACAAACAGGAAGACATTTCAATAGCCCCTGAGACCCTGGTGATGGTGGCGGCTTTAACGGCTTCAGGAGTTAGGGATGCCGAATTCAACAGTTCAATGACAAACATTCGGAGACAGTGTTTAAGGCCCAGTAGAGCCCAAGAAATTTTGTTCAGTTCCTGGGTGTCCTCTGCTCTATTTCGATTCCATTAATCTCTTTGAACATGTATAACAACAGTCAAGCTGCATTGAACTATATCTTTGCCCTTGCCTTCTGTTTTTTGAAGACCAGCCCATTTTCCCAATCTGCTTTTAACTACCTGAAGGGCAGAAGTTTCATCCCTTTGCTTCCATGTCTAAATTCACAACTTCAGGTAGGTGGGCATTTCTTAGATGCTCATCTGTTGACACATCTGGCACACAAACAGCACATGAAGAGAAGCAATATGGAAAACGTGGGCATTGAAAGGAAGAAAACTCGCATCAGGGACTGAGCATTTAATGGAATCATAAAATGCATACCTGGGGTCCAGGGTTTGAGTCCAATACCACACACACACACACACACACACACACACACACACACACACACCACTACCACCACCACCACTCACAACAACCACCGCCAAATAAACACCCTTCCCACCAAGTATTGACACTAGTGTCTGTATTTAAAGGTGCTCTGTTAAAGGCATAATAATGGTACCTATATCTCTGGGCAATCAGATTAAGGCACAAAGACAGCATGGAGCCACAGTAGGTGGCATACTGCAGGAACTTACTTGAAAGACATCTCGGGTCACTCTCCTAGCCGTTACCATTATGACTTGAGTAAAGGGAGCAGGCTGTGACAATCTGGTTTGAACACGGGCACTGGAGCCCCTTTTCTTGAGTTGAGACCTTGGTTCCACTCTCTCAAGCTATGTGAGCCGAGTACACTAATGTACCTCTCAGGGCTCATCCTAAAAGGCAGCCACCTCACAGGGTTGGGATGGATGCGCTAAACACCTAATCAGTTAGCGACACTCGCCAAAGTTCGTCATTGGCTGTTATGTGCCTAGACTTAGTGTTCTGAATGAAGAGGACAAAGGAGACAGAGAGTTCCTGCCCGTCACCCCCACCCTCTGGAACCAGCAGTTCAGAATGCACGTCAGCATTATCGATCCATATAGCCAACCATCAACTGGCTATCGATCCCTACAGTCGTGACTCTGTGGCAGTTCCTGCAGCAACTAGCGCCCAAGAGGACTAACGCATTCTGGGATACACAAGGATACATAGACGTCTGTGGTTCTCAGACTTAAACCTGCGTGCATAGCACCTGAAGGGGCTGTTAAAACATGGGCCAGTGGGCCACACCCCACAGAGAAACATCTCTGTTTCTGCCAGTCTGAGCTAGTGCCTGAGAATTTATATTTCCAGTGAGTTCTCAGTTGATATCATTGCTTCTGCATGATACCAGCTGCCTAGATACAGATTGGACCCAGGAACAAGTAAAGTGATAAGAAGGAGCCATTGCAAACTGCAGTTCCCAGAAAGACTGCTTTCAAACACTTGAAATATGCCAGAATGTTTTCATATCTCTTTTGTTGATTGCCTAGTAAAGGTATTCATATGTTGTTAGTCTGGTGGCAGAACCAATTTTATTGCAAATTAGAGAGACAAAGAGAAGAAAATAAAAACATCAAAACCTTCCAAAGGAAGAAACTGAAACAAAAACATGCTGACCTTGCCCCCTTCGTTGGGCTTTTACTTTCTTTAGCCTGTGTCATTCTGGATTCCAGTGAGCACCCCCAAAGACAAGATGCTCGGTCTCCGTGTAGGAAGTTAACAGGTAGCCAAATAGAAACCTGGAGACACAGAGATGCCTTCTGACACCAAAGGCTGCGTTCTCAGAGTTCCAGTTGTTCTTTCTTAAGCATTCAAAATTCTGTGCTGGAAATTCAAGCCACCCCACTCAGGTGTAAACTCCAGATCAGAAGATGGCATTCACCAGAACCTGTGTCCACTTTTTCTGTGCCTTCCACCTTTATTACCCCCTAGGATCATATAGAGAAGTAATAAATAAGAATAAAACATGTGGGGGTGGGCTTATGACAGACATTCAGGGTTGTGTGTCATCAAAATATCTTTTCAGGGATTATTCAGAAGTGGAGGAAAAAAGGGTGAAAGGGAAGCAGGTCAGTTGTGATTGCTTACAGAACCACCCTGGGGCTAACTAGAGGGCATGTACCTGGGCAGTAAGAATGGTAACTTTCTTTTTGTCAATCAAGATGTATACACACACACACACACACACCTTGATAGCAAGATAAATACATATAATATTTTTCAACAGGAAGAACCCTGTGGTCCACTGCAGTCTTCTCTAAGATATTGAGGGCTTGCCTGCCCACTAGGCATCAAATCCCAAATGCCAATTATGCAGCTAAGAGACACACAAAGATGCACGATGTTCCCTTAGGCCAGCATTCATAAAAGAGTATTTGTTGCTCAAGAGATGAGATTTCATATAAAAATCTTCAGATCATCTGCACAGGCAGGTTTGAGAGTCCTGAGCTTGTGGGAAGTCCCATGGTGAAGTCTCTCTGATGTCACTTGCTCTGCACTCAGGGACACCATCCTCGGGTTTTTCAGAGGTAATAGATGTTACCTCTTCAAGCAACAACGATCTCGAAATTCCCTGTTTATCACCTCTGATTAAAAGTCCTCCAAGAATCCATTGGGCATGTTAATAATTAGCCGGGGAACAATGTGTTTCCAAACATTACCCTCCCATTAAAAGTTCTGGGTCAGAGAAAACAGAAGGGTTAGTTTGCTAAAGGGGATTGGTTCAGAGTATCAGGACTTCCTTAAATGCTAATGTCCACAGGGCATTCTACCCTAACAGGGCCCCTGTTGTCCACCCTACCTAAGGCCTCCACTCTCAAGTCCATGATCCTCTTGTTTCAATCAGCATATCAAAAGTAGACATGATCTTCTTTATTTATATGCTGACTTGTACTTCTTCTCCTTTGCCCTCAAATCAGTGAGAATGGGAAGTCTATGAAGACAGGAGACTTTTACTACATGTTCGTTGCTATAGCCCCAGCAGCCAGAACAGCTCTGCATAGAGTCAGCGCTATGAACACCCTTTAATGCGTGCATAGTCAAGTTAACAAATGGATCGAGAAGTTGGTTCATTTATTCTCGTACCCCCGCATGCATCTTTACTTCTCAAAAGGTGATCGTTGCATAGGTGAAGGGAGAGGGGTAATTTGCACTATTTTTTACACTTAACCCATGTTTATAGGAAAAGGAAGAAGTGAGTGATATTCCAACCCTTCAGAGGATTGGTGCAAATCTAGACTCCTTCCTCCGTGACAGACAATATCAAAGAATATTTTTCAGATCATCTTGCATTGGTAACAGATCTTCAAAATCGTTGAAGGTAGCATTAGAATTTAAAGAGATCTTTAACAACTTCAAGAGAAGTCACTGAAAACAGAAAGATGTTTAAACTGGACAGAAACAGGCTCCACCTGGCAGAGACAAGGGCTGTAGCAAAATCTCTGTGAGCTCTGGGTGAGCAAGAAAGTACTACAGCACACTGGAATATGAGGAGGGCTCATGAGAGGAATTTCGGCACCGAAGCCTAGAGGCTTTATCTTTCTGTGAAACCCGCCATTGCTGAGGTTTTGGCTAGAGTAGGAACTCAGATTTCACCCTGTTTTAGTATTCATTTGGAGAAGCTGGAGACATTCCAGCAAGATTAAGAAGATGATTAACAGGGTGGAAAACAACGTGAATATGTAGGCCCCCTAGAGAGACAAGGCTAAGATCACTGTGGGGAGGTGTAAGACAGGCTGTGACCACCTGGTTTTCTTCTTCATCTCTGCTGAGGACTAGACTTGGAAAAATAGGATCTGTCTACACTCAATGTATTCCCATTTAGTATCAGGAAGACTTGATTAAACAGGAGGAACATGCTGAACCAGGGCCTGTGGGAAGCTAAGCAATTGCTACCCTGGAGACCCCTAAATGTAGGATGACAACCATCTGCTTTTGGAAGGCTTAGATGGAGGCAGGGGACTGGACCTAAGGACCTCTTGGCTTTCCTTCCGTCTTTGAGTCTGTGTTTAGAGAATCATGGCCACTAAGCTCCCTAGTCCTTCGTAATCCTCCATTCCCATCACAGGACAGAACCCACACTGTCCAGCTTTGAATGGCTTCCCCTGGGAGGAGCTCAATTGTTCTTCTCTGTACTGGAAGGAAACCGAGAGTGTTGCTTCAGCTGTTTCCCTTTTCCAGCCCCCACAGAGAGAGCAGCGTTTGTCCTGTTGGGGCCCCTAGCATGTGTTGGAGCAGCTTGCCTCTCCATCTTGTGTGGGATTGGAAGGTGGGTGCAACTGGACACAGTCAAAGGATGCCAGATCTCCAAGACAGCTGAGGTCCGGTCTGGATCAATCCCCTCGTTACTCAGACTAAGAACTTCGAAGGGAAAACAGCTCTCAAGGAATCCAGCTGGTTCCTCTTGCATGGGACTGAATTGTAAACCCCTTAATCTACAAGGTCTACTTATTACCTGTATTTTCAATGAAGATAAAGCATCTGATATCATATCTTAAGTAGCTGAACTCAAAGCAAGACAGTGAGCAAGGAAGAACACACATAGAATTACTGCCAGTGTTCTCATCCTCATACGCAGGGGAGGTATTTGGAACACGAACATTAAAATGCTTTACCAATGGCAACATGTTATATCCTGTCATTCAAAATTATGGTTTCACACATAATAATGGGTAGATGTTCAGTTTATAGTCTAATGGATGATTTCTTTTGGGGGGCAGAGGGGTTGAGACAGGGTTTCTCTGTAGCTAGGAGCCTGTCCTGGAACTAGCTCTTGTAGACCAGGCTGTCCTCGAACTCACAGAGATCCGATTGCCTCTGCCTCCCGAGCGCTGGGATTCAAGGCGTGCACCACCACTGCCCAGCGGATTATTATCTTAATTACCCATGAGAATTGCCTGTCCTTTGTGGCTCAGAATCTCTAAAACCAAAATCAATATCCTTGCCACCAATTAAAGCCAAGTTGACCCAAGTCAAGTCTTTTGGACTTGACATGTCTTCTTGTTTATCCAGACTCAAAGTCTGACAGTTCTAATTTGACTCCATTCTATAGATAAGCTATGGCTACACATCTTCTGTTATGGGTCTCGTGGCTCCTTTCGGTTTTCTACTGCCCCTTCCTTGCCCCTCTGTCTTCTTCCTATCATTTGGGGGAAAACCAGGGCAAAGGAGACAAGTGATAGGGTGCCGGTGTTAGAGTGAAAATGGGGAGCGGAACACAGCTGGGAATCTGGCTGTAAAGTGGGGTGATCTAGGAAGATTAAAAAATAGAAAATAGAGAGAAATCATGAGCTGTCTTGTGTAGATACTGGACAGACATATGACCTGAGGAGACTGAAAGCCCTGGGGACATCTGGCTTAAATTTATCTCTCATAAGAATCTTATAGTAAGGAAACCATTATTTGATTTATTTATTGTTGAGGATGCTGAAGCTTAGGAAAGTTTAATAACGCGTCTCTAGTTTGCCTGTCTAGTAAACGGTTTAGCCAGAACTCAGTAGGATCCTTCTAAGCACCAATGCATTCTGCTACATTGTCTCTTACCTTAAGTAGAACCTTCCCGACTAGTTACAAGTCAATAGCAAGATCTCACTGCCTCTTAAGACATCCTTTAAGAGACATTTAGTGTGAAACAAGAAAAAAAATCAAATTTCATAAACATTTACCTGATATGACATAGTAAACAATGCTAAAACGGTACATTTTTCTTTAACCTTTTATAGTGGCTGCCCATATCAGTTTCCTTGATTGGATTAAGAGAGTGGAATGGAAAAGAATGCTGTCTGCATTCTGAAAAGCTCCCCCCTTATTCTTTTTTTTTTTGTATATTTACGATTCTAATCGTTATTTCTTTTATCTCTGAGAGTGTATTAGTTTCTTCTGTCTGGTTCACTAGCATCCAGCAAAGATGGGGAGGAGAGGGGGGATCAGGATAATGACTGGCTCTTGAGCAGCTGCTCATTTGCTCCCATGCATCTGGTGGATGGATAGGGTGCGAAATTGCTCGGGAAAACACAGCTGTCAGGAACATTGGGAATATTTCCATGCTCAGGTTGCTTTAGAGCCTGGAGCAGAGCCAGCCTTGAATGCAAGCAGAATTACAAAAGTCATAAATGTGATCTTAGCATCTCCCCATGCCTCTCACTGGTCTAGGCATCACTGGCCATCCCATATTCTGCAGGGACCTAAGACAGCGGTTTCGCTTTAATTTTTGGTAGCCTAGGAAATGGTTCAAAAATCACATAACTTAATAAATGATGCCAACAGATAAGGTGTAAGTATAGATTGGACAGATATGAGAACATCCACAGATTTTACAGTGCTTCAGGATTGGGCATCTAACTCATATATCTTAAAGAACTTAAGGAGTTCTATTCTTACAGTATTCCTACCCATTGTCCAGGATCCTGTTATTTATTTTTTTTAAATAATAGAATACATTTGTCAGCTTCCCTTGCAGCTACATATGACTGTTTTTCTCAAGTTCTATGTAAAGAAATAAAAGTTAAAAGCATCATTTAAAACCTTTAGGATTCTTCCTTAAAGGCCAACCAGAAACCCTCCTCTCTCTCTCTCTCTCTCTCTCTCTCTCTCTCTCTCTCTCTCGCTCTCTCGCTCTCTCGCTCTCTCGCTCTCCCTCTCTCTGTCTCATCTTTTTGTTGGATGTAGCATGGTTAGAATGCTGAACTATCTGTGGTCATGGCGATGAGGACTACAACACAGGATGATGAAATAGAATACCAGAAAGAGCTGGATTCTTTGTAAAACAAACAAGCAAGCAAAAAAAAAAATAACTCAACTTTGTTGTTATTATTATGTGTCTTGTGTTTGTGTGTTGTTGTGTGTATGGTGTTTGTGTGTTGTTGTTGTTGTTGTGTGTGTGCACATACCACAGCATGCCTGTGGCTGTCTGAGGACAACTTCGCAGCCAGTTTTCTCCTCCCAGCACTCCATCACTATGTGGGTTACAGAGATTGATCTCAGTTCATCAGGATGCAGGGCCAGTGCTTTTCCCTGCTGCCTGGCTGTCCTGAGAGGTGGAGTCTCAAGGATATTGAGGCACAGAGACATTTGCCTAGCAGGGAATTTAACAGTGTTGAACTAAGTAACTTTAAACTTATAGGTGAAAGACTGACTTACATCTTATTGATGGCAGTTTCATCCCAAAATACTGCCCCTGATAACCTCTTCAGTGAAGAAAGAAACAGATGACTGGGAGGCTACCAGTGCCTCAAATGACACCATTGTGTCTTTAGCCTAGTGAATGAGGATGTGTTTATGTGGAGAATCTGGGAAGACATACAATAGATCGAGAGTGCATGCACAGAGCAAGCAGAGGCACAAACCAGATGGTTCTGGAGCAGCTTTTCTGCTTCAGCCTCACAGGGAAATGGAACAATAGCCACTATTCATTTATTTATTCATTCATAAGTCCACTCAAATAATTTATTTATAGTCTACCATGGCAGGAATGCTTTTTTTAGTGGATTAAATTGTAAGGAAATTTGAATGTATGGTGACAAAATTTTTTTAATAAACTTTATTATAAAAGCCTTATAAATATATAAAAACACCCCACACCAAAATTAACTGGACCCAAAGTCTATCCATCTTAGTGAACATGACAAAATTACTTCTAACCTCATTGTCTTCTTGCAGGGCTAAGCTCTTAGTTAATTTGCAGTCGTTAGAAGCAAGCAAAACCCTGGGTAACCCGTGGGTTACCTGCCACATATAGGGGACCAAATCCCAATGGTGTGCATTGTAAAAATGGATGAGTAAGTCAAAACCGTGATCCTCGAGGAGTCTATGACCTAGTAGAGAAGACATCACCCGTAAGTAACTAGAATAAAAAAGGGAATAAAGTTAAGAGCCTTAGCAGGTGCAGACAAGGAAGTTCAGAGAAGGAGCTCAGCTGAGTCCTCATCCTACAGGTTCGTGTGATGTAGCATCAATGCGCATTTCTGTTTGCAGAACAGGGGAGGCAGTGGAGTTGTTTCTGGTCCCCATCTGCACAGGCCCCTCTCAGGATGTGGGGGAAGCAACTGTCTGCTCTGTAGAGGTATTTTATGAGGTGGAAGTCTTTCCAGCTCTTTGATTCTGAGGTCCTATTTTTCGTTTTCAATTTCCATTTTGTCTGTTCTTTGCTCATGGTGCCATGCTGCACAGGCGTTTTGTTGTGAGCGTGCATTGCTCTCGGACTACACTTCCCACTATACTTTTCTCCTTTCCCTTTATTAGCCCCTTTGTCCTTCTGGACAGCTTGGCTTCTACTTTCATGTCATGTATACATGCACGATTTCATGTATCTCTATAAAATCTAGGAACCGCAAATGAGGAAACATGGTATTCACCCACAAGACTTCCTTAACTGCCTTCATCATTCCTAGGTTGCTTCCATTTCCTGGAAACAACCTAACTTGCTTCTCGTACTGTTTATATACTGTGGTTTCTTTATCCATCCCTTTGTTGTTGAGCATTTAGGTTGGGCTCTATAACTTAGCTATTGTGAGCAGTGTTGCAACAGCATTGGTGTGCAAATGTCTCTGCAATATGTTGATTTGGGTCCATCAGGGGAATACTCATGAGTGGTATAGCTGAATATGGCAGATCTCTATTTAGATTTATGGGGAGCCTCCATCCTGATTTCCATAGTATCCGGGTTGGTTTATTTTTCTAATAAGCAGCATAAATGGGTCTCCTTTTGTCCACAGCTTGGCCAGCATTTGTTTTTATTTGTTCTTTTCACAACTGCCACATTGGCTGGACTAGAATAAATCTACTTCTATTTTTGACATGAGCTCTTTCCATGACAAAGAGGTAGAAAATAGCACAGAGATCTAAGCAACTATTTTGGATACAACGGGGATGACACTTTCCTTGGGGACCTGTTCTGTGACTTGGTAAAGCCTCACTTGCTCCATAACGCAAGCAACTTTTGTCATGAACGGAAACATAGCCACCAAGTAATGCTCCACATAGACACAAACGGCCTCCCTCCCAAAGGCCCTGGAACTAAATTAGACCTGGCAAAGTATTGCTTTTGGGGGGCTCCTGCATTTCTTCTTCACCTTCTGTTTGAAGGCTAAGAGTAATCATCTAATTCTCTATATGAACAATACCAATAGAGGATACATTTGCCATTTATTTTTTATATATACATATATTATATATATTTTACATATATATAACAACTTATTTGGTACATTGAGGCAAGTTCTCTTGATATTTTTAGTTACATATTTTCCATATTTCCATTCTTTTCACCAATAGAGTATCTTTCCATCTATTCATCTACTTTTGAGTCAATATGTCTAATTTTAATTAGACTTCCATGATACCTTGGGTAGGCTGTCAGAGGAATGTCTTGAGTTCAATTCTCTTAAGCCTCTAATAATTAGAGCTACAATTTAGGTAGTAGGGAAACAGAGTCACAGACAAGCCCTAAGAGACACCTTGGAGGACCTTTCTCTATTTTAGTGGGTTACTCTAATGGTATTTAAAGATAAACAGGAAACAGGTTTGGTAAAATTGCGAAGCCTTCTGGTGAGAAAATAAGCTAAGATCAAAACACTCCGAAGTGTATCAAGTGAGACCAAGTCTCCTCTATGGAATTTGATCAGTGGGTTCCACACATCTAGACTAGCTTGTATTCTCCCAGAAGTCATGCAGACATAGCATTTAACTCCCAGACAGGGACTGACTTGATTGATAAAGTTCTATCCATTCCTCTGATTTCTTTCTGTACGCTGTCTTTAAGGATGTGAGCTGCTTGTTCTCAGGTCAGTATCCCTCAAACAAACACTACAAGAGTTTTTTTTTTTTTATCATTATCTATCTTATTTGTTTACAAAGCATGGTAAACAGCATTTATAAAACATGGTAATGAAATTGGCAATGCCAAAAGTTCTAGATCAGGGTACCAAGAGACCTTCTCTTGACACTTCTAAAACTCTGGGCCTTCTCATGACAAGTGAAAGGCACTCAGAACAACCCAAAGTACAAGGGAAAGTGGGAGTACAGAGTGGTTCCAGACCTGGACCGGCATGTCTCCTTTGGTGAGGTGAGATGAGAGGAACAACAAGAGCCTAAAGTGAAGCTCCCTCACAACAGGAAGCCCGATCCCTTCTTATAGCAGAGGGTCTGCATCAGTGCGTGCAGAAGTTCATAAGGAGAGAAAGAGAGACGAAGAAGAGAGGGGATTGATCAGGCACATATTCCAATCACTGGGAAGGAAAGGAAACTTGAGGAGTATACTGTGCACTTTCCAGCTTTTCCAATCAGGTGATTCCAGCAGACAGGGCTCCTTCCCTGCTACAAAAATTGCCTTGTAGCACTGCCTACCTATGCACCCATGACAGAAACCCTGTCAGTTCGGTTTCCACCACAACCCTTGCTGTCAGTAGGTGCTTGTCACACATCTGTGTTCCTTACCAGGACTCGGTTTCGCACATTTGGAACACTGGCTGGTTAGGTCGGTCTGGTAAGTTAGATCATTATAGGCCAGTTGACACCCTTACTATTGTTATTGATTTGCCAAGATAAGACGACTAATGGGCAAACATTAGCAATGCGTGTTTAGAAGTTGACGTTGTCTTCCTACTGGTAACCTCATCTATAGTGCAAAGAATCCTGGGAAGATTTGGATGAAAGAGAGAGAGAGAGAGAGATATCATAGGTTGGAATCTTTCAGAGAAGCTGTAACCTTAGAGACATCTATGCTGCAAAGCAATTTGAGGACAGGGGTCTGTGGAAGAAAACTGCAACTGAGTTAGTGTGGAAAATGCTAGATTGGTGGCACATTGTACCGGTGAGAACTTGTGACTTCAATGTGGAAAAAAAAAAGAGGTTTCAGTTAGATTGGGTGTTTTTTACTCTCCCTCAGGGGTGGTCAGGTTTAGGGGCTGGGACGCTGAGAATTTTGTGAGGATGAAGGAAGCCTTCTAGAAAATCTTGGAACCCCATAGCCCTTGGTAAGACAAATCATCCACATGTGGATGCAGTTTTGCCTGTAGAAGCATTGTGGTCAATGGCATTCTTTTACAGCCATGTGTGACTAAGCCTGGAATGGTGTACTTGGTTGTAGCCCAGGAATGTCTATACTGTGCCCTTCCAAACTAATTTTTATGGGTTATAGACTTTAAAGAGTGGGAGAGTACCCTGTAGGGCTCAGCATTTCTTATTTTTCTTTGGGTTTTGATTTGAATTTGGAAGATAACCTTGAGGACATGTTAGAGAAGGAAAGCCTGTTTCTGTAACCTTAGCCAGAAGCTCTGGCATTCGGCCTTACTTAGTAAATTCTAACTGTGTGTGTGTGATTCTCGTGTGCTGAACATTGTCTCAAACTCTAAGGGTATCCAGAAGAGTAAACCGTCAATTCTGGCTGTATGAAGTTTACGAATAAATGGATACTTAACTCTATTATAAATGTATATGGGGATTTTTTTCCCTATGTACAAATAGAGATGCCCAGAATATGTAGGGGATACTTATTACTAATAGCATAAGAAAACATACTAAGCAAGGGATAGATGGTTTCAGCCATAGGGGTTATATCCAGGAAAATGAAGAGAGAACAAAGGACTAAAGACCCATCGGACACCGCAGGTGTCTAGTTGGTTGCCTCTATGAAGACCTTCACTGTCGCACTTAGATTGTTGGGCTCCCACAGGCGTATGTGTGCTTGTGTTTCTCGGTGGATTCGCTTGTAACAGTAACGATAGTTCCTGTTTTACAGATGTGGCTGAGAATGAGAGGTGTTTATCACGCACAGAAGTTCTTAGAACAGTACTGTGCCTATAAAGAGACCTCAGAATATGGTAGTTATTATTCTTCAATGTAAAGGTTTATACCAACTTACGTCTTTGGCTTATTTTGTCAAAAAGTCTAACATGTAGATTATTGCCCCCATGTCTTGGGTCCCTTCCCTTATATTCCATGCTTTGATCTCTATACACTCCCTTTTCATTCTTACCAGAACATCTCCACCTATCAACTTCTACGTTCCACTTTAACCACTAGCTATGAATTCCAGAGGAACATGAAGATTCTTATTGTATATCATGGGCCTCAGAGTTACCAGACTGATACTGACTCTTCCGAGTGACTCACAGGATCAGGGAAAGGCCTAGCTTCTTTATCCTCAGAGAGGAGAACACGTAGAAGGGAAAAAAATGCACGCTCATCTTCCTGCTATTCCTAGATTTCCCTGAAAGATGACAGCAATATCAAAGGAACAAGACAAACATTCCTATCAGCCGGTCACTGGCATGTGGCATGTGCCAATGTTTGGCTTCACTGAGTCTAAAGGCCATGTCCATCTCTGTGAACAAGCCAGGACTTGGTGCTCTTTCCGAAACCTCCAAGCACATGCTAGAGACAGCTTAGTTAAGAATAGAAAAAGCCTCACGTCCTCAATTATGAAGACGGCTCGTAGACAGAGCCAGATGAGTGGTTCAGCAGAGGTGAGAGATTCCTCATCAAGAGGCCAATCAAGTTAGAGGTCAGCACTGGCTAGAAAGTCAGGCCGTTGGATGCAGCCCAGATATCTTACAGGGACGACTGGAGGGTGTCTCCTGTCTCCTGTTTACCTAACAGTCTGGGAACAAATTGGTGTAGCCAGACCCATGTCTTCACATCCCACTGAGTCAGAGGCTGCCATTAATGTAGTGCTTGGCAGGGAGGCTGAGGGCTGGCCACATGGGGACTTGAATTGCTTTGTCACTTTCAGGTCTGGCAAAGCCCGAAGAATCTTGGATTAGGGTGTGGGGGGAGGGGTAAGAAAGGAATGGAGGACATGGCTCCAGCCACCCACAGTGCCATTTCTAGGTTTTGATTAGGGAAATACTAGATCCAATAGTGTTGACTTGTAAGATCCAAAGATATGTTGACTTTAAAGAGGAATGAAGGGCCTGGGTTCCAGGGGAGTGGTCTTGCTTGGAACTTCTGACTCAAAGCTTGAATGCAGGGCAAGTTCAGTTATCAGAGTGACATTACTGTGGGTTACACAACAGCATGCCAGTTTTCTGACGGGTGTTGAGCAATGCCACATGGAGAGAAACCCATACACAGCAACCTGTTCAACAGTTCTAAGAGTTTATGTTTAAAATGTTTTATACATATTTTTACGTGTTGGGAGCTAGGCTTTCCAACACCCAGTCTGTTTTGTTTCTGTCAAAAAGTGAATTTCAAGCTGATGAGTTAAATGGATTTAAAATATATCCCACAGTGAAAGCAGAGGAGACCATTTCAGGTGTGTGTGGGTTTCTCAGAGAGATCACTGCTCATTGTATCAGCCCTCACCTCCCAGCTATCTTTATCTACAGCTCCTTCTTTAATGTCCTGACGTGGGATTCCCCTCTGAATGCTGTGATTACCATTGATTATTAAAAAAAAACTGCTTTGGGGCTATAACAGGGCAGAACAGAACTAGGTTGGGGAAAAACTAAACTGAATGCTGGGAGGAAGAAGGCAGAGTGAGGAGAAGCCATGTAGCCTGTGCTGAAGACAGATGAGTTAGAACCTTGCCGGTAGGCCACGACCTCATAATGATGCACAGATTAATGGGGATGGGTTAGTTTAGGATATAAGAGCAAGCTAGAAATATGCTTAAGCTATTGGCCAAAGAGTATTGCAAATAATATACTTTCTGTGTGATTATTTCTGTTCTGGGCAGCCAGGAACGAACTAGCAGCCTCTGACAACAATGTCCCATCTAGGGTGGCTATAGTCAAAACCCTCAATGCACCAACGTGGGGAGACTTGATCAGGATGTCCCGTCCACTCATCCTAGAAGAGAGGAGATGCATGCCCTCTGCATTGCACTGAGGAGAGCTCGGTAAAGCCCTGAAGCACACAGCTGCTCTGTCCTCATCTTAGGGTGACTTCAGCAGATAGCCTGGATAAAAAGTTGCCATTTCTCACCCTGACACCGGGAAAGATGAGTCATGAGCATCAGGAGAGGATGAGAAACTGGCAAACCAAAAGTGAAGAACCGGGATCCTTCTGGATCTTGCCCCCTTCAGAATGAAAAGGGAATCATCATTCCTTGTCCGGCAAGCATTAAGGCATGAGAAGTAGATTTTCCCCTACTGATAGTTTCTGTTAGACCCCGGTTTTGTTGCTCACTGTGAATAGGCTCACAGGGACCCGCAGGTACATAGAAACGTGGCGAAGGATTGACTTCACCAGCAGGATGAAGGCTTTAAGAGTGCACGGTTGTCATCTTGGGGGATCTGAGGACATAGTTTTACCCCCTTTTGAATTTATAATACTAACACTTGATTTATTTGATAAGGGATGTGTGCGAGTGTGTTGCTTAGTCTAGAGGGTGAAGAGAGGGCTAGGAAACTATTGAGTGTGAACAACTGGGCTTCCAAGACTATGCTGAATTCAAAACTGAAAAGAGGAAAAGAAATCTTCATTTAGAGAAAGTCAGAGAGACTAAAATATCAGCAAACCTGTTGGCAGGAAATAAATATTTTGTCAGAGGCTCTTCCTTCATGTCTGCTCAAGTGTAGACTTCCAGCTACCGTTAATCTTCTAATCAAAAGGGAACACATCTATTTATAATCGACATAAATGGCAGTCTTATTTATAGTTCTCCTTCGCCTTCCATGTTTCTCTGTGGGAGATTTCCCATGAAACAAAAGCCTAGATTTTTTTTGAAGCAACTGTATTCCAGGGCAGCCTTGATCGTTTCTGTTGCCCGAGAGATGTATGTAATTAACCTCTTATCCCCACTCAAGGGGTGGTGGGGTGTTCAAAGGGCTGACCAATAATATAACGTCTCCTAATTTTGCCCTCGTCATTCCGGTCAAAAGAAATCATACCTGACCCAAAATAAGAAATGGTAGTCTACAAGCTCTAGAGAAAAGGCCGTGAGGGCCACCTTAGCTAACCCACTTTCTGCTTCAGCATGGTGTTATACATAGTCTAATACTCCTTCTGTTCTGAGAGCTTGTTATGCAAATCATTTCTAGAAGTCAGTAGAGAGCCTTGGGTCTCAGAAGTTGGTAACAACTCCACAGTTGTCATCTCACACCCTTTGGTAGACGGGTGGAAAGCCTGTCTCCCCGTTTTAAAGGGAGAAAATTGCCTGAAGTTCCCCAGCTTGTCACAGGCTCCTTCAAAGCCTCCACGATGAACAGACCCCTTAACCTTACGCCGAGTTCCTTTTCATATTCATGAGGTTGTCTTTCTGGTAGTGAAATAAATGTTGGTTCAGTGTGCACAGGTACTCACAGCTGGCTCTCTGCTTAACTTAGGAGAAAGAAATCCTTATGCTTTGAGAAACTAACGACCACCATGCATTCTGTATTGTAGGACAGAGATTGGGTGGGAGATGAACATTAGAGCTCTAGGTTGAATTGGGAGGGTATTGACTTTACATTGGGAAGGCTGGCCCAGCAAGGCCCCAGAAAGGACTCCTAAGGGGTGACCTTTCTATCACTTCCAACTCAGATCAGCTTGTCCACGCAGCATCTCTAGCCTCTTTCAGGGTCTGTATCCTGCACATCCCAACCTTGACTTCACCAAGAACCTAAGCAAGGAGTGCTCAGCAGTAAGGCATTCCATCTTACATGTAAACATGTACAAACATGATCATTAAAAACAGAGTAAAATAAAAATTTTAGATACTGATCTGGAAATTCCATAATATGGTTTAAAATCTTCCATGTGAAGGTGAAAGGGAAAAAGAAATATTATTTTTAATTTATCATATTTAATAGTAGGTTATGGTGCTTCTCTCTATATATAGATAAGGATTATCTTTAAACCTGACTGAAGGGCCTTAAGATAGACTTTGATAATAAGATAGGTGCCCATTAACAGCAATGTGCTCTCTGACTTTAATAATTTAGCTTTCCTGTCTACTCTAACTCTATAACGAATAAATAGTAGTTCATAAAATATTGCAGACTTTAAATTTATAACAGACATTTTCTTCTTTTTCTACAACATTTTACAACTGGCCCCTCCAATCAAAATTCATTATGTTGAATCCATTTTTAGAACATGAAATGGACTCTATAATCTGATGGCAGATAACACACCTCTCCGTGTTCTCAGAGAAGGTGTGGATGAGAGTCCCTTTCTCCGGGTATCCCCAAAACTCTAGAAAAAGACCCTTTCTGAAGTAGGAGATAGAGCTCTTTTGCACTTCCTCTTCCTGTGATCTTTGTGTTTTACCTGGCATTGGCTCAATGTGCAGCTTTCAGCAGGGGCCCTGGGGATGGACAGACTCCTATAATCCTAGACGGTACTCCTTGTGAGGCACGCCATGGTGTTTTAGTCTGGAGATCATAGAGAGCTTCCAACAAAAAGGATCATGTTCTATTTACCTAAATTCCCTCAGCAGTTTTGTTTTGATACACCACTTCTCACTGTCTACTTGAAAATGCCTAAAAGTCCAGAATGGGCCTCCAACCCAGCCAGGTCTGCATTTTAAACGAGTTACTGCCTTTTTCGTGCACGTACAACTGACGTAGGCCTGTAGGTCCAGAGGGAAAATAAAATGAGTAGCTTAACGAATTCATGGACAAGGGAGCTGGGGAACTCTGACAGAAGTTAATAAGATTTAGCCCTCACCTCCAACAAGTTTTTCCTAAACAGATGGTAGAAGACCCAAACATTCACGCGCGCGCACACACACACACACACACACACACACACACTCAACCAACCAACCAACCAACCAAACAACCAAACACCATGAAGGAGAACATGTTATAAAGATGTCTAGAGTAATACCATCCCTTTCCTGCTTCAGAGAGAGCTGGCATCTGCTAAGGATTGTACAAAGTTAGTGGCAGTTGAGGGGACAGGAGGAGAGTTCAGGAAGATAACATGGTAGCATGTCAGGTAGGCTGCTGTTGGAAGATGCAGGGGGCATCAGGAGACCCAACGAGCAGGTGATTCAGTGACTCTGCTTAAAGCAGGTCATCTGAAGAAGTGAAATGGGTCAGTGGAGGCTTTGGTGAGGAAGAAGGACATGCCGATGTGAAGAGAAGGGTTGTTCAATAGCAAATCATTCAAATTTTTATCAAAATACTGTCTTTGCCAAGTGAAATACTTACTAAGACTGGGTATGACTTACAGACTGCCATTTTCTGAGGGCGGCTGTAGGGAAACATTAAGAAATACAACTGGAGAAAGTCAGATAGTGGTATTCCTCAATATGCCTGCCCTTCTGTCAAATTGAGGAATTTGGGCTCAACTTATTCAGCCATGCGTGGTCACTGGAAAGTTGTTTAGGGAAGGACTAAAGTGATTAGAGCTGTGTTTATGAAGATTAATCTCCTGGGTGGGATGGCTGGTGTCAAGCGAGATTGGACTCAGAACGATCATTGAGGAGGCTGTTGCAATAGTTTTGGTGAGTGATGAGGAGGATCTCAATGGTGATGGGGCTGGATGGAGGGACATGTGGAATAGCCCAGTCAATTGGTAACAGCTGTTCTGGATCTTGGTGCAAAACAAACTATAAGCTACAGCTTGCTTTGTCGAAAGAGTTGGTTTTGATGGTCTGCACTGTCCTAAACACGCCGGGTGATTGCATAAACCATCCATCGCCTTGGCTGGGAACCTGGCCTTTCCTGCTGGACAAGGCCACCGGCCAAATTCTCCACTCGCTCTTGAAGGAACATCCCTTTGATGATCTCGAAATTATTCAGTGTTTGGGATTTCAGACTCGGGTTCTTCTTCTAATCAGGAGAGCCTGATATTTTACAAATTCTCCATGAGTCGTACCCTCTGGTATGTCCGGGGAGAGCTGTGGAGTTGTGCAAAGATAAAGTCTGTGTGGTATCCCTCTGAGTCAGCAGAGGTTTGCTGAATGACGAGGGGATAGCACAAGGACAACAAGCGCATGCTGGGTTGAATGATAGAAAGGTGGAGAGTTACCAGACAAAGGGAGCTTCCGCACCTCAAGCAGAAAGAGCAGGGGCACAGGCTAAGGCAGATGGGTACGTAAATGAATGAAGCAATCTTTCAAGGACACTGGAGAATGCTAGGGTCACAATCCATTCACTGAAGGGGTCAGACAAAGGAAAAGTAGGCCCTGCCATACTATGTCAGTCTATGTTAATTTCTGCTTTTGTTGAAAACATCTTGATTAGTAATAAAGACATATATGTGGGTGGAATAGTAGCTGCTCATTCCAGCAAAGGTGGGAGAGATTGTGTTTCATGGAGATATTGATTCAGGGCTACCATCGTATTCAAATAATATGAGCTGGGTCTAAACAAATCAAATGTAAAGTTTTCTTCTAAGAACAATATCAGTTATCCTAGACAGATTATCTTCAAGAGATAGCAAAGAGCTAAAGGAAAATGCATATGGAAAAATGTGAAATTGTATCAATTGTCTATTTTTCTCCCTGGAAAAGAGAGAAAAGAGATCACAAGATAAGACTGCCTTGCTCTGTCTTATACCACTGTTCCTTCTTCAGCGAGTTTAATCACTACATTTACTGGGTTAGTTCTGAGTAGATCCAAGATCTAACTATGCAATGTAAAGACCCTCGTCTTTCTCTAGCATCATTCGAGGAACATCAGTCCAAGCTGGGTGACTTTCACCTTTGCCTGCTCTGCCACATGACCGTGTCCTTAGGAGGCTGTCTTTTATATACCCGGTATTACTGCTATTATTCTCATAGAAGGGAATTGTCATGTTTTAGAATGATTTTGTGGAAACTTGGGTGTCACCTTGAGATATGGTTTTAACGTTTATCTTTGGCTTTCTGCTAGGTGACAGAAATACATTATTCTCATTTTCATTAATTTATCTTAAACTGAAATAGGAGTCGTGATGATTTCCCACTCGATTTTATATACTATACACATGTAAACAGTCATATATATGTACAAATGTATATCCGCGCACATGCACAGCACCATTGTTAGGCTGTTTTTGGAAACTGACTATCGAAAGAGAAACTGGCAAGCATTTAAGGTCTAGTGCTGAGGTCCTGGCCCTGGTGACAGGTCTGAAGATTGCAGCCACAACCATTAGGAGTTCCAATTTCTAGTTCACAGAGAATCAGGCCAGAGGGTTATCCTTGGAGCCTTTCTGTATTTGCTCCGCAGTAAAGCTCCGCTGACTCGAGGGAAGAGGGGCTGGAGACTGCTGCCTCTCCTTGTATAGTGGTCCATAAGCAGTTCCAGTAAAAGGTGAGCTTTGCTTCGCTTCTGTTCTCTCTCTTGGGGAACAAGGGTCACCAGCTATTTTCTAGAACAAGTTACCTCAAACTCCAGGGCACGTACAGTCGCCCAGGGTATCTGGCTAACATGTAGATTCGAGGTCTTTTGGGGTGCTAGCTGCCCCTGACCCAGCATCTTTAATAATTGCACCAGGTGTTTTGAGCAGCCTGCCTCCAGATCCGCCCTTGTACACCAAGCAGAAGTAGCATGCACCTTTAAGAGCCTTTGCTAACCAAACATTCCTGACCCAATGTAAATAAGAGATTATTTCTTATTATAAAACACTTTCTATGTCTATCAATCACATCTTTTTTTTTCCCTGAAGGGATAGATTTCTTTATTCTTTAGTGTTATCATGTTTTTAATGTGTGTGGGGGGGAGGGATCAAAGTCACTCATCTTGAAACCAATCATCCATCCAGTGACTTTAATGCTCCAAGTGGCAAGTGCCTGCTTCAGAACCAGCTAGAAATAAACCTGTCTCTGTGTTTAGCTTCTACATCATAGGGCTTTTGCATAGCTACTTGCCTGTGTCTTAGCAGTTAAAATAAATTTTTATAATGTCAAGCAAAGAATCATCGTGGTAAGCCTACAGGAATGCCAACCAGACTTAGGGGTCTAATGCTTTTCAAAGTCTTGGGATTCCTACAACATTAGGGCCCTCAAAGATCTACTGTAAGGGAAGCCTACTGTATGACTATGTAATTGGTTATCTAAGACACTGTCTCCAAGTATCTGTTCCATACTTGGAGGTAAGGACCTAGCAGAAAAGAAAGAATCCCTGGGTACACAAAGCTATCTCTACAACTAAACTCAGAGGGTAGAACTCTGAGGTATAGGCCAATGGCATTTACATCTGTGCTGAAGATATATTCATCCTCTTAATAGGGAGCATTTGCTGTGCTTGACAGACTCACAGTCAAATGGTTGGATCTATAGGGAGGGACACAACAAAAATTTCAATTTGGTCCTGTTTTCCCACTCAGTAGCTATTAACTGAGGGTGCTCGGCCAAGAACAATCAGACAATTCTAGTTTTACCTTCTACTCAATTAGATATAATTGCTGCCGAGGGTTATGATGTGTTTCGGGAATGGCAAAGCATCCACACAGAGCAAAGTTTGGCGGTATGGCAGCTGGGGAAACCAGAAAAGAAGAAGACAAATGACCGATCTCTCGCTCCCAAATTACCCTAAGAAATTAGACTCATTTTTCAGTAGCTTTGCCTCCAAATGTCTTCATTACGTGAATCAACATTGCTATCTGCCAAACTAAATAAGTCTATGAACAATTGGAGACGTGAAATGGAAATAGCTATAAAACTCAAAATGCATAGGAAAACTAAAGCTCCTTCATGGAAGGCTTCCTGGAAGACTGGCAAGTCAGGAATGCAGTGAAAATGTCTAAGCACCTTTGGCTTTGGGTAGCTTCTCCCAGCACGCAATAGAAAATGTTAGAAGTAGCCAGCCAGGTGGCGTGTCTTCACGGTAAATTGACTCAGACAAAAATCCCTTTCTATCTGAAGCCTCCAATCTATCAAATTTCAAAGGTTTATGAGGATATCTATAGTGTACCATAGTCACACTGATGGGACCAAAAGAGACTTTGTGAAGTTGGCTGGCGGAAGTTGGTAGGATGTTTTCTGAGTGCATGGGGACCTGGAATGTCAATGAGCAGTCCCATTCACAGAGTGGCAGATGTGGCCTGGCGGTTCATTGTAAGGGCAGGAACTGTGGTCGTCAGGACCACTAGACGTGAGGTTTTCAAGGTTACACTTAGTGTGCCCACTCGTTTAGGAGTTCTCGGCACTGGTTGTGGGTGGCTGAACTGGCCGCTCTGCCCTTTTTCCCCCACTGGTCTACTTTAGGACCTGTTATACGTGAGGTTTCCTCTGATACTTGGTTTTCTGGAACCAATTGCTGCCTGCGGTTCTCCGTAGCCCTCCAGTTCTCTGGCTCTGCTTTGGCAAATAGAAATGTACCGTGGTGTTTCCCGAGGGCCGTTGGCCAGCTGTGCTATCTAGTGTTGGGATTATACGCCAGGGGCTCATCACTTCTCTGGTCTAGAATGCGCGTCTTTAAAATAAACCAAGAAGAACAAGAGGGAAGAATGGAACAACAGTTTTCAGAACTGGTGGGACATACTAGCGAGGGTCTGGTGCCTTTGAGAAGTGCCCATAGGTTTAGTCCTGAGCGGACATCTCAGGTAGACCCAGAGACTTATCTTTTCTATTCTTTCAGCCTCAGATACACAATGACAGTAGTTGCCAATGGAAAGTAAAGTGTTTATTCTGGGGATGGAAAGAATAAAATAGATTTTAGAATGACTTTTTCAATATCAAGTCAGGAGTTTTATTATGTATTCTATCCTGGCTACTGTGAAGGATGGAAAAATGGGAGTGTAGTCTCTGTTTTTCCCAGTGGGCTGTAAAATAGGATGAAAATCCACAACAATGGCAGCCAGTATTTAATTGTGGACTTTAGAAATATTTTTACTACATCAAGTCTGTGTCTCTAGGAATGACTGGATAGAGAGCCCCTGAGAGAGCAAAACACCTTGTTACTGGTCCATATGGCAAAACAACGCACACTTGTTATTGTATCAAAGCCCTGCTTAAACAAAAGGCTGCTTCTTAAACCACCGTCTGAGTCAGACAATAATGAAAACACTATGGATGGGCAACTTGAGGGAGAAAGAGACTTTCCAGCCTAGAAATAAATCCCCTTTGCTGACCACTCTGTTTTGAGGCTGAGCAGGGCTCCCTAACAGCTGACTCAAGGGAACAGATGCCTTTTGCCTACGTGTGCTACTTCAGTGACTACCTGGCCACCTCCTGGTGGACAAACTCAGCAGCCTCCATGCGGTGACATAATAGGCTTTATCTTGCTTCTTCCAGCAAGAAAAAATAAAAAGCAATGTGTTATCAACGGGTACTCTCCCAGAGCGGCCGTCCTAAACAAGATGAGTGAGAAGGACACCCTAGCACGCTGTTAATTTTAATTAAGAAGTTAGAGGAAAATACATGGCTGAACTGACTTTTCTAGATTATGATTATTGCAGAAAGTTTTACAGAAATCGAACCATTGCACTGAATTTTCAGGCGTGAGGAAAGACAGACGGCAAAGCATCTCATTCAGTCCCTTGGAAGTGACATATTGGGTAGCCCCTTCAGCTTCCGAAGCCCTTCTGGGGCTGCAGCTCAGAACAGTTCTGAAGAGTAATATTTCTGGTCATATTTTAAGATGGGGAACATAAGGCTTATGGCGGTATTGATTTTCCCTAGATCACAGAGCTGTTCGGTAGGTGACATGGGTTGGACTCGACCAGGCACTGTTGTCTTAAAATGAGTCTGATGCTATCCAGGAAAAGACCCAGAGGCAGAGGGGAACATGACCATTTACTTCGAACTAGGCCTTTTCCTGGCAAAGAGTAGAGAGTTTACTTATTCTGAGCCTAAGAAAGGAACAGCCACAGTCACCCTAGTGACTTTCCTCTGTGTCACCATCTTTCTTTACGCTGACTCAGGTGATCTCAGTCTAACTTCAAAAGCCTACAGCTTTACGTTGACAATTCCTCTTTGCCCTTACTCCTCTCACCAAAACCAAATGGGTTCTGTGGCTATAAGACAACAAGGAAAACCTGAGAATGATTTCTTTTTTTTTTTTTTTTTTGGTTTTTCGAGACAGGGTTTCTCTGTGGTTTTGGAGCCTGTCCTGGAACTAGCTCTTGTAGACCAGGCTGGTCTCGAACTCACAGAGATCCGCCTGCCTCTGCCTCCCGAGTGCTGGGATTAAAGGCGTGCGCCACCACCGCCCGGCCTGAGAATGATTTCTAATTGCCTTATAGAAAGAGTATGTATTTCTACAGAAACTTGTCAAACTCCACCAGTCCTCCCATTGCTTTCTCTAGCCAGCGGGCTCTCATCAACTTCTGATTCAGGGACCAAGAACTGAGTCCATAATCCTGTCATTTAGGAAGGCTAAATAAGACACAAAATAACACTTAGTGTGTTATTTTAATTTTATGCGTCATTTTCCTCCACTTTGTTAGTTGTTTCTCTTCTAGAGATTTTCTAGTATAGTAGTTCTGAATTGGGGGTGGTGATGTTGTTCCCCAAGTGTATTAGACAATATCTGGAGTAGTTTGAGCCCATTCCATCTGGGATACTGGTAGGAACCAAATGTATTTCACTGTACCTGCTGTAATGCACCGGACAGGCCTCTCCTTGAGGAGAAGTTACCAGACCCCAAACTCCAGTAGACCTGCAGTTAAAACTCCTGTGGCTAATAATACTGCCAGGAAAAGGAAGGGCTGTTTTAAGAATAAAGTATGGTTCCAAAACATGTTACCTGGATTCCCAAAGTGGCAGGGAGGAGGAACGAAAGGACCCCTCGGGTCCCCTCGTCAGGTTAAGCCAGCGTTCTAACTGCTGTGCTCCTTTGCCTAGTTCCATGGACGGTCAGGAGTTGGCTCCGCGTGGTTGGTCTTTCTAAATTGCTTGCTCTGATGAAAGACACATTTCATCAGGGTAAATGGCACAGATGCAGGGCCATCTTCCCAGAAACCCAGAACTGACTGATGACAGTTCTTACACAGTGCAACCAAGCGGTAACTTAAACATGCCCTTCAGATGGCAGCCTTTCCTAGCCCCTAGAAAGGCCACGAACAAAGACCAAAACCAGGTAGATTCGTGCAGTATTTGAGTGTCTGCAAAAAAAGTCAGGTGTAAATTTCTTTTAGCTTGGGATAGAGAATGTTTTTTTTTAAAAAAAAAAAAAGAAAGAAGAAAGGGAGGAGGAGGAGAAGTAGAAGAAGGAGGAGGAGGAGGAGGAGGAGGAGGAGGAGGAGGAGGAGGAGGAGGAGGAGGAGGAAGAGAAGAAGAAGAAGAAGAAGAAGAAGAAGAAGAAGAAGAAGAAGAAGAAGAAGAAGAAGAAGAAGAAGAAGAAGAAAGAGAAGAACCAAACCCACATCATCCTACAACTCATCAAGCTGTTTCAGATTTTCCAGGACTGTAACTTTGCTAAGTCATTCCACCAAAGTTGACCTTGGAGAGAGAAACCAGAGGACCGGAATATCATAATATACAGTAATAGTCTAAATTACAACCGTAAGTGGACTTCAATGCTCAAAGTCCCTCTGAAGGCATTGTACACCATAGATACAGACAGACGGAATGGCTTTAATTTATGGGTACTTCTGCAATAGGGAACAAATTGTTAGCTCTCAGGTGAGTTTATTAGAATCGAGGGTTGCCCGGGACTGTTCATTTGGATGAACTTGATTTTATGCCTCCCCTGGCCATTTTAAGTTACCAAGTAATTTCACATAGGCATGATTAATTGCTGCCTAGTGGAGGAAGGCTGCATTGGGATCAGGAAAAAAAAAAGAAAAAAACGGAATCAACATAGCTCCTAGTGCCACTAATTAGCTCTGTGACCTTGAACACATCACTTCCCTCTGGGTTTCTGTTTTAATGTTGATAAGATTATTTTCAAAGGTTTCCCAAGCTTATAGCGGGGTTTAATGTTCTCCCCTTTCATTAAGCAGGTAGCTTTAAAAGAGAGCTCGAAGTGCATATATTTGATCAATGATCAAGTTCTTAAGTATCTTCCCGGGAGGTCAGCCTGCATTTTCTTTTGAAATGGAAATGGCTCTTCCTGCAGAACGCCTGAACGTTTAAAGCAAAAGGTTTTAATTTAAAAGACTGTGTGGTCTCTTCTGGGTTGCACAATTTCTCTTTGTGTCTCAGCTTCTGCTGATCAAATATTGCAAAGCCATTAATTACCTTAGGACAAATACGGAGGGCCACGTGCAGAAGGTCTGGTGCATTACATAAAGCAATATGCCCGATGTAAACCTTGGTATCTAAGGTTCAGCGGAAACCTAAGAGGGGCCGTGATGGCAAGAATGAGAACCCGGAGCTTGCCAAGTGCCTCTCGAAGTGGCTCTAGCCAATGTGAGACTAAACAGTGGGTTAGACAGGCCTACGACTTGCTGCAGTTAGGGAGCTGCATGTCAAATAACAGCTCGCTGTTGTGTTTTCAGCACGATCTCACATACAGATGAAGACAAACAAAGCTCCGCCCCGACGTCTCCTTGGCCTAACAGTTAATAAGAGGTTCGAACTTTCCAGACAACCGAAACAATCCTTTGGGATGTAAGACCCTACGAAGATGCGTGGAAAAGTGTGGGATGGGTGGGTGCCAGGGTAACAGCTCAGGGCAAACGGATGAGCTGCCACCAGGGTTGTCAAAGACATTTGGCTGCAGGGAAGATCAAAGCCTCCGTGGCCGGTTATGGAGGACAAAGGGGGATCTCCTTGGGAGAGACCTTGTGCCTGTTGTCAGTGTGCCTGGTTCTTCCCTGTGGGGTTTGAGATCCAAAGGGGGGCTTCTCCGTGGAGAGATGGAGTTGGCTCTGATGGATAGCGCAAGGGATGCTGGTACAGCACATGGTGTCTGGACAAGGTAGTTGGAAGAACCCTGAAGCCATATAATGCTCAGTTTCTTTCTTGGACCTCAAATGTCTACCTGCCATTGTTGATGTGAGACCTTCTGATACCATGGTCTTCAAGCAGCTTGGTGAACTACTCATGGTACAGATAGAACCCTGGCTGTTCCCACCATTGCAAGGCTCTCTCCCCATGCATCATAGGACTTCATAACCTTTACTACCACAGAGATGTTTGATCCAACTAAATAGCCTTTTGGTAATCCATTGAAAAAAACCAAACCAAACCAAAAAAAAAACCTTCAGGAAATGAAACATTGGAGGTTTTCTAATAGAAGAAGAAAACGCAAGCAGTAAGTGATAGGTAAGGCTCCCAGAACATGGGGCTTCGCGGTGCTCACGGCAAAGGGCCATGTACCATCCGAGGGAGCCATGTACCATCTGAGGATTCCAGTGAAATTTCATCTACAGTGGCTATCTCTATTCAAAGGAAACATTTTTCTTTACTCTGAGGAAATCCGGTTGGTATTTCCTCAGTGGTCCCAGGGCTAGACTGTAGGTTCATTACATGGATATATCTCCCCCTCATTTCAACAAAATGTTGAAAACCAACCAGCTGCTTTCTCTCAGGGCTCTTGCTCCTTATTTTCCAGAGGATGTCTATGGTTTGGGGGAGCCTTTCCCTAGACTGCGAAACTGTGGGCTTCTGAACAGTGTTCATAACTAAATGAGCATATTGCCCAGAGACGAGAAGCTACTGGTTTGGTTTTTGATCCATCAGGTTTCAATGTCCATACCTTTCATTCCGTTTCTTGTGTCCATGCGTGTGGTGTGTGTCTATTCAGTATGTAAGTTCAAGCGTGCATGCCATAGCCTATGTGTGGAGGTCGGAGGTCAGCCACGAGTGTAAGCCCCCACTCCTACCTTGTTTGAGGCAGGGTCTCTTGTCTCATTGTAGTTCAGAGCAGCTGGACCATAGACTGCTAAGGCTTTTCCTGTTTCTGCTTCCCGTGCCGCCTGATTGGAACACTAGAGCTGTAGGCTGGTGCCACCACATCTGACTTCCCGTCTTCCTCCTTGCGTGACACATGTGTCCGTGTCTTACATTCCCCCAGCCTGGGTCTTACGCTCCTTGTTTGTCTAAGGCAATAATCAGCTTTGCCTGTCAACATGGGAATACCGACGAAGTGGGCGGTCGAATAGATTTTGAAAAAGTAAATCTGATACAAGCAGATCTTTTTTTTTGTCATTAACTAAGACAGTGGACATCATTGTTGCTACTAATAATTGTATCAGCTGCCCCAAGTGGAAAAAGTGAACATATAGCTACCTAGACTTTTTCCAGTATCTTATTATTTTTCCTATGGATTCTGCAACTGAGTCTAAGGAGAGAGTAAATAAATGCCCTAGATAATGGATGTGAGGCTGCCGTGCATCTGGTCCTAGTCAAAACTGACATTCTAATCTAGTAGCCCATTTAACCCTCATACCAACACTATAAAGAGGTCCCATCTTACAAATAAAGGGTCTGAGGCCTGGGTAAAGAGCTTGCTCAAGGTCTTGCGGAGTGAGCTAATGCTGGACCCTGGATTCTTATCAAATGAGGCCACACTTTGTCCCTAGAACCCCTCATTCTCCTGTTGATAGTACCCCATCCAGGTGGAGACACACTTAACAAATATTTGCAGGCCATAAAATTGGAAGCTACTTTCTAATTTCATACAGATACCTTTCCTTAGTCCCACAGACAGTCTTCTGGGGAATATTTTTTAAAGTGGTCGCAAGCATTTGTGGGTCAAGATAAAAACCCAGTGCTTTCTTGCTTTCTTTCTTTCTTTCTTTCTTTCTTTCTTTCTTTCTTTCTTTCTTCAAACCATATCTATGGCCTATTAACTCCATGTACTAATGAGGGCAAGGTCATAAGGTCAAGTCCAGATGTATCAATTTCAAAGAGAGTAGTTTTTCCACAGGCTGTAGCCATACTCACCCCCAACTTGACCAGCACTCACACAAATGCAAGCCTGGCATCCCCAGATGGGTGCTGCACAAAGAAATGCACATGGGTGGAGCTCAAAATCCATGCGGGCCCAAAGCAGAGCTAGCGGCGGCCCTGCATCTCTTTTTGAATACTCTCCTCGTCTGTCATTGGACAGGCGTACCTGATAGGCTGCTGAAAGGCTTTGGGTCGACTCAGAGAGTCCTCTTCCCTGCTTCTGAAAGCTGAAGCAATGTAAAAGAGCAAAGACGACAGTCACCAGACTGTCCTTGATATCAGAGAGAAATGATAACCTCGGGCTCAGGACCTGGGAGTTTGTGGCCACGGCTGAGTTTCTGTTCTGTCCTTGGAGAACTCAAGGCCACATTAAAATACAGGAGAGCAGCTGGCTGTTAGTTCTCACAGTGAGTGGATTGCCTACCTTTGGGGACCAACCGAAATGATGTCAAGAAGACAAAAGAAGCTAAATGTTCCTCGGTCACTAGTTACATCCAGGTTTCTCCTTCCTTCGGTAGCGCGGGGGCTTGCTGCTCACAAGCTAGTCCTCGGCTGTGGAGATTAAACTTCATTTACTTCAACAAAAGCCCCTTGTTTTATTGACAAGGACATTTCAATCCAGGACGTTTAAGTGCCTGCCAAAATCACACGAATAATGATTGACAGGTCTGGGGGTAGTTTTCTGAGCTCTGTTTATCAAAGGAAAGAGGCCCGAGTTCATAAGGATAACCTAAACCTAGGAGGGCTTGTGCAGTCAATAACAATGAAAGCTAATTGCAAAGTTTCACTTAAACTCTTTAAGAGCAGTATGCTCTGACACATGCAGGATGCCGTCCGTTGGCTCAGATCTGTTCTTAATAAGCATGCACGTCGTAGGGATGTTTTACAAAAGCCGTAAATCTGGGCAGCCGGGAGGGTTTCCAACTTTCTTCTCTAACTGATTTACGTCTCCTTTGCCCAGACCGCCCGAGGTAAAGAATATACAGTTTATTTAAGGGACTGTTTATAGACTCTTAAACTAAAAAAGGACCCCAGAATCTCTCTTTCTTCTGGTTGCTCTTAATTGAAACCATTCAAGATGATTGGTTGCCGGTCAACCTTTTTTTTTTTTTTTTAAATACCTCAAAGGGGAAAAATTCCAGGAGTTCCCGAACAGCATTGTTAAAATGGTTTAATCGCCATAGCTGTCAAAAATTATGCCTCTGACAAACCTAACATCTCCCATTTCATTTTACCCTTCGGTGTGCTTCAGACAAAACAAAGTTAGAGAGGGGCCCGCCTGTGTGTGGGTTCCAGCACTTGGCTGGGGCAATGCAGAGCTCTTTCCTAGTGAACTTTCGCCTCCACGATGACCCTACTCTCCTCACGGGACCACGAGAGCATCAGCCTGATAGACACGCTCTTTCTCTGGCACCTGGGGAAGCATCTGGAATGAGCGCTCTTCATTGGGCCTTTCATTTTGTAAAGCATCTTGGGCAGCTGCATTGGGTTTGGATCAGGAGTTCTACTTATGCAGCGGAGATATTCACACCCCACCATCCAGGGGGCTGTGTCTGCCGCCCTCTCACAGAACTTGGGCTCAAAGGGCAATGCGCACTCATTCGCAAAACTGCACCCATCTACGCAAAGCAAGAATTACCAGAAAAGACCCCCCTCCAAAAACAAACTTACTTAGGTCAATTGTAATAGGGTTCAAAACCCCTCCTTGTTAAACGTTTTGTATTAGCCAATATATAAAGATGGAGGCAAATTTCTTTCAGATGTTTTGATATCAACCCAACATCACACACTATCTCCCATTATTAATAGAAATACATACTTCTAAAGTTGAGTTGAAACAGCTTAGATAAAATGGTATGGGCACAACAAAACTTGGGAACTAGGAGGAAAACCCAGCAAGTGTCAAGGGGAGGGACAGAAATATGAAAACTGCTTCCCTAAAAGGTGCTTCGAGGGCCGGAAATGCTCAGGGCTGACTTTGCCACGTGCAGTAAATCTCAGGGGATGAAAAGGAAACTCAGTAAAATTTGTTGACAACAGTTAATGCCTGTAAGAATGATTGGCTCAGGAACAAAACGGGCCATCAGTGTAGCTTAGGGATGGCCAAAGTACAGCTTCTAAGTTCTTGTTGGTATACACACGTTGCATCCAGTGGGGAAAAAGCAAAACAGTTTCAAATAACTGGGAAGACATGAGGGGAGCAGCACGTCCTAAAATGCTTGGCTGTCATAATTCTTGGTGGTTCTTACTACGAGAGTCCCACAGAAGCAGTTGTATTGAGTTTACCTGGATTCCACCTTGCCATTATCAAATTGATAAATACCAGCAACTATTGTATCAGTCAGGCATTGAACTTGACACCAGTCTTCAACAATGAATAGCTACAGCTATTTACTTATTATTTACAGGGCAAAGCCTCATGGAGACATGTAAGTGAGATGGAATATTCAGGAAAAGCATTAAGAATGTAAATTCTTCTCCCAAGGCTCTTTTCTCCTACAGCCTATGGCATCTTCTAGTCTAGACTCTTGCTTTGAAGGCAAGGTCAGTCTCTCACTCATCATCAAGTTGTGCCTTGTGTACAGCACAGCCCCCCCCCATTGTTCCGGCGTAACCTAAAACAGCTGGAAAGGACCAGCTTTTCTCAGGTAGAGAGGACTGTGGTGTTGGACAGAAACCTATCAGGAATACCTTTGTGTTTAAAGAACAAAGCAGGCAGGGGATTTAGCTTAAATCCTGGAAGCCTATAAGACAGAATGTGGCTTAGAAAAGAAAATAAATACTTTCAATGGCAGAATTGACAATAGCATGTTTGACAAAGCCATTTCTCTACCCAGAATTCTTTGATGATGTTGTCAGTTGTCTTTTTGTATTTTATTTTGCCCAAACCATGGTAGATACATATGATCAGACTCCTCCTTGAAATATCAAGTGGCTCTATGGATTCTTTTCATTTTAAATTATTAAAGTCTAACTTGAACACACCTACTGCACCCATCACAGGCATAGAAAGCCCAGTAGTTGTAGACCACGCTTGGAAACCCTGGAGGACATCATGATGATTTTTACAGTGCAGCCTGGCACTAGGCAGAGGGCACTTACAGGTGTGGAAATTGCTGGGTGAAAGGAACTTGCACAAGTGGGTTGCCCCGGCAAGCCAAAGTCCTTGGGAATCAGAGGTGAGAACCGTTCACACTTTTCAAAGTGAAAACGTGGCTCAATCGCAACAAACTATAGCAAGACCACAGCTCATAGTTCCGTCACGCCAATGGCTCACGTTCACAGCCTACAGAATGATTTTAAAGGCAAAACAGTTCCCCTACCCGAGGAACTTATTCACTTACCCTGCAACCAAGAACTAGATGAAAGCGTTTTCTCTCTGGAATTTTAAGTGGATTTATTCAAATAAAGGACTGCCCGGAAGCAAAAGTGACCATTTCCCCATGCAAACAGCTAAAAGGACGTTAGACTCTTTGATGATATTCTGCCCCCTGTCTTTTTCAGTTTATTTTGCCAAAACCACGGTCAATACACATTGCCATCTCCTTAGTACTTCCCTTGCCCACCTCCAGACTGTAGGCATAAACTTTTGCTCATTCTCTCTCTCTCTCTCTCTCTCTCTCTCTCTCTCTCTCTCTCTCTCTCTCACACACACACACACACACACACACACACACCACATCACATCACATCACATCACATCACACAAGCCACCGCCATTACACCTGCTCAAGAGAGAACTGACTTTTGGAGGGAACATGAGAGGCTTTTGGAATGTGAATCTTCACAGGAGCCCTGTGAAGCTTGGTGGGTCACGGAGGTAATGCGTCTGTAAGTGTGTGACGGGAACCCTGGAGAAGGAGCCATGCCCAGTTTCGGGGAACTGTTTAAGCTTCCAAAGACATGTATAGAGTTTTCACATCTGTCTTTCTGTGTTCGCTGCCTTATAATATACTCTGAAGTGAATTGTTTTCAAGTGATCATCAGCCTTGGTGGCCATTGGTGACTTGGTGTGTGTTAGTTACAGACATTGACTCCGGGGCCTCTTTCTCACTGACTGTTGGGTTGCTTATTGTCTGAGACTTATGATATACGCCATTGAGTTTTTCAAAGAGTCCTCTCCAGGTGGACATGACACCCAGAGAAGAACTATATTAAAGGGAGACAGTGATTAAAATCTCAAGGTTAGTTTGTATATCAGTATGCTACCCCAGTGTGCAGTTAAAGAAGCCTCCATATTTGCAACCATGTCTTGGAGGAGATTGCCTTTTGTCCACTCATGGTGACTTTGTATCGCATGGTGACATCTAGTTTGTTCACAATTTAATTAGTTTCTCAAGTTGGCATGAATTTGGGGTAGGGGAGCCTTATTGTTTCCCTCTGAATCACGGAACACTCAAAGTATTCCTGTATGTCTCCCATATGTTTATATAAGTGTCCAAAGGTCTAAGAATGAAATCTCCACTACTCCAGGGTTGCTCTGTCCTAGTCTTCTTTAGAAGGGATAGGCGGGTGGGGTACACCATAAAAGTTGGAGAAGGGCTCACGAGGAAGGGGAAGTAGTTAAAGACAAACTCTTACAGAAGAAAGTTCCACCCTAAATCCCCCAAACCTGCCAACGTCCAGCTGAAATGCTACCCGTCCTTTGAGGGGAGGGGCCTCAGGGGCTGAGGAAGGGGAGGGACCTCAGGGGCTGAGGATGGCCGCCAGCCAGGGCAGTCATCCGGTTATTCCCCCAGTCTCTGCAGTTGAGAACCCACATAATCATACACTTGAGAACTGCAGTAGCCCCGAGAAGAAGGGTGATGGGAGTGGGCGTGGGAGGGGCTACTCACTGAAGTAAAAGCCCCTTGGTCCACACACGAACTGAAGAGCGTCCACCAGCTCGGCCCCGCAGAGGGTCTCGGGTCCAGCTGTGGCAGAGCTGGTGAAGGTGAGCAAGCAGAGGGCCAGGTAGAAGAGATGGGAGGACGACATGGCGTGCATCTTTATCTGCAGAGAGAAAGCACAGAGGGTCAGGAATCCTGGTGGGTCTGGAATGGGTGGGACTTGAACACCTTTACTCGCAGGCTCTCCTCGCTGTCACTCATCAAGACTATCTGGCCTAGAAGAGCAATGGGGCGTGAAGAGGCATGAATACCCCTGCAGGTCCTGGCCCCAGCCAGCCTTGACATCAGACACCCCCTGTTTAGTCCCTTTGATTTTTCAGAAGGTCTCCTGTGGTTTTTATGAGTTCCTGTTACAAATAAATGGGGTGAAAGACTACAAACATTTGCTGCATGACAAAAGATGGCAGTTATTTTAGTGAGGGGATTCCCGTGCAATTCTCAAAGCCCAATAAAGCATCTCGATTATCAATAGTTAAATACACTCAGCTTTGCGGTCACAGTGTTTTAAGTGTTCTAAAGCATGGCTACCTGCAGATGGTACATAGACTCATATCTGTTATTGATCAAAAATACTAAATTAACCAGGGTATCGTTTTCTGTCCATAGATTAAGAAGATTTTTTTTTTTATACTGGTTGGAAAGGAATTGTGAAAAACATCATTTCAGAGACAGAGAGGGGCTGGGGGGGGGAGCGTGAGGGTGGGGGAAGAGGTGACTTACCTGAGAATGTTAGCGGACAACACAGCCATAAGTGGAAACCAAGCAACCAATCCAGAAACGGGGAGACATGAGGATTTAGGAATGACATCATCTCTCTCACAGCACAGAGACAGAAAGGTCTGACGCCTTTCCTTAAACACCACGAAGGTCATATAGTCTGTAGCTCTATACCAAAATGCAGAGTGACAAGAGAAAGTCACGATGTCCTTATTTATTAACTAAAGGTTTAGATGAGGAAAGTGCCGTCAGGAGAAAGACTCCAAAATGAGGGAAAAACCCTCTGATTGTTTTAGTTCAATGGAGAATGGACTCTGGGTAGAGTTAGGGTCTAATGGCAGCAGTCTTGGGTGGAACCCCAGCATGCCTTGCCTCTCCTGATCATCCTCTGCCCCTTTGGGAAACGCTCTGGAACAAGGGGCCAACCATCTGCCATCAGACAAGGCAGACAGCTGATTCTGCTTTGGCCAGCTCCTCGACAGAAAGTCTGGGGGGGGGGGGTTAGAAGCAAATGTCTGTGTTTTATGGCTGCTTTGGGAAGAGGGTTTCTAGTCTCTGTGCCCGCCTGGGGGAGGGGGGGGGAGAAACAAGCAGGAAAGGGGAGAAGGTCAGGGAGTTTAGCAATCATTTTTCTTAGCTTTAACAGGAAATAAAAGTAATGCTTACATTCTAAAGTCCTTCTCTTGAGTTCACTACCAGAGGGGTCCACACAGACAGTGCAGGGCACTGGGCTTAAAAACCTGCCAGAGCCTTTAGTCGAGCCGCGGGAATTCTGACTTAATCTCTGGGAGGCATTCATTTGTCGTTCTATCACTTTTATAACAAAATCTATCAAGGGACCTCCAATTGGCACAAGTTAGTCAGTGGTCGAGCGCCAAGCAGCAACCCTGCCAAAGTCAGGGCTCCTGTGACTCAGGTCTCTCTTCCTTCTAAGAAGCAGACGAATAGGAAGACAGACAAATACTTTTTTATCCCCATTGCCACTTGTGGAGCCAGCATGAGCGTTCTTCCAGGGAGGCTCCCAAGGTGAGCAGCTCTGCCTCCTTCCGACACACACACTTGGGCAGCATAGAAGGAGTCACCGACATGGGATCAGGTGACCTGCTCGGTGAAAGGGGTCATGGAGCTGCCCCGGAAGCTAGATTTTTTTAAAAGATGCTTTTTTATTTTTTTGAACCTCACAGTTGGGGAAAGTTCAAGCAATCCCATCAGGTGTGGAGTTTGAGACCCAGGTATTTCGTTTATGGTCACTTTCTCTGTCCTATGTGAACTTTCAACTTGATGGTTCTGCATCCCTGGCAAATGTTGCTCAATTTTCCAATTCTGTGGTTAGGTCTTCTTCAGCCTAGCATTTGGAGGGGGCAGGGAGCCAAGTCCCTGATTCTCGATAGCACAAGGTAAATATTCAGTAAGTGCTTGGAAAGCAGCTAAGGACGACAGGAGGACTCTGTAGTGACAGATCCTCATGAGAGAGGACATGCAATTACGGAGGAGGGATGACCTCAGTTAAGCCCTCCTTAGGACTTCGGCATGGAAGCCCTCCAACTCTATACAACCAAAGACACAGGTTTCCTAGAAATGAGCTAACAACTACTCATTTCCCTTGGTCATGAAAGGAATGACGGGGAGTTCCCATTTAGTATTCCTCATGGAAACCTGAACAGATCCAACCCAACTGGGCTTCCCGGGTTTGTGAAAGGGGCAGCCCTGTCATCCCCATAATTGGTCTTAGGGAACATGCCCCTAAGACTCTGGCAGCGGATCTGCTCTAGAATGAATAACTCTTCAGCAAACCCGGTTCTGAAACACCGCCCCCTAGCCCCGCGGAGTTATTTTGGATAGTGGTGAAGGCCAGACACCTGCAATGGTTAGCTTGGACCAACTCCACAGGAGCTATTACTCAGTCTCACAGCCTTGGTGAATTTAGACTGCCACGAGCTGTCATAGACTACATTTTAATAGTTCAAGGGAGAGTATACTTAAGTACAGCGAGGCATATACATCTCTAGAATCTAAAAACTGAAAATTGCTTTTTACCAATTTTCTTTTTCCTTTCTGCATGGGATCTGGGATTATACTAAAAAAACACTGATAAGTATCAGTACTTACAATTCTAGGACCTCTGGTACATTTTCCTTTAGCTCAGAGCCCAGTCCAGCACACCCACAGGGAGTCGGAGTTTATCACACCGTGTTCCCCAAACAGAAAACAATAACGAACGTGCTTAGGAACTAAGAAAAGTCCAAAACAAGTCTCCCCATATGTTCTCCATTTCCTCGGCCCCCTATTTCATCAACCGCAGGCAAAACGACTAGAGAGAAGGCATAGATGCGCTAGGAAGAGGTCAAGGAAGAGCCAGGGAAAGAGAGGCTGAAAAAAACCCAATCCCGAACTCAGAACGCTTTCCTCAAAGATCATCCACAAATCCACGTTTCCAGAGACCTCTTGTGTGTTAACCGAGTGGGAGAGCAATTGATTGCAGTTGTCTGGCCAGCCCTGAGAATGCCTGGCAGAAGCGGGAGGGTCGGAGCCACGAGAAGGTACTCACTGGAGGTGCCGTCATTTGGGTATGTCCCAGGTCGTTTTCACAGCAGGTCAGGGTGGGGTATTATGAGGCCGATGTGAATAGAAAACCCAGGACTTAAAAACATGTGCTGTTTTGTGGGTGGGGTTTGTGAAAGCATCTAGTTAGATTTGGACACCCAGGCAGGTATGCTACCAGCCTGGGTAAACTGCCTTTTGTCCATTCAAACAACGAGCAAATTGCACAGCTGGGAGTTGAATCAATCCCCCCCTCACTCCTGATATCCCCCCCCACAGTGAAGCCTCTGATTTACTTTGTATGGCCATGTATCTTAGCTACCCAGAATAGTGAGCTATGTTCCAGCTCTTTCCCCACCTTCCCCTGACTCAAGCCCTGGGAAATACCTTGAGCCCCAGAGTACAAAGCCAGCCTGTGCCCAGTGTGCACTGCTCAAGAGCGGTTGACCTCAGCTCATTGAATTACATTTCAAAGACCACCAAGCAGCAGCTCCCCTCAACCAACTCCTGCTGCGAGAACAGGAAAAAGTTGAAGCTGTGTGGCTAGCTCCACTTTGGAAATGCCTTGCAGACCCAGCATGGAAAGAAAGTTCATTTGGAGATGATTTTCCAAACTTGCAGGGAATGCCGAGGTAACATGCCACAGCCTCTTTGTTAAGCCTTTTAAATAGGGAGACGCAAGCCCAGCTGCCAGACCGCACAGCCTATACGAACGCTGACTTCATAACTGCAAGGTGGTTGGAGCCCGCGGGCATCTCAAGGATGGCAGAGCTAGGCGCTCGAAAAGGTTGTCTCCCTAACTCCCAAGCCACTTACTTGCCTAAGAAAAAGTCCGCAGCGAAGGAACGCTGCACTCTGTGGCTGGGATCTTTTATGAATTAAGCCCTCCGGCAACTGCCTCCAAGGAGCCAGTGACAGCGGCTTAAAAGTGCTTGCAAACTGAAAAAAAAAAAAAACAAGTCTGGAAGGATATAATTTTGCTGAGAATGGAAACTTGAACCAGAGCCAGTGATCGGAAAGGAGAAGTCAGTGTGTTGACAGCGGCGGCCACAGCCAGATTCACCTAAAGACACTTTACTGCACCCCGTGTAAGAGCAGAGGCTTGCAGCCCGAAATCCAAGCCCAAACTCAGTCCACCAAAGTCCCCTTCCAAAGAGAAAAGTTGGACAAGCAGCCGCCAGAAGGCTCCCGCTCTCCGGGCACAGCGTGGATCTGTTTAAATTTTCCGAATATGCAGAGGCAGCAAGTTGTCTAAGAGCTCCCTTTTTTTTCAGGAAAGCAAATTAAACTTCACTTTAACTTTGACTTTCTGGGCATAAGTGCAAAGAATTCCTGATTCTTGGCTGCAAGAGGCATTTTTAAACAGCGTTCCTATCGTCTAAAATGTAACTTTTTAATCTGTGACAAGCCTCATAAATAAAGTCCTGACAAATTCCACACACATACATAGAGACAGACACACACACGGACACTGTCTTAAAAAGCGAACGCCTGCACCTGTGAAAGAAAAGCACAACCCAAGTTCACATCTCGGCTTTCTAGCCCCGAGCCATAGGCAAGATTTAAAGGAACCTCTTAAAACGGCAGCGCGGAAACCCCATAGAAGTGGAGGGTTTATCATAAGTACCTTGCAATAGTTTCTACCCGTACAGATATCCCTGCAATTGCATTCATCTCCCGGAGCTCCTTCCACAGCTCGCGCAGAACTGCACATTCAGCAATTTGTAAATAACTCCCAGTTTCTGAAACAATGCAAATTCTAAAGCGAATAACACTTCTAGGCAAGAGGAAACGGCGCACAGTTTAAAGACAATCCCCCAATGACTCCGAAGAATAAGAGATATTTACCTTCAAGAAATCACAGAAGCAGCACTTAAATAATTGAGCAGGAAGACCGGTGACTTTTCCCATCGCTTCTGAAGTGCAAAGTCTGGAAATGAATTGGTGAGCAGGAATAATGAGGCAAAAAGAAATCCAGAGAGACGAGAGATGTTAGAGCAATGTCACATTTCAATTTTGAGGACTTTATTCCATTGCGCAGGCTCTATCTGCTCCGAATTTAGCAGTGACAGTGAGATTTAGCAAACAGAAGAGGGATTTAGAGAAAATCCTCACATTTATCTACAAAACACAGACGCTGTAGACAGGAAACAGCTGGGGGAGCGTTCGCCTTCTCTCTCTCCCTCTTCTGGCAAAGTTATCGAGTAAGGACTTTTTTGGGCACGGTGACAGAATAACATCATACCTTTGCTTTTCAAAACTGGAGCACAGAAGCGTTTTTTCTCTCCCCTTAAAAGAATGTGTGTTACTGACAGGGCTAGCAGACATTAAATACTGATGCTGCCGTAGAGAATAGGGTCTGTTCTCGGATTAACTTTCCACAGGGCACGAAGGTACACGTGCCTGCCAATACACCTTACCGGGATCAGAGGATCCAAATGGGGTAGCGGAGCAATTTTATATTTTAGGGTAAATACCGAATTTGAGAAAGAAGAAAAAAAAAAGGAAGAAAAGATCGTCTCCAGAAAGTCCGATGATGTTAACCCTGAAGTGACCAGGCTGAGCTGGTAGGAAAGCCAGGGCTCCGGTGACCCCTCGCCCTACTTGCCAAGCGAGGGGAATGATCTCATTTCCTAAAACCTATAGACAGGCAGGCAGCAGCGGGCTGGCTCTCATTAGGACACTGGATCACGCTTTGTGCAGAGAAAAAGACTATGCTGAGCTCTGAAACCAACTGACAAATAAAAAGATCTTATTTTTCAACAAAGCCAGCTGCATGTCACCTCCTCAGCCCCAAGGAAACAGTATGTGAGGCACACACACACACACACACACACACACACACACACACACAACACACACACACACACACACCACACAACACACACATTGTTGTCCATGTTTTTTCGGCATGTGTGTGTGTGTGGTGCCTGTGTCTTCTTTCTCCATTCTTTTTTTTTTATGTGTGTGTATTCCAAATAATACCAGCTGGCTAGCAATACCCTCTCCAGAGTTATGATGTCATTCAAATCCTTCCACTGGGTAAAGTGGCTGGCAGCATGGTTCAAGCTGGCTGTTTCACTATTTGTAATGTATACTCACTTGCCTTTGCCATAGAGAATCATGTTCTGATCTTTTGTCGATACGGTTTGTACCTATTTCTCAGTGCTTTAGAGAGGCAATAGATAAGGAAGCAAATTACGAAAGAAAGCTACCAAAGCCCCTACTAGACAGTGTGCTTTCCTTGGATGTCTGTCTAGGTGTGGTTTCCAGGGGAGATGGAAATGAGCCGAGCCCGACTCCCCTCGCTCTCTCATGACTCTGGGGGGATTTGAAGATATTGACACATCAGCAGAGACAGAGGTCGGCTATACACTGCCTCATTCTGCTGCCCATGGCTGAAAATCTGCTTGGAGAGGTAGATGTCCTTAAATGAAACCAGCTTGGTTTTGCAAGGGGTTTGGGCTTGTTCCAACCCTCGGTGTGGTCAGTACTTTATGGCAATGTTTACCTTTCAGACACAGGCGCTGGAAACCTGGAGTTGGACTGGTGCAGTGGTGGGTGATGGTAGTATCATTTGATGAGGGTACCTACTGTGTGCACAACTACACATACCTCTAGAGAAGTCAAAGGGGACACGGAACAGGCAGGCAGAGAGAAACTTCACTGCCATGTGTGGAGCATGTGTGGCTTTAAGATATATGGGCAGTGCACAGTGGGAGAGGGCAGCAGTTTCTCAGGGAGGTGGGAGGGAAAACCTCTTCTGGAGGAGGGGGAGGAGAGAATGTATTGTGAGAGGCATGGGCCTGGGATTGACCCAGAGAACACATGATTCTGCAGCATCACCAGGTAGTTCTGGCATGTCTGCAGCTGTGGGGGCAACCCTGCAGCATCACCAGGTGGTCCTGGCATGTCTGCAGCTGTGGGGGCAACCCTGCAGCATCACCAGGTGGTCCTGGCATGTCTGCAGCTGTGGGGGCAACCCTGCAGCATCACCAGGTGGTCCTGGCATGTCTGCAGCTGTGGGGCAACCCTGCAGCATCACCAGGTGGTCCTGGCATGTCTGCAGCTGTGGGGGCAACCCTGCAGCATCACCAGGTGGTCCTGGCATGTCTGCAGCTGTGGGGGCAACCCTGCAGCATCACCAGGTAGTTCTGGCATGTCTGCAGCTGTGGGGGCAACCCTGCAGCATCACCAGGTGGTCCTGGCATGTCTGCAGCTGTGGGGGCAACCCTGCAGCATCACCAGGTGGTCCTGGCATGTCTGCAGCTGTGGGGCAACCCTGCAGCATCACCAGGTAGTTCTGGCATGTCTGCAGCTGTGGGGGCAACCCTGCAGCATCACCAGGTGGTCCTGGCATGTCTGCAGCTGTGGGGGCAACCCTGTGCACAGAGTAACCCAAGGCTTCCTCTAGCTAGCTCTCGTTGAGCACTTGATTTATGACAACTTATAGAAATCATTTTCTTTTTTGTAAAAACGTCCATCCCCCTCTTAAGGACTTTGATGATGTACATAACCTGGAACCAAAGACCTGTTGAGAGCTTCTTAGTTTCTATGGCAGGAGAAATCAAATCCAGGCTGGAGCCCAGGTAGCAGCCCCTTCCTTGGTCTACTGTTGGGTCGCTTCACAGGTAAACAAGCACTGCCAATCACCTCTTCCCAGTGCAGTTGTCTCAATACGTTCTGGAAGCTTATTATTCTCCAAGTTTGTGACTTGGGCTCCTATGCTTTCCGAGCACTGTGATGTGATGTGCCGTGCCATGTTGTTCTGTGTTGTGTAGTGCTACACTGTTCTGTGCTGTGCAGTGCTGTGCTGTGCTGTGCCATATAGTGCTGTGCCGTGCAGTGTGTGCTGTTCCATGCACTGTGTGCTGTGCCATATAGTGCTGTGCTGTGCACTGTGTGCAGTGCTATGCCATGCAGTGCTGTGCTGTTCCATGCACTGTGTGCTGTGCAGTGCTGTGCAGTGCTGTGCTGTGCACTGTGTGCAGTGCTGTGCTGTGCAGTGCTGTGCTGTTCCATGCACTGTGTGCTGTGCCATATAGTGCTGTGCTGTGCACTGTGTGCAGTGCTATGCCATGCAGTGCTGTGCTGTTCCATGCACTGTGTGCTATGCCATGCAGTGCTGTGCTGTGCCATATAGTGCTGTGCTGTGCCATATAGTGCTGTGCTGTGCACTGTGTGCTGTGCCATATAGTGCTGTGCTGTGCCATATAGTGCTGTGCACTGTGTGCTGTGCTGTGCAGTGCTGTGCTCTGCACTGTGTGCTGTGCTGTGCAGTGCTGTGCTGTGCACTGTGTGCCGTGCAGAGCTGTGCTATGCACCGCTGTGACATGCATTGCTGTGCTGTGCAGTGCTGTGATGTCATGCTGTGCCTAGCACAGATCAGTTATCCTCGGCCGCTTCGTCTGAAAGGCCACTTTGAGGACAGAACACAGACCTGCACTAGGGCAGTGTCGACAACACAGGGATTCACTTGACTTTATAACCCCAATTACCCTTAAAGGATAATTGAGTTTTAATTTATGTTCCAGTTTATGTCCCTATCAAAGACAACTGAATTTCCGTGCGTCGTAATTCTCATCCGCTGTGCTGTGGAAACATTCCGATGTGAACTATCAGTTTCCTATGGCGGGGGGAGGGGCGCAGCAATTTTCTGAAGGGATTTACATCCATTTCAAACCGAAGAATCATATGTGTTAGCAGGGAGGGTGAGCTAGCAACAGAGCAAGGAACCATGATTCCAGGGGACACTCCATTTTCTTTGTAAAGTCCAAGTGTCAATACGAAGATAGAGTGATGGGGTGAGGTACCTGTTTAGTGATGGGGTGAGGTACCTGTGTAGTGATGGGGTGAGGTACCTGTGTAGTGATGAGGTGAGGGACCTGTGTAGTGATGGGGTGAGGTACCTGTGTAGTGATGGGGTGAGGGACCTGTGTAGGGGATACCACAAGGTACGAATCCACTGCAGAAGCTGAAGGTGGTAGTAAGTTTAGTACCTAGGAAGAGATGGGGTCAGGAAACCCCCTGCAGAGGACTGTCTGTGGCCATTCTGAAGTTACCGGATGCTTATATAGTTGTCTGTCTGGAAAAAGGATCTAACAGCTATGGGAACCGTGTGCCACAAAAATAGCTAGCTGCAAAGATGCGCTCACCATGAGAACATCCACTCCGGAGCTGAGCGACAGGCTCACAGTCTCACCTTTCGCATGTGTAATGCCTGGAGGAGGCTATAAATAGCCCTCGCTCCAGCCTTCCCCTTGCCTGGTGGTCCATTTGCATAAAGCCACAGCTCCAGAAGGCTTCTGACACCTTTCTTTAAAAGATAAATAAAATGAACTTGTTCATTCTCAGAAAGTGAGGATTGCTTGATAGCCGCCGAAAATGGGGCAATACCTGGTGCCCTGGCCTTTTTGCTTGAGTCAGAGTGCTAGTTTTCTCTGTGTTCCTTGGGGAGGTGTCACCATCAAAGGTCACGTTGCATGTTTGCACTGTTGGGCATGTAAATTTTTGTCTTTACTGCTGTTACTGACATTATTGTCAATGTATGTGTGTATGTATGTGTGTGTATGTGTGTGTATGAAAGCAGAAAGGAATGTTGAAGGAGAGAAGTATCTGGAATAAGGGGGAAGAGAAGACAAAGAGGATAATGGGATACACGTGCCATGAGTAGAAGAATTACTTAGGGCCAAGAGAGGAGAACAAGGCAGAGTGGAAAGGAGGAGAGAAGTTCCCGGTAGAGATTTGGAGGAAGGGGGCTCTGTTGTCCCAAAGGCCACCAGGCAGAAGCCTTGGTAAAGATCTTGGTGTCTCTCTTGGGTCTTTCTTTGTAGGGGCAGTTGCTCTGGAGTGTGAGCCTTTGCCTGAGGTGAAGAGCTTGTATACAGAATATAGGACTTAGAGGTCTCCAAAACTCAATGTGCCAAAGAGAAGGGACCCACTAGGTTTTCCAAGCCTTCTGCTCAGGAGGCTCCTGTTGACCCCACAAAGACAGTCTGTAGCTGGGGGAGCTGCTGTGACTGCTCAAAGGGACATTTTCCTCACAGCGAGGGGGAACTGGGAAGACAAATCCATCCACTGAAGAAATCAGTGTTTCTTCTCATCATCGAACTTGGATTCGATTTCTGCTAAAATGACTAACAGGCAAATACTGGAAAGAGAAACCAAATCGATGTGGGTTTGTGAGCCAATAAGTCTTCCTTATAGTGGAGGAAGCATCACCACAGGGGGTGTGGTTTGGTGGAGAGAGAGAACTTGAGGGCTCACTGTACTTGTCCCAGGTCGAATAGAAAGTGGGCAAGAACACTCCAATTCCGAACCTCAGGGCTAGAACCCACACAGGCTCTTTCCTTGGAAAGAAAGGAAGAAGGAAAGAGAGACAGAGACAGAGATACAGAGAAAGAAAAAAAGAAAGAAAAGAAAAAAGAAAATTTGTGTGCCCTCTAGTGGTCATTTTGGAAACTACCACTTTAATCTTCACTGGACACGTGGAAGGAGTGTGTGTGTGTGTGTGTGTTTTGTGTGTGTGTGAAAAGTCCTGGATTCATATATAAGCTGCATGTATCTACTTAACTAAACTTTTTAAATAGAGGTGCATGTTTTCACCACCCTGTCATTTAAATGGGGGGGGTGAAGTGTTGAGGGGCAAAGAAATAGCGTAAACTTCACAGATGTCTTCTTCATGCCCAGTCTCCTGGTCTAAGCTCAGAACATGGTGCTAAAAGACTTAGAGTATGGAAAATAAATGGCGATTAAAGTAACATATTCTCCAAAGTCACAAACCCACTAAGTAAAACGCCAAGCCTTCTCATTTCATAAGTAAGAAAAATGGCACGGGTGTAAGGAGCGCTGGGCAGAAAAATGATGCATTGAATGAAACCTAAATTTAGGTGCTCCCAAGCACAGCTGGGATTCAGTCTTCCTGTGTCCTCTTCGCGCTTTCTGACACCTCGGTTTTCAAAATGTGGGTTAGAGCACCTAGCGTCAAAGACTCACTAGGTACAGAAGTGTTTCCATTTTTAACCCTCTTTCTCTCCTGAATCTACGAAGAAGAAAGTTTCGATCTGACCCCAGCCCATTTGAGCGCCAGCCCTATCTTGCTTGTCCATATGTAACAAAGAAAAAGTAGACATCAAGCCCAAGGTCCTCCTAGGTGGCGGCTTCTAGTCAGAATTCAAAAATATCGATTCCACGTTACTAGTCATGATATTTCATGCCATCAGTGTTAGCATTTAAAATGATTAAATTTAAAAAGTTTGCTTTAGGCGTATGTTTTTAGGAACTTCTATTTGAGGTCAGGGATGCTGGACTTAGAATAAACATACTATTCTTTTCTAGGAATGAATTATTTTATTTTTAAAGCTGGCATAGAAAGCAATGGGTTTCACCTTGGTTTTGTCATACATAGAAGTCATTATATTTTGTTCTTATTTGGCTCCTTTTGTCCTCCCCTTGTGCCCCTGCTCCTCTTTTGGCTCTAAATAATCCTTCCTTTTGCTTCCCAGTTCTTCTTTCAGATCTTTCCTTCCTCTCATGCATGCCCTTTCTAGTTTCTTCTCTCTCTCTCTCTCTCTCTCTCTCTCTCTCTCTCTCTCTCTCTCTCTCTCTCACACACACACACACACACGCATACACACACACACACACACACCATTAAATCCAGAGTCTGCCTATGAGAAAAAAACAGGTAGTTTATGTCTTTCTGAGCTTGATCTTTAAATAATAAAGTCGAGCATTAAAACATAGGTATCCAAGTCTCAAGCTATGACTTTTTAAGAAAAAATACATTTAAACTAGATAAATAGTACTAAGGACGTTCAATAGTTATGTTAGTGTATGGATGAGGCATGGAAGTCTAGTATTGGAGGTTTGCATCACATGACATGTTATTGTACTGGCAAAATAAATGGCAGCCACAAGACAAATACTGAGAACAAAGACCATGGATGTTTAGAAAAAGGCCACCTTATGAATGAGCTCATTGCATTTCAGATAATTTAGACTTTGGTTAGCCTCTGCCGTGTTTCGATCTGGTCTTTGGAAGGGTCTGGAGGAGTTACCACAAGCTGGTATTGCATTAGGTCTTGAAGCACACACTGACTTCCAGGCTGGAACACAGCAAAGGCTGTTGCATATATGGGCAACAGTGTGAGAAGTGGGAATGGGGAGTTCCAAGGGTTGGGGTGACATGGCAATGAGGCTGTTGCCATGGACACAGTGTGTTAGTTGTGGGGTCCCTTTGGTCTCTCCCCCCAATTGACAGCTTCCTGGAACAACTGGAGGACAGTCTCAATCCCTCATGTTTGCCTTGTGCATGAAGATCTGATCATTAATTAAACATGTGATGAGCCCTGGGCACAACATAGAACTTCTCAACACACTGCAGTAATGGACCGTGTTAGCCAGGGGTTTCTGGAGGAACAGAACCTGAGAGATGAATACAGACTAAGAGGGGCTGCGCTGGATTGGCCTACATGCTACCAGCACAGTGGTTCAACAACAGCACTTAGAAGCTTAGAGCCCACTGGGCTAGATGCAACCTTCAGTCTGGTCCTGAAAGCTGCAGGGTTTCCAGAGAGCTGCTGGTCTTCTGTCCCCATTGGGAGACTGGAGAAGTTAGATTTTGATGTTAATGATGGCAATGGGGGCATCTACAGAATAGGTGTATTCGCAAACGGGAAGCAAAGACAAGCACGCAAGGCAACAAGGGTTTGTTTCTCCAGGACCTGGGCTGCCACTGGAAGGGGTCCCCATTGCTGTGAAGGGTCTTGTCCCCTCAGACAACCTTTCCTGGCAATGCCCTCAGAGGCCTCCACAGAGATGTGTCCCTACAGACTCCAGAGCCCATGAGGCTGATGAGCAAGAGTTACCTTAACACAGACTCAGGTTATGTTTAACCCAGGTGAGTTTCAGCAGCCCTGGGTTGAGATGAGCGCTGGCGGGTCACTACACAGTGTTCCCAGCTATTCCTTTTTGAAAAACTCAATTTCAATGCTTACATATTGGGAAATAGATTGTTATGGAAAAGCGAAAGTATTCTACATGATAAAGCTGTAAAAGATGAGGTGAAAAGGTTTATTTCCATGACGCCCTGAGCGCATACACACAGAGGTGCACACACACTAAATAAATAGCAGGGAAATTTAAGAAAAAAAAGACAATAGTAACATGTAATGACATTTGAGTAAGTATCGAGGGGCTGTGACCTAGCTAGGTTAACACATAGAATTAACCCTATCACCAACTGCTCTCAAAGGTACCCTCCCTAAAAATGGATAATAAAAATAATAAACGTAATAAAATAAGATAATCAAGACAATAATAATCTTTTCCAAGTTACCAAAAAGACATCTCAAGCGAATGGCCCGTGTTTTCCGATTTTAAGCTTCCATTCTCACATTTTTTCTCAGCCCTTTGCTCCCTCTCTTATTGCTGCTCGGCTGTTGCCAGAAGGGAGCCCTCTGTGGCCCTGGCTCAAGTTAGTCAGGCCCTTAACACTTTACAAGGGTGCTGCTTACTGGTGACGGTGGTTTGAGGTTTTTTTTCCCCTGTGGAAGGAAATAAATATGCATAAAGCACACACACTTCACACCGCTCAGACACATGCACCCAGTTAAACAGCTGCGCTAAGTTTTTCTAGATAAGGTGACGCGTGTTCGTTCTCTCGCAGTACACAAGATTAACTAAAAAAAAAAAAAATCAGTAGCCCTCCTTTATACAAATCATAAAGAGGCCGAGAAAGAAATCAGAGAAACATCACCGTTCACAATAGCCACAAATAACATAAAATATCTTGGGGTAACTCTAACCAAACAGGTGAACGACCTGTATGATAAGAACTTTAAGTCTTTGAAGAAAGAAATTAAGAAGACACCAGACAATGGAAAGCTCTCCCATGCTCTTGGATAGGTAGGATCAACATGATAAAAATGGCAATCCTACCAAAAGCGATCTGCAGATTCAATGCAATCCCCATCAAATCTTCATAGCTTCCACAGATTCCCCTTCCTCAGCAACCTCATCTGTTGCTCGTTCCCAGAATGGCATATTTATAACTAAGTCCTTACTGTTTATCCACACATCCTTAGCTCTGAGTATACGGCTAGGTGTTTAATGGCTGTTCAATGGAACTAGTCAATTAATAAATATACTACCACTACAATGATGGAGTGCGTATTATATCCAATTCATTACTTCATTTTATTTTAATGCCCTCATTTAATTCTCGTGTACTTTAATGGAATATTCTATATTCATTTTCACTTAGAAAGGGCTTAGCACAGTTCTAGGAATCTGTACTCTTGAAGAAGTTGGGGGACTCATGAAGAGAGGTAGAAGTTAAGTGCTTTCGCTAATGTGTAGAGAGTAAATCACAGACCCCAGATTTAATCTAGCTTCTTCCTCTGGTTCCGACGGACTTTTTCTCACAGTGGGCTGCATTTACTAAAACAAAGCGCTCAGAGCACCACAGTTAGGCAATCGCTTTCCAGAAGGAAGAAGTGCAAGAGCCCAAACCAAAAGCTCAGAGTTGACGTTCAACTTGGATGAGAAAGCACTTATGCTTTTCTGGTAAGAATAAAGGCTGGGCTTCCTGCAGTGTAACCTTCTTGGAGCTTTAGGTGTGGGGAGCTGCAGTAAGCAACTCAGATGCTAAGCGGCACTCTGCTGACCCCCAACGTGACTTAGACAAGCTTTTTTTTCAGACACGTGGGCCTACTTGGTGACTACCCCACTTCTCAGAAAGCTAGACTCAGGAAAGCACCCTCTTTGTTTTGCTGTCTGGATTTCCTAAGGCTAAGGAATCCAGGTATTCTTTGTGGTCCCTCTGCACCCTAACTCCGTCCTGTCTTGCTCTCCTTGTCTAATGACTACTTGCTGAACTGGCTCCCTTGAATCAACCCTGGCTTCACATCCCTGATTCTTCACAAGGAAAATGGTGACTTCAGATTTGGATCTTGCTGGAGTGAGAGTCCTGCCAACCCAACTGGCAGGCAGGCTCTCTTCCCACTTTGGCTCCCATCAAGGTAGTGATCCCACATCCTGGCCTTGGCGAGCTCCTCCGCAAGGTGCCAGGGTTGTTAATCTCACTCCACTGGTTGGCAAAACAAGAGACATCCCCAGATGATTGTAGTATTTAGACAGTTGGGAGGACCCTGAGGCTTCTAAGAGAGGACCTTGGTTCCTACCAAGGGGCTTTTGAGGTCAAACCTCCTGACATCTGGCCTCTCCCAAATCTCTAACCCCTGGGGATTTTGCAGATAATGCCAATGAAATCATGGTTTGCCAGGTGCTGCCCTTAGAGCAACCAAGCTACTCTTATGACCCAATATAAAACAAGCCTGACTCAAAACCCAAAGGCCCCAGGGGCTGAATGGAATCTTTCCAGTGGGAGGAATAAACCCAGGACAGATGTTAAATGATGTCACAAGAACTCTAACGACAGTCATCAGTGTTCGGCACCAATGGCCAGCCCCATGCATTCCGGCAGCAAGATAACGTTTCCACCGGGTCTCTACTGAACCCTGGAGGACTGTTTCAGGGGCACCCATGTCACAAGCATGCCAATGCTAACACTGTATTTATCCTACCCTGGGGAATTCTCCTTATGAAGGGGAAACCATGACTTCAGTCGTTGGTTGGAGGAGGCAGCCCATGGCTGGGGCAGTTCTATCACTCCTGGGGTCGCCCCCAAAGGAGAGAAAACTCTGACAGCTATTAAATTACACAACTTGGAGAATCACTTGATGTAGCCCAGGATCATGCAAGTTAGTTCAGTCCATAAAGTGCACAGGAAAGGGCAAACCGGGCTTCATGGGTGCCCGGCGCTACCGCAGGGCACGGACCTCTCGCTGGCGCTCTTAAACAAATGTTATGTGACAAAATCATGCGTGTGGCATGACTATGTTAGCACGTTTTATAGTCCGGGAACCATGGGATAGGTCTACGGGAATCATGCGTGTGGCATGACTATGTTAACACGTTTTATAGTCCGGGAACCATGGGATAGGTCTACGGGAATCATGCATGTGGCATGACTATGTTAGCACGTTTTATAGTCCGGGAACCATGGGATAGGTCTACGGGAACCATGGGATAGGTCTACGGGAATCATGGGATAGGTCTACGGGAATCATGCGTGTGGTATGACTATGTTAACACGTTTTATAGTCCGGGAACCATGGGATAGGTCTACGGGAATCATGCGTGTGGCATGACTATGTTAACACGTTTTATAGTCCGGGAACCATGGGATAGGTCTACGGGAATCATGCATGTGGCATGACTATGTTAGCACGTTTTATAGTCCGGGAACCATGGGATAGGTCTACGGGAACCATGGGATAGGTCTACGGGAATCATGGGATAGGTCTACAGGAATCATGCATGTGGCATGACTATGTTAACACGTTTTATAGTCCGGGAACCATGGGATAGGTCTACGGGAATCATGCGTGTGGTATGACTATGTTAACACGTTTTATAGTCTGGGAACCATGGGATAGGTCTATGGGAATCATGCATGTGGCATGACTATGTTAGCACGTTTTATAGTCTGGGAACCATGGGATAGGTCTACGGGAACCATGGGATAGGTCTACGGGAATCATGCGTGTGGCATGATTATGTTAACACGTTTTATAGTCCGGGAACCATGGGATAGGTCTACGGGAATCGTGCGTGTGGTATGACTATGTTAACACGTTTTATAGTCCGGGAACCATGGGATAGGTCTACGGGAATTGTGCATGTGGTATGATTATGTTAACACGTTTTATAGTCCGGGAACCATGGGATAGGTCTACGGGAATCATGCGTGTGGCATGATTATGTTAACACGTTTTATAGTCCGGGAACCCAATGGGATTAGGTCTACGGGAATCATGCGTGTGGCATGATTATGTTAACACGTTTTATAGTCCGGGAACCATGGGATAGGTCTACGGGAATCATGCGTGTGGCATGACTATGTTAGCACGTTTTATAGTCCGGGACAATGGGATAGGTCTACGGGAATCATGGGATAGGTCTACGGGAATCATGCGTGTGGCATGACTATGTTAACACGTTTTATAGTCCGGGAACCCAATGGGATTAGGTCTACGGGAATCGTGTAAAGCAGCTGAATATGTTTTCCAGATGTTCACGGTGCTATAACTCTTTGCTGCGAGCAGAGGAGAAGTTTTTGCCTGGGCCAGGAAGCTTGACTTCAGAAATCGAGTCAGGGACACACTTGAGATTTGATAGATTTGAGATGATAAGGCTAAGTCTCATTCTTTTGGTTAAGTCAGTGTAATTTTTTTTTTTAAAAAAAAAACAAGCCAAACAAAGTGAGGAGGGGTACTGAGAAAAATAGAGACGAGAAAGAAGAGAAGGGAGAAATAAGCAGTCAAGAAAGTACAAGGGGTCTGAAGTTTCCCTCTTGGGCAGTTGTAGCCCATCTGAGCCTTGTAGCAATGCATTCCCATTTCGGGCCAAACTTGGTGTCATTTTCAGGGAGACTTAGGGGACGTGCAGATTCAGACTGGTCCTCTCGGTGGTGCCACTGAGTGCCCGGCCCACGTGAGAGCGAACTGTTTAAGGGATCACACCTTCAGAAACAGGTGCATTGATTTATTGCTTAAATTCTCGACTCTTGTCCATTACTTGTAAGCAGCTTCTAATGAGTTCCTCTAAAAAGAACTATGTTTTTATTAGGTAATTACGCTTCTGCTTAAAAAATAACAAAGTAACTCCCCCCCCTTCGTATGAGGCCGTTTCTATGAAACGTTAACTCTTACCATTTTTGCTCATGTACCAATATGCAGGTGGCACAACATGCTTGATTTGTCTTACAAAAGAAAAGCGCAGAGTATATTTGAAGCCGAGGAGATGGTGCGGCTTGTAAAATGAGGCTCAAACAAGAACATCTGAGTTCACATCCCTGGTACCCACATGACGAGCCAGACAGGTGGCACGTTCCTTTCATCCTGAAGCTGGGGAGGGAGAGATAGGAAGGTTCCTGAGGAAAGCTAGAAGCTGGACCTGTGATTTCCACATTCCGTGAGAGACCCTGCCTTAAAAAATAAAGAGATCAAGGAAAGTACCTGATACCGACCTTAGGCCTATACACACGTGTGCATGTGTGTGCATGCACACACACACACACACACACACACACACACACGAATGCTTACAGCCCACAACGTGCAGATTTCTAGTCCACAGAGACCTCCTTCAAAATGTTCTTTGTTCCAGAGTGTGATGTGTTGAATTCCATCAGCCTCTCTGTTGGTGAAACTGGGGCCGCATCCCAAGCCCTTTGCTGCTCAGTTTGACGGAGAATTGTAAGAGAACACAAGGCTTCGTGTACTGCACCTACTGTTCAGCCATATTGGACTATTAACTGGACTGCAGCTATGTGGTGCTGCCTGTTTCCTTAGCTCCTGCTCGAGGATTTTCATCTCCTCATGGCCTCCAGCTCTTTGCATGGCAAGCCTGATGTATTTGTTGAGCGGGCTTCATCAAGCCTCCTGTTCTCTCTTCTGTGACATGCCTGAGACACGCCACATATACTACAGAAGCTAGACATGATGGCTTATTCCTGTGAACTCCTGTGTCACTTTGTCGTTGTCTGTGCCTTGTCTTTTTTGCATGCATGTGTACAAATATGCATATATTCATTTATACATTTACCCATGGTTTCATTCACAAAACAGTTACTATTCATAATATACAACATGCCAAGAACTAGATAAACAGTAAAAAAATACACAATATTTTCCTTCTATAGAACTTTCTATACAGGGCAGGACTCATACTAAAGCCTGGATCTGTATCAGCAGAGATACACACCCTTGGGAAATGGCTATTGTTAGTTTTAATATTTACTTATGTTTTTAAGCAAGATAACAAAGGAACCTCAGAGTCTGACCTGAGAAGGAGGACACAGCAGTGTTCCTTGGGAACCAATGACACGGAGGCAAAGACACTATTTACTTACATTTCCTATGTGCGGTTCTCAGTGTCCCCTGTTGACGTTGTCCCTGCCAGTTCCAAGAAGAGTGTGGGTCGGGTTCCTTTCCGTCAGGAATGCGTCACGGCTGACCTCTCGGTTCACTCAGTGAGGCATCATTCCCGGCCACATCACGTCATGTTTCTGGGGTCATCCTACATACCGGACATGGCTAGATACTGAGGGTCCCATGAGAATCAGGACAGCATCACCAATTTCACTCTGCTTACAGTCTAGGAAGTGTGTCTGAGTCTTTGTGTGTGTGTTCACGTGTGTGCGCATGCGTGTGTGTGGTAAGGATGAGGTTGGAAAATAAGCATAAACAAGAAACTATTTCAAAAAAGTCTAAGCACAACAGAGCAGATAAAGCCAAGTGACAGTGGTGGGCTAGCCCAGCCAACTGGCTTAGTGAGGGCTAAGTAGGAGACACAGTGCGAATGACCCACAGATGACCCTGTCTGAGGGAGCAGGGGGACCCATTTCTGTCTCACTTCCCTAGTTTTTTGATTTGGGTTTTTTTTTTCCCAGAGGTCACCATTGTATTTGTTACTTTCTTGTGCAAGAGAAAAAAAAAATCTTTTTGTCTATGCTGAGCTTATTGCCGAGATCCATATAGCAAAATACTGGCCAACAAAAGCACACACATTCATTTAGCAAGGTGATTTTTAAGCTTTTACTCGTGTCTCTTTAATTATCATAATTTTGCATCTTTACTTGATCATATCGCTATCAGCCAGAACTCATTTAGAGGCAGGATAAACATTTTTATATATTTCTATGAGATACATTTGTAGTTTTATACATTCACAACTAAGAAAAATACATGGCAAATATTCTGAAAACTGTACAATTTCCTCAATAGAAATACAAATTAAAAGAATAATGTAATTTGACTTACCTGATTATCAAACATGTTCCATATTTGCGTACTTGTTATTCAGAAGCCCTAGTTATCCCTTATTTAACGTGCTTTGGGAATGAAGTTCCAAAGACAGACTAGGATAGGTATCTTTGTTAGGTTTGATAAAGAACGGGTGGTCCTGAAGCGATGGGAAGACAGAGGCAAGATGGGAACGGGAAGGCGCGGTAACAGTGGGAGCACAAAGCTGATGGCCTGGGGAAACTGAGGAAGTCTCTTCTGCTCAGACTCATCTCCATTGCCTGTTAGTGCTTCCTGACTTGATTCAGAGAAGGTGGCAGATATTGGGAGATCTAAATTTTCCTCTGTTTCCTAAAATGCCAAGGGACTGTGCTTGGGGATAGAATGTCCTAAATCCCATCACTTTGAACCGCACACTTGCAGAAGTACAGCTCTCAGCCACCGTGTCCTGCTACCAAGTGCTGAGATGGCCGTGGCATTGAGCCACTTTGATAAGACGCCCCCGAGAAACCCAAAGCGAAAGTGATTGCTGTGAACTTTGACCCGGCATCCCAAATCCCACGTCCCTCTCTCCTTTAGCATCCTTACCCCCACACAGGTACTACGGTCCTTCTTCCAGCTGCGACCTCATTTCTCCCCTTCTGCTAACCACACCACGGTTCAGTTGAACTTTCTTTCACCTTTATGTTTAAAGTTTCACAGCTGTAGGGAGTTGGTTTGCGAGTGCTTAGGATTTCTACACATCTGATTGCAGCAGAATAGAAATTAAGGATTTTCTTTCACGGGAAGAACCCAAAGCACCACTTAAAAGTGGCTGTTGGGGTGCTTGGCTGTGGTGTGCAGTTAATCGTCTAGCTAGTACATTGTAGCCATAGACTACATGTTTTTAACATGTAGGTTTGATTTCTTTGAGCTATTGACTCATTTATTTAATTAAAATTTGGAATCTAAGTCATTAATGCCTTAAGCACCGTCATTTCACAACTATGATTACCTTGGCCCATTTGTAGTGAAAAATAACTTACCTTGTGAAATCGCACCAAAGTTTTGCTAGAAGCAGGTGGATAGCTGGCTGTTTTGCTTTTCTGATCTTCAGGTTCAACTCCAATTTCTGTATCTAGGTTTTTATTAAGCATGCTCCAGTAAACCACAGCCATCTTCCCTTCTTGTACTGAAGCCTGTGTACCTGGCCTCAAGGAAGAGGCTGGAAAGATGGAAGTCCGATGTTTAAGACAAGTACTGCCATTGTGCTGCTCGGGACGGGTGGACAGGAGCAAGAGCAGGTCCATGTCTTCAGCCAGGGAAGATCATTTCAAGGCTAATGTCAAAAGCACAGCATCTTTGATGTTTCTCCAAAGGGGAAACATAATGACAATGAATATCTTTACAGCAAGTATTTTTAAAAAGCCTCTGATGTCTTTAGCCAGAGTTTAGCAAAGTAAGAACACTTTGATTTTCCATCTCACCCCAGTTTGGAATGGTTATGATTTGGGGGGGACCCAAATAGTGACCAACTGTAGGGAAGGAGAAAGTACTTTTCATTGTTGGTGCAGATAATCAAACTGGTGCAGCCAATAAGGAAGTGAGTTTGGAAGGTGCCCAAAAAACCAAAAATAGAACTGCCACATGACCAACTATACCACCACTGGGTATATGCCCAAAGAAGTATGTATCCTAGAGCAGAGATATTTAAATATTCATGCATATTGCTGTTCCATTCACAACAGCAAAGAAAGGGAACCAATCTAGATGTGCATCAATTGATGAATGGATAATGAAAATGTGGTACATCTTCACATGGAATTTTATTCAGCCATAAAAAATGTGGAACTGAAATTTGCAGAAAACAATGGATCAAGTTGGAAAACACTTTAAACGAACTAACGCAGAGTCAGAAAGACAAATAACCACATATTCTTTCTCAAATGCACCCATTGCTTCTAATCTCTCTCTCTCTCTTTCTCTCTCTATCTATCTCTATCATCTATCTATCTATCATATCATATCTATCATCTATCTATTATCTATCTCTATCATCTAACATATCATATCTATCTATCATCTATCATATCATATCTATCATCTATCTATCATCTATCATATCATATCTATCATCTATCTATCTATATGCAGTTACTTGGGAGCAAATGTGAGTAAAGATCATGAAACTAGAAAGGGTAACAAGAAGGGAAAAAGAGACTTTAGGAGAGGGAGGAGAGAGGCTAACAGAACACATGCGTCGTGGAAGTAGGGAGAGAAATACTGGAGGATTTCAGGTACAGGCAGAGAAGGGGGTGGAGGGAGGGGAGAGGAGGACTAACCAAACATTGTGTGTGTGTGTGTGTGTGAGAGAGAGAGAGAGAGAGAGAGAGAGAGAGAGAGAGAGAGAGAGAGAATACAGAAAGGAAACCCGTCACTTTGCATCCTCATTTAAAAACTAGAATACTTGCAGACTGCTGAAATGTTAGGCCAGAAAGGAGCCTGAGTTGGAAACAGTATGAAGTCCAGCTTTTTACTGATTTCATATTTCATGCATATGGAGAGAGGGTGATCTGAAAAAGAAATAACACACATGAAAATTGGGTACAGTGACCCCAACTGGGCAAGGAAACAAGGAAGAAGAAATGGGTATTTCATGTTCAGTAATGTGCACTTTATGGAAAAACAGGAGAGGTAACTGTTTGGGGAAAATACTTCTTTTCATTTCTGCACTCGGAAAAGAGGCCATACTAAAATAAAAAGAATTATTAAAACAGACTTTTGAGAAATAGGCCAAGCTTCAAGATAATTCAAGGACAGAGAGTAAAGTAGTATGTTCATAAAAGAAAAATGAGGTTCCCAAAATAAAGTATTAGCAAGGTTGGGACAAGACCTATAGGCGTCACTGAGGTTCTCTGGCCTCCGGCATGCCAGTCGTCCGGTCTGGCTCTGTAGTCTGTCTAAGACTGGGACAGACTGAGGCTGTGGTGGTCCGTGATAGTAATCCCAGAACTCAAGAAGCAGAGGTAGGAGGATCAGGAGTTAAGTTCCGTATGGGCTACATAGCATAACCTCATCTCCTCATCTAGACATAAACAAGGAAGAGACCAGAAAGAACTCCCAACAGAATTACTGGTTGTGGGCTCTGAACACACTCTCTCTACTCTGGTATCAATTCCTACTTCCTAGTGTTAGCACACATACACACACATACACATATACACACAACAAACAAACAAAAACATCAGCAGAGTAATGTTATTGCTATAAGGATATTTGTGCATATTTAACACAAATTGCTAACCTCTAAAGTTTCTTAAGGGAATCCATTGCAATGTGCTATCTGCACAGAAAACACCCTGACAACTTGTCTGTCGTTGATGGAAAAGTTGAGTCAAGGCCAAGATGACCTGTTTGAGTTGATTTTAAAGTCTTCAAGTTTATTTATGCCTTGTGATGTAATCCAGCTAACACATACGTTTGCAAGGCTTTGGGAGTACCATCTGCTCCCCAAATCTACTATCCTTCTCACTACCCTGGCAGGTACACTGAATTTAAATAGTCAACCTTGACAGTTGTCTCAAAGATCCAATTAAAATCGTAAATAGCCATATTAAGCCTTTGTTATATGTATAATTTAGAGGCTATGGCCTTAAATGTAGGGGTCATCATTGCATTGATTTTGATAATTTGGTGATTATTACAGTTTCAGCAGTAATTTTTTTTGTATTGCTAATGCTTTCAAGGTGTTTATCCTATAGCTAGTTGTCTCTGTCATTTGTTGTACATTTTTGGAAGTTGCTTGATTGCACTTCCTGCCTACTCAGGTAATATTTTTTTCCCTTCTTGGATATTTGATGGGGTTGAAGACTAGATAGTTGTAGTTATTTTCCTCTCATGACTTGGCCAAGTTATTTATTATACAAGACTTAAACTCATTAGGTTAGGATAATTATTGAATATATTTATTCTTATTTATATAATTTTGTATTAGGCTTAGAACTCTTTTATTTAAACAAAAAGGAGAGGTGCTATAGGAATTCCTGCCACCAGTAGCCTTCAAGTTACCCGCCAACTTGGGCGTGGCCTCTTATGCTATTTATGCCCATGTAAAGCACATGTCCGGCCTCTTTTCCAGCTGCTGGATTTGGTTGCTGTTCTCCATTCCACCAGAGGATATTGACTTGTGAGTCTACCCTTAAATAAATAACCCTCTATTATTCTCAATTCTGAGCTAGTGTGGGATTTCTTTAAAGCGTCCAACTTCAATGTGTAGGCCAACTTGGTCCAGGACTGCTATGTATATGGCTCAGTACAACACTGTAAACATATTTAAAACACTATGGGACTTTTTTGTGTGCATGGTTCCTGAACATAAATTTTATAAATAATAATGCGTTGAAAATGCCTTGCAAAAATAAATGTATATATGTTCTTACAAGCCATGAATCCAGGGTTGGGCACCCCTGCTGGATGATGAGCTGACTGGACTGGGGACAGGGGCAGAAGGATGGGTTCAGTGTCAGGGTAAACACGTAGGTGGAGGCTAGAGGAAGCAGGATTCAGTGGCTCCGAATTTCTCCCCTCTGTCTCCTTTAGGAAGACGGCATCCCTTAAAAATGGAAGCAGTCTCAGGGAAGGCTGCGATTCACTGAGAGTGTGGTACAAATGGCTGGATGTTTCCCAGAAGACTACCGAGCTCCCCACGTGTGCTAGCAAGACTGTGCTTTTCTCCCCTCCTCCCACCGAAAACTGCTTTTAAAAGTAATCTCAAAAGGGAGGCCACAGTCAGAACTGTCCCTCACTGCCTTTGCACAGATGAACTCCACACTGTTTAATCTCTGGTCACATTTCACCCTGGCATCCCCCAGTACTATCCTGCACATCTCTTAGTGTGCCTTCGTCTGTGCCCCCCCCCCCCGCCCTGTCCACTGTGCTCTCTGGAACCCAGAGCACGGGATCAGCAGAATCTCCTCCCACGTCTTCCTCTACTCTTACTTCCTCCTTTGGCTCTGAAACTCTTTTTGCTTATTGATTTTTCTCCATCTTGGGGGGCTGGTTATTATTCCTTCTTTTTGAGGAATCACATGCACAGGGTCTAGAGAGGACAAATAGGTGTCTTTCTTACTTTCCGTGACTATTTTCAAAATGAGCTTTGAGCCCTCTACAGTTCTGTCTCTCTCCAACTTCTCTGGACCACCAGCTGGTAGGACAGACCATCTTCCTCCCACAGATGCCCTTGTCCGTGGTCTTCTCCATCCATGTGCTCCTTCATGAAGTGGTTATTGTCTGGATGCTGCTTTTCCTTTCGTCGATATTCCTGTTAACATTCTTGAGTACATTAGCATCCATCGACACAGTCACATGGCTGAGTATCTTCTCGACTCCTTCATTCCCTTGCATTTAATTTTCTGTCTCTCCATCCCACCTCAGCTTTTAATCTCCATTCTCATACTATAAATTTTTATCTGCATTGCTCCCGAAACCTGCAATTGAACCATCCAATTATATATGTTATATTGAATAATAATCCATCTTCAATCTTCCTTTATCTTTACCGAGGTCCCCATTCTTTGCTTCTACTCTGCCTTCCTGTTCATTGTCTCCTTGGGGCTCCATTTGCCAATTTACCAACTTAAATTGCTGGACTCATTCATTCAATCCAACTCCTGTGTAGATCTAATTTTCCCATTCTCCCCTCTCCATTTTTGTCAAAACTAACCCCACTTGGTTTCTGTCACCTTAATTCTTGCGCTTGAGCATCTGATGTGGGAGGATACAAAATCTGCTTGAGTGGCTTCACTTTAGAGATCCGACTGGCTATCTCCAGTCTTCATTCAGAACAACTGAAATCAAAGACTTTCTAGGACTAGCAGGGAGAGCATTCAAAGAGATGATAAAATTAAAAGAGAATGACCAGATAGAGTTCAGACAAAAGGTTTGGACAAACAACAAAGAATCGTGGTGGGGCATGGGTTAGAGAGAAGGTCACAGCTCTGTAAGCCCCTGGGAACATCCTAGGCATATCTAAAAGGTAAAATTATCCGGATTTGGTAAGTGGTATTACCTGGGACCATTCCCTTCACCTGTATCTATGCCTACCAGGTGGAAACGGGCAGAAATGGGTGGAAGGCAGTTGTTTCTAATTTAGGGTTTTACCCAGAGTGCTTCCTTGGAGAAGATTTATTAGGAAGCCCACTCTCTGCCCTGCCCACCCTTTTCCCAGTCATCTTCAACATTCACGAGAGTTGTTCCTGATGGTTCACTTCTCCGATCCACTTTGCAGCTTCCATTCTGCTATCTGTATCTGTAATCTTCAAGATGAGAGGGCAGAGTAAAGATGCCGGCTCCTAATAAATGTGTACGAAGTCTTCTTTAAGCAAAGAAATACAAAGCAAACGGAGGGACGGAAGGTGCTAATTTCCCTTTGAGACATTTTCATTTCCATACGTAAGAATGGCGTCCACTGGGCAACTGGATATAACAGTGTTAAGAAGTGGAGCTTGGAATTAACGTGGATGATTATTGGCTCTGTCTACTAAGAACCCATTAACCTTCTGCTAGCACCATCTCAGAACTCTGAGGGGAGCACTCTCCACTCTCCCATTAGTAGTCCCATCCCTCTGCATTGCATCCCCCTTCTCTGCTAGTACCCATCGGCTCATCTTCACACATTCCTTTTGTTTATTAATAGATCTCCCTCTGGAATATCAGCCCCTTAGACTATGGACTTTTTTGTTTGCTGTTGTATTTGGGAACCAGGAACAAGACTTGTCACATGTGAGTAAAGTTTTCCTCACGTCTACCTCAGACACAGTGGTGTCACTGTAGCTTAAGGAAGTCAGTATTTCCACACTGTCAGCATCAACGATGGCTTTAGTAAGACATCTAAACCAATAGAGCCCACCCAGAGTGTGAGCATGTGTTTTGGAGGCTTCCCGGTACCATCCTAAAGGACCTGGACTTTAAAAAAAGCAAATGGAAACAGACAAAAAGATTATAGTCAGGTCCTGGTGACCTTATTTAAGAACTTGGATCAAGGCAGGCATGTGACAGTGGTTTTTTAAAAAAAATCTGTCTTTTCTTTAATTCTGCTCAATCTTGCTTAACTTTAAGCATGTTTTCAGTCGCTTACAAACAACAGAATTCAGACTAATATAAGTTGTAACCGAAGAGATCTGAACAGATGCAGACATGTGACTGAACAGGCAACAGAAGACTAGAACAAAGGGAAGAAACATATTTAACGAATGGTCAGGAGGCAGCTTAAGATGTGGAGGAAAGGAAAGAAGAAGAAAGAGTGTCGGAGAAGAAGAGGGTGCAGGAAGGGCTCAGTGTGTAAGAGTGATTGTTCTGCGATCAGGGGTGGTTAAGTTTGAAAGCCCAGCATCTATGGAAAAAGCTGGGCATGGTACACATGCCTGTATGCCAGCATTGGAGGGAGGACATAGGTGGATCCTTGGAGCTTCTGGGCAGCTGCAGTAGCCCAGACCGTAAACTTCTGGTTAGCGAGTGACCCTGTCACAAAACAACAGGGAAGAGATGACAGAAGAGGACGCTTTGCATCCTCTTCTGGCCTTTATGTGTACATACATGTATGTGCACGTCCAGGCACTCATGTGCATCACATGTACACACACACACACACACACACACACGGGGAGGGGGTTAGCAATAAGGAACTTAAATTAAAAGTGTTCATCAGAATTACAGAGATACTTGATAAAGGACAGATTTCTGGGCTTCACCTCCAGGAGATGTGGGATGTGGGACGAACTTAGTCCGTAAGTTCGTGTCTAACAAGATCCCAGTTGATGGTCTATTCGTACCTCTGAAAGCACCGGTAAGAGAGTCTGAGCAAGGAGGAGGTTTATTAAACCTGAGAACATGCTAAAGAAGAGCATATCTGGGCTTTGCTGGATGGAAGAATATGTAGGCAGTTGGGAAATAATGCAGAGGCGGAGATGATGGTGAATTCTGTCGACTGAGAGATTAAAGAAACAAGGAACCAGCAACAGGGAATAACAACGAAAGCCTTTTAATCCAAATGTGGATTGAGTTTGGAAATACTTCTCTGATCGTCTCAGAGAAACGCAGTGAAGTCCTGAGAAGCACAGGACACAAGCAGAATGGATGGCGGGAACTAGCTGAGCTGGGGATGAACAGAGAAGAAGCGAGGTGCAGGGACGGCGGCTGATGAGAACGGTCTGTGGATGGAGGAGCTCGTGTTTTGATTGCTCAGGGTTTTTTTTTTTCTTTCTTAAGAACAAACAGGATCCCATGCTTAAAACAGGGAGGAAAGTCTAAGAGGATGGGATGGAGAGAGGGGCGTTTTAGAAAGCTGTTCCGAGGGGCACCTGTAGCTGAGAGCTAAATCAGAGAACAGAGATGTCCTCCCATCAACGCTCTGCAGCCCTGGTTTAGAAGCGAGAAGGCTGCATGGGTTGAACCAGGGTGGACATGGCTTTCTTTCTGTTTTTACAACACGCATACCTCCATTAATGAGTGCTCCGGGAATGAAACTCTTTACTATGAAAACAGACCATCTGCAAAACAAAACACGTCCATAAATCACAGTGGCGGAACGTTTGCAGCCTTGTGACAAAACCCCTTGGTGCGCAGTTGCTTTTTGTCTTGGACCAGACTCTGCCCTAGATCAACACGTGAAATCGCCAAAGATGATCTTCTGCCCCAGGTCCCCCTGACCTCTTTCAAAGACCTGACAGCCCTGCACTCTTCAGAACCCCCCGTCCTTTAGCAAGCCTAAGATGGAGTTGATAATCAGTCTTGCTGCTGTTGATTGCAAACCGCTGGTGCCCCCTGTTCATGCATAGCTCTAGCGAGAACTATGCATCCATCTCCACGCTTTCCCTATGACTAGTTAATAATATTGGAGTTTTTCCCCCCTTAAAGGCAAATTTAAGGTTGCATCAGTAAGACTTGTCCCACAAGGGCTCATGTTCTGGAGGGTTGATTCCCACTGCTATTGAGAGGTAAGAATCACCATTTTTATAAAGGCTAGATACCTAATTTTCCAGAATGGTTTAGGTTTCAAGGGACTTGGATACTGGAGAGTAAGTGATCGTAAAGCATTTTCCAAGCTCACTGCCTCTGTTCTTTGCTTTCTCATTTATGATCCCCCCTCCCAATGTGACTTCACCTTGTGACACCATCTGCCATGCATGTTATGGCTGAGTCAGAAGGCCATTCTGAATGGGGGACAGAATGGGGCCACCTGATGTTGAATTTCAACCTCTAAATCCATGTTAAATAAACCTCCTTTCTTTAGAAAATACAAGGCCTGGGGGATGGGCTATAGAGACTACAAAGTGGGCTATGAAAGGTGTCAAGTTCAAGGTGATGGAGGTTGGGATCCACCTGATCTAATCCAGAGGCCAGAGAGGTAGCTGGCGTAGGCGTGCTTATCAGGCTTTGATGGAATGAGTACAAACTTGAATGGAGGAGTGAATGAGCTCAGTGAGTTGGGATGGGGATAAAATAGGGCCACAGACATTGTTGCATGACAGACACATTGTTATGGCCTTTTAGTTCCACTTCCTCAATGCTGTAGGCTGAGAACTCCAAAGTCAAGGTACCAGCATCTGGAATGGCCTTCCAGCTGTTACTTTACATGACATAGGGTGGTAGGGTAAAAGAGGGTGATGGGGCCCTGAGGATGAAACTTCCCTGACCCATGCATTTCCTGGTAGGTCCTAGCATCCAATACTGCACTGGGAATTGAGTTTTCAACACACAAATCTTGACAGACAAGTTCAGAAACTGGAGAGGTTGAGTCCAAGTAACCCCGGGATACAGAAGAGAGAGGATGAGTAAGAGAAGGATCGATGAGGGTGTTTTAAATGAGACACTCGAGGAAGAGAAGGATAAGGCGGTATTTTACGAGGCAGTTCCCTTATGATAACATGATGCTCAAAGCCACTGGACACCTTTGAGAGATGGAGCAGAAAAGTCTCCGACCAAAAGACAAACAGGCACATTTGTTCATCACTTATACTTCACAGTGAGTGAGGGCCACTCTTGGGTGTGCCCACTCCTTTTAGTTAGCTATTATATATTATATTGACATATTTCTATTAATCTATGTATCTCCATGAGGATGTGGCCTACTGGTAAGGTTCCAGCAAGGTTCTGGCATCTGACTCCTTTGGCAGCTACAACGGTGTCTCTCTGACTCTGCCTACTCTCTCTCTCTCTCTGTTCAGATTTCCCACCTGGCTTTGCTCTGCTAAGCCATTGGCAGAAACAGCTTTATTCATCAACCAATAAAAAGCAACGCATACACAGAAGGACATGCCACACTGAGAATCTGTTTCCTGCTTTCTAATCCTAAGGAAGTTGGATCCCAAGGGACAGTGACAATGCCCTGGTGTTATTCCCCTCCACTCGACAGGAGAGTGAGCTCTCAGAGCAGGCATGACCTCCAGAAGCTTTCTCGTTCTTTCTATTGATTTATTCAATCGCTGATTCTTGCCTGTGGCTCCAAGACATAGTAGCCAGTAAGTGTCAAAACAAATTCAAATGACAAATGACAAATTTAATCTAAATGTTCTTATTTTTTTTTAAAAAAATTTGTTTGATCTTATGTGTGTAAGTGGCTGTCTTCATGTATGTGTGTATAAAAGGTTCTCTACATGTATTTATGTATACTGTATGTTTGCCTGGTGCCCGTGGAGGTCAGATGAGAGCACGGGACCCTCTGGAACAGGAGTTACAGATGGCCATGAGCCTTCACAGTAGGTGCTGGGATTTGAACCTGCTTCCTCTGCATGAGCAGCCATGGCTCTTACCAACCGAACCATCTCTTGAGCTTCATACGAACTGTTCTTGAGAGCGGGCAGTGAGCATCAGTGTGTTCATCTCTGATCAAAGTCCTTGAACTGGCTACGGCACATTTGGCCAGTCATTCCCTGGGATCCCTAGAACACTGCAGCATTTGCCTGGGTGTTGTGGTGCCTCAGAAAGCGTCTGATTAGCATGGATCCTCATTTTGAGGAACTGGTGCTATCTCCAGGGTGCTAGGACGAGAGGAACTAATTCATTCTTATGAAACTGGCAAACTGCTTTTTTCTGCTGTCTCAGCCTCCTCATGGAAGGAGGGATTAATCAGCTAGTTGCTCAATTCATGCAGCACAGAGAGCCACATCTGAGATAAAGGGCCCAGGCGGGATGACTTGTGGGGTGTTTGTTGTTTGTTTGTTTGTTTAGTGTTTGGTTGTTTTGTTTTCTAGGAGTATGGCCACAGGTGCAGAGTCCCCATCTGTCTTTGTTTGGAGTCACTAAATGATAGTGACAAATATTGCGATAAGCAACCCTGAACACGTTCCCTGTCTGCAGCATGCACTTTTACATTGTCTGTAAAGATGTGGCCGTAGTGATCCTTGTAAAACAGATTCGACGTAAACAATCCAATTCTTCCTCTGTGTGTATGTGCACACATGTGAGTATTCAAGTATGTGTGCCGATGTACACACGTACGGAAGCCAGAACACTAGATGTTTTCCTCTGTTGCTGTCCACTGTTACCTCGATGTGGTCTCCCCCTGAAACAGAAGCTCTCCTTTTCTACTAGGCTGCCCACTCAATGAACCCATGGGTCTGCCTGTCTCTGTTAACATCACTAAAAGCTGGGGTTGGAACCTTCAAACCATGCCCATTTTTGTGAAGCTGGTAGTGATTTGAACCCTCTGAGTCACCTACCCCAGCTCCTAATCATCCATTTCTTGAATCCAGTTCACAAGCAATGCTTTTATTTTCCTATAAAGTAAAATATGTGTGCTACGTGCCCGTCAGATTTTTCTAGCTATGTTGTTTTCCGTTTCCCGTGCTTTTGTGTCTTTAGCCATGTTTACTCATCCCTGCATGGAGTTCACCTTCTATATTATCAGGTTCAGAAGCTTGGCTCTCTGGGGTCCCGTGACCTGATGTATTCCTTCCCTGTGTTAATATTTATTACTCTGTCTTGAATGTTTATTTCTTTGCCTATACCTGTTATTAGATGCTAAACTTTTCTAGACTGATGTAGTCTTTTACCTTTGAATTCACAACATGCAATAGACATAGAGCACGAGTTGCTAACATGCATCCGTTTCCTTGACCCTTCCAGTGAAGCACTGCAGCTGAGTGTCTGCAATTGGCTTCCCTTTTAAGCATCTCATTCCACTCCCTTTCTCAGCACGGCCCAGGGCAGCGCTGCAGAGGGGCCTCCTACAGGAGATTCCACAGTGGACATGTGTGTGTAAGGGTTCAGGGCTATTTCTCTGAGGAACAGGCTCTGCAGAGGAAGTGAAAGAAGCAGACTAGGAATAAAGAGAAGTTAGACTCATGTGCAAGAGCAAGTAGGCCTTGACTGACCCTGCAACAGGCACTGAGGCCTGGGTAGTCCTGCATACTTGGTTCAAGTTGGAATAAGACTTCCAGCTTTTATATCAATGCATCAGCTGGTACAGACTATCCTTGAAAAGGTCATGACCTTGAGCCATAAGGTTCTCTTCAGCCTCAGTGCTGGGAGTCATTTGTAGGTAATAGTTATATTTGTGTGTGTGTACACACACACACACACACACACACACACACACACGTTGTTCCAGGTAGGGACCCGAGCAATGAAGCATTTCTGGAGTCAGAATGCCTTTGGGAGGACCTACATTTGCTAAGCGTTTCAATCATCCATTACCATGTGATGAATGGGCTCTCTAATAGTTTAAGAAACAGCAGGCATTATTTTGATCACAGGCCTGTAATATTGCTGGAGTTCAATGGGGAGAGCTCGTTCCTTCTCCACGTGACGTCAGCTAGGGTGGGTCTTCTAAGATTGGAACATTCACTTCCTGCTTGCCCACATGGTTGGTGATTTCAACAGGGACCTTCTTGGATTTCCTCAGAGGATGGTGCCTCAGCTCTAAGAATATATGTCCCAAGATAGCCAGGCCGAAGAAGGGTCACACAGGGATGACACAGACTCAGAAGTCATCCTGCATCATGCTTGCCAGAGCAGCGCTGTGGTTTGAAGTTCGTCCTCTACCAAACTCATGTTGAAATTTGATCTCCTTTAACTGAATTAAGAGGCAAGACCTTTAAGAGATATTCGAATCATAAAAACGTTGCCACCATGAATGGTTTAATGACATTGTCATGGAAGTGGGATCATGATACATCTCTACTTGATATTAATCTCCCAGCCTCAGTTGTTAAGCTATAGCAAAACAAACCAGGCTAAGATGGATGTCTAGGTCCCATTGAAAGTTTGAGAATATAGAATCAACTACAGTGGAAAGCACATTCTTCCATAACCTTCCATCCGGATATAAAATCTCCTGCTCATCCTTATGTGAAATAAATCAACCTTTTCGTAGGTGTCCAGGTTCATCTCATTATGTCATTGGTTACAGTCACTTGGGTATCATTTTTACCTGTGTCCAAGGAGCAAGTGATGTGCTGCTTTCGCATTCAGCAGATGGTATGGCATGTATAGAGTGCATCCTATGCACGTGTTCATATAAAAGAGGGCAAAATAAATATACACCTGCTATATACAGTCACTTTTAAGTTTGACCAGGGTTCCTCCTACTCTCTGGGAAAGGTTCTGTCTACTTTTTCTCTTGGCTTGGCCTTTGCATCTTAGCTTCATGCTCTGAATTATCCTTCCTCTCCTTTATTCAAAGCTGAATCATTTTCTCAGCTACATACTCTATTCTAGGCCTATAATACCTTGCATGATCTCTGTTCCCTTTAGTAGGAATCTTCAGCACTTCCCCCAGAACACCCCTCTTTAAGAAACCATAGTGGGTTGGAGAGGTTGCTCATGGGTAGAGAATCCTTTTCCTGCCTGCACAAGGAACTGGATTTGACTTTCAAGACTGTGAGGACACACAAAATGAACCATGGTAGAAACCCCAACCCTGGCCAGGTGTGGGGGTGCATAACTGGAATTATGGTGCTAGAAAACTTGGGGCAGGAGGGTCTTAAGTTTGAGATGGCACTGAAGTAGTGATATCCAATTGTTAACTCCCTGCCCCACCAACACACACACCACATCACACAGCAAGATTTTAAACAACCATTTTTTTAGTTTACATACCAATCCCAGTTCTCCCTCTCTACCCTCCTCCTGCTCCCCCCTTCTTCCTCCCACCTCACTCTCATCCACTCCTCAGAGAGGGTAAGGCCTCCCATACAAAGTCAACAAAGCCTGGTATATGAAGTTGAGGCAGGACCAAACCCATCGCTCCTGTATGTAGGCTGACCAAGGCATTTCTCCATAAGGAACTGTCAGTTCCCTGGAAACAGAGAGCAGAAGAGTAGCTCTCAGCAGCTGGGAGAGGTTAGCTGGGATCCATGCTGAACAGACACTGCATTTCAGTCTAGGGAGTCAACAACAGTTTTAGAGATGGATAGTACTTGTGTTTAGATTTTGTCAATTTGATACAGGCTGGAGTCGTCATAGATGAGAAAAGATCAATAGAGGAGTTGTATCCACCAAGCTGACCTAGAGGCATGTCTGTGGGGGCAGTTTCTTGATTATTAATGTATGTGGGAAGGCACAGCCCACTTCGGGAAGTGCCATCCCTTGGCAAGCGGTCTTGGCAAACTGAGCAAGTCATGGGGAGAAGCCAGTGAATAACATTCCTCCATGGCATCAGTTCCTGCTGCCAGGACCCACCTACTTGAGTTCCTGTCTTGGCTTCCCTCTGTGATTGGCTGTGATGAGGATGTGGAAGTCAAAGAAGCCCTTTCCTCCACAAGTTGATTTTGCTTATGGTATTCATCATATCAATAGAAAGCAAACTAGGACTGTAATAGTGATGGTTACACATCGTGCAAATAGACTTAAGGGCACTGAACTGCACACTTAACAAAGAAAGGAATGATAATCACATCATGTTATAGTCATTTGATCATAGAGTTTTTAAAGTAGTAGAGAAAACGCTGTTGTATACAGGTGAGTGATCTAATAACTGATATTACTTCAAACATACCTAATAAAAACAACAACAAACTAACAATGAGTAGAAACAAGACTATAAAACAATAATTGTTGCGCCAAGCTCCCCCACCTACTGAACAAGCGTACCAGCCCTCTGACAAAGAACTTAGATCCCAACCTTGTGTCTATCCTTCTTGGGGCTTCTCCTGGCCAGAGAAAATAGGCCTGTTTCTTGAGTGTTTTTTTTCTAGAAAGTTTCTTGAGTCTTTGCTGGAGCAGGATCATGTATACCCAGGACAGCACTGCTGGGGCTGTTAGCAAACGCATAGAAAGGTAAGAAAAGCTTCAAATGTTTCTGAGGCTTCAGAAAACACCATTCTAACACAATTCGATTAGGAATAACATTAAGGAAAAATGGTTTATACCCATTCAACAAAAATAAAAGCATCTGGGATAGGAGCTTGATTCTGGAGTTGAAGCCTTTAATCAACTTGACAATACGAGACGCAGTCCTTCGATGAGCTGAGCGCGATAAGCAGCCATTTGCCAACTGAAGCCACGGCTGTGGGTCTTCAACTCTGTTTCACCCCCAAGTGTGTTGAGGATAGAAATACTTTCATAATCTATTGCAAAATGGGAGGAATGGGTCCACTTTAACTGAACGTGAGTAGAAACAACTTTGCATGACTTCTATTCCTTTTTTGTTTGTTTGCTTCGTTTTTTGAGACAGAGTTTCTCTGTGTAAGTGTTGACTGTCCTGGAACTCACTCTGTAGACCAGGCTGGCCTTGAACTCACAGAGATCGGTCTGCCTCTGCCTCCCGAGTGCTGGGATTAAAGACATGCAATACCACTGACCAACTGGCTTCTATTCTTTACCTCTGTGCCTAGGAATTTGGAAAGAACACACTAAGGGCGGGCCCCGTGTCCAAACAAGTGGCCCAATCTTTCACTAAAGGTAGATCTCCCATGCAGCAGTGCTAGAATAGAAAGTCCAAACTTGCAGTGAAGAGAGCTAGGGTGTCCTGTTTCTCTAAAATCAGACTGAGGACTGAAGGAATGCAATCGCCATATTTAGCAAAACGGATTGCAGAAAGTCTGGATAATTTTATTTGGGAACAAATGTTTGGATCTGATGCCTGGGGCATGTTATACCAAAATATTCAGTTTTTGCTTGAAATTTTGGTTAAACTAGGCATCCTTTGTTTTGTCTAGAAATTCTGCAGTCAGGAAAGTAGAGCTCTTTCTTCATAGAGTCTAAATAGCTTACTGAAAGGATTGCTGTGTGTAGCAGACATGATGAAGTCAGTATATTAGTTACCAACTGCTATATAGCAAAGAGCCGAAACTTCTGAATCTTGAGATACATCATTTACTATTGCTAGATTCAGTGCCTTTTTCCATCTAGGATGGATGAGGAGGGTGAGTAGCTGTCTGTTGCTGGAGGTCTGTGATTCAGCTGGAATAGTTTAGCGTAAGGTACTGTTCACGTTCTTCTTTCTCCTAAGACCCGTGGAACAGCTGGGGCATGGTCTTCTAAGGCACAAGACGACAAATTGAGATATGCAAGGCCACTTGAAGTCAAAGTTTAGGACCAGCACACTGACATTTCTACACCTATCCATGGTGAGGGTAAGCCACATGACTGAACCCCAGGTCAAAGGAAATAAAATATGTTCCATTCACAAATAGGCCACAGTGAGTACTAGGGGAGAAGGAACTAAGTATTGGGGCTAGTAATGTAATCAACTGGACATTGTCACAGGGAAATTGAGGTACAGGAAAAGGAAAGGAATTCTCCAGGACTTCAGAATGTTGGGGAGCAGGACTAAAAACTGTTAAGAGAGGCTACCAGAAGAAAGAAGGGCTTAGGTCTAAGAGTTATTAGATTCCTAAAATTGAGCCCATAATCATTTCCATATTTCCATATGAAAGTTTTCGTGGGCTGAGATGAAATGGAACAGATGAGACACTCATGGCAATGAAAACCAGACAACGGGATCCAGATTTCTCTTAAGTCTTACTTACCGGGTAACTCACATGGACCCGTTGGCCTCTCCCTTCCCGTTAATTGATCTTTTGGTAATTACACTAAGATCACTGCAAAAAAGAACTCAGTATGTATTCATTAGCATTCTCATCACAACTCTCTCCACTCAAAGAGAAACCCTGGGGACTTCAAGATCAAAAGGAGAATCACATAACCCAAAAGCTTAGGCATTCTAGATTCAGGTAGCGATGGATCCAGCTGTTCAAATGATGTCACCAGGAACCCTTGTTTCTCTCCTCCTAGACTCTGGGTTCCATTGTGGTGGCCCCATGTCTGCTTCACATGGTCACATGACAACCCAGGCCAAGTTCAGCAAAAAGCTAAGGACTGAATTTTAGGATAGACAAAGGTCCAATGTCTGCTTTGAGACCACACACAAGGACCAGGGTGTTAGCTCCTGGGACCTGGATATTCCTGATTTGCATGATGAAATTTCACTGGGTTTATTATCTAAAACATATAGGCTGAGTATAGAAGAGGGATTTAAAAACTGGGAAACATGAAAGATGGGACATAGGTTATGGGGGCAAAAAAAGAACAGATACCTCTGTCCAACAGCTGGTAAGTCTCTTTAGATTGGCCAACATCAAAATTCTCCTGTCTCCTCCATCCTCTTCCATTCCACCTTACCTCAGTCACTCTGGACACCTCCTTCTTACACAAGCAGACAAGGATGAAGACACTGTGCCTCAGTTTGACCAGTTTCTCACTGAGCCCTTTTTAAATATTTAATTTTAAACATTAGTCTGATGCTTCAATATTTCTGGTCTCTTTTGACCTTGATTTAATTGCCCCTACTTTTTCATGTATAATTTATTCATCTATGAGGTCTAATTGTCTACTCTGTCTCCATTTTCATTACATTTTCTGTCTACTGGTTTCCACAAATATCACATGCATAAGGGTAAAGTCTGTCTGTATTATTCACTAATATGTAATGTCAACAACATTGCCTGGGCACAGTATATGGCCAATAAATAATGTGGAATAAATAAATACCTCAATCTTGGAAAATGATAAATATCAGAACAATATTAAGGAGAGAATTTTTCAGCAATCATCTTCTTTAGGGTCCCAATGATAGATCTATGAATGAATCATGGTTTTTCTCTCTTGAATCAGATAACTCTAACCAGGCAGACCTGTGGCAATCAAGTACAGGTTTCTTGAAACTACAAAGTTATACCATATCCCTGTTTATGCTCAAACAATAGAGCTTGGGCTATCAGCCTGGACATGGTTCAGCTGTAGAGTTCCAGGTGCCTAGTTGCATGACCATGGCAACTCTTCTAAAGAAAATATTTAATTGGGGTGGCTCACTTACAGTTTCAGAAGTTCAGCCCATTATTATCATAGCAGGGAGCATCACAGCATCCAGGCAGATGTAGTGTAGGGAACAGGAAGTCAACTGAGACAGTGAGTGATATTGCAAGCATAGGAAACCTCAAGGCCTGCCCCCACAGTGACACAGCCCATCCAACAAGGTCATATTTACACAGAGTGCCACTCCCTGTGAGATTATGGGGGTCAATTACATTCAAACTACCACATTCCACTCCCTGGCCCCCATAAGTTTGTAACAATACCATAAGGGAAAATGTGTTTAGTCTAACTTTAAAAGTCTCTATAGTCTATAACAGTCATTACAATGTTTAAAAGTCCAAAGTTCAAAATCTCTTCTGAGATTCATGCACTCTCTTAAATGTAATTGTAAGCGTTCCAGCTCAGATAGAAAAGTATTCTGACAATGGAAAATCAGAGAATACTAAGTGTTACAGCTCCGATGAAACCATATTCTGACAACTGGGGGCCATGGAAGACGTGAGGTCACAGTAAGTTTAGCATCTTACTACCCTGCTTTACTACCCTGCTGTAGGAAAAGGCCTCCCCAATATAACAGCTCTGCTCTGGCAGGGGTGAGCTTCCCTAGCAAAGTTGTTGCAGTTCAGTTCAGGTCCAGAAAGTGTAACAACTCCACTCTGGCTTTCCTAGGAAAAGTGTTACAGTCCTGCTCTACCCTGTTCCTCTGCCTACCGCTTCCACAATGAAGTTGTAGCAACTCAGAGCTGCTAGGGGAAGGCTTCCCCAGTGAAAGTGTTATAATCCTGCTCCCCTCCCCTTCACCCAGGCTCCATCTCTGCTCCTAGGAAAGAAGGTCTTCATCCAAACCTCGTTCAAGAGATTTACTGGGTAGGAGGAATCCAGGAGAGTGGCTGCCTCAACCAGAGTGGAAGAACACAGCAGCAAACTGAACAGGCATAGGCGTAGGGTTTCTTAGGGGTGGAACTTCTCCAAAGAGAAGATTTCCAGGGTGGGAATTGGTCAGATTTCAGTCCTTTGAGCTCAGATTGGCTAGATCTCATGCTCAGGGATTGGTTGGTTTTCCCTTAATGGATTGGTTCATTTTTCTTCTCAGGGATTGGTGGGGTTTTTTTTTCTGCTTAGTTGGTCAGGGGCAGATTTGACTCTGGTTTCAAGGCCAAAGTGTATTTCTTTCACTGGCCAGGGCATATTTCTTTCACTGGCTCTGATTCTAGGGCTAAAATGTGTTTCTTTGGATTTGGTTTCAGGGTCAGGGTGTATTTTGTTGGCTCTGCATAGAAGGTCAAAGTATTATATTATATTAGTTTCTTTGGCTCTGTTCAGGATGTGTTTCTTTAGCTGGCTCTTTTTCCCTACAGTAATCCCCTGTAAAATGAAACTTAAAAAATTCACATAATTCCAATATACACATTATCATTCAAAAATGCAGGGAAGGGAGCATAGCAAGGAAATATTGGACCCATGCAAGACCAAAAACCAGCTGAGCAAACTCCAAACTCTACGTTTTCATGTCTGATGTGAAAACATTCTTTGGATGTCCAACTCTGTTCAGCATTGTTAACTGCAACACATGTCTTTTTCTTGGGCTGGTTCTACTCCCTGTTAGTAGCTGTCTTTGACATTGACAGGTATCCCATGACTCTGACATCTCTAGCATCTTGGGGTCTCCAAGGCAATCCAGGGTTCAACCTCAGTTTCATCAAATGGCTTCTCTATGAGGCCTCCATTTGGGGGACACCCTGACACATGCCTGGTCTCAGCAGCCTTATTCCACAATGTCTTTCTTCTGTCCTTAACTCTAAACCCAGAACTACATGTCCAGTGGCCAAAGCTGTCAAATCCTGCTACTTACTGGGGCTGGAACATGACCACCTCCTTCAATTACATCTTCACCAGTTTTCTGTCCTTTGCTGCCTAAGCTTGGTTGTCCTGAAACTGGATCTCTAAACAAGCCTGGCTTCAAACTCAGAGATTCCCCCAGCCTCTGCCTTCCAAGTGCTGGGACTAAAGGTGTATACCACTATTGTAGTAATAGGGGGCGGCGGCGGGGCTGCGTCCCCAAACACCCCAGCCGCCTGCCCTGCCCGGCTAGCTTATGCCCCAAATAATTACACGGACACTGTATTCTTTTAAACACTGCTCTGGCCCATTTCTAATCATCTGTGTAGCGCCCCTAGGTGCGCTTACCGGGAAGATTCTAGCCTAAGTCCATCCTGGGTCGGAGCTGGGGCATGGTGTGCGTCTTCCCTGGAGCAGGTAGCATGGCGTCTCTCTTGCGTCTGCTCCGGAGAGCAGAGCTGTCGAGTCTGACCTCACTTCCTCTTCCTCCCGGCATTCTGTTCTGTTTACTCCACCCACCTAAGGGTGGGCCTATCCAATGGGCCTAGCAGGTTCTTTATTGCTTAGCCAGTGAAATCAACAGATTGATATATGACACTCCCACATTACACTATACCGAACTCTAACTTTTCCTTTAGTTCCTTTCCACAAGTTGAACAACTCAGCTAGGTGGGATCTTGCCCTGAGGTCACCACTCCCTTTATTCTATTTCTTAATTTGTTTAACTCCTTGAACACAAGATTTAGCTCCATTCTACTTCCTGGTGTTCTTTTTTTCTCCTCAAAATTTCCACATATGTTTTAATTTATCCTAGTCAGCCTATTCTTTTTTATTATAAATCTTCATTAGAATCACCAGTAATAACCATGTAACAGTGTCTATGCTGGGCTGTTTGGAGATTTCTTATGCAAGTGGAATTAATTCCTTTTAGCCAAGGGCAGGCTCATTGGCTGAGGGCAAAAGGCAGCTTTCTTCACCAAAATATCACAAGAATGATCTCTAGGCAATATGCTAAAATTCTTCTCCTCTGAAACCTTTTTTGATCCCCACAGTTCATGAAATCACATTCAACGTCACTGACTTTTATGCTCCTACTAGTATGGTCTACTAAGCAGTGCTTAAAGCGTTCCAGTGGTTTCCTAACTCATACTTCCCAATCCATATTATCCCAAACAAAAGCAAGTTCAGGCGCATTACAACAATACCCCAGTCTCTGGTACCTACTTGTTGTCTCAGTTAGGGTTTCTGTTGCTGTGAAGAGACACCGTGGCCATGGCAGCTCTTCCAAAGGAAACAGTTGACTGGGGTGACTCACTGACAGTTTCAGAGGTTTCTTCATTACCATCATGTCAGTAGCATGGATGGCATACAGGCAGACATGATGCTGGCTACATCCTTGGCTTGCAGGGAACAGGAAGTTGATTGAGACACTGGGCAGTATCCTGAGCATAGAAAACCTCAAAGCCTACTGCCAGAGTGACACACTTTCTCCTACAAGGCCATACCTCCTTCAACAATGCCATACCTCCTAATAGTGCCACTCACTATGAGATTATAGGGTTCGATTACGTTCAAACTACCCCAGAAAGCATCAAGGTGCACACCATAGGATGGGGAGAACTCTCTCAAACAAGGTTAGACTTTTGTATTTATAACTTATCTTAGAAGGAGAGACCTTAGTTATCAAGTCCAAAATCATAATGGACTCAGTGCTGATTCAAAAACCCTCCCAGCTGCCTAGGTGCTGTTAGCATCCTCACCTTATTTCTCCGAGTTACAGCCTAGCCTCTTTCTCTGCCATCAACACTGTTGGATCTGGCCTGATAGAGACTCTGTAACCCATTGCCACCTTTAGGGAGAGCTTGTCACTTGCTGTACTAGGGTGATACTGTCGAGGTGTGCCATGCAGAGATGTACAATGGGCTTGGGTTTGCAGCAGGCAGGGCATCACACAACTGACAGACAGAGCCAATGTCTGGAAAAACTAAGGCACTTGAAAGCTCTCTTCAAAAGGCTATTGCTAGAGTTTCTTTAAGAGAACCACACTGAGATTTTTAAACAACCAAAGTTAAGCAGAACAAAGGGCAAGGCCCCAAATTAACACAGGGACTCGTCTTCACTTGGAAAGTCCCAGAACCGAGCCTTGTGAGCATCTGTCCTTGCCAGTGACCTTGCAAGTTTATTTAATTGTCCAGCTAAAAGTTCACCCTGACATTTCGGCATGAGGCAGAACTCTAGATTTATAGTGACAACCCAGACAGAGGAAAGGGCAGTTTCCCAACAGGGCTGAGAGAGGGACTATTGAGGAAGCTCCGCTTTTCAGGTTTTTTTTTCCCTTCTCTCAGCCCAAGGTGCAGGCAGCTGCGATGGCCACAGTGATTGTGCTGCAAGGGTCATGTGGAAGTTGGCAATGGGCAGTTGCTGTTCTCTGGGAAGGGGTGAAGAGGCCTGGAGTGGAGAAAGGGAACCATATTCCAGAGCCAAACTGAGGACAAGACACAGTTGCCTTGCAGAAAGGGGAAGGAGAGGAAGAGATGGCCTGAAAAGAGAAAGGACATTTTTAAATTTTCTTTTTTGCACATTTTTGTAAAAATGTTCCAGAACCATCTAGCACTGGTAATTCTTGCAGGCAGGATAAGACAAGCAGAGGGAGATGACTAGCCCAAGGAGCTTCTGTTATTCGGTCCAGTTGCTTTTCCTATCCATTGTTTTTCATTGAAACATTTAGAAAAGACTGATTTAATTAAAACAAAATAGATCACAGGGCCCAGTTTTTTTACCTTTATTTTCTATGATCCAGGAAGTAGGGGCTTCCTTCACCAGCTGTGTGGACTTTGGCAAATTATTTCACCTCCTTTGGCCCATTACCTCATGTGGAAACCAGGGCTTTCAATAGTGTCTGCCTTAGAGGAGGGCTGAGCTTCAGCGAGAGAGGAATGACCTTCAGAGCTCTGAGTTCATTATCTCAGGTGTGCAGGAGCCGTCGGCATCACTCACATCATTCAAATGCCACTCTAGCACGAAGTAGCAAGGTAGTCTCGGATAAACACTGCCTCCCAGCCAAAACAGGTGGTAGCCACAGCTGTCTCCTGGCTGCCATCCCTGGTTCTGTAGAGAAGGCTTGATGACAGTGAAGCCTGGGGATAGGTGGTTCCTAACGTCCAGTGCATGAGAAGTGGAAGAAGTAGCTGCGTAGGGCTGAACCCATAGGAAAAAGCAGAAGGCAGGGGCAATGGGGTCACAACACACCTGTCATCGACTTTGACTTTGTGAAATAAATGATCTTCCCTCTGTTACACCTCGAACGCATCAGCGAGGGTTCTGGAAAGAACAGAAAATGTGAATGCCCCAAGAGGAAGCAGGGAAAGAAGCATTCTTTCATTAAAATGTTAAAAATGTCACCTACACTGTCATCTGCTACCAATACCTTCTAGATTGTTTACCCTTCTGCTGAAGATACCTGGAACTGGTCTGAGCTAAACTTAGAATCGTAAGTTCATTTAACTATGGACCGAAAACAATTATATAGGTCAATTTGATGTGTCTCCCAGGTAACATAGACACAAATTAGCTAATGCACTGATGTGTTTATTTATTTAATGTAAGAAGTTCAAAGGATGGAGATTCTAGTTTAGTTCAACAGTGCCATCAAGTCCACTATTTTCCTGTCTATATCATCATCCTTATTCTACGGATTGTGTTTTCCCTGTGTATTATCATCCTTAAGGTATTGCCTTCTTAGATTTTTAAAAGTGTTTGTCAGTAGTAGGTTAGGCATTTTCTTTCTTATTTCCAACCAATGGGTGGGAAGGGAAGAAGGAGTGGAGGGGTGGCGATTCCTTTAGCTACAGAATGAGAGGTACAACTTTGTAGTCCTTTTGAGATAATCTAGGACATGTACTCACTTCTGGACCAATCGCAGTGGCTAGCTATGTGCCTGCCATAGCTAATCCTGATTGCCCGGTGACAGGACCTAAGATCACCTAGAAGACTCCATCAAAACTGACTGTGGTGGAGTTTCTAAATTGGATTAGTTGGGGTGGGTGGATCTTCCCACCCTAAATGTGGGGAGCATCACCCACCGGGGTGGGGAGCACTACTGAATAAGATGGAGAAAGTGATCTGAGTACCAGCTTCCTTCTTCTGCTCTTCCTGACAATGGATACAACCTGCGCAGCCGCCTCAGATTCTCACTGCCATGACTCTAATGAACCGACTGCACCAACTGGCCCACAAAATAAATTCTTAGTTTCTTAATTCACTTTTGTCAGATATTTTGTTGAAAGAATGTTAAAAGTAATGGGTATGATACACAAGGTTGATTGTCTAAGCCCGGACTTTTATTTTTAATTTAGAAAATTATTATTAGTATGTATATGGTGTATGTTTATTTTTGTGTATATGGTATGTGTGTGTGTGTGTGTGTGTGTGTGTGTGTGTGATACGCATGAGCTAGTACACATAAAGTTCAGAGGACAAATTTTTTTGGAGTTCTATCCTTCCATCCAGAGTCCATGGGATTGAACTCAGGTGTCAGGCTTGTGGGAAAATTGCTTTTACCCATGAGTCATCTTGTCAGCCCAAGCCAAGATTTTTCAGTCAATTGTTGGCTGATTACTTGCTTTGATGTGGGCTTTATGGACTTGACACTGTTTATCTTCGTGACTGGGGAATTCTTTGTTGTGAGAATGTTCCCATGAACTGATCCTCCTCTGCTTTGTGGCTGTCCACCCAGTATCACAGGCATGAGGGAGTGTGTGTAGAGTTAAGCCAAAGGGACTAGATAGGTAATTCACCTGTGTTTTGTTGCTTTAGTGGAATACCAGAGTCAGGGTACCTTTACAAAGGACAGTGGAATGGGGGGACAGTTTTCGACTCTTTTGCCTGCTTTGGGATCCTTTTTCTCCTACTGGGTTGCCATGTCCATCCCCAATATGAGAGAATGTGCCTATTCTTATTATAACCTGATATGCCATGTTTGGAGAATATCCCTGCGTGGCCTGTCCTTTTCTGAAGGGAAAGGAAGAGGAGTGGCTCCGGGAGAGAGGGGAGGGACTAGGAAACTGTGGTTGGGATGTAACATATGAGAGAAGAAAATAGAGAAGAAAAAACATATACAAAAAGTTTTACTTAAGCTAAAGCATATGGCATCGACACTGCCTTAGCTCTCATGAGGGCCCTCCTGACTGTGCAAAGTCAGGGCATGTCACATCTTCTTGGCAGGAGTATGTATGTAAGGAAGATATTAAATTACCAGAGAGAAAGTAATGGGGTCTTGGAGTCTCACAATCTCTTTTGAAGGAATGCTTCAAATTTGCCTAAGAATCTCCCACTAAACCCTTCCTCCTAAGGCATTCCTGCTCTCACAACGGTACCCTGTGGATGAGAAGGATTGATATCTGTATCCTTGAGAAGCAACTCAAACTGTAGCCAGGACACAATGAGGAGGCGGGGTCTTAAAGGCCATGTGAAGGGTTTCGATTTTCATTCTAAAACACCAGGAAGCAACCCAAACCATTTAGAGTTTAGGATAATTGAAGCCGGGATCTGGAGAAAGAAGTAGGCAGAGCAGTGTGAAAAGAAACTGGACAAGATCACAGTCAAGCAGCTGCTCACTCATGGCAGCTTCAGTGAGAGAGCAGGAATCAGAAGCAGAGAGGGCCGGGGCTACTTTAGCTCTGTTAGAAGCAACAAGTTAGAAGCTGGTGCTGTGGTTGGTGGGGGTAGAGCTGGGATGAAGAGATGGCGAGGCAAAGAAGAGGCTGCATGATGCAAGCATTGGCTCAATGTCTTTGGAGTATTGAAGAGAGGTCGGATTGGGGAAGGAGGTTATGCTCTGGCTGTGATGAACCAGAGGTGCAAATGAAATCTCAAGGGATAGATTCCAGTGGGCAGATAGTAGGTTGGTGCTCAGGGGAATGCATTCTTCTGGAGAGTACTGGAACGGGAACTTTGGGCATGGGAAGGAGTAGCTGTGAGAGACTCTAACCCTCTTTAGTAAGATATAAAACCATACATCTTGAGGGTTGCTTGTCAAGAGCTGGGCAGGCTGGGGGCACAAAGAAGCATTCATTGAGCCATAGAAAGAACAGACTTTGAAAAGGGGGACTTTATTCTTGGTGCTTCAGATGACAGAGAGGAAGCGAAGCACCAGATTACCCTTTGAACTTAGTGACATGGAGGCCATAGGTGACCCCAGCAGGAACTGCTTTGGAAGTAGGATGTATTGAGCTGAAAGTCAGTTTGAAAACCTAGATGAATATGTGGGAAAAGATATGAACTAAAGAGTGTCTGTCTATTGGAAAAGTGGACCCAGAGAGAACAGAAGTAAATAGACTCTTGGAAGGAGAAGGGGGCCAAGGAGAATTTTTGTATAGGATGAGGTACTTGACCATGTTTCAATGGTTCATGGTGGAGCAATAGGTAGGGATGCCTACTGAAAACAGTAAAGAGAGGTGAAATTACTAATGTAAGGTAATTGCAAAGGCAGGGAAGGGTGAGGCCCTGATCTATGAGTGTTAGAGCCTCAAGGAGAAGCTCTGCTGTATAAAGAGCAAGGGAAACTAGGGGAGAGACTTAGAGAGGTCTGTTGGCAGAGGCTCCTCATTGTTTCCAGCCATCCAGACCCAAAATAATTGCACAGAAACTGTATTAATTACAACACGGCTTGGCCTATTAGCTTAGGTTTCTTATTAACTAACTCTTACATCTTATATTAACTCGTTTCTATTATTCTGTGTATTGCCACAAGGCTGTGGCTTACAGGGTAATGTTCTGGCATCTGTCTCCTTCCACAGTGACATGGAATCTCCCTGACTCTGCCTTCTTTTCTCCTCTTTATCTACTTGGAATTTCTACCTTGTTATACTCTGCCGTGCCATAGGTCCAAAGCAGATTTTCTATTAACCAATGGTATCAAAACACATACATTCACAGTATACAGAGGGGAATCCCACATTAGACATCAGTGGATCTGAGGGATATGGTGGAAAGTTGGTGACTTTCCTCCTTCAACACCTTCCAGTTTCTGAAATACAGTGTTCAGGTTCTGGAGGAAGGGTAATGGAGCCTCCTCTGTAGGTGGGGCTGTTTGGGAAACTGAGTTAAGAGTAAACATTCACCAGGTGCCTAAGCCCAGCTGATACATCTACAACGCAAGCCCTACACCCAAGGCTCCAGGAACACCAGGGAAGAAGAGGCAAAACGATCCTAAAAGGTGGAGAATTAGGATGCCTGCGGCAAGATAGCATCTTTTCAACATGACAGTGAAGCTGCATCCATAGAGCTGCAACAACACATGTGCCTAAGCAAGACCCAAACCGTAATACCTCCAGTCAACCTGCCAACCTGGATGGGGGACATTCAGAAGGCCCTACCCTAAATGAAGAGCTGTGGAGCTATAGAAGATCAATGGTGCCTAGAGAGGGAGACTCGGTAGTCTCCAAAGATGAGCCCTCTGCTAGGTTATCTAGTCCCAAACGGCCAGCCCTAAGCATATGTGCATAAATGCAGCACTAAATATACGCAGTAGATTGTGTGTGTGTCTACATACACGTATACATTATATATCATAATGTACACAGTGTGTGTGTATACATACGTATATACATAATAATGAAGAAGGTGGTATTTGAGAGAGAGTAGAAGGGGAAACTGGGAACACTCAGAGGCAGAAGAGGGAGGAATGGTAATTATGTAACTATAACACTACTAAATCCTCAAAAAATTTAAATAAAAAAGAGTAAGCATGTGATATCTCCAAAGGACTTCTGAGAGCCTTAAGCATTTATGAGTTCAAGTTGAATGTCCAAGAGGAGCTTGGTAGTGACAGCATTGTGCATTGGAACTCAGAAATCTCTATGTCTACAGCATCTTAGGGGCCAGGGTTTCTCACTACATGTTCAAGAAATTAGAAAATATCAATTAATATAATAAAAATACCCTTAGACAGACACCTTAATTTTATGTTCAAAGAATCAGATAGTGATGAGAAGGAACTTAGGAATCACTTAGCTGAATGCAGAAGAGTCACAAAGAGCTCATTTGTAGGATGCACGGTGGTACTCAGGGCCCTCGGCTCTGGGAGCACAGTCCACTACTGTGTGCTCTGAGAGACACCAGGCCCTGCCTGTGGCTGGGCCAATCCAGCTCCACTTTGAAATACAGACGAGAGGGACAGGCCTAAACCTTTGTGGGGACATGAAAGAAGCTGGCATAAGACATTATTTTTACATTCAGACATGAAGACACTGTTTCTACATTCAGCTTGCCTCGAATTCATAACAAGATCAGCCAAGAGTTCTTGAGTAAGTTACTTTCCTCATTTGTATCATGACAGCCCTACCAAAAAGAATTATGACAAATACAACAGTACTTGTGTTTTTAACTTAATGATTACCTTTTATTACTATGAACATTGCCATAATTATTATGTGCTCACTTAAGCTAATTATATTTATAATTTTATAGATAAACAGTACAAACTAATAAAAACACTTTAATTGTAATACAGTGTTAACAAGTCCCAAAGCAAAGTACTCCAGATTTGTGAGGCACCCAGAAAGCTGCTGCAGAAACAATGAGAGATTAACTGGGAATCTACCAGAAGTAATTCATTAGTTATAGGGGGACTTTGAAGTCGATTAACTGATAAGACAAAAAACCTTTGTGCCATCCAGAAGTAGCCAGCTAAAAACATTAATCTATAATGTGGGGATTCTAAGACATTGAGAAGGTCTACAACAGTACTTGTTAAGGACTTAAAAAGTATAATCCAAGAAAGTACCCTGTGTCTGCTGCCTGCTAAGACTGAGTTTCCCTTATCTGAAATGCTTGTGAATACAGGTGATTTTGCAAATGAGGTCCTTTCAGATCAGACCCAGGTCTAAACAACATATAAAATGTCTTATGTCCACATTATGTGCAAGGCCCAAACTAAAGTTTATAAAATGCTCTCAGGGAGCTTGAGTTTGATGGCCGTGACCCCACCGCCACTCCCACCCCCCAACCACCATGAGCTCAGGAGTAGACTTTGCCTTTGTGGCTCCTGGGTAGGTTCTCAGGAGATTTTGAATTTGGAAGCATTTGGGACTTCTAAATTTTAGATAAGAAATGGCCAGCATTTCTGAACTGGAAACAGAGAGGCAGCCGTCCTCCAACCCATAATCAGCGAGGTAGACAAGCTTACCCTGGCTGAGGAGAGCAAGATGAACAGATGAGTGGAACGAGGCAGACAAGACCCGTGGAGAAGGAAATCCCTTCAAGAGCTGAGACGCTCCCATGGTTTCATGGTGAATAGGGTCATGCCTACCTCCTCAATGCCACAGGTGTAGCAACCACAGTGGCTGAGACAGGATTTGAACCTGCATCCCCTGGCTTCTTGTCCAGCCATCGATTATCACCATATGCTGTTTGTTTAGGACCTTGGTGTAACTCATTGAGAAGCATCTCCCAGAGGAAGAAGCAGATCTTTGCAGATGACAGCAGACGGTGTCTGGAATTAAATTTAGTGTGCCTGGCTTCCCAAGACATTGACTTCTGACTGCTGCAGCCAACATCTTATCAGAGCTGGTGATGGTGTTTCGGAGGTGCAAGCCGCCAGGGGCTTCAGAGATGTGTCTCTAAGATGCTTGGCTAGTGATTGTCTCATGGCATCATGGAGATATGAATTCAATGGGAAGTTATGGAATGAGCGAGGATGAGTGTGGGCTGGACAAAATCCAGCTTGTTCACTTCTCCTTGCTTGGGACAATGGGCCCTTTCCTTGACGCTGCCTGCCATGGGCCTGTTTCTGTATGCTCAGATGTCTGTGGGCTGCAGGATCACCTGCTGGGGCTGTGAAAATACCTCCTGACTCGGTCAACCCAGGAATCTGACAGGAGTTCCCCATCTCTTCATGATCCTGGCATAAGAAACCCAGGATTTTTCTTTGACGGCATTCCACAACCTTTTATCCATATATTCTGAGAATAAAATCCTAGACTGAGCAGATGTATGCAGAGAAATTTATTTATTTACTTTTAGATAGGGTTGTGCAAAGTCAGAATCACATGGGGGCCTGACTTTATGATTTGAGCCTCAAGAGCTTGATCCGTTAAGTGGATCCAATAGTGGGAAAGTCCTTTGCTTAGTGTACTGATCACATGACCTAACTAAAAACAATGAGTCTAATACACTGTTGATCTGGTGGCAGTAATCATTTTGTACCAAAATACAATTCTCTATGATAGAAAGGGTCTTAGCACGGCAGTAATATGTCCCCATCTCATTTCCTAATTTCCCTGGGCCTATTTCAGTGTAGCCGCAGGCTTAATTTCTGTTGCTAAGGACCCATGTTTTTAAGCCTTTGCCTAAAAATGAGTCACCATACAAGGTGCTGATTGGCTGACACCAGTTCTATTTGCTTGGGTCCTAAATAACGAAGTGAGGTGGGGGTGGGGGAGAAGCTGGTTATTAATGCAGAGAGGGTGGGGAAAGGCAGCGAAGAGAGACACAAAAATAGCCTCAGTAATTACAAGCCTTACAAAGCTGTTGTGACGTACCATATGAGTCAAAACTGAAGTGTGTGACATGAATCACTCTGGGAATAAAAGAAGGAATCTTACTTATTAAATTGTGTTTTGTCAGCAGTAATCTCCACGCTGAAAAATAGAGACTTCCGTCAGCGGTGGATAGCTTTGCCGGTCTAGCGCTCAAAAACGAAAACAAAACAAAACAATTTTTTTTCTTAATGAAACAAAAGCAAAAACACAACCCTCGTAGTCATTCAGAGTGAGCTCAGTTCTGGACTCACCTTCGCAGAAAAATTATGCCATACTTCAGTAGGTTTCAGTTTATCCACTGATCTCTTCCTATTTGAAAATACACAAATAGCAGTTTTGACTTGAGCATTGCAGCATGATACACTATGATCCTGGCAAGCTGCACAGGTCCCTGAGAAAGGCATGGGGAGAAGCAGAGGTTGAGTATCTATCTACCCTAGGTGACGAACCAGCGCCTTGTGGTCGCAGAGTGGACGTTGGATGAGGACCGGGCATCCAGTCGGTCCTCTTCATCTGAAGCATCCTCCGGGCCTCCAAAGCAGACATGTAATTCTCCTCGTGTTACTAGCCCTGGTAGATTCTGCAGCTGTGCAGCAGCTGCTCCCGGATGCACAGATGCCACTTCCTCACTGTGGCCTCACGCAATGGAAAGAGCATAGCGGCTTGTGGGGTTTTTGTTCGTAAAAGAGTTCTTATCCTGTTTGTGTGGGTTCTGCCTTAATGGGACTAATGCCTTCGCAAAGGCCCCAGATCTTACAATCCCGGTGCCTTAAGGTTAGGTTTCAACATATAATTTTGGGGGGTTTCACAAACCATAACAGGTTCCGGTCGTCTTCCTCATGGCAATGGGTACCAGTGCATTAAGATTTTCAAACATTGTCTGCAGGTTTCCAGGGAGCGCATTAACTAATCAGACAGAGTTCCAATTTGCCAAGTCTAGACATTCCCACTGGGACTTGGTAAATGAGATCGAGAGAGTCCATACAAATCAGGGGGGAGGCTTTAACAAGGGCTGCAAATAGCCTTGTCTCCCAGGTGGTAAAACAGACCATTTGCTTACAGGGATTCTGCTTGCTACGTAGTGAGACAGGTAGGCTCATGTCTGCAGAGTCCAAATGCAGGAGCTGTAGATTTATGTTCTGATAAACAAGGAACTGCTGAGGACGTATCAAGCCAGTTGCTATGACCCTTGACCCAGCATCACGCCGAGAATGTGTTGTGTTGTAAAGACTCGAGCCCTTCAGCAGCGGCAGGTTTGACTAAAATCCTCTTTCCTGATGCGCCCAGGGGTCAAGCCCCTTGCATATCTGGGCTGCCTCACATTCTACTGCTCCCGTGTATGCTACTCTGTGTGTTACCCTTGTTGCATTCTTTGCTGGATCGTCTGCAGCTAAGGTATCATCTTGCTCTTTTCTGAACTCACCCATGTTAGGCTAGGCAGTGCTGAAGCAATGAACACTTCCAGATGGTCGCGAATAAAATCAAGTTTGTTTCTGGTGTGTGTTACGTGCCAGGTGCAAGCTAGCGAAAGGGAGGTGACCACCCCGTCATTTTGTCCTCCAGAGTGATGGAGACATCTATCTCACAACATGTTCTATGGCAGCTGAAGTCGAGAAAGAAAACAAGAGTCACCTTGTGCTGACTACTGAGGTCACATTTTGTTGGCCAAAGAAGGCAGCTAGCTGAAATTGCTTTTATGGATCAGAACGTTTAGTCCTTCACAGAGAAAGGACAAATGACACAATTTAGGACAGGACCCTGCATGCCACACTCCTTCCTGTCGTTGGCCTCTGAAAATCTCACAATGCTAATGTACCCAACACTGCTGTTATCCCAACACCTCCTCCTTGTCCTGCTGGTCAGTGTATCCAGGCGTTGGAGGAAGCCGGATCTCTCTTTTCTCTCATTCAATCATCATGGTAACTGTGGACTCACCATTGACTGTTATGAATATGATTGGTTCACACGGCATTCTTGGGAGGAGAAACTATGATCATCTCTGTGTGAAAGGTGACAAGACAGAGACCCAGAGATGCTGTGACTGGCTTAAGATCACAAAGCCACAAGAACCATGAGTTTGCCTACTTAACTGCAGTTAGCAGCTGTAATGTAAGTGCTTGCTATGGATGAGCTCGGTCCACACTTCATCTGCTTCCATCCGTTTGCCTCCTAGAGGAGCCTTGCCCCGTAGACTCTTTGATTACTGTCATTTGTCATCAGGCTTCAAGGCCAGCACACAAGCTCCTGTGTCAGATTGCCAATACCTTTGCAATATATACCTGAACATGACCTACTATGTCCAGACCTCTGCAACAGGACCAGATGGTCTTGAATCAGAATTTAACAAAGGAAACACTCATATATTTGGAATTAGCTGATCTTTCTGTAGAAGTTCAGGGAGAATACCAAGTGTGTGCGTTTGTAGTTGATATGTAACTCAAAAACAATAGATTACTGTGGGTCTAACCCTCCTTACTAAGAGCTAGAGTCATGAATCTCAACCTTCCTAATGCTGCAACCCTTTAATACAGTTCCTCAACCATAACATTATTTCATTGTTACTTCAAAATTGCAATTTTGCTCTCATTATAAGTTGTAATATAGATATCTGACATGCAGAATATCTGATATGGGACCTCCAAGGGGGTCGCGAGCCCTGTGTTGAGAACGACTGACTTTGTGGCTATTTTAATTTTATACAGCCGTGAGAATTGCTTCCCATGAGGCCTTGCATCTCACATCTGCCTGTGTAGCTTGGTTCATTCTTTCATTTACTTCTGCATTCATTGATCCCTGGAATGGATATTGTTGGAATAAATCAATATTAAGACCTACTAAGTCCAAGGCACAATTTGAGAAACTGAGGAGATAAAATTGAGCAGGTAGATTCTGCCTTCCTGGGAGAGCCAGGTAATACATAGACTAGTGAATGATTTGCAGCAGGCGCATGGGAATTAGTTCTAGGGGTTAAAAAAAAAAGCAAAGGATGGGCATGAGTAGGGAGTAACGGGAGGAGGAAGGTGCTTATTTCAGCTGGATACTTTGAAGATGCTGTACCCAAAGGGATAAACCAGACACATGAAGGGGCAAATAGCATATTATTTCTACTCCGTGGCATGCAGAATTAGCTAAATCTATGGATGGATTTCAGGGCCTGAGAAGGTGGATTATGGAGAGATAGTGTTTGATAGGCAGTTTCATTTGGAGAAGACAGAAGATGAGAAAGAGCAGGGAGAGACAGCTGCGGTAACGGTTGTCCAATGGTGAGAATGGCAAAGTTGCCAAGTTGTGCACTTAAAGGGGGCTAATGGTGTAAATCTTATTATGCTCTCCCTATTTTACCACACGTTTAAAAGTGATAAAGAAAGGAAAGGAAGTCCACATCATCTGGGTCCCTCCCCCATGAAGTCAGGCCAGGCAGACCTCCATGGACCCTTTGGCTTCCTCTTCTTGGAAGCCTGTGTGAAATGGGACTCTGTGGTTTTCTGTGTTCATGTTTCCCAGCATCGGCGTGCTCTCCCTGACCCCAGGGGGTAAGGCCAGTTCTCCGGAACACATTCTTTCTCCTGTGCTTGTGTCTTAGGTACATTTGGAGTTGGAAGCTCCTGGGAGGGTAGAAATGATAGCAGCATCCATCACTGAGACAGCCTCAGTGGGGAGCATCACCTTTGGAACGGGACTGGAGGAGCTGTGGAAAATGGGAGCCACACACGCGTGCACGCGTGCACACACACACACACACACACACACACACACACACACACACTGGCAGGGAATGGGGGTGTGGAGCTCTGAGGAGAACAGAAGAAGGAATGCAATTTCCAAAGTTGTTTTTCTTCTCCCCCAAGGTTCCAGGGCTGGTTGTATTTAATCTTGTTCTAAATTTCTGCCATCTATATATGTTTTAAAAATTATTGACACATACTAATTGCACAAATTAAATGGGTCCATTATAGTATTAGCATACATAGATACTATATGCATACATTATGACATCATCATGACTATTCCCGGAAGACGATTGCACGCAAACATTTCTCCCCAGTGGAGAGAGATTCATTCCCCTTGGTCAGGAGCCGCCCGGTCCGCAGAAGTGTCTTTAGCTGTGCCTGGCAGCCAGCCAGATGGGAGAGTGCCATCTCCGCACATTTCCAGTGCCTTTTAGAAACGAGGACACCCTGTTTCTCCACCTCTGTGCTCCGTAATCACCATGTACCCAGGAAGCAGCGGATGTTCCACCGCGGGTGTGGAGAAGTGCTTGGCAGGCACCTGCAGTGCCAGGCCGGCTGCGGTTTTCAACCTGGGGAATCACCTGGCCAGGCAAACAGAGCCTCCAAGGAGAACCTACTCTCTCAGCTGGGGCAGTAGCGGAAGACCTAACTGCACGCTGAAGGTCTGGGCCAGCATGGCCGATCTAAGGAGGAAAAAGCTGTAACAATTCCAGGGCTCAGAGGAATGTGTGGCTGTAAACGCTACCTAAGCAGTGTGAGGACAGAGGCTTAACTGTGGGCAAGGATAGACGGAAAAAGACACGCTCCTGGGTGCATGCAGGCCGTGGCTGCAAGTATTCCATGCTATGATTCCTATCTCTTTCTCCAACTTTCTGTGCTAGGCTATAGCTACGGATTAGCATATCTGCTTTCTTCTGACTTCCTTGCTCGCATTTCTGACCTGCAAATCTGGAGCTGGCGGCTGAGTCTGTCCCTCCCCTAAGGTCCCTGTTGCTCCTTTAGAAACACAGAGAGGTCAATCTCTCCCTCAGTGGTGAATCAGCATGTTTAGGCTTGAAGCTCTTGGCTGCTGAAGAGCTTAGGCATAGCAAGAAGCCCCCTGAAGTGCTGGGGTGAAGTGAGATTACCTCCATTTCGTTGTCCAGAAACCCATGAAAGTTGGATGAAGCTGCTGCCTGCTTCCTTGGTTGGTTCTGCTAATCTATACCACATGTTTCCTCTGCTGCCTGGTGAGAGAAATTCCAGTGTCAGGTTGTGCCGGAGACCAAGGCAGAGCAGCTTCTCCTGACATGTCTGTGATCCTGGGCAGATGTGTGCCTGGGGCAGGGCGGCATGACCAGCCGGCCACATAGGCTCCGTGCGTGTCAGAGAAGGAGGAACTGGTGTGGTGTGAGGTGCTGGGCAAGGCCTCTGGCAGGGCATTCCTATTGTGGAGCCCTCCAACACAGAGGCAGGGGCAGCCCAGGGCTGTCATTGTAGTGAGGGTGGCTGAGGCATCCCTCCCTGGGGCTGCTGTGACCGTGTGAGAGGTGCTGCACACATCCCAAGCTCGCTCTGGCTCTGTTCACAGCATCTTGTCCAGTCAGGAATGCTCTGAAAGCTTCCCCTATTACTCGTTTTCTCCAAACATGAAACTGTCAAGCGTGCAATGGAAAGAAAGTTCACAGGAACAGGTAAGAAATGGTCAGCCGTGAGCACATGTGGTCTGCCTGCAGGTCATTCTCTCAGGTTCATCTGTAGCATTTCCCGTAGTTCATTTGAAGTCAGCTATCCCATTCGGGCTCCCAAACATTGCTTAGTGCATGCATAAGGACAGATTTAAAAGTCATTTGACAAACGGCATTCGAGCTATGTTATGCAAATTGTTCTTACATTCTACTGTGGTGATAAGACATGGCTGTTGGCTTTATGAAAGTTTCATTAGATGCAGAGAGAAAAGAGCAACAGAAATATGCAGATAAATGATTGCATTCAATAATTAGAAAAAGTGTGATGAGCGCTGTTGACAGAAGTTTCTGTCCCGCCTGGTCCTGCAGCCATTCAATACCAAAGAAACACACAGAGATCTACATTAATTATAAACTGGTTGGCCTATTAGCTCAGGCTTCTTATTAACTCTTACATCTTAAATTAGTCCATAATTTTTGTCTGTGTTAGCCACGTGGCTGGTACCTTTCATCAGTGAGGCAGTCACATCTTGCTTCCTCGGTGATGACTGCACACTGAGCCTTTCCTCTTCCCAGAAGTCTCCTGTTCTGGTCACCCCGCCTATACTTCCTGCCTGGCTTCTGGCCAATCAACATTTTATTAAACTAGTACAACTGAAAAAACCTTTACAGGGTACAAGACCATTGTCCCATAGCAGAGCGCTGTTAAGAGAACTGCGTGGGAGAAACAGTAAAGGACCACAGCTGCAGGGCAGTGCTGTCAGGGAAGGTGTAGGGAAGCTCACCCAGCTATGACGTGGAGGGTGGAGGACAAGGGGAGAGCACTCAAGGCAGCAGGGGCAGCCTGAGCAAAGCTCCCACAGCAGGAGAAACAATAGTGGAGTTAGAATGTAGCAGAAGGCCACCGAGGCTCTAATCTCTTGAGAGGAATCGTCAGCTAAGACAGAAGGGCAAGGGGCCAGCTGGTAGCTTCATGAACAGGGTAAGAAGATGAGTTTCACTCGAAGCTTAGTCAAGAGACATTGAAAACTCAAAGCCAAGGGATGGCCTGGCCCGCTTGACGTCTTAAGGAGCTCCGTAGCAAGTTGTGGCCTGAAGGAGAGCCATGGTAGAGGCAAAGACACCGTTGGAAGGTCAGGAACATTCATTGTGGTGAAAGGGAGTGGCCTAGACTGGAGTAGCGGCTACAGAGGAGGAGAAGCAGATACGTTGGGATGAAGTTGTAGAGAAGATGTGATTTGTTACTGATTCTGATACAGGGGAGAACAAGAGGAAGAAAGAAAGGAAAACCCTTCCTTGGACTACTGCCATGTGTCACATGTGGCTCACACAGAGGTCAGGTAGCCACTGAGAAGGTAAATCATAACTAAAGGGGATGTATTGAGGGCCTCTAGACACCAACGACAGTAGTTACAGCCCACTGTTACCTCTCCAAAATTCATCCCCATGTTCCCCTTACAAGATCGGCCCCATTCATGACTTCATTGTCAAGTTAGGGAAACAGAAGCAGAGAAATTATTAGCCCAAACCCTACCACCTGGATAGCAGTGGAGCCGAGACCAGAATCCCGAATCCCGACAGGCTGTCTCACAGCGAAGGGTGGATTGTGGCTCAAAGGAAGAGATGATGCCACATGGGAGAAAAATAAAGTCCCCATGTAATGACTCTATTATAGGTGGAACAGGGCAGCCGAGGAGAGGGGAGGCAACACGGGAAGAGTGGGCAGTGCCAGAGACAGCGTCTGTCTGTCTTTTGTCTTGCCACACACCAAGCAGCTGCCTGGAAGATCTACTTGTGTGGCATAAGACAGCCAGCCCATCACAGTCTTGTTTGATGGAGTCAGGCAGGCAGGGCTTTCCCAGCCAAGGCTGGCATGCATGTGTATTAGTGAAGGCTTCATCGGGATATTGCAGGGATTAAGGCCCTGTCCTTCCACTCTCCCGGAGATGTTAGAAGAAACGAATGAGATAATAAGGCACAGCTTGCAGAGTGGGAAGCCAGAACGCTTTAGCCTGCATTCCCCTTGTCTCCTGGCCCTCGGGAGGAGTCATACTGATGCCACCGAGCCTCAGTTTCTCCACTGGAAGGAAACTGAAAACAGTTTCTCTCCTGGTAGTTACAGTACAGCACCATGAAGGGCGTAGGCCATTCCTGGAGGTGGTTCAGGCCTTCACAAACACATGGATAGTTGGCTGAGTAGATAAGTACGAACCAGCCAGGAAATGGGCTCTACACCAACCAGACGTAATCCTTGTTGATAAATATGTAACCAGATCTAAGGAAATAAAAATCTGCATTCCGGAGTTTCATAGGTCTGGGTTGTCTTGTGGGACTATGGTCAGTCATCAAAGCGAGCAAATTCTGTTCAGAACAAAACTATTCAAAACAGCCAAGAGCTGGAGTTGGAGTAGGGGAATAAGGAAAGCTGAGAAGCACAGAGAATACTCTGATTTACTTCCTCTTACCACTGAGACTATATTGACTACCCCAGTCCATCCTTTCCTATTTGTAGGCAAAGTCTAAAGCAGGCAGAAAAGCCTGGACTATTGATCTTTATGCCTATTTCAGTCCTGGCTATAATGTCTCTTCGCGCGTCTTTTTAGAGACGATGCCAGTATGCGTCAGAGTCCAGAATGGGAAGCAGGTGATCATACGTCCGAACAAGAGGCAGGGATGGTGTGGAGCACACACACACTTCATCCCCTTTCCAGCCTCACATCTGGGTTCCACGTCACTCCCGCATCCACGGCGGATGATTGAGCGGAAAGGAAGATGAACACCAGGAAAAAGCTTGCATAAGAGGACGTGGGAATTTCATCCCATACACCCTTGCCGCGCTGCCCCAAGTTAACCTTGAAACAAGACAGCAGGCTTAGCGGAGCATTATTTCAAAGTTTCATAATCTCCCATTTGACAGCAGCTGGTGGTACAAAGTGGAGTTGTCTACTGGATCTGATTATGTAACAGATGGTTCTGTTTTCAAGTTTTCTCCAACCGCTCAGATGTTTTTGCACTAGATCCACACTGCCCATCTGATGCTGCCCCCCCACCCCGGGGCTGAGCTTTGCTACCCCCCGGGGCTGAGCTTTAATCTGGAATCTAGTTTGTAAGGTTACCCCCCTCACCCTTAATCTTCCAATAGAAGGAGAGATCTCCAAACACTACCAGGCATCCACAGGGCCGGAACAATGGCGGCACATTAATACAGGAGGATTGCTCTCTAGGGCAGGTCTTGCCTCAATCAAATCTCCTGCCAAAGGTGGATTCAATATGCTCTACTTGGAGAAGCCTCAGAACTCAGCTTCAATGACCTTGGTGGTGAACAGTGTGTTCCTTTCCTCGGGCGGCCCATGTTAACACATCAAAATTCTCAGTAGCAAATTAAAACTTCTTTAGTAGAGAATAAAGGCCCTAAGTAACTGTGTTACTGGACCATTATGTGTCTCTAATTGTGTCACCTCTCTCCTCAGTGGGGTTTTCTGTTCATTATTTCCAGGTCCTTTTCCCACTGCTGTGCACGGATGGTTTCCCTATTCTCTTCCACTCCAGCTGCCTACAGCTGTCGCCCTCCCGCTCCACCCTGGCCTTTCTGGTGTTTTCATCTTCCTGCCAGCATTATGAAATTTAATTTATAACAAAAAAAATGTTCTCCAGGCCTTCTTTTCTTTTCCAATTTCTGGTTTCTTTCACCATTTAGAACGTGCTCCCCTCTACCCCCTGAGTTTTCCAAGCACCTGTTCTCCAGGACTCCTTTTGTCAAGACTGCCTTTTCTTTGCCCGAGTGTGCAATCCCAGTGGACACAAGAAAGGGAAGAAAGAAAGGCCTGGAAAGGCTGCAGTGTGTTCTGGAAGTAGGGAAGCCCTCGGGGAGGATGTGCTGTGTAGGGGGATCCAGTGCTGGACCACTGCATGGTGCACCAGGCATCTTTCTCACAGAAAACAGTGGGGAGGATGACATCTAAAGCTATAAGATAATGAAGCTGCACCCCTAAAGTTCTGCATGCTGTGGCCACTCCTGTGAGGAACAGACATCCAGGAGACAACAATTTCATATCTCTAGGAACTCCCGTGCCATCTGATGAAGCCAGTCCATAGGACTGACCACAGAAATCATTTCTAGCACCATGGAAGGGCTTCTGCATGGAAGAGACCCCTCACTGTACCTAGTTCTGTATCTTACATAAGTGTTGAGCAAGGCTAGTTATGGGGTCAGTGGAAAATGGAAACACAGGGTAGGGGCTCTTGTTCAAAGATGACAAAGAAAGACAAGACACTGGCTGCAGAACGCTAAGCCAAGCATACAGCTGATCTGATCTGTGGTCTTGTTCACTCCCCAGTGAGGCTGAGACAATAGCACAGGTGCCAGGTAGCTATGAGCAGGACACTGGACAAAGTCATGTCTACTTGGCAAGATGCTAATTTCTCTTTTGAATGAATTATAGATATGTCTTCATGTAGAAAACTAAATACTAAACAAATGCTAAATACTTAACCTTCTTTGTCTTAGTTTTAGTCCTTAGTATTCATAGGTTTTTAGGTTTACCTTCCGATAGCAGGCCAGAAGCTTATGTCTGTCATCACAGAATGTAGGCAGTGGTAGATTTTCTGATTTTTCTATCCCCTATATTTACTTCCATGTGAGGAGGGAGAGAGCTTTATTCAGTAGAGTTTTTTGGAGAATTTTTCTTAGAAATCTATTTTGTACCTGTATGAATGAAATTCTCGATGCACTCCTGGTGAACACAGGAACTGCTGATAGGACGTGCACGCAGCAGAATAATTTGTGAACAGTAGAAGTTGAATTGGCTCGTGGGTTTGTAGGCTAGGAAGTTCAGGGACACAGCACCGAGATCTTGGTGGTCTGACAAAATCTGATAGAACTCATCCTGTTTATCAAAAACCCCTCCCACTACAACTAGCTCACTACACCGTGGTGACGATCCATTCATCGTAGTCTAATTGCTGCCCAGAGGCCCCACCACTCCATACAGCAGAACTGCCAATCAATTCCAATGCAAGTCTTGGTGGGGACATTCAAACCATAGCATTGTCTTCCCTGGAGATTGGAAATGGGAAGTCACAAACTAAGTCAAGACCCTGAGATGATGCTACCTCTTACTGGGATGGATAAGGGATGCTGCCTTCCAAGTTCTCTCTTGGTGTATTTTGTTTCTCTCTTGGCTTCCTTCCCCCAGACACCACTCCGTTTCAAGGTGGGTTGTGGCTGACAGTGACATCGCCGCTCTGAACTATCAACCTGGGGGCCTGTGAGGACAGCATTGTGCTGTGTGACAACGGCTACTACATGCAACATTGCTTGCGGTGGTAGCGGTGAAGCTAAGGTCCTGTGCTGTGGAAGGCAGAGGACCTTTCCTGGTGTTTCAGGGCTGTAGTTGAGAGATACAGAACAAACTCAACTCATGCGGCTGAAACTGGGCATATGAATAAATTGAAGATGATACAAGTTTTCATTTTGTGCATTTAAGTTTTGGGGCTTTTGAAACGGGGCTTTACTTGGGTTTTAGCATTTGGGATAACATTTCACTGTGAATTGAATAATTATAGGGGATTTATCTTATGTAACGCTGGGATGGTCTTCACTGTATTAGTTGGGCTTCCTGGCAAACTCTCCTGGAGTATGTGGCTGGGCATGATTAGGAGATGGGAAATAGAATAGACAATGATGCTTAGGTTTATGAGGAAATTAAGCGTGGAGGTAATCAGTGTCCTTTGCCAACCCAGAGAACTCTGGGAGTAATAGCCAAATGGCTCACTCTAGATAGTAAAGAGGGTTTGACTTGGTAGGAATTCTAAAGGCAGAACAGCCTACAGTCCTATGGACCGCTGGGATTAAGGGTTCCTGAGATATGACCTTTTCAGCTCTTTAGTGCTGGGAAAATCTCAGGCATGTCCTATACATATTGAGAATCAGTGTACCCAAAGAGAGCAGGCTGCCTTCAACACAAAGCTCACCTTTCTCTTCTGGTTATGGAGAGGAAGACGATACAAAGGGAACCAACCACCTTACTTCTTTGCGACAGGCCCTGAGTTGTCAGTAGACTCCTCCTGCCTTGAGGCATGAACATCAGCCTACAAAGAGGAGGACTGTAAAGGACTGAGTTTGTGTGTGGACGGCTGACGCTAGGGCTGCAGTTAAATGGGGTGGGGGCAGAAGTCACCAGCTTCGCCAGAGCTCGGAATCAAGAGTGCTGAGAGGTTGTTTCTGAAACATGTTCTCCCAGTCAGAGTAGCCAAAAGGACAATCGGATGCTGCTGGAGATGTCGGCTGTAATTACAAGGCACAAGAAGTATAAAATAGTAAGGTTGCAAGGGTCCAATACACGCGAGTCTCATCTGCTAAGTCAGTTTCTGTTATCTTTCAAAATTGTAAATTATGTACATGTTTGTGTGCCTGTATATGGGTATGGCATATGAGGGCAGGTGTCTGGAGAGGGTAGAAAACGTTGTGGGATCCCTGCAGCTGGAATTATAGGTGGTGGTAAGGCACCTGACATGGGTGCTGGGAACTCAGGCCATCTGCAAGAACAGTATATGCCCTTGATGTCTGAGCCATCTTTCCTGCTCCAAGTCAGAGAGTGTCTACCTGTACGACTTACATATTAGAAGGTGAGACACATGTGCATAAACATGAGTTCAGTAGAACATGAGGCATGTGTGTATCTTTATATATGTTTGCAGTATGCATAGACATACATGTTTACACTAAAGAATACACTGGGCAAGGATTTTGTAAGTTACATAGAAGTAATGATTTTTTTTTTCCAATTTGAGGTTGGTAAAACTTGCTAGAATTCACAGACAACCCAAGGGATTAGAGGAGGAAGCAGATGTTTATGTAGCAGAGAAGAAGGGAAAGGACATACCAGATACATATTGATCATAGGGATTTCACTAATATGACTGACAGATGAATTTGAATGTGGGCACAGGATAGGAAGTCAAAAGGATAAGGAGGAAATAGTGGTTGGAGGCACGACCTGCAATGTTGTAGAACTGGTCTAACGGGAATAGGCTATTGAATGAAGCTGGTGTTTAATATTTTAAATGTATTAATGTTTAGTAATGGCAATGGATACTTCCTTACCTTTAGAATTTACCAGGTCCTGTTCCTCATAATATAAAGCCATCGAATAGAGAAGAAGCCGACAAGAAAACTTGCTATCCTATTGCACAGCTAAGACAACTGGGGCACAGAGGGGACAGATCCACAGGGTCATGCAGTTGTCAAAGGGTCACACATAAACTTAACTCCATCTGTCTACCCACTGAACCACGGCAGCATTAATATTGCTATCAATCACCATAAAGACAGATTTGTGTGAGGAGAGAGCTGGAGTTGTTTCTGCCACATAGACCATGGTCATCATTCGAGTGAGTGCTGAAATGTCCCGAAATAAACAAACAAACAAACAAAAACAAAAAAAACCCACCAGCAATACTGGGAGGAGGGACCCAGACGAATATGAAAGACGAATAAGGTGTAAGGTCTAGAAGGCAAAGAAAGGCTGAGGCTACTTCAAGCTTTCTGGTTTGGGTGAACTTAAGCACCCAAGTTTGTCTTAAGACGTCAGTTTGTTGTGAACAGGAGTCAGGAGAGTTGGGCATGGAAGGACAGACGGAGTTCAGTCTTGACCCTTTGAAGTGTCAAAGATGTGCAGGAGACAGTTGGAAGTCAAGACGGAGTCAGTGGGAAAGACGGTCTCGAGGAGGAAGGGGCTCCTAGTTCCAGACATATTAGAAGGTCATGTTAGGTAAGGCTTGTGGAGCTAACACTGGCTCTGTAAATACAGAGGTCACTGTGATCTTGTCAAGAACAGAATAAGTGGAGAAGTGGCTAGAAGCCAGCCTGCCCTGGATGACAAAGGAGGAAAGTGAAATCAGTAGGGAGTATACTAGATTTCCAAGAACTTGCTGGAAGGGAGTGTGAAAGCGTAGATATTAGAAGATTTAGAGAAGACATTTAGCTTAATTTCCCCTCTATTTTCTGACACTCAGGAGTCAGAGGAAGAGGGAAGCTCAAGATGTAGGAAGGAGCAGGCAGGGCACTATTTTTTTTTTTAAAAATCTAAATGCCTGTGGGGAGCAAAGAGGAGGCCAACACTGGGCCGTGGAAGGACTCCCATTGGAAGTTGTGACTCCCTGGATAACAGCTTGGAAGACAGTGTGCTCAAAACTGGAGACATTTGTGCTTCTGGGCAGGAAATGGAGAATGTTCATGATACTTTCCAAGAAGTACTAGCAGAAGTGTTTGTTCAAAGAGCAGAGGGCTACTAGCCACCTTGAAGGAGAAGTGGAAGTCAGGGTTGCACGCTGGCAAGCAGGGTCCAGAAGGGAGCCATCTCTGGAGATTTGATGGGTGCTAAGCACAGGGCTAGATCCCATTGTATAGTAATAGTGAAAAACACCTATAAACAACCTCTATCTTAGACCCTTCGGAAACTCTGTATTAAGTTTGTGCTCTAGAAACAATTCCTGAGTGACTGACACACACACACACACACACACACACACACACAAACACACACTTCTCTTTTAGTGTGTGGTATTGGGAATTGAACCTATGCCCCTGTGTGCTAGACAGATGTTCTACTGCTGGGCCATCTCACCACCCTGACTAGGAATATGAGTTAGATTTTACTATGGAGAGAACAACTTTCTGTTAGGAGTAAGAGAGACTGTGTCTCTCAGAAAGTGAAGATGTCTCCTGCTCTCCAGGAGGCCTCAAGGTATGTTTTTAAACACCAAGGCATCTCTCCAGTCTCTTGGTAATTTAATGTGATAAAATACGTCATGTGTACATAGCAAGCATTCAGTAAGTAATTAATTATGAAGTTATTATAAAATGAAAGGATTCATGATTCCAAATAAAGTTGACTCTCTAGTCTGGACTATTGCCAAGGCAATTTGCTTCTTAGAAAGTGTTATGTAACTTCAACTCCTGGCTTGCAAACAGAAATATAACCACTTCTGAAGACATCATTTTCTGGCCTCCTGTTTTAAAAGAAGTTACATCCTCCAATGGAATCCTTCTCTCTGTCCCTCCGTCTGTCCACTCTTCGCTCTGAGTCAATTAGATCTATAACTACACAGAGATGTGTACGGTGATCTTCATTCTTTCCCATCACTTCAAGGACCCAATCTAGCAGCTCGGGCGGAGACTTTGACCACCTCCATTAAGGCTCCCAGTTCTACTAGTAAGAGAATTGGTTTTGGTGGTGGTGTCTGAGAAACACTCCAACTGCTTATTTAAAAACCACCAGTCAGTTCTAGTTTATATTCGTTTTTGTGGAAAGAGAAAATAAAAATGAGGTTCAACAGTTTCTCAAAGTCACCCAGCCAATAAGTGGAGCTCACAGATGGGCATGAGTCCTCTCAATGTCTGTGACCTGTGACATCCAGAAGAAGCTGGAGGCAGCCACTGGACCTTCCAAACCCCTCAGACCATAGCTCGGCAGCATCCCCGAAAAGGTGGCTGCTGGGATGCTGGCTGCATGGAACTTTCCAGAGCTTTCGTTTCTCTGTTGGGCTGGAACTACATTCAGGGCAAAAGGCTTTTTCTCTCTGTGGTAACTGACTTTGTGCAGCTCAAAGCCTGGCTCAACTCTGGCAGCACTGGGGACTGTATAAGTGAAAAATCGCGGACTAAACCTCAGAACACGTTATGACCTTCAAGAACGTTTGGTTTGGATGGCGTTCTAGAAGCAGTCTGAGTGTTTTGGTTGCAGATTTATTTCCAGAACGCAGTCTGACTTGCTTTAATAGACTGGCTATTCATGGCCTCCAGGAAGCCTGTGGCCCTGGTGGGTCTCACTCCGCCCCTCTCTGTGATTCCCAACACCAGTGTCACTCATCTGAAAGGGCAATGTTAGCATTTCTCATTAAATGGTGCCACAGACCAGTAACCAGGCCAACGAGTCTTATAACTGTCATTACCCAGTTTCATAAGGCTGAGGGAAGAGAGATGTTATGTGTATGTTTGGGGAAGAAAAGAAAGTAAAGGTAGGCAGTGCCTCGTCCATGAATCTCAAGTAAATTGCAGCGTGGGATCTGATCATCAGGATGTTTAACTGCAGGGCGTGGCTTCTGAACCAAGAGGTCTAACTTTGCCTTCCTCCTTTCTTCCTCCTTCCTTCCTTCCTTCCTTCCTTCCTTCCTTCCTTCCTTCCTTCCTTCTCCCTTCCTTCCTCCCTCCTTCCCTCCCTTCCTCCCTCCCTTTTTTATTTCTCCCTCTCTCCTCTCTCTCTCTTCCCTCCCTCCCTCCTTTCTTTCCTTCCCACCCTGTTTCTCTTTCTTTTTCATTTCTGCTTCTCTCTTTTCTCCCTGCATTCCCTTACTTTACCAAACAGCCTCTCCTTTCTTTTTCTGCTATCTTTAATGTCTTTTTTTTTTCCATTTTACCCAACTGTTGCTCTCCAGGCTTTGTTCTCAGTGGTTCAACCTCACCCAAAGATTGGCATCTCCCTCCACCCCAGCATCGATCCAGAGTTTGAATATATTATCTAAGACAGAACATGGAATCTCAGGCTGGATGACTCAAAGGACAGACTCCTGAAGAGGGTCCGACTTGTCAAAGTTCCAATGACAATTGGTGTTGAATCAAGAGCAGTTGAACACACCCAGAGCGCTCTCCAAAGCTTGTCCCCAGACGCCAGAAGCCCTTAGCTCAGCAAATGTGGGAAAACACAAAAGAACACACAGAGAGCTTCATAGTACAGAGAAGGGTAAATGCTTGAGAGACTGAGGTCTTGGATTCAAATCCCTGTTTTTGGTTACAGAAAGCCAGTTTTTAGACAATTTACTTCAGCTTTGGAGGGCTTAGTTTATTTGTAAAACACATTTTACCTCCGGTGTCTGGATGGGATTGGAGATAAGAACCCTCTCCTGCAGATACCTAGATCTACACAGGCTCAGGTTTCGTATGTAAAATCGTAAAATAGCATAACCTCTGTTTATTGCCAGACTTTAAATCATCTCTACATTACTCAAGACACCCAACACTGAACAATGCCTGTGAATGCCTGTTGTGCTGTGCTCTCTATCTATAGAGAATAATGGCAAAAAGCAAAATTCCTCTCTTCTCTCCTCTCCTCCTTGCTTCTTTTTCCTGTTCACCCCTAAGCAATTAATGTTTCTTAGTCTGACATGAATTTACTAAACTTCTTTTTCAGAAGCTCTGGTAGCAGGTGACACACACACACACACACACAAACACACACACACACACAAACATACACACACATTCCTCAGCATGCCACATCTTAAGATGACTTCGTGATGTTTTATTCCCAAGAATAGTCCTTTCTCCAGAAAGCACACCCAAATCAGCCATTAACAGTGGTCAATGCCCTGTTCTCCATCTCATTGTGAATGAATGAACTGAGGAGCAAAGAAGCATGGTTTAATGAAACAGCAAAGGATGTGGTCCACTCATTCCATGCCAAGCTTTATGGGTAAAAGGGGGGCTAGCCATGCTGGGGGCTTTTTTCTCAGACACTTGGTGTCCAGTGGCTATCTGATGTGATCAAAAGGACAATGAGATAAACGGTAGAAAATGATTTGCTGCGTCTGTGTAGAGGGATTACTAACAAGTCCTGCCGAGACAGGGAAGGATCTCACAAGTGCAAGATGATGGTGGCATGGGGAGACTTCGGGGTGCTGACACTGGAACTTCAGGCTGTCACTTTTAAGGTCACTAAAGTTACTGACAATCTCCAAGCCCAACTTTCCTCTGTTGTAAATATGGGACGATCACACAGGTACCAAGAGACCTTCGCTGCACCACACATCAAGCCCCTGTTGTTAGAGTCACTGACGAGTGCTGAGTTCCCTTCATCTTAACTCTTGCTCCCCCAAGGCTTAGCATCCACCACACTTGCAGATGCTCCCCCTCCATTCTTTCCACTCTGAGTCAAGTCCTCCGCTCCCCTCTGACTCCCAACATTACTCTCAGTTGACAGCATTACATGGCTGGCTTTTTCCAGGGCTCTTTGAAACGATGGCTGTTTCCCATCACCTTTGTCTCCACAGCCCAGGGCAAGGTGGTACATGCCTGTTTGGAAAGCAGCCAACAGCAGCGTGGCTGGATGTTCTGATGTGAGTCCAGTGTTACCCGAGGTAGTCCGACGCTCTTACAACTTAGAAAAGAAAGTGACAAAATAAATAACTCTGAAGAATATTTAAAATAAATATGTGTGTCTATACATATGTGTGTGGACTGTGTGACCTGACGGCATTAACAAATACATGATTTGTGTGTATGTATGTGTGTGTGTGTGTGAGTGTGTGAACTGTATGCTCCTACACCAGTGCTTGGCTGAGCTCCAGCATTCATCGGGGATATTAATATTAATAAAGACATGAATGTTTCTTAAAAGATTATTTATTGATTGTGTACATGAGGGACTGTGTGTGAGGGTATGTATGTGGGCATATATGTGTATATGTGCGTGTGCATGTATGTATGCATGTTTGTGCACAAATGTATGCATGATCATATATTTATATGTATGCATATACATGTTTGCACATGCGTGTACATGTGCATTTGTGTGTGACTGTGAGCATATGTGCTCTATAAGAGGACAACTTGTGGGAATTGACTCCCCCCGACACCATGTGGTTCCAAGGGTCAGACTCATTCCTGAAACTTGGCTGTAAGGACATTTACCTGCAGAGCCATCCCTCTGGCTTCTAACCTGCCAATTGAATTAAAGTCCTGGTTGAAAGAACTGAACAGGACAGAGATGCCTCTTTTGCTTGTGGAAAAGGGCTTTGAGGGACCACCACCACCACCACAACAATCCATGTACTTGAGAGTGTCTCTTCCAATACAAAAACAAGCCACACTCCTGAGCCACTTTTGAAAAGCAAAGTTTGGAGATTTGTTTTTTCTGACTCTTGTCCTTATTCCGTAAGCGTTTGGAAGAGGAACAGTCAGCAATTAGCAAGGAAAACAAAACCAACTTATTACCAATCATAGACTCTAAAGATGGGGAAGACAGTGAGGCTAATGACCGTAAGGTTTCTGAATCGCGTGAAGCCTCAGGAATTACGGAATTGCCTAGAACTTAAGTTCTTCACGGCCTTTCATTTCATCTCTAGCCAAGCAACTGCTGAAGGGTAATTTGGTATTCTCCGAGTCATCTGTCATAGAATCGCAGTGCTGGAGTTCAGTGTGCTTGAAATTCTGATGAGGTCATTAATAACACCTCCTGTCAGTGACTGAACTCTAGTTAATAACTTCCTGGTGACTTTTGTGAAATGGCTTTTCCTGGGGATATTCATTCCCAGGGGTTTGTGGATGTCCTTCGATTCTTAGCCAGTGACAGAAATAGCCACTTTGCTGTGGCGTGTTTTGAGGTTTTGCCCTTACTTCTAAGGAAAAAAAAGGCGATAATTGTGTAAACCAACTAGTCTTCAGTGTTTGGCATCAAGGGTTAACCGAAAATGGAAGTAATATTTTCTAAAAAGGATAGTTTCGTGTCATTTCCATGATAGCAGCATGCCAGCACCAACGATTTTAAAATGGCAGCCTCTTATTTTACAGGTTATGTAAGTCTGATAGAGTTTTTTTTTTTTTTTTTTTTTTTAAAAAAAACCCTCTTGCCTCCTCTCCCTGGGAGCAGTTTCTTAGAATTTCTCTGACTAACACAGACTCACGTCAGAACGCTCATTTCTCATCTTCTGCCGCTCGCACCACACAACCAATCCAAACCCACTTTCGCCCCAGAGCCAAGCCAGGCTCCACTGCCGACTGTGTTTGTGTCTTCTCTGGTGGGAGGGGAAACTGGGGATAAGATCAGCAGAGCTGTCTGTCAGATTCTAGAATGGCTGAGTAAGGGCAGCCTTAGGAGTTGGAAGGAAGCATTGGCCGGGGTGAGGGAGCAAGCAGGAGAGGGAAAGGGAGCAAGAAGGAGAGGAGGTTGTGGGGAGAGAGAAATTATTTAACACATCAAGCCATCTTCATTCAGGATTTCTAACTCTCTACGGCCACCTACAGCCCCCACTGTCGACTGGGAACGGGAATTCCCCCACACCTAGTGAATGAATGCACCATAATTGGGACTGACGGGCTTTGGGTAGGCTTACAGATGATTGATATGTACCTGGCTTGGAAGAGGAATTCAATTTCCTTTACGTTTAAAACTCCCCTCCCTTCTCTCCCTGTCTGCTTCTCCTTCATTGACCTCTTTTAACAATGAGATTTACTAGATAAAGATGTATGGCCCTGGGATTAGGAGACTATTCTCCATCACTATAGAAAACGTGTGTGTGTGTGTGTGTATGCATGTATGCATTCTATGGGTGTGTATTCCTTGAGATTTGATTTCTTCTTTGAAATGGCAGAAAGCTAGAGACCAAGAGAGACAAGGAACTGGTGGGGAAGAAGGGCAGAGGAGGGGGGCATTGTTACACTCTCTTAGGGTTCCCTAAAGAGACTTGATTTTGCAGGTGGAGCCAAAGGATGGGTTCAGAGTTGCTCATTACTGGAGGTTTACAGTCTCCCGGTGAGACACGGCATGCTTTGAAACACAGAGCAGGTCTATACATGAACACATGCAAAGAGCAGACAATATGATATGTATATATTCTGTAGCCCAAGGGGCCCCCGAAAACAAGGCACCCTTCTCCCCTTGAGGAAGACCCGTGCCTTGAGCTCCTGTTTCACTCTCGTTATAGTTTGAATATGTCAGGGTTGGGGTTTGCATGCTTGGTCTCCAGATCATGGTGCTGCTCGAGGGACTCCCTGGAAACATAGAAAGTCGGGTTAAGAAGGAGGAGCTAGAACCCTGGGGCTGGTCCTTAGAGTAGATTCTATATGGTGATCTCCAGTTACCTCCTTATTCCAGCAAACAGCACAACTTTGCTCTTCCCGACGGCTGAAAGAGTCCGCTGTTTATAATGACCTCATTTGCTTTGTCCATCCCTCTGTCTCTGGACACTCCACGCTGGCTCTTGTCAACCGTGCCGCCATAAACAGTGGCAGGTGAGCACCTCTGTGACAGGGGACTTGGGAGTCTTTGGGTAAATCTCTGAGAGTGGCATAGCTGGATGACATCGTCTATTTATTATTAATTTTTCTAAGGGACCTCCGTGCTGATTTCCACGGGGCCTGGACGCATTTGCAGTTTGACCAACAGAGAGCACGTATCAACGGTCTTGTTTGAACAGCGCCTCATGCATGCTAGTTGCTGTCCTCATGGGGCGTGACCTCTGTCCCCCAAACTGTACAGGGACCACTTCCGTTTTCTCATGCTCACACTCTCAGTCTTCTCCGGAGAGTTTCCCTTTAGAGAGAGCACACCCTTCACAGTGACTTTCACCGGCCCTGTCATTTTGTTAAATCCACTTCCTCTCTTTGTTTGATGCCCCTGCCAATTGTGACACATTAAAAAATATATATTTGTTTGTATCTATATTTGAGTAGGGGTTCAGACAAAAACCGTGGTCCAGAAGATGGTCTGAGTAGCTTGCTTGTTCTCCTCTGTCCTGATGGCTCCTTGTTCTCTACTTTGCACTCTTGGTCACCATCGCTTGTGCAAACCCTCCTTCTCATGACTCCTGAAGACTCTGCTGCTTCTTTGGGCTGGGTTTGTTTCTCTATTTCTTCTCCTGGTTCAGTTCAACTCACTCTTAGGACTTGACCCAGAACTTGTGCGTACTGGCCTTATACAGCTCCATTTTCCCTGAGCATCCTACTTCGTGAGTGTTCCCACACAGCGTGGAAGTCAGTCTTCACAGGTCTAACAGGGATGAGAACAGGGAAGGAACGATGTGAATAACAATGGTGGCGGGCTTGCTATGAGCAGTCTGATGATAAAGACATCACATGACCAGGAAGGAACAGGAAGTGAGAAGTGGAGCTGTGTCTCAACAGAACTCTAGCGTAGCTTCCCATGATGTGAACACTGATATGAGATAGAGAGGGGGAGGCGTGGACAAGGACGTGGCATATGTACATGTGCAAGCCTAACCCGCATATTAAAAACTAGAGACAATGAAGCGTGAGTGAGTTCTTTGATTAAAAGGCTCGTGCCCTGACACTCCGCAGCATACTGTCATCGCTAATTACGCTAAATAAGGGAGTAAAATGGACCTATTAATTTGGCAATTGGCTCCAGATGTGATTTGTTTTAAAGCTATACAGCTGTGCAAGCATGTGAACCAAGTCCTCGATGTGGGATCAAGCTGCCAATGTCCCCATCTCTTTACTACATCACAGACAGAGGGGGACTCGGGGTGTGGCAGAAGCCTCCTCCATCACATTCTAATAACTTTGCCCGTAGGGTGTCTGTTTTTGAACTGAGACTTTGGCTTCGGCCTCCTCCTAGCTATGTGACATCTGTGCTCGAGTGGCTTTGAAAGTCAGGAAGTTGCCTCATCATTCGAAAATTGGATTCTGTATGTGGACAGTCAAGCCTTAGTCAAAATAGAAATAAAAACCGTGTTTATATACACACTGACATGAGACTTCTCGGTCGTTCATCCTCCAAACACTTGTCAACTGTCCTCACTCTTAGAAGTATCCTGTTAGATGGTGCTGATAAAAAACAAAGAAGCCTGGTTTGTGCTCCCTAGGACTTCCCAAGTCTAGGGTCAGGAAGAGGCTATTGCCACGGGCATCTTGAGAGAACTAAATTTACTGGTGGCGACACTGCAAAGCTCCCCAGTAGCCTGGAGAAAGGGAGCAATGCGTGTGTATCCCACAAGGACACGGGTGCTGGCTGAGGCCAGAACAGGGTTCTGGATCTCATGAGGTCAGAAATGCAGGTGATACAGGTAGTCAGCGTCTGATATTAGTGTTAAGAATCAAACCCTGGGCCTCTGGAAAGCCATGCTTACACGGTGGCTACAGCAGCTCACCTACATTCTCAGCACTTTCTTGGCGTGTCCTCATGGGGCCTTGCCTCGTGTACATACACCTCGTGTGCATGCTGCTGGAGTGCATTCTCACGTGTATACGTGCGTCGAGATTATAATCAGGATGTTGATGAGGGCTGGCACTCACGGCCTCGTTTTAACTCAGTCACTTTACAAAGCCAAAAGCAGTCACGATCTTAGATCCTTGGAAGAGGGAGTCGGCGTTTCGACATAAGAATTGGGAAAGGCTATTCTGTAGTTTATAACATTTGAGTTGGGACTGCAGCCTGAGACAGGGGAGCTCTAAGATCTCAGTCGCGTATGAAGCTTTTACAGCCAGGGAAGCCATTGTAAACGATCTCCAGTCCTTTGACAGAACTAGAAAGAAGTGGGATGAGAATGGAAGGTGGGGATCTCATGTGATTTCTGGGGTTAGACCACCAGGCCGCTGTGTGAGGCAGAAGGGAACCAGAAACACATTTACTGCCTGTGCCTACTGCTTTCCCTGCCTTCGGTGCCTCTAGGTTGATAGCTCATGGAGAGCCAGGGGTAGGTATCTCCTGTTCATCTTTGACTCTAGGTGCCCCCCTGCCTGGCACCTGATTGAGAGATAGGTGTGGCTATAGCTGTGCAGTGGAGAGTTCACATTTGACCAGGTGGTGATGCATGCTACAGGATATCCAAGAGAAGCTCTGTCGAGAGTCCATTATCAACGGTATACTGTAAGCAGAGAATGTCTGTTAGCTTCCCAGCTGCCCAGACCCGAATAATCACACAGAAACTCTGTTAATTACAGCACTGTTTGGCTGGTTAGCTCAAGCTTCTTACCAAATTAACTCTTACATTTTAAGTTAATGCTTTTATATTAATCTGTGTATTACTACAAGACTGTGGCCTACCTGTGAGGTTCAGATGTCCTTCTCCTTCTGCAGCTACAAGGCATCTCCTTGACTTTTTCTTCTTTCTCTCTCTATCTCTGTTCTGATTTCCTGACTGGCTCTATTCTGCCCTGCTATAGGCCAAAGCAGCTTCTTTATTAACCAATGGTAATAAAACATATTCACAGCACACAGAGGGGAATCCCACAGCAGTGTGGTGGCAACCACAGGCCTCAAGCCAGACCAATGACTCTAGTTTAGCAATGAATGCTGACAAGTAAGGATGTGTGGATTAAAGGGTAAACTGTGTAACTCACCAGGGCCATGCTACAGCTTCCAGGATGAGTCTTCTCCTTTTCTGGGGGGAGGGGTTGTTTGTTTGTTGGTTTTGGTTTTTCTCTTAAATTTTGTGGGTTGGGTTGCAAGGGCAGGGGCAGAAGCAAGGGGCAGACAGATAAGCACAATAAAGACGGATGAGGTGAAAACGTGAAACCCACAGAGAATCAATAAAAGCTAAGAAAAAAAGAAATACACCATAAAAATATTTCTGATTATAAATCGGAGGGCCTAAATCATCTTGACTTCATTCCTCCACACCATTCCTGCCACAGATTTGGCACTACCTGCAGATTAGATTTCCTGTGACATCCTGGTGTTTTAACCATTTAAATCTAATGACCCTGGAAAAAATTCGAGACTTACTCGTGAATGAACCACAAGAGCTTACACATTGATAAGCCAAAGCATCTACAGTCGTTTCTTAGAGCCCGTTGTACTAGGGGCAAAGTCTCCAGCTTGCTTCAGACCTGGTCCCCTTGCAACTGCTCTCAGCACTTGGTGGTGTAAGAGAACCAGGAGGTGTGGTGTGGGCACCTACATACCGACTTAAAAACAGAGAATCACGACCGGAAACTGGTCTGTCTTTCATCAGCTCCGCTTATGCTGAGCTAGTTTCTTTTCTCTCGTCTCGTTTTTTCCTTTGTGTTTTAGCTCATCTAACCTATGTGTTAATGTTGTTTATATCCAGTCCCGACAAGCACGGGATGGCTCTGGTATCTGAGATCTAAACACGTGGGTGTGGCTTGAGGACAGAGCTCCGCCTTTTCCTCATACTCTGCTCGGTTTTGTGGGTTTAAGTTAACGTCATTTGAAAGGTTTTGGGGTGTGGGTTGGATATATACTATAACTTGTTCTTTTGTGACAACAAGATTTATACTGGCCGTGCCTCCCATACCGCTGGGAACTGGAAAGAAATCTGCCCTACAATGGGAGCCCTGAGAGTTTTAAAAAGACAGTATCCACGATTCTGTCATGATGGCTTCAGACCTCTGGGGAGCTTCCTACCAGGCCGGGCCCCATCGTGCCTCTCAAGTGAAAACAAGATTCAAATGGTCTATCAAATATGGAATGCATCACAAATACATTTAATTCATTTTCTATGCCTTCCTAATTAAAATTTCTACAGTGACTAGGACTTTGGGGTGAGGAGGAAGAAATAAGATGGTGGAGATATATTAAAGACAGATTTATTTCCCAAGTTTCTGACTTTTTTTTTTTCCACTTCAGACGGCTTGACTTGAACAAAGTATAGAAGCAGGTATTCCGTTTTGTGTATTAGCTGGGCTCCAGTGAGCAGCTCCTATTAAAACCAAATCTGTGGGGTGTAAGCGGTTTTATGCAAAAGGTAACAATACAAGCTTTTATAAATCTTAAGTCCTCTTAAACCTCGGACACTTTGGAGCCACCAACTGTAAACTATAGGGTTTCAATCCACAGGGATTTGGTCACTTCCTGGTGCCTTTCAGGCCACTAGGCAAATATTTATATGAACCTCTCAGATGTTAAGACGTTTAAGAATTATTTTGTGTTCAATAGAAGCTTCTAAACCATACCTTTTCTGTTGATTTTTTTTAAACATATAGGTCTTATGTTTTTCCATTTGTTGAATATTTTACATACTTTTGAGAGTCATTTTATTCCATTTGTTTTAGACATAATTTGACCAAGACATATCCTAGACGGAATTTTGAAAGGAAGAATACTAGTATGAACAAATTAATGTTCCCTAATTCTTAGTCTTCTCAGTACTTTGCTTATTTTCTCAAGAAGAAATGGGAATTGATGATATTTCTTTCACTTGATAGTCTGTAACAATTAGGATCCTTTAGCACAAGCAATGGTAAGCAGTTCTGGAATTCAGATTGAGCAGAAGAGGGAGGGCCATTTTAGGAAAATACGGGGTCTGACAACAGCAAAGAGAGAGGGAAAGAGCGAGCCTGGGGCCATGGACTCGGCAGATTTAGGAGCGGGACCAGTGATTCTTGAGCCATCCTAACAGAACTGTCCTGAGCAATGACAAAACCCATCATCCCCAGCAGCTTCTGATTCCCTGTCTCAGCACTGTGACCGTTACGGGGGCCCAGAGCTACAGCGGTCTCAGAAGACACGATCTGTGTCTCGTGTTCCCTTAGTCACCTGCTCTGTCTGCAAGGGCACCAGGTGAAGGTGGTTTGTGCAAGACCTGCAGACCCTCAACAGTGCGTGTACTACAGGCTTTTTGAAAGGAAATAGGACACTGATGAGTAGAACTGGGCAATGGGCAGCAAGGCAAATGCCCAAGCCTTGGTTAATACCACCCTCAAGGAAATAGGCACAAAATCCCACCTTCATTTCTGTCTTAATACATAAGTTCCAAGAGTTTCAATAAGCCTCTTTTCAAATACATTCACACACACACACACACACACACACACACACACACACACACAACCTCAGAGATGATAACCTGATCGTCTTAGATTCAATTCAATGAAATAATTGTGAATTCTTTGGTTTCAAAGTAGTGAGGGTCTTGAGAACAATACCCTTGATTCACTTCCGCGCTGTCAGCGCAGTCTGCGGACTAGGCTGCGCTCCACTCCATGCTCTAACGAAAGGTAATGATGGGGAGCTGAGTGACACACTTTATATGGCCGCTTATTATGAGCTATTTAACTTTTATAGCTTTATTAAATGTTTTATGGAAAGGTTTATTTCATGTTTTATTACAGCTTCGTAGGATAGCCACATCTGGCCAAAAAAACTTGACAGATGAACACAAGAGGTTCAGAAATAGCGTTAGTAAGCAGCTGCTGGGTAAATTCATATTTTATTTGGACACAAGTAGAGGAGGGGCGGGAGTGATTATCTTTAGTGAACTGTGGCACTGTTGAGTGATTATGGCGGGAGGGGCAGAATCAGAGCAAGAGAAAGCCGGGCAAACATGGTACGGTAACGCTTGCATGCAAAAGACAAGGAAAGATACATCTTATGGATATCCTCCTGTGAATGAAAGAAAGCATTCAAATCAGGAATTATCTGCCTTCAAAGGACGTATGGCTGATTTAAAATATGTTTACAAAGTTAAATATCTTAAGGATTTTTATTTTGCCTACAATAAAACTATGTGGTGGATAAAAACAAATAAATAACACCACTAGAGTATTCTGAGCCTAGCTCTAAACAATTTGAAGTTATATCTCATATAATTATTTATTTATATTTCAGAACTTCATATATAAATATATACATATTTCCCCCTCCTCTTTTTTCCTACTCCTCCAATGTTTTCCTCTTCTCAAATTCACTTCTTAGTTTTAATTATTATTATATACATCTAGATGTGTGTATACGAATTGATGAATACTTCCTTCTGAGTTCTTTTAATGTTGCTCATGTGTGTATGTACTTAGGGCTGATTCCCTCATATTGAATAGCCAATCAGGGCCCATTCCTAAGAGAGACCAAGCCTCCCTCTCTCAGCCCTTACCAATAGCCTTTAGCTGTTTATCTAGGTATGAGACCCAGGAGATTTCTCCCATCAACCCTGGCTTGTAAACTGGTATTGTCAGTTTTCATGTCTTGTGGAGGCAGCCATATTGTCACGATTTCACAGATGTAGCTTCCCTGTCCAGCACAGAAAACACAACCTCAAAGCAGACTATTTCTGGCTCTCAGAATCATCCTGTCCCCTCTTCTCCACTGTTCCCCAAGTCTTCGGTGGAGGGGTTTGCATTGGTGCTGAATGGATTCCTAAAATATGTCTGACAAATTGAAAGTCCCATTGAAATTTAATCTGAAGCTTCACGGTTTATACTTTGAATACCAAATCTTACTGCATTAAAGTTCATTGGACTGTATAGATAGACTTGGGGACTGGGTGAGGTTTGGGTGTGTGAGGTTTTTAACTTATTTGCAAGGGTTTTATACAATAAAGTTTATTTATTTTTTTTTTAAAAAAAAGAAAGTCTGGTAGAATCTCCTGTGGATTCATCTGGGCTTGGGATTCTTTTTTAGCTTGAAGGCTTTTATTGCTGCTTCATCCTTTCTATTTAAGCATTGCCTTAAAATATTCTGAACTTCTGTTGTAACGGTTCCCTGTCCACCTCTGATTCTATCAATCTGGGTTCTCTCTTTCTTTTGCTTCCCTGGGTCAAGTGTTTGTCAATCTTGTTTGCCTGATTCTTTGTGTTGCTTTCTTTGTTTCCATTTCATTAGTTTCTGCTCTGATTTTCACTGTTCCTTGCCACCTACTCGGTTTGGCCTCGGCTTGTTCTCATTTTTCCAAATTCTTGAGCTGCATCATTAAGTCGTTTGTTTGCACTCTTTCTGGTTTTGCGATGAAGTTTAGAGCCGTAAATTCCCACCATCGGGCTGCTTGGGATGTGTCCCAAGGGCTTTGCTGTGCTGTTTCATTTTTAATTCAGTTCCAAGGATTTTTAAAATTTATTTCTTGATTTCATCTCTGACCCATTTATTATTCAGTAATGCGTTGTTCAATTTCCATGAATTTGTGTGATCACTGGAGATTCTTCTACTGTTGGTGTTAAGTTATATTGCATTGTGGTCAGGTAAGATACATGGAATTATCTTAGCTTTTTTGAGTTCGTTAAGGCTTGTTTTATGTCCTAGAATGTGGTGTAGAAGGATTTTTCTTCAGGCTGCCAACTCAAAAAAAAAAAAATGATGTGGAGACGTATTAACTATAAAGCTCAGCCTTAGCTGAGGCTTGTCCCTACCAGTTCTTGTAACTGAAATTAGCCCATATCTTTTATTCTACATTCTTTTACATGGCTCAGTTACCTATACTCTGTATTGCCCATCCTGCTTCCTTTCCATCTGCCTGGCCACCCCTTCTTTCTTCTTTCCAGCATCCTCTCTGCCTGGAAATCCTGCCCAGCTATTGGCCATTTAGCTTTTTATTAAACCGATCACAGTGGCCCATCTTCACACAGTGTGAAGGAATATTCCACAGCAATGTTTTAGAGGAGCTTCTATGGGCTGCTCAGAAGACTATGTAGTCCTCTGTGTTTAGGTGGAATATTTTGTAAATATGTTAGGGCCATTTGATGTATGTTGCCATTTACTTCTGACTTTTCTGGATTTGACTTTTGTCCAGATGAATTGCCTTTTGGGGAAAGCAGTGTATTGAATAACCTACTATTATTCGTACTATTATTGAGTTGAAGTTAACCTGTATCTTTAAGACCATTAGTAGACCTTGTATGAGATTGGGTATGCCAGTGTTTGGTGTATGCATGTTTAGGATTGTAATGTTTTACTGGCTGGCTTTTCCCTTTGTTAGATCAGCACCTCCTTTATCTCTTCCAATTTCTTTTAGTTTGAAGCATATGTTTTCAGGTACTAAGATAGTTGCACCTGCTTGCTTTCTAGCCCTATTTGTTCAGGATATTTTTTTTCATTCTTTCATTTTAAGGAGTTTGCTATATTTGAAGTAAGTTGAGTTTCTTGTAGATAACAGGTAGATGGATTTTTGTCTCTTAAACCATTTAACTAACCTGTGTCTTTTGATTGGGAAACCGAGGCCTTTAATATTTAAGTTATTACTGAAATGTGACCTATTGATTTACTATTTTGTTGACTATTTTTTTCTATTTGTACTTTTAGTCCTGTTTTGCATTTCTGTAGTTACAGCCTGATTTAGTTTCTTTTTGTAACATCTTTGCTATGTTTGTATTTCTCATTTTCAAGTATTGCTTCTAGCATCCTATGTAGAGCTGGCTTGGTCGGTATGGATTCTTTGTGATTTGTTTTTACCTTGGAATTTTTTTCTATCTCTTTCAACTGTGTTGTATAGTTTTGCTGAGTACATTCATCTTGGTTGACATTTATGGTCTTTTAGAACTTGAAATACATTGATCCCAGGCTCTTCTGGCCTTTTAAGTTTCAGCTGAGAAATTGGTGGCTATTTTGATTCTTTTTGTTATTGTTATTATTGTTCTGACTTGTGGTTTTTCTCTTGTTCCTCCCAGCATCTCTCCGTCTTTGTCCTATATATTTAATGGTTCACTCAGATATTCTGTGGGGAGTTTATTAGATGTCTGTGTGCTCCTTGTGTTTGTATGGATTGTCTTTCCTTAATTTGGGGTAACCTTTCTTCCAGTCTCTTTAAATGTTCTTTTAAGATTTGTTTCTTTTACTTTATGTGTATGAGTGTTTTGCCTGCAAGCCTATATGTGCATGTGTGTACTCAATGCACACAGAAGTCAGCAGAGGGCATAAAATTTCTAGGAACTGATATTTTGCGTGGTTGGAAGTCACCATGTGGGTATCGAGAACTGGACCTTCTGCAAGAGCAGCAAGTGCTCTTAATCACTGGGGCATCTCTTCAGACTGTCTTCTATGATTTCGTTAAAGGTCTAGTCTACGCTAATGACCTGGGATTCTTCTCCTTCATCTATGTCTATAATTTGAAGGTTTGATCTTTTCAGGGTGTTCCACAGTTACTATAGGTTCCTTTTCTGTGTTCTATTTTCTCCATGTTCTTTGCTAGAATGTTCCAGGTCCTTCCCTCTGTCTTCAAGTACTGATCAAACACTGACACTTGACGCATCCTATCTGGAAGGATTTCCCTGGAGTTTTCTAATTGGATCATTGAGCTTTTCAACTCTATTATAGTTTCGACTTGCATTCTCTTCAGTATTTCTAAATTTTTACTGAATTTAGTTTTCAGATCCTGAATTGTCATCATTTCATTCAATCATATATTTGTGTTTCCTTCTACATTGCTTGGGCTTTTATTGTTATTCTTTCTTAATTCATTGAGCTGTTTGTGTTTTCTTTAAACTCCTCGAATCATTTGATAAAGTTTACTATCTCTTTACGTTCTGCATCCTGGGTTTCATCTAGGTAATTCTCATTGAAGATCATCTCTACAGAATTAGTGATTCCGTCTGGCCTTTCATATTGTTTGAGTTTTTGAAATTTGACTGGGGCATGTGAACTTCTTTCTTTAGTTGTATATCTGATGCAAGCTTCTAGTCTACTTTATGTCAGACCAATACAGGAGCTGCATGACCAAAGCCAGGCCAGGGACACCTGTAGCCTGTGCTTGAGTTTCATAACTGGAGCAAGGCCTATGACTGTGGGGATGGCATTGAAGTTGGTGGGGGTCAGAAATTCAGGAGACAGTAAACACACACACACACACACACACACACACACACACACACACACGTGCCCACATGTACATGCACACAGCCCTGGGAACTGAGGTGCTACTTTGCCTGGGTGGTAAACATTGCACACTTGCAATGATTCAGTTCTGGGACATTGAGTCCTGTGTGAGCCCTTATGTAAGGCATCCTGGTAGCGTCAGCTGATTCTTCCCTGGACTTCGCTCCATGCAGCTTTTCTCTTTGTTAATTTTAGTTTTTATTCTCTCACTTTAATGAATGCCAGGCATAATTATTGAACAAAGACATCGTCTCCTATAGGCAATATAAAGGCTATGGCTAGCAAGGGAATATGCTGTGAGTTTGTAGCCTCCCTGGCTGGTTTGGGGGCTTTCCATATTGCCTTGTGAATGAATGCTCTTTCTACTCTTGTCTTATTGCAGGTAACTGTCCTTTAGAAAGGAGCAGTTCTGTTAAGACTCTTGGTTTCCATGCCCCATTCTTCCTAGGAAACAAAACCATGCTGATTTAGATGGTTAAGTTGAAATTTTCCCTGTAAAAGTAAATCCTCTCTTTAGGTTACTTGAATTCAAAGTCTCATGCCAACGATGATCGGATTTTGAGGCATCTTTTTTAAAATCGAGAATCCAAATTTTGTGGGGGCTAGGGTGGTGCACATCTTTAATCCCAGCACTTAAGAGGCAGAAGCAAGTGGATTTCTGTGAGTTTGAGGTCAGCCTGGTCTACAAAATGTATCTCAGGACAGCCAGAGCTGTTACTCAGAGAAACTCTGTCTCAAAAAACAACAACAGCAAAAAATCTAAAATTTAGTTTATTCTTTCCAATGTTTTTGATGCTGTAATAGTAAATTCAGGCGCAGTTCTAACTCTTTGTACACGGCACCCTGCATACATGTCTTAGATGATTGTTCCTGTATAATGTCACATGGACCTGAAGCGAAATATCCATCCCATCTTGCATTAAAAGCCTTCCACGTGTTAAAGCATGGGTCAACACTTGGCACATGACACCGTTTTTCACTTCATCCTCACTACAACACTCAGTGTGCCATGTTGTCCTCTTCTCGCACACGAGGGAGCTGAAGCCCAGAGAACAGGAAAAGCAGGTCTAGGTTTTGGGCTTCCCAAGGATGAAGACAGAATTTCAAAGTGACTCTGCTCAGTTCACTGAGGGGATTTCCTAAAGGGCTGTGACGTCTGAGGGAGAGGCATTTGTGCCTATATGCCTTCAGGTGTGATGCTGTTATGGCTTTTGATTTTCTGAACAAGAAGCCTCTGATTCTACCACCCATGATTCTGCTCAAGTTTCTCCTCCTGTGGAGCCTGAAATTATCCCCTTGGGAATCTCAGCCCAGAGTGGAGTTCAAATGTAGTAGGCATATTCAGGACCTGAAAATTGACATGACTCTTCATCTGTGTTGAACTTGGGCTTTCGTGTGTGAGATTTTGTCTCTCTCTCTCTCTCTCTCTCTCTCTCTCTCTCTCTCTCTCTCTCTCTCTCTGTGCACCAAGTTTATATGCACAAGAGATATTTATGCAATATCATTTGTATATTTGGTGTAATCTTATATGTGTCTGAATGCAGAGGTAAACATTTTTAGATGCATGTGTACTTACAGAAGGGAAGTATTCAATATCAGCCATAAAGTTCAGTCAGGGTTGCTATATGAATTCAAAAAGTTTAAGATATGGCTCCTAAAAGATGAAGAATTCAGATTCATTGGAGAATACTAGTGTATGATTTCCCATTTAATTAAAAAATCTGGCTTCATGGTCAATACAGATTCTCTGAACAGTGCATAACTGGACATTTGGATAGTCCCTTAAGGAATCTGTACAAAGGGGGTTGCATCATTGCCAAAACCCAGCGCCGAAGCTGTCTAGACAAAAACTAATTGCTTTTATTTATCTTTCTTCTTCCAGAATCTATTCACCCTCTAATTATTACTGAGCCCTTTCATTACATCAAGACATCAGTTGACTTGGGAAATGAATAGACCAAAAATGCAGGAACTGATCTGTCACTAAATGGGCACAAACTGAAGAAAGTCACTCCGTGTCCTTAGACCTCAGGCTTCTCATCCCCTAAGAAAATATAAGATTATACATTCAGCTCGTTTTGCTGGGTTGTTGCTTGAAGCAAAAGAAAGGTTGTGAGACCTTCTGAGTAGCACATAAAGTGTAAGCCAAAACATTGTAACTTGTTCCTGATCTGGTTGCCGTCTGGAAACTAAGCTGTGGAATGTCTGAGCTACTTGAGTTTCTCTGCTAACTGGTTAAACGAAGTCAACACTTTAGCAAAGGGGCTGGGAGATTTCGGTATGCTTGCCACTTTTATTACCTTTTGGCAGGGTAACCCTCGGGCATATTGTTTTGCCTCTGGAGCCTTAGGGGTCTCTGTGACTGTTACGGTTTGAATTTGAAATGTCCCTCTCAGGCTCATGTTCAGAGTGCTTGTTCCTTGGATGCCGGGCTGTTTGGGGGTGGGGTGGGGTATGGAGTCATTAGAAAGTGGGAACTGGCTTTCAAAGTAGCTAACTGAGGAAGAGGCTTTGAAGATTATTACCAAGTTCCTGGTTCCAGTTGCTTCCAGCTTCTAGGTTCACCTCAGCAACAGCAGCCACTGCCACACACTTCTGTTGTCATGAACCACGAGGCTCACCTCCTGAAAATGTACACAATGACGAGTTCTGACATGGATACAGCACGGAGATACTACTAGTCAGGGCAATGGCATCATGACTTGCTACCCCACTGCAGAGACGATCATGTGCACTCTGTACTTCATTCTCCTGAGGTGACTCACTCATCTGTGCTTCAAGGTCCACAGCTCTGTCTTCTAAACCCCTCCCTGCTTATGGCATTTCACCCTCAATTTTTCTCCTCACCATCTGCTCCAGCTGATTAATGGTTATGCTTTGGTGTGTTTTTCTTCCATTTCCAGGCTTGGGTTTTTATTAAGTTTCTTCTATGTGTGAATACACAGCTTTCATCTAATTTGGACTATTCTTTTCCAGTATTTCTTCAGGCTGATATGTTCTCCTCTCTCTTCTTGGTCAGAAGCTCAATTACCATTATAATAGGCTGTTGACATCTCATGGCCTTTCTGCTTCTAGGATTTGCTGTGTCTGTCTCTGCAGAGCTTCCCCTGCTCGCTGGCGAAGCACACTACTCTTTTCTTTCATGTCTAACATGTCTTCATCCCCTAGCCGGTATTCTTCACAATAGACACTGCATTTTCATATATTGACTTTGTGTCAATATATGCGTGCATCTTCCATGATTCTCTTTGAATATATGGAACAGTTAATGTCTGTGCTAATTCCACCACCAATCTGTCAATTCCAATCCACTTCCTCATTGTGAATCACACTTTGCTACTCATTTCTGTGCCCAATAACTTTTGTATTTGATGCAAAACATTATACATTTTATCTTGTTCGGTGTTTGTTATCTACACAGTCCTGTAGGAATTTAGGGAGGCTGAAACAGTGCTAACTCTGAGACAATGCTATGCTTTCTTCTGTAATATCTGTAATATAATCGGCTAGCTGGTAGGCACAGGCATTGTCCCCTGCTCTGGGTGTACGCAGAAATGTTTCCTCTAATCCCTTTGAGTGGTCCTTTCTGCATTCTCAAACAGCCAGCTTCCTTGCAGACTGTGCACCTAGCTGAACTCTCAATCTAAATGGAAATAAGTAAGTTTATTCTTTAAAGCAAGGCACATTGTCAGAGTCATATGCAGGTCCTTGTGCTAGGGGTACAGAGAAGCCTGACAGTCCAGTTCTACCTGTTTGCAGGGGACAGCCAGCCCAGCTGAAGGTGGGCGCTCCAGAAGAGTCTCCTGTGAGGACAGAAAGGGAAGGAAAGAGAGTCTAGGCAGAGAGAGTGCCACAGGAAGGCTAGCTTAAGGCAGTAGCAAGCATGTTAGAAAAGCCCAGCTGGACCGTCCGTGGGAAGGACGGGAGAACTAGAACTGGTTTCTTGAGGGTCTGGGTTTGAGACTAGAAAGTTAAATGGAATGCAAATCCTTCCTTGTGTCTGGGGGTCAACGACATGATGACATTCCTGTTTTAGAGAGAGTCAGATTTCAACCATTATTATTTATTTGCCATGTGATGTGTGTGATGTGCTAACAGCTTTAATCTAAAAGGGTCTTTAGGATCTCGATCTTCTTAAGTTGGGATAGACTGTATGTTAGGAATTGCGTCTTTGGTAGGCTGTTTCTCAGTCCATTAAAGAAACACCAGATGAATAAAGAAAAAAAAAGAAGGAAGGAGGGAAGGTAGAATGGAAGTAGGGATTGAAGAAGAAAGAGAAAGGAAGAAAGGGAGGGAGGGAGAGAGGAAGCAAGGAAGGGGGAGAGAAGGAGGCTATTTGGTTAAGAACTTGTTCTCATGAACTTGCTCTCCATTCCCAGTATTTGGGGCGGGGGATACTCCTCCTTCATGGGAGGAGACGAGTGAGACTTCCTACTTCACTGTCAAGTGACTATTCATTATGAAATGTTCCGCACAGAAAGAAGAAAAACCTCTGAGAATATAAGGCGCACTCTGTGAAAGAGAAACTCTCTAGGTACACAGGAACCCGCGGCAAGGGAATAAAGGAGGAAGACATTTCTAACGCTTAGTAGATGGCACTCATTATCTCCAGAAATGATGTTTCGTGGAAACTAGGATTATTTTTAATATGATATAACGAGTAGGGGCTTTTGAAAGGGAAGAGCAGAGAGCTGGCAATTCCTCTGGGGCTGATGTGTGCTCAGCCAATACAGCTGCTCGCTGCCAAGCATGACGACATGATTCCCAGAATCCCTGTGGTGCGCAGAACTGATTCTGCTAAACTGGTCTCTGACCTCCACACTTGCACCGTGGCAAGCACTGAACGCACACCCCCGACATGAAATAGATGCATAAATGTTCAAACATTTGAACTGGAGTCACCAGAACACTCAGCAAGTTGTGCTATAATAGAGGTCAGGGAGAAGTATTTGGGTGGCCATGTTCTCACTGTCCGTGGAGGAATAGGGATCTGGGTTACAGAGAGGGCCAGGCGAGCAAGATGAACAGGAGAGCAGACAAGACACCAGTGTTTGGAGAAACAAACCTGGAGTAAGTGCTGCTATCCTGGTCCTCGACAGTTTTCCAATTCCCCATTCCCCTCTCCCCGGAGGCCTCTCTAGACTTCCTGACTTTGGTTTCTATAAATTACACTTGTATTCTTTTAAAAACATCCCTTTTCTGGCACACACCAGTCTGACTAGGATACTATTATTTGCAACTTAATGGTCCTTGACCAGAAGAAAGCAAAAAGAAAAAAAATTTCAAAAACACTAAACACAAAACAAAACAAAACAAAAACTCAGTTGCAGCATAAGCTTGTTTTGAGAGTCCACTGGAGAATAGCTTTCCCTGTAGCGCTTCTTGATTTCCCACCGAAGATACATAGAAATTAAGGGATTTAGAAATGGTTCACAATAACATTGAAAATTGAGTCCGGTAGTCAACTCTCTCCCAGATCCAGCTTCCAATGGCTTAACCTCTAAGTGGCATTTGTGCCCGTGGGATAGCATCCCTTTCTTGAAGAATTCCCATGCTCTGGCTCCCGTGGCTATATTCTCATCACTTTCTTCCCTCTCAGCTTCGTCTTTATCGCTTCTTCCTTTGTTTTTTCTCACTTCATGGTTTCCTTAGCTCTGTTCCCATCTTTCTCTCCCATTCTATTCAGTCAAGCTTGAGCTCATGGTTTTGCACTTAGATACCAGCTGATACTTTAACATCTATACGCTTACCTCACACTTAGATACCAGCTGATACTTTAACATCTATACGCTTACCTCACACTTAGATACCAGCTGATACTTTAACATCTATACGCTTACCTCACACTTAGATACCAGCTGATACTTTAACATCTATACGCTTACCTCACACTTAGATACCAGCTGATACTTTAACATCTATACGCTTACCACACACTTAGATACCAGCTGATACTTTAACATCTATACGCTTACCGCACACTTAGATACCAGCTGATACTTTAACATCTATACGCTTACCTCACACTTAGATACCAGCTGATACTTTCACATCTATACGCTTACCTCACACTTAGATACCAGCTGATACTTTCACATCTATACGCTTACCTCACACTTAGATACCAGCTGATACTTTCACATCTATACGCTTACCTCACACTTAGATACCAGCTGATACTTTAACATCTATACGCTTACCTCACACTTAGATACCAGCTGATACTTTAACATCTATACGCTTACCTCACACTTAGATACCAGCTGATACTTTAACATCTATACGCTTACCTCACACTTAGATACCAGCTGATACTTTAACATCTATACGCTTACCTCACACTTAGATACCAGCTGATACTTTAACATCTATACGCTTACCGCACACTTAGATACCAGCTGATACTTTAACATCTATACGCTTACCTCACACTTAGATACCAGCTGATACTTTAACATCTATACGCTTACCGCACACTTAGATACCAGCTGATACTTTAACATCTATACGCTTACCGCACACTTAGATACCAGCTGATACTTTAACATCTATACGCTTACCGCACACTTAGATACCAGCTGATACTTTAACATCTATACGCTTACCTCACACTTAGATACCAGCTGATACTTTAACATCTATACGCTTACCACACACTTAGATACCAGCTGATACTTTAACATCTATACGCTTACCGCACACTTAGATACCAGCTGATACTTTCACAACTCTACACTCACTTCACAGCCGAGCGTGCTCAGCCAGAAGTTTCTTTTAGAATAATATCGTTAACTTATAGGAAACCAAAATCGTCTTTCCAACCAAATTGCCCTCGCTTTCTAAAGTTCCACCTTCTCCATCTATCCAGCCGTGGAAACCAGAAGCTTAGGAATTACCGAGAGATGTTTCTTCTTTCTTCTCCTTAGTAGCCAATTAGTTTTCCACACCCAGCTGTAAAGATCGTAGGGAAAAGCCTAGGGTCTCCACTGACAGTTGACGTATTGGCAGGAACACCTGGGGTTTATCTCCCTTTCATATCCAATGTCTCTTGAGAATCCAGGTTCCTACCCCTCCCCAGTGCGACTCCCAGAGCCTGACAAAAACATGAATCTGTTTTTGGGAGTATGTGGATCCTTACATATGTGCTAACGTAAGGAGCACTAGTGACAGTAAGTAGTGGGGAGTGAGGGTGTTGGAGTGCTTGCAGATTGAATCCAAGATCTTGTACATGTTAGCTAGCAAGCGCTCTACTACTTGACTACACCCCCCAGCCTGGGAGCTGGGCTTTAAATGAATGCAGACAGCTAGAAGTACAAGTAAAATTAAACGAACACACATGGAAATATTTTCTTCCCAGCCTAAACTCAGGGAAAAAAAATAACATAAAAGCTATAGCTAAAGTTTAGGTAATAAAAATGACATTGTACTCTGGAAAGGTTCTTGGCATTGGCAGCGGTGTGCGAAGCGCTAAGTACAAATCCCCGGCACTGAAAACACAGAGGAGGGGAGAAAGGTTGTTGAATCAAAACAAGTCCACAGGCAATAAAGGGGAGCATACGGGCACATGACATGAGTTAGGACTGTCTGTGCAGTGAGCCAGGGGCTGGAAGAACACAACCCAGAAAGCTATGGTTTGAAGGAAAGGGCAGAACCGAGGATAAAGTCATGACGACTCTGTGGTGCACGATGAAGTCACACTAAACACGTCTACACACGGAGACCTCAGAACAAGCAAATCTCATCTTAGGCATAGAAAGTCAGACAGGAGACTACTTGTATTGTAATTGTGAGTTTTACTGTGTCAATTTCAGGTGCACACATGCTCACTTTGATCAGTCCATCCCTTCTCACTCTCCTCCCTCAGCCTCCTTTCTCTTCTTTAATAATAATCCTCCTTCTGTTTTCATGGTTCCCTCTGGCCACTCTAGATTCCTGCTGAGTCTGGAGTGTTTCTGTGTGTCTTCATGGAATGACATGGATAAAATAAGGACAGTCTTCAATCAACAGGGTGCGTAGAGTTGGCCAACCAAGGAAGTTCTTAGAGGAATGGGAGCGAACAACCCAATAGCTTAAATCCAGCAAAATGAACCCAAGGAAAGGAATCAATTAGAACAAGTTGGGACTGGCGGGGCAGCTCGGTGGGTAAAGCAATTGCTGGGGAAGTAGGGGTACCTGAGTTCCCACAGCCAGAACCCTATAACCGTAGCACAGGCTGGAGGAGGTAGCAGATCTCAGGGGCTCATTAGTCATCGATCTAGCAAAAAGTGACAAGTGTTGTGTTTAGTGAAAGACCGTGTCTTGTTAAAATCAGGTTGAAGACCCCCAACCTTGACTTCTGGTCATGTTCACAGGTACACACACACACAGAGAAGTTTCAAAAAAAAAGTCACAAAATGTTGGGAAAAAATTTAGGGGGGAGATGTTGGGAGCTGTGAGACCCCAGATCCTGAATTTCTTGTAAACAACTTGTTTTCCCCTGATCTGAGTGCCTACAGCTGCTCTGAGCACGAGACCCTCAGGAGTTCCTGATGGCTGGAGAGTGGTTTCTGGTGGGTCTGGCTGGGGCGTGGCTCTCTATATATAATCTGCCCCTGAACACAATAAAGAGAGCATTCCTGGGAATTCAAGGATGACCCGTGTCACTATCTCCCTGTCTGTGTATTTCAACCTCCAGCCCCCTTGCCCGAAGCTCGCGAACTGGGTGCCAGCGCACAGAGCGCAGACACGGGCGTGGAACAAAGTAGTTCAAATATTTCCTTTTTTAAAGCGAGAACTTTTTAAAGAATGTATTTAAAAAAAATATATAGTGGAGATTCATGCAATGCTGCTTGCCTTGGCTACAATCCTGGGCCACAAGTCCACACACTCCTTTGCAACCCGGCCCGTGATGGCAGAGCTTTTTCGAGACAGGGTTTTTCTGTGTAGCTTTGGAGCCTGTCCTGGTACTCGCTCTGGTAGACCAGACTGGCCTCGAACTCAGAGATCTGCCTGCTTCTATCTCCCAAGTGCTGGGTTCCTCCCACCTTTATTGTTTACTGTGATCCCTGCATTATCTTCAGAATAAAGAGACGCCTCATTTTTTTCTTCACTGTGACTTTCGTTGTCAAATTATCACTCTGGGTGGACCTTTTTCACAGCTGTGCTTTGCCTAGCTTCACTGTGACCAACGAATGCCATGTCACCCACTAGCGGCAGGAAACCCTGTTCAGTGTTCCCTTGGTGCCTTTATGGAAACGACAGACACACTTGGTTTCTGTGTTTTGATCATGGCTCCTTTCCCTTGGAAGACCTAGGGAAATCAATTTCTTGAGCCCCCGGACAAAAACCAAACCAAACCAAACAAAAATTGAATGCTCAACAATTCGATTTCATCTTTCACACTGTCACTAACACTAAATTTGAGAATCCGCGTGTGCAGTCACTAAGGGAAGTCACACCGCAGTCTGAAGTTCTTGTCCTGTTGGCGACGGGAGAGAAAATAAATATCGATTGGTTCTACATGATTTTGAGGAGAAAAAAAAAAGCAAACAAACACTTGAAAGCTAAATGAATAAAGATAAGCACTGTTTGAAGAGAAATGGATTGCACAAGGGTAGAGCAGTGGGAACAAGATGAGCCAAAACCTGTACCCTCCAAACAGATGGTCCAAAGAGATGAAGCAGGAACACAGCAAGGGTAAAACAGAAATAAATGTAAGAATAGAGTGGAAAATGGCCAGTATTAAAATACATAGGAGTTGAAACCATACAATTAACAAGAATGTTCAAATACTAAAAAGAGGACTCCGAGTTCAATAAACAGGAATGATCCGGCTTTTTAACACAATAGACATGGGACAATTGCAGATGAATTCAGTCTGACCAGACAGGGAAAACCCTGAGTAATCCTCTGTGAATCACACTCAGTGGCTACAGTAGCAGAAAACAGACAATTAGCGACAAAATAGAGCATAGAAAAAGGCTGTATATTCTCACATTGAAACAAAACAAATAAAAATGAGCTAATTTAATTTGTGTACCTAATGACAATAACAACCATTTAGAATTGAATGGAAAAAAAAAGTATGATACTAGTCAATTGGTTCTTGGAAAGAAATTTATGCCCATGCGTGACTTATTAGATGATTAAAAACATTTAAACATTTAAAAATAAATTAGTCTTTCCATCCAGGAATCTAGGGGAAGAAGGAATAAAGAGAATACTAGAATGGGATTATCAACAGAAAACCATAATTTAAATTAGAAAGCTGCACAGATATCAAATAATAGAGTTGCTAAGTGAAACCAACAGCGCTTCTTTGAAAAATCCCGTAAAATAATTAAAGCTCTGGAAAAAGCAATAACTGGAAGAAAAAGGAAGACACAAATAGAATTTGAAGTGATGATGGGATCAGAAACAATACTGCACCAAAACATATCACGGGAATTTCGTGAACCATTTTCCACTGAGGAATTTGACGCCTCCATAAGTAAAATACTTGACGAAACTAGAGATGTGTCGAAAGCAGCTCTATCCCGTAGTCCAGTACACAGGAAGGAAAGAGAGGTGGAAGCCATACATTTCTCAAAAGAAAAAAACAAGGCCGGTTGTCTTTATGGGAAGGTTTTAGCAAACCTTCAAGGAATAGATAACGCCCAGCTTAACCAAACAGTTCCAAGCAGGATAAACCGTGGAGGCCAGCCAACCTATTTTGTAAAGTTAAACAGCGATGTCACAATCAGCCTGTGCTCACCCTGAGACCGGCCTATAGCGTTTTTCTTGCAGCCTTCATCTTGTTCATAGGTAAGTGGTAGATGTGTTGCTGATTAGAACTCTGGACTTTCTGTTGCCTGTTCTAATCGGCTATTGCTGCTTCAAAGAAAATCCCAACTCTTAAAAATGATTCTATAAACATTTGATAGGAAAGAGTCTTGCCCTTGGGGGAATTTATTTGGTTTTATGCTTGGTTTCCATAGGTGTCTGTCTCAAGCATCTTCATGTTCATGGTAAGGTATGTAGTGTAGCCACGCACTATAAATTATGAGCATTTGTTTGGGAGGGAAAAAATGGAGTTAAGGGAAACTGGCTCTAAATTCCCCAACCGTCATCCATCAAGATTCCTTTCCATCTTGGTACATGTTGCAAATACCTTCTAAATGCGCACTGCGGAGAGCGAGACACATGTTAGATATTACAGGACGGCTACTCTGCTTGAGAAACAGCTCTGCCTGTAATCCCAGGGCAATGTGCACTCTTTATAGTTCCTCCTCTCTCCTAACGCTGTCTGAGATCATCGCTGGAATGAGAAGTAGCTCTGATTGCTCTGCTGGATGCTTACGAGGCTGGAGGAGGCGAGGGGCTTTGTCCAGGACACACACATTCCCAGTTCCTGGAGGAGGCGAGGGGGCTTTGTCCAGAAGGACACACACATTCCCAGTTTCTGGAGAAGGCGAGGGGCTTTGTCCAGGACACACACATTCCCAGTTCCTGGAGGAGGCGAGGGGGCTTTGTCCAGGACACACACATTCCCAGTTCCTGGAGGAGGCGAGGGGGCTTTGTCCAGAAGGACACACACATTCCCAGTTCCTGGAGGAGGCAAGGGGGCTTTGTCCAGGAGGACACACATTCCCAGTTCCTGGAGGAGGCAAGGGGGCTTTGTCCAGAAGGACACACACATTCCCAGTTCCTGGAGGAGGCGAGGGGGCTTTGTCCAGGACACACACATTCCCAGTTCCTGGAGGAGGCGAGGGGCTTTGTCCAGGACACACACATTCCCAGTTCCTGGAGGAGGCGAGGGGGCTTTGTCCAGGACACACACATTCCCAGTTCCTGGAGGAGGCGAGGGGGCTTTGTCCAGGACACACACATTCCCAGTTCCTGGAGGAGGCGAGGGGCTTTGTCCAGGACACACACATTCCCAGTTCCTGGAGGAGGCGAGGGGGCTTTGTCCAGGACACACACATTCCCAGTTCCTGGAGGAGGCGAGGGGGCTTTGTCCAGGAGGACACACACATTCCCAGTTCCTGGAGGAGGCGAGGGGGCTTTGTCCAGGACACACATATTCCCAGTTCCTGGAGGAGGCAAGGGGGCTTTGTCCAGGAGGACACACATTCCCAGTTCCTGGAGGAGGCGAGGGGGCTTTGTCCAGAAGGACACACACATTCCCAGTTCCTGGAGGAGGCGAGGGGGCTTTGTCCAGAAGGACACACACATTCCCAGTTCCTGGAGGAGGCGAGGGGGCTTTGTCCAGGAGGACACACACATTCCCAGTTCCTGGAGGAGGCGAGGGGCTTTGTCCAGGACACACACATTCCCAGTTCCTGGAGGAGGCGAGGGGGCTTTGTCCAGGAGGACACACACATTCCCAGTTCCTGGAGGAGGCAAGGGGGCTTTGTCCAGGAGGACACACACATTCCCAGTTCCTGGAGGAGGCGAGGGGGCTTTGTCCAGGACACACACATTCCCAGTTCCTGGAGGAGGCGAGGGGGCTTTGTCCAGGACACACACATTCCCAGTTCCTGGAGGAGGCGAGGGGGCTTTGTCCAGGACACACACATTCCCAGTTCCTGGCACTTTTTCTTGCCACCTATTTCTTGCCATTTGCCTTCCTATCCAAGACCCAGTGATGCCACTTGTGATCGAATAGTGTGGCATGGTTTTTGTTTTGTTTTGGTTTTAGGTTTGTTTGTTTTGTTTTTTGTAGCACCAGTCTTGAGTTAAAAATCCAAGTCCCATGTCATCTGCTTGTGTGATCTCGAGAAGGATAATTAACTTTTCTATGCCATGAAGCCCTGCTTTGTGAGGCGATATTAATAAAACTTTACAGCACAGGGTTTTTAGCGAGGATAGATTATATGATGTTAATTAAAAATTTGATATGACTTCTGCCACATAGCACTTGTTACACATGTGCATGTGTGAATTTCGTTTCTCTTCATTAATTTTTAGGCTTCTGATGATCGCCTGATCATCAGATTGTCCTGTTGGGCATTTTGCTTTGAATTTTTAAAAAAAGCTACTAAATTTTACAGTCATAAACGGGAGGTATGCACAGAGTGCTGAGCACTTATGCAGCGGCTCACATATGCGTTCTTTCAGGTGGAAACCAAGACTTTCTTTAACTTCCTTTCCACAGTAGACACTCAGATATGAGCAATGAAGGGGATCTCTTCATGTGTGAACGTTATTAACCAAGTAACCAGCAAGTCTCAGCACGTCTTTATTTAGAGAACATTCACTGCCACAGTTCGGCTTGTGTCTGTATCAAGTCCAGGGAAGAGGCTGAGCAATGTATTAGCATCCCCGTTTCCTAAGTGAGGAAACTAAGGCACAGGGACTTTCAGGGGCTGACCGAGTGCCGCAGTTAGAACTTGGAGCTCACGCTTGCTGATTTTAGTTTGTTTCTTTACTCTTTTGCTTTTCGTGGGTGTCTTGTGCTTTGGGACTGTTTACTGCCTCAATGAATGAGGCAAGGATGTTATTTGAGAGTAATTTGTAGTCTCTGGTAAAAATTCGCTAACTCTATGCTCGTCGAGTTGGCTTCTGCAGATCCCCCACAGGTGTTCAAGAGCAGCAAAGCAAGAACACTGGCTGCAGCCCGTCGGGTGACTGAAACTTGAAGCAGCATAGCGTCGCTCTGTAGGTGAATGAGTCAAGACCCAGTTTCCTTGTGGGATGAAGTGTAGCACAGCGTTGAAAACAATGCTCATAAATGTGCTATTGAATGAAAACAAATTTATAAGGGCACATGAGATTTACATGTATTATAAATGCAGGGTAGCATTCATAAAACACGTTAAAAGTTGAACGCTGTATACTGTTTTAAAATACATGTTTTAAAATGCAGTAATATTGAATACCTTTAAGAATGCATACCAATTTCAGTGCTGTATTTGCTTCTGGGAGGAAATGGGGAACCTGACAGGGAGAGAAAGATTTCATCTTATATCCCTTTATATCATTGTTCTTATTTTCCTCTTTTAAATGTAAAATTCAGAAAGAAAAAAAGAAAGAAAGAAAGAAAGAAATGTTAACGTTTCCCTACATCTTGTGTTGGTCGTATTTCTTTTTGATATATAATTTTAGTTTTTCAACATTTCAAAAATAGAGCAAGTTAGAAAAACATTAAGAGTGGAGTATGTCAAGCAGTGCCGGGCATGGGCTCCCTCTCGTGGATTTGGCCTTAAGCCAAATCAGAGATCGGCTGGCTTTTCCCACAAGTTCTATGCCACCATTGCCCTAGCATATTTTGTAGGCAGATCGTAGGTCAGAGGTTTTGTGGCTGGCTTGGTGTCCATATTTCTATTTCTGTAGCCAACAGAGAACCAAAGAGACTAGAAGACAGGGATGAAAACTCTATGTAGGCACCAGCTCAACTTCCCTGTTTTACACGAGTTGTGTGGGTGTTGCCCTTGGCAATGTGCCCCACTCCCCTGTAGGTTTTCTGAGAACCAACCCTTTGTCTTAGCAACAGCCTGGGTTGTTTGAGAATTTCCATGGGACCCCTTGGCCAACAACGCAATCGAATGCAACCCAGTCCTATACTGGAAGCCTCACCTGGTGACAAGACAGGAGCAGTTAAGAGTCCTTATCCTCCATCACTCGTTTTCATCAGGGTCGCCTTCAGAGGAACTTTCCAATGTACTAGGCTTTTACCCTGCTTCCAAAATGCCCTCTAGTTCCAACTGGCTGTCCCCCGAGCTCCCTCCCTTTACCCCGAGAACTAGAGATCTAGGGTAAAAACCAAACACTACTGGTCTAAAAAAAGCAAAAGGTCAATAAAATGATTACTAATGATATTCTGCTATACTCATAGATCAGTGCCTTATCCAGCCATCATCAGAGAGGCTTCCTCCAGGTGCAGATGGGAACACGTGCAGAGATGAACAGCCTGATGTTAGAGAGAGACGAGAGAGAAAGAGAGAGTCTAAGTGGGAGGTCTCCATCAAATCCCTCCATTCAGAGCTCAGGGAATCCTGCAGAAGAGGAGGCAGAAATATTTTAAGAACCAGAGGGGATGGAAGACACCAGGAGAAGAAGTCCTCTGAATCTACTAAGCAAGGTGCTTGTGAGCTCACAGAGACTGAAGCAGCAAGCACAAAACCTACAGGAGCCAATACCAGTTCTTCTGTCTATGTAGTATATTATAGCTATTAGCTTGGTATTTATAAGAGATTCCCGACCGTGAGAACAACTGGGTCTCTAACTTTCATGCCTGCTCTTGGGAATCTTCTCCTGTTGGGTTGCCGTGTCCAACTTTGATATGATTTTTGGCTTCATCTTATTTTATTTTATTTTGTCCTGCTTGGTTATTATCTCTTAGAAGCCTGTTCTTTTCTAATGAGACAGAAAGGAAGTGGATCTGGAGGGAGGGGAAATGAGAAGGAACTGGGAGAAGGAAAGAGGGGGAAAACTATAATCAGGACACACTGAATGAGAAGATAATCTGTTTTCAATAAAAGAAAAAAATTAAAAGACTGGACCACGCCAGAGTAACTAAGCATGCAAGCTTTAAAATGAACCTGATTTAAATCCCAATTCTGCCAATTCAAATGTTAAAATGAGATAGAGAGAGGTCTACACTTTAGGACTTAGACAACACTGTGTTGACATCTATTGTGATTCTTTAGGAAGATTACCTAGTATTCAGAATTTCTCAGATTTATTTAACCACAGGGTGAGAGTCTGGAAGGGCATCGCTGGATAAAGCCTGCTCTTAGATATAATACCTATTTAAGTGTTTGCATTAAGTGATCACTTGTCTTCAGTTTGGAGGAAAGGCTTCCTTCAGCTCCCTCCTAGTTACCCAGGCTGTCATGCTTTTCCTATTCTCACTGATTCTAGACTCCTTTTGTCTGCCCAGGCAGAGCTTCCATCCCTCTGGTCCATAGCAGAGAGCCACAGAGACAGACTTCCTGCATAGCCCCCAAGGTCATAAGATTGAGAGCGCCTCTTTCAAGACTAGTGTGGCTCATAAAGTATGGGAAATCTCCAAGATCTTTTCGAAATTCTGTTTATTTTTGGCACATTGTGACTTCCAGCTTTAGGGGAGATGCCCGATGCAGCACTTTTCGCTTCCCCCTTAGTTACCCTGAACCTATTTTTGTTTCACTTTTTTTCAGTATTCACACATCATATCAGCATGGCAATCTACTGATTTAAAGTCCCCCGAAGAGTTAAGCTTAAGCTATGGCTGACCCCATACAACAAATGACCTCCCCACTCCTTAGAGACGCCTACCAAGAAACCTTGGAAGATGTCACAAGCATCACACCCAACATCATGACTTTATTCCTGTCACTCGAGTTCATAAAACCCTGTGAGCCAATGAAACTGAATTTGAACTTCAACTTGGCCACGTTAGACATTCTTTGCTTCACCTTCTTTTTAAACTGTCTAAAGATGGGCAAGATTAAAAATAAGTGTATATCTTTAGGGTTATATTCATCAAATGCTGTCATGGATCTATCACTAGAAGTCAGGAGTTCCTAGAGGCCTATTTTATTTTATATTGCAACATTTCAGAATTTGAGATGTATCTTTCCTCTTTGGCGTCCTTCAATTCAGTATCCCTTATGTGTTTTTTTCCCCCATATTTTAGGACCATTGGAAAAACATAATTTTTGATAGCTTGGAAGTGTCTTGTGCTTAAATATTTATTATCAGCCCCAGTGACCCTCCCTGAGACCCAGAGTTCCTTTTAAGGCCTTCCATTTTGCCTGCTGAGGTAAGCACCAACAGCAATCCCTCTGAATTTGTGTGTACTTTGTATGGACGTGGTGAATTTAGACTAAGTTTTACCCCATCCTCTGTTAGCCAGGACATTTGTGGAATTCTTTCCACTTCTTATGACCCTCGGATGCTGCTGTTGAGACAGTGACCTTACAAAGTGACTGCCGTGCTCAAATTAGGCATAGAAAAGACTTTCCTGTGTCCTACAATGGCAAACAAGGGTGTTAGAGCATCCCTTGGCGTCTGTCACTCTAGTGTGGGCTCCCCCTCGCATGTCTACGTGAAGGTTCCATTCAGTCTAAAACTAAGCTGTTTAAAGATAAACTTGTTATTATTTCAGTGAGCTTAATTTGTTTTGTTCAAGGCTGACATGTTTCAGATAGAAGATTTATTTTTGCCTCCGTTACCATCCCTAGCCTACGTTTGCAGCAAACTGTGAGTTAAGGATTTAGTTTCAGGTCCTGGGTCTGACCTTGGTCTTCATTTGACCTTGAGTAAAGTCGCATCTCCCGGAGAGCAGCTTGTCCAGACAGAGAAGCATTGCCTACAGTTTACCTTGGATTTGAAACGTTTCCCCAGTGATTTACGGCTCTGACATGGTCTCATTTTATATAACCCCAAATCAAGCCCTATTTGTTTCCCTTGGCCCCTTTGAAATCACCAGAACTGCTTACTCCATAGATTCAGGCAAATTCCCCAGGATGTATCCCCTTCTACACACCGAGCCAGTTCTGTTTCGTTGATTAGCTTTGTGATCATCTGGGCTCCTTTGGGGAGTTCGGTGCTTATGTTCTCATGGTAGAATGTTCCAAAACCTGACAGACAGAAAATAGAAATTGGCTGCTGCGCTCAGTTCCTACATGTTGAGCTTTGACTTAGCTCTATGTCTGTAGTGATCTGAGAACATATAGCATGAACCACACAGTGAGTTCAGAGCTGTGGTCTTCTACCCACACAAGCTAAGAGTCTTGTCTACTGAGGGTATTCAATCAGCTCCCAAGTCCATTTCCTTAGCTGTGAAGGCCTGAGTAAATTTGTGTCTTTTTACACCATTGTGCCTGGTCAGAACCTTGATCAGCCTAACCGGTCATTTCCTATGGAGGAGATGAAAGAGAAGAATCTGAGTCTCTGTCTTTTTGGAAATCCCAGTTTCTTTAGAGAGGTGTAGCCTCCGTAGACAAATGAGTTGTCAGTTATCAGTGAACGGTCCCGAGGCTTAATGTAAAGGGACCTGCAGAACTTCCAAGCGTCTAGAGTTAAAGTCTGATGGTTCTTATGCAGGACAGATCAGAAGCTGTGCTATACTTTGGCGTAATACATAAACAAGCTTTGAAATAACTGTGGCTGTTAGCATTGTCTGGTCGGTGGGTGTCGCCCATAAGGGAGTGGGAACATTACTGGAACAGCTTGAGTTTGGGTATGGAAAAGGCAGAACACCAGACCCTGTGAACCATCATGATTCCCCCTCCATGTTTGTTCATGCAGTGAAATTTCGGTAAAACATTGAGATAAATGAATGACCTGGGACACTGAGGGAAGAGTGATTAGCTTCCTGGCTTTTGTCCTGACAGTCTTTGAGCTGAAGTCCCTCCATGGTTGGATTATCTGTTCTCTGAACATTCAAATCCATCTGTACCCTGGCTTGTTTTCGGGAAATGTATCTGAGATCCTTAACGTAGTGTGACTGACTTCCAAGGCGACCACCTTCAAAGACCGCTTCCTTGTTTGATTTTTGGATGACTTTCTTACTCGAGGCCCAAGTGACCGAGTTTATTACTGGCGTGTTGGCAGGTGTATGCACGCATTCTTCTGGAGTAAAGGGGGATTTAAATGTGATCGTCCAGGTGGTCTGCTTTAGATTTGAGGGAACATGTTTCAGCTCCATGGAGATGGGGGAGCTGTACTCAGAACTGACAGGATGCTTTAAAGCATTTCATATCAGCCTTTCTTTCTTGTTGAATTTTTTAAACTGGCCTTAAAAAAAATCTTGGAATGCTTTGTGGGGGCTTGTTCTTTCTCTCAAATGTCAGGCTTTCCTCTTTTCCTCCCGATCAGCATTTCTAGTATTTTTCTCTGAGGTAAGTATAACGCAGAACTGTGTCCATGTGCCCAAGTGAGGTAGAGAATTTCAGATAATTGAAACAGAAAATGAAGTTTCTTCACAATTATCCAAATTTAACATTTAGCGAATACATTTTAAAAAAAGATCCTGTGTGAAATAATTTAGATTCAAAACTCATTTTCTGTATCACATCACATAAACACAGGGTGTGCATATCGTTTTTAGGTTATAAGAATTTTTAAAAACTATACTGGAGGTTTAATTGATTTTTATTCTGGTTTGTTTACTGAACGAGGAGAATTTAGCCTCGTGTCCCTTCCTTACCTCATGCTTGTCTCAGAAGCAGCTGCTGCTGCCTTGGCCACAATACAGTGTTTATTTGCTGATTTGGGGACAATAATGTCCAAACTGAGCCACAGGGATCCAGAACTTCTTGGAACACAGGGCTGCAAGCCATGGATCATGAGCCTGAGGCACCTGTGGGTTTAACACCCTTGCTGGTCTGTGGCTCCTATTGACTCCGAGCCCAAGGGAGGGTCTGAGGACCCGAAGCACAGCTAAACTAAGCTAGGGCTCACAGTTTCTATGAAGTAAGGGGTCACTTCTGGGCTGCGTCTAAGATTTAGAGACCCGTAGCCTATACACATTTGCTGTCTGGTTGGCTCCAGGGCTTCTTTAGAAGAGAGAACAAGGCATTTCTGACCAGATGGCTATTTCTGGAGTCTTTCCTTCTTGAAAGTCTTGACCCAAATTCAGTCTAAAGTCTTCCTGCTAAACATTCATTCGCTTAGTAGCAAACTTTCCTCTTGGTAATAATTCAGTCTTCCACCATTCTGAGCCTCCTTCAAAGGGCGAGAAGACTCGGGTGAGGTGCAGTGTGAGGCTGCTCTAATGTCTTCTTTGCCTCATGAGCCTACACAGTGGTTCTCAACCTTCCAAATGCTCATGCCCTTTGATACAGTTCCTCATGCGGTGGTGATCCCCCAACCACAAAATTATTTTCATTGCTATTCCATAACTATAATCGTGCTACCGTTATGAATCATAAGGTAAATATCTGATAGGCAGGATGTCTGATATACGACCCCTGAGAAAGGGTCATTCGGCCCCCACAGGGCTCATGGCCTAGCCTGAGGACTGCTGATGTGGAAGTTTCCTGTCCTGTAGTCTCTCCTTGCGCTCCTGTCTTACACTCTGAACCCTCTGCCTGATAGTTTATCTTTCTTCAGTCCCAAGCCATCTGAAGCCTCCGTTCTTCTTGAGCATACCCATTGTTTCTTGCTTCTCTCTTTTGGAAGGAGTGGCCCCTTCACATGAAAAAGCTGCTCGTGGTTTTCCTCTCCCAGTCTCCTGACTCTCTGTCTTCTGCTCTGATGTTCCCCCCCAGAAATCTTTCCTGAATCTGCTAACTTCATCCTTGTCCTTGCTTGTGCTGGTGCACACTTGATAGATTTACTACCCTCCGGGGGGATCTGTCTCTTCGCTGGACCAGGAGTTCTTGTAAGACAGATGTTCCTTGATTTAGAAACTAGAGGGCTGTGAAGACTAGTAATAAATGCTGAACAAACCAAACCAATGAACAACAATGGTACTGGATGATGTTTTTGGTTGGGACGTTGTATCAGTGGTGAGAAGAAAGCCAGCCACATCAAAGATGGCACCGTTACAGTATCTGTGGAATATTAGGGGAGCCAGGCAGAGTGGTACATTCCTATAATGCCAGGAAGAGGGAGAAGGGACGATCATGAGCTCAAAGCCAGCCTGGAGTACATAGTGAGACCCTACCTCATTTTTGATAAAAGATGATTATGGTGATAATTATAACAGCAACAATTAAAAATCTGAAATTAAAAACTGCAATTCCCAAGAGACAAACTGATTTTCTTAAAGCTATACATAGTCACAAAAAGTAGAGCCCAGAGCTGCTAACTACTGCCAACTTAGGATGTTTAATAAACGACATCTTAGTGTTTGGAGGCAGGTATAAGAACTGGCCATGTTGGAAACCCAGTGAAATTTACCCCAAAGCAATCAGATTTTGTATTACTCTACTGGGGAAAACCCTAAAAGCAATACATAAAAAAATTTCTTCATTCAGTCTGTCTCTGGCAGAGGCTGTGTGCACATGGGTTCCAAAGGCAGGAACAGCTTGTTAATTTGGCATTTAACTACCAGAAATTTCTATTAACAGTTATTGCTGGGAAGGGTAATTGATGTATAATGATGGCCCTAGGGTATTATTTGGTCATGAGTACCTTCTGAATCAGCAAAGAAAGTTGAACTCACTTTCAGTCTAAGCCCTGTATTAAGTACATTTTATTGTCTTCAAAGTCTTTGGATGTTAGTAATATCTGAATAGCTTGTATCCATAACTATATTAAATATTTCACTATCCAGAAAAATCCCTCTAGATAGCAAGTTTATTATAATTTTTGAACTTGATTATTTTTACTTGGAAGATACGTATGTGCCATTTCTGAAATACAAACTCAGGAAAATATCAGTTCCTAGTCCTTTTTGTTAGCCTGTATTTTCCAGTTACTCATTTCTTAAATATTTCCCACATACCTACCGTGTGGGAAGGTGTTGTCTTGAACACTAGAGTTGTACGTAGAACCAAGGCATGTGCAGTTTCTGTCCTTCCGTGATGTGGAAATACATGAGCGTGTTTGAGGATCAAGGAAGTCTGAACCTGAGATGTTAATGCTACCTTGGATGGACGGAGACTCCGAGGCTGCAAATACATCCAAATGAAAAGCCGGAAGCCATATGAGCTACAGGGGAGGAAGGGATTTTACTTGAGGACTGGGAAAAGGGGAAGCACAGCAGATGGAGATGGACAGGTAGGAAGGAGGTGTGTGGTCCTTTAGCAGGAGCTCTCAGGGCGCTGAAATCTAGAAAGCTTGTCATTGTCCCAGATAACTGATGCCAAACAGACACGTGCCAACATCATCTCCATAGCATCTGGACCACTCGCAAAGCTTGATGGTGTCCCTAACTAACACACTACAGTAACTGCTGTACACATGTGAGGACCTGAGTTCAAGTCCCCAAATACATTTAAATTCAAACAGCAGCACTTGTCTGTAAGACCCGTGCTCTTACAGGGACGTGGAAGACAGCCAGGGAAATCCCTGGAAGTTTTGGGGTGAACTAACTCTCACAAGTGCAGAGGAGAGTGACAAAGACAGACCTTGCCTTAAACGAGGTGGAAGGCAAGGACTGACATCAAAGGTTGCTCTTGACTTCCACACATGTGGTGCAGCATGCATGAACCTGCATTCAAATGCATGTACATATGCGTATCATGCATATATGCATGCACATGCAAAATATGTGTGCATATATGTTCAGTTGCATGTGTGTCCAGGGCAAGTGTGTCCACATATGTGAAGGCAGAAAATAAACTCGGGGCACCCACAGGAAGACTATCCCCCTACTTTGAAAAGTCTTTTGCTGGCCTGAAGCTTCCTAATCCAGTTAGACTGGCTAGACAGCAAGCTACAAGGATTGTTCTGCCTCTACTTCCCCAGCATGCTGGGCTTACAACTTCTTTCCACCTTTGATGAGGCAGGCATTCACGCCTGGAGAATAGTTCCCTGCAGAACAGTACCAGGACAAGGATGGAGAGATGGATTGAGCTCCTGCATCATCCACCCTGATGTCCTGGTGACAAGACAAGATCTGGGATTTAGGAACAGAAAGTCAACAGTCCAAATCTCCACCAGGCGGGTCCTCAGTAGAACGCAGGCCAAAGAAAGTGTACATAAAGAAGAGGTATGGGCTGTGAATTCAGTTCTTAAGTCTCTAATTCCCTTTCCACTAAGAGCCTTCAAGACAAGGGTCCAAAGCTTGAATTGGCTCAGGCTGTGGATTGGCAGCCCACTTAGACCACTGCCGAGTGGGGATTTGTTTGCTTTAAACTTTCCTCCAAGACATATTTAATGGGCAGATGTAAACCTATATGTTCTCCTTCCAGCAAGTCTTGGATCCTCGTGCTCCCCGGTGCTTGCACTCTTTTCCCAGGGCGTCTTAAGCAACACAATCTTGACTTGTTGAAGGAGGACCTTTGGCTCGGGCGCCTTCCCACCGCCCTGCCGGTTATTATGTCTGTTCTCTTGAAACGGCTCCCTCCGGCTTGTTTATTTGTGATGGGCCTTGTGGTCAGCTGCAAACTTAGTTTGCAGTTTTTTTGGTAACATTTATTATTTTCCTCTGATTAAGGGAAAAACGCATGCCAGGGGTTGCAAATTTTGAAAAAGACAGCGGAGAATGAAAACAACAATCCATGTCACTCACAGCTCCACCCCCAACCCCCCCCCCCAGTAAATAAATCACTGTGAGTGTTTAAGATATTGTATTTAATGCTTTTTCTGTTTTTATAGATGTATAATAAACACACATCCATGTCTTCAAACACAAAACCTTAAAGCTGGCATGATTTCAATTGATTCTGAGTTTTTAAAGCATTTTAACTAAGGTGAACATCTAATCTTAGCTCACTTTTCTTCCTCCGTCTTTAGAAATTTTTTGGTAATATAGAGAAAATTACATTCATTGTTGTTTGGGTGTTTTTAATAATACACAACACAAAATATTTAACTTGTAATCTCCGCAAACATGGTCACGCTCGCATCTTCACATCCTGTCACGACCCCTGAATTCCAGTTGTTTAAAACTCACTGTGGACATGGAAAGTAGAATCTTTTACATTTATATTCTTACGTTACTGAAAAGTTTGATGACCCTTGTAGACGGTTTAGTCTAGAAGCCATAGGACCTTCTCTGCCTTCTGTTAGATCCTGTGTATTTTCTCTTCACTCAACAGTCTTAATGTCATGAAACGTTTATGGAGAAGCTGCCACATTTCAGACTTCTAAATTTAGAGGGATGGGAGAGAGCTGACGGTCCCAAATCTCTGGAATCTCACCACAAAGGAATCACACACATAAAGTGGAAAATAAAATGACATTTTTTGTGCCATGAAATCAATCAACTGATTGCTATTTATGTGTCACACATCGTGATAAGCAATTAGGGAACAAAAATGAACAAAGTGGGTCTAGTTTGTTGTGTTTTTACACACTGATAAGACTATTGTTGAATATTTATTGTTGAATATATTGAGAGCAGTATATTATTATAATACACAATAGGATAAGTTAATGGCAGCTTAAAATATGGTCATAGACACAGCTCTCAAGTTAGATTGTCTGGGTTAAGTCTAGGTTCAACCTCTAATTGTTGTGTCTCATGATTATAGGCAAGTAAATTATCATGGCTGCTGTTTAGTTTTCCTACTGTGAAAATAGGGGCAATAGCAGGGTCGTTCCGTGCATCTGTACAAACCACTTACAGCAGTGGCTTGTATGTAGTGAGAGCGCCCACACTTTTGGTTAACTTTGAATAGCTATGAAACAGAAAGCACAATTCGGCCATTGGAATGGGTAAGAGAGGTGCTGGACTGAAACTTGAGACTTGTAGGTCAGGGGCTCAAGCAGTTGTTTCAGGAGGAGGTAACGTGTGTGTGTGTGTGTGTGTGTGTGTGTGTGTGTGTGTGTGTGAGAGGTGAGAGAGAGAGAGAGAGAGAGAGAGAGAGAGAGAGACAGAGAGACAGAGAGACAGAGACAGAGACAGAGAGAGAGAGACAGAGAGAGAGAGACAGAGAGAGGGACAGAAACAGAGACAGAGAGAGAGATTCATGAAGAAGGAACAATATTTGCAAAGTCACACAGCAACAGAATGACTAGAAGAAGTTAGGTTTGTCTGTCTGCCTGAAGAGTCGTAGTCAGCTATTACAATATATCATCCTCTTTCATAATCTAGAGGCTTAATGATACAATGACTAGGAAGACAATTTGAGCAACTGTGGTCTTGGCACAGAGACCAGAAGACAGTGGGAGAGGTCTTTAAAGTGCAGAAAGCAAAACAAGAACCAAAGCCAAAACCAAACAAAAACAAAACAACAACAACAAAAAGCTATCAGTGAAAATTTGGTATTCAGGAAAAGCATCTTGATAGTGTAGAAGCAAAATAAAAGTTTTTTCAGAAAAAGGAAAATTTAGAACAGCCCATCTATTTAAATACATCCTCAAGGTGTTTCTTCCGGCTACCAAAAAAAATTGAATAAGAAACTTAAAACCCGAGGAACGAAGAAAGAGGAGCAGAAATAGCAAAGAACTGGGTAAATATAACAGATTATTTTCCTCATCATACATCAGTAAAAATTCCGTGATCATTGTCTTGTGGCATTTCAATATATGCAAATATAATTATAGTAGAGATATTGATGTTAATATAAAAGAAATGAATGTAAATTAATCTAATTGATTGGAAGTCTTCTGTAGTTTGCATATTAACTGTACACATGCTCTGGAAGGCCACTTATAAATATTATGGTCTCTAGGTCAGGTACTATACAAATAATATAAAGATACATTCAGAAAGCTAATATAGAAATTAATGATTAGTAAATTAGTAAATGATAAAGTAGTTAAGTCTTCTAATCACAAAATAATTATAATAAGATTCACTAATATACAGACATCTGGAAACCTTACAAATTTGGAAACTAGATAACACATTTCTAAACATTTGTAGGCAAGAGGAAATCTCAAGGTAAAGTAAAAGTAAAAAAAACTGAATGCAATATAAAATACAACACATCAAAATTTGTGGTATGCAACCAAAATGGTACTTACAGGGAAACTTAATATAAGATATTATAGTTCATAATATTATCTGAAATATAAAATTTGGTAATATTAAATGTTTATATTGGAAGAGAACTATAAACAAGCTAGGTTTCTACCTTTAGAAATTATAATTAGAAGAAAAGAAAAATAAAGGAAATGATAAAGATAATATATTTAAATGAAGAAACTTAAACTGGTAGAACAAGGAAATAAAATACCATTAACAAACTCTATCTAATATAATTAAAGAGGGACAGGGAAATGGAAAGAATAGACATAAGTTACCAAAATTGGGAATAAAAGGAGCCATCACTACAGTCTCTCCAGACATTAAAATGGTAATGCTATTTCTGGGCCCACAAATTTGACAATTACAAGAAATGGGTAAAATCCTTAAACCCTACAAAACTGTTAGTCATACACAAAAACTGACAATGTCTGTATCCAATGCCGATATGCAATATATATATAATACAAAATATTCATATATTTTATGCAAAATAAAAGGCCCCAATCAATAGAACAGCGAGTTTAATATAGCAAATTTCTCATTGATCAAGAGTCTCAAATTGGAATTGGCAGCAGCGGGAGTTAAAAGCAAGAAGAGCTGCCCACGTCGTCTCTATATGAACTCACTGTTTTTTTTTATATGTCTTCCACTTGTGAGGGAAACCCTTGCAGAGGGCAGAGCTGAACTAACAGGTGCACTGCTCGGTGTAAGAAAAGTTCAGTTGTGGGTGTATGTAGCCAGACTCGTAGTGGATACGCAGTTGCACTGGCAGCAAAGAGGAGCCCCAGCAGCAGTGCTGGGTATTAAGGTGTCTAAAACAGACTGAAGTAGGCAAGAGTTTAAAATATTTTAAAACTAAAGCATGCAAGGATTTTCTTCCCCTCCTCCTCCTGCTGGGTAGGCAAAGGGGAATCATCACTTGGACTTATTTTAAATCTTAGGCTACATTGATTTCATCTTTGGGTTTCCACCTTCAAAGCCAGAAATCAAAAGGTGACATCAGATTTTCAGGGATGAACAGAATTCAGGTAAGGGAGGTAAAGAAGGCTGTCTCCACACTTCTCTTGAAGCAGTTCCTGTCTTGTTTCTGGCTGTGAATCTCTCCACAGTTAATCTGCTTCAGGCCTTTCCCTGGTTTACTAGCTGTCCCTCAAAACCTAGAATGTTCCTCGTCAGATGGCAGACCTCTGCTTTCCAGGTCCCAGCTGTCTCCTTGCTGAGAGTCCTGGATAACCTGCACTTGTATCCTACCGCGCATTTTCCCTTCCACACGGGTCTCCTTTGAGGTCATGTGTGCTTCAGAAGTCCCATTCTTTAGTCTAGCAAGCTCAAGTGTGCGTTCTGCATGTTCCAGCATTCTCTCTCATGGTGCTTTCTTCCGTGGTTTAGGACACGGTGTGCTGTGTGTCCGGGGCTGCGCTGACTCAGGAGCACCTGTTGTCAGCTGCCATTTGGTCAGAATGCTGTTCCACACATGGGTCTGAGTGACATAACAACCAAGCTCCTGCAGCTGGGCCTTCCTTTGAATTCAGGCTTCCAGAGGGGTGGTGCTCATATGTTGCTCCAATCACAAGGGGTCCGCACCACTTGTTACGAAGAAAACAACGCGTGGCATTCAGATGCATGCCAGGCTATTCCCAACCTCAGGGAATTCGTATGCTTCTGCTGCCCTCCATTGGCTCATTTTAACTGGATCTTTCCAGTGTAAGGTGCTTAGTAGACACACTGGGGTTACATGTGTGCGGTATAAAAAGATTTGAACTGGGTCTGAATTCCTGTAGTAAGAAACCATATGCAATGGATTCCATCAGAAATGATGTAAGTCATAGTTCCTAGTGATGGACACTTTTTTATGTCAATATGATTGGATTAAGAAACATCTACAGAACTGATAATGTATCATTTTAGGGTGTGTTGTGAAAATCTCTCTCTCTCTCTCTCTCTCTCTCTCTCTCTCTCTCTCTCTCTCCCTCTCCCTCTCCCTCTCCCTCTCCCTCTCCCTTCCTTCAATTCTTCCTTCCTTCTTTATTTGGCAGGATCTCCTGTATTCCTGTCTGACCCTGAACTCTCTATGTAGCTGAGAAGTTCTCTGTGTATCTCCCATAAATGATTTTTCTACAGGAGATCAACATGCAAGTCTCTATGAAATAGGCGTGGGAGAACCCGCCCTCAGTGTGGGTGGGTATTTTCAATTGGCTGGGATGTTGGATAGAACAAAACCAGAAAGCAGTATATTGGGTTTTCTCTTTCATAGACTTGGGGCACTCTTTTGCCTTTCGACGTCAGAACTCTAGGCTTTCCAGTCACCATTGCTCAGGTCTTAACCCCATGGTTAACAGGCTTTTGTACCTACACTGAGCCACCGTGCCTTCATTCCAAGGTTTCCACCTCGCAGATGGCCTGTTTGGGTCTTCCAAACCTTCCTTCTCACATGAGTTGATTCCACTAGCAGGCTCCTTCCCAGTTGTATATCTGTGCGCGCGTTCTACTGGTTCTGCCTTTCTGGGGACCCCTAACATAGCCTTGATCGTACAGATTCCATCTGGGACATCTCTTCTAGCCGCCTCTCTGAGCTTCAGCGTCTTCTTCCCTAAGGAGAGGGAGATAACACCCACCTTACATGGTTGTTGTGAAAGCACAAAGACGTTAGCAGAGTTCTGTTCCCAATTATTGGACCATACTGAGTGTCTGTGCCTTTTTCTGGAGTTAGAATTTTCTGTTGTAGCCATTGCTTCCCAATGCACGAGACTCCAGGTATATAAAGGGTCCTGGTGTTTGATCTTGGAATTCCAGAAAATAGACAATGGAACATAAAAATCTATATGGACCAAAACTTTTTCATATTTAAGGAAAGTCTAGCCTTGATCACTCTACTTAAGTTATCTTCATCCAAAAGAATCTTCCCTCCCTCTCTCTGTGCTTCATTGAATGATCACATGACTAGAAACAAGTATCTCAAGCTAGACATAAATTTGTAATGTCTCTCCAACTACCCTCCACTGAGCCATCTTATGTCATGGGCTGATAGAAAGAAAATCAGAGTTAAAAGTAAAGAAAATCTAGTTTCCCTTAGAGTTTTTGCCTTACCCAGCATATTGCCCTCAACATCCTCTGAATCATTTTCTTTAACTCCCTGATTTCTGAGAGCTGGGAAAGTCTATATGACGCTTAATTTTTAGGAGGCATCTTTTGTGATTTGCTTCAGAGACTCATACAGTCTTGGGGGGGGGGGCAAAATAGAAACTCAAATACTGCTGGAAGATGAATTTAAGGAAACCTAGTCTATTCTGATCCTTATGAAAGTCCATTTTAATTTCCCAAATTTTAAGTTGGTTAGAGAGCAAAGATAAAGCCCGAGAGGCATGCCAAGCTCGAGGGGTGCTGTCTGCTCATCTAAAACTTGTTGTGAGGCGGTCTCACCTTCCAACCAGCGAAGGAGGCCACCAGCAGCTATGTTCCTCTCTTCCCACATGGTGTTTTGCATTCCCCCATATAGTATTTTCTATCTTGTGGACAGAGGAGGCAGTGGTGACTTCCTAAGCAGTGTGGCAGGGTGAGCCTTTTTCTGTGAACTTCATGGGTAAAGATCCATCTGCCCTTGGTCCTCACACAGGAGAGTTCCTAAGAGACCGACTTTCCTATAGAGGTCACTTTCCCCAAGTCCATTTCCTGCCCCTCTAGTTGACAGCCCATCCTACATCTATTCTTCCTCCTTCCTCTTCAGTTTCCCCAATCTTTCTCCACTTATTGCACCCCTGGTGGTCTGGGGTGTGCAACCCAGATGTTTTCCCCAAGCAATTAGATGACTTTTCAAGTGGCTTCCCAGAGCAGATGTTCCCGTTCAGTTCCCCCCACCCCAACTCCCAACTGCTGAAACCTTTCTCTGCCCCAGAGAGCACATCGTGTTGCTGCTGTGTGTTTGATCAGGAGAGTACGAGCAGGAACAAGAGAATCCCACACTGATGACCATTTGGCAGGCAAGCTTCTGGGCGTGAGTGTGTTCTTCCTCCCTTTGTTCCCATTCCAGTCGTGAGCAGATGTTCTAATAGGACAACGGGCTGTTCTTTCTCTGGCTCCTTACACCAACGCGGCTCCCTGTTTCACTGCTCCAGGCTAGCCACAATTTTGCACAAGACTGATAGCTGTTTGCCTAGCTGTAGCTGTACCATCGGCTTCATTTGGTGCTTTTCCTTGCTCATCCATAGAAACCTGACAGATAATGGGTGTGTTCCCCGAAGCTAGACTTCCTATCATTTGATTCACTTGAGTCTATTATTTCATTTAACCCTGGCTTCTGTCCCCACCCTGCCTTCCACCAGAGCTCTGGCCACAGTTACTGCAGTCATACGCTCTCTTATATTTCTTCAGCCTCCCTTCTCTCCAGCCTCCCCTCTCTCCAGCCTCCCCTCTCTCCAGCCTCCCTTCTCTCCAGCCTCCCCTCTCTCCAGCCTCCCCTCTCTCCAGCCTCCCCTCTCTCCAGCCTCCCCTCTCTCCAGCCTCCCTTCTCTCCAGCCTGCTAATTTCTTCTTTCCTCTTTTCCTGCTAAATTCTAATCATTCTTGCAATTTTTTTTTACTAAGTATGACTTCTTTTCTAACCTCATATGCCAGTCAAAAACTTCAGAGAACTTACGTTAACTCTAAGTAAGATCTTATATTTCTGCATTGTAATTATTTTTAGATTTCTTTCGCCATTTTGTTTTGGTTGAATTTTCAATTAGAGCAAATACGTCTCTGTAGCATTAAATGGGATGCTCAAAATTATTTTAGTTTAACCATGTGAATTGAATCCATTCTATACTAAACTCTCTTAGTCCTGGAATCACCAAAATGAGAGAATACATTGTCCCTGTCCTCAACAGGGTAAGGTTTATACATGAACTTTCCAAGTTGGGCGACAACACCATTGCGGTATGAAATATTAAGACATGGGACACGGACACAGGCAATTACAGTTGCCAGCTCTGCAAGCAACACTTTTAGTATTGGGGAAAAATTGAAAATCAGTAATGTTTACAGCAGTTGACATAATGTCTACCAGCCAAATCCAGCCTGCTACCTTCTTTGTAAATAAAACTTTATTGGAACACTGTCATGCCCATGCATTACATATTGTCTATAGCATCTTTTGTGCTAAAGATTTGAGTAGTTGTTAAAAATTATGTGTTATCAAATTTTAAAATAATTATTTTCTTATGGATATATTTAAAAAATATGTGCTGGCTCAATTTAGAACATAAAGAATAAATATGGCCAAGAAATGTTTGGGAAAAAATGAGAGAAAAGGGTGATTTCTTCAAACAAATTTTAAAAGTATAGTCACAGAATTAAAATAGTATGATTGGTTTGGCAAAAAGCTACTAACTTGCTGGAAAGATATGAGAAATACAAGAATAAACATTTCTATCATCATTTAATCTATAATGAAGCTGTTGCTGCTATTATAATTCTCTTTAGTATATAAGCTTGTTAGTAAACAACCTTAGAAAATCAGTTCCATATTTAGAAAAAATATTTTATTAGATTTTTTAATACATATCTCCCATTTTCATTATGACCTAGACTCACAATAAATTTCTCTTGATATGAATATTTCACTCTCTTTTCATTTTTTGTGAAATGTAATTACTTAATTAGCCTCGCCCTTCTGGCTAATTAATGAACGAAGGACGTGTACCACCGCACCTGGCTATTTTTATTATTTTTAATTATGTCTGTGCAAAGGTGTGTACATGTGAGTTCAGGTGCTGGGGGAGACCAGAGGCATTACGTCCTCCTGGATCTAGCCGTACAGCTGGTCATGAGATGCCGGATATGGGATACTGGGAACTGAACTCTGACTTTCTGTAAGATTAGTACCTTCCCTTAACTGCCGAGCCATCTCTTCAGTCCTTCGGTGTGGATTTCAAAAGTTTTGTGACTATGTGCTAATTAATAAGTACTTCATAGACTCAGGGAGAAATATTTGCAAATAATTACCAGATAAGTACAAATTACCCAATATATACAAAATTCCTTGGAATTAAACAATAAGAAAACTGGAAGCCTGATTTTAAAAAATGTACAAAACTCCTGAACTAGATAAGATGCGTGGATGCTAAATAATCAAATGAAAGAGTGTTAACATCATTTTTCAATAAGGAAAACAAATTAAAATGGTAACAAGGCAAGCCTGCACTGCAGTCCAAATGCTCACACAGCCAACACCCTCTTGACTAGGCTATCTTCCCAACCCATTATTAACATTTAAATATTGCTCTTTTTTTTTTGCTATTGCTCCATTCTCTTATTCAAAACTCCCCTTCAGAAGTTTGATGGAGCATCTGCATCTTTTAACTACTCATTAAAAACAACCCAAAACAAAGAAATGGACCCCGGCTCCTTATTTTGATGATTCAGACATGTGCCTGTCAGCTTGTGTGCACTTTCCACACATAAAGGGGAATAAATATTCAAGACAGATCTCTTCCTTTGTTTCCCCATCTAGCAGGGAAAATGCATTCTCTCCTTGTCTATGACCTTATTGCATGCTTTCCATAGCTGCAAGCGAAGCAGAGGTCACTTGTCTTCTTTTTCTAGATTCAGCAGTGGGAAGGAAAGGTAAAGGGATGGATATTAAATAGGTCATTTCATTGTTGAATATCATTAAATTAATTTGAGTGGTTTGAGATACAAAAATGGGGGAGATTTGTTTCCTTCTGTCAGCCAAAGTACGGCACACCTGGAAACACGGCTTCATGCTGACCCCTGTAGCCGCTGAAGAATTCTGTTCAGAGATCATTGACATTACCCCAGGGAGGAATTTCATGCAAAGCTGGTAGGAAGCAGAGCCAGAATGTATTAAGAGGGAATTTAACATCGATGTCTGCATGGGGCTTAATAGAAAGGGAGACTGAGGAAAAGACCATGCTCACCCAAGCATGGGCATGGTGTCTCAAAGTAGAGTCATGCTTACATGTCTAAGCAGTAGCCACAGTTTTTACGGCTCTCAGCTCAGGCTATATCTTCGTAAGCAAGATTATCGGTTGACTCTGAATCCATCTTGAATATTAAGGTCATCTGATACCATAAAACCATGGGTCACAAGGATTGCACAAGGAGTTTTAAGACGCATCTTTTACTGTAAATGAGATTTCTTATGAGATTCCTAGAACACTGAAAGTTTACAGCTGCGCAAGGAGAAAGGCCATAGACACCTAGGTCCTAAGTATGATTCATTGCTATCCTAGCACTCTGACTTTACATGTGCTTCGGTAACTGGAATATTGTCTCTATGGAAGAAGTCCTCCACAGAAAACATTACTAATTGTGCCGGAACCTGACTCTCAGCTGGCAAGAGGCTTCAAACACTCTGGGATAGGAAGCTCCTTTTCATCACCATGACCCTTACTATTTTGACATTTCTGAACTGCTTCTTATCGAAGGATCCATATCTCTTGCCCTTGGGAGAATCAACATGACCACTACTTCCCAACAGAATGATGGTCTATGCTGCCGGTACTGGTGTGGCCATCTTTTTTTTTTTAAATATTTTTATGGTTTGTTTAACTTTTTTATGTGCATTGGTGTGAAGGTGTCAAATCCCCTGCAACTGGATCTTCAGACAGTTGTGAGCTGTCATGTGGGTGCTGGGAATTGAACCCGGGTCCTCTGGAAGAACAGTCGGTGCTCTTAACCACTGAGCCATATCTCCAGCCCCCTGGTGTGGCCATCTTGGATCCTTCACTGATCTCCCCAGTTACCAAGTGTTGGTGGCTTTTTCATTTCTGGCAGTAAAGCTGTTTCTATGCTTTCCTTCTTACCTTGAATTTCATAGTCCCACAGAAGGCAGCATTTCCCAACATATTTTAAGACAAGTTTTGGTAACTGGGGAAAATTCATTCTAACCGTTCATCTTGAATGGGGCCTATTGCTCTATTAACCCACAGGAGGTAAATTTCTGACTGTTCTTATCTATGCTCATAGTCCAGAATTCCAATGTTTTTTATGTATCGCTTCTATTTACAGTTCACCAGAATGTTCGTCTTTAATGCAGCACAGCCATGCCTTCTGGTTTGCTCTGACCAGCATGTCTACATTTATTGACACAGAGCAGTATGCCAGTATATGAGCCACACAAGCCTCCATGACTTTGATTCAGTTTTGTGCCCCATAATTCTTTTCTATCATTCTCTGTTTTTTTTTAAAGATTTATTTATTTATTATGTATACAGCAGTCCTTCCATATATGCTTGCATGCCAGAAGAGGGCACCAGATCCCATTATAGATGGCTATGAGCCACCATGTGGTTGCTGGGAATTGAACTCAGGGCCTCTGGAAGAGCAGTCAGTGCTCTTAACCTCTGAGCCATCTCTCCAGCCCCTCATTCTCTGTTTTTTAAATAATTCTTCACAATATACTTACAAAACCTTTAAAACAGAAACCGCGGTGTTTTATATTCCCCAAGAGGCTTCGTGGGTGCTTAGTTTTGAACCATACGCATCCTCCCTAGGTGCATGCAGGCACTGATCAATTCATTTCGGATTGATAATAATATAGAGCCTGGGAGCATTTTCAATGCATCACGAGTAGGAAATTGTGTGAGGTAATTCAAAGGTCCGACCATGAGTGTTGGCTCTGCTGAGATTGAAATGAGCTTTTAGGCTATCTTGGTTGTCACCTAGCCTAGGGCTTTAATGGACCAACTTGTAATTAGACAGTCCTGAGTTAAAAATCAAGTTATGTTATGATGAGCTGCTGTGAACTTGAACATTCTGTTTACCACTGATCCCTTATCTTAAAAGAAATGGGGTCTAATTATAGCACCAGCCTCCCTGAGCTGTGACAGAAGCAAGTGGAACATGGTGTGTAAAGCTCACAGTGACAGAAGCAAATGGAACATGGTGTGTAAAGCTCACAGTGACAGAAGCAAGTGGAACATGGTGTGTAAGCTCACAGTGACAGAAGCAAATGGAACATGGTGTGTAAAGCTCACAGTGACAGAAGCAAATGGAACGTGGTGTGTAAAGCTCGCAGTGACAGAAGCAAGTGGAACATGGTGTGTAAAGCTCACAGTGACAGAAGCAAATGGAACATGGTGTGTAAAGCTCACAGTGACAGAAGCAAATGGAACATGGTGTGTAAAGCTCACAGTGACAGAAGCAAATGGAACATGGTGTGTAAGGCTCACAGTGACAGAAGCAAATGGAACATGGTGTGTAAAGCTCACAGTGACAGAAGCAAGTGGAACATGGTGTGTAAAGCTCACAGTGACAGAAGCAAATGGAACATGGTGTGTAAAGCTCACAGTGACAGAAGCAAATGGAACATGGTGTGTAAGGCTCACAGTGACAGAAGCAAGTGGAACATGGTGTGTAAAGCTCACAGTGACAGAAGCAAATGGAACATGGTGTGTAAAGCTCACAGTGACAGAAGCAAATGGAACATGGTGTGTAAAGCTCACAGTGACAGAAGCAAGTGGAACATGGTGTGTAAGGCTCACAGTGACAGAAGCAAATGGAACATGGTGTGTAAAGCTCACAGTGACAGAAGCAAATGGAACATGGTGTGTAAAGCTCACAGTGACAGAAGCAAGTGGAACATGGTGTGTAAAGCTCACAGTGACAGAAGCAAATGGAACATGGTGTGTAAAGCTCACAGTGACAGAAGCAAGTGGAACATGGTGTGTAAAGCTCACAGTGACAGAAGCAAATGGAACATGGTGTGTAAGGCTCACAGTGACAGAAGCAAGTGGAACATGGTGTGTAAGGCTCACAGTGACAGAAGCAAATGGAACATGGTGTGTAAAGCTCACAGTGACAGAAGCAAGTGGAACATGGTGTGTAAAGCTCACAGTGACAGAAGCAAGTGGAACATGGTGTGTAAAGCTCACAGTGACAGAAGCAAGTGGAACATGGTGTGTAAGGCTCACGTGCACCTGGCATGCACTAAACCGTGCTGCGCGCTAACCACTCTACATACTAATTTTTTGCCGAGCACAAAAGTAAATATTCTTCCTAATTCCTGTTTCAAACGCTATGGTTAAATGCTACCTTGAATTTAGAAAATGGCTCACCTAGGGTAAGCTACAAACTGGTTTTTACTGTTGCTTTGTGCACTGAAATTTAAATTTCATGTGGCATCTATGTTACAAGATGTTATTCTTTCATATCATTTTCCAACCATTTAAAATTGTGTCAGATAATTTTAGTTATACATTTTTAGAAACACAAGAAATAGGGTGACTTAGCCATCAGAAAACCAAATGTCAGTCCTTCTTGTAAAGGTTGGGAGTTCCCTCTGCCCCCATTCCAGACCAAATGTGCTTATTCCAAGACTCTATTTTATCCCAAGATCTTAAAATTGTTTTCATTTATTTTGTGTATGCGTGTCTCTGTTTGTGTACGCACATGTGTGTGAGTCTATGCACAGGGGCCAGAAGAGGGTCCCAATATTCTCTTCCATCATTCTCCATCTGTGCCTTTGAGGCCAGGGCATCCCTGGACTTGGTGCTCACGTTTTCTTTGCTGGCAAACCCCAGTGATCCTTCTGTCTCTGGCCTCCTCAGTGCTAGATTGCAACTGTACACTGGATTCCTGGAGATCAAGGTGCTACAACCTGCCTCCAAAACAAGCTCCTTTGTCCCCTGTGAAGATTAACTTTGTGTGCCAGTTCTATTAAGCTATGATATTATTTCAACGTGTCCTCCCAAATCCTATGCTTAAAACTCAATCCCTGCTGAGCAGAAGGAAGAGACTACTGTTGGCATCTTAGGAGTAGGCTCATTATCGGAGGAAAATCCTTCACAGAACTGGAAGTGGGGTCTCCTTTTACTTTCCTTGGATCCCTTCTTCCTTTCCTCCTCCTCGTTTTTCTTCTACCTTCCCTCCCCTGGTCCCATCATTTGCTTTCCCCTATTGGGTAATACAGGAAGAAGGTCCTCACCAAATGCCTATTCTTTTACTCTTGGGTCGTCCAGCTGCTGGGATCAAATAATAAACTCCTATGTATTGCAACTTACTTGGCCTCAATTATTCTATTATAACAGCTGCAGAAACAAACAATTCGAGACAGCCCTGGATATCTATACATACCTACTTTTATGTGGAAAAAAATTAACTTGCCTTTGAATGAGTATCTGTGTTATAGTTAGCATGTTGTAGTCATTACTGATGCTAATTTTTCTTATTGTAGAGCTGTCTTTGTAGAATCTAATCAGTATTTGGTACTTAAGACAGGCAAACAACTATTTGTTCAAACCAGCAAAGCCATTTTCATACTCAACTGTCAAGTAATGATTTGGTAACTAACACTGTGAGCTTCCATGTCCATACATAGGCTATTAGCAAGTAGATTAGGGCAAAGTGATCAGGTCTGCACTTAAGTTCTCTACCCATGATCCACCACACTCTCTGGGGTGTAAAAAGAACTGAAAATCTGGCATGGACTCTTCATAAACTGCAGGATGATCAGGCAGGCTACTTATAAATCAGTGTGGGCAGTTCATCTTTGTGAGGCCACAGGGCAAGCAGAGGGGAATAGAAATTGGCTCCAGTGGATCCAAATAGCCCTTCCTAGCAACACTGCTTTAACAGAGCCATGGAATGAACTGGAAGAGGCCTTTGGAGACCATAAAACCCAACCCCTTCCTCTTACAAAAAAGGACAGTGAGGCCTGAGAGGGGGCAGTGAAATTGCTCAGTGTTTCACAGCTAATCAATGAGAAGTGGGATGCAGGAGCCAATGCTCTGTCTTCTTCACCCAACATAGTTTGAGTCACTAATATACATACGCTAGGAAAATTTTCAATTTCTGATGCATTGGAAGTCAACCCCTGACTTCTAGTGCCCCTACTCGTTGGAGTCAGACACAAAATTCAGATCTTGACACCATGAATTAAGTGATATAATCTATTATGCAAATATCGCTAATTGCTCCCTTTGACTGAGACTGTAGAGAACATCGTTCTGATCACTTTAGAAACCTTTATTCGTTAGCTTCTAGTTCTCAGCTGAGACTGAAGTACATGAGAATAGACAGAGGTGCGGTTTCTTTGAGCCAAAAATCTGTGTTCAGGTTGCTTCTCTTTACCCCAGGTCTGAATGAGCGCCCCCTCAGGTTGTGACCCTCCTTCCTCTGTGGTTGGGGACCCAGGGGACCAGTCAGCACCTCCAGGAACCTTACAAAGGAAAGCTATGTGACAATCCTGGCAGATGGAGAGGAAGTTGGCCACATTTATAGCTTCTTTGGGAATTGTATAGGAGTTTTATGAGACCATAGGTCATGTTTAAACCTGGTGCAAGGCCTTTTAAGGTTTACAAGGCACACAACAAAGTACTGGTTGGCGTTTCTGACAGCCAAGCCAGGAACATGGATTTTACAGCTTCATAGGGACTGATGGCTGAAAATCTATGGCAACATAGAGTTGCATTTGCAGTCCCGTAAATACATTAGGTCTATGTTTAAAATGCTTTAAGCAGGGTCAGACAATTGGCTGTTAAAAAGAAATCAAAGAACCTTAATGAAAACAAAGCTGAATTGCCAAGATTTATTTTGAAAAAATTAAAAGCATTTTAGCAATTGACAAGGGCATAAATGTGTTCCCTGTATCCTCAAACATTACAGTGAGCTGATGTCATAGGAACCAAAGACTTTAGAGGTTTCTTGAGAACAGTATTTTAGTGTTTAATGCCCTAAACATTGCTACCAACAAATCTAGTTTATTTTGTAATTAGAAAATTAAAAAGACCTCTTCCTAGAAGCTCTGCATCTTTTCTATTTGTTTATTTGTTCTTGGGCCTTGATTGTTTGCTAAACACTGCACCAGGATCTTGAAAGAAGAGAGATGGAGTCCCTGGCTTAGGGAGACAGGCTTTATAACTGCGAAGATGAGTGGACACAAATAAAACAAATGATTCAGTTACGAGTGACATAAGACAGAAAGGGTAACAAAGCAGAGAAGTCCATGTGGATGTGTGTGAGGCAGGTGCAAGGTCATGCTTTAGCTGAGACATCTGAGGACACCCCAGAAGCTGATGCAGATCTTAAGAGATCTCAGGAAGAGGACACAGCATCATCTTTGCTGAGATCTGATGTAGCATGGTCCAAGCACAGCTAGAGCAAGGGTCTGGAGATGAGACGTGGGAATGCATTCCTTAACACTGCATTGCCGCAGTAAGATTCGTTTCAACAGTAAATATTTTGAAGGCCTACACATTGAGTTTGTTGTTAATGTGATATTTAGAAAAGAACACATATATAAGCGTAAGAAAAAGCCGGAGTAGCTGGAATATGGGAGTAAAAACTGGGAGGTGTGAGACCAGAGAACTGGAGAAGGTGTTGCCAACAACTTGGTCATGAATCGTCTTGATGGCCAAAACTCATGTGTTTTCCCTGGAAGCCCGTAGCAAGAACTGTGAAAAGGAGACACACTCTGCATTGGTTTTGCAGAGGCATCATCGTTTTGGTGTGGGTGAGGTGAGGTAGCACAGGTCGGTCTGAGAAACCAAGAGTCTCTAGGGATAAAGAGATAAAGCTTCACCCATGCAGCTGCTGCTAGCACTGCCTTCTCTCCACAATCAGAGAGAAGCAGCCCCTTCTTAATGTTCCCCTGGCACTTCCTACAAGGCCTCTCCCTGAGCATACACAAAGATGTACCTCTTGCTCCATCTATCTAGATTAGGTCAAGCCTAGTTTCGCCTCTGGAATCCAGAATGGTGCAGAAGCAGTTACCAAGCTACAGAGCTGCCTGATAGATTCTCCCCATCAGAGAATACTTGATGACTCCCTCAGTAGCTACCTGGCTTTGGGTTCCCAAGGATTAGAAAATCTGCCATCTCCAACACTTGCCTTTGTCATGGAGTGAGAGCAGGGACCGGGGCTCTATCTGAAAGTTCTGTTTAGTATTGGCCTGCATCGGAGCCAGGAAGCTGAGTGAAGATGAGCAGGGAGCAATAAACCGTAGGGTTGTGCACAGTGGCTGGGGCTAACAGTGTATTGACTGACAGCAGGATGAGGACTGTAGGCTAGGCAGCCACAGCTTAGCAGTAATGTGCTTCCCCTCCTATTCTCCTTCAGTGCAGGATGAGCTACCTACTATAAGGTTGGAAGACTTTTTCTTGTTATCGTTTTCAAAAGCCTCTGTGTGCTCGAATTCTTTTCAACATAATTAAATGCTTATTAGGTGAATTAAATAAACAAGAGACCCTGGGTGTGAACTCACATTCAGAAGTTCACACTGGCTGCTCAGTTCTCTTTGAAGAAAGAAGGCTTGCATGGATTCAGACTCCGGGGCGACTCAGCGCACGAAGAAAGCTGAGTTTGATTGCCCAGGGTTCAAGTCTAAGTTCTAAATTCAGCCACTTACCAGAGCTGTGACTCTAAAATGGTCACTTGATTGAGGCTATCTTTTGTGCCCTATGTGTAAGAAAGAGTATAACACCTACCTGCCATCCAAAGACAAGGGAGAGTATAGATTCTCAATGAGCTTGACTTGGTACCTTTGCTTGACTAATTGAGGCCAATGGGCACCTACTGGTCAGGCACAATATAGGAGCAAGGCTTCCTGGTCCCCTGAGCATCAGACCTGGCTTAGCCTTAGCTTACAGCAGGCCTACACTAGCTACTTCATCACCTTTGGTGTCCTTTGGTTTCCTTTTAGCTATGCACTTACCAGGCTTATTTGGTTAGTACCTGATTCTCATAAACAGGTCATATTACAATCAAATCTTTGCATCACTTAGAATTATATCCGACCTATTTTCTTTCCTAAATTTTTCCCCTACAGATGAATCCTGTCAACTGGACCCTCCTCTGTGCTTCCCACTTTTACCTCTCCTCTACGGGAGAAATTCTAAAAGTGCACTCTTCCAACCAGAATATCTTGGCATGTCTATTTCTGCATTCACTGTGATTTGGGGCCACATTCTTTTGCCATAGTCAGTGACGTCCTTAAGTCTATCTGCTGACATCCTTCCTGATGAAGTCAGGGAAATGTTGAGTTTTCAGTGGGCTTCCTCCTGTAATGGAGAAAGGCTGACATTCTTTGATGAATTGCTAGAGGATGCAACAGTCTCTTCTGAAGACTACAAAAGGGAAATGGTGAAAAGGTCACTCATTTAGATTCATTAGAAGGTCAGACTGCCCTTGGCCAGGAGACCCTGTAGGGAACCACTGATATTGTTCAGGTAAACTGACATGCTATCAAGCAGCGTTCTAAACACCCATAGAATAATGCTGTACTCAGCCTTCCTCTGGGAAGCTTCTTGTTGCTGTTGGCAACAGTTAATGCCGTGACTCAGAATTGGTTAACATGCCAAGAATGAGGTGGGCATGTCTACAGGGCATTTTTATGATTGCTCATGATGTGAAAGAGCCCACCTCATTGTGGCCTGGGCTTTGTAAGAAAAATAGTTGAACGGGAGCAAAATCTTCCCAGAAATGGAAAGAAAAGACCAAGAAACTTCTGAAAATCACATCCTTGGCCAACGGGTTATATAGTCCAAATTGAAGAAAGTGACAGGAGGGTTTAGACATTGAAAAAGGTGGGCATGACTCAGCTGGAAAGTCTGACTCTTTCCTACGTAAGTTAGAGACCTGTGACCTCTTCTCTAATCGTTTTATGCTTTTCCTTCTCAGCACTGGTTACTGTTGATGGTTGTACATTTACTTCTGATAATTATTAATGCATTTTTGTTCCTTTCTCTGCAAGCTTCACGATATCTTGCAATGGGGCATATTTAATATGCTCACTAGTGTGCTCCCGAGATCTAAATCAGAACATGAAATAAAGTAGACAGTCAAGAAATAACCGATGAGTAGAAGCATGGATAATTCTGATCCATCTAGGCTTGAAGATATGAGCAGGAAGCAAATAAAAACAAGAGTCAGTGGTAAATGTGCCCGCGACTGAGTTTTAAAGTGACAGTAGGAAGTGCTAGGTAAGGGTTTGCCAATAGAGGACACTGCAGAAACCAGAGCATCATATGTGACTTTCTTAGGTGACGACAGAAGAGCCCAACCATATGTGGTGTGAAAACAGAAGGAAGATGCAGATCTGGGAGCAAAAAGGAGACTCATATACCATGGGCATGCAAATAGACCAATGTAGAAAGAGAGAAGATGATGTAATAACCAGGGATCCATACATCCGGCTCCAAGGTCGGTTGTCACTCTATACATTACAGAGAAGCAGAGGGGTTCCAAGTGCAGTCCTGACATGCCTATTGTGTTCTTTCTGTGTTCACAATTGGTGCCGCAGAAGGCATATATCTAGGAACATGGAAACCACTCATTCGTTCTGTCATGATGTAAGGGAGAGAGGATGTTGGCTTGAGCTAAGTGATGGATGGAGGGGGGAAATGCCCAGATAGGTTTTGGACGCAGAAATAACTGGATGGATTTGATGTGCAGTACAGAAGTAAAAGACAGGTCCGTAAGTGACTCTCAGAGTTTAGCTGGAGGGTCTGAGAGAGTGATTATGTCAATTATGAAAACAGGGGGTGGAGAGCCAGAGGAATGGCGAGGATTTGGAGACTGGTATTTATAGTAGAAATAATGAGATGTGTGGAGTTCGGGATTGCTGTTAAGGATCCGCACGGATGTCAGGCAGACAGGTATACCTGCCCGGCTTAAAGGGAAGTAGCACTCAGGCTTTGATTTGGACACTCTCACCATACAAGTGCTCTTAAATCCAGAGGAGAAAGCAGCACAATGAATCCCCCAGGTGCTTCAAATGGGTAAGAAGAAGAGAAACCCAGGAGGGATGCTGAGAACAGGCAGTTAGTTGGTGAGAGACAGACAAGTCATGGGTGTGGGGCTACCAGAACCCAGGTGGAGAAGGCAAGTTTTAAGAGAGGAGAGGCAGCTGGTTCTTCTATCCTACTTCTTCACAATTTTTATCATGAAGGGATGTTGAATCTTCCCAGAAGTCTTTTCTGCGTCTGTTGAGATGATCGCGTGATTTCTGCACTTGGGTCCATTTCTGTAATTATCATCCTTAGCAACTTGCATTTGTTGGCCCTGACAACTGATGAACCCCACTGCTGTGGCTTCATCTGTGGATACGGATGTTTTATGTACACACACATGCTACTGGTCACCAAAATTCTATATATTTCCTGAAAGATTCAGGTTTCGAAAAGTAATGACTGCTATAGCAGTTATGAGACCACAGACGAATAGGCCGTGTTAGCTAAGTGCTTGTATGTTAGGACCGTTCCGAGTGCTTTCCAAGGACTCGCTAAGTTAATACTGCAAACCTATTGGGAAACTGAGGCGTAGGGACGCTCAGTGACCTACTGAAGGTTTCATATCAGAGAAACAGTGGAACCCTGGCCAGAATTTGCACCCAGTATTTTGACATAGATTCTTCCTTTCAGACATCCTTGATCTCAACCTTAGTTTACACACTCCTTCACCAAACAAAATCTCTCTCTGAGTCCATAAAGCAGCTTATCCTTACATTTCTATGATCATGCTAATCTGGATTAACAGTGAGATGAGTCCTTAAATCTCATCTAGCAACGAGGACCAGGATTTTTACTTGGAGCCCTGGCTCTTCCCTCATCAACTAATAAATAAGTAGCTGGACCTGGAGGGGTGTGGCCCATCCATTTTGCCTGCCTTGCTTGGTCCCTTCTTACATCTTATCTTGGATGAGCTGTCTCTTCATCATGTGGAGTGGCTTCCCACTAAAATTCACAGGAGAAAGTCCAGTCCATAAACCATTTTGGAGACCTCCCAGCCAGCATGGTTGTTCAAATGCATTCAGGGGTTTCTTCCAATAGACACACTGTCCTCACAATTTTTATTCAGCTGTTGGCCAACTATGCCTTTCAGATTCTTCCCTTGACCCAGTCCCAGATGGTTCCAACCAGTCCTTTTCATCTCATCTGTATATTTGTATAAAGTGATGAAGCATATCCTTGCTGGCACAGTGTGGCAAACTGGTGTCGTGCCTTCTGAGAGTTCCGAGGTTGTCATGGGCATGATAGCAATCCCCTGTTCTAAATAAAAGTCCCTCCTACACTCTCCCAAGAGCTCCCAAGGGTCCATGTTCCTCATTCTTTTTGGACACACGGCAGCCACTCAGAGTGTCCTGACATGCCCTATTAGCGAAAGCCCATTCCTTCCCTGTACCAGGGTGGGGAAGGGGACCAGGTCAGTTTTATTTCCTTCATGATCTGGTGAAATCTTTCTGATTGAAAGTCATCTTTTTCATAACACTGAGAAGATGTAACATTAGCTTAATCATTCCCAAATGAATCCTGAAAAATATTTGGAAACTGTACCCTTATACAAAATCATTTCAGCATCCCCAGAAAGTCTCAGGCACTTGCTATAAACTTGGGCTTTTAAGTGGCAGCCATGTGGTCTGGCTTCGGAACATCCAGTTCTTTCATATTCTAATAGAATTAAAACCCCTGACACTTGTTTTAAGACCCAAGAAAACCTTTAGTGTTTTGCAAAATGTAGAACCTGGCATGGGCATAAAGAAGATATATTTGACTTTACTCCTTGAAGCCATATTAAAAAAGAGAGAAAGAAAAGACACACAATTGTCTGCAAAAAACCTAAAATGGCAGCTGCAGCTTCTTCGCGCAGGTCTCTGGGAGGAGACATCTAAGGACACACCATACTCTCTCTGGTTCCAGAAAAGTCATTTACACCCCGCCCCCATTCCTACCTCTGTCCATCTAAAGCTCATTGGAAGAGATGGATTTGACACTGCGCGGGAGCCTGTCTTGAGAAAAACACTTCAGGAATCTCTCTCCTTCCAGGGCTTTTGCAAGGGCTCCTTTGGCTGGCAGGCTGGCTCATTGGGTAGAAGGGCTTGCTATGCAAACCCATGACCACAGTTAGGTCTCCGAATCCCAGCGTGGAAGGAGAGAACCGACTTCTGAAAGTTGTCTTTTGACCTCTACATGTAACCCATGGAACTTATGTGCTGGATTTGGGAACTATTTACCAAACTGCACTAGCAATAGGAACCGTGGAGAATTATACCAAAAATAAAGCAACCTGGCCGCAGATCCAATCCGAAAGCAGTTATTAACCTAACAATCATACCTCTGTATATACAGGCACATCTTGCTGGGCTGGTCATGCCAGGGCTCATAGCTGGGAAAGACAGGACGGCTCCTCTACTTACTTCAGTAGCCTGCATAGAATCTACTGGCATGTTGAAAGCTCACCAGCAGGAAGGCAGCTTTCATGTCAAGTCTAACCTAGTCTATCTATGTAGTGTTTTTGTCCTGCCTTATTTTAGCCATCAACTTGACTCAAACCTAAAGTGACCGACCTGGGAGGAGGGAACCTCAGCTGAAGGGTTGCCTTGATCTGATTCATCTGCATCCGTACCTGTGAGGGATTTTCTTGATGAATGATGGACGGGGGAAGGCCTGGCCCACTGTGAACCATGGTCCCCTGGACAGGGGGTCTGTGCTGAATAGGGAAGCTGGACATGCCGGAGATAGCAGTCAGAAATGTTCCTCTGTGGTTTCATTTCTGTCCCTGCGTGAGTTCCAGCCCTAACTTCCCTCCGTGAGGGGACTGTGACCCGAAAGTGTAAGCCAACTCAATTCTCTCCCCCTCGTTCTGTTTCTGGTCAGGGTTTTATCATGGCAATACAGAAAGCAAACTAAGGCAGCCTTTATTGGTATGATCTCATCACCAAGTTCTGGTGGGCAGCCAAGAACAACAGCAACCCACTAGATTGTTTTGGGAACCTGTGGGACCTCCCTAACCGAACTCATCATGAAGTATCCCAGACCTGGCTCTGGGAGTTGTGTTACTTGTGGCTTCGGGAAGCAGCCATAGAGGGCACATCTGCTCACTTTTATGCTAACTTTAGTAAGTTTCTAACGTAATAAGTTTCCTACTATATTATGCTTATTATTGTATATTTATTATATTATGTCTTCCCTACTATATTATACCTAATATGTCTCCATATAGACTTTTCGTACATCCTCATTTAGCTATCCCTTCTCCTAGGGGGAGCCTAGCGGTGCATAGGCTTCCTTAATGATGTTAAGAGTTTGTTTCCTTGGAACCTGCTATGCAGTTGCTACACATTATTCTTTTTTTTTTTAAAAAAAATACTTGTTTATTTGTTTGTTTATTATGTATACAGTGTTCTGCCTGTTGTATCCCTGCAGGCCAGAAGAGGACACCAGGTCTCATTATAGATGGCTGTGAGCCACTGTGTGGTTGCTGGGAATTGAACTCAGCAACCACACAGTGATCTTAACCTCTGAGACATTATTCTAACATACAAGTTCAAACTTTCGTCATCCTCCCTCATAGGTGACATCCTCAGAATGAGGCAAAGAGAAGTCAGGTTGACTCCCCCTCCCCACCAAACTTCAAACCCTGAAACTCTAGGTCCTTTTCATGTGTTTCTTCCTCTCTCCCACATGATGCATCCTCCTCGCCTCTCCCTGCTCCCTCACTTCCCCCCAGAACAAAATCTAAGAATAAAACCAAACAAACAAACCAGCAAACATCTTGGTATGGAAGCAGTAGTGTGGCTAGTGAGCCACACAGCTTACCCTTTAGTCTGTACATCTTTGCTGATAAGGGGTCATTGCAGTGTGCTATTGGTTTGGTCCAAGGCCTCTGGCTTCTGCTTCACTATCAATACTGGACCCTCCCTGGGACTCCTCTTTGATGTTCCATTCTTGCCTTGTGTCGAGGAGATCCTGTAGCTTTGGATTTTAGGTCCACCCCCTCCACATGCTCCCCCAGTTCACGGATGGGGTGGGTGCCCTGATTCTGAGCCTGGGTAGTAGCTGGGTTGGTCAGCTTCACCAGAGATGCAAGTGATCCTTAGGGACCATATTGTGGTTAACAGAACAAGAGCTAGAGTTGAGTTGGTTCTGATTCTTGGGGGATGGAGGGATCGTAGCAGCGAGAATCTGTGGGTTCACACCTAGGGAAGAAGATGACACCTAGGGAAGAAAAATCAAAGGAGAAACATATCCACATTTTTCCAGAATGACAGACCCGCAAGGAAGGGGAAATACAGTGCAGACCCTCCTAAGAGTCCACCAGAATATGCTGCCAAGTACTTAGAATGGGCCAGACCAGGTTTTAACAAACCATCCTTAAAATATACCAGGACTGCTTCCTCTGATCTTACAGAAGTCAGCTTGGGTGGTAGTGGATAAGTTTTTAAAGGTAATTTAAAAAAACTAATAACCTCCCCTTCTCACTAATTTTTCAATCTGAAATATGTCCAACTGAGAAGACAAAAGAATTAACTTTGAACCAGTTTCAGATTTTCTTTAATGACAGTGTGGATCGACATTTCAAAATTAAGACTGCATCCCGAACCTAACGTGATTGTTCAGCAGTCTACTAGATAAGCAAGTGCAGGGAGCTTGTGGAGCCCCTTAGGAGAGAGACAATTAAAAATGTGATTTCAGGAAGGAAGCCACATAGCATTACTGGTGTGTGCGTGTGCGTGCATGTGTGTGTGTGTGTGTGTGTGTTGGTGTTTTGCCCCCATGTATGTCTGTGTGAGGAGATTGGTTCCCCTGGGAACTGGAGTTACAAACGGTTTTGACCTGCTGTGTGGGTGCTGTGACTTGAACCCAGGTCCTCTGGAAGAGCAGCCAGTGCTCTTAACTGCTAGGACATCTCTCCAGCCCCCCACATTGCTGATGTTTATAACCTGACAAACACCATGAGTATAACAAAACTTAAAATTTTTCTGACTCAATGATACAATACTTTTTCTAACTATATTTCTAACAATATTTTATTGCATATAATTTCATTGTTTCTTCATATGACCAAGGCTTAATATCATTTTCTACAAAGCAAAAAGAAAATACTGTCTTTGTCCTTCTAACTTTGTTCATAATGCCAATGTAGGTTTCTACCCTACATAGATGTAATGAAAATGCTGTCATTTTCTCCTTGAATAAAAAAGGTAAGCACACATGATATTCATAATGATTTAGACTGCATTTTCAATTGTTTTGTAAGCAAGAATCTTTGAGAACTAAATCATCTATTTACAGTCAATGTAAGTGATGGTCAAAAAAGCTTTAGTAGCTCGCCTGTGGTTCTGTGTGCGGAGTTCAAACCCGCCTTTCCCGGACTGCTCACGTACCTCTGGATGCAGCAGTGTGGGGCACATGTCACAGGCAGATGCAGCCTCCAGTTTTGACCTTTTTGCTGGCCAGGTGAGTAAACAATAGAAGTGGAAGGCAAACATGGCCTTTCCTCCAGGGCGCTTGTCCAGTCAACACCTACAAAACGATTTCTTTAACCGAGGTGTCTTAGTTAGGGTTTCTATTGCTGTGATTAAATACCACAACCAAGAAAATCTGGGGAGGAAAGGGTTTATTTGGTGTGCAGCTCATATTGCTGTTCATCATCAAAGGAAGTCAGGACAGGAACTTAAACAGGGCAGAAACCCAAAGACAGGAGCTGACACAGAGGTCATGGAGGGGTGCTGCTTACTGGCTTGTTCCTTGTGACTTGCTTAGCCTACTTCACTATAGAACGTAGGACCACCAACTTGGGTGGAACCAGCCCTCATCAATCACTAATTAAGAAAATGTTCCACAGGCTTGCCTGCAGCCCGATCTTATAGTATCATTTTCTTAATTGAGGTTCCCTTCTCTCAGATGACTTCAGACTGTGTCAAGTTGACATAACACCAGCCTACACACTGGCTAAAACCGAGCCTGAGGTAGCCCATGGGTCTTCAGATGGCAGGCACAAACTCCGTACCCCACCATATCATGAAATCAGTTCAAGAATCTGTTATCAATTACAGATCTCAGGCAGGAATACTGTGACCTGCGTGTGCTTTGCTTGGGTCACATGGGGTGGGAATGAAGAATCCGGCTTACAGAACAAAGGCATGGACGCTAGAAAGGTACATAAGAGAGTGAGTTGTGGCTATTCTAGGGTTGTAGGTTATACCATAGATCTAAATGGTATAACTCAAAGAGAAGTGAGAGGGAACCAAGGATCCCAGAGTGCTAAGGGAGAGAGATGTTTCTAAGTTCTCACCCATAGGCCCTGGCTTGGGTTACTTGGGCACTGCTAATTCCTGGTCAGCAAACATCACCATCTCATATTAGTTACACATTGTTTGCAGTAATAACTGCCTATTTGCATACTTCTCTTTATCCACCCACATTGGGCGGGACCAGGCTACAACGTTTCTGCACTTGGCAATGGGATTTGTTCTGGCCCATGTAAAACATAGAGAATTCGGGAAATGTCTTCCTCTGTTGCATTTGGAAGGCTCTTGCTGCCCTGTGAAGAGGTCCAGGCTCCTCTGTGACATGCGATGAGAGATACGAGGCCAGCTGCCTATTCTGCTTCTCCCCACGTAGCCTAGAGGGTAACCCAGAAACTGCAGAGTAATGTGGAATAAAGGATTGATTACAGGGCTTAGGTATTGCACAACGGAAAGTCACATACCAGAAACCACAAAGGAGAGTTGTCAAAGAAGTGTAGGGTTGGCCATTTCTATTGCAATGGATGCCGTTATTAAAGCCTCTGAAGCAAGACAGGTTGTCCAAAACAAAAAGGGGAGCACAGAGCAAGAAAGGAGACAAAAGGAAATCCATGTCTGTCTTCTTATGGAGCTAATTCTTTCGCTGTGACACTGCATGTATGCCTGGCCCATGACTCAGAGAAGGTGTAGGAAGAGACCCACCAAAGCCACACAAGAGTCTGCTATAAAAGTGAGCTAGCGGATCCGAGACACACACAAGCTGCAAAGGTGCCTGGGGTCTCTGCCAATGTTTCAGGCATAATGCCTGCTGCATCAGTTCTACTCCAGAAGAGTACAAACGTCTGTTTCTTCCCCTAATTCAGAGTCATACAGGAAAGGGATATTTAAGGAACATATTTACAGTAAATAGAATATGTCTGCCATAGTCAAATCCCCCAGCTTCCAGTACACTGGTCAGCTAACTCCAGACACATGAATCTGCTCAACAGAGTTTGGACAATTTCACCAAACAAGAAGAGTTTAGCAATGTCATGAGCTAAATGGATAGTCACTTTAGATCACTAACTTTTCCACATCCCAAGGGGATGCAAGTAGATATTCAGAAATGATGGGATGGGTGGGCAGCAGACTAGGACAGCAGCTAGGCTTTACGAGTCATACCTTAGGCACTAAGACTTGTAGCTTATTGCTTCCTCACTCATGCAAATACATCTTTCATATAAGAAGGAAATTAGTTTTTAAACTATCCTGCAGGAATATAGTAAGTGCTGACTGGAAAGTCTGGGCTGCTGTGGAAAGTACTATCCCTCTGAAGAGAGTCAGGGGTAACTAAGAGTAAAGGAAAGGTGTGAGTCCTCCAAAGATTCTCAATTGCTTGTCTTCCCTGCTTCATCTGGCCCACAATCCTTGGGGATTAACCTCTCTTCCCCTCTCTCTTCATCATTTAATCCATTATCCAAATTGGCTCGATCTCTGAGCTATCTCTTACTGTGCCTTGTTTGGGGTTCCACTGCTATCACGAGCTCCTCCTGCCAGGGCTATCCTGCCAGCATCCTGATTTGTAGCCCCAATCCGTGCTGTCTCAGTCCAGTGCATTCTCAGAACTATCAACGGTGGTATTTTAAGTAAATACAAGCTGGTCTATGTTACCCACTGTCCTTATTTCATCTTCTTCATGAAGACATTGCTGTCTTCCCACTGTGTCTTGAATTTATAAAAATTCCTCATCCTGATTTCTAAGATCCTACAAGACTTCACTCCCATCAACTTCTCCAACCTCCGTGGTCACCATCCTGGACCCTAGTAGGCACTGACAACAGTAACCCTCCTGATACCTCAAACCCTTATGTATTTCCATGTTACTGGCCTTCACAGATGATGCTCATGCCATGCCTGACATTTTCCTCTCCTGTAGATTATAAACTCTATGAGGACTGGAAACTTGTTTGTCTTATTTTCCCAAGTCCTAACATAGTGCTTTGCAGAGTATTTCAGGTCCTGGAACAGTTGTTCGCATAGTAGTTCCTTAAAAACTACTTCCCAAGGGAAAGAAGGAAGATGTACTGCTGGCCCTCAGACCTTAGCTCATGAACTTGAAGGTGAATCGTTCATTGGTTCCCCAGTCATTCAACTCTAAACTGTAGTGTTGCTGGGTCTCCAGTTAGAGGGCAGGCTGTGGGACATCTCAACTTCCGTCCGTACCTGAAACAATTCTTCATAAAAGAAAACCTACCTATCTATTATCTGTCTGTCTATATATCTACCATCTCTCTTCATTCGTGTGTGTGTGTGTGTGTGTATAGTCTAGTATACATAGTCCATACCGCTAGTAGTCCTGTGTCTGTGGAAACACGGATGAACATACTCAGAGGTGTCTTTTGAATTTTACTATACGTTTAGATCCACATCATTCTTCTACATAACTGCATAATTCCAAATTTTGAGCCTTGCATATATGAAGCTTTTTCTTTATAATGTTTACGGTACAGATACTTCTATAGTTCTCATCGGTGACATGTGTCATGGTGCCTTGAGTAAAAGGAAAACAATCTGAATTTTTCCCACAGCGCATACATGCTCACTGGTCCATAGAAACTGTCAGCTGGTAATCGTGAGCACTGGGGACAGAAGTAGCATTCAGAGAGACAGCCTCTCCTGCTTTACCTTTACAATGAGGAAAATTCAAGTATGCGTTCCTGGAATAGTTAAATCGTTTTTAAAACATCGATGAAACCTGTATTGGCTAAAATCTTTAGCTTCCTTTTCCCAAACACCTTTTGGGAGGACAGTAAAAAGAGCTGGTGGAAGGGGATTTTGTCCAGATTCATCTCTGGGGTGGAGCTGCAGAACACTGAAAACATGCAAGTGACTAGACAGGCCTGGGAGGACGCCGTCTGGGTAGTCCGTCACCCCACTGAGCAGCAGGGGTGCTCCTCTTCCTTTGGTGTCAACTGAGAACTTTCAACTCTTACTTTCAACTTTGCCTCTTGCGTAAGGAGCCTGGAGTCGAATAAATGGAAACGTCTCAGTGTTTTATCACGGAAGATTCCTGGAACCTAGCTGCATCTCTGAAAAATCTATCCAGGACTTCCCAGAAAAGACCAGGCCTGGAATCTGGGATTGCGTCACGGTGCAGAGATTGGGTTCCCCTGCTAAGTCACTGGAGTGTCACAGGGCCATCAGCTGGTTTCAGGGGCGTTGGAACATATTAGAAAGGTTTGCTAATAATAAATCAGGATGCCGCTCATAACTTTTATTAGGGCATTGTTGCCTGATGGGGCCAAAACCTCACATATTTTTGTGACATATTGTGAGAGTGTCAGGTGTCACCCTCCCAGCGTTCCTCAGGACTCCGTCCCAGCCCTGCTGACATCTCAGTCTCTTTATCTAAGAAAAAGAAATAAAATCGAAAAATTCTCAATAATTTTATACATGCATGTAATGTGTTTTGAACAAATCCACCCCTGGTTCTCCTCCCTCTGATTCCCCCTTATCTACAATCTACCTTTTTTTTTTCCTCCCAACCTCACATGCTCTTTCTTTTTTAAACCCACTGAGTCCACTTAGTGTTGCATACGCAAGCACTGGCACAGGGCCTTCTCCTGGGGGCATGGGTAGCCTCTCAGGGCCGGAACCCCTAAAGAAAACTGACTCTTGCAGCCATCAGTTGCCAACAGCCCCTTAGCTATGAGTGGGGCTTCATTGTTTCTTCCCCTAGCCATGCTGGGAATTTGGCAGGCTTGATCTTGTGCAAGTCATGATATACAGTCACAGCTGTTGTAATTTCATACATGCAACAGCCCCGTCACGTCCAGTAAATAATATTTCACGACGAGCATCCGCTACTATCTTTCTGCCCCTTTTATGGAAGCACAACCTGTATCTGGCTGGGTCATAGGCCCTAAGGGAGGGCCTAACACTATTCTGCTAAATGGTCATAGTATTAACGTGTCCTCTAAGTTTTTATCTTTATACTCATTGATTAGTGTGTTTCTCAGCTGTCATCAGGGTTTTCACAGTGGTGATTAATGCAGAGATTCACAACTGGTCAACATGCAGAGAGCAAGAGATCTTGTAGTGCGGGGTGTTCAGCTTCAAATGCAACGTCTGTATCTTGCTCCTTTCTCCTCCTTCCCTCCTCTTCCCCCCTCCCTCCCTCCTTCCCTCCCTTCCTCCCTCTCTCTCCCTTCCTTTCTCCTTCCCTTCTCTTCTCTTCTCTTCTCTTCTCTTCTCTTCTCTCTTCTCTCTCTCTCTCTCTCTCTCTCTCTCTCTCTCTCTCTCTCTCTCACACACACACACACACACACACACACAGAGGGGAGGAGAGAGCGAAAGAGAGAGAGATCAGAAATCACCACAAAGATGGACCAGAAGCCCAGTTTCCTGGCCAGCACTCCAGCCCATTGTACTTGCTGTTCTTCTGTCTGGGTTTGCTCCCTCAACCCCTCCTCTCTTCAGGATATCACTATATTGCCCTGGCTGGCTTGGAACTCACTATGTAGACAAAGCTGGGCTCAAAGTTAGAGACTAGTCCAACTCTGCCTCCATTGCTGGGATTAAAGGTTTGCTTTCCATCCAACTCTGATCCTCTTATTATGCAGTTTACGGCTCCAGAGTCTCGTCCTTGAAGCAGCCTCCCCTGATTGACCGCTAATTAGTTCTGGTTACATTCTGGAAAGAGCATACCCTGTCTAGAACTGGGTGATGTTATTTCTGTTATCTGTCTCCTCTTAGGTGAGTGGAAAGCACGGAAGATTTTGTGTTCTCTGCTGAATGCCTAACAGTCCCACATTCCCTGTGGGCTCTCCGGAATCTCTTTAGAATACATGCGTAAGGGGCCTTCTGTACACTGGGCTACAGCGGTGGCTCTCAGCCTGCTGAGTCCATTACAACTGTCAAGAGTCAATAGACCCTTTTACTTGGGGCTTTTACTCATTTAGTGGGGCTACATGGGAACTCAGGCCTTGCTGTTTTTTAAAACAGCTGCCCAAATGGTTCTAATACATGCCTACAACCGGGGCCTCTGAACACAGTGGTTTTTCTGTCCCTTCTTGATGCTGTCCAGATTCACCAGGATGATGATTGTGGGGACAGGAATGAGTAACAGGGAAGAGGGAGATGGGAATGGAATCGGACTGAGATACAAGGTGTACAAGGCAGGCTAGGGAAGTAAAGTCGTGGCTACCTGCTCTGTCAGATTCGAGGCCACACCCTCTCTTTCCTCTGAGTGGATTCTCTGAGATGCCCAGGAACCCTCACTTAAGCTGCCCACACCCTTCGTTTCTCTATGCTCTCGTGGCCCTGCAGAAATCAGTGCCTAGATGTTGATAGAATGTGAACTTAAGATTGCATTTAAGGAGAGCCACTGAGGAGAGGCAGCGGACTAGGAACCTCTCGATATTTTCCTTTTCTGTTGTCTCCTCCTCCCCCATTCCAGTTCTTTCTTTTTCCTGTAGACCAGCGGTTCTCAACCTTCCGAATATTGAGACCCTTTCAGAAAGTTCCTCATGGTGTGGTACCCCAACAGTAAAATTATTTTCGCCGCCTTCCCATAACTGTAATTTTGCCACTGTTATGAATTGTACTGTAAATAGCTGTGTTTTCCAATGGTCTTAGGTGACCCCTGTGAAAGGGTCATTCAACCCTCAAGGGGTTTCAGCCCATTGGTTCAGAACCACTGCACTATAATCTTCCCAGAACTTCCTAAACTACTTCTCCAGTGTTTGAAAATTTTGTTCTTCTTTATCCTCTTTCTCTTTCTTTCTAAAAAAAAAAAAGAAGACAAAAATCCCAAACTAAAAAACTCCCAGGCTTGGAGAGCTCTCTGCATATTATTGCGGACGATCTATGTATAAGAAAAAAAATTTCTCATCCAAACAGCTCATCTCATCCTTATACAAGGAGGCCACACAGATCATACTTCACCACAAATCCCAGATGATGCTATGGTCTGCTCAGGCGAGAGAAGTGGAGAGAGAATTGGCATGCAGGAACTTGACCCTTCCATAGCCTGTGGGAGCTGCAGAGTTCCTGGGAAAACAATAGACCATCCCGACATTTGGAGAAGATGGGCTATATGAATTCTTGCGTTTTCTGAGTTCCTCGTCCATCAATTAACTGGCGGATTTATGAGGAGCGAAGCTTGCACGTCGTTTGGACATACCATGCTCTGGGGATGAAAAAAGAAGAAAATGTAATTTTATTTGGAAGACCTTTCGGGCTGTTGGCCGTCTAACGCTGAGAATAAAAGCTGGGTGCAGAAAAGGACAGCAGGGGCCGGAGCCGACGCGGCAGGGAGGGGGATTGGACAGGATGCAGGGCCTGGCCCCAAGTGCTGCATTACATTGCTTGCAGCTGTGGCTTGGTTTCGGGGTCTCATTTCCCTAGATTCCAGGAGGGTCCCCTTTCTCTCTGATGAGGTGGTGAGGACACACAGAATGTGCTGAGCTCAGCCTCTGGGCCCTGGGGTGGAAGTTTGTGTTTTGTGTCTGTCAGTCCACATGAAACTCCACAGATCAGATGCTCTGGGATGGACAGGGGAAGCGGCCAGGTGGGGCCAGGACAGGGCTCTTACAGTGACCACACGGCACACACTGTTCTTCCCTGCCGCAGCACTTCACGTCCTCCTGTGGAAAATTAGCCAGAAAGACTCAGCCTCGATCGTTCCTCGTGGTTTAAATGTCTGCTTCGCCCGGGACACCTGCTTGTTGAGCAATACCCGGGGAGGCTTCTGAAAGGTTTACAAAAGACCAGACAGTAAAAAGCTTGAGTAATGAAATGGAGGTTTCCCCTGGGGTTGAAGAGAGGGTGTGGAGAGATGCCAAAATTAGTAGCCGCTGTTTTGACATGGCAGATACAGTTTTGTATCCTTCCCTAACTCATTGTCCCCTTTACCACCATCCTGAAACCAGACATGTATCCCGTCCAGGAAGTACTAAACCACAATGAAGAAGAGAATCATATAACTGCACCAACAGCATCTAATATTCATATTCATTGAGTCTTCCTTTGCAGCAAAGTCTATTCTGAATTCTTTGCATTTCATTTCATCTATTCTTCACGTGATCCTACAAAGCTAGTAATACTATTATTGTCGTCTTAAAATAAAGACATAGAAAAACAAATAATTTAAATAATATGTCTTACCTTGGAGATTGTGTTCTCAATATGTCTGCTAGAGTGTCTTCCCCCATTGGACTGTTGACTAGGAAGGCGTGTGCATTCAGAAATACATACATTACCACCTGCCTTGATCCGTGTCTGGTGACATTCCTACAACTGAGATCCACTCATCTAGCCTTCAAGACACGTGTTCTTTCCCTCTGAGCAGACTCTTGCACACCAAACAGACTTTACCCTCTGATCAGTTGCAAATACCTGTGTTCTTTTCATGTAGCCTCAACTGTAACTAGCCATTCTCTTGTCTGCTCACTCCATGAGTTCCTTAAGGACAAACACTGAGGAACAGTCTCTAGCACCTGGTGCTCAAGAGGCAATTTGTTTAGTTAATTAGCTATTTAAGAAAAATTCTGCTTACATCCAATTCCTCAAAAGCCCTTCCATACAAATGGTCATTGGTGCATTTACTCATTCATTTCACCCTGTCCCTTTAATAACCATTTCATTAGGAGGGACCTATTTGTGCTTTCTCCCATGGAGTCATATAAAGTGTGACAATTGTGCCTAATCCCAGCTCATGCGAAGCTTACAGCTTACCATTGGCAGCCTTGACATGTCTCAAAATTGTCTAATTACAAGGCGGGATATTGGTATGGGAGAAAATTATAGGTGGTATGGGGAAAATATATAACTAAACAAAATAATGCTTGTTTCCAGAGCATTGGGTTTCCACACCCAATCCTACCAAGCAGTCAGGTGGGTCATTTCTTTCTGAAGGACTGTGCCCACCGTGTCTAGGTAGGCCGCTGAATGCAGGTGTGTAAGCCCGACGAAGCCAGTTCATTTCTGCAAAGAGTTCCAGTGTCTTTCAGTCAAAGAGGTCTCAGCCATCGCTACCTCCAACTTTCTAGATCTTGAAGCAGGCGCTCTTCTAGCAGACCTGGCTGTATTCAGGGAAGGCAAAGCTGTGCCATTATGTAAGGACCCCTCAGTGCCTCCACTCCATCACCAGGAGCAAATAAGAGACAGACTTGCACCTGCCTCAAAACCTTGTTTGGCATTTGGGGGCCTATCCTGATAATCTCTTTCAGGAGCCTTTGCACAGGCTCCAGAAAAAAAAAACTGCAGAACATCTCACATCCAGTTTGAGTATTTCCAGTGAGGTATTCCAAATTTGTCTTGGTGCTACCTTCTTGTGAGGTAAACCAGATAGCTGAAATGAAATTCCTAATCCTAGAGAATGTTCTGATAGAGTTTTTGTTTTATTTAGAGGAAGGATCATAAGATATTATTAAAACAACTTGAACATCTGGTTTGGGAATAAAGTCATTGTATTGTGCAACTGCCAAGCCACAGAGCCAAGCTTACCAAGAAAGCCTCATCTCTCCCAGTCTTCAGTAAAACCCTAATATCCAACTCTAATACCGCATGCCCTCCAACACAAATGAAGAAGAAAGGAAGAACGGGGTTGTCATGACTCAAGGAAAATTCACCTGGTGGTTGTAAAATCAGAACAATGAGGAATAGTTAGAATCCTGTCCAAATCTGTTTTCCCAAGCTAACTGTCCCCTTTTAAACCCTCAATGGGGAAAGAAAAAAAACATTAAAAAAATAATATTCAAAAGAATTGTTCATTGAATGCCAGTAGAACTCCTCTGACTGTCCCCTTCCCATGGAGTTTAAGAACTGTTGTCTGTCTAAAGAGAAAGTAAGAATCGGGGTTGCTGAGGACTTTAAGGAGACATCTAGAATGAGGAGCTTCAGTCTCCTATCCTCAGGGCTAGTGGAGTCATTGTACCATGGTTCCTTGGCTCTGGCCATGACCTTTAGGCATTCTAAGTACATTTTATTATTTGACAAACATTATCAAACACCTGTACTAAGTATCAAGGCATGGAACTCCAGAATACGATATGAAGTCATCTACATTTTAGCAACCGAAACAATAAACAGCTATGTCTAAAACTCCTCCTCATAATGAAAAAGCCACAAAGGCAAGCAGCAAGGCCTTGGAGCTGTAACTAACGGACCCTCCCCTTTCTTCCCGTCAAACCCACGGCTGCCCTGACAGTCAGTCCCGCTACGCCTTCTTACATTCCAGTGAACAACAATGATGACATCTACCTGCTGTTCCTAAACCCGAACTTTCCAAAGAGTCCCCAAATAGGACATAACTATGTTGCGTCGCGCCTGCTTCGTTACAGTATCAAAGAGCTGGAAAACAGCCCAGTGATCTGTTTTGCTTCCATCTTTGTTTTGCACTGACCCACAGTGGGGATGCAACCTGCCACAATCTCCCAGCATGTCACCAGTGGCAAAGCCCTGGCAGGAACCCAAGTCTCACGACATCAATTCCAGGACCTTTGCCTGCTGTCTTCAATGGACCCTGTAACATTTTTGTCTTATCCTACTCAACCATAGCTCTGCTGATTTATTGTGCTTTTGTAACTTGAAGAACTTGAAGACAGGGAGAGAAGAAAAGATACAGAGGTCAGGAGTTAAGGAATTGGGGGTTGGAGGGTTGTCAAAGAGTATCAATGAACGGTAGATTGTAGATGCTTGAACAGAGAAAACATACCAGGACCTGGCAACTGACCAAGTACTGAGGTTTTTCTCTAACTGTGGCAGCACTCATAGAGCGTGGAGAAGTCATCTTCCTGAGACACCTCGGGTTTGCTTTGCCAGGGTGCAGGTTTGAAAAGGAAGAAATGGAGAGGGAAAATGGAAATGGGGAGGGGAGGGAGACAGACTTGGGGATGGGACGTCTGATGTTTTTTAGCTTCTCTCAGGTTGGCTACCTACCTCCTGTGGATGCTGAGAAAGAGCCTGGGTGTGCCAAACTGATGATGTTATTTTTTGCATCTGATAGGGCCTTGCCCGAGGAGGCAGACTATAAACAGGTTTTGAGGCTGACCATCCAAGGCTCCTCACAGGATTGACTCAGCCGTTCTGTTGTCCAAGGTACATAGGGCAAGTTTGCGAAGTCTGGGTCATTCTGATAAATTCTTGAAAACAGGGACCCCAGACAGCAAGGCTAGAACATCAAAGACCTCCTAGGGCTGGCTAATGGCCTGTGTCCTCGCTTCACTCCAGTCCTGGCTGGGGTTGGGAGGAAACACATAGGCAAACGGCCTCCTTTTGCCTTCCTTCCTTGGGGCCATCTGTTCAATGGCAGTGCCCTGAAGAAGCCTCTGTGCTGCTGGCCTGCAGAACACTCAGTCAGTCATTTACCCCAGGGGGCAAACACAGGGCCAAAGATGAATGTTGCCCTTAAGAAATTGTAAGCAGAAAGAGAAGGGGGAGGGTAGAGAGATTCTTGGAAGACCCCAGGAAACAGGAAGTAATTATCAGACTCAGATGTGTAAAACACACCAGAAACCAAATTATCCTCAAATTTCCCCATGTGCTAGAACTACCTGCAGAGCTCTGAAATCCCATTTATAGAGTTTCAGTTGAGTCACAGTCTTTGTTCCACCACTCCCTGATTTAGTTAATTATCTTAGGAGTTGATCACGTGATGGTTTCTGGGGACCTCACACAGAATAAAAAAAAATGGCCTGAGGGAAAAATCCACTGGGACCACAGGAGCTCTTAGGAGCTTCCAGTGGCCGTGTTAGGAGGCCCTTGCGAGCCCTCTGCACACTAGTTCGGAGTCTCATTTCTAAGAAGGACCGTGAAGGAAAGAGCCAGGGGGTGCTGACAAGGCCGTGCTCTGAGTTACTGTACCCCACGTCCTGTATTCAATGAAAGGCTACAGATATGTTACTTAAAATATTCGTGGTCCTATAGCAACCCATCATGTTTGAAACAAGTCAGGGCTAAAATTCAGCAGTGTCGGTGGCTGGAAATAGTGACATCTTTTTGTTCCAGTTGGCAGAGGTATTACCTCCTAAGTCCCCACATACCTGATAATCTCCTCACTAGCTTCTCACTCTATCCTGAGACCAGCAGACCTGTGGCAGGAGAGCAAATGCCCCACCCCAGTGCCACTCCAATACCAGTTTTTGATTGGTTGGCTGCCACGCAAACTTACTAAAGATGGTGAACCTCCTTTGACTATCTGCCTATGGATCTTTAGTCCGATTCTCCAGTCATTGTTACTAAGCAAAAGGCTCATCCCATTGTCAATGGCGTCTTGATTATCGTTATTTCTGGACATAGGTGGATTTCTTCACGACGAAGGGTGGACAGAGGTGGACAGAAAGGAGTTCTACCAAAAAACAGGAGGGATGGAGAAGGAGGGTAGGGAGGCAGCTCTGCTAAACCCAGGGTGAGTTTAGTGTATGTCTTCTGGGAGACCAAGGAGAAAGCAAGAACTTAGGCTTGTCAAAGAGTCTGGAGTCCTTTGAATGAGAAACAGAGCGCTATTGTTCCGTGCCCACCTAACTAATTTATTCCACTCTAATCTCTCTGCCTCGCAGACAGAAGTCTGAGCATCTCTCCCTTGCATAGCCCTGCAGCCTGTTCCTGGGAGAATGGTCCCATTGTTTCTCTGGGGGTTTTCTTCTCGCGTTTGCCCTTTCTTGGCAAATTTACAGAGGTATCAGAGGCACCAGGCACACCCTGGAACATTGATATGTTTGGAATTTAATCAAATGTCCTGCAAAATGAAGCTATTTGCTTTACTGCTAGAAGCAACTTTGAAAATATTTAAAAGCTATCAAAATACAAATTATTAGGACCCTGCCCCTCACAATGAGCTTTTTAGGATTTATGTATTTTGATATATGCCTTATTCAATAAAGGAAGGCAGTCATCTCCCTGATTCGGACACTGTATCATACACGTGTAAAGAGATGGCTGGACACCAATCATGTTTTTCAACAAAACTTCTGTGCTGTGCTTTTTGGCATCTCTTGGCCTGCATGAGGGCCATGGGAAAGCCCTTCACAACAGTCTCAGGTAGCATGCCCTTCATGCCTGAAACTATCGAGCATAGAGTTCCAACCCTGTGGCTTTAAAGTCAGCTGGTTGTGATCAGTCACCAGTCTGAAAGTCAAAGTCTACAGGAGCGCGGGGGGGGGGGGGCAGTGTCCAAGAAGGAGAAATGTGTATGGCCTTCTTTTTCTTTCCTTGCTTTACGTTAGAGTCCCATTGTGTCCTTTGACCCCAGCCTCAAATTGGTTCAAAGTTTCTCTAAGATTCTCACTCAGACCCTCTAATCTCACCTGACTCTCAAATCTGCCAGTGGGATTATCCACCTCCACTGTGCTCCATGCCCCCCCCCCCCCAGGGCCTGTTTGTCTTGCCATCATCTTTCCTTTGGTCTCCACTGAGTGTTGCTATATCCGGGATGATGACCAAACACTGTCCTCCCATCTCCACTTGGGTCATTTCCTTAGTTGCTTCAGTCTCTCTGCAAATGCCCCACCCCAGTGCCACTCCAATACCAGTTTTTGATTGGTTGGCTGCCATGCAAACTTATTAAAGACAGTGAACCTCCTTTGACTATCTGCCTGTGTATCTTTAGTAAGAGTCTCCACAAACCAGCATTCTGTCTTTCTCGCCTTTCTTCACTGGTAGGTCTGCCTCAGCTATCCGGTCGCCACACCAAAGTAGCCCAACTTCTGGTCTATCAATGCCATTAAAAAGGGTCTTAATCTTTGAAATGCTATTTTACCTCTGACTCTCAAAGGTTCAAAGTCAGCTTTCCTTCCTTTGCCAGTTCATTCCCACCCTTCCCCGGTCCCAGCTCATGTGGTCTTGATGTCCTGTCCTACTTGACATGACCCATTCATGTCACCGCAGTGTAGTTTTCCTTCAGTGGCAAACACTTTCTCCAATTAGATGAGGTGTTCTCCTTCAGCTACCATCCCATCCCTCCCTTCCTTCCTTTCTTTTCTCCTCTTTCTCTCAACAGTCTCCATCCCTGCCAAGGCTCCAGTGACTATCCTGGCCTCTATCTCAACACCCTCTTCACTCTGGATTCCAGTCCCATAACCCCTTAACTGGATTTTTCCTCTTGCTACCATCTCTGGGATCCCAACCCAAGCTTTCCATAACAAAGTTGTCCTTGACACACAGTCAGGTTTTGACCTCTATTTTTGTAAAGGGTACAAATATTACCTTCTTCACTCAAGCACGGATTATTTGACTGTTTACACTCTTCCCCACATTTTAGCTTTTTCATCCTTGCTTGGTTGTTTTCTGAGTCGCCTCCTGCTTGTACCCTCTCCTTTCCACTGCGGTTGCTGGCACTTAGACCTGTTCTTGCTCTTCTTGCTTGGGCTGTAGCAATAATCTGTCTGGCTTTATCTCCTTGGCTCTATTTCCCCCTTTTCCAATTGTCTTATTTACTCAGACAATCCAATCTCAAAGCACATCACTGATGAAAAGTCTTACGTGCTTTTACCTCACAGCTCAATTAAGTTTAAATTACTTAAAATGCTGTCCAAGGCCCTATGTGGTCTTATTGTGGCTTAATTCTCAGTACCGTCCTAAAATGAAGCTGTTTTCTAGCTAAATGATAGAACTCAAAATTCTCCAGTGATTTATCATTTTGCCCCTTTGGTTTTACTTTTTTCTTTGCTTGACACCCCTAAGCACTCATTCCTCTTATTGACGTAGCGTCTGTTTCTTCTTCAAAATCCCTCCTGTGTCTGTTAGTTTTCCAGTACAGTGAACACAAGATGTAATCGATTCAAAAGAGGCAAGGTTTCTTTTCCACTCAGGGTCTTCGGGGCCTGTGATGGCACAGTCCAACATGGTGGAGGAGCATGTGGCAGAAAAAGTCTGTTCATCTCACACCAGACAGGAATCAAATAGGAAGAGGCAGGACTAGAACACTACTAATGATCTAACTACCTTCCCCTGAGTAGTAAGCAACCAACCATTCTACCAGCCCAGTGGGTTTCACTTTGCAAAGGTTCCATCACCTCCCAGAAGCACAAAGCTGGGGCTCAAGTCTTTATTATATGGCCCTTGGGTAGGCAGCTAAAATCCAAACTTCTGTACCTACTGAACATATTTTGTGCTTTCCTATAACACCGTATTGTTGGGTTGATATTGCCTAGGTTGAGAATTCGGGCTTGGTTTTCTCTACCTTTATTCCTTCCAGTTTGTTAAAACTTTACAGGATAAACTATGTCGTAGACCTTAGACACTTATACAGTCCCTGCATTGAATGAATGTGTGTGTGTGTGTGTATGTGTGTGTGTGTGTGTGTGATCATTGCATTTTTTAAGAAACCTTGTAATCTGTTTCTTGTGTTCCTGTGTTATAGAAAGGTTTCCATTTTGTTCTATTCATTTTTATTTTATTTAACACCTGGAGACTACTAGTAACTACTACTCAACCTTACACAAACCCTCTCATAGCAAATTGATTTTACTCAAAGTTAACTGCTTTCAGCAATATTTTCAGAGTGAACCTAGTTTCCTGCTGAAATAAGTTAGTGGAAATGGAAAATACACACCTGACAGTAAGCGTTACACGCTGATGCTTTTGGGCCATCACGTTACAGAGTCAATGCTTCTCCTCCCCCTCTTTCACTGTTTCCTGACATCCAATCCTTCCCCCTTCATCCTGCCTGTGAGAGGCCTTAAAAAAGAGGAACTAGCAAAAGGTGGTGAGCTTGAGCAGAGATCTCCAAGAGGCTTCATTGGTGACCTGCATGTGTTTTAATGGCCCCGTATACCCACAGGGAAAAGATCTGAGAAATCAACCACCTGGATGTTAATCTCTGAGTTAAAGAAGAAGAAGACAGTATCATCAATAGTTAACAAAGATTTGCTTATTTGGTGCAGGGTCCATATCTCAACACATTATTGATTCCTCTTACAGGGTTAGATTTAGTTCTGAGTACTTAGTGAATGATCAGACACAACTAATTGATTGCAGACAGGAGATTTACATTAGTAGGGCAGGTTTTGGAAACTTTCCTTGACCCCTTAACTCAGGTGAAAGTTGACATTTCAAGAGCAAGCCTGAATTTAGAGCACTCATTGGCTGAGGCTAACCACACAAAACTTTGTCAAACAACTGGTTATGGACAAAATTTAATCTTTGTTAAATAGGGAAAATGTAATTGGCAGTTAGAAAAGCATTTTATGGTGTGTGTGTGTGTGTGTGTGTGTGTGTGTGTGTGTGTGTGTGTTTCCAGACACATTTGTGTGTACTATGCCCAGGTTTCAGAATGGAAACGGGCAAATCCCATCTCATTTGGGGCACCTGAAACCCTCTCCAATAAAAGGCTCTTACAACCAATTCTCTGCCACGGGCCAAGTTCTCTTCTCTCCAAACTTTATTTTGAAGTAAGTTCAAGAAAATTCAAAACAGCAAAGTTAGGAAGAAAAAACAAGAATCCGTTGCTGTCATTCGGCATGTATAGCTTGAATCTTGTTAGAAAATCTTTCTCCTCCCACTCAACTATGCCTTACTGTGCGTGGAGGAACAACCTTTATTGTGTTGTTGTTGTTATTGTTTTTATTTACTTAAAAAAAACACAAAGTCAGGAGTCCTTAAGTCCATAGCTAAGACTCACGGACAAACGGCCTGCTAGACAGCACAACAAAGGGTCTGTTGTCTGTTGTGAGGTGGCCAATTCCAGCTCACAAGATGGGTTTTTTTTTTTGGTATAAAATGGAGAAAGTGTTTTGTTCAGTTAAGTTTTTTCCTCCTTTTTCTTCTTCCTTCTCTCCCCAGTGCAGTGTCTTTGCCAAGGTTAGTGTTTCTCTGATTTGGGGGACATTTACACTCCCCCTGGTGGATGATTTGGGGGAAGTCTACACTCCCCCTGGTGGATGATTTGCATGTAATCAATTTTCCCCTTTACCAAAAGACCCACAGGTCTTAGCAGTTTAGAGGCTTAGAGGCATGTTGAGTCATTTACCAAATCCGTATGCCTCTGCCATTGGTGTGCCTCTGTCATGTTTACTTTCCTTTGCCTTTGTCTAAAGTCTTTAGCGAAGGAGCCAAAGCTTGGCTTTTGGTGTCTGGAGAGCCATTGTAAGCCAGGAGACTGGCATTCTCGCCACTCCAGATAGATGCATTGAGCAATTCTTTTTGCTATAAGCAGTCTGCCTTGCTCTGAGTTGTTTTGGAAAACTCTTGTATAAGGTCTTACCCATAATTCATTGTAGAGAGTAGCTCTCCAGGATGTTGACCAGGAGGATAAAAATGTAGTTGCTTAGTGAGACTATTTGCAAACCCTGCACCTGTTTCAGCCATGGCCTCGGGTTTACAGGTACTTCTTACTGGTGGTTTCCGAGACTTTATGGGCTCAGCAGTGAGAAGTGGGTTGCATCTGTTTTCCCCACCATCCACTTAAATCTCAGCCCTCACGGGTCTGTGAAGACGTTCAGCACCCAACCATCTGCTTTCCATCTCCAGAAATGTTGTTGTTGTTGTTTTCCGCCTGATTCTTTTTGTCCTCACGGGTTAATGTCTTTAAAATCCATCCCTTTACTGTCTTCTTAGTGGGTTCAGGGGATAGATTGTAATGTAAGCCATATGCTAACTCTGCCATCTTTAACGAGAAGCACAGGCGCGGATTTCCAAAGTGACTGCAGGAGAGAGCCATTTGGTCCTCTCTTCTTCAGATGCCTTTGTAAAATGAGAGGGTTCGTCGAGATGCTGATGGACCCCACACACAAAAAAATAGTACAATTGAATCATCTTCAGCGTTGTCACTATTAATGGAGACTGTCAGGGAGTAATTTCTCAAACCTCCAGAACAAATTCTGATTTCAGCCCTTTTAGGGACAGGCAAAGGTAGGGGCTACACCTTTCTTCAATTAGATGGAACCTCAACTGCTTGTGTTAAGGGGACCGTACAGCAGGGACGACTCCAAGAACGACAGCATCAATGTCTCTCTTAAGGCTAATGTGAGGAGCAAATGACTTCTGCAGAAAAAGGTGTTCTGTGTGAAAGTGTGCTGTATTATCAAGTGTTCACTACCACAGTTAATTTCTAGACTACGCATTTTCGTGTCGGTTTTAATCTACCTTTTCCTTTTCAGCATTGGCAGTTGAACCTGTGGCCGGGTGCATGCTGGAAAGGGCTCTGCCATGGAACTATATTCCCACCTGGGTGGGGGAATCATAGCCTTTATCTTTAGTTGCTTGGATTTAGAATAGAGTGTGTAGTTCTGGAGGTCACAAGAACAAGTAAACCTGATCTATAAAGCAATAAGTAGGTCCTCAAATGCATTAAGCCAATTATTAAAATGGCTGCATTTAATTGAAAATGAATGTACCAGATAACCCGGGGGGGGGGTGTGATGTGAGCATGCACACAGGAGTGTAGTCTGTTCATTTGGTGAATAGTGGAACTGAGAGCAGGTCTATCTGTGGCTAACGGCCACGTGGACAATTCTTTGTGAGTCATATGCTTTATTAGTTCTTTCAAAACCACCACCATGGCTGGTAACATGCCGCTTGCCTTCTCTTTATGAATCTTCCAACGGATTGGTGAGGTTCCAATCTCTAGAGAAATCCATAACGCTTCGCTTACAGGCAACAAGCTTCGTGGACACAAGCTTGGGGACATGACTGGTGGTCTTCTCCTCCTTCCTCATTTGTCATCTCTCCTTCAAGATTTCCACCTAAGAGACAGGTTTCATGCATTGCTAGATGGACATCCTCAAAAGGAAGTAACCATCTAAGTGGAAGTGTCTTGCAGAACTTGAAGTCGGTGGTGGAACTGCGTGTAACTTCAACACACAGCAGCGGGGCACAGCTCTGAGCTTTGAACTTGAAGCCTAAAGAGAACGTGAAACCCATATGAGCTCATCCAGTAAGCAAAGAGTTGAGAGGAAGGATGCACTTTTGAAATGTGTGACCTTAGGAAGGGTGTCTAACTTTTCTGGGCAACCTTATTCCTTATCACTTAAATGGGCTTCTTCATAATGAAGCTTGGCACAAGTTCACGGCGTGAAGAGGACATGCGGTCATTCGTAAAAGCTGTTTTACGCAATGACTGTGAACAGAGAACAGAATAATTATCCTGAAATCATTCAGCGAGGGAAATGTCAGGAGACAGACCTAGCATTCTCAGGTCTGTTTTCCAAATGCGTTTGAAGAACACACGCAACAGATTATTATGAGTGCCCTCAGCCAATTAATATCTAAGTCCTACTGTGAGTGTTGACTTCTGGGACCTAGACTTCTTCCCCTTCCTTTCCCTTTTGGTTTGGAGCCTACTAATTCTTTAGGTTAAAAAAAAAATCTTTTATAGGTTTCTGAGCAACAATATTGGACCTAAGTCAGAACCAGGTATCTGAATTGATGGTACCTACCTTTTGATACTTGACTCTCAAGGTCATTGTCCCTGGAGGCACATCCTGTGTCCCATCCCCACCCAGCAAAACCCCAGAGACCTGGGAGAAGCCACCCTACACCCCCAGCCCTCACCCCCACACCCCGCCCCCGCAGCAAGGCATCTGCAACCACTGGAGCCTTGGCCCCACCTACACCTGGAGGAAGAGTGACCACCTAAGCCACAGGCCCCACCTGCACCCACTGGAGGAAGAAATGGGCAGACGGCAGGGTAAGAACACATTCAACTACAGCAAGAGCAATATGGCAGCACCAGAAACTAGTGGTTCTACGCCAGCAAGACCTGGACATCCCAACGCAGACGAAGCAGATGAAAACCACCTTGAAAACAACTTTATGAAGATGATTGAGGCCCTTAAAGAGGAAATGAGAAATTCCCTTAAAGAAATGGAGGAAAAGAAAAATAGCCTCTTTAATGCTATTAACATAATTGGAAAAAGAATGATACTTGGTACTAAAATTCAAATCTAATCTATAGTGTTTGTTTTAGATGAAAAGCCCTGAACAGCTGGGAACAGAGCTGTTAAAGCAGACAGCTCTAAGGAGGCTGCTGTCTAAAGGGCTCGGTTTACAAAGCCTATTTATCATGCATTTAAAAAATTAATCCGCCATAGAAAGATGTGGAACCTGGTGTCAAAAATGTGCAGAAGACAGAAAAGGAAGGAATGCCGTTTTCCTTCAAACGTTTTTAAAGAACAAGGTTAACCGGGGCAATGTTGTCCTGGGTAGAGGAAATGGGCCCCTCATTCTAGCAATGCTTGGTTGAGGGGCTTAGGAGGGGCTCAGAATAGGGGTGCTAGGGATTAGGGGCTAACTGTCTTCTGAGAAAAAGCATGCCATTGAGAGAGGTCAGCAGGAAATCGGTTCCCAAGGAGGGCCCTTCTCTTTGAAATGCCTTCCCGCTCCTGCCCTAACAAAGCCCCAGTTCAGTGAACCTCAAAGGATGGTAGCAAGCAGCTGGTTTGGGCTGGCCAGCTTTGATGGCTCTGGTGTTTGAACTGCACCGAGGGTTAAAACAGTCGATTTCAGTTTAATTGTTTGTGTATCCGCTCAGGACTCCTCTCAAGGAAAAATCGGCTTTGTCCTGTGGGAATTTGACATTTCTCCGTGAGTATTTTGGGGGGCTGATGCAAAATCAAAATCACTCCCCCAATCAGGAGCCTGCATGAACCCACCTGATAACTCAGTGGTCCTGAGGCCCGTCGGTTTGTGTGGCGTGCCTTTGTCTTCGCATTGCCGTGGCTTTTATTTCTGTATTCTACAGGTTCCTTCACACCTTCCCAAAGCTACACCAGCTCTGTTTCTGGAGAGACCCTGCTGCAGCCTTCACAGTCTGAGGGATGGGGCTCTCACCTTTGGTTAGCCAATGCCCTCTGGACATGGCTTCATTTTGAAGGATGGAGAGTACTCTTTTTCATGATTTTTCCTAATTTTAGCTGTTTTCGGAGGATTAATTTTCTTCTTTAATAGATCGTTTCTCTTCTGGGGTTAAGTGATGGGATTTGAGTATTGTGTTGAGTATATCATAGGAATATTGACCATGACCCTTTCTGATGGGCAGGAAAATGGGAACACCCCCCCCCCTTGTTCCATCCCAGCAGTCAAAGTAGGACTTTAGCATGGAAAGAAAAAGTTCACTCTCTGAATATCGAGGACAACAAACTTAAACCAGGGACATTGTGTGACAGAGGATAGACTGGCTACTTGTAAGAATTCTAGTTCAGATCATCTTGGTCATGTGAGATTGCATCTAAGTCTTAGCTTACATATGTACTGACTTCCGGAGGGAACTAGTTCACATTAAAGGAAGAGGCCAAAGAGGAAGAAAAGCCTCTTCTTGTGTTTGTAGGGAAGTCATCGTGAGAATCTTCTCTTCCTTGTGGACTGGGTACACCCTGAGGATTTTCCTTAAGTCATATTATTCCTTTGTGCCTGTTTCCTCCAAGTCAAGAGTTAAATAAGTCCCATCTCAGAAGATGGTTTTGAAGGGTTAAGTAAAGCAATTTGTGTGTGTGTGTGAGTGTGTTGTGCTGTGTGTGTGCTATACTGTATGTGTATAACATATGGTGTGTGTTTTGTATATGTGTGTGGTGTGGTGAACATGCTGTGTGTTCTCTCTGTGTGTATGTGTGTGTGTGTGTGGTGTAATAAGCTGGTATGTGTTGTAGGTACTGTGTTTGTGGTGTGTGATAAGCATGGTGTGTGTTATCTGTGTGTGTGTGGTATGTTTGGTGTGTGTTGTATGTACTGTGTGTGGGTACTGTTGTAGAAGTGGTGCATGTACATGTATGTGTGGATGTCCACATGTGTTCTAGGCAAGTGCTCTACTAACTGAGTTATAACCTCAACTCTAAAAAACATTTTAAATTGATAAGCTTAGATATATTTATCAGGGACCATATGGCATTTCAAACTAGAGATGTATTGTGGAATGGCTCAGTTGAGTGAATTAATATATGCACCACCTCCCATATTTTTTGTTTGGTTGGGTGGAAACAATTAAAATATTCTCTTTAGCAATGCTCAGAATACAAAATGCACTGTTATTAATGGTAGCTGCCATGTTGTACAATAGATGTCCAGATGTTCGCTCATCATTTTATCTAAGTAAACTTTTAAACCTTGGGCATGTCTACAGTTTGTATTAATCACCTGTATTTGTTACTTTTGTATGTGTATCATTTGTTACTTTGTATCATAAAATACATTGTATTTGTATCACTATAACTGGAATGCCTTAAACGAGCCAGAGAGGCTATATTTATTCGGCTTATGCTTTCAGAGAGTCTCACCCATCAGAGCATGGTCAGAGAAACAGACTTGTTCCATCCTTGGTCCTGTGAGCCTGCAATCATCTGTTCATGAGCTGGTGAACCGCAAGCAGTAGCCAGCTATAACTTTCAAGGGCTCCCCACAGATACCTGCTTCTAGAATGACCAGACTATCTCCAGACAATACCAGCAGCCAGAGAATACTCAAAACATGAGCCTGGGAGTAGCACTGCAGACTCAAACCCTGACACCATCGCTGTGTTTTGGAGTTAAACTCTCAGTTTCCACATGTTGATGAGGGCGCACAGTATTTCTCTTCTTGTGCCTAGCATGTTTCACTCAATATAATGCTTCTCGGGTTCTTCCAAGTCACAGATAACAGGACCACAGACCCCCTCTCCTTCTTTTCCACTCCTTTTATGCCTGCTCCATCAGAGCCGCACACGAAATGCTCAAAACCCCTGCTTTTGTTTGTTTCTAAGGGATTTTTACCCTTTCTTATCACTTGATATTTCTTTAGGATATAACAGTATTCTGATCAAGATTGACAAAGAGGAGGGTTTTTTTTTCTAGCTATGCGGAGAATTTTATAAATTTGAAGAAAAGAAATGGTGCCCCTATTGAGAATACATTCCTACACTGTGGTGGCATGAAATAAGCCTCGGAAATGAACTCGTTATGATAAGAATCTTCCTTCCACTTTCCTTCCCACAGAAACTGTAGTCTTGGCCGGACAGCGTGATTGCTAACTGCGTCTTACTCTCACCCTTGAGGGGTAGGGGCAAGTCTGGTTGATGAGACTCTAGGCCATCTGTGTAAAAACTGGCAAGTGGGGTCATTCTCCACGCTCCTTGCTCATGTTTTGCTTCTGACTGCTGTTACCTTTGACCATTTGTGCCTGGTATCTATGGGGAAATGCAGAGGCCTAGAGGAAATCACAAGACTCCTTGGTCCATTGTCTTCAAGGGTTGTGTCATTTTCTTCTTTAAAAGTGGCTATTTCTTTCCTTTGGGAACTTACGACATGCCCAGGATTCTGCCCCTGTGATTTTACTGAACTTTCACTAGAAGCTTTCAAATGCACTCTGTAAGACTCAGCTTTATTTTACCAGAGAGAAAACTAAGGCTGATGGAGTCTGGTGGTAAGCAGCAAGGCCAGAGGCTCCAGAGTTGAGCCTCTCTGACTCCAGAATTGGTATGTATAACCATTGTCCTCTCAGAGAGCAAAGAAAACTCAGCTAAGACCCTCCCATCCCAGAGGCACACAGCTCTGGTCATGGGAGGCTGAATGGAGAAACTGACTTCCCCTTTGAGCACTGGATCAGAATTTGGACCCACCTTGAACACACGCAGTCTTTGGTGATAAGCAATGACATCTCCTGCCCTGGGTCCTGGGTCACTTGCTGGAATTTTCTCCATCCTGGCCCTGGTCTGCCCCCTTTCAGGTCCTTTTTGCAGTGTGTTCCTTCCAGAAAGCCGGCAGGAAGTTCAAAGGCAGAGTGAGGCTCAGTTGGTCTTTTGTTGGTCCATGTTGTTGGAGAGAGAAAGTTCTCATGAACCAAGCAGTATTGGAAAGCAGAACGCGGCTCTGCTAACAGCACACGGTACACAGTTCAGAGTTTCGGGAACTATGAAATAGAGGTGGCAACTATGCCGCTGTAGACATTAAAAGAGAAATCACAGCAAGCCGTGCATTGCTGTTTAACGGCTTTGAGATTCTAGAATCAAGTGGCAGCCTAGACCAAAACTGGTTGAGAATGTCCTACTCCAGCACATGGAAAGTTCTATTTATAGACAGAGAATCGGAAGTGACGGGGAAGAGAAGAGGTGAGGGACAGACACGGCTCTCATTGGTTAAAATTCTCATCTGTTTTATTTGAACAGGGTTTGGACTGTTGGCTGTTTGGGGATAACTGAGCCTCTGGTACTTATTACAAAGTAGGTTAGGTTTTCCACTAACACATCAAGATAGGTTACATTTCATCAAGTACAAGATATTTCTAGGCCAAACATAAACAGTGTCTAGAGATAGCATGAGGTCAAGCCATTCAATTTAACAGGGGTTAGGAAACAGTCCCGAATGAGGGCCGGCTAGATGCTGGCTATCAGCTGTGCAAATGAAAAAGGCCCCAGTTGTTCCTGAAGTAAATATGATGGATCTGAAAGTCAGAGAACAGAGGTTACACCAGAAATAATTAAAATTTTCTCTGCCTAGAAATAGCTCGCAGCACATCTTTCCACAGAGCCCGCTCATTCCAAGCAAACAAACTCAACAGCTGGCTCAATGACTATGGGCATTTTTTTTTAAGTACATGTGTAAATAAAGGCCTATAGGAAAATGAAACCCGATCCCGAATTTCTCATTGTGCTCTAAACCCAGTCCCAAGGATCTCAAGGCCCAACATGAGACCTGGCTTCCTTCAGTCACCACAGGAAAAAGCAGGAGCACTTTTCCTTCGATTTGTAGACGCAGGTAGAACTTTATAGCACAGGATGTAAGAGGGACGGTCAACAAACTGGATCTTAGGATCTTAGAAGAAAACTTCTGTACAGCGAAGAAAAGCGAAGCAGATCAATAGCTCACAGAATGGGAGGAAAACCCCTGCCAACTACTCACTGACAGATGACCGAGTTTCCTGAAAATACAAAGAACTCAAAAGTTAAACTTTAAGAAAACAAAGAGCTCGATTAAGAAGTAGCCTACAGAACTGAACAGGAAATTTTCAAGAGATATGCAAATGGGTAGGAAAGACTTTAAAATATGATCAACATCCTTAACAAACTTGAAACCAACTTGAAAGATTCTCCCGAGTCCAGTCAGAACAGCCGTTGTTGGGAACACACATGACAGCAGACGCTGGCGTGAAGGTGACAGGCAACTCTTACACACTGTCCCTCATAGACCAGTGCAGCCACTTTGGAAATCAGTCTGGAAATCTCTCAAAAACTAGAGACAGCAGCGTCCCATGGTCCAGCCATACCACTCCCATGTCTGTGTCCAGAGGACTTTCCATCCTGGTCCAGAGACATTTGCACGTCCATGGTCATTGCTGCTCTGTTCACAATGGCTGGAAAATGCACTCAACTAAGATCTATCACTAGATGAGGGGATTAAAAAAAATATCGTCCATATACACAATGGAGTGTGCCCAGTGCTAAAGAAAAAAATGAAATAATAAAATTTACTCTGGAAAACAATGACAAAAGATATTGCAAGCCTAGACACAAGTGCCACCTTCTCTCTTAGGCTTCGGATCTTGTTTTAGGTGTCACTGCCCTCCCTGAAGCACTGACGGCCATTGTCGTGACCGTGGTCAGAATTCATGTCTTGACTTTGTATGGAGAGATCCTCACTGGAGCAACCGTGCTGGTTTCTTATTCCATCTCAACATTTATTCCTTTAACTCACTGGCTTAAACTGAGGAGAGCGGCTGTTGCTTCTCAGTAGAACAGACGCAGCAGCTGACCTTATTGTGCTGACTTCTGGTCAGGTAGGAAAGGAGAAGGTGGCTGTACAAAGCGTCTAACATTGGGGCCTGGTGGCTAAAGACTTTAATAATCTTGACATCTGTCTTACCGGGTGGCTCTAACTCCGACGATTTCGCTAATCAGCCATGAAGAAGGCCCGTGGGTTTATAGAGAAAACCCAGCAGCAGGCGTATCAGAGAGTTCACTTAGTCAAGCGAGCATCGGGCTCCCTGCAGTTCTTATGTGGGAAACTGACACTCAGTTTTAATGACTCAAGTTCCTATGCATCATTCAGGTGACTCGGAATTGGGGTGAGGAAAACAGGGACACCACAGCACGCTTTCTACAAATGATCGATTTAAATGTAAATCCTGTATCAGTGCTGGGCTGCAGGGTTTGGGAAAGAGGCAATCTTCCACTCCACAGTCTTTTTCCCAGTGTCCGCCATGGTGCCGTCAGTAAATATTGGAAGAATAAATACATAATTTGCCTTGGGATCGTCACCCTTAGCATCGTCCCTTGGCATTCGCGTTCACTCACAGTTGGTTGGGATCGGGCCTCCCGAATTTAACAGGTAGGCGAGGGACAAGAGGCACACTCTGCCTCATTCTTCTTGGCCCTCTATCCCAGTACTTCCTGTTCCCGCGGGACTCCAAATGCCTGCTGAAGCCAACCTGTCCTTTCCGCTATGGTTCTCTTTTCTCACAGTTCATAGGGGAGAGAGCGGGAGTCAGAAGTTGGTTATACAGGGGTCTATTAACTTCCTGTTTGCTCACAGCGCTTCAAACCCTATGATAGAAAATTTATGTTTTATTGATGTGTATCAAAAAAAATAAAGGGAATAGTAGTAACAGAATTTAGAGTTGGGTTTGTCTTCTAAATAGCACCCAGAAACTCACAGCTAGCCTCCTAAATGAAGGTAGCCCTGGGCCTTTCCCTGTCCCCCCTCTCAGAGGACTGACTCCATTAACTGAGAATGGACTGTTTTCTTCCTGTCCCCCGCACAGAGGAATAATGTTAAGTGCAGGACATGTGAGACTCTTCAGGGTGAGACCCCAGCAGTGACCTTGTCCACGTGTGAATCTTGGCGTGAGCGTGGTTCAGTAGGTCATTCCCTTTGTAGGGGACTCAGGCCAAGCACATGATGTGCTTTTGAACATAAACTTGAGAACCCTTTTCAATGAGAAAAAGAATCCAATTCTGGAAGCTGGGTAATAGCCCATTGGTCACGATCGTTACCTGTCTTGTTCCTCTTGTAGAACCAGCCTTGGCTGCAGGAATCCCATTGGTCAGCTGAAAGCTCAGATTCTGAGTGGGAATGCATGGCTAAGCTCTGATCCAGGGCTGATGAAGCACCTCTGTGTGTAATTTTGCTTTCCTATTGGCCAGGAGATAGCTCTGTCTTAGCGATAACTCATTTCCTATCTCCAGGCATCCTCACTCTCAGCTGGAATCCATCAAGATGACCATGAATTCTCAATTTGACACGAACGATCTAGACTCACCTGGGGGATGACCTCTAAGCCGGCCTGTGAGAGAGTTTCTTGACTGCGCTAATTGAGATGAGAAGACTTGTCCTCTGATGTTGGCACCATTTCCCAGGTAAGCGATCGCTATAAAATGAAGAAAATATATAGAACACTAGCATGTGTCCATTTATTTCTCTCTCTGAGTGGGAACTTAATATGGGCAGCTGCTTTAAGCTCCTAATGTCTTATTTCCCCCCTCTTAATGGACTGTACCTTAAACTGTGAGTTGAAATAAACCCCTTTGTGGTAGGAATGAAAATGGCCCCCATAGGCTCATATGGAGTGGCACTATTACATGATGTGGCTTTGTTGGAGTAGCTGTGGCCTTGTTGGAGGACCTGTGTCACTGGGAGTGGGGGGTTTCAGATGCTCAAGGCAGGCCCAGTGGCTCATTCTCTTCCGACCGTTCTAGATGTAGAACCCTCAGCCCCCTCTCCAGCACCATGTCTGCCTGTGTGCCGCCATGTTTCCCTCCACTGATGATAAATGAACTGAACCTCTGGACTGTAAGCCAGACCCCAGGAAATGTGTTTCTTGATAAGAGTTGCTGTGAGTCTGGAGAGATGGCCCAGAGGTTAAGAGCATTGGCTACTCTGCCAGAGGTCCTGAGTTCAATTCCCAGCAACCACATGGTGCCTTGTAACCATCTGGAATGAGATATGATGCCCTCTTCTGGTGTGCAGGCATGCATGTAGACAGAACAGAGTATACATAATAAATCATAAAATTTTAAAAAGAGAGAGAGAGTTGCAGTGGTCGTGGTGTTCCTTCACAGCAGTAGAAACCCTAACCAAGGCACCCTTAAGCTGCTTTTGACAGCATCTTACAGCCACAGGGAAAGAGACCAAGACAAGATCAAACAATGACAGCATGGCTAATCAAACTAGGAGAGCATGGTTAATCAAACTAGGAGAGCATGGCTAGTCAAACTAGGAGAGCATGGTTAATCAAACTAGGAGAGCATGGCTAATCAAACTAGGAGAGCATGGCTAATCAAACTAGGAGAGCATGGTTACAACACAGCCTGGGCTTCCACATGGCTGGCATGTGTGTATCAGACCATGTGCATGTTAGAAATAATGACCGAGCTACCTATAATAAATGATAACTCAAGTGAAAAGTAGCACAGGCTACAAGACAGCGTGGAGAGAGAGAGAGGTCAAGTCATGGTCATGAGCAACTTAGAATATAGCTTTGATTATGACGGGGAAACTCCCACTTTTTCTAAAGCTCCGAGTATCTTCTTTTGTGGATTCAGACTCTCATTATTATGTCTGTGTAAGTATATGCACTTTTAATTAAACCTCGAGGAGTTTTTGTTTCTTCCTCTCCAACAGGTTGTTGTCAATTATTAGTAAGTCTTTATGTTCATATATATATGTATATATATATATATATATATATATATATATATATATATATATATATATATATATATTAGCATTGCTATATGTTAGCAAGTAGGCATTCTGAAAATGCCTCCCATCGAGGTCTCTGAAACCCCAAGCCTTATCCTGTGATGGACTGTAACAATCAGCAAGACCAAGTGGCAGAGATGCTGCAGAGGTGTAGAAAGGGATGGGAAGACTGTAAGGAGGAAGAAGAAACAAGGATGGAGATGGAGGGAGAAGACTTCAAGAGCATCTCGGCATTTGTAAATGGTCTGAAAGTGAATGCTTGGTGTTTGCACTGTGATCTGGCTTCTCCTTCCCATTCAAACAATGGGAGAACTGTTTCTCCTCTGGGGATGCGCTCTACTTGCCCTTGTAGGTGGTGCTGAGCAAGACAGACGCTAAGTCCCTTAGCACAAGCGTGAGTTTTTCAAAGTTCTTATCATTCCACTTGCTCACTCACTTTGTCTATACTTACTCTCCCTCCCTCTCCTCCTCTCACAGCTCTTTACATTTTGATGTGCTGAGCATGGACCGCACCTACCAATTTTCATAGCTTCTTACAGAGCATTCAACGCAGAAGAGGCTGTGATAGATGGTAGGATACATAGAAGGTCCATCTATGATGGGTCTACAGTGTGGAGGATCAAGGACTCTTACCTTCACTCTGAACCCCACTGGAAAATAGGCCATCGGGATCTCCCCTCTTGCCCCTCTGCCACCACCTTACCTCAACTTCTGTTCATGGATTATCTACTGCTCCCTGTCCCAGGTGGGGAGCTCATCTGTTTCGGGCAACAGGCTGAGAAGCCACTCCGATACCCCGGAGCCTTGTGTTCATAGTTCTACTGCAGGACATTGCACTCAATTTAATTTGAAAATAATACAGTAAGATGAAAGGAAATCCCTGTTGAGCTGCTCATTTTAAAAACGAGTTTGAAAAATAGAATGAGCCTGAGACCCAGACCTCAAAGAAGACCCTCTGTCAGACGGAGGCAGAGGAGGCCAGATGTTTTTCTCATCTATGTCCTTGCTCCTCTGGCATGGGGCAAGGGGAGGGAGAAGAGCACAGCAGACAGAAGGCAAGCCAGCTTATTGATGCTGCCCTCTCATTTAGCTCATGGAAATTTCATAGCATCTAAGGTCTAACGCTCCCCTTGGATTTGAGGGGAAACCACCTATAACCCACTTGAACTAGTTTCATGGAAGGAATTTCGTTACTGTGCAAAATTTCCCCCAAGATTAATTGGACTTGACATCCTGAATGTCTTTTGCATGATGTACTAAGGTGGTGTTTTTGAAAAATGTCAGTATCCGATACTTAGTGTGTGGTTTTTAGATGTCCAAAAGTATTCCCTCTTCTCAAATTGCCTTTAAGAAGCTGGGTTGCAATACACGGCTGGGTTTTCTTTATTTCAGATGGATCCCCATCTTGCTATAGCAGTACCAAATATTCTCCCAATCAACAATCCATCATGATGGGGGGAAAAAATACTGAATGATATCCAGAGCACCTGGCTTGGATTCAACACCAACCTTTCTGTAATTTACGGGAAATTAGAATCCCAGGCCAGCTTTACATTGAATGGACAGTGTGCGCTACCATCTGGTGGATGAAACACAAATAACACGGAAGGCCTCTGTTGGCTGGCTGTGCTAAGGACACTACTCCACCTTGGTTTCTAGGCATCCAGGATGGCCTGGCTACGCAAGTTGGAACTCTGTCCACCACTGGGGTGTGATTAAGCGAGCACACCAAGGGAATTTTGGAACACAAATGACAGAAACATATTTCCTCAGGTGCATCTTGTCTCTGTCCCCCTGCCAGGTTTTACAATTTTTTTTTAATTGCAAGACTAAATTATGGATTCTGGCCTCTTGTGTTGAGCACATAGTTTGCTAAGTGGTGGCGGCAGGGTTAGGATTTCACAGCGTTCAGTGAGGTTATGTGCCAGGAGAAATGAGCTTATTACCCCCCAACACAATGCATACACACACACACATGCACACATGCATGCCTGCACACACTACTGTCTAGGTGCCAAAGGAATGATCTCTGAGAATGTGGAAGCATGAGTATTGCTATCGCAGAATACAAAAAGTAGAGGAGATGGTATCATAGCCTCTCGGGGAAGGAGGGGACGCTCACGTTTATTCAACCCAGTCACTCCTCTAGTGTTCGAACCACTTTTAAAACAGCCAGTGACTCTTCAAATATTTTATTTCTAATGCATAAGGAAATTCCAGTAATGACAACCATGTTGAAGACAGGAACAGGAGCTTTCTAGTGCAAATTCCCAGGATGTCTATCTTTGGCTGACGTACATTTTTCCTGTGATGAAAAGATGGAGCTGGTATTATGTAGTTTCCTTACTTACAGAAATGAATGATGTATAATCTCTTTATTACTTCCCACGGTGATGATTCTAGGTTGAGAAGTTTTATTTGTTCAAGTTTTGTGATGATGGGGATCAAAATTGGGGACTCATTCCTGCTGAGAGCTCTACTATAGGGTATCCCCTGTTTCAAAGGTCATAGGGTCATTCCTTTTTAGTACACACACGCACACACACACACACACACCTATTGCAACATTGTACACGCAAGAGAAGGCTGTTTCCAGAGAACTGGATGCCTTTCACTTCCCTATCAATAAATGAAGAACTGAAGTTTTGCAAACAGAAAAATCCTAAAATTAGGGTAGTTGTAACAAAGACTGCACAAGCAGCACTAAAACAGGCATTTTTCCCCTGATGCAGATGCTGGAAAGAATGGGAGAAAACAGGAACTTTATCTACCATATTGGACTATTCCTGGCTTCTCCTGGTTCTGTTCTTTTTTTAGTTTCTTAAACATCTTCCTATTGAATCTTTCAATCATTTTACTATGTCTTATGGCCAAAAGATGAATATTGCCTATGATAAAAATGCCATCAGCCTATAAGATATGAGGAAATTTTCAAAGAAGAGATGAATACAAACTCTACCTTTATTGACTTTAGAACCAGCAGTGCTAACGCATACCAGAATCGGCTAGCAAATCAACATCATCCAGCTCTGATGGGAAGACCTGATCAGACGTGGTATTTCTGATTTCAATACATCTGTATATGAATGGTGTATATTTGGATGCCGGTGTCACTGCTTTAATCATAATATATATTATGCAGATCTGAAAAGTCTTTGTGACATCCTTCAAGTTTTAGGATAACGCAAAAGTATTCTCCTCTCTTCAAGAACTTCTCTCTAAACGCAACAGCTTCACCATCTAGAATATTTGTGTACAAGACTTTTCTCTTCTCTTCTTTCCTTTCTTTTCTCTTCTTATTTTATGTAGGGCCTAGACTATGCTAGAGTGCTGGACGAGTTCTCTAACCCTGGGTTGTCTCTCCAGTCCTTCACGTCCACTGTTTCAGTTCATCCTTGTTCTGTTCTTTACAAGCATGTATAATAAACACAATATAGTATGAGAATAAAAGAACTGCATAAATCCTGATAATTATTCAAAAATTAAAAGAATGGTGTTATTTACAGAACATACACCAGGTGATTTGCCAAGATTTTTTATATCTTGCCTCCAAATTTTACAGGAGCCTAATCATCACCATTTTGGGTTTGATAGTTGCGTATGACTCATTCGTGTCACACAGAAGTGACAGATTTGGACTCAGATTTTGTGCCCTGTTTTATGCCACATAAGTCTGTTCTTAAAGTCCAGAGTGTAGCCTAGGTAAGTTTTGATAAGAGAACAATAAATTGCAAAAATCAAGATACTCAGATAGCAACTGCCCAGTAAGCATTTTGGGGAGACTATATAACTTGGGAGATCACTCTCCAACATTAGAGCTTGGGAGAAAAGTCAGAGTTGGTGATAAGATATGAAAATAGATGGCTGACTACAGATATGAGAAGGGGTGAGGCCTCCAAGAGATGATATGGGAAGAATGGAATACAAACCCCGAGCCTAGAGAACGCCCCTGGTGGCTAGAATAAAGGGATGAGCCTCTGATTGATCACTGAGCTGAGATAAAACACCCATCACCTACGGATCAGAATCCTGACGTCCAGGCAGATGAGTCACTGGTACAAGGTCACCATAAAACTGTCGCTCTGCCTGCCACCCCATTCCTCTTGGTCTCACCATTTATAGCACAATCCTTCTGGTTTTCGAAATACATCATTGCCTCTCCATCATGTAGAAGCCGCCGGATGCCGACAGAGCCTGTCGTTCCGCCACTGCTGCTCTCTGAGCTTTTCTGTTTCCTGATCACACAGTTCTATCGGAAGCTCGTTGTGCACGGAGCGCAGGAGAGTGGACAGTGGGGTTCAGTACTTGTTCTCCCATTTAACTAACCACAAAAATAACCCAGAACTGATGCACAAGCAAATTACTAAAGCCAGTAACTTATCCGCGAAGAAATGCACAGGCCCATTGTTTCAGCCCATTAATGACCAGAAGCCTCGTAAACTCAGATCTGCCAAAGCCAAAAGCCAATGTGTATAATTGAAAAAAGGTCGCCAACAATCCTGGATAGTAAATTACCCTTATTTGATTCCTTTGTCCTTCCAACTCCACAGCTAATGTTGTAGTTCACAGGGAAGCCATGCCGAGGAGGCAAGCTCTGAGAGGGCGTCCTTACTTATTAGACACCAGAAAGAGGCCACTGAGATTGGGGACATTGGTTGTCTACTTAGACTCCATGGCTATGTAGACTGTCATGTGGAGAGGAAGCTATGGCTGTCTGCTTCCCTGGCGGTCCAGCGGGCTCCCAGGTGTGTTTTTAATGGGTAAGTTGGCAGGAAGAGCTTGGCCAAACAGCATCTGCTTAGGTATTCTGAGAATCTTCTCAATTTGCTCCTACAAATGCCACCTGCCTTGTTTTGTTGGGTAGCTTGTGGCTGTCATCTTCTCTGACTCACACTGGTTGTCCCTTCCTAGAAGGCTGCTCGCCAGAATAATTCTTAAGTGAAGCGCCTTTGTCTGCAAAGTGCATTTTCTTTAACACGTAGAGGTACATACATGCTTCCTTCCACATATGTGTACATGTACATAACACACAGACACACACACGGAGGCATCTCACATATCTTGAAAACAGTTGAATAATTCTGTCAGGTAGTACCAAGATTCCATCCGTCACTGAGCCAGAAATGGACTCTCTCTTGTCCCCTTGTGCCAGGATGAGTCTTCGGGATGTTAGCCGCTGCCACTGCCACTGATGCATGAAATTTGATCATTAATCCTCACCAATAAAGGCATTGGAGTGAAGGCCTCACAGTTTGAAATCCAAGTCTCCCAGGCCCAGAGGTAGGAGAAGAGAGGTACCTAGACAGTTCACTCTCTTAGAGGAGGGGTTCTTCCTCCATCCCTCGTATGTACCACTATTTATTTACTTCACTCCAAATAAAAATGCTTTACAATATAGAGCCGAAAACTGCCAGCTTCCCATGTATGGACTATGAGATCTGGAGGAATATGTTCCCAAGAAACGTATTTGCAAATGTTGGAACGCAGAGTTATTTCACATCTCATATGATGCCTTATGAAATCCAAGGCAGGCTCATTAATACACTGTTTGGGCATTTGAGAGCTAGACTATGAAGCAGAGGCCATTTCTGAAAAGCCATCCAGTTATTAGAACCAAGAGCCACTTCTGGGTGTCAAGAAGTTTTTCCAATGTGGTTTGCAGGCCCTTTCTCTTAGAGCCCTTACCTCTACTGAAAAGATGAGCTCTCTCCAGAGGCAGGAACCTCGTCTGTCCTGTTCATTCTTGTGTTTGAACTTCATGCACATGCCCATGTCAATGCTTGCTGGAGAAATTGACAAAGAAGACCAGGAATGATTCTATCTGGAGGTTTCTTTCACTGGGACATCAGAGCTATGAGGTGAGTAGCTCTGAGAAACGGGACATATTTTTCAACACTCCTGGCCTACCATCGTGTGGGCTCTAGAAATGATTTCATCCCCTGACTCTGAGAAACTTGTATTGTTAATACTGATCATAGCCTTTTGTGGAGAAGAAAAATAATGTGCCATGCAGTGGTGGTGCACACCTTTAATCCCAGCACTCGGGAGGCAGAGGCAGGCAGATCTCTTTGAGCTTGAGGCCAGCCTGGTCTACAAGAGCTAGTTTCAGGACAGGCTCCAAAGCTACAGAGAAACCCTGTCTCAAAAAACAAAAACCAACCAAACAAACAAAAAACCAAAAAAAAGCATGTCTGTTTAGGAATATGATGTGTACCCATTGGATTTTCCTGAATTCTTCATAATAAGCAGAAATACTGTATGCATAAAATAAGAGCCATTTAAATAGCTTTTAATCATTTATATAATTGAGTACATAGAATAAGATAAGGTTAGAAAAACGTCTGGCATAAACTAAGAACTTGGATAGGTTAGCTACTCTATTTTCTAATATGTTTAATATTTCTGCTCTAAGAATTGTGATTCTTAGAGAACCTGCAGCTGGGGAAGACTCCTGCTTTCAAGCCCTTGAGCTTTTTGTGACCTTACATTCTCCTTCTAGACTGTAAGTTCCTTAAGGGAAGAATAGTGATTCCTAGAGAGTATCCTTCAAAGTCTGTAGTTGTGATAGCATTTTCAGCTCAAGCATCACCCAAGCCTGTCGAGTCGCATTGTTTTGGACTGGGAGGAACAGCCAAGACTCGCTGCCTCTGCAAACCTGCCCTAACTTTTGGGCTTTGAGGATATTTCTCAATAAGGCAGAATCAGTCCTCTGACAGATGCAGCGAGTTGGTGATCAAGTGTTTCCAGGCTCCATCTCTCTACCGTTCCCCTGAGAATATATACATGCCTGTTTGTTCTGCTTTTCGGGACTGACCAACCTTGCGAAATCCTTGTGCTATGGTTCCCAAGGCATGAGGTTTGGGTTCTCTTGATTACCCTATTGGCATTTGGTCTTGGCTTCATCTTCGAGCCAAAGGCTTGGGTGGTCTTTAAGAAACCTGAGAAAGCATGAACAGAGGATCATCTCCCCAAAGTGACCTTTTGTGGAGGCTGAAACTGAAATCTGCCACCCCCACCATTGCCTCGTCTTCTTTGGGTTGAGGAAAGATGGAAGTGTATAAGCTTGGGTAAGAAGCTGGAAGATTTCTGAAGTGAAACAGATGAAAATGCTGACCCCAAAACAACTCCCAGTGAACACCTCCAAAGCAAATGTCTTCTGTTAATAAATCAACCCATAGATACCAACAAAAGGCCAAGTGTGCCTATAGATAATTGTACTGAAAAGAAATAGATTATTCAATCCATTTATGTGATTACTTTTAAGAAATCTATCCTTACATGACAATTTTTCAAAGCAGAGCCTTAAAATGCAAGCCTCAAAACATAATAGCGCCTACAGATCAGTTTGGTTTGGCTTTGCACAGTGTTTTAAAACCCAAGCTTCGCCTTCAGATCCATGCTTTGGGGTTCTTTTGTAAAGACCGAAAGTTCAGGCAAACTTCGTGCATTCGCTTTTGTGGGAGCCCTGCTCCTGTTGTCTTTTTCGATGTCGTTGGCCTGACTTTTTTAGGAATCTGTGTTTCCTGCACAGTTAGGAAAGTATCTGTCTGAACAAACACATGTAATAAAGAGAAGTGTCCCAGCCCTCAGCTCCAGTGGCGGCATATGCTTGTCTGTGATAGCCCAGTGATGTCATTTTGGCTCCAATGGTGGCATGTGCTTGTCTGTGATAGCCCAGTGATGTTATTTCAGCTCCAGTGGAGGTGTGTGCTTGTCTGTGATAGCCCGTGATGTCATTTTGCACTCAGCTAGGGCTGACTTCACCAGGGCTTCCACCTGATCCAAAGGTGGCCCACCCCACAGCTTGCCAGGGACTTCTGGCCTGACAACAGAAAGTGAGTCGGGGTAGCACATTCTTTGCTCAGAATCTTGGAATTAAAAAACGGAGCCACTGTTTCCAGCTAGTGAGGGAGAAAACTGCAGAGGCTGCAAAACACACTTAAGCACCCCACAGCAAGCCAAACAAATGCCTGTGCAAGCTCAGCTGTGGAGAAAATCTGTCGTGGAGGAAGCCCGAACACGTGTACCACGAGAAGAGTTCATAAGGGACTAGGCTGCCTTGCAAGGCTGGATCCCAATCTCAGTTCTGACTCTGATAAAAACTGGGTCGGACTTAGATTCAAATCCATTGATATTTGTGAGTTAAGGGGAACCAGGCCTTGAGCCTGTCCTTCTTAAAGGCATAATGCTCTTTGTTTCCTTAAAGGAACTGCTTGTGTGATAGGAAATGTCACGTGAGGATGAAGCATTTATTACCATTTGTGTGCCCTCTCCCATGGTCGGGACCAAGAGGCACACAAAGGTGCTTAAAATGTTTATTATACGTAAGGAGCTAAAAAGGCTTATGAAAGACATTTTACTAGTTACTCTATTCCTCCACTGTGCCCTTGATACAGGAAAATAAAATGAACAAAAGCCTGAGAACCTTCTTATCGTGAAGACAGAAGACAGAAACCCACACATTCCTGTAGCATAAGAACACAAGATAAACAACACACGCCGCTCCAGTCCTTAGACCTCTTGGAGAAAGTGGAGAAAACAGTCTCTTTTCCCGGGAAAGGAGGTGCAGATGGTAATAATCCGGGGTCCTAGCACATGAGAAGAGACAATGATAGAGAGGAGTTTGCATGGAGCCACAGACAAAGGGACATCGTTGATACCTGTGAAGGGGGAAACAGAAAAACGGACAGATAGGAAGTGGATGCATAGCAGGACGGTGACGACCCACTCCACGGGGTTCTAGGCACACTCCTGGGGGACTTCATATCGCCTCCAACTCAAACAGGAGGTGCCTCCTAAATAGTGTCTGCACCCCAATAAGCCTGGTCCCAACACTGGGAAGGGTAAAGGCGAAGAGGGAAGCAGTCAACATGAATTTGGAATCTTCCTCTAGAAGCCTGCTTTCCATGGGGCTTCAGGACTTTTGTTTTTCTTTTGTTTTTAACCTAAGATTTAAGAGAGGGCGAGAGAGCAGCGAGAACCCCTCAGGTTTTAAAAAAAAAAAACCTGTGGAGTCAGGACCCCCTCCAAAACTCAGCATGCGAGAGTCTGGGGAGAGGGGCTTCATGTCTACCAGGTCCACAGGATTGATAGCTCGCAGTGGAGCGCTGTGGAAAAACACTGTTGATAAGGCCGTCTGGAGCCAGCCTGTGGAAGGCCTTGGATTTCAGGACAGAGGGTTTGGACGGTGTCCTGGAGGCAGAAGGAGCCAGAGAAGACTGGGGAAAAGGGTGGACTTGATGAAAGAGTTCCTCTGTCACTCAAGAAATTCACTAACACAGCTCATTCTTCTCCTCGGAGAACAATCACACAACTTAGCTTAAAATGTACCCCCAATTCAGAAAAAAAACCCCACATATACCAGCCCCTGCAGGGCTCCCATAGGGAGTTCACAAGGGCGGGCTCAGAGCGTAAGATATGTTTTACTTGGCCTTCCAGCACATCTGTGGGTGATGCGTGTCCTCCAATGAGGACGGGCTGATAAGATGAAACATTTCCTATAAGCTATTCTGACCATCTCACGGTGCCGTTCCCCCTTGGCTGGCGTCCGCTCCACTGCTCCTAGACAATCAGAGGAAAGTGGTTAGGAGATAGATGGTTCTCTTCTGTAGTCACACCTCGTAGTGCTACATGGTCTTAGAACAACAGCTTGGCAGAAAACCAGCTACTGCTTTCCTTAGGTCTCTGGGTACCAAGGTGTTCCTAGGAGTGTGGCGCGTGGGGCTAGGCACTTGGCGCGGAGCGTATGGCAAGGGTTCAACACGAGGAGCAGCGTTTATGATGCTTCTGGCTTTGCCGGCAGCTTCCTTGTTTTTCTCCTTCTTCCCCAAGGCCTCCTTCCTTCTATTCTCTCATTCCTCACCCCCATTTTCTTTTAGATTGTAAGCTCTATTCTTCTCTTTCTCTTTTTCCCTCCTTTTTACTTCCTATCCCCTTGTGCCTCTCTTTTTCTCTACAGGAACTGGGAAAGACAAGGGTGTGTGGGCGGTTATGGCGGCCCTCCAAGGAAAGTGTGAGACTTTGGGCAAAATAGATCTCTCGTTTCTTCCAAACATAGGTCTAATCTGAACAGTCTCCAGGCTTAGGACTCCAATCCAACTTCAGTGGTTCAGCCGGACTCCACGAGAAAGGACCCCAGGGATGCTCCGCTGTTAGTCTTGTCTTAGGGAAAAGGAGCTTTCTCTGATTCTCCTTGTCTCACAGAATGGGACACCCATGCTCCCTTTCCTCAAGTCACCACAGCCCCCAGAGGCTCCTCTGAGCGAAATGCCTGGCTACAGAGAAGCAAGACTTCATTAAGGATCTGATTTATCCCCAAATGATCTATTGTTATGCATCAAACATGTTTTCCCTACGAACCAGTTGGCAGGCAGCACAAAGATAAATTACTACAAGATGTAACCAGACAAGCCGTTCAAAAGGAAAACGGTTCTCTGTGTGTGGAGCTCAGGAGAGCACATCTATAAACATGTGTTGGGAAATCACTTTGGTATAAGTTGGCTGGAAGAAATAGGAGGCTGCCCTCAACTACCAGCTTGCTGTGATATGGGACAGTTCTTTTGAGGTCATGGCCCGTTGTCTCAGTGGCAGGAATAAAGAAAACAAGTGTCTGCGTGTCTTCAAGGGGAAAGGAATAACAGGCCATTTCCATCGACAAAAGCAATGTCGGCCAGACTCTTGTTTGTGGAAAGAATGGGTTACAGTGATTTGACTTGCAGATAAGAACACTCAATTGCTGTTCTGTTTCAAATGAGCAGTATACCACGGTGGCATAGTGCTGTCATGTCTGATATGGAGGAAAGGCTACTGGATGTAGCATCATAGAGAAAGAAGATGAAATCACGGCCCAACAAACATGCCATAGGCTAGCTCTGTGATCTCGAGCACTTCTGAGATTCTGCCCCCATTTGCAAGATCAGAAGGTTAAGCATGTACAGCTTGTTTTGACAAGGTCATAAGAATTACGGCTTGTCTTGGAGAATTCTATCCTTTGCTGAGAGAAGATAACCCAAATGATAAAGGGCTTGCCGAGTGGTCATGACAATCTGGATTCAATCTCTAGAACCTGCATGAGCAAAGCCAGGCATGGTGGTGCATGCCTGTAATCCCAGTGCTGAGGATATGGAGGTGGACAGAAATCTGGAACTCGAGGACCAGCAAGCCTGTCTAGCAAACTCAGTAACAATGTCCTAAATAAAATTAAAGATGGAGCCTGAGGAATGGCATCCACTCCACACTCAGGTGCACACATACACAAATAAAATGCACATGTGCAAACACGCATGCACAGTAATTACATATCTGAAACATGCCATGTAATTTCACTACGACAATAGCCAGGCACGATGTGTTAAAATTAAACTAAAATAATGTTGTTAGTTCCTCCATCCTCCAGGCCCATTTTAAGTGCTCAGGGAGCCACACGGGGCTTGTGGCTGCTGTGTTCGGCAGTACAGATAAAGATTATTTTCATTCTGTCCATAGTTCTACTGGACAAGGCCATCCTAGAACCCGCCAGATGCAATGTGGACACTTTCCACACGATTGCCTCCTCGTTCTAAGTTCTCAAGTGTATTTACACACAGCGTTGAATTGAAGGATTGTCCACCTAGCAAGGCAGAAATGTTTCTTGTTAGCCTGTTGGACGAAACCCTTTATTTGGGGAAATCTAACCTGGCTGTGTCTACAAAGCATTGAGATGGCTGGAAAATTAGAGCATAGAGAACAGATGACTTCTCGGTCCTAAGTAAAACGTCGCCAAGTGTACATACGAGAGAGCTTGACTGTGGTCATGGATGTATCTCAGCAACCATGACAGTCGAAGTGAAAATTAAATCATCCAAAGGAAGAGGGGAAATAAGAAAAACCCTGGAAGAATAGTGGCTAAACCTTTTTTTTATTATTCTTTAAGCGTGACGAGTGGGATCTAAATGGAATTGTGCTAACATGCTTATAAACCTTCTAATGTTTCATTTAATTGTCTGGAAAAAAATCCCAGGGTAGACGAAGTGTACCCCAAGAAATGTAGCTGAAGCTGAGAAGCATTCTCAAGAACATGGCAGAGTTATTCCAAGCTTACTTTTCTCCTCCTCCTCTTCTTTTTAGTTTTGTGTTTGAGCACCATCTTGTCTTTCTGGGGTGGGTCCAACCATGGGCTGGATGCCACAGCTAATGGGAATGTAGCCTGCAAGAAGGGCCTCCTGGTCTTCAGAACATATTTTCTTGTAAAGGATGGGGATCACGTGCGGGTGAGGTGGCCTTCTATGGGGAGAAGAAACGCAAAGACAGTCACTACATTTGTTAAATGTGTACTAAGTGTCCTGTTTATCATATTATACTGGTTGTATGACTTAACGTAAAAATGACAATTATCCCCATTGTATACATGAAGGACTGAGGCACTAGTGGTTAAGAGGTCACTGAAGGTCACAAACGGGTAAATAATGGAGCCAAACCTTGCCCCTGGGTGGTCCAGCAAGAGTTCACATTTTCAGTCCCTGGCTCCGAGGTCTGTCGGAGTCAGTAAACTCTCTGTGGCTTCCTTGTGTACATTTCCAAAAATAATGGATTTTTAAATGATATTTAGGGTTTCCCTTTTACACTGTTTCTGGGCATTGTAGGAAATAGTCCTAAGTATTACAGAAAGTCACATTAAGAGTAATGATAGGGGCCTGGCAAGATGGCTCTGTGGGTAAAGGCGCTTGCCACCCAGGCTGACCGCAACTCAAGTCTTAGAATCTACATTGAAGAAGAAGGAAAAGAACCAACTCCTTGTCCTCTGACCTCTACACACGTGGCATGGCATTTGAATGCACACACATGTACTCACACATTACACACACAATAGGTAGATAGATAATAAATAGCTAGATAGATAGCTAGATAGATAGGAATTATTAAAATCACAATAGAAACATTTCTTTTTTATCAGGCATCTTATATGCTGTGTGATAAGAAAGCATTCGTGAATGAATGAAAATAGCCACCCAAATTCAGACCATGGTTTCTTTGTGCTTGCATTAGAGTGCTGTGTTTTAGGACTGGAATTGCTCCCTCCACTTCCACGGGCTTCGTCTGCAGCACTGGCTCTATTGGAGGTGGTAGAACTTGTAAGAGGGGGCGTCTAACGTGAGGTCTTAGCTCATTGGAGAGAGGGGGCACGGCCGTGAAAGGGTCAGAAATGCAAATGCAGGCCCCCTCCTCTTCTTCCATGTCTCCACCACGCGATTGGTTTTCTATCTGTAATGATGTATTGCCCAGCACAATAAAAACAATTTACCATGGACTGGAAATCTTAAAACTATGAGCACAAAGAAACCTTTACTCTTTTATCAACTATGTGACTCGGATGCTTTGTTGGAAGAAACAGAAAGCTGCCTGATCGGCTGTAGCACCATCTTTCTACGAAGCTTGAGTGAATAAAGTGTTCAGAGGGGGAGCACGTCAGAAACTACAGCCTGCGAGCCGGCCGGCTGCTAGTTTGTGAAAATGAAATTTTATGGAAATCCAGCTGTATCAAATCATTTATATGCTGCCAATGTATGTTTCTGTTCTGCAATGATAGAGCTGAGAGAAAGCGGAAAATATTTTTTACCTGTTCCTTTAAAGAAATGTCTACGGATCCTTGGCATAATGACAGCGAGAGAGCAGAGTTTTGTTTGTTCCAACGATGCACTGTGACGTGTAATCATCACTTCTAGTAGATGGAAAAGGTAGATCTGGGATAAGATATTAATAAAATTAAACACCACTTAGTTTTACAAAACCAAGAGGAGTTTTATGGGTCAAATGTAAATATTTATAGGAGAGTACTGCAGTGGTTCCGGAACTGAAAACCAGAGACAAGCTTTAAATAAGAACATGAAGTTATGCATAATCCCCCCTCTTGTCTCTGATAACATAATCACAAGCAATCAGCATTGGTTACTTTTTGGTTTGCAGGGGTTTCACTGCCCCTCCCTATGAATTTCATGAGAAATTGCTAGCTGATTGGAAGACAATGGCTACATATTGATGCAAAGCAAGGAGCCATGTGCATAGCCTTCAGGAATCCTAGAGAAACAGCAAGACTGGGGAATCTGGGTTAGGTGCAGTTTCAAAGACCCGACAAACCAGCAGTGACTCACGGAAGTCACAGAATGGCTACCTAATTAAAGTGTAAGTGCAGGGGGCTGGAGAGAGAGCTCTGCAGATGAGAGCACTTATTAGTCTTTCCAAGGACAGGAGTCTGGTTCCCAGCACCCGTGTTTGTCAACTTACAAACCACCTGTAACTCCAGCTCCAGGGGATCCCGTGTCCTCCCAGGACACCTGCACTTGTATGCATGTATCCCCACATGAACACACCATATACACATCATAAAAATATTTTTAAAAACATCTTATTCTTTTCAAGTGCAAATATATTTCAGGTTTGGCCAGGAAGCCCCAGCTAGACTGTTCATTCATTATATGCCAGAGACATGCCCTTCTCGGCTCCTGGCACATGCTGATTCCAGTTCCCTTTCACGGGAACTCAAGGCAATGGGCTGTTCTCCTGACCTCATAAAGGAAGAAACAAAGCACAAATGGCCCGGTACCTTGTCCCAGGAGGCCCAGCAGAAACTGAGGTTCTAAAGAAAAGGAGTCAGAACCCAGGCACAAAAGCCATAGGACTGATGCTATACGTGACCCTGTGTGACTGCGTCGGCAGCCTCTTCTTCCTCAGTGGGTTGCAGGACATTCTGTGGGAAGCTATTCCCTGGAGATATTTATTGGCTTTCTTTAGAGAAGCAGTGACTCAAACTAGGTTGTTTCTGATGCCTCTGACAATCAACTTCATGATAACTAACTAGTACCTGTTAAAACTAAACAAAAGCACGCCAAATAAACAGGGACAGCCATCCTATGTTTTGAAATTTTTAATTTTTATTTAAAAATTTTCATAAAGTATATTTTGATCTTATTATTTCTCCTCCACCAACTACTCCCAGACCCTTACTACCTCCCTTCCCACCCAACTCCATGTTCTTCCTCCCACCCCTCTAAAACAAAACAAAACAAAACAAAAAAACTCAATAAGACAAAAGCAAAACAAAAAGTCCACCAAAACATGGAGTTCGTTTTGTGTTGGCCAATTAAACATAGGGTTTGCCTAGTTTATGGTTGATATGCCCAGCGTCACTCTGTTAGAGAAAACTGATTTTCCCTTCCTCAGCAGGTCTCAATTGCAAATAGCTTCTCAGTTAGGGGTGGGACTTTGCATCCACTTGCCTCTCTCAGTTCTGGACTATGGTCTGGTTTGAACTTGTGCGCGTCTTGTGCATGCTGCCACCATCTCTGTGAGCTCATACGAGCATCAGTCATGTGGAGTCTGGATGACTCAGGTTCCTTGGTGCTATCCATCCGTCACCTCTGGCTCTTGCATTCATATAGATCCTTGGGCCCCCAGAGGAAGGGTTTGATAAAGACATCCCATTTAGGACGGAGTGCTCCAAAGAGTCTCACTCTGAACTTTGTTCAGGTGTGGGTCTCTGTGTTCGTTGCCATCTAGAGTGAGAAGTTTCTCTGGTGAGGGTTGAACGATGCTCTGACCTATGATTATAGCATTACATCATCGGGAGACACTTCATCGCTATATCCCCTTAGCAGAATAATAAAGTAGTGGGTCTTCCCCTAGGATACATGACCTATGTAGTCTCAGGTTCTTGGCCACTTTATCAATGTCAAGTATGGGTTTCCTCTTATGGAGTAAATCTTGAAGCCAATCAAAAAGTCATTAGTTACTCCCAAAGCCTTTGCACTACTGTAGCTCCAGTATATCTTACAGACAGGTCACACTTGTAGGTTTCAGGGTTTGTAACAGAGCAACGTTGATGACTGTTTTTCTCATCCAGTCGTGTGAGATACCCTGAGGCCTCAACCCTACACAGAGAACTTAGGCAACCAATGAGTGCTGAGAGTGGGAGGAATAATTTTCCCAGAGAAGAGCACAGCAACTGGCCAGCCCTGAGACGCATGCGCACAAATGACATCATGCAGCCCGAACAGGTTATATTTAGGAATAGATATGTGCATGCAAATACATATATATATTTAACAAAAACTAATGGGGAAAAGGGGGCATGGATTTGAAAGAGAGCAAGGAGGGGCTTGTGGGAAGGTTTGAAGGAAAGAAAGGGAAGAGGAAAATGCTGAAATTATAATCTTAAAAATTAAATATATATTATTTAAAATTATGAAATAATAGAAAAAAAACTTTAAATGGAAGCCCTTGCTGGTCATATTCCATCTTGGGACCCCACAGCATCAACAACATCTGGGAACTTGTTACAAACACACATCTGGGGCCGGGAAGCTTGCTCAGTGGTAGGACACCTTCCTAGTCTAGGCAAGATGCTGGATTCATTCTATCCATACTCTGTCTTCCCACATTCTACCTTCAACATGACCAAGTCAGACTCTGCCTTGTAGCAAGATGATTGGTTGATACATGCATAATTTAATGTCGGATAAATATCCACTCTTTCATTACAATATGATTATCACAAACTCTCTCAACAATGGAGCAACTTGAGTACCACTGGCCAGGCGAGAATGCTAGGCGGGCCGAGAACAGCTCAATAGACTGAAGAGAGACCACAGCGTCTACTCTGTCTACTCTATGGAGAGGCTCGGTGGTTCACAGTCTGGCTGCTCTTGAGAACTCGGGTGCCTCTGCTTTTCATCCCAGTCAATTCATACTCAGCTGCTGCGGGTATGAAGATCCTGAGGTGGAGAAAGGAGCTGCACTATCAGGAAAGGAGTTGATGTGCTTTTGTTGGCCCTGGGCATTTCCTAGGAGACGGTTTCTCTCACAGAATCCTCTTTAGTTGAGAAATGCTTACTGACATTTGGGTTCTCAAGTTAAACTGTAAATTCCCTTCCCCGCAGGAGGTCTGAGCAGGTGCCCCTTCTCCAGTCCCCTTTCTCTGACCCAGCTGTTGTCTTTTCCTGGGAGCTTCTCTGTGTCCCATTGGGCTCCGTGTTCCATGGTAAGAATATTGCTTCCTGCTTAGTCAGCATGAACAAGCTCAGCCACATGAGCACTCCTTCCAAAGGAGCACGTGTCTAGTACTCTGTCCATTCCACCCTTACTAAGAGCAGGCTCAATGTAATTATTTCCACTTTAGAGGCCACTGACTGAGGTTTGTAGGAATAAATTGACCGGGCCCAGGTCACACCGTTTGCGAGTTGTGCCAAATGCAGTTCTTGGCACGTAGGGTGCACAGTGGTTTCCAGAGTAGATGTGTGATGTGAACTGCACTTCTCTCCAGTTTCTCTACATCTTCTCCAGTGAAGTCCTCTCTCTCTCTCTCTCTCTCTCTCTCTCTCTCTCTCTCTCTCTCTCTCTCACACACACACACACACACACACACACATATATTCTCTTTTCCTACTCCTTATCCCTACTCCATAATTCTAGGACCACAGCCTTGACGTCTTTCAGGTTATCTGCCACAAAATAAATGGTCGGAATGTCCCCATATTTCTGTGCTTGGGTAGCGGCGACTTCCACACTGAAGCCCAGCACTATCGCTTGCCTCGCAGAGTCTGTTTAAAGGAAAAATGTTGGGAGCAGTGAGACCCCAGATCCTGAATTTCTTGTAAACAACTTGTTTTCCCCTGATCTGAGTGCCTACAGCTGCTCTGAGCACGAGACCTTCAGGAGTTCCTGATGGCAGGAGAGTGGTTCCTGGTGGGTTTGGCTGGGGCGTGGCTATCTCTATAATCTGCCCCTGAGCACGATAAAGGGGGCATTCTTGGGGAATTCAAGGATGACCCACGTCGCTGTCTCTCTGTCTGTGTGTGTCTGTGTATTTTAACCTCCAGCCCCCTTGCCTGAAGCTCACGAAGTGGGTGCCAGCACACAGCGCAGACATGGGGGCGCCGTGCGAGAGGGGATGCTGAAGATTCCTGCAGTATTCCCAGAGTGCCTGCTCTGGGTACAGAGCCCCAAGTGCTGTTTCTCAACCCGCAGACAGAGGCCATAGCAGGGCAAGGAACTGTGACACGTGATCTTGAATCTGCGGTCATGTCATGCAATTTTAGAAATGAAAATAAGCCCTGTTCTCCTACCTATCTTAGATGTGCTGTCGGGCTGAAGGAGCTAGCGTTAACTCATTTAAAATTATCAAATCTACCTACCTCTGACTCAGTAATCAAAAGCAGCAGCACTGGTGTGTTTTGTGTTTCTAAATACACACTGACTGTGAACATGTATATATGCGTGCAGATGATCTCATTTCATGCTCCATCAATGTTCTGAGGTTTGTGCTTTTATTTATATTCCGTCCACGACAGCCACAAAGGTATTGGAAGTATTGAAAATAACAGTTGCAGCTTAGTAGGGTTTGGAGACTGAACAGTGTGCAGATTCTCAGGCCAGCTCCAGGACAGTATCAGAAGGAAAGAGCCATAAGGACTCTGCGTCAGGAAAATGGACTGACAGTGTAAAAAGCCTGGGAGGAGGGGGGAATGATTCAAGAAAGTGGTGGTACATGTTGAGAAGATTCAGCAAGCGCCAAACAGTGTTGACAGGTGGGTTGTTGCTGGGGCCTGTTGGGGCAAGCAGATGATCATCTGGGGAGAGGATACAAGAGACCCCAGCACCCAGGCCTGAAAGGGGTGGCTTCGTCCTTATGTATTCACTGAGTCCCAACTGATTTCTGGGTATGAAATAAATGACTGGAATCTGCTTCAGTGTGAAAGATGTTGTCTATCTAGATCAGAATCGTGTGGAGTCATTTTTCAAATGATTTAAAACTGTGACCAGTGTGCTGAAAGAGAGGAGGGGCGCAAGGTATATCAATTATGGGCATAAAACAGGGAAATCTGATCTCATTTGGGGTGTAGAAAAGTCTGTCTTGGAGAAAGACTTGCAGAGGGGGAGAAAAAAAGAGAACATTCTAGGCGAAAAGAACAGCTTGTGCGAACTGACAGAGGTAAAAGAAAGATGACTCACTAGAGAAAATGAAAGAAATCCATTATGGCTTGAGCCCCAGATGGTGAGAAAATACTGCTGTCTTGGAAGAGGCAGAATTCTCAGAAAGTCTGTGTGGGTCGGACCTTCTACCTTGAAAAATAAGCAGAGAATGATCCCAGCTCATGGACGCTGGAGTCCAAGCTCAAACCAGAAAAAGGAAGACTGTTTACCTAGGAGACTGTAGTTCTTCAGTCCGCCTACTCCAAGTCTGCACAGGGTCCCAAGGCAGCCCTCACTCTGCTGCTTGACAGAGATAAATACCATGGGCAAGGCCAGGAATGGAAGGGTTCTGCCTGGAACCGTCTCCTTTCCAAATCTCTGGTGTTCTACTGGAGTGACTAGGCTTCTGCTGAGCTTGTAAAACTTGCTTTGAAGGCTGCTCTTCAAATTGAGGTCTTGGACCCACGGAATCAGGGTCCACAGGTAGAGCCTAGGAGTGTGTCCAGGGATTCTGTTTGCATTACTGTGTGTGCTGCTCTGGCCAGAATGCCCTGTCCGAAGCAACTTAAAGAAATAGGGACCTAGTTTTGGCTCGTGGTTTCAGATCCTGAAGGTTGGGTGCCGTGGCTTTGGGAAAACGTCATGGGAGAGAGGATGGAGCAGTGGAGGAAAGATGTTCACCAAGTGAGTGACCAGGAAGCGAGAGGGAGACAGTAAGTACCCAAGGATATATTGACTGACTCCTAGTGACCCACTTCTATGCCCTAATGTATCTACAGCCTCCCCAGATGGTGTTGCTAGCTGATGAGTCAGTGGGGACTTCAATCCCTCACAAAGTCTTACAGTTCAGTTCCAGAAGCATTGGTTTAGAGAAAAAAAGGGTCTTCCCACACCAGGTACCTGCAAAAGCTTTAACATTAGAGATTACGATTCTCCCCCTGGGATTCTGGTTTTGCGGCTCAGGATGTAAACTGGATTTGGACCGTCGGGAAAAACCTCTGCAGAGATTCTTGGTTCAACCAAGTTGGGGAACCAAGGGAGAAGCTGGCTCATGAATATCAGTCCACAAGGAATCTGTACCAAAGATACTTGGGGGGCTTCTGAAGTAATCTCGAGACCTATAGGAGATCTTTCATGTCAGAGTTTATAGGGATGAATCCCAAAAATAGATACCTAAAGAAAATTCTCCTGATGATTAAAATCACAAATGAGAGTATCTGGTGACTTTTATTTTAATTTGCTAAGATTCCAGAAGCTCCGGTATGGATTGAGCTTCAGAGATTATTTATTTCTAAGATGCTCCAGGTGCTGCTGCTGGCCTGAGGGGTCTCACTGTGAGTACTAAGATTTCAGGGAACATAATGAAAGAATGGGTAGCTATTCTCTAAGCTCTACCAAGTACTACACCCCAATCCTGCAAACACACAAAACCTGATTTACGGGTCCCTTTCCCCTTACCAAATAGCACTTTCTCTGAGCCAAGGATTGGGACTTGGTCATCTCTGCATCTCTTGGCATCTACACTCAGGGCTTAGCACATGTAAGGAGTCCAATAACTGTATTCTGAGTTCATCTAATACCGTGATGTCCTTAGGGTCCGAGCTACAGAGCCAGCCGAAGGTGGGACTTTGCTGTAAGGTGGGCTTTGTGCCACTTCCACTCAGAAACTCTAACTGGATGGGATCCAAGGCGAAGCTGTGTGTTAGCAAAGCCTTCTCTGTAGGGGGTAGGGCCAAAGAAGGCCTCTGGAATATTAATAATTCTTCACAATGACCACAGCTATGGTATTTACAGACCCACGAAGCACGGGAGACAGCCTGAGGTTGCTCACGCAGCTACGGACTCCAAGGACTTAGCTCTGCTCCAAATGGAGCATGTATATTGCCGGATCCCGCCAAAAGCCATATGGTTCATTAGCTTTTACTCTGCGGAGAAATGCGCCAGGCCTGGTGCTAAAATGACATGAGAAAACCGATTTGACAGCAACGGTGGAAAGAAAAAGCACAGCAGGAACAGAGCAGCTCAGGGGGGATTTTGCTTATGCCTTTTGGAACGGGGAGGTTCAGGCGTACCTCGCAATGGGGAGGCCCAGGCTGATTGGAATCTGACAAGGACTTATTACTTCCGAGACTTTTTTTCAGGCGTTTGGTCTCTTCCCCCGAATTCTGTCTGTGCAGCGATGGACGTCTTTTGATCTATGACTATTTGTGTAGTCTGTGAGCTCCAGATTGAGACGAGTGTGGGAAGAGAGCAAAGAGCCGAGTGAGAACAGAGAGAGAGTCAAGGAGATGGGGGGACAAAATCGGGAAGGTGGAGGAGAAGTCAGTTAAGGGTAAGATTAGCGAGACCCCAGGTTAGGACTTTCCCTTCTCTTTGGAGGGTTGGCGCTTGCGCAAAAGGATGATCTCGGTGTCTTCTGAAGCCTAGTTATGTAACAGATGCTTTCGCCTGCCACCGGGTCTTTTGCATTAACGTACTCTTCCTGTCTCTGTGAAATATCACCTCTAACTTTGCGTTTTCTAACCCCATAACTCTCGGCAGGATCCTCTGCTCCCCACTGGTGTGGACTCCACGTGAGGTGCGGACACGCCTGACGCGTTCTGCACGCTCCCGTGTTTCTACCTCGTCGCCCTCCTCCCTTTCATCTCCCTAAGCAGTTATAAATTACGGATTGGGTTAACATTTGGATAACTGCTGTATACAGTTCCAGTCAATGCAGGAACACCATGTCCAGGATCACATTTCGGCCACCTGCCTTGTCCCCGGAACACAGTGAGGACACGGAGCAGATGAGTCAGCCGAACCCCGTCTAGGCCTCCAAGGCACTGCGTGCGCCTCCTGGGGAGTCATTCTCTATCTCTCACCCGAGAGGGATGACTCCTGGCCTTAACCGGGCCACCTGCATTGGTATCAGGGAGAAGGATGCTGGGAAGTAGAAAGAATGGTGTTTACCGGCAGATTCCTGAGTCAAGCCCATCACCCCAGCCACGCGTCAGACCACGAAGGAGCAACTTGACGAAGCTGGTTTTTTAAGCCGACCCAGATGACGTCAGCTCCTAGTAAAGTTTGTGCATCCCGCAAAACCAGCCTGCAGACTCCCCAAAAGGCCTTGTCCCCTGAGACGTGGCTCATAAGATCCAAGAGCTGCTCCCGCACCACGTAGGAAGAATGCTGAGAGCTGGGCCACGACCGCTGAAACTCCCAGCCTGGCCTTTGCTTCTTACAGCAGGAGAAAGCACTCGGGGCACCGTTTGGAAAGGGAAGGGGTGGGTCATGTGAGCGCAGAAGTAAGGCTGGCTTCGTGGAAACAAAGCAAAGCTTTGTCCGCTCTGAGTTGGCAAGCCACTCTTCCCACGTTCAGTCACCTATGGCTCCGTGGCAGCGCCACCCAGAGAGGGCAAACGCTTCTGAATGTTTAAGGGAAGCTAAACCATCAGAATACGCACATACAGACATTTTGGTGAAATTCTTTTTAGCAGCAAACAAGGTACATAGGTGCAGCGCATGCAGTCTCTTGAGCAAACGCTCACGGCCTCTAGATGGCAATTCATAAGGTCTCTCACAGCTCAGGGCTTCTAGAATACAGTGGGCCCGGACTTGCATGGTTAACCCAGTTCTTCTGTCGCTGGTGAGGGCTTCTCCATAGAACTCCCTCTTCTAAAAGGGTTGATGATACCTCGGCTCCTGTAAGTGGGACCTGGTTGCTGGCACCCATTCATCCAGGGGTTCCCAGCCAACGTCTGTAGTGTGTATTAAGTTGCCCACAAGACCTGAGTAACACAGGGATTCTTTGGCACCATCCCCACGATTCTGACTCCCAGTGCCTGGAAATCCTAGGCCTGGGAATCCGCACTTCTTACAAACTGCCAGCGATAACGACGATAATGGTGGTCAAAAGCTACTGCTGTGGACGGGTCAGGCATGGCCTCTCCTGTTTCTTTCTCCTCAGAACTGGTACTGAAGTTCTCGGGGCCTCTCGTGCTGAAGTCACTGCATCGGTTGTCTGATAGTAATCAGGAGTCTATTTTAACTGCTTTTCTTTTTGAGGGGACAGCCACTCTTCAAGTACTGTCCTGAATTAGTTTTAGTCTTACATCTCCACAGCATTAGATAGAACTAGAAACACAGAGAGAGCAAGTGAGGTATCCAAGGTCACACAGCTTGGTGAACAGTAAGCTGGGATCCAGACCCAAAGTGTCTGACTTTAGGATTTGGTGAGCACTTAACTTATAGATCAAACTGGGACTCTTTCGAAAGGGTATGAAGATACTCTTAATGAATGCCACAGGGTAAGACGCCAGCCGAGACTGTTGTAAGCAAGCCAGCATACGAGGTTATCTAAATGGAGTTTGTGCTGATTCTGGAACCTGAGGTGAAGGCAGAAAGGCTAGAATTAGGGAAAGGTAAAGAAACACTTGAAGTTCATACAGAAGGGAGTCTGTGATGGAGTTTGCCAGAGTTTTTACTCTGTTCCAGCCATTGCAATACTTCACGGAGAACCAAGCAAGGAAACCCCTCTCTCTTTTCTGGTATTCTCTGTCACTGGCCTGCACCCACTCGCAAACCTGTGGAGAACCAACAGGAGGTCTTAGTCATTTGGGCATGGAAGTACAGACAGAGACATTTGGGGAGAGGAGTAACTGTGGTGTTCAAGAACCTCTGAATTCAGGGATTACAGGAGACATGCTGCCCATCAGGATGGCTTTTACATAAGAGAAGTAGCTGCTGGGCACTCAACCCTCTGATTCACGAAAGAGAATGGTATTCCCATCAGACTTTCCCCCTCTGGTCCAAGCGCAGGAAATTCTAAACAGGCTCAACACTCCCCTCTAGTGTTCAAAATGGGAAGGCATGGGCGTCAAGGAGCATTTAGGACCAAGGCAGCTGGGGGAAGAGGACAAGAGAGAAACATTTTCAGAAGACTCTTAAAGTAATACCATGCATGTGTCCTCTGAACTAGAAAGGGTCTTAAATATGAAGACCCAAGACGACGCCTCTGATAGAATAGATGTGATGTGTCAGTACTGGGCAGTATTCCATCCACAGGAGAACAGGAGCTGGATGTGCACTGCACACTATGATGCTTGCCCCGCCCCACTCCGCCCCGCCCTCTCCCCAGCCCCGCCCCGCCCCCTCCCCAGCCCCACCACACTTCCAGAGTCACTGAAGGCTCCAGAGCCATGTGCAGAACTATGCAGAACTCATTCATTACCTGGACCCTGTTGACCACTGAACTCTCCTGACCTACACGGAGGCCATGCTACTCCCTGGGCATTTGCGATTGATAAAAACACAAAGCACTTATGATAGAAGTCCTGTTGCATAGGCTTTGACTGTCCACCTTGCTCAACGGAGTCACGTGTCACAGCAGAAACAGAGCTGAGGACGAGAGGTCTGAATGACTAAAGCCAAACTTCCCATCAGTGGTGCCGAGAGCTGGAGGGTCTTGCAAAGGGCCGAGAGGCCGGGAGCAGGCTCCAGCGGGATGATCAGCCTTCTCCCGAGTCTCTCTGCACCGCATGCTCAATTCTTCCCCTCTCTGTCTATAGAAATGGACTCCATCTAAGGCTCATTCCACGAGTCCTTCGCTTCATATTTTCTCATGAATATTGGAACGTTTCCTTTCTGACTTTTAAAAATCACCCTCTATTCATCAAAAAAATGCATAAGCCTCCTACCTATGCACAGACCAGCTCTAATGAATACAGAAATGAACAAGGCAAAGACAGTACCCCGGTGGGGCCCCGTTTCTAGCTCTACGTGAGGATGTGGAGAAGAGGGAGAACAGGCTCAGTACTAAACCCTGGCAGATGAGGACAGAATAAGAGCAAGTCCATTGCTGGTCACATTCTCACTATGATGCCAAGAAGTTCCTGCACAGCCTGGCTCACGTGTCAATGGGATTTATTAGTATCATCACAACCATAACTACTATTTCTTACTCTTACTGTACTTTACTTTATTCTCCTGTTGGTTACTCCGTAACCAAATAGAGGGAAAGCTGCATCTTCCTTTCGAGAAGTTTAATCAGTGAGAGTTTTCCATTACCCCGCGAGTGATTGACACAATGCCAAGCATACTCTACTCCTCTAGTTTGTGATGCATTTCACACTAGCTTTTGGGGAAATCTCACTTGTCTGTGAATTTCTTCATGCATTCAACTTTATCTGACCTAAGGAATTTCCTTTCTTTGACAAATTCTGAGAAAGAGAATACAGTAACAAAGAAGACATGTAAGGTATCTGCCTTCCTGAAGCTTGGTGCTTGCCGGAATCCTAGAGACTGTTTAGATGGGATTGCATCACGGGAATATGCTTGTGACATCAGTGGCTAGCACCTAAGGACGACTCACCAACGGGGCTGCTCTTGAGCTTTGCATCCTGTATTCGGATGCAATACTGTGCTTAGCTCTCACTCTGCTTGGTTTCTTGGGCAACTTAAAACATGTCTACTGAATCAACTAAGCAGTGGAAGAGTCAAGCCAGTGCATCACTGCTGAGAGTGCATTAGCAACATGAACAATAATCATGCAAAGAATGCTGTCCATGAAAACACCTGCAGGCCAACGGGCTCCTATGCGTGGTGATCATAATGTAACGTAAAATCATTGTCCTCCTAGAGGCCATCCTGCTTAGCATCACTGTTCCCACTTTAAACATGAGGGGACATGAAGTTGAGGCGTCTGAAGTAACGTTCCCAGGGCTTCAAGTTTACAAGCACAGATAGTAAAGGAATCAGTGGCCTGAGGACACACTTACTTTTCTTCCTCTTTTATAAGAAAGTTTTGTTCTGTCTCCACATCCCATTTCTGTCATTGGGAACATGGTCTTCTTTTCCATGTGAAGTCAGATGGAAATGAATGGGGTGATGAGCCCTGCTTGATGTATCTCAGCTGGAGACAAGGGTGGTGGCAATTAGCAGAGATTCACGCCCCGGAGGCAGTCATGACCAGCCCAGCCACACAGGAGCCCTGTCATCGCTGACCCTGCTGTCTTGTTTTCTGCCCAGCATTCCCCCCAGATAATACAAAATCAACAACTGGGTCTCTTGACAGTGAAAGACGCTGGTCTCAGTTAATTTTGACATAGATCTTGGACAGGGGTCAGAGATGGCCTGAATGTCACTTAGTCTGTTTATTTGATGAATTCAGCTCTGTTTGCCCATCACCACCACCACGTGCCTTCTTGCTGCTGCTCCAACACTAGTTTGTAGACTTGTTCATGTAGTGGTCCATTTAATTTTGAATTATGCTTTGGGAAGATCGACCACAGCTTAGGCTGCAATGTGCTTCCCAGGTTTCTCCTCTTCTCAGTCTCCTCTCTCAGAAGCAGTAGTAGTTACTTTCCTCCTTGCTGTGGCCAAACACCTGAAAAGAGGCAGCTTAATGGAGAAAGGATGTTTTCCCACCCACAGACTGAAGGCACGGACCATCAATTCACAGAAAGCATGGCAGCTGAGCCGTGAACCTCAAGGTGAGCCTCCTAGAAATTGCCCTCTTCCAGCTAGGGGCTGCTCCTAAAGTCGCCACTACCTATCAAAACAGCACTACCAGCTAGGGCCCAGGGACATTTTATATCCAAGCTATCACAAGGACCACCTGGAAATCCAGCCTTCTCTGGACACCAGTATTGCCTCCATATCATGCCTGGGATGTGTGCTGTGACACACATATATGTAACCAATATTTTCCCTTCAATGCGTATAATTCCTTTTAGTTTTATTTCTTAACTGAGCAATGATATCTGCCAAATCATAGGTTGGCAGGTTTTGTTTTTTTCTAGTTGATATAGTTATGTATATATATTATTTCTATATTATTATATATCAATATATAATTATATATTAATATATATTATTAATTATATATCTGTCACGCATCTCTTATTGATGGGATTGCATGCTGAGGTTGCATCATTAGGCAACTGATGGCCGTGTAAGCCTCACAGCTTGTACTCACATGAGCTCAGGGGCTGTGGCCCATTGCCTAGCTACTTCCTAGGCTACCACAACCCTTTAAAATACACGGCTGCACTACATACTGTAAGAAATTATAACAAGATGGTAAATACTTGCGTTTCTAAACATATCTGGTATCTGGAAAGACCAGCAAAAATATTGTATAAATTATAAAATGCTATGTGCTATACATAATTATATTGCTTTTTTTAAAATACAGTTGACTGAGCAGTAAGTTCGTGCCATGGTGACAATGTGTGGTACCACAGTGACACTAAATGACAGGGGAGTTTTTTTTTTACTATATTGTAATCTTATGAGACCACCCTACTTCCTTTGTTTACCAAAGCACCATCCTGTGTGGCTTATAACTGAATTTTATTTGCATATTTATTTCAATATCATCATCACTAATGTATCTGTATATTAGTGGTAGAATGCATTGCCTGCTTGGGAAACATTGCATATTTTCTTTCTCTATTTGCAGTGTTTGAAAACGATGTCTAATATACAGTGAGGATTTGCTTTTGGAAGACAAACATTTTCAATACTTGTGATTATATATCTCTGTGTAAAGTTAATTTGCTACCAGCAATAATTCGCCTAGATGTTTATTTGGTTTTGAGACCCTCAAATTCTATCCTTTCATTATATATGTATAGTTTAATTTTTTATTGAACTGTGTTTCCATCAACTATTTTAGCGAACTGTATTTCTAAATATCCCATTGGCCCTTCACATCCTTAAGCTATGTTTGTCCATTCAGTGTTGGACCCCATTGTCCGTTAAGCTGATTCTTTTGAGCCATGTGCAAGAACTCTGTCGATTCTCACTGTATTTCGTCTAACCGTTTCGATTTCATCTGTAAAGATATTTATTGATTTTGTTACCTTTTCATTTTACTCCTAGCTTCTAGGATAATATGTGTTCTGTATCTTCGTGTAATTAGCAGACAGACATGTGGTCCCAGAAACCTGCTTTCAGACTGATCCTGGCATGTTAACTGTCTTCCGGTGGGCACTGCTTGCTATAATCAAATCTGTTTCTTCATTATTAATCCTCTAAGATTTTCATCACTTAACATAGCCTCGCTAATCCCCCTCAATTACTTGGGTCCTACTTTCTAAGGACTTAACCACACAGGCACATTTAATCTTTTTAAGGATTACTAGAGGGACTGGAGAGATGGCTCAGTGGTTAAGCCCACTGGTTGCTCTTCCAAAGGTCCTGAGTTCAGTTTCCTGTACCACATTGGAGGCTCACATGTGAAATGGGATCTGGTGCCTTCTTCTGGACTGCAGGCAGAACACTGTGTTCATAATAAATAAATAATAAATAAATAAATCTTTAAAAAGAGAGAGAGAAAAGGATTACTAGAGAACTATTTAATGATCACTTGCCAACAAGGTGATGATAATGTTAGATTGGTACCCGTTCATCCTTTGCTTGTATCTAACATGTGATGTATTCAGATAATATTTTACAACCATCAGCCTAATGGTCGATATTACTATTTTTAACATTTGGAGGAATGGAGGAGTTGTTCAAAAGTACTAGTGGGGTGTGACCTGATTAGTAGGTAGAGAAGAAAAGATCCTAACTGAGATCTGTCTAGCCTCAAAATGAATGAACAAAAAGAAAGGACCGGAGGACACGACTGCTCCTAAGGGGTCCAGGGTTTCACTGTAGATATAAGGGAAAGCATATGCAGAGGCAGAGGCATCTGGAAGCATCCAAAGTAAACATGACAGGCAGACAGAACCAGGCCATGTGAAAAGAGGGGCAGAGGAGAGGGGAGAGCCAAGAGACAAAGAGGTCATAGCCAACATGGCTAGATTATATAGGGAAGAGAAGGTGGGGGAAGAGGAAAAACAAGCCCAGTCCTGGGGTTGGACCTTTTAGAGTAGGGGGCTGAGAGGGGCTGTCAGACAGCTCCTGCTTTGATCCGTTAATAGGCACCTTGGTTAGCCCTTTGTCTGGAGGTTTGAGACCTAACACAAAGTCAAATCCTTTTCCAGTGTATGGTGGTAGGCCTAGGGTGGAAAACGGGTTTGGGCTTACAGACACATCTGCTCTCAAGTTTGTTTAACAAAGTGTCTGTGTTTGCTAAGCTGATATGTAACAGCTACCCTGGAACAATAGCAAGTCTTTTGCTGAGGGCTTTGATTTAGAAAAATAAAAACCACAGGCATATAATATACACAGAAGCAAGACTCTGACAAAAGCAAAGATGAGGCCATCTTTGGCCTTGTGAGACAGCAGCATCATGAGCCCTGCACCAGCTGTGTGGCTGGTGGCAATATTTCTAAAAGTGGGAGGCCTGATCAAGAAACCAGAATTACAAATAAACTTCCCTGTGGTCTTTGATTGCAGCACAGTTTTAGGGGGAAAATAACTGTTGTCTAGATTAGTTTCCTTGATCCCAAAGTTTTACCCCTAACTTGATTCTGTTGGTGAACAATGGAGAAATATCATCTCTCTAGTGTCTGGAGTTTTACAGCTCGCTCGCTCTCTCTCTCTCTCTCTCTCTCTCTCTCTCTCTCTCTCACACACACACACACACACACACTTTCTCACACACACACTCAAACACACACACTCTCATACACACACTCTCACACACACACACTTTCTCACACACACACTCACACACACACTCTCATACATACACTCACACACACACACTTTCTCACACACACACACACATATTCACAGTCATTGTAGAGCCTCTCTCCTTTAGTTGTTGCTGTCTGAGAAACTGAGCTGCATCCTTTATACCATGCTAAAAAAGATGAGGCAGTCCAGTCAACATCAGGACCATTTCAAAGGGATGGAGATGACTATTGACCCTCAAAATAAAAGCAACCTAGTAGGTATTCCATACAGACTTCAGGGGAATTGCTAGCTTGGGAAAGAGTTGAGATATCTCCTTTTCAATTGGTACAGGTTCTTGTAGCCTTGGCTCTGCCTTTCAGGGCTTAAGAGGGTGGGTAGCTGGCAAACTTTTCCAGAAGGAGACTGTGTTTCCAGCTTCCAAAAATGCACTTGGCCATGGAGCTTATGCAAAGCCCTTAGGGAGCCTCTGTTATTGCAAGGTTATGGGTTGCTAGGCCGGGGATAATCTGGGGGCAGGCTGCATTGCTCACTAAACCTTTAAATGAAGTGCTTCGGCAAGAGAACATGGGCTAAACTTGCCTGGATTGCTCTCGGGATTGGCAGAGCTAACTACACAGTTGCCATGTCAAAGACCTCATTCAAGGTATGGGCAGCTAAATGCATGGAGCAACTTGCTCAGACCAGATGTCCTGACTGTGTGGAAGGAAGCCAGTTCTCTACCAAAGCTTGCTTCAGATCATCTGAAACTTGTTTAGTGATGAACTGGTTTAAACTTTTCTCCACCTGTTTCTAAGGCAGTAGAGGCAAGTCTGAAGAACCAGAGGAGATTATTGTTCTAGAAACTGTTGCGTTTAAGCTACTCTCTTCCGTGGTCCTGTTACTATGCTCCCAGAGGAGGCTGGGTCAAAATTCCCCAGGATTCTCGTGATGTTAGTACCACATCTAGAGGATCCTTCACGGGTTATACTTGGTTCACAGAGCAAGCAGAAGGCTGCCTGACAGCCTGTTCTGAGAAAGAAAGATGAGTCTTCATTCATCTGGGGGGCAGGCCTTCCACTCAATGAAGCAAGGATTTCCCCGCTTCAGAAAACTATCTCCATCATGTCTTCATAGTGGTTCTCTGACACCAAGAACTTCTTAGACCCATGGACTTTGTCCTTTGAGATTCCACATCTAGTACCAAACAGACAACAAGAGAGATATTTGTCTCTGCATTTTCCCTCTGGGTGCTGATACTTGGACGTTGGTGTGAATTTAGAAAAACAGGACAAGTGTATCATTTTCCACAATGGCGGAGAGGATGTCCTTTGCTTTCTTTTCTTTTTCTTTTTTGTCTTTACCAAAAACATTGTTTGAAGAGAAAGTCGAATGTCTGTGAGATGGATGGATTTTTTTGTAATCGTCTCAAGTGAAAACGAGCTCTCCCACTTCTTCAAGTGCCCCAAGACCTAAGGACAGGGTGGATATCACCTGTGTTCAAAAGCTGCTGGTTCTCAGCCACTTCTACCCCCGCTTTTGGGGATCAGTGACCTCCTGCGTCTACACATAGCTGACATCTTGATAACTTAACTCATTCATTATGATTCCAACGCCCCCCCACCCCACTTTCTTATGCATCTGTCACCATCCTCGAAAACGTCAACATCCATGTTCAGGATCGACTTAGCCGGCATTCTGCTGCCTCTGGGCTTCCAGTTCTGTGCTCTTGATAATTCTGCTTCGGACCTTTGGCGGCTGCTTGTCCGCTATCACACTCCCCCAGTCTGCTCTAAGCATTACCCAGTCTCAGTAAAATCCTCCTGACTCAGCTCGCACGGAGAGACCATGAGTCCCTTTGATCTTAACTACCCACATCTTAAAAAAAAAAAAGATTTATTTATTATATATACAATGTTCTGCCTGCACACCAGAAGAGGGCACCAGATCTCATTACAGATGGCTGTGAGTCATCATGTGGTTGCTGGGAATTGAACTCAGGACCTCTGGAAGAGCAGCCAGTGCTCTTACTCTTAACCTCTGAGCCGTCTCTCCAGCCCATCAGCATTTGTTCTTCTACTTTTCCTAGTGAGTTCACTTCACAACCCTCTCAGGAGGCTAGTGTATAGACTTTTCTGTCTTTCTTCGGTTTTTTTCTCTTCCCAGCCCACCACATCACATTTACCAGATGTAAACAACCACAGGGTGCACCTGTACCACTGTTAACAACAGAAGTTGTATTTCTTTTGTCTGTTTTGTCTCCTGCTGCCTACTTGAGGTTCGGGTTCCACCTTCGCCACTTTAGGGACATTGTTTCTGTATCATGTGTCCTCTTCTGGAACCTCATTTTTATTAGTGCCATGCCCCCATTAGCCTGCGAGGGGATAAGGACAATGCCTGTGTATCCCAGTGCTGCTGCTGTATTCACTGAGAAAACCTGACCATGAGAGAGCAGTGTCAACAGATGTCTCTCATGTTGTTCAGATGCTGTCACGGGTCTGTGGACTCAGTACAGGTCCTGAACCATGCTGAACAGCATCATTCTGGATTTCCACCTGTCAGAATGTTTCCCTGATTCTACCTCCTCCCAGACTGTCCTTATCTCCTAACTTCTCAGAGGTAGTTTGTTGAAGACTGGTCTGACCTCACCATCTCGGCTTCTTGACAGACCTTTGCTGTTTAGTCTGCTAAATCAGGCTTCTGTCTCTCCTCTTATCATGAGTTCCGTGTGTCATTCAACCTCTCTGTCCTCTCTCTCTCTCTCTCTCTCTCTCTCTCTCTCTCTCTCTCTCTTTCCCTCCCTCCCCCTCTCTCTCCTCCTTTCTCTTCTTTTCTAATACGTTTTATACTTTTCTTTTATAAAAATATCTAAAATGATTATTTATTTCTAACGGTCAGTTAAATTTTAATGAATACGAGTGTAATTCCTGTTTACTAGATTCTCCTGCTCCCTCTTTGACAGACTAGTACAGTGGGAAAAGGACTTTTCAGATGTGCTTGGAGAAAAAGAAAGAGATTTCATCATAGGCGGTGAGATGAAGTTGCAAAAAAAGCTTCTCTGCAAATGGAGATTTGCCTGTGCTTCTGACTGGTACTGTGTTCTTGGCAAGACCTGTGAACTATGAGGCTTCATTTCCTACCCTGGGCACCTAAAGGTGCCATTGAGAATCCTTAGACAATCAAAGCATTTTTTAAAAAAAATGTATCTAGCCACATAAATTTGCTACATGACATTTAATGTGCTACCTCAACATTTTTGTGCCTCAGTTTCCTCTTCAGAAAGTGGGGGTGAAAACGGTACCTGAGTGATAGACTTCCCTCTATGGCAGATGGTCACCAGCAGCAAGATTCAGGCCTGCAGCATAAGGACTCTTGAGTAATACATGTTAGCTGTTGTTTTTATCATTTGGATCTTCGTCACGATGGTGGCGAAATGGAAAAGCCATGGGAAACATTTGAAACAAATTAATTATTACCTAATACATGTGGTGTAGTGATTAAAATATTTCAAAACAAGGGGCTTTGTGAGGGAAGATATAAAATCAGTGTTGAAAATCTGGGAAGCCTATCCCTAAGGCATGTGGCCATTATTCTGCACCTACTGTGTACTCTATAACATGGTATACCTTTGAATGGGTGGTTTCTTGGCTCAGAGTCATGGTCTACAAAGCCCACCTTAAAAAGCTGACATTTTCTCTAAGATATGTTGGTTATAAGCAAATTTCTGGCCTAAATATAAACGGCTTAGGGATGTGTTTCTAACATCAGCCAGAGCATTGACCAGCTGCTATGCAATCATCCTATTCTGTGATTCTCCATGATTCTGGAACCCATTTCTTCCAAACTCAAGGCGAGGGCTAACTAAGACTTTCATGCTGTGAAACAAAGCCACGCCTAGAATGTATTGCATGCTCAGCGAGTCCATCAATTCATGTTTGACAATCACACAGAACGGAGGTGGTAGTTGATGAGACCACATTTTACTCCCTAATGTGCCAGGCAGAGTAGCAGCTTTGAGTACAAACTTCCGATTTACTTCTCAGTATCTGGGGTCGGGGAAGACTGGGTCATTGCACTGCATCTAGAGATGACATCAACGCCCTTTGCATGTGACCTTACATGCTACTGCAGTCGACAGATCTTCTTTACTCATGATGCCGGAGTTGGCCTCATGATCTTCTTTGCAATACAAGCATGATGGCAGGAGTGACCATTTGTGTTCCTCCTCCTCCCTTGCCCTCTAAATATATCGGGAACGTCTCTGATATATTTAGTCAGCGGTCATTCTAGGACCTCGAATGGCTCAAGCACAATCAGCAGCAAGGAACAAATCACAAGTCAAAGGAAGGCTTGAGGGGGAGCTACCCCTCTCCCACCCTGCTTGAGAGAGGGCGGAAAACCCTGCCCTGTGGGAAGTCCAAGGCCCTCCCCCCCTATATCCAGGCCTAGGGAGTCTGGATCCATATAGACTAGGGTTCCAAAAAGCCAGAACATGCAGTAGAAACAAGTCCCAGTGCCTTTATCAATGGCTTCTCCGTCAGCCCCCATTGTCAGCCACAATCAGAGAGTCCGGTTTGGTCACATGCTCATTCAGTCCCAGTCCAGCTGGATTTGGTGAGTTCCCATTAGATCAGGCACACCCCTCGCGGTCCTGACTTCCTTGCTTGTCTTCTCCCTCCTTCTGCTCTTCAACTGGACCTTGGGAGCTCAGTCTGTTGCTCTGATGAGGGTCTCTGTCTCTATCTCCATCCATCGTCGCGGGATGAAGATTCTATGGTGATATTCGAGATGGGAGTGGGGGCAGGGGTGGGGGTGAGGTTGAGGGAAGGGGAGACAGGGAGAGGGAAGGGAGAAGGGAAGGACTGGCTTGCAAGAGCTTGGGGGAGTGGGAGGGTGGAGATGGAGGAAGGGCGGATATAGGAGCAGGGAAGAAGATACCTACATTAAGGGATCCATTTTAGGGTTGGCATGAGATTTGGTTCTAGAGGGGATCCAAGGTGTCCACGGGGATGTCTCCAGCTAGGACCTTGGGCAACAGAGGAGAGGGTGCCTGAACTGTCCATGCCCCACTATCACTCTGATTTATTTCTGTCTATTTTTTCTTACCCTACAGCTTTGACATAGATACTATGGCTTCCGGTTGTGTGCTCCTATGGAATTCCTGTGCACGCGAACAAGTGGGTCTCTGTGTCTTTATCTGATTCTTGTGACTTTTCCTTCTGTCTGTTTTGTCCTATTCCAATTTGCTTGTGTTTGTTATTATATTATATTAGTATTTTTCCCTAGAAGAATGTTTGTGTAGCATGAATTCTAATTGGTCTTAATAATAAAAACCCAGACTCAGTTATCAGGATAAACGCTGAAAGATCAGAGAAGTAAAGGAGCCAGCTGTTAGAGAGACTTTTTACCTCTACCGAATCCTGAGACTGAAGGGGGCACTGTCCTATCTCCACAAATCCTCCTACTGAATGTGCTGAGCTCCTGTCTCCTCCTACCTTATATTCCTCTCTCTGCCCAGTCATGTCCCTTCCTGTCTCCACCTCCCTAGTGCTGGGATTAAAGGTGTTTGACTTCCAAGTACTGGGATTAAAGGTGTGAACCACCACTTCGCAGCTGTTTCTCTTTGAGACTGGATCAGTCTCTTGTAGTTCAGGTTGGCCTTGAACTCCTAGAGATCCACCTGCCTCTGCGTCTGCCTTCCGAGTGCTGGGATTAAAGGTGTGCGCCACCACTGCCTGGCCTCTATGGCTAACTAGCAGCTCACTCTGCTCTCTGGTCTTCAGGCGAGCTTTATTTGTTACAGGACAAACAAAATATCACATGTTGGTTTTGTAATGAAGAAAGACAGTGTAGATCTGGAAGGGAGGGGAGACAGAGGAAGTAGGAGGAGGGGAAACCATAATCAGGATGCAGTGCATGAAGAAACAACTATTTTCAAGAAAAAACTTCCAAAATATTTATTGGTCATTTCTGCTTCTTCTCTTACGAACTATCTACTTAGTTATTAGTTGTTTATTAATTGGAAGATTTGGGAAATTGTTGATTTTTTTCATTCATTATATATTTTAGGTATTACCTCCTTATCTGATGATACAGCTGGCAAAGATTTCCCCCCTACTCTTTAGGTTTCTCGCTCTAATGACATCTTTCCCTTTACTGTGCAGAAACTTTTAAATATCTTGTAATCCAGCCTGTCAGTTACTGGAGTTATTCCCTGTGTTATTGGAGGGAGGGCTGGTATTTTGAAATATAAGGGTGATGTGGCATTAAAGAAACTTCCAAGGTTAGAGCTAGGAAGCCAGGACTCCTATCTATCCCAGCCTCTACCTGGGAGAAAGGAGACAATCAGCACAGAAGAGATGAAGAGACTTGCCCAAGAAGCCAGCCAGCCGGGACAAAAGCAAGACTGCAACGTTTGAACCCTCATCCTCCATTCTCCCCTCCACATCATCTTCATAATAGAATAACCATCCATGACTAATTTAACAAGGCAGAAACCAAAAAAGTGTAACATCTGTTATTCTACCTCCTTACATGTAAACAAACCCTGTGCATGTAATATACACTTACTGTTGCCAAGTTTAATACAAGCTGAGTTGATCCATGACAAGGACGCTCCACACTCGAATGAGCAAAAGAAGAATAAGGATTGTCAACATGGACATCACTGGTGAGAGCCTGACATCAGTGGTTCCTGCCTTTCTCTCACATCTGATCCACTTCGCCTTGATCTCTGTGTCTTCCCCTGTCTGCCCTTCAATCCAAAGCTGTTCACGCTGGGCCTTTTCCACACTGAGTTTGAGCCTCCTCGCATGGGTTCCAGACTGCCAAGGGCCAAGCCTTTTCTCAAGACACTAGAATTGATTGGGGCCTGATTGGAATAAAATTTGTTTTTATAGTTCACATCTTTAAATAAAATTTAAACTTCGGCTTCGTGTATTGAGAGAAGCCAACAAATAAATTGATAATGAATTTTTTTTTGTTCTTCCATATGGCCTAGAAACCACAGGGGAGAGTGAGTTGCCTAGAATGAGAGGTGATGACGAGCTTGGAGTTGTGGGCCGGAATGCTGGAGGATGATCAGTCTAGGACATAAGATATGTCTCCCCAGAATTTCTTTCCTGGAAACAGGATTACCTCACTGTGCTAAACTTGGATGTGTCTTTGCTTGCGCATCTATAACATAAGAATCAGAAAATAGACGGGTGAATCCGATGCAGCGTGACCTTTGAGACGTGAATAAGCTTGGCAATCCCTTCACACAGTGTCACTAAAATGCCTCAGAGCGAGCACTGCTGCAGTCTGGTCCTTGCAGGAAGATAACAATACTTTTGAGGTTGCTTACAACTTTGTGCTACAAGCTTTACTTGAAGATTGCAATGCCTATTAGGTAATTAAAAGCTCCAAAAGGTTTTATCGTAATACGGTTTAACGGTTGCTACCATGTGTGTAGGATGAAGAATACTTCTTCCAACCTTGGGGAAATTCCTAGCCTGGCTATTCATACACAAGACGGTAGGAGTGAAAAACAAGAACAATCACGCATAAGAATGGATCGATTCCTTATCTGCAGACCGAAACAGGATGGTTCTGGAGTCACATAGGAAAGGCTACACATCAAGCTACCTACAGAAAACACTAAATAAGATGCATGCTCCGACCTTAAGAAATTATGTGGGGATATCTCAGTGCTAATTCATTAAAATGATGCTATCTTAGAAAGTCCAGCTTCCCTGAATTACCAAATAAAACACGCATTGCAGCGTTTGTTCAGACAGTGTTCTAATATCAGGATGGATTCGTGGCCAAACACTGCAGTCATATCTACTCCTTGCAGCATCGCTTCCCGTTTGCGTAGCTGCCAGTAAGCCCTGCACTGTAGATCATTGCTCCACCACTCACGTGTTTAAACCACTCTGAAGGGAGACCATGTACAGTGGATGTAGGGTGCTTCCCAGGTCCCCCTAGGATCAAGATTCCCTCCTTGCATCCCTCTAGCATGCCAGTGGATCACAGCTGACTTTTGGGACTTCCTTTGCCAAGCAGAATTGCCTTGCACAGGTTCAGATCCCCTTCCCCAAGTGGCCCAGCTCTACTGAATTGTCAGTATGAATTTGGTCACCTTGTTGGGATTCCGGTCATTATTATAAAGGTTCACCCCAGTTTCTCAGAATCTTGGGGGAACCAGCTGACTCATTGTCAGAACCTCATCACAATTCACCTTTGGCTTCTTTAGGTCCTGGTCCCCATATCCCCGCAAAGACCATCAGTAAACACGTGTATTCGAAGCTCCGCCTCAGAGGAGCCATCCTTACTAACAAGTGATCTAACTAACTAGGGTCCAGCTGCAATTTCCAGGGCTTGACATTGGTGATGAATTCAGGCGGTCCTTTCTCCGGCCAGCCATGGCTAGGATATATAGGTGCTATAGAGACGTCTCTGGTGATGCTGGCCTGTGGATGGTGGGTTGTTCTCTGTTATAGACTCATCATAGTATTTGCCACTTTGGCCTTAGCTTGTTTATTTACTTTTGTATCTGTTTGCTCTTATATTGTTACTAAGTACTGCATGGCTAGAGCAAAGTAACCCCATGAAAGCAAGAACTCTGTATCTTCAGTTCTTTTTTGGTTCTGGGTTTTCCAGACAAGGTTTCTCTCTGCAGCCCTAGCTGTCCTTGAACTCACTCCGTAGACCAGGCTGACCTTAAACTCTGAGGTCCACCTGCCTCTGCCTCAGGAGTGCTGGGATTAAAGGCGTGCGCCACCAGCACCAATTTATATCATTAGTTCTTAAGAAGGTGGCCCATGAAACGCTGATAAAAACTGTTTTGATAAATAATACTAAGATGTCCAATACTCTTTTCACGTGCTGGCTTTTACAAAGACTGTATAAAGTAATGGTGGACAAAATCGCTAGCTCCAATGCAACAAGGGCACCAGTTCACACAGTCATCCATCTTCTAGCCCTGCAGAAGAGGAACGCAAGTCCGCGGCATGGCAGTCATGTCCCGACATCATGCTCTGCGATCTCTGCATACACAGCCTCTCACGACTTCCTATGAGGAAAGGGGATTCGTGCATGATGCATACCCCGACCACATAGAAGAGAAGAGCTTTCTGGAAGAAAAGCTGTGGTGGTGTTGATTGACCTCCAGCTGAACCTCTAGTACTTTTTTTTTGTTTGTTTGTTTGTTTTTCGAGACAGGGTTTCTCTGTGGTTTTGGAGCCTGTCCTGGAACTAGCTCTGTAGACCAGGCTGGTCTCGAACTCACAGAGATCCGCCTACCTCTGCCTCCCGAGTGCTGGGATTAAAGGCGTGCGCCAGCACCGCCCGGCACCTCTAGTACTTTTTATGAAATATCGCTATCACTTGGTGGGATGATGAAGAACCAAACCACAACTTCCTAAATTTGGGCATGCCTGGACATGGTCCCCAAAGCGGATGGCAATGTCACCTCAGAGAAAACACTGACAGGGGAGTTGCTCGTGATAAAATTCAAAGTTTTACGTGAAAATAGAATCTTGAAAACCTCGTAGCTGTTGTCATCATCAGTCTGACAGCTTAGAGAACTCACTCATGAAATTGGTGGTGACCTCAACAAATGTATGATTCCTCTTACTCTAGTATCTATAAAACAACACAACGTGCCTGTTTTTATGTTTTTGGTTGTGAGCCTCGCCTTTAATGGCTGAGCCATCTCTCCAGCCCAACGTGCCCGTTTTTAATCTTTGTTAGTAGCACACTTGAGTGAATGGTGAACAAGTTTACAAAATTATTTGCGGTTAAAATATTCATTTCAATATTGGGATCAACAAATAGATCCTCATGGACCTGAGTATAAAATCTCTACTGCTGTCGTCCTGAGTCCTTCATCACAAACAGCTTCATAAGAAGTTACTTTTCAGTGGATATTTTTAACATTGGGGGGTTATACAGTTATGAAAAGACTTTAGGAAGGCTTCTCCTTTCTGAGTCTGTAACTATGAGAGGCCAGATTTTCTTTATATATGTCAACCCAAACTTGTATCATAGCTGACAGAAGGCAAAGTTTGGGATCCCAGCAGTCAGATGAAGCCATCTACCAAAGCACACAACTGTAAAATGTTGTCATTCTTCTCCCTAAACTGTTTTGAAAATAAAGCTACTTGTCAACCTTGATATAGCTATACACTCACATATTGTTCATTTTATTTTCAATTTAACAGCTTCCTAATTCCTAAATCTGTATTTCTTGATGTCACAATAAATAATAAACAAGGTACATAAATAGAAAATTCCTTTCAGTTCTTAGTAACTTCTAAAAGTATAACAAGATGCAGAGATGAAATCGTTGGAAACCACTGGCCTGGAGTCAGCATTTGCACAGAGCTGACATTCAAAACCTGTTCATTGAATTATTCCAATATTTATAAAAAAGAAGTCGATGATAAAAATACACTCCTTGTTGGATTGCACATCAGTCTCTGCTCATTACCAAAGTAGGACATTGCATCCGTCTGGCAAACGAACACACTTCATGTTACTAAAAGCACATAGCTGAAAATAAAGAGGCAAAAAAATCATTTCCTACAGACAATCAAATTTCAGGTATTTTTAGAATGCAGGCAGCCTTTTGGCTTACCATGGGTTCTCATAGGCCTGGCTGTGGCCAGTCATCTTCCTGCCCAGTAGCCAAGGAATTGTCCCAAGAGAAGAATCCAGTCCAGTCCCAGACAGCTAATAGATTCTTATCTATGGTCTGCCCATCAGACTTCTCAAAGACAGGGTGGAAATGCTATTTGAATGAGAAATTAGGGAGTGTGCCTTGGAAATCCAGACAACGGAGTCTTTCTCCGTGGAGGTGTATGAAACGAAATTCACAGTCAAGAGCACCCAAACTGACCTCTTCCTCAAGCCAAGGCAGTGCAAACAGGGAGGCACAGGAAAGGCAGATGAACGGACGGATTGGTGGCTTTGACAGCTCCATTTTGAAAAGACTAAAATGATGGTGTTCAGGGCATCCACCTCGATGATCCAGATTCAGACACGGCAATGCAGTTTCCGCCAGGCGGTTCCCAGAGTCAGCTCTGGGTCTGGATCAGCCTTAAAACACGTTCACTGTATGGTCGGTTAGAATCTGGAAAACAGTTCTGCTTTTCAGAAGAAAACTTCAGGAGGTTCGCTTCACTTCTTGGAACAAGAAGATGGCTTTTATGTCTGGATGAGAACACATCTTGATTACCTATAACAAAAATAGCAGAGTCTCAGACGCTTTTATTAAAATTTGTTGTTGTTAAAATAAAAATTGAAGAGTTAAGGGAAATGCATGGCACGGATAATTGGTGAGACGCAAGGCGTTCCTGCAGTACTCAGGGTTAGCCAGCCTTCCAGCTCAGCCCTCGGTCTCCTTAGTGTTCAGTTGCGGCTGACACACAAACACTTGCCACAGCTTCAAAGGCACAGGCGATCCTGGGTACTCACCAACTCTTCTTGGATTTCAGGAAGGTCATCAATACATGTTGTGTGTGTGAATATTGGAGTGTTTGCACATTCATGAGTGTTAGGATTACCTAGGCCACAGGTCAACCTCCAGTGTCATTCCTTGGGAGTTGCCCACTCATCTTGGGTTTTTTTGAGACAGAGGCTCTCTCTGGCACCGGGGGCTTGTCGATTAGCTAGGCTGACTGGTCAGTGAATCCGGGGGTCCTTCTCCCCAGTGCTGGAATTAGAAACCTGTACAGCCATGCTCAGCTTTTTATGTCGTTTTTGGGGGTCAAACTCAAGCGTTCGTGTTTACTCGGTAGTTTACTGACTCCGCCAACTCCCTTGTCCCAGTAGAAATATTTATGGTGAAAAAGTTAGCATTGTGACCTGATACAACTTAGCAGCCAACGAAGCTTCATGAAGCCACACTGTAAACTACTGTGCTGTGCTCCTCCAGCAAGAGAAACTAGTTTAAAACAATTGATCGCTGTTAGCAGTAAAACATTGAAGACAGATTCAAGACTATCATTATTATAACAAAAGAGAGATTCTTTTTCCATGTACTTAGCTAGACATGATGGCGGCACCCTTGTAATTCTGGCTCTCAGGAATCTGAGGCAGGAGGATTGTTAAAGGTCACATGGGAAGTTCTGGTCCAGGCTGAGCTACATAGCGAGCTCCTGTGCCCCACAAAAGCATGTGTTTTCTGTTTTTGTTTTTTTAATTTTAGTTCTTTTGCTTTTGGCAAGCATGGCTCTCAGTCTCCTTCAATGAGACAACCGTCTGGTGGGGGATATGGTTGCCATGAAGAATCCCACAGTGTAAGAAAGAATGACTAAGCCTGGATCTTTTATTGACATGAAGGATTTCTGATCCCCTTGTGTCCTTTTCAGGCTGACTGTCCCTAGGACACCTAACTCTGAAGTGTTTTTAGGGTGTGGATGGCATCCTCCTCCATGAGACATAGCTTCTTAACTCGTGATTGTAGGAGGGAATGCAAAAATAATAGAAAATAAAAGTTGTGTTCCTCTTCCCAGACCACCTGTTAGGAAAAATCCTAAGACCAGCTGCTCTGCCAGAGCAAAGAAATCCAATCAGACTGAATTAAACTGAATTGTTTTATTAAATGCAGCACTCTTGGGTAGTTCCCCCTTTCTTCTCAAACCCCTTGCTCTCCCTATTTCTATCTCCCCTCAAACACTATAAAATATCCAGATACACTCCAATGTCAGAAAAGCTTTTGGACAGGCTAATGTCACCAGTTTGTCCTTTGGTGTTAATGTCTGTCCCTACAGATACATATCATGTACAGTGAATTCAAGGTGTTTCTATAGCGCTCACCTTTGGTCGTTGCATGACCTCACTGCGGTCTTAGTCTGAACACAACATCCTGCGCTGTCTGTCGTACAAATGCTGCCTGAAGCACTAGGGCTGGGACCTGAGAGTACTGTGGAGTCATGGATGGCTGTAGAAGTGTGCAGTTAACAGTGTAATTACAGAAAACAAAGACAACCTTTTCCTACAGCCATTTCTCAGCGTGTGCATATCGAATCACTGTGGCTTTAGACAGTGTGGTGTTATTACCACGCCTGATTTGGGGAGAAGGGGAGGGAGGGAAACTGGGGTTGGTATGTAAAATGAAAAGTAGATGTTTTAATAAAAAGTATTGTAAAAATGCTGTTTGAGCTGCTGATTTGAATTTCATATTATTCAATAAATTTAGCTATAAAATTATGAATTTTCAGCCATTTCAGAAATGGCCCTTAACATCTTCTTCCATTCTGTACTATGTATTTAAAAGCAAAGAGATAATATTCAGAATTATAAAACCAAAATATCACTGAATTCTGGAAAGCTCTGAAGATGCATTTTATCCTGTACTATCAAATATTCAGGCAAGATTTAATTCCTTCTATAAAATTAAAAATTGCATCTAACCCACTAATATGCAGAACAGCTATCCTTTAATAAATGTTAGAATGTATGTATAGCTGATGGGGGAGAGTCTTCTGTTTTGTGTTAATTTCATTGGTTAAATAAAGATATTGCCTTGGCCCTTTAATAGGACATAAAATTAGGTAGGCAGAGTAAACAGAACAGAATGCTGGGAGAAAGAAGCTGAGTCAAGGAGTCACTATGATTCTCCTACCAACCAGACACAGACGCAGGTTAAGATCTTCCCTGGTAAGACACCTCATGGTGTTACAGGGATATTAGAAATGGGTTAGATCAATATGTAAGAGCTAGCCAATAAGAGGCTGGAACTAATGGGCCAGACAGCGTTTAAAAGAATACAGTTTCCGTGTAATTATTTTGGGTATAAAGGTAGCCGTGCGGGTGGCTGGGTGGTGGGACACAGCCCCGCCGCTCCTATTTCAACATATAGCAATAAGTCATTTAAAATAATTGTATGATTTGTTTTTATGAAATGTTTGACTTACACACCTTTGTAGCCAAGGCCACATAAAAATGTCTTTGTTGCTTTATAAAGGGCTGCAAATGGAAACAGTTTAAGAAGCCCTGAAGTAAACCATAGGTCAGCAATTAGAAACTGCTGGCCAAATCTTGCTCATTGCCTTTTGCCTTTTCTCATGAATGATAGGTATCAGCAGACACTCACATATATTTCTATAATTTCTGAGGCTCCTTTCGCCCTACAAGAACAAGGTTGAGTGTCTGTGTCACAGAGACATTGACCTGCAGAGTCTGAGATATTGATGCCGCATCCCTAACAGTAACAGTTTGTAGACTCAGCCTTGCATAAGCGTTATAATTGTTGGTGATTTGTCTGTCTCTGTCACTAGAAGGACTTTAGTCTGTGGTGTCAGAGAGCCAGGGTCTTGAGAGATCAGAGGCTAAGCCATTGCAGACCCCAAGCATAAGAGGTAACTGATTGTCTAAGATGAGTTAAGAGTAGACGGAGGTTGTGCCCCTAAGTCATCCTGCTGGGCTCACACTTACAGAATAAATTATTTTCTCAACTAAGTCATAATTCAATTTTTTTCAAAGAATTTCTCCAGGATAAATTTTGACTCTGATCAAATAGACTAAAATTCTCAAGAGGATGAATGACAGATCTTTTGAAATTTGTGCCACTTTTTCAAGTTTTTGTTTTGTTTTGTTTTTAATTTGGTGGAGAAAACTCACAGTGAGCTGGAAGCAGTCTACACCAGAGCTCCCAGATGACCACAGCTGGGGTTGGGGGTCACCCTTGCTGTCGTTCAGCAGCTAGAGGAAAGAGGTTCATAACAACCAAACTCGTGGTTGGAAATTGGGTTTAAAAGTTGGCCAAGAAACTTCTGGAAAATGTCTGGAATCAGTACAGATGTGAAGGGGAGGAGATGTGTAATTTCCTGGGATCTCCATAGTTTCTTAGGTATATGCCTCTGGGGGGATTTGGCAGTGGATTCTAGGAAGCAGCCAGAGGGAATGATGGAGTCACTGACTAAGGGAGACTAGGCTCATGCTCTTAGAGCCATTCCTGAATCAAACCATAGGAGGCCCTTGGCTCGCACCTTCCCATTCCTTCCGCTTTCTCTCACTACCCTGCCCTGAACAGCCACCAAATTGAACTACTCAGGGTTATCCAAGACACCTGTGCACTCTTTCAAGGGGTCAAAGGGAATAAGATGAGCTGTGTTCTTCTCTGGGATCAAACTCTAGGCTGCTATTTATCATCTGTGTAGCCTTGGACAAGACTCCCAGTCTCTCTGTGACTCTGCTTCTGCTTAGTGAGAATAGTAATCTCACCTTCCCGACAGGCCTGTGGCATTTCAAGCAGCTTACACAAGCCAAGCACTGAGGACATACCTGTGATGCCTCCTGGGCAGTTCTAAGTTTGCGGCATCCCTGGGCCATCACCCACGTGAGAGAGGAACGCTCCCCATCCTGCACACCTGTGCCCACGTAAGGCCATGCTGTGTTTCTTGTCTCTGGATGCAATTTGAAAAAATCCTATCTGGTTTTCTGACTCCCACATTAGATTAAGTTCTTTAAACAGCAAGAATTTGACCTTAAACATCTCAGTAGTCGGTGCATATTCAACACAGATCAACACTTGAAGTTCGGGTTTTTTAATGAACGTGGAATGCTTGAGGGAATCGATATATGCCCAAATCAATATGGGATGAATTAATACAACAACCATGGGTAATCAAATGTCTCATGCTTATTTTTCGTCTAGTCATACCTGAGGTTGTATCTATGACGTTTATTTGTCTGACTTTACGGGTACCGAGGAGTCCCTTCCTCAGATCTTTTACTTTCCTCTCTCAAAAGCAAACAAATAAACAAAAAATATTTCCCTGTGTCGGTCTTGCACGGGCAACACAGCTCCTGTGAGCGCATGAGCAATGGAGACCCTATTTTAAACCAGCCCTCCCCAACTCTGGCTTTTACAACTTTTTCTATGCTAGATTTAGATACTCAACATTATGTCATGGATGGGAGAGAGGTTCTTGAGTCCCCACTCCGAGCTGGGGTACCGTCGGCAGTTGTCAGAGTTCCCCTGGCAACTCTCCCGTGCTGCAGGAGATGGCCCTACACCGCTATGTACATGGCTATGTACATGGGCCACGTGAATTGGACACAGTGGTTATAAAATTTAAAAAGTTGAAAAGAGGATATCAAATTGGAAGGGAGAAATGGGAGCAAATCCAGGAGAAGTCAGAGGTGGGGGTTGGTGGTGGTCCAAATATATATATTTGCACTTTTATCTCCAAAAAGCCAATAACCCCCAAATCTCAGGTGAATTGCTGAATTGAGAAACTCTGGACTGAAAAGCTGACATGGTGAAAACATCCCCTTCAGAATAGTATTAGGATCCAGGAAGTGCTGATAAACAGGTTCACATGCCAACCTCCACTGATATTTACAATACAAAATCGGACTGCATAGGAAATCAGGAAGTGTTGCGTCTCCGAGGAGAAAGGTATCCTGGCAGCCAAGAGTCGAGAAATGCCACTAAGTGAAACCGCACAACAAACCTCAAGAAGAGATTCGTCTGGAAAGACACCAGAGGGTGGCAGCCTCTGCTCTGGAGAAAAGCAGCAAAGAAATGAGCAAGAGGCAGGCTTATATTGGGGTTCTGAGGGGAGAGGGGGCCAAGCTTTCCAGGATGGTTTGAGAATGGAGGGGTTTTGTTGCCTGGGGTTGTTGTTGTTGTTGATGATGATGATGATGAAGAAGAAGAAGAAGATGAAGATGATGATGAAGATGAAGATGATGATGAAGAAGAAGATGATGATGATGTAGGGCAGGGCCTGGTCACTCAGCCACCGTGGAAGTCTGGGGGGCAGGGCTTAGCCCATCTCACCTTGAGGGGTTGACAGGATCTTCCACCCCAAAGATTCCATGTTCTACCCTATACATCCTCACGCTCCCTGCACCTGGGCACACAACTCTCCTAGAGAGACCATTGCCATTCACTGTCCTGATTCAAGGACAACCTGCTTCTGAAGGGTCCAGTTCCTCTTTCTTTTGTCTTCATGTTGCCTCTCCCAATCCCCGTCTGCAGTGCTTATCTGATGAAGAGTACCCCCGAAGACCCTGAAGTGTCTACCTGTTAACGAAGAGGGGGTCCTTGCTGTGTCTCTTTGGGCAGGACACCAGACTGGTACAGCTAGAGATAAATTGGAGCTCCCACACCATCCTGTCAGATCATCTTGTCATACTGTAGAACAGCTGCATCATCTTCTCAGACTGGAGCTCCACTGTTACGTTGAATTGCATGATGGGAGGCATCCGGGAATCTGTTCTGCCCAGGGCATCCATCCTCCTCAGTCGTCTCTCTGGTAAGATGTCTCCAGGTTTTTCTTCTCAAGAGGGAGAAGTTAAGTGAACACGGTATGGGCTAGAGGCCAACTGGTAAGGGTTCTTCTTCTTGCTCCATCGCTAATCCGTTCAGTAATCCTGGGCAAATCTCCTAGCTGTTCCAATGGTCACTTCCCTCTTTTCGAAGTATCGAAGGTAAAATCATTGAAAGACCACAGGTTCCAAAACTAAAGTATCCCATCCTGTCATCAATAGCTATGTATTATTACACGGATCCTAACAGCAATAACGATACTTCTAATCAAACATTTTATAAGTTACGTGTGACTATGTAATTATTTGTTAATAGGGTCCCAAGGATTTGATCACACAACCAATACAGAAAGAGGACCATTGATAAGTTATACTTAATGAAGAACGTTGAGTTGGGAATACGAGTGTCTACTCTAGAGGGGTTTGAATCAGGATAAACACTGATGGCCACTGAATGTCTGAAAGGGAGCAGAGATAATGTTGTTTCCAAAGTCTGGCACAAAAGTTCTCCTGGGACTTGGCTTTCCATGGAAAACTAACCATTGCACTGGTTACTGCGGCTTATGATTTTTTTTTAACCAAACATCACAGTGACCTTGAGGGCCTCAAAGGTCAGTTCTGACTCTGGTGAAGGGAGAAAAAGATCAGGGAAAAGAGAAGTAAGTGAATCTCTGCAAGGTTAGAAAGTCCAAGGGTCTCAGTGAAACCTTGTCATGTTTCGGGGTTCAGGTCCATGGTGCAATCCTCTAATTAAGTGAAACCTTGTCATGTTTCGGGGTTCAGGTCCATGGTGCAATCCTCTAATTAAGTGAAACCTTGTCATGTTTCGGGGTTCAGGTCCATGGTGCAATCCTCTAATTAAGTGAAACCTTGTCATGTTTCAGGGTTCAGGTCCATGATGCAATCCTCTAATTAAGATAACATGCTGAGGATCAAAATATTGGAGCGTCACCACTGAAAATAGAAACGCCATAGCCCTGCAGCATTCCCCCTAGAGATGAAGAAACGGAAGCATCTTATCCAAAATTCATGCATAGGCCTTAAGCAAGGGCCATAACCCAAACCAACCTACCTCAAAGCTGTGGACATCAATGAGCCTCACAATTTCACACACACACACACACACACACACACACACACACACACACACACACACCTACTGCCCTCCTTCATGAAAGTCACCCTTACCTCACTCAGAATACCAAGAAAATTTCAGATATATTGGCCCTATTTAAAAGGGGACCCAGCTGCCTCTTTCTGCTCCAAAAATCTGCATGTCCTCTTGCATCCTGGTTAAAAGAAGCATCTGCTTGGTTAAGGCTTTGTCCCTGGAGTTCTTAGGAAGGTGGCACTTCACCACAAAGCTAATGAATAGCAGTTACCAGCATCCGCTTTCCTCCAGAGGAGTTAAGGTAGCTGCCTCGATGCTCCATGCGTACCCCATCACTGCCACAACTGTGCCCCGGGTTATTTCCAAAAGCCGAAGGCACACACGTCATTTTGGTCATTTTGCCTGAGAGCATTCTCCATGGACGATCTGCTATCTGCTCACAGAAGCCCTGAAATCCCAGAGAACTAACACCCTTAACCAACAGCTGGCAGGTTGGTGTCTAACAAATGCTGGCACCCTTGCTTTGGGTGAGGCAACTCAGTGGAGACGTGTATCTGTTCAGAGTGTGTGAACGCAGCTAGATGAGGTGGCCTGTAGCAGTGACTGACTTGAGTCTCTGTGCCTTTCCTGTCTTCTAGTTCCCCAGTCCCTTCTTCCAAACTAGGCACCTACTGTTGGATTCCCACCTCAGCCTCTGCTCGGAGGTAACTCAGCCAGGTACAGTGAGTTTATTGCATGTCTTTCCTTCTGTCAGTGGTTCAGGGTCAGAGACGGTGGGAGGCATGACAGGGAAAAAGAGAGAGGGTCTTGGAGTGACAGCTGAGATCAACCTTTGTCAAGGGCTATAGCAAGCAACATAATGGCCCCAAGGAAATAAGAAAAATCTGTAAGGATAGGGAGTAGAATGAAAAAAAAAATGAGCCACGCCTTCAGTGTCCTCACACACAGAGTAGAGCATTCCACATAGCGAGGACTCCAGAATGGAAAAAGGGGTGCAGATCTGCCCTTGGGGTCATGTGTTGATTCAGTCCTGCAGCCTGTTCCCTCAACAATTAAAATCATTTCTCTCGCCGGGCGGTGGTGGTGCACGCCTTTAATCCCAGCACTCGGGAGGCAGAGGCAGGCGGATCTCTGTGAGTTCGAGGCCAGCCTAGTCTACAAGAGCTAGTTCCAGGACAGGCTCCAAAACCACAGAGAAACCCTGTCTCGAAAAAAAAAATTAAAAATAAAATAAAATAAAATCACGTCTCTCTTGCTTGTGCTAGACCAGCAATTTGAGAGGGGCTGTGGAGGAAATGTAAAGGGGACATAGGATCTGGAGCTAAGACGATTCCAGCCAAAAGACCCAGAATGGATGTCCCTACTGGTACCCAGTACACCTCCTAACTGAGGTTCACTTGCCTGGAAGCTCTGTAAGGAGATCTTTGCTTGGCTCTGGAAGAGGTCGGCTGCACACTGTATTTTGCTCATTCCAAGCAAACAAGCAATAATGTAATGGCAGGAAGCCTCGTAAAATGGTTATTTCTATTCCCGGACTGCTCCGGGGTTCCATCTAATTTATAAACATTGTTTTATGAAAAATTGAGATCATTCTTGGAAGTGCCCACAGAGAGTGACCTTTGCTTGTTTTGGTGCGGTGTTTGTGTGTCAGTGTGTACACTGTTGCTGTTGCTAAGGAGGCAGTGGCCAGCTGTGTAATGGCTGCCTTTCCATCCTGCGCAGGTTCCTTCTTCAAAGAGGGCAAACCTGAAGCCCCTCACCCCAAACCTAGTGCTCCCCACAAAGACAGGAATGGAACCAGGTTCTGAAGACAGTGACTGAATGTCTGAGGCAGGCTGGCCTTACTCACAATGCAATGCATCCAGGTGCTTCTAAACATAGAAATCTTTTCTTCTTCTTCTTCTTCTTCTTCTTCTTCTTCTTCTTCTTCTTCTTCTTCTTCTTCTTCTTCTTCTTCTTCTTCTTCTTCTTCTTCTGCTGCTGCTGCTGCTGCTGCTGCTGCTGCTGCTGCTGCTGCTGCTGCTACTGCTGCTGCTGCTGCTTCTGCCTCTTCCTCTTCTTCTTCTCCCCCTCCCCCCCTCCTCCTTCTCCTTCTCTTTCTTCTTCTGAGAGTTGGGTCACTGGCACCAAGCTGTCTGGTAAGATTTGCACTGAATGCTAAAACTCGGAGCTGCTAATACATGTCCAGCCTGAGACTGGGGAAAGCAGAGGTCAGGTTGAAAGCAATCGTGGGACTGCCTGATCCCTTCTAAAAATGAGTAACAGTTGGAACAGTAAGACATAGAAATAAAACTCCTGAGCAGGGCTCACCTTTCAGCTCTGCCTCTTGGCTTGCTGGGTGGCCCTGGACCCATCACTAAACCTCTATCTACCCCCAGTTTTCTCAAATGTCAGGAAAACACCTGCATCTACTAATCCTGCAAATATTCATCATGTGTGGGGGACACATAGCAACCAGCTTTGGTGGTCACTCGGCTCGGCCGCGTCCTTTATACAGAGTGTTCTTTGCTCAAACATCTGCCTAGATCACTCCCTCCTTCCCTATGACTTTCAACTCAAATATCACCTCAGTCATCCCTGCCCACCCATGTTATAAAGAGCATCCTTTGTCTCCCCCCCCTTCATTTCTTCCTGGCTCTTCTTATTACCTGGCATTTGATCACACCTGTCTTTTCGTGTAACTACCGTGGTTTTATACCCCATCTTCCCTAATTAGAATTACTATGATTACTATGTTCAAAATGCTTTGTGTGTGTTCATTGTTAAAGAATTTTTTTTAGATATATGTGCATGTGCTTGCCTGAGTTAATGTATATCACTTGCATCAGGAGCCTGTGGGAGCCAGGAGAGGGCGTCAGATCTTCTGCTGGAACTAGAGTCACCTGAAGTCATGACCCACTCTGTGGGTGCTGGGAGTCAAACCTAGGTCCCCTGTAAATTCTCCAAGTGCCCACAAATGCTGCGTCATTTCTCCAGCCCCAAAGACCATTGTTATCATTACACCACAAGGTCCACACTGATGCCGAGCACTACTATGGAGACCAAATACGTATTCAATGAATTGATGTATATAGGTTCCCCCGTTTTCTGTACTAATTTCAACATTGAGAAAATCAAATTCAGTCTAAATGTTTGGGAAAGAAATGCCACAATAGAATTTGCCAGACTTGGTTAAGCTGGTGATGGGAAGAAAGCATATTTTCCTAATAGTCACAGGTGTCTCTGCTGAGGGGTCCCCTCCTACCGGGCCTCCTACTTCCTGGGTCAAATTCTCTTTTCCCCCACCTCTTCATGACATTAACTGGGACACTAGAGCTACTCTAGAAGGGATTCTTTGGACTCTGGGATGATTTTTGCTTCTTTTTATGGTACTGAAGCCTCTCAGAGGGGAGCATCTCACCACCACTCTCCTCTGGTGGCTCCTGGAGGAGGCCACAGTGGGCTCCAAGACTCCCCAGGGGTTTTCCCTGAGTCAGCACAGCCATGTGACCCTCCACAGAGCCAGATCACATGAGAACGAACTTGGAAAGCAAATTTCAAAAAGAAGTGATGTCATTGGTCCCAGGGGTCCTTGGGTGGGGCCATGTGGGAAAGAAAGTCTTTTTATTGATCTTGCATGGCCCAGAACCAAGTAAACAGAAAAGTGAACTGATTGGTAGACAGAGACACAGTGCCAAAGAAATACCAATGTCAATGGCAACTCTTCGTTGACTTCCAGACTATGCTGAAGCTTGACCATACAGTTTGTGGTCAAAGAGCTAAGATTAATGCCGGACTTGCTCACTGTGGATTCCTCAATACTCAGAAGAGTCCTGGGCATTGGCATGTTTAGGGCATTCCGTAAGTCCCTATATACATTGTTCTGAGAATTTTGGTCAGAAGAAAAAGGGGAAGTCAAAGAATCTGAGAGAGTGCAGGTTTGGGTGACGGCAGTAGTTATTCTGAACTCTCGTCAAGAGAGCTTTTCTACCCCGTCATTAGCCCCCCAACCTTCACAGTTGTCTCCTGCCGTCCACCAGAAGGTATCAGGCTTTTCTTCCAAGACAGTTCTGGAATATCCAAGCCTACTGGATCGCATCACCCAGCAGAGCATCTCTGCAGGTCGTGTCTCTGTTTGGGGCCTATTGTTTTCAAAAAGAAACCAGTGTTTGTTTGATCACATTCCCATTGTGCCAACAGACTCCTGGATCAGTCCAGCAGCTGATTGGGGACAAAGCTGACTAGCTAAAGGGACGATGGCGGCATCCATAAATCCCCAGCGGCAACACTAAAGCAGTAGGCAACGTTGTGTAGGGCAGAATGCAGATTCCCGGGTGCAGCTGCAGTAGGGACTGTGAGTCTGCACTTTAATAACCATCCTGATGAATAAGATTCAGATGGCTCAAGGCCTTCCCACACCCTGCGTACAGAGTCTCAGGCAGGAGCCAAGAGATGGCAGTCATCACCAGGGATAGGATTCTGGTGGGAATTCACACAATTACTCGACTTTCTTGCCTAGGACTTTTTGCCTAGACTACGAGCACATTGTTCAGGGCTTGTAAGTGGCACTCAGTGATCCCACATACTTCTCAGGAAGGTAAGATGCTGTCTGTCATTTTGTGGGTGACACCTAGCGTTCTTTTTTTCAGTAAGCCCATCAAGCACTGAGCATGGTAGTGGGAAGTGCAGCCACGTTTCCCATTTCAAATTAAATATAACTTAACCACAAACTAGTTGAATTGCAGCTGATTGTCTGATGTGCTGTTTTACAGGCATGTAGTTAAGCATTCATACGAATGTTAAGGTTATAGTGGGGTGATGGAGGAAGGTCATTGGCTAATAAAGAAACTGCCTTGACCCATTTGATAGGCCAGCCCTTAGGTGGGTGGAGTAAACAGAACAGAATTCTGGGAGGAAGATAAAGTGAGGTAAGATGCCTCAGACAGACTCCATTTCCTCTCCTCTCTGGGGCAGACGCGATGAAGCAAGCTACCAGGTCAGAAATGCTGAATCTTTCCCAGTAAGACTGGTGCTACACAGATTATAAGAGATGGGTTAATCAAAATATGAGAATTAGCCAGTTAGAGGCTAGAGCTAGTGGGTCAAGCAGTGTTTAAAAGAATACAGTTTGTGTGTTGTTACTTCGGGGCATAAGCTAGTGAGGCGGCCGGGAACTGGGTGGCAGGAACGCAGCCTGCAGCTCCCTCAACAGTGGGTTTTTTTTTTCTTTTTTTGCTTTGGAGTCAATATATGTTTTTTCCTAAGTGTTCAGACATTTCTGTAGGATAGAGTGCATCTTAAGCCGTAGATAATGTGTCTCTAGTTTTTAGCAAATGAAATTGTTCTCTTTTGATCATGAGATCATGTTAGCAAACAACTGAAACTAGCCAGGGGTGATCTTAACAGGATTAAAAGCATCTTGGCCTCTAGGTGGTTGTACAAAATCTCCTTTATCATGTTTGCATTACCTGCCTGTCTCTGGGGTTGTTAGCCACTGTAAATGTCTGATACCTCTCAGTTTCCACTCATGCTGTTTTATAAACAGAAACTCCGTGCCTACAAACCACAGCTCAACAAATCCATTTGGCTGATAAACCTAAACTATACAGTTGGCTTTATTTGAACAATTAAGAACATCCATTTGTGGATTAGCAGAGATGGCTCCTGCCCCTGAGTCTGAAGACCTAAATTCAATCCCCTGGACCTACATGAAGGATTAGAAGAACGAAATCTCCTAAATTTTTCTCTGACCTCCACAAAAGTGCAGCGGCATGCAGCACACACACACACACTGAATAGATATTACAAAAACAAATGATTCAGTGTGATAGAGAAAAGTTTTGATTAGAAACTAGATTTAATTTCACCCAGAAGATTATAGATTATAGAGATAGCCACGCCCCAGCCAAACCCACCAGAAACCACTCTCCTGCCATCAGGAACTCCTGAAGGTCTCGTGCTCAGAGCAGCTGTAGGCGCTCAGATCAGGGGAAAACAAGTTGTTTACAAGAAATTCAGCATCTGGGGTCTCACTGCTCCCAACAATGATGGTTAAACATGCAACTCCTGGAGTAGAAGGTTTTAAATTTGCTTCTAAGCCCTGTGCTTCTGTTTCCTCCTGTGTAGAATGTGTATCGCCATGGAGATGCGCTAGGTCAATACAGGTGAAAGACTTAGCAGCGTAGTCTGCTGAGCTGGGGGACGTTTCATGATCCAATTTATGTTTCAACGACTCATAAAACAATAAAGTTACACCGACGGAACACCATGTGGTGTTGCTGTGCCCATATTCATTGTGTGATGTTCAAATCAAGTTGAAAATGTCTCCTTCAATAATTGCATCATCATAGGGAAAGCCCTTAAACTCCTTCCTTTGTGCCATGAAAGTATATTAAATGTTTTGAGATGTCCTGCTTAAACCTGTTTAAAAACCGCAACTTCCAACCTCACCTGACTTTGCAATTGTCTTTTTCCTGTGTAGTTCTTCAGACTACTCCGGGTCGATACTTTGGGAAACAGATTGTATCTGAAAGCAAACGGGTTGGTTCCTCTGAGGTCCTTTCCTACGCAAGGGTTTGCTGCCCCCAGCTGGACAGAAAACAGCGGTGCTCGCAGGTGAGTGAGGACATGAAACCAACTAACCATTGATGTTTGTGGTTATGCTGTCTTTTTAAGCAATTCCCAAAGTGTCCTTTAACAAAATACCAGGTATAAAAAGTGCACACTGCAGACAGAGGGTTCATCCGGAGATCAGGCCCTAGATCAATCTCCTGAAAACACTATCCTTCATAGCTGTGGTTCCTACATTGAAGTGTGCATACCGAAGATATATTGATAGATGATCAATAAGTGTTTACAGAATAAACGGCTGGTTAGTGGTTTCTTGACAAAGAGGGACCGAAAGTGCTAGAAGCTCAAGAAACTGCTCTAACTGCCAAATATGAGCTCACTTGTCAGGACAGTTGGGCATACACACATACTAACACCAGAGCAAACAGACTGAGAACCAACGTGGGCAGGGAGGCCTGAGCTTCAGCAGTGGGTGTTGGCCTTAAGCGTTGCCAGTCAGGCAATGGAGGGCCCTGCAGGAGGACCAAGGGGAGGGTGACGGGGTAGGTACTCTTTCCCTGCTGGGTCCTGTGTTACTTTTCTCCTTCCTGTCACGGGTCTTTCAGTGCAAGTGTGGGACCTGGTACTGCTTTTCCTTCTCGGTCTCCTTGGAGCACACCTGGTCCTGGTATCTAGGCTCCTCCATTTACCCTCTTCAGGTGAAGGTCCTGGTTCCTGCTGAATCCTGATAGAGATCAGAGATACAGTTCAGAATCCATTGATTAAATAAATTCTTGACCTGTATGGGCTACGATTTCCCCAGCCAAAAGGATACGTCACACTCTATAGGGAAATAACAGGGCTTAAATAAGTGAATACAAAGATGGGCACATTAAAAAAAATAACTCTCAATAGAACTAGACAAGTATTTCATCATTTTATCTCTGCAAAGAGATATTTAATGCACATATCAAATATATGCAAATGTGACTAATTAAATACTTTTCTTTTGTAAGAATTCTCACACAGTATTTTTCAAAATCAGGGAAAATTCATTTGTGAGGAAGCCAGGTCACTGGAGCCAGAAAACATGGCATCGGAATGGCTTTGATGCTCTGTCTGGGTTAAGTAGGTAGCAGATTCTCTGGTTACATATTGTCTCATGTGAGTATCATCTAGACATTCTGGGAGCCCCTTTTCCGTCCAAGAATGGCCACCCACTGTTAAGCATGACAGCCAAGCCTCAGACAGGTATCAAAGGCAGGTAGGTGTCAGCCTTATGGAGTTCTCCTGTAAAGCAAATGCAGGTGTCAGCCCTGTGGAGTTCTCCTGTGGAGCAAAGGCAAGTAGCAGCCTCGTGGTATTCTCTTGTGGAGAAAGCAGTTCTTCTAGTGAAAGCTCTGGATCCAAGGCCACAGTGTAATACGTACTCCCTGTAACCCATCCAGTCCCCCAGTGCCTGCCCTTCCCCTCCACACGCTAGCTCACACTACATCACACTAGCAGGCATAGGTTCACAGAGCAGGCTTCACGCTCTGGAACATGGCCCATACGCTTATCACGGAATCTTTCTTTTTCTTCCCCCACGAGAGAAGAATCCAAAGCCCTCCTAACATTTGAGAGCATTGTTAAAGACAAGGCCGTGGCCTCACTGAAAGCATAAACTCTAAAGACAGAAAAGCTCCTACATTGGACCCCTAGACAGTTATCAAGTCGATAACCCGAGGAAAGCTGCTAACCCTCTCCAGGTTAGAGTCTTAGTAAATTAGTAGGATGCTTCATGATTCTGTGAATATATCTGAGGACTGAGAGAAGATGTGTCTATCAAAGTACACGGCACTTTCAAACGATGGCGTCTACTGGTGGCAGAAATAGTAGAGCTCCTTATTAGGAGTCCCTGCCTGTCTTGTGGAGTGATCAGAGTGTTCCTGTCTGTAGTATGGAGTGATCAGAGTGTCCCTGTCTGTAGTATGGAGTGATCAGAGTGTCCCTGTCTGTAGTATGGAGTGATCAGAGTGTCCCTGTCTGTAGTATGGGGTGATCAGAGTGTCCCTGTCTGTAGTATGGAGTGAACAGAGTGTCCCTGCCTGTCTTGTGGAGTGATCAGAGTGTCCCTGTCTGTCTTGTGGAGTGATCAGAGTGTCCCTGTCTGTCTTGTGGGGTGATCAGAGTGTCCCTGTCTGTAGTATGGGGTGATCAGAGTGTCCCTGTCTATAGTATGGAGTGATCAGAGTGTCCCTGTCTGTAGTATGGAGTGATCAGAGTGTCCCTGTCTGTAGTATGGGGTGATCAGAGTGTCCCTGTCTGTAGTATGCAGTGATCAGAGTGTCCCTGTCTATAGTATGGAGTGATCAGAGTGTCCCTGTCTATAGTATGGAGTGATCAGAGTGTCCCTGTCTGTAGTATGGAGTGATCAGAGTGTCCCTGTCTATAGTATGGAGTGATCAGAGTGTCCCTGTCTGTAGTATGGAGTGATCAGAGTGTCCCTGTCTGTCTTGTGGAGTGATCAGAGTGTCCCTGTCTGTAGTATGGAGTGATCAGAGTGTCCCTGTCTATAGTATGGAGTGATCAGAGTGTCCCTGTCTGTAGTATGGAGTGATCAGAGTGTCCCTGTCTGTCTTGTGGAGTGATCAGAGTGTCCCTGTCTGTAGTATGGGGTGATCAGAGTGTCCCTGTCTATAGTATGGAGTGATCAGAGTGTCCCTGTCTATAGTATGGAGTGATCAGAGTGTCCCTGCCTGTCTTGTGGAGTGATCAGAGTGTCCCTGTCTGTAGTATGGAGTGATCAGAGTGTCCCTGTCTGTAGTATGGGGTGATCAGAGTGTCCCTGTCTGTAGTATGGAGTGATCAGAGTGTCCCTGTCTGTAGTATGGGGTGATCAGAGTGTCCCTGTCTATAGTATGGAGTGATCAGAGTGTCCCTGTCTGTAGTATGGAGTGATCAGAGTGTCCCTGTCTGGAGTATGCAGTGATCAGAGTGTCCCTGTCTGTAGTATGGAGTGAACAGAGTGTCCCTGTCTGTAGTATGGAGTGATCAGAGTGTCCCTGTCTGTAGTATGGGGTGATCAGAGTGTCCCTGTCTGTAGTATGGAGTGATCAGAGTGTCCCTGTCTGTAGTATGGGGTGATCAGAGTGTCCCTGCCTGTCTTGTGGAGTGATCAGAGTGTCCCTGTCTGTAGTATGGAGTGATCAGAGTGTCCCTGTCTGTAGTATGGAGTGATCAGAGTGTCCCTGCCTGTCTTGTGGAGTGATCAGAGAGCATCTGCCTTATCTACAGATGCTTAGTGAGAAGGAACCAAAGATCCAGCTACCTCGGCAGCATCCTCTGCCCTCTGCTATGTCAGAGACTCCTAATGCCTGTTGGGGAGGATGTAAGGACCCATGCGTTGTGTCCCCTTGGCTACAGTCTGGACACACGATGACAGTGAGGGGTCGCTCTCTGATGGGCACTGCACTGAGACCTTCATAAACATCTCCTAGCCTAGTGCTCATAACGATCTAGGTTTCTACAGTCTCTGGCATCGTCTCCAGTCTCTGCATGCGGACATTAGGACTCGGGACTACTGAGTGACCTGTCTGAAGCCACATCATCCATAAGTAGACGAGACAGGATGATCTCAGAGCCCCATGCTTCACACCTCTGTCACATTACCTCAAAATGCGGTAAAGGATGGTGGAAAAAGGAGCCGCAGGCTCTGGGGGCCAAGACAACTTATGGGTGGAACTGATTAGTCAGCAAGGCAACTGGTCCAATGGCTTCAGGTGTGTGGCATATGTTAAAGATGGGGGAGGGGTGTCTTATGGATCAAAGGGTCTCGACTCTAACATCCTATGATTATAGCTGCTTTCCAAAAATGAAAAAAGAAAGGAAAAACCCTATGCCTGGACATCACTGAAAGAAATTCTGGATTAATTGCTCTGGGTGGAGTCTTGGCATCGAGGTTTAAAGGTCCCATGCAGCTCTAATGTGTAGTCAGTGGTGAACCAGCAGTATGGCCTCTCCTTGCCCCTGAAGGTGCCTCTTAGTCACGTGGCTTCTTGGAATCCTTTAAGGACTGGGCTTGTTTATCTTGGCATTTGGCTCGCAACTAATTAGATGATCCTCACAGGCCAGGCAATAACACATTGTGTAAATTCTGAGTTGGGACACCACTTTGCATAGAAACATGAGACTTCTCGAGGAGAAGGATATTTTTCTCTTTCTGACCATAGTCAAGTTTCCTTTGGAAAAAGGCAGCATCCAAATATCTTTTTTTCCCCTGCTAATTATATATTGAAAAAAAATTGTCTTGAAACGTTGCGAGGCGGCCAACACCATTCAGTAAATTACACCATGTAACTGGCTCGGGCCTCACTGAGCTCGCCCCCCTTGGCCTTATCGAGGGAACAGCCACTTCCCTCTGCAAACCCTCCTGGGAGCAGATTTCTTCAGTTTTCTCTGAAAGGTCAGGGTACCCGCCTTTCCCTGAATCCCTCGTCAAGTGGTGATGGCCCAGCCACTTGTTATCTTCCTGTGCTGTTCCCAAGGGGATTTGTACTTACAAATTAAAGATGTCTGTAGTTTCAGATGGTTTATATTGGGAAAGGAAACAAAATAACTTTATCTTGAACAATTGCACTCCCAGTGAATCCTGCTGGCCCGTCCACAGAGCCTTCCCCTTTGCATACCAAGTCTCTGCACAGGGCACATGCTCAGCACCCATTGGTGACAATGCTCCTCTGCTCCTACGCTAATGTCCCTTTACTCCTCCAAGTGCACTGTCGTCCTCTACGCCAGCCCGTTCTCGGTGCCTGTTCTGGGGAACAGTCTTGTATTAATGGTTCCCTCGCACCGTGGCTTTCAGAGGGATGTAGCCATTCATTCTTCCAGCTTCCTCCTTGACCAGCAGTCTCAGCCTCACAGACTCCCCTATAAATGGACAGAGATATTCAACAGCAGTGCTCTCTATCCAAATCTTCGGACCTATATCCTCATATCAGCTTCCCATTCTTCAAGCTCAGGGAAGCACACAGAGTAGGTTGCTGGCGGGCCCTAGGTTCCGTATCACCTCTTGGTGGCTTCCTCGATATATCTCTACTACTCACAGACCTTTTATTAATTCTCCCAATTTTACTATTTTCAGCATATCGTCTGTGAGGTTCTAACTAAGATATTGTGTGACTCAGGTCTCAGTTTCAGGGGATGCATGGTGATGAGCCCAACCTAGTATCAGTTAACAGTTCAGACACCATTGTTCAGGCAATCAACATGTGGCACTCATTAAGAAATAGTTTGCTAATGATGTGAGCCCCTGATTGCTGCCAGTCAGCCAGCTGGGAAGACAAGGCAAGCGCTTGACCTCTGTGTGTGCCATCAGTGACCTTGTAAACAGGAGACATTGTTAGCACAAAGGAATACACTGTTGAGGTAGTGCTCAAAGTGGTGACATTGGACCATGCCTACCAGGGCAATGAGCTCATTGTTATAGAAATAAGACATTTCCTTAAGGGTTAAGCCATTTCCTCCTTTAGCTTTATTTGTTTGTGTGCGTGAGTGTTTTTGCAATTTGCTCCCAAGAGGAGAAGGGCTTCTCTGGTTTTAGCAGAATCTCCCTATGCACAGGGCAAGCACTGTAGTTTAAAGCATTTCCCACACACGGTCTCATTGGTTTTCTTAGTGATTCAGTTAACATCAGAGTCGTAGTAAAGTCAAACTCACTAATGACCATGCCAGGCAGTGTCTCTGATGTGTTCTCCCTAGAAGTATCTTCCAGTTTGGTTTCCAGTCACAGTGACCACAGTCGGCATTCTTAATCACTAGGCTTTATTTCTTCCATGAGCTATACATATAGCCTATTGCTATCTTTTTAAACCTAAAGTGTGGTCTTTTTTTCATTTTACAATATGTAGTAAGCTTCCCAAGTCAGCTTTTATAGGTGCAGTAATATGTCTAAACAACCTCTTCATGATGTGCGCTTGGCTTGTTTCCAGATACTTCCTAATACAATACAGGAGCTTCCTTTTGTAGTGGGTGGTGGATGCAGAGACTCATAACCAGAGTGCTGAGTATGAGTAAACTTGAGCGCTCAGCTGTGGGTGGGTGCCTAGCTGAATCTCTCCCTAGCCAAAGCTAAGGGAAGAAGAGGGTGGAGAAAAACATCTAAGAGCCCAAGAATAGGGCACTGTCTACTTTCCTTCTGTGTCTGAGATAAGACATTTTGACCCAAAGCAGCTTGGACAGGGCAGAGTTAATCCCAGCTTGCACTTCTAGGAAATCAGTCATTGAGAGTATCTAATGTAGGGACGAGGCAGGAACTCACAGCAGAACCAGCTGAGTAACGCTGCTCTCTAGTTCACTTAGCTAGCTTTCTCATACAACCCAGGTTCACCTGCCTAGGGCTCTACCTTTCTCTGCCGATTAGCAATCAACACAATATCCCACAGGCAGGTTCACAGGCCTATCTGATGGAGGCTCGCTCTTCCCACGTGACTAGGCTGTGTCAAGTTGTCAAAAACTACTAAATAGGATAGGAGAGCTGTGAAATGCCACCTTCTGAACATGACGTAGCCACTGCACAAAGCAACTCATGGCAACTACGGTTTTCTGAACATGACGTAGCCACTGCACAAAGCAACTCATGGCAACTACGGTTACCCGCACAAGACCCTGACAAGGTGAAGCCAATCCAAATTGCTGCACAGATGGGGAGAGTGCCCTTGAGGGATCAGCCCTAGTGGGTGATTTATTGATAGCTGATGGCTGCTCAGGGAGGGATAGTCACTTTCCTTTGGAGATGTGGCTGCTGGGAGGTTGTTCATGCTCCAGTAGATGGCTCCACACCCGTGCACATATGGGTAGTGCTATTGGAGTCGGGGTATTTTTAGCAACAATAAAAAAGAGGGCCTGAGTTGGAAAGTTGACAGGGTTGAGGGCACTAGAAGGGGTTGGAGGAAGGTAGTAGCTATGACCAAAATACATTGTATAAATACATGAGATTTTCAAAGAATAAATGAGAATATTAATTTTCTTTTTCTTTTATTGAGAAAAGGAGAAAAAAAAGTTTCCACCTCCTCCCAGCCTCCCATTTCCCTCCCCCTCCTCCCACCCTTCTCCCCCTCCCCCCACTCCTTTCCCCCTCCCTCTCCAATCCAAAGAGCAGTCAGGGTTTTCTACCCTGTGGTAAGTCCTAGGTCCTCCCCCCTCCGTCCATATCTAGGAAGGTGAACATCCAGACTGGCTAGGCTCCCACAAAGCCAGCACATTACGTAGGATCAAAACCCCGTGCCATTGTCCTTTGCATCTCATCAGCCCTCATTGTTCGCCATGTTCAGAGAGTCCAGTTTTATCCCATGCTTTTTCAGTCACAGTCCAGCTGGCCTTGGTGAGCTCCCAGTAGATCAGCTCCACTGTCTCAGTGGGTGGGTGCACCCCTCGTGGTCCCGACTTCTTTGCTCATGTTCTCCCTCCTTCTGCTCCTCATTGGGACCTTGGGAGCTCAGTCCAGTGCTCCAGTGTGGGTCTCTGTCTCTATCTCCATCCATCACCAGATGAAGGTTCTATGATGATATGCAAGATATTCGTCAGTATTGCTCTAGGATAGGGTCATTTCAGGTTCCCTATCCTCAGCTTCCCAAGGAACTAACTGGGGACCTCGGCTTGGGCACCTGGGAGCCCCTCTAGGGTCAGGTCTCTTGCCAAACCTAAAGTGGCTCCCTTAACTAAGAATTGTGGTTCCGTGCTCCCCTGTCCAACCTTCCTATATCCCAATCCTCCTGTTTCCCCAAGGCCCCACCTCCTTCCCTTCTAACTTTTCTCTCCCCATCTCCCCTTACCCCCATCCCACCCCACCCCCAAGATCCCAATTTTCTCCCTGGCAACTTTGTCTACTTCCCTTAGCCAAGAGGATAACTATATGTTTTTCCTTGGGTTCCCCTTCTTACTTAGCTTCTCTAGATTCACCTATTGTAGACTCCGTGATCCTTATTTATGGCTAGAAACCAATTATGAGTACATCCCATGTTCATCTTTTTGGGTCTGGGATACCTCACTCAGGATAGTGTTTTCTATTTTCATCCATTTGCATGCAAAATTAGAGAAGTCATTGTTTTTTACTGCAGCGTAGTACTCTAATGTGTATATATTCCATACTTTCTTCATCCATTCTTCCATTGAAGGGCATCTAGGCTGTTTCCAGGTTCTGGCTATTACAAATAATACTGCTATGAACATAGTTGAACAAATGCTTTTGTCATATGATAGGGCATCTCTTGGGTATATTCCTAAGAGTGGTATTGCTGGGTCCAGGGGTAGGTTGATCCCGAATTTCCTGAGAAACCGAAACACTGACTTCCATAGTGGTTGCACAAGATTGCATTCCCACCAGCAATGGATGAGGGTACCCCTTCCTCCACAGCCTCTCCAGCAAAGGCTATCCTTGGTGTTTTTGACTTTAGCCATTCTGACAGGTGTAAGATGATATCTCAAAAGTTGTTTTGATTTGCATTTCCCTAATTGCTAAGGAAGTTGAGCACAACCTTAAGTGTCTTTTGACCATTTGAACTTCTTCTGGTGAGAATTCTCTGTTCAGTTCAGTGCCCCATTTTTTAATTGGGTTAATTAGTATTTTAAAGTCTAGTTTCTTGAGTTCTCTATATATTTTGGAGATTAGACCTTTGTCTGTTGTGGGGTTGGTGAAGATCTTCTCCCAGTCAGTAGGTTGCCTTTGTGTCTTAGTGACAGTGTCCTTCGCTTTACAGAGCTTCTCAGTTTTAGTAGGTCCCATTTATTCAATGTTGCCCTTAATGTCTGTGCTTCTGGGGTTATACATAGGAAGCGATCTCCTGTGTCCATCTGTTGTAGGGTATTTCCCACTTTCTCTTCTATCAGGTTCAGTGTGTTCGGGCTGATATTGAGGTCTTTAATCCATTTGGACTTGAGTTTTGTGCATGGTGATAGATATGGGTCTATTTTCATTCTTCTACAGGTTGACATCCAGTTGTGCCAGCACCATTTGTTGAAGATGCTTTCTTTCTTCCATTGTATACTTTTAGCTCCTTTATCAAAAATGAGGTGTTCATAGGTTTGTGGGTTAAAATCTGGGTCTTCTATACGATTCCATTGGTCGACTTCTCTGTTTTTATGCCAGTACCACACTGTTTTCATTACTGTAGCTCTGTAATAGAGTTTGAAGTCAGGGATGGTAATGCCTCCAAAAGATCCTTTATTGTATAGGATTGTTTTGGCTATCCTGGGTTTTTTGTTTTTCCATATAAAGTTGATTATTGTCCTCTCCAGATCTGTGAAGAATTTTGATGGGATCTTGATGGGGATTGCATTGAATCTATAAATTGCCTTAGGTAGAATTGCCATTTTTACTATGTTGATCCTCCCAATCCAAGAGCAAGGGAGGTCCATCCATTTTTGGTATCCTCTTCAATTTCTTTCTTCAATGCCTTAAAGTTCTTGTCAAATAGATCTTTCACTTCCTTGGTTAGATTTACCCCAAGATATTTTATGCTGTTTGTGGCTATCGTGAATGGTGAAGCTTCTCTGATTTCCCTCTCTGCTTCCATATCCTTTGTGTATAAGAGGGCGACTGATTTTTTGGAGTTGATCTTGTATCCTGCCACATTACTAAAGCTGTTTATCAGCTGTAAAAGTTCTTTGGTGGAGTTTTGGGGGTCGCTTAAGTACACTATCATATCATCTGCGAATAACGAAAGTTTCACTTCTTCCTTTCCAATTCGAATCCCCTTGATCCCATTATGTTGTCTTATTGCTATTGCTAGAACTTCAAGCACTATATTGAAGAGGTATGGCGAGAGTGGACAGCCTTGTCGTGTTCCTGAGTTAAGCGGGATGGCTTTGAGTTTCTCTCTGTTTAATTTGATGTTAGCTGTCGGCTTGCTGTATATAGCTTTTATTATATTTAGGTATGACCCTTGTATCCCTAATCTCTCCAAGACTTTTAACATAAATGGATGTTGAATTTTGTCGAATGCTTTTTCAGCATCTAATGAAATGATCATATGTTTTTTTTCTTTCAGTTTATTTATATGCTGGATTACATTGATAGATTTTCGTATGTTGAACCAGCCCTGCATCTCAGGAATGAAGCCTACTTGATCATAATGGATAATTTTTCGGATGTGTTCTTGGATTCGGTTTGCCAGTATTTTGTTGAGGATTTTTGCGTCGATGTTCATGAGTGAGATTGGCCTGTAATTCTCTTTCCTAGTTGAGTCTTTGTGTGGTTTTGGTATCAGAGTAACTATAGCTTCATAAAAGGAATTAGGTAATGACCCTTCTGTTTCTATATTGTGGAATACATTAAGGAGTATAGGTATTAGCTCTTCTTGGAAGTTCTGGTAGAATTCCGCATTGAAACCGTCTGGTCCTGGGCTTTATTTGGTAGGGAGGTTTTTGATAACAGCTTCTAATTCTTCGCGACCAACAGGTCTGTTTAGATTGTTCACCTGGTCCTGGTGTAACTTTGGTATATGGTATTTATCTTAAAAAGTGTCCATTTCTTTTACATTTTCCAGTTTTGTGTTATACAGGCTTTTGTAATAAGATCTAATGATTCTCTGAATTTCCTCTGTGTCTGTGGTTATGTCCCCCTTTTCATTTCTGATCTTATTAATTTGCGTGTTCTCTCTCTGCCGTTTGATTAGTTTGGATAGGGGTTTATCAATCTTGTTGATTTTCTCCAGGAACCAGCTTTTTGTTTCATTGATTCTTTGGATTGTTTTCTGTGTTCTATTTTGTTGATTTCCACCCTCAGTTTGATTATTTCCAGTCTTCTACTCCTCCTAGGTGAGTCTGCTTCTTTTTTTTCAAGAGCTTTCAGGTGGGCTGTTAAGTCTCCAATATGTGCTTTCTCTGTTTTCTTTAAGTGGGCACTTAGTGCAATGAACTTTCCTCTTAGCACTGCTTTCATAGTGTCCCATAAGTTCGAGTATGTTGTTTATTTTCATTGAATTCAAGGAAGACTTTAATTTCTTTCTTTATTTCTTCCTTAATCCAGGTATGGTTCAGTAGTTTACTGTTCAGTTTCCATGAGTTTGTAGGCTTTCTGGGGGTAGCATTGTTGTTGAATTCTAACTTTAATCCATGGTGATCTGATAAGACACAGGTGGTTACTAATATTTTTTTGTAACTGTGTAAGTTAGCTTTGCTACCGAGTATGTGGTCAATTTTCGAGAAGGTTCCATGAGCTGCAGAGAAGAAGGTATATTCTCTCCTATTTGGGTGGAATAATCTATAGATGTCTGTTAAGTCCATTTGCTTCATTACCTCCATTAATTCTCTAATTTCTCTGTTAGGTTTCTGTTTGATTGACCTGTCCATTGGTGAGAGAGGAGTGTTGAAGTCTCCTACTATTAGTGTGTGTGGTTTGATGGCTGCCTTGAGTTTTAGTAATGTTTCTTTTACGTACGTGGGCGCTTTTATATTAGGGGCATAGATATTCAGGATTGAGACTTCATCCTGATGAATTGTTCCTGTTATGAGTATAAAATGTCCCTCTCCATCTCTTCTGATTGATTTAAGTTTGAAGTCAACTTTGTAAGAAATTAGTATGGCCACACCTGCTTGTTTCTTAGGACCATTTGCTTGATAAGCCTTTTCCCAGCCCTTTACTCTGAGTAGGTGCCTGTCTTTGTGGTTGAGGTGTGTTTCTTGTAAACAGCAGAATATTGGATCCTGTTTTCGTATCCAATCTCTTAGCCTGTCCCTTTTTATAGGTGAGTTGAGTCCATTAACATTAAGTGATATTAATGACCAGTGGTTGTTAACTCCAGTCACTTTTTTAGTTTCCGGTTTGTGTTTCCGGTTTTTTAGTTTCCGGTTTGTGTGTTTCCCTTCTTTGAGTTGCGCTGGTGAAAGGTCTCTAGATGACTGAGTTATTGTGGGCATTGTTGGATTCCTTGGTTAGTGATTTTCCTTCTATTATTTTCTGTAAGGCTGGATTTGTGGCTACGTATTGTTTAAATTTGTTTTTATCCTGGAAAATTTTGTTTTCTCCATTTATAGTTAACGAAAGCTTGGCTGGATATAGTAGTCTGGGCTTGCATCCATGATCTCTTAGTTTTTGCAGTACATCTATCCAGGACCTTCTGGCTTTCATGGTTTCCATAGAGAAGTCAGGTGTAAGTCTGATAGGTTTACCTTTATAAGTAACTTGGCCTTTTTCCTTTGCAGCTCTTAATATTCTTTCTTTATTCTGTATATTTTGTGTTTTGATTATTATATGGTGAGGGGATGTTTTTTTTTGATCCAGCCTATTTGGTGTTCTGTATGCTTCTTGAACCTTCATAGGTATATCTTTCTTCAGGTTGGGAAAGTTTTCTTCTATAATTTTATTAAGTATATTTTCTGTACCGTTGAGCTGCACTTCTTCTCCTTCTTCTACTCCAATTATTCTTAGGTTTGGTCTTTTTATTGTGTCCCAGATTTCCTGAATGTTTTGTGATGAGACTTTGTTGGTTTTGCTGTTTTCTTTGATCAGTGTGTTTATTTTCTCTATGGTATCTTCAGTGTCTGACATTCTCTCTTCTATCTCTTGTAATCTGTTGTTAGTACTTGTCTTTGTAGTTCCTGTTCATTTACCCAGATTTTCCATCTCCATTCTTCCCTCGGTTTGTGCTTTCTTCATTGCTTCCATTTCATTCTTCAAGTCTTGAACCGCTTCCCTAACCTGTTTGATTGCTTTTTCTTGTTTCTCTTGGTTTTCTTGCGTGTCTTTGAGCGATTTATTCATTTCTTCTACCTTTTTGTTTGTAATCTCTCATTGTTTATGGCAGTTTTTCACCTCCTGTTTAAGGTCCTCTATTATTTTCATATAGTTCACTTTTGAGTCGATTTCTTCTATTTCTTCAGGAGTAGGGTGTACAATTCTTCTTATTTCGGGATCCCTGGGTTCTGGTGGTGTCATGTTGCCTTTCAGGTTGTTGGAGGAATTCTTGCATTGGCACCTTCCCATCTCTTCCTTCAAATGGAGCCAGGAGAGGCCTGGTGTCTTGGTCCAGTCTTTGCTGTGATTGACTCTCTGGGTATATCTCTTCAGTGTAGAAGCAGGAACCGTTCCCGTCCAGATGGGATTCCTCAGCAACTAAACAGGGCCGCCGGTAGCCCAATGATCCAGGGCCAACAGGATGAATGGAGCAAGGGGGGGGGGGGCGGTATCCAGGAGCGCACAGGAAGCCTGGCGCCGGAGCTGAAGGTGCCCGGGCTCCCTTACAGGGGACCCTGAGGCCTGCCAGGTAGGCAGGCACTCACCGCTCTGGGTGGGTAGCCTTAGTGTAGGAGCTTAAAACTGTTCTTGAGCACTGGTCCTAGCATACAGCAGGGCAGGGTTGGGGAGGGGTGCTGGGGGGCTGGGTCGTGCAAAAGAAAGACAGCCCTGCAGAAGGAGCTGGGGGAGGGGGGTTTGTGCTCTCTTCTGGGACAGTCCGCCCCTGGATAGCACACACTCACCCGTCCTGATGGGATTCCTCAGCAACTCGAGAATATTAATTTTCAAAGAAAGGAAAGGGACTAGAAGACTGTGATGAAATTCAGTGGCTGCTGAAGTGTGGGTATTGAGAAGATCAATATCAAATTACAGGCCCTCTTCCACACACATGTGGGTGAGGAAAGACAAGATGGGAAAGAAGAGGGAAAAGAAGAGGGGCTCTGTCGATTCTAATGAGCTCAGCTCCATCCTTCGCCAGTTAGATTGGTTTAATCAGTGAGCACCAGGTTCAGTGGGAGACCCTGTCTCAGAAAATGGGGTGGTGAGCCATTGAAGAAAGCATTCAGCCTTGACCTCTTACCTTGTATGTGTTACATACACATGCCTGCAAAAACAGAGACACAAACATAAAAACCTCTGTCTATCATCTATCTATCTATCTATCTATCTATCTATCTATCTATCTATCTATCTATCTATTTTTGTCTCTATATCTCAGTTGAGTGGAGGACTCTGACGCATCTCTCTACCATCTTTTCCTTTTTTGGAAATGAACAAGACCTCAAAGGAAGCAGGCCTCACCTCTTTTCCCCTAGTTATCCCACCACCCCATCAACACCCACCCCTGAAGAAAAAGCAGTGACTTGGGCTCTCATATCTCCAGTGCTGTAGCTGCTTTCTCTGTTGGATGCCCCACTCGATTGTCACTTGTCCTATGAGGATATGGAAACTGAGCTCCAGACAACTGTAAGTGTTGTCCTTTCTGAGCTCTTCAACTTTGTACCATCGCGTGCCTCCTAGCTCAAGGCTGGACTGGAGTAACTCAGAAAACACCTGGTGGTGGGTGGGAAGTTCTGTAGCTAGGGAAAGACAGAACCATCAGCATGATGTTTATTCTAGGGATTAGAACCTAAGATTGATTTCTAGTACAAGAACCAGGGAGTGGGAGCTGTCCATGGTCCTGGCCAGCATTGCCCAGTGGGTGTTTAAGGCCCTGGTCTGCCCCACCTTCTGCAACCTCTGGATGGACTCTGGAGCTGCAGCACTTGGTCCTTTATATGCTGTGTAGTCAGATTCTTTTCTTGCCTTTCAGTTTAGCTCTTTATGTATTTTGGCTATAATATATGCATATATATACACATAGGAACACACACACATTCGTATGTTTTAAAAATATTTCTATTCCACAGGTTGCCTTTCCACTCTGTTAATTGTATTGTTACATTTTTAATTGCTTTTCCTATAAGATATGAACTAAAAGCCTAACTGTATTCCTTTGCATATCCATATTTAGCTTCTCCACTACTAGTTTTAGAAGTTTGTTTTTCCCCACCTTAGAATATCTGTGGCACATTTGTCAATCAACTGATCATAAATGTAGATTTATTGCTGGACCCTCTATTCTATCCCACTTTTCTAGATGTCTTCTTTACATGATAATACCCTGGTGTTTTGATTATAGGTCGTTATGAGATCAAGTGGTGTAATGCCTCGAGTGTTATTCTTTTTCTTCAAGGTTTCCTTAGCTAATAATGGGCTTTGAGGAGTCTGGGTGTGTTGTAGGATTTATTTTTCTAATTCTGCTAAAAGATCAATGGGGTTGGACAAGAATTTCATTACATCCGCTAATCACTTATGATTAGATGAGCATTTCAAATTAATTTTTTATTGATTTCATGCAATGTGCTATAATCACATTTACCCCCTCTCCATGACTTCTTCCTGATCTAGCTCCACCTCCTCCCCTACCCCTCCAAACTTCAAGTTCTGGTTATTCTTTTCAGTCCCGGCACCAAGTCCATTTGTGCTACCCATATAGTTTGGCTGGGGAGGAGGAAAACACAACCTGAGATGGACTTTTGAACAATATTAGTTCTTGCAATCCCTGAACACAGAGCATCTCTCTATCAGTGCCTGCTTTCTTCCATTTCTGTCATCCTGGATTGCTGGGTAGAGAGATGTCTTGGTGAGTAAAGATCTTGCAGTGCAAGCATGAGGACTTTAGTTGTGATCCCACTCAAGCAAAAGGTCAGGAGCAACTGCACCCACGTGTAATCCAGCACAGAAGACTGGAGACCAGAGGATCATGGGTACTTGGCTATCCATTCTACACCAACACTGGGCTCCAGGCTCAATGAGAGACTCTGCCTCAAAGAATAAGGTGGAGAATATCAGAGGGAGATATCCAACACTGATTTCTGACCTTCAGATGAATAACCACAGGCACACACATCTGCACATGTAGACACTGCACACACATGCATGTATACATGGCATATGCACACAGACCCCAATAAAATAAATAAATAAATAAATAAGCGAATGTGAAGGAAAGGGTAACCTGGGGATGCTGCTGAGCATCTTGCCCAGTGGTTCTAAATGGGAAGAGAGAGGAGGGGGCTCCAGGTTAATGCTGATACTACAGCTGGTCTGAGACGTAGCCTTGAAGAAACACCACAAAAATCCCCTAAAACGTAACTGCTTCAAAAATCAATTGTGCGCTGTGTAAGAACTTTAAATCACATCCTAAAAGACAAAGACAGCCCACATTGCATCTCATATGTTACATGTATTCATGAAAAATTCATAACCAATAAAAACCAAAGTCTATTGAAGCCCCATAACTGACTTCAGTGATCATAAAGATCACATGCAGTGGGCTGGGTCCCTGAGTCTCAAGTTTGTGTCCCAAGATTTCCCAGCTAATGGATTTCTAAGGCAGTGAGAAAAATATTTAATTCCAAAAGCATTTGAAGCTTTAAAATTTCGTAACATTGACATTTCTCTCCAGCATAAATAAAAGCCTCACTTTTCTAGTGGATTTGCTATTTTTAAATGTGTCCAGCTATTCTTCCAATGTTTACTCTATTATCCCCAGCTAATATCTGCCAGATGACAAGTGCCTTCAAATTATTTCTCAAATGTACTTGAGAAGTAACATGAAAATGACGTCAGCAGCTATGGGAGGGGGATGGGGTAGGCAGGTCCATACACTATACATAAATAAAGCACACATAATGTTTTATATAATGATTTAAAGCTTTATTGCTTATAACTATCTTGAGAAGTCTCAAATCAGAGGAGATTTACACAGGCAGAATAATGAAACCGTTCTCAGAGCCATAGTGAATGAACATAGAACGAGATCTGTACTGAACCAAATGATTTATCCCTGAGGACAGCTTTACACTTAGCCATCTATATACGTGTGTGTGTGTGTGTGTGTGTGTGTGTGTGTGTGTGTGTGTGTGTGTATATTCATTCCATTAGGGCTTACCTGGGAGATAAAAACAAACAGATAAAGCCTAAGGGTGCGAGGTGGTGGTGGCACATGCCTTTAATCCCAGCACTTGGGAGGCAGAGGCAGGTGGATCTCTGTGAGTTTGAGGCCAGCCTGGTCTACAAGAGCTAGTTCCAGGACAGGAACCAAAAGCTACAGAGAAACCCTGTCTCCAAAATCAAAAAAAAAAAAAAGCCTAAGGGTAACAAATTTTAATGAATATTGAAAGGAGGTGAGAAATTACACTTTAAACTAAAGGTATAAGATGTCTAAATCATAAAGATGACTCTGAAAGATTGACCCCTGGTAGGTTTTAATATATTTTCATTTAAGAGAAGTTAGATGACCCCTGGTAGGTTTTAATATACTTTCATTTAAGAGAAGTTAGATTTAATTGGTGATGCCCACTGTGTAAGAAGTAATAAAAGCCAACATTTCAAATCAAGGTTTTTCTTGTCAGATGGAAAGAAGCAGTCATTATATGTCTATCAACAGATTTTTTGGTTGATCTCCCAAGTTCCACCCGTGACGTCATTTCCTGTTCATGACTTTATCTTCTGCAGGGCACTGCAGAGGATTCCAACCTCACCTGCGAAGAAGAACGGCACATAGGTGAGTCACTTGTTAATAGATGCGAAGCCCAGTAGGGTCGCTGGGGTGGACCACCCTGAACTTCAGAGACAGCACTAGGCTGGTCTAGTGTGTAATGAGTTCTAGAGTTGTCAGCACTAGGCTGGGTCTAGTGTGTAATGAGTTCTAGAGTTGTCTACATGATCTGCCCCCACCCTTCACAAGTTGTTTCCTGGAGCTAAAGGGGTTTGTTTAAGCAACAGGCTCACCAAGAAAATGCCCAGGGCTGTGTGCTCTTTTTGACACATCTATCCATAACAGCTTCAAGACTCCAAGCTGTTAAACCTAAAGGAGTGGGGTTCATTTAAGTCCCCCATGTCAGAATCATCGGAGGTCCAAAGCCTCCTGCACAAATTGAGGAAATTTAGCTTGGTACTACAACTCAGGGCTATCTTTTTTTTTCAGCACTTGGGATGATTTGAATAGGGATGGCCCCCATAGGCTCAAATATTTGAATGAGTGGTCATTAGGGAGTGGCCCTACTTGAGAAGAATTAGAAGGTGTGGCCTGTGGGAGTGGGCGTGGCATTGTTGGAGGAAGTGTGTCACTAGGAGTGGGTTTTGAGGTTTCAGAACCCCAAGCCAAGCCCAATGGCTTACTCTCTTTTCCTACTGCCTGTGGATCTGGATATAGAACTCTCGGCTACTTCTCCAGCACTGTGCCTGCCTGCCTGCCACCATGCCCACTATACTGATAATGGCAATAAAAACCTAATTATAAATTAGATCCATAATGAGTCCAGGGTAGTTTTGTAGTGCTAGCCTGTGTCATATGACGCCACTTGAGTGCAGTTTTGGTTCTGGACACACAGATGCACACACTCTGCCTGAAACAGCTGGGCTTATATATGAGGCCATTACGTATTATGAATTCCAGTGTTTTAGTGGTGCATACAAAGTTTCTTCTGCTCTTACAGAAATATGATTTAATTATAGAAACATCTTTTGGTGGTTTCCTGCAGGCATTCCTCACCCATTCATTCAAAAGCTCATACGTGGTGTGGGAAGTCCTTCCGTAGATGGGTTGCTTTTATTGGTTAATGAATAAAGAAGTTGCTTTGGTCTGTGATAGGACATAATAGAGCTAGCTGGGGAAACTGAGCTGAATGCTGGGAGAAAGTAGGTGGAATCAGTGAGACGACATGTAGCTGCTGGAAGAGACAGATATTGGAACTCTGCCTGGTAAGCCACAGCCATGTGACAATACACAGATTAATAGAAATGGGTTAATTTAAGATATAAGGGCTAGCTAGCAATATGCTTATATGACTGGCCAAGCAGTGATTTAAATAACATAGTTGCTGTGTGATTATTTTGGGGTTGGGAAGCTGGGAGTGAACGAGCAGCCTCCATCTACACTAAAGTATCGAATATAATCCTTATGAGTAAGGCTAGGTTCTAGAGACTTGACAAAGAGCCTGATATTTAGCTATGCTCGGGTCTAATTGAGAACAGAGGCACTAAGTGATTCTAAAATGGTGAAATCCTCTGGAAGGAAGATCTACAAGAATACAAAGACGTCCTACAAGAAGAGATGTCTGTGCTACACATGGGAGATGGACTGGCTTTGGACACCTCACATAGGTCTGGAAGAAGAGTGTTTGAAGCAGAAAGGATGCCATTGGCAAAAGTCAGGTGAGTGTGCAGGGACCAGAAGCTGGTCCGTGTTGCTAGAGGGTGATTTCGGGGGCCACAGTGAAGCAGGTATGAACAAGGGAGCCCGGCAATGTTACTACAGTAACTGTTATAACATCCACCACCAAGGAAGAGCAGCAAGCCGACAGCAGTAGAGGGGCTGGGGAGTGGACAGCCAAGGAAGCAGACAGAACTTAGTTCTCAGTTGAGATTCCAGGCAGGGTGATATCCACTGCCATAGAGAAGAGAAGAAGCCAAAGGGCAAATAACGAGGGAAAACCTGGGAGTGTCGGGCTGCACGCGAGAAGGTGGGAAAGTGGTGAGAGATGGGAGTGGATGCCAGGAGGTCAAAGGCAAAGGGACAGGTTAGGCAGTTTACACAGCCCTTCCCCTCCAGCGAACCTATGACATTTATGGAGATGTTTCTTTTGTCTCCATAGGAAAGGTCAGAAGAGATAGCCTCTATCCGAGGAGAGAAGGTAGTGAGGTACCAAGAGGCTGAGAGGTACTTACTATTGATGGAATCAGCCAAAATCTTCAACTGCTGAGTGTTGTCCAGGACCTCAACCCTTTGAGTGTAGGGGTCATAGCGAACTGAGAAGGGCCGGGGGATGGTGGCAGCAAAGGCCCTGAAACCAAAATCAAGGGCCTAAGTGAAGGGTACCATTTAGAGAGAGGTTATGCTGAAGGGGCTCCGAGTGCCTTTACTTTGCTATAAGCTCTGGAACTCCCTAGAACAGCAGCTCAGAAGCTGGGGCAGAGATGTGAAATACAACTGAGCGAGGGCAGCTGGAGAAGCCTTTGTATGCATGTGTAAAAGCGCAATAGGCAATGACTTATTCAATAAGGAAACTGAGAAAATGAAACCTAGCTACAGAGTACTACTTTAAAAAAATATCAAAGGGTACTTGACAATCACTGCAAAAAGAAACACAGCTCTGGTCAATTGACTAAAACAACTATAGTGGCATGGATTAGGTGTCTGAAATGAACCTAGGACCATATTAAATTCTAACTGTTCTAAACCCCTTAAAAATATCACTAAGTAACCCTTTACCCCAGCCCTAAGAATTAAGTACTGTGGTTACCTCTAGTTTACAAACACAGAGGCTGAACCTTGGTAAACAGGACGTGGGCCATCAATGTCAGTTGCAGTGCCGTGAAGGAACCCAGGCAGCCTGGTTCTCATCTGGGTGCTTCCCTGCCTTCCCTACGCATGACTCCCAAGTCTGTAGGAATCTCCCAGGGGTGGTCTTTATGAGGGACATCAATCAGTATAACTAACAAGACGCTCGAAAGACGCCTTAGCTATTATGTCTAGGTTAGCCTATGATGAAAGTGAGAGCTACTGTGCTGAAAATGACAATTATCAGGACAGGCAGTAAGTTGCCCCAGGTTTGGCAAGAGCAGCATCCTAAGTCCCAAAGTCGTGCTGTCTGGCTTCCTTTCTTGTCAGTTACAGCCCTTGGGATCATGAGCAGTAGGCTTTTTTCTCCTCTGTTCCTCACATTCCTTATTGTTCTCTAAGATCAGGTTAGTGACAGTCCCCAGCTCAGAGGGTCATCACACATGCTACTACATGACTTGTGACTCACAAAGTCTGCTTCCACTTGCCCTCTCTGAAAGCAACTTCAGCTTAGTGAGTGAGTGCCTTGTGTCATGAGACGCACATCTCTGATTATGACTGGACCAAGTGTCTTCCCCTCTCTTCTTACGGAGCACCCCCTCACTGAATAGACCTCAGTTGGAACAGGCAGTCGCGGGCCTTCTTTCTGGAATCTCACCTCACTTTCTCCTTGGCGTCATTGAAACTCTCTGCCACGTAGTACAAGGGCTGGAACTCTGTGACACTGTACTCCTGCGAGGCCGTCTTCTCCAGGTCCAGGGGCAGCAGCTTCGGCTTCTCTGACAGACAGTACTGCAGGGACCCAGAGAGAAGTTCCCACCTCCATCCCATCATCCATCTGCAAAGTTCCTCTCTGTTTCCCTAGCCCAGTGCAAATCCAGTAAACTGAGCTGTCTAGCATGTACTGGATCGGCTCTCCATAGCTCATGAAAAACCTACAGTTAGCTAGAAAGAACTCACTGCAAACACTTCATAGTAAGGAACTCAACGGACACTGGGAGCGCCGACCATATTTCTTGGCATATGTTTGCATATTTACAAAGTTGCATGTCCAGGTCGGCTTAGGCTCAGGAGGCCTCTCCTTCACAGAGTCCTGGAGACTTGTGCTTGAATTTCTACCTCTAACACACAGGTGTGCCCAGATCATAGCTGCTAAGGCATCGACTGCCTGAGAAAGCGCAGCTCTAAGCACATCCAATCGCACTTCAGCGAAGCCTCAAGGATGAGGATGCTCCCCCGTGTCCCTGCTTCTAAGCATCCATGCTTGGTGTCCGTTAAACTCATACTTGTAATTCGCCAAAGGATGACAGGAGCCCGGCGCCGTATGCCTTAATGGAGTCTCCCTCCTTGCAGAGCCCAAACTCCACAGTAAACCAGTAAATCTGGAAGAGAAAGCAAGCAAGCAAAAGATGCTTATCAGGGATGAGCAAGGCATCGGGTACCCAAAGTACCAGGACATATCCGGTAGGTAGGAGTCTGCACAGATACAGTCTCTGAATCGGGGGAGGGGGGGCCATAGCATCACGTCTGCATCTCATGTCTTCCTCTCTCATCACCTGTTGAATCAGGGGTAGATAAACCATGACGTGATAAGACATGTTAGAATGTGCTAGACGTTCCCAACTAGTTCTTTTCTGTGTGGCGGGAACGTCTCTATGCCTTCTACTTTTCTGCCTGTGGCAAACACTGGAACGAGAAATTCCTAAGATATATTGAAACTGGAAAATGGAAGGCAGGAAATTGCCAACGGTGCCGACCTGGTGACTCCATAGCACCTGTGTGCATGGTCCCCGCTTCTATGGTAAGAGGACAATGTTTGGCAAGAATGTGAAGCCAAGACCCATTTTTACCCTCTGTCTGAGGAAGACCCTAAAGACCTTCTAGTGTGGGAATAGAGAGGTAAATATTCAAATCCAGCCAGTCCCTGGCACATTATGGCCCAATAGATTTTCAGGACCATTAGAACAGCTGGTTGGTGTTTCCAAGGAGATCCTATTTAACAGGTATGTAGAAATATCTATAAGCATGCTCACTTAAAAATTCAGCCCCTTAAAAATAATCAAAATGTGACATCTCATTCATGTGACTGTAATTTGGCACGTTCTTATCATGATTTCAAATGCCCTAGCTGCCAGGGAGAGAGGAAATCTTCAGTGATCTGAAGGCCCCAGCCTGAAGCATTCCCATAACCCCTCCAAGGACAGGAAAGACTTACTGTGGCCAGTTTCTCGATGTAGTCATCGGGCGCACCCAGAGAAGCAAGCCCGATTTCCTGGTGGAGAGAAAGAGTGTCACTGGCACAACCCATATTAAGACTTAACCCTCAAAGCCAACCTGGCACCCAATCATGGGCAGGCAATGCCTGACTAAGCGCCATCTGAGGGGTTCAGATTGACCCTGCATATTTTTAGACCCTGACTGGGCCACATAGCATGAAGGTACAGACCTCAGGAGCAGAGATGCCAACAAGGGAGCTACAGAGAGCGAGAGAGGAACGAGACTGGTGAGCACATTAACCCCCAGAGGTTTTCTTGGTTTGAGCAAGTCAAAGAACGGAGTTGCCATGGGTTCATCCAAGGAAACCTAGGGTGCAGAAGCTCTGAAGAAGACTCAGAGTTCACCTCTGGACAGGAATATAGTGATGTCTAATCAGTGTCCAGTGGAGCAGAGATGCTGAGTTGATGGGCCATATGTAAGACTGAATTTGGCCTTGACGTCTAAGCCAAGGACACAAATGTCCGTAATTTTATTAGAGATAGTATTCACAGCCACAGGACTGGTTAAACTCACTAAAGGAATTGGTGTGGGCCGGGAGGAGGATGAAGGATTTTGTCTTTCTTGAAGAAAGAGGCTACGTGCTCTATATCAATGCAGCCTCTCTGGATCCCACCCGGAGGCTGACCTACACTGCCCCCACAAAAAGTGTTGTCTGGTGTAGGATAAACTAGATGGCTCAGAGGTTAAGAGCACTGCCTACCCTTCCAAAGGTCCTGAGTTCGATTCTCAGCAACCACATGATGGCTCACAACCATCTGTAATGAGATCTGGTGCCCTCTTGAGGAAGAGACCTGGTCAGTTGTCCTTATCAACTTAGACCATGAAACCCAATATGGACAAGTTCAACAGAATTGCCATATACGGGCTGCCCATGTATGCTTATCCATTCAAGTTGATTGCCCCTAGCCTGGCTCTACCACCTCATTTCTCCTAAATCTCTATTCCTAGATAGGCTGAGTATAACAGAATCCATTGATAAACTAAGATCGTATCCCTGCCCTTTTTTCTTTTGATATCATTTTCAAAGTTAGGGTCTCATTATCCCAGGCTAGCCACAAGCTGACTGTACAGGCAAGGGTAGGCTTGGATTTCTTATCTTCCTTCTTCCAAATGCTCAAATTAGAGGTGTGTGCCACGGCACCCAATATCTTGTCATTGTTCTTTGTAAGTCAAGATCTTGGCTTATAGGGGGACCCCAATATCCCTCTGCACTCCCTCGTCACCCCCATACTGCTCTACAGTGGTAAGAAACTGTTGCCTTTAAATCAAAACAAAATGTTCTCACAGAACAACTCTCTGCCTTGGGACCTTCCACGTCAAAGTTGAGAGCGTCAAGCAGATGATCCAACAATGTCTGTTGACGTTAACTGTCCACTCCTCTCCAGGGCTGCCCAAAATGCAAATGATTTAAGGAAGGTTGCCATCTGCTCTACAGCTACACAGACTATCTCTGGGGTCAAGAATTTAAGCTTCCTATTCTCCAAGGAGAAAGCTTCTAATTCTCCTGTCATAGTAACCAGTCCCTTTTAGAACTGCCTTGAGCAATCAACACCATCTTGGCAGCCGTAACTACACTATTGGCAATAACACTTCCATAGTCAAAGTTCAGCCAGACACTCCCACTTCTGAGGTCCAATGGTTTCCGGGCTCCATAATTCTCCTGACCTCACGTGGAAACAGCAAGTGTTTTCGTTTGGGGAGCCTATGTCTTCCGAGTAGTGAGGAATCAGCTGAACCTTTTTATTGGATTTGTTTGAGACGTCAAGTGGCAGCTTCAGTGCTGAACAGCGTAAACACTTGCTGCAGCTAATGGGAATGCATGAGGATTCACGCACAGTGTCAGAACTCTCTAACTCCTGCTTGAAGCAGCATTCGCTCATGAGCCATCCTTTGATTTATCATTCTTTTTAGTGAGGATGAAGACTAATAAAGGGGGGATTTTACTGATTCAAATCCGTGGAAACTGAGGCACAGGCTGGCTTCTCAACTTGCCCCAGTTCACACAGCTCCCGTTCACCAAAGCTCTGGGTTGAGCCCATAAGCACCTGGGAGCCATCTTCCAATCTTCCATAATCCCGGCTACTCAACTCTGTTTTAAAATAGTTTTATAGCTTTTAAAAATTATTTGGATGCCTTGTGTCTCTGTGGGGTGTGTTCACATGAATGCAGACGCCTGCAGAGACCACGGTCATCATTTCTCTTAGAGCTAGAGTTAAGGGTGGCTATTAGTTGCCTGATGTGGGTGCTTGAACAAAAGCTATGATCCTCTGCAAGAGAAATATACTCTTAACTGCGACGCCATCTCCCTAGATGCCCTCTACACACACACAATTGTGAGATCCCCCCCCCAATGATGAGAGAGAATTAGAATTTTTTTAACTCATCAGAAAACAATTTTGAGCTTTACCATTACTCTAAAAGATGAATCAAAGCCATGGTACCGTTTTGACAGTGGCAATGGGACATTTGGATTTTTTTTTTATCTTTCTTCCTTTCTCTAGCCAGTTATACATAAGATCATTGACACTGGATTCTTGGCCAACGTTATCACACATACAGATGACCACCCGACAAGATGGAAAGTGCCGAATCTCAGTACTGGAGGGACAGCAGCTGAGGCGACGTCTGCATAGAGATGAGAGATTCTTTCATCTGTGAGGAGGTTCTAACGGACAGCTGATCACTGAGATTAGCCAGTTGGGCACAGGCACCTCAGAGGACGATCAGTCACCAGACCCAGGCCGCAATTCTGGGAATGAGGGTTCAGCTTGGTCCACAGAACCACACACCCTTCTCGGTCTCCTGTGGGTTCGTGGAATGATACCTTGTTTCCACTCTCTCGGAGCATGTGGAACGATACCTTGTTTCCACTCTCACAGAGCATGTGGAACGATACCTTGTTTCCACTCTCACAGAGCATGTGGAACGATACCTTGTTTCCACTCTCACAGAGCATGTGACAGCCCCTTTGTCAGGCAGGGACAGATTCATTCCAATCAATCCCTAGAACTATGTCTTTTTTCCTTACCTGTGAAAACTGGGCAAAGCTGCGATCTGAAAACAAAGGCACATGTCCCAACAGTTCATGACAGATGTCACTAAAACAGAAAACACAGCATTCAGTGGAGGGACTAGTGAAACCAAGTTAGACTCAGGGATCTTATATGGAGAATGGACAGGAAGAAACAGCTCATTGACACGTGGGACTTCACTCTAAAGAATAAGCCCTGTGCTGAGCAAAGGATCTCTTGAAATAAAGTATGAAAGAAAAGAAAAAAAAGGGTATAAAAGAAAGAAAAGTCAGAGCTACTAAGAGTCCTGGGAGACAGGAAGCCAGCATCCCCATAGGTCTCTTCTCAGGTAACTGTGTAAGGAGTGAGACGCAGTTCAGAGTCCTCCCAGCCCATGTCTCCTTGCTACTCACCTACCTGGAGAGGGATAATGTGCCCAGATTTTCCAGTAAGAACTTTTTTTAACAAAGGAGTTGTTCTTTTCTTGGCCAAGAGTAGGCCAATAGTCAAAAAAGAAAGGCTACATTTATCTAAAACAGTAACAGGTTGACAGCTAGAAGTCCTTTCTAATCGGCAGCCATTAACGTCATAAGAAGGAAACAATTTGGGGTGTCATACTGATCTCTTTGGATAAACTTCTCTGTGACTAATGAGGTGGCTAGAAGCCCAAGCAGAGAGCACAGTGGCCACCCATTCTCTCCTTCTGGCCAAGACATAATCCAAGCAAGGAACTGGAACCATCTAAATGCGTATTTCAGAGATGCTGAGATCACTCGACTACTCTCGCGCCTGTCCTATTTGGAACTTCCTCCAGTGGTCTGAATTTGCGGCTCAATGGAACCTCTTTTCCTGCTACGCAAGGGAATCCTAATCCTTGGTTCACAGAATGGCCAGATCTATGAGTCCAAATTTCATCTATCTGGACCAAGAAAAAAAAATCCCAGGGTATGAATTTCTCTTAGAACTATGATCAAACAAAGCAGGCAACAAACCGTGCGGACCAGCCTGCAATGAACCTGTTCAGCATTCTTAGCAGGTAGGACTAGGACCCACTGTGCTGGGCAGTGGTAACGGGAGAATGAGACTCACGGTTCAGGTGTGTACATGGGCTTAGATCCATGTCTGATGTACTGTGTGCAGTGGAAGACTCGGAAGGCCAGGCCATTCAAGAAATCACGAGAGGACAGTAAGCCAGCAACAGGTCGGAGGCGGAACCCGGTACAAGCTGGAAAGCAGAAGAACCTAAAACTCAATGCCTAGCGTGAAGCCAGAAAGGCTACGTAACTCCCAGCAGAGAAGCAATGCCCCAGGGTGTGGACTTTCTACCAAGGAGACTTGGCTTCCAGTCTCTGCCCCCTTGGCTGTGTTGGGTCAAGTAAACTCCCGTTGCTGAGATTCAGTTTTCTCACCTCCAAAATTTAGGTGAGTCCTACTGAGGGATATACTGAGCATCGAAACAGTAACGACTAAAAATTACTTAGCAGAGCCTAGTCCCTTACAAACATTCAGCAAATTTCTCCGTGGTTACTGCTTATCAGGATCAAATACTTTTCCATTACTTCTCATGTTTCTGCAGTAGCAAGGAGATGTAAGATCAGCATTAGGAGTAGAGCATGCAATGAGACTTCCAGAATCTCTTCCAGAACCGTACCACACACAGGCCATCCTGGGAGGAAAAGCTACGAGAAATCTACTGCATTCAATTTAACTCTCTCTCTCTGTCTCTCTCTCTCTCTCTCTCTGTGTGTGTGTGTGTGTGTGTGTGTGTGTGTGTGTCTCCATCTCTGGCTCTCTCTCATCCCCCCCCCCCATCTGTAAAGCAGTGCATATGGGTTTCTCTTAGCTCTACAATGTAGGGGGCACTGAGAACTGGTAGATGTTTCCCTAATCAAGAGCTAAAGTATTGGGAAGTTTTTGAGCACCCATCTACACCACATCCTCCAAATAACTCTTCTATAAAGCTCCCAACTGCCAACCGTCCTCTCCTTCCTACACCTGCTCCTCAATCCTCTCTTCCCTGGGAGCAGAAGGCGGCACTACTGATGACCATAACTACAGTACATGCCAGGCACAAGCTGCCCCTTGCAAGAACTGCGAGGAAGACACTTTATCACCCCTACTTTAAAGATGGGGAAGTTGAGGCATAGGTTAAAGCTCTCAGTCCAGAGTCACAGGTCTCAGGGCTTCAAAGCCTTTTGACTGCAATTGTATAACCTGGCAACAGCTAGCATTGATGCTAACATCATTCTTACCATGGGCTCAGCATCCAGCAGTAAATGGGAGATCATCTTTAGGACCGGCTCTCTCTCCCTTCACCCTACACTTTCAGGTTGATAATCACTCTAGTTCAAACTCTTGCTCCTTGCTTTATCCTAGACATGGGGAGAGATCTGGAAGATGGCCTCATCTGTCCTAGTTCTAAGCTCCCTCCCTGCTTATTTTACTTATTTTATTAAATATACTTATTTTGGCCCATTCCCTATCTCTTCGAGGCTCTGATGCAGAGAATAATTATTCCTTTGTATGTGACTGTGGCCCATCCCCCCACGTCTCCTTCTCCTACCTTGCATACGTATGTGTTCAGTTGAAACTGGTCGACTGTTGGGGCTTTACTGAATGAGCATCCCATTGTCAGAAGGAGAAACCTATCTCCCTTTGGGAAGGCTCTGCAGGGGCTTACCCCTCCGACAGTGCACTGCCGAGCAATCAGGTCACGTTAACCCTCAGATTCACCAAACGCTGACAGTGAACCCAGCATCATGCCAAGTGCCTTCACATGCAAGATCTCATTCCATTCTTGTGATTTCTCTGTGATGGATGCCAAGAGGGCGACAGTGTCTGGCAGGTGAACCACGTGAAGGCAGATTTACACAACCAGAAAAGGTCAAAGGCAGGATACATCCCAGATGAATAGACTCAGAGCGAGGGACTCTTGGCACTGGTCCACAAGAAAAGCATACTTTCTCCTTGACTTGGCATGACAGCCATTTCCTAACAGTGGGCACTCCAGGGGAAACACTGCCTGGGCACCTCAGTTTTGGGTCTGAGAAAAAATCCTTTCAGAGACAGCTATGTGCCGTTTTTGCTTGGGTGGAAGAAGATGGATAATGGAGGTGAGACAGAAGGCAGGAGACGATGCAGCTGGATTTTCCTTGGGAGACTCAGCCTGCAGGCTCCCTCACACCACTACTCCCAACAGCCTTTGCTTCCTCCCCGCCAACCCCCTCCCCGGCCACTGCCTGCAGGACTTGACCCTGCTGAGGACTTACACTGCAGGAACTGGGATACATCTTCCAGCTGGGGGATGTTGTCTTCACGGAACCCACAGTACTTTTCCAGAAGTGGGAAGATGTGGTTGTGCTCGTAGCAGGCATGCGTTTTATACAAGGACTTCAGGGTCCTGAACACTGTCCCCCAGGTCTTCTTCTCTTCCTCTGTGTAGTCCACCCGAGGGATGGGCTGCCCACTAGAATACAAGCATGGACAGGTGTATCCAGCGGGGAAGTAAGCTCACAAGAGAGAGTCGGGCTTCACCATTTGTGAGACGCTGCCACCAACCAGCATTGTTTGCAAGAGCAAAACCACTATCATGTTGGTCCCCACAGGAAACCATGGTTGGTTGAGGAATTGCTATCACTCTGGGAAACCATTTGGCCTTTCTGCTCCCTCACAGTCTGTTCAGGGTAGAAATGTGCCTTCAGAGACGACACAGGCGACATATACAGCAGTATACACAGGTATACAGCAGTGTGGACGGAGTGATACGCAGACAGCGCATCTGTTTCTAACGGAGACCCCCACACTGAGCGAAAGCAATTCTGCTATGGCTAACCTGGATTTACTAGCTAGGGGGCGTGTTCAAAACTTGTCCGGGCAGGTTGCATTTGCTAAGCTTGATGTTTCTGTTCCTGGGAAGTTAGAGCTATTTAAATGTAGGCTAAGGTACCACAGCGTATATAGCTACATATCTTAAGGTGTGTAAGTCACAGATTTGTCAGTTAACCAAGTTTTAGACCGAAGGTAAGAAATCTATAAATATTGAGATGGAGGAACAAAGAAGCATGCTAAGGTATAAGGTACGCTTCTATGTGCCACATTTGTCAAAGCGCCGACATGAGACCCTGCCCCATTGTGCTGATACACTGGAGCCCAGAAAGTCAAGGACAGATGGATCTTAATAGCGCCCCCTCAGGTGACTGATGGGAACTGCAATTTAAGAGTCATTAGTTTGGCAGCTTCTAAGCTGTGTGCTGAAAACAATAAAAACCAAACAAAGCCAGTGACCCCACACTTCTTGTGCTGTCTCTTTCAGCCTGTGGCATCTGAGGAAGGGGACACTCAGGGCCACATTTACAGCTGGGACTGTGGTCAGGGTTGTCCAGTCATCGTCTCTTTATCCTGACCACCGTGATTGGCTGACACAGGGGTCCACGTCTAGTCACGAACGATAAGACCCAATCACAGAACTTTGGCTGACTTTGTGGGAAAGAGCGAGAGCTTCTAACTGAGCTGGAGCATCACACGGAACCCACCTCTGAGAAGGGAAGGCCAAGCCTGAAACAAGAACAGTCTTAGGGTGCGGGCTGGAGAGACAGAAAGAGATCCCCGGTTCTGAACCTGCTTAGGCCCAGGGTTACTAGACACTGTGGAAATGGTGAGATTAATTCTAGGGACAGATAAAGTTAAAGCCTGCCTTTGTCACCTCCTAGTTATTTGACTTCTTTTAGCCTCTATTTCCTCATCTGAAAAAAAAATGAGGGTTTATTATAATACTATTTATGTGGGGGGCATGGAATTTAGCAAAACCCCAAATACTCAGCAAAGAGATGGTAACCAAATTGACTATGAAGAAGAGTTCTTGCCTGTACTGACTTAGTGGGACAAAGGTGAGGACAGAGAAAGGTCACCATGTTCCCTAATTTCTGCTAAACAGAAGCCAGGTCCACATGGACTTTAATTGACTAAGGCCACACAGCTCTGGATCTTTCCCCTCCCAGAGTCATTCGGAGAAAGCAATGCTCTGGATGTTTCTCCATCCACAGGTAGATTTGCTTTCACCCCACAAGGCCCCAGCATTTTCTTCTGTCGCTGATGTCCTGGTACCTTAGTTTCTGGGACAGCTCTGGAGCTTCTTTTTATGCATGTCTTTTCTTTTCCCTTACCTCAGAAACTGCTGTCCTCAAAACACAAGTTCCCCAAGTCACAATTTACATAGTTCCTGGGACTCACGACAGCAACGTCAGTATGTTCCCAAACACACATTTGATATGGCCATTTTCTCTCGATTAAAATGATAGAATCCTGAGCAGGAAATAAAAATCCCATCTGACAGTTGCCCTACAAAACTGTACGCTAGATCAGTAGAACGTAGGAGTGTCGCTGGTGCAAAGGCTCCTGGGATAGCAATTCGCTGGAATGGCCAGCTCTTTTCCTCCTGGCCTAATGTGGAGACCATAGGCTGCCCCATTCAGGATGGAAGCCTCTCCAGTCATTCCAGACAATGAACACTGAGCTAGCAAGCTTGGGAGAGAGCTGGGCTACAGCAGTGGATACTTCTGTTTGACCTAGAGGCAATTTTTTAAACCATTATTACAAGAGAGCTTAAACACGCATATACACACATATACAAACACATACAAACACACATACACACACATACAAGCTCTTTCACACACACACAAAGCAGGGTGTTCTGGGCTGATTGTTGCCAATCTAGAGCACGGGCTAGGGGTATGTTCTTCTCTCGGTTGTCCAACAGGGAGACTTACTGGCGGTAGTTGTAGGCTATGTCAGCAAACTGCTTTCGTCTTTCCCGGTACACAGGATCTTTAAAGCCCTAGGAGAAAGAAGAGACTTGATGACTCAGGTCTGCAGAGGGAGAGGCCTGGCGCTGTTGTAGAATTGTACACTGTGAAGATGTGTTGCTCTCATTGGTTTAATAAAGAGCCAATGGCCAATGGTTAGGCAGGAAGAGTTTGGGCAAGACTTGTGGTTGAGGGAGAGCCCTGGGATAATGAAGGGTGGGGTCACCAGGATTCGGAGAGAGGCAAGATGAATTTGACATGCTGAAAAAAGGTACCACTACATGGTAAAACATAGATAAGAAATATGGGTTAAGTTGTAAGAGCTAGTTAGTAATAAGTCTAAGCTATCAGCTGAGCATTTATAATTAATAATCAGTCTCCATGTCCTTTCTTGTAAAGCCAGTGGTCCCGACAAAAAATTCCACCCACATGACACCTCTATCAACAGTCTGCTTGGAAGCCTTTCCGCTATGATGGTTCACACTCCTTTCCTTGATGATACTCTAACACACAGTCTCAGTTAAATACAGAGGAGGTTTTCCCATGGTTGAGAGAGACGCACACTTAGCCACACCTTCAATGCAGTGAAATCGTCGCCAGCCTGACATTCCTATATCTATGGATAGACTCTGTTCTTAAAGAAATGTCATCCACACCATTCCCAGTTTCTAAGCCAACTGGATCACGCCAAGTTAGATGTCTGTGTTGAAGGCATAAAATATTCAACCAGTTTCTGAGTGGTGTGTGTTTAGTAATGCCTCCTCATGTGCATGCATCTCTCCTCTCTCTCTCTCTCTCTCTCTCTCTCTCTCTCTCTCTCTCTCTCTCTCTCTCTCTCTCTGTGTGTGTGTGTGTGTGTGTGTGTGTGTGTGTGTGTGTGTGTGTGTGTGTGAGAGAGAGAGAGAGAGAGAGAGAGAGAGAGAGAGAGAGACTTGAGTGTCAGTCCTCAGGAAACCGCCACCTAGCGTTATGAGCTAGGCATGTGACACCATGCCCAGCTCTTTACATGGATGCTGGGGGCTGAACTTGGGTCATCATATCTGAACATCTGTTCTTTTCTAACTGAGCTATCTCCACAGTTTCTATTAAAAAAAAATACTAGTCACTACGGAAATGAATACGGAGGCTCCTCCTCACTTCCTGTGAACAAATGGGTATACCCTTACTGCTAGGGCAATTTAATGTTTTGCATTTTATTTTCTTGAAATAAAATATTTCCAGATAGCCCAAACTGGCCTCAACTCTCCTGCCTCAGCCTCCCAAGAACTAGGATTACAAGCCTGTGCCACCATGCCCTGCTGGCAATTGTTGAAAATGGCATTTCCCAGGTGTCTACAGCTGTGGCAGTTTTGGTATAACGTCAGGCTGATTTCCAGAATCAACGAGAGACTCAGGGAAGTGGATCCATAATGGCGAAGCCAGGCTTTGGATCACCCAGCCCTCTGCTCTTCTTATGACACCTCAGTAACCGTGAACCTTTCTGACCTGGCAGGCGCTCCGTTGACTGAGCGAGCCACCCCGCACAGGAGGATGACGAGCGACTCCTCAGAGGCTGACTGGCAGGCAGTCTTCCCAGGGTGCCACGCAGCTCGTTCCCAAGTGTGCAGAGGGGGCCGAGTGTGTCTTTGTTTAGGGTGGAGTGGGGGCACATCAGGAGCTGGAAGTGTCCCAGCGGATGAGGAGGGTGCTTTACAGAAAAGTTCACTGTGGTCTGAAGTCAAGACACTGGTCCACTGCCATGGAACTCGTCTTTGTTCCCTGCAGACGTTTCCCAACAGGCTCTTCCAGAAACCACTTTAATTCGCTATTATTTGTCTCCAAACCATGAGCTGAATGGCTTGAAAACTAAGGCTTGCATCACAGGCAAGGTTTAAAGAAGCTTTTGAAGAAGGTCGATAGCCCCTGCTTTCCAAATGCTGCCTGTTTTCTTTGGTTTATTGGATATATATATAATATATGTGTTATATAATGTCCATATATATTATATATATATCAATCAGTGTCAACCAGCAGTTTAAAAATGTTTGGAAAATTTATATAAATTAATTTTACCTGAGAACATGGAACACAGGAGCATTACTGACAGAATTACTGACATCGAAAGAAAAAACAGGAGAGGGAGGGAGGAGAGGGGAGAAAGAGAGGGAGGAAAAAAAAACTGGAGAAAAGACAGGAATGCGAGATTTCAGGATGGGTTCTGAGAAATAAGAAAATCTCAAAAGCACCACACTGGTAAACTAAAATTACCACACCCAAATCCCAACTGAAGAAAATATTACTCGGTTAAAGACTCTATGACAGGGCGGTTACAAAGCACAAGCTGTTTTCCCTGAAACACTGACTGGGTTGAAATCATTCATTAGAAATAGGGGGCTGGAGAGATGGCTGAGCATCTTAACTCAGCTCAGAGCTCTCGCAGCTCTTCCAGAGGGCTCAGGTTTGGTTCCCAGCACCCACATAAATAGGCTTCATGTCCATCTGTAAGTCCAACTCTGGGGGATAGCACACCCTCTGCTGGGCTCCATGGGCATGTGCACCCATGTGCCATGTGACACTGACACACACCCACACACCTATGCATACATAGAAATAAAATAAATCATAAAAATCAAATAAGGAACTTGGGAGCTTTTTTATATCTGCTGTTGGTTTCTGAGACAGGGTCTTACTCTGTAGTTCAGGCTGGCTTCTGCAATCATCCTGCCTCCGGATACTGTGCGTTGGGATTATATGTGTATACCATGACACCAGACTTTAGGAACCTAAGACCTTGCAATTAACATAAGGTCCAATTATACTGAGGAAATATGAGTGCCCTTGTGTATTCTAAGCAAAAAACCCGGTCCTTTGGTTTAATTCCCAAGCCCCGTCAGCTTGCCGTGGGAGGACCATCTCTACTGGACTAAACAATAGACACTTAACCTATATATCTTCATATTTGAGGTCAGAATAGCAGCTCGAATTTGACAGTTGTCATCTGGACTAGCCAGTCTTAACAGAGAGTAGTCTGTGTCTCTCTCTAGCCATCCAAAATAGTGGAAGATGTTCACACCAGCAAGCACTCTGAAGAGTGTCTAGTTCTGTTTTGCTATCGGAATGGTAGAAAGTGAAGCCCCATTAGGCCATTTGCTGAAGGGTCCTGAAGTGTAAAAAATAAATAAATAAAAATAAAGCACAGCATTTTCATTAAGATTTTCCAAGCCTAACCATGTTGGCAAATTGAGATTTGGGATCTGAAGCAGAAAAGGGGGGAAGGGCATGAGGACATTGGGAACATAAGAGAAGACCCATTTAGTGGAAGGGTTTCTGTCACAAAGTAACTGTTTGGGAGACTCCGAAGTACTAGGTCAAACACAAATGCATCCTGCCAAGGGCAGGGGGTCAGGGGAGGAAGGGATCACACTGACTGCAAGGGACAGAGCAGAACAGGGGGTCCTTGAAGAAGAACAACCCCTCCACTGCTAGGCTGGTGTCTGCTTGCAGCTCACACCTTGAGGCCAGGCCCGGGGGGAGGGGGGGCTGGCAGCTGCAGGGAGACATCCGTGGGTTTGCTCTATGCTTGGCCCTAGTTCCCAGCATCTGATGAAAGACAGAAGGAACAGAGAGAGCCTGGCGCCTCCTCTACAGGGGGACGGTGTACCTGATAAGTTCTGTTTTGGCGATAAAATTCTTGACAAGGAGAGGCTGGGGAGCCAAAGCTGTGGCCTGGGTTAGCAAAGAGAAATGAACTCCAGAGAGTCTGAAGGCCGGCTTTGGCTTCTGAGGGAACATGAGACTAAAGGGAAGGACATGTCCCTCTCTCTCTGGACTGGCCTCTCCCACCCACCCAAATGATTAGGATAGAGGCCAAAGGGAAGAACAGAGAGTCAAGGCCGGACCATGGGGCCTGGGGAGGGAAGAAAAGTTCTCCTGTGTGCGTCCGGCAGGTTGGGTCAGGCTGGACTTGCCTTCCTCGTGAGAAGAAACCTCCCAAGATGTTTCTGTGTGCAGGGCCCACCGTTGAGAGGCCCAGGCAGAGGCTCATTAGAGAGGGAAACCATCAGAGCCATGTAGTGTGGCCTTTGCCACCTCTAGGCTCCGTGAAATGGAGTGTATCAGCTACAGGAAGACAACAGAAAACCTGTCCCTCCAGAGTCTACATTTTCGCTTTGTTTTCAGTTTGCTTTAATTTCATTTGGTTTGATCTAGTTTTGGTCTGGCCTAGTTTAGCTTGGTTTTAGAGACAGAGTCTCACTGCCTAGCCCAGGCCGTCTTGGAAGTCACAAACCTCCTGCCCGAGGCTCACAAGGGCTCACCACCATGTCTGTGAAACAGTGTTTAAGGCTTCAGTCAGATGCCTAAATACAACTTCTGTCCTCTGCTCGGAATAATTTATTCTAACGTCACAGCTAAGATTCGGGAGAGCCATTAGAAGTCCCTTTGGAGATGTCACTGGAGTGTGGCGATGAAGGTCGGCTTGCAGTCGGCAATGCCTGCAGAGTGACAGGCAGACACATATGTGTACACTCGTGTGGCTGTGCATGTGTGGGCCTCTCCCAGACACCAACATTATTTTAGAAAAGTGTGAAAATAGTATTTCTTCTGCTAGGAAGGTAGAGGGTAGGATGAATTCACCTTGTTTCTATTTATAAAATGCTCTCTCGTTCTCTCTCCTTCTCTCTCTCTGCCGGCGTATTCATTGTCTTTCTCATGCCAACCACGTCAGCTCACAAGCTTTACTACTTAGGTTGGAGCATGCGCCTGAGCCAACTGCTCGTGTTTTGAAAGGCTGGCCTATGGCTCCCCATTTGTTGGCATGCAGGAGATTGGGTTTCTTGTCGCCAGCCAAGCCTGTGTCCTCAACTCCCCTGAGCACTGGGTTAAGGGTCCAAGGATCCCAGGCTCCAACAATAGACAAAGCATATTTGAGAAGCTACCTGACATCTCTGGGCCAGTCTGTGAGACGGAAGCCTTAGACCTCTTATAGGAAACTGCCTCTGGGAAGAGAGAGCCTCCTGTTGGTTATTACACCCCACAAGGCTATGAGGAGAGTCTGAACGGACACAGACATGCTCCAGCACCAGCCACGCTAAAACCTAGTTGATACAAACTGCTTCCAGGTTAAAAAGGCCAAAGAGTCCACTGCCTGACTGAGCCTGGAGAACATAAGGTCATAATGGCACACTGCCCATGGTGCCACCCACCCATCTCCATTCCTGTCACTGTCCCCTCGCTGGGCTTGATTTAAACACCCATAAAGTAAGCACAGGCAGAGTTAGAAATACACACGGCTATATAGGGACAGCCTTTCCTAGTCACTGGTTCACACCCATTCCACAGTAGTAACCGTAGTAACCATGGTAACGGCGACAGTGCAATCTCAGGGTCTCCTCAGTCTTCACTTTCCCTGCCCTGGCATAAGTAGGAACTTACATTGCTCCAAGCTGGAGATGGGGGAGGAAGGGAAAGGAAGAGACGTTGGAAAGAAGGTGGGAAGGTGGGAAGACCTGGGCTCACCGGGTGGTCTGCATCCAGTTCCGCTCCATAGCTGAGAATCTGGTTGGCAAATCTGTCCAGCTCTTGAATGGTCCTTGGGAACCAGGGCACTGCAACACAGATAGGGCAGAGTCCTGAGTGTGGACTGTGGGACGTGTGGCTAACGGCCTCCCCGATCCCCCAATTAGTCACATGGATGGTGACGGCAAACGGGGTTCTGCATAACTCCTAAACTGTTAAAGCTACAAATTTAAGCTGGGTAGTGGTGGTGGCGCACCTTTAATCCCCAACCTCGGGAGGCAGGTACAGGAGGATCGCTAAGAGTTCAAGGCCAGCCTGGCCAACATAGAGAGTTCCAGGTCAGTAGAAGCTATACATAAGAGACCCTGTCTCAAATAAATAAATAACAAAATAAAAATTAAAAAATAATAAGTTCTATTTTCTGGTGAAACTGATGTTAAAACATGTCCTCAAGAGACCGCCAGGCTAAACCCTGCCAAGACCATTCTTCTTCAGGACCCTTTGTCTCCAAGAATGAGGAATGAGGTGGTCTTAGCCCAGTCCCCTACCGAAGCCTGGAGCCCACTGAAGGACCCTTTCCCTGCCCACAGAACCCAGGAGAGAGTCAAGCCCTGCCCTCTGGAATGTTAGACCCTTGCACTCTGACTGAAGCCCACAGCCCGCTCTCAGTCTCAGGCCTGAAGGTTTGCCTGAATTGTCTCCTCCCCACCCATCACTTAGAGCAGCCGTCACCAACGATTCCTCTAGCAGCAAAAGATTATATAGCCCCAAATATAAATAGGACAAAAGTTAAAGAAAGAAAGATGAGCCCTTAGAACCCAATTTCCCACCGTGTGACTCCCTCCCGAGTGCCTTGGGCAACCCCATGACACCTTTGGATCTCAGATTCAGCTACAGCCCCGTGGAAGCGACAGCAGGGTAGCTAACAGTTCAGTTTAGAAAACAGCACCATGAGGGAGCACGCGATCACATGAGTTTGGTATTGGCAACGATGATGTCCTTCCTAGAGAGGGACCGGACGGAAGAGCAGATGACACCACCCGAATCTTTGTGGCTTATAAGGAAGAGACACAGGACAGAAACCAGGAAAATGTGAACCGCGAGCAGCCTGAGGGCAGGAGCCTTGAGTGCGCACGTGCAGAGGCTGAGGCGACGTGGAAGGGAAGGGGGAGGTTATGGGAACACAGAGGGCTTTAGCGATCGTGACCACCGTTCACAGCCCCTGCTCTGACATAGTTTCTTGTCTCGAAGTCTTCCTCAAATAAGACAAATATTACAGCTTCTCTTATACAGATGGAAAGCTGAACAGTTTAAAAATCTGAAAATCAAAATCACTGATTTAAGGTCACGCAGGGACTAAGACAGCATCTTAATGATGAGAGCAGACAGACACGGCAGGGTCCACGCAGCGAGCCAAGACAGTGGCTGTTACCCCCGAAGGAGGCTGAAGGGCCCAGTGCTGGAGCAAGCAGCCCCAGGCTGGTTTCGGATGATTAGGGTCCCTGTGCTCAGTCCCTTCTCTGAGAAAAAGGAAACGCCAACAATAAAAAGGACAGCGGATGTTTCCTGAAGACCTACCATGTGCTGGGCACTGGGGTGAGCATTTGGGGTGGAGTGGGTCCTCTAATGGGAAGTTTCCTTGAGGAAGGAATGAAGGCGGCAATACAGCCCAGGGTATCCGCTCAAGTGGGATGAGAAAGAACACTCCTGCCATCTAGTGATCAATGTGAGGAAGTGCTCTATGGCGATCTAAGCAAGAGCCTAAACAAGAATCGGCAAGGGCTTCTCCCAAACTAGGAGACAAGGACTGACACCCACTCATAAAGTGAAGTCAGAGCCTGTTCTCTGCGGATCCCAGCTGCGGAGCTCTCCACTCCCCACATCAACAACGCAGACCAGCCCGAGGTGCGGCTCTAAATACTCCATGCGGCGAGCTCTTTGGTACCTCTGTCTAACCAAGGTGCCCGCGGTGCTCAAAGGATGGTTTTGAAGAGCAGCTGAGCAGGTTTTCAAGTGTTTACAGCCTTGCCTGAGGGACTTATCCCAAAATTATCCCTCGGCTTCTGGCTAGTATCTGGGATAACGCAATATGACCCATTTTAGAGTTCCGTGGGTTCAGATTTAACACTGACAAAATACAGACACAGGCGCACAGACATGCATGCATGCACACGCGTGCACATGAACAAAGCCCATGCACACATATGCACATGCACATGCTGCCAGCGAATGACGGAGTCAGGATTCACACCCAGCTGCCTCCCGGGCTTGTTCCTGGATCTTGACCTCAGCCCATCCGTCCTGCTAGGGACAGTGACCTGGCCTTTTAGTTTCTCACACTGGGATTTCTGTGGCTTTAAATCACGGGCCGCTTGACCACCTCTCCCTTTGGGTGGTGGCGACAGAAGCTGTCTTAGTTCACTTACATGACACTTACATGACAGGGACCGTCCTCCTCCACACCTTACCTAAGCAGCCTCCTCCCATCCTCGCCATGGCACCAGGCAGTTGGTCACATGGCAGCGCTGAGGGGCAGGGAGAAAGGTCTAGAAGGTTTACTCCTCATGCCAGGCTGCTGAGACTTTGGAGCCTCCATATGTAGAGGGCACAAGGTCCTTGTCCTCACTCGGGCGTCCACTGGCAAAAGCAGGAATGTGAAGCACACAGGCTTGTCTCTTCGATGGAAGGGAGGTTTATACCTGTGTCCCACCCTCCAGGCTAGGAGTGGATGCTATTAATAGCCTGGTGGCCTGTGCTGTCTGTAGGGTTAGGCTATGCCCCAATCCCCCAGGCTATTGCGTTTATCCCAGACCCTTCCCCTCCTAGAATGATAACTTGAGCGAGTTTTTTTTTTTTTCCTCAATCAGTAGACACCACACCTAGGAAAGATATCGCACGTACTTCTTAGCTTAGTGACCTCTAGGACATCTGTGTGGCCGAGAGCACACCTAATCCTCCCCTGGGCTCTTAAGCGTCCTGAAGCTGGATGGCGCACATAAGACTGACATAATTGTTACCGGAAACCTTTTTCCAGAACTGGACTTTACCTAAACACCTACAAACTAAACTGACCCGTACCAGGTTCTAGAGGTGCGAGCCCACACCAGCTAACTAAGCCGGGTTGAACTGGATTCCCCTTTGCCTTGCTCAGATCATATCTCTGCTGGCTGGAGCATTTGCAGGGACCCCCCCGCAGACGAGAGAACTGTTTTTTCCGCCCTGTCCCCAGTGTTTTCCCGACATAATATGGCATTGGTGTCTGTTTCCTGGTCGGCTTCAGCGGTGCCAAGGAAAGATCAGGTCTCCGGTGAAACCTCGCCTGTTTCTTCAGATGCTGCCACCAAAGGGCCTGGGCAATGAGACCTGTCCCTCTCCCCTGAGTGGAGCACCATTAACAGCCCCATCTCCTGGGTTTTAACCACTGTTTGTTATTGCTCATTTATCTCTTGCCTCACAGATCAGGCAAGACTGGTGTCGGCAGAAACATGCATCCAGCTTCCTGGTTGCCCCGCCTTCCAACCCCTGGGCACTCAGATTCTCCAACATCCCAGCATGCATTGAGCACCAACTGCATTCCTTGTCCCGGGCAGGAGAGGTGATGGCACTGATGGCCACCCTGGGGAGCTCACACTCCGCAGGGGGCAGCACAAAATAAGTAATAAAAAAGCCATGAATCTACATCAGTGCCAGGAGTTCCTGAGGAAGAAAATAGAGCAGGAAGGTGGAAGCCATGGGTGTGCTATTTCATTCCTTTTACCACAATTAAAAATGATTAACAAAACATGAGCATCTTTGTACTTAGCAATAATGATTTGATACACATATGTGATGGGGGATGGTTGCCACAGCCAAGGTAATGAACTCATCCATTGCTTCATAGTGACCACTGTGTGTATGTGTGCATATGTATATATACACACACATATGTGTGTGTGTGTGTGTGTGTGTGTGTGTGTGTTGAGGACACAAGATGTCTCTCATCGATTTCAAGTATACAATGTGTTTTATTATTATTCATTGCATGTTAGATCTCCAGAGTTGATTTATCTTACAACTGAAACTGCACCGTTTGGTCAATGTCTCCCTACTCCTACCCCACCCCCACCCCTGCCCCAGCACCTGGCAAGCCCATTCTCTGCCTTTGTGAATCTGACTTCTCAGGTTCCCTGAATGGGTAAGGTCTTGCAGCATTTATTTTCCTTCAGTGAGCTGATTTTCCTTAGCAAAAGGCCCCTCATTCATACTGCAGCAAATAGAAAGGTTAGCCATGATGACTGAAATACACACACACACACACACACACACACACACACACACATCCTACATTTTCTGTATCTGCTCACATATCTACAAACATTTCACTCTTGGCTGTAGTTAATTGTGCCACCGTGAACAAGGAAGCACTGATGTGTTTTCTAGATACCGATTTTATATTCTTGGAATGTATACACAAAGGTCCCATAGGTGGTATATCTGGGTCATATGTTGGTTCTATTCTGATATGAGGAGCAACTACAGACTGAGTTTCATAAGACGGAACCAGTTTCCTATCCCTTCAGCAGTGCAGGCGGATTCTCTGTCCCGAGCCCTCACCACACTGGTTATCTCTTATCCGTTCTGCTACTCCACAGGATGCTATTTAAACAGCATCTGTTCCTCCAGTCCCTGGACAGTCCAGCGACTCGATCCTAGTCTGCCAGAGCTCCCTGGGATCTGGGACAGCTAGCCTCTGTTCCTGCTTCTCTGGTGTCCCATCTGTGCAGGACAGTGAGTCTAGAAAGGGTCAGACTGCCTGGGTTTGAGTCCTGTCTCTGCCCGTACTGTCTAAGAGCCCAGAAAAGTAACTAACTCTCTTGTGCCTCTGCGTCCCTTCCATAAGGTGGTAAAGCAAGAAGGCTGCAGAGTACCCTTCATAAAAACAATAAGCGCTCAAATGGGTCGATACGGATGCCCCCGTGAAAAGTTATGGACATAGTGAACAGTATTGTTATTCAGTTGTAAACACGCACATAGACCTTGTCACATATCGTTTACCAAATACATTCTGAGAAAAGCACAGTTTCTCCCTGTGTGATCCAGAGAGTATTCATGCAAGCTCAGATGTCTTTGATTTTACTAAGCGCTATCATCTTATGGGACTCACTATCTGGGGTCCACTGTAGTCTGTAACATCATTATATGTTTTCACACCTGTATGCATACACACACACACAAACCCAAAAACACACATGCACACACACACACACACAGAGAGAGAGAGAGAGAGAGAGAGAGAGAGAGAGAGAGAGAGAGGAAGAGAAGGTGTGGGAGAGAAGGAGAGAGGGGGGAGGGAGGGAGAGAGAGGAGGGAGGGAGGGAGGGAGGGAGGGAGGGAGGGAGGGAGAGAGAGAGAGAGGAAGAGAAGGTGTGGGAGAGAAGGAGAGAGGGGGGAGGGAGGGAGGGAGGGAGGTTAACTATGTTGTTTTGTTGTTTTCCTCATCACACAAAGGGCAGAGTGAAATTTCCAGAAAAACTAGTACACACGCCACTTCCTTTGTTATATAACTATACACACGCCTGTAGTTTTGTCCTCCAGACCCACGAAACAGATTCAAATAATCTCCCTTTGCTGTTAAACAAACTGGACTCAGCAGACATGACACAGCTTAGCCCTAGGCTCCACACACAGAGGGTCCATCCACGTTTACTGTGACGACAGATTTCACCATTCCGGCAGTTATGGAAGAAGTGGGGGGGGGGGGGACACCAGATGTTAGCGTGAAGAGCTGTGTCTCCATTCGACTCCAGCGTTAAATCTTTCCTAACACCGGGCCTCGGTTTCCCCTATAAGCTACGCAGGATGTGTTTACTTTTTGCTCAGGTCCTTAGTGACTCTTGCGCTCTGAGATGGGTGGAATGTTGTGAGAGGCTTGCCAGAGGACGCATGGAAAGATGCATGCACCACAGTCGGCAAGGCAGCTGTGTTCATCTCCTCGGAGTATGGTCCCTACAGTCTCAGGCTCCATCCATAACTTTTTTCCTCCACCACAGATGCTGGCCTCAAAGCTAGGCACGCCCGCTATTTCCCAACTCACCACTAGAGAGCAGCAAAGCCAGCAGCTCGGAGGAATTCTTCCCTAAAAGCAAAACCAAACTAGTTGGGCGCACCAGGCTTCGCTCAGACCTCTTAGCAGAAAAGAAGTAAGTTATCTAATTAGCTAATTAATCATAAATAAATAAGAGAACTCGAAACCATTACAAGTATTCTAAGATCTAAAGAGCACACAGCCTAGTAAGCTCCAGTCTTTTGCGCTCAGCGCCTGGTCTTGAGACTGCAGGATTAGAAGGTCATGACAGCCACCCAAGGGCAGGAGCCTCCAGTGACTTTTGAGCCCCATCATCATACAGAAATGGCTGGAACACAAAGCCTGGCCAGAAAAATGGAAGGGCTTGGGAACTCCTGACACAGGTTTGGGTGAGAAGATTTCTCTGCTCGGTCCCGACTTCTGGACTCGAAGCAAATTGTCTAATCTCAGCGGTTCCTTAGTTTCTCATTTGCAAAAGGGCCATTAAAACTCATACATCCCTCAGTGTGTAAGTGAGGATCAGGAGATGGGGAGGTGGCTCAGTGTGAAAGCCTCTCCCCCAGGAAATGGGCTGACCAGAGTTCGAACTCCAGGACCCGTGTCAAGCCAGCCTAGCAGGCATGCGTGATCCCAATGCTCCCCGCAGCGAATTGGGAGGCGAAGACGGGAGGATCGCCATGAGCTCACGGGCCAGCTAGTCTGGCGTACACAAAGGTAAAACAGAGACTGTCCCAAAGTAGAAGGAGGGAACCAGTACCAGAGGTCACCTCTGATCTCCACACTCACGGTGTGGCGTTTGCGCACGCCGCACGCACGCACACCTACAGACAGAGATTAAAAATGCCAAGCGATGTATTAGTCCATGAAGAAAGCTAACAAAAGCGTTCAACACACATGCGGGATTTTAAACTATTGGGTACTATTATTCTCGGGATTATGAGAAAGCCAGAGGGTAGAATGTGACAGGTGTGGACTCACTGTTGGCAGGTGCCTTGCCCCACCTGGACTCAAACCCCCACCTCCTCCAAGGCATCGCTTTTAAGACCATTGGCTGCATCCCGAGTCTTGTGGGATAGAAAGACCCAGGTCAATGAAGAGTTCACAGGCTGTCGCCTTGGAACAAGGCTTGAGTCTTGAGACAAGAGACCTAAGGGAGGCTCTGGGTACAGGAGGCAAGAGTGTCTTGAGGCATATGACTTCCTTTCTCTTCAGAGTCTGAAGGACATGCAGTCTGGGAACTGACACAAAGGCAGGGAGCCCAGAGAGGAATACTGGTCCCACTCAGCTCCAGATGACACTAGGCTCAGAAGGTTGAGCACCCAGGCCTGGTAGCTGGAAGGTCACTCTGGGCTCAAGTGTATCTTCCTGAGCACAAACCGTGTGTGTGCGTCTGAGCGAGTTACTCTCTCCCCAGGAATCTGGGGAGCCAGCAGCTGCGCACTCTTCATCTGTAAAATGTGTAAGAACTAATTCTGCCACCTGTCACCTTTGCTGGTATGGGAAGTAACGAATCTGTAGCAGGTAGGGCTGTGTCAACGGTCATTGCGCTTGAACCGCTTCACAAAGCCTGGAGGTGCCTGTCTGGCTAAGTAAATATTGTCACTCAGGCTCCTGGGGGCAGAGCCTAAGTCCACTTTTGTGCCCCCAGCCCCACAGGCCTGACCAATCTGCCAACAGTTCTAGTTATCTTTGTTCTTTGGGTGAGCAAAAGTAGGACCCCACAGGGCCTTAAAGAAGTCCTTCCTGTCTTCCATCCCAGCCTTCCTGGATGGCCTTGGTAACGCATAACGCCTACCTTCTCCTCCACACACTTTCTCCTCTTGAGAAGAAAGTTGCAGCCTCCCCCCACGACCTCCCCCCACACACACATAGGGGTCTCAGTCACAATGCTGGGAATAGGCACTGACCCCGGTGACCCAGGCCTTCATTTTGAAAAGTTAAATCAGATTAGCTCATTAATGACCTTGCCAAATACCCCAGTGGTGGGTCAGCCTCTGCAAGGCCCTCACAGGCTCTGGGCTTGGGGTTAATGAATGACTGAGCCGGCTGGCGTAACAGAGGCTCTCTGTGAAGCCACTGGCACCCGGGAGGGGTGCAGATCATTAATAAATATTGATTTGGCTCCAAAGGAAGCAGCCTGCTGGAGAGCAGACCCTGGACACCCACGTTGTGGTCCCATTAAGTCAGGGTCAACTGTTCTGCCCAGACGCCAAAGGACCACTGGCTCCAGAGTGCTCCCAAAGGAAAGGGCCCACAGGCGAGAGCCTACTTCCTGCCTGGTGGGTCAGTGCAAGCCCATTAGACCCACAGTAGTTCGAGGCAGACAGTTCACAACCCAGTTCTCATGCTCCGTCAGACATTCACCAGCCCCAGGGCTGAGGGGACAAGGCACCCAGGATTGTGGCCAGCCTGTCTCAGGAAGAGCAATAAATCCTCCAGTTCAGAGACCCGAGACAGAATGGTGTTTTCACCCTCACTCCAGGCTCCCCTGCGCCTCCTCTGAGGCACAGCCTCCAGATATGTAAGGAGGCAGGAGCTGTATGAGTTCCAGGAGCAAAGGAAGAGAGCATAGCTGTCTGATCTTGCAGGCCAAGTCCTGCAGGGTCTTATTCTGCTTGAAGGCACCTCTATGTTCATTTCTAGGGAAAGAAAAACCCTGAGGAAGATCTTGGCAAGGATGAAGGAGTCAAAGCCTGGCCGAGGGGACAAGCTGGTTCCCTTTACATCCTGGGCAGAGCAGTATCAGTCAAGATGTGACGGGCAAAGCATATGGTCTCTGTTTGCTAATTAAGATCAGCTTCATAGAATCAGATAAATAAGTGCGTGGAGAACAGACATTTCAATGAAATGTTGAAATTATGAGTAAACAACATCACCTCTAAGGCCCTTTACTCCTGCCGTTCCCTAAACGGGAGCTACCCTCACACTGACCCTCCCAAGGGGCCACGTGTCTTTTTTTTAAGAGATTAGTTTAATTTTTAACTGGGGGAGGCATGTGCAAGAGAGTGCTGGAGCTAGAAGAGGCCAGAGGCATTGGGTTCCCTTTCAAATGGAGTTACAGGAAGTGGTGAGTCACCCGACCTGGGTGCTGGACATCCAACTCCTTTCCTTGGTAAGGAGCAATCGATGTTTTAAACTGTGAGCCATCTCTCCAGTTCCAAAAACTCCACGGCTCTTAATGCTAAATAGTGGCAGACTGCCCACTATATCTCCCAGACACCCAATTCTACCTTCCTAAAGCTCATAGAAGTATGAGATCAGGTGACCTGTCACTCACAAATTGAGTTCTGGTCCACCTGCTGATATTAGGTCACACATAATACATGTAAAGCTTTCTCTAATCCCAGGTCTTGCCTGGTCCCACTTTTAAAGGCTGAGTTTATTGTGCCCAAAATGATACTCCTTAGGAATTCCATATCATCCCCATCATTTCCATACAGCATGTCATACAGCAATGATGTTGCACCAATGATGTCGGGTACCATGTCTGCCGGTCCTCCTGCTGCTAACCCTGAAGAGCCTGGATGGAGCGAAGTCAGAGGGGGAATGAGAATGAGAAAGAAAGGGGTGGGAAAGGTCAAGTCAAGTTCAAGAAGGGACAGTGATCAAAGGAAGAGCATACCATGGGTGGGGTTTACAACGAAAGGGTCACGTGATGTATACATGCTAGGCAAGAAGAGAAAAGAGTATCCGATGAAGCAAAAATCTCAAAGGTGATGGAAATATCCCTCCAAAAGACATCATTTGGATAATGAGCATTGTCAACACTGGTGGGAAAGGAAGGAGGAAAACGTGGAAAAGAACGAGGAAATGAGAATGGAAGGAGAAAGGAAAGGAGAACGGGAGGAAAGGAGAAATGCTGGCTTCCTGGCTCTCTTGCCCCTGGCTCTTCCCAACAAACCACAGCTGCGTGGCTCTGCCAGTCACAGGAAGGCTTGGAAATGGGAACCTGCTTGCAGGACCCTCTCAAAACCAGACACATAACTAATGGGTAAAGTCAACCCCAATGTGCTTCCCTCCGCATTGCTACCCTGGTCAGGGTCCGCTTTCCATACACTGGTATAACAAATGCCCTGATAATGGTTGGGGTGATGGATTACAGAGGTATCTCCCTATTGAGGCCCAAACGTGCCAGAGACCAAGAGCTTGTTCATCTCAAGCAAGTTCAACTCAGACATTCAGATGCCTCAAGATATCTCGCGTGACCTTGTCCATGAACTACAGAGAGCAACAGAACAGATCTTCATTATATTTCCCAGATGAAGAAGAGGGGGGGGGAATGCACCCTGGAAGGCAAGGTGACAAACAACCATGTAGAAAGCAGAGAAGCAAATATCAGCTCTTGACTTTAAACGTATCACTCTTTCCAGGTCACTATGAGGGTCCCTTGACCCACTGTGAATGACAAGTTGGCATTTAGTTACAACTGCATCTTCGTATTCCCTCCTGCAACTTAAGGACCACACATGGTACGTGGAAGAAGGGTGGTGTTCGTCTGTTCCTTCTAACGCTCATAATCATCTGAACCAAACAGCACATGGTCATGTGGTGAATGAGGGGACCTGAGAAACCTTAAGAATTGTGTGTCTCCTGTTAAGAGATTCAGGTATAAGTTCACTGACCACACGAGCCCTGCGCGTCGGCACCTCTCCTAAAATTGTATCATGTGACTGACTACACAGTCACATTAGCACTGAACATCTTCACTTTTCAAATGAGACATGGGAACCTTCAAAACAAGCTGGCCCAACAGCTACAGACGAGGGATCAAGCAGGAAGAGGAAGGACACAAAACCATTCTCCACCCAGCTTTTCCCTCTCTTGTCTTCTAACACTGAAATCATGAAGAGTGTTCTGTGGCTACCCTAGCTATTCCAAAGACTAAATGAGACAAGCAAAGTAAGCAAGAATTTTAAGAGACAGATTTAGAATACAAATGAAGAATTCTCTTTTATTTTATAATGTTATGATTCTTCCTTAGCTTAAACTCTGTGTCTGACCAGCTAGCTCAGCCTCATCGGGTCATTTGTTCAGATTTGTCTTTGCCAGTGAATTATTGACAGAATTTTGGGAACAAGCAGAGTATTAATAGCATTAAGCTATTCTGCATAGAGTCCCCATATTTCCCCCTCTCCTCCTGAATGAGCTTCTCCCTCCAGATGGGGCCAGTCTGTCTCAACTGGAGCAGTCTGAAGAAACAGGAGATGTCTCCCTGACTTCCAGGACACACAGCAACATCAGTACATCCAGTGAGCATTTAAATGAAGACAAAATAGTGATGTAACTGTGTATTTTACCCAGTCTGAAGAGTTGATTCCCTGCAGATGTAGGAGCCTGGGCACGTAGAGCCGTGGTTGTGAAAAGCATGCACAGGACAAAGGAAAATACGTGGAGGGAAATTTCCAATTGAAAGGGAACAAGAGGAGAATTGGACAGAGAGACAGAGAAAGGGACAGGAAAAGCAGAGATGCAGGTGGTGAGACTAAAGAACTTCCAACCATCTGGGCCACTCGGCCTTAGGCAGCTTTCTTCTGAAGAGTCTTATCACTTTGGGGACCAGTACTCCCTTGAACACCCTTCTCTTACAAACAAGTAGGCGCGCACACATGCGCACCAATTGCCAGGTCCTGGGAGGGGAAGGTCAGAGCCTTTCAAGGGATCCTCTCACTGGCCATAGAAAACCGAAATGAATCTAAAACATCTGTCTTACTCAGCATGGCCTTCAGAGCAGCAATATTGACGAAGAAAAGAGAAATCTACAGGGGACTGGGCTACGTGGGGGGAAAACTTATGTAATAATGATTTTATCAATAATCTTAGGTCTAGGCTAGGCAGATAAATAAGAGATAGTACGTGGTAGAGAGACGACAGATAGACCATAGATAGATAGATAGATAGATAGATAGATAGATAGATAGATAGATAGATAGATGATACATATATACATACATACATAGCTGCATAGATAGATATCAGCTAGTCTTTCTGTTTTGCACAGAATAATTGTTGTAATGGAAACCTGAGTTCGCTGTCTCAACACAATATCCTGTTAAACAACCCCAAGTTGGAGAAAGTCTTTTAAGAAACATGTACAAAGGGGCAAGTCTCTCAAAGGGCAATGCTCTAACTTCTGACTACCCAAAACACTGTGTCCATGTCTGTCTGCTTCCCCTGGCTGCAACCTGTCTCCATGTAGGCATTTTCTACCCCCTCACTAAACGCAATGTCATGCAGAACACTCAAAGGAAAAGGGAAACGGATTAGTAGGTGGATCGATGGCCGATATTAATGCTCTTTCATGTTGAGTTGAAGAAGGATTTGAGGTCATCAGGAGAGACGGCAGCAGGAGAATAGACTAAGCATTCAAAAGACTCTCTGGATTAAAATCCTATTAAGCCCCCATGAGCTTCTCCAGGAGGCATTTGAGGAGGTTGGGGCTCCTTTAACCTGTCACCATAATTAACCTTCCCTCAAGCTGTTTCGGGTGGGGAACGTTGGCAATTAAGAAACTGAGGAACTTTCATTCTCTGTCGCCCACGCTGCTGTCTGAACGGTTTAGCGACCAGAGGGGAGAGTGGTTTAGCGTAATTGCTTTGAGGGGTTCAGGTCCCTCACTTGAACCTGCTGTCAGCCTCGCCCCTGAGATCTGAGCCCCTCATTAAAAAGGGCATTTTGTCTGGAGAAAGAATCAAAGGTCCGGATCTACTCCTGCGCCTCCTTCCTCTCATCTTTCCCCCGGTGACACCGACAGGAGGGGACACTATGCAGAGCAATGCTCCTCTCAAAAGCCAGCTTCCGAACTCACACTCCTCCCTACAGATCTGTCCCCGGTCCCTCCCTGCTGGGGTCACCCCCACATCTGCCAAGCAGCTCCAGCAGCTGCTGCACCACACGTGGAAACGGCTATTCGCAGAAGTGACAGTCACACAACACGTTTCAGAGAGTGAGCACAGGCTGTTTCTCCTTTGCTCCCAGAAGACTGCCACACACAAACACACACCCACACACACTTCAAAGACCAGCACCCCGCCATCCTGAGCAATGAGGTGAGCAGCCTCCCGAGGAATTAGTTTTGTGTTCCTTCTAACGTCTAAGGCTCAGCAGTAGTTGCAGGATATGCCTCTGGAGGAAAACGTTAGCTTTTCTACTTCCTCACTGGTGGGTCCCGAGAGTCAAGTGATAAAGGCATCCGTCTCCTACAGCCACAGCCCCTCTTCTATGTCTACCTGGGTGTCTTGTCCCCTCAGCCAGACTGAGCTACTCAGGAACAAGCAGTTGACTTATTTTTCTCCAGCCCCTACCACAGTGTCTGACATAGATGAGTTGGTCATTAATATTCTCTTGCCTATGACCATGCAGAATGTGCTCTCTGCCTTAAGGCAAGTCACGACCACCATTTTCATGATCCAAAGCTTAGGGGTCTGTGGAGCTGCGTGACCTCTGAGGTCATATTCCAGCTCCTGGAATCTATGAGGAGAGGATGTGTACAAGCTGGATTGCTGCGGCTCCTGTGGCTTTTCCACCTTCTTATAGCAATGATAATAATGACGAGAATATAGGGCATTTATGAATCCCCTAAACAACCTCTGCTCTATTTCCAGTGCCTGGAGATATAATTTCATTAGCCACAGAATGTCAGGGATTCTTATTTCTTCCATTGGATGCAGCTGGAGGTTGTCAGCATTAGTAATATGCTCAAAGTCACACCAAGTGTGCGATGTATTTGTCCAAGAATCTGGGCTCTTAACTGTCTCTCTCTATCCCCTCCAAGAAGCTCCTTCTGGAGCTTCCAGCTCAGGCTGCAGCCTTCCAGCTGGCCCATGTACATCTTCCTAGTTCTCCAAGTGGCGCCTGCCTGCCTGCCTGCCTGCCTGCCTGCTGCCTGTAAATTTCTTTGATTTCCAACTCCAGAGTCCATCTGCCTCGGCCTCCACCTGCTCTAAGCAGAGGCAGAGCTTGCCCCAGGACCCAGCAGGCCCTTTGTCCTGAGGGTCTGAAGTTTCTGTTGGGAGCAGGTGGCCTGAAAGGCGGGAGAGGGCAGGCGTCAGCCTGGGAGGCAAAAGGAAGGAGGTGAAGACATCTGAAGAGGAAGAATTACAAGGGTCCCTCCTGAGACCTGAGCCCATCTGACCTCTCTGGGCAAGGGCAAGTCAGAGATGGGGCTTCCTGTCAGAGTTATACCTCTGAGAGGAGAGCGTGGGGAAGACACCCTTGGTAGAGTCTTGGGGAGCTGCCTTTCAGGACCTGAAAACCTGATCCAGGTTTGGCATGCTGTAAAAATTTGGAGAAAGCTCTTTGGTTATGGCAGATGATTGTAGCCCAGGAATTTAAAAAAATACACAAGAAGTTGCATGCACAATACACTGGATTTGATCCCTGGTTCTGTATAACCTGGATATGGCGGAGCACACCTGTAATCCAAACACTTGGCAAGTGGACACTGACAAACCTATTATCCAAACACTTGGCAAGTGGACGCTGGAGGATCAGAAGTTCAAGAGCAAGTTCACTTACTTAGTGAGTTTGGAACCACTCTGGGCTACACAGTATCTTGTCTTTCAACATAACATATTCAATGAGAACAAGAAACAGTTACACTGAAGAAGGGGGAAGGGACTAATGATCGTGTCAATGCTATGTGAGGCTTTGGTCTAGTTCCTGGGCTTACTTCCTCTCCCTTACATGCACCTTTAAGTTGTCACCGGTTTTTTTATGACAACAGTGCTGTGTGGTTCGGGTCCCAGCAGCCTTCCGGCTCTCACCTGTGTTCTTCTCCTTGTCTCGGGACAACTCATGGACAGTGGCGCCGATGTCCTGTCGCAGGCTCTTGATGATGCTGCCCAGAGAAGGCACGCTGCGCTTATCCAGGTACGTGAAGAACTCGTACTCATCTTTGTGTACCCGGGAGGGTCGGGATTCGATGTGAGTCAGGTTGATGTCGTTCTCCTGCAGAGACAAAGACAGGTGGGAGGGGCCGGCCTTCGTTACCTTCGTTACCGCTACAGGACAAGACACAGAGCCAGAGTTTAACACAAGACAGCAAACCAGAGTTGAAGAGCAGTTTTTTTGTTTGTTTGTGTTTTGTTTTGTTTTTTGCATGAATATAAGGAAGCCCTTATAGTTCTGGAAGCTTTCAACCTTCTGCAAAGCCAAGCACCAACCGACAAGAGGGAGGAACAGTAAGTCACACACCTCCGAACTAAACTACATGGGGACCTAATAAAGAGCCTAGAATTGCCTACAAAGGATTTGGGTTGGGATCAAAGGCCTAAGATAGTAGCAGTAGTGATATTTACATGGGAAAGTCTCCCATTTGCCCAATGAAATTCCACAGAATCTTGATAGATAATATTGACCCAACATTGTTTTGCTTGAATATGGTCCCTAGGACTTAAGCACTGTGTCTGTAAGCTCTAACTTAGAGCAGATATAGAGAAAAGCTAGACAACTGACTTTCATGCTTCTGCATCCCTCAGCTGCCCCATCTTCACACAGGTGGTTTAGTGATCCCTGTTCCATGAGCTTTTGGGGGGTCTTTGACAAGTGAACACACACACGTACTCTGATGGGTGCAACCCAATGCTCAGACCTACTATTAATATCATCATATGTTCATCTAAGTCATTTGGTAATTACACAGACATATAATTAATATTACACATGAAAGTATACTTAATGCTTTTATTATATATACATATATAGTATATATATATATACATACATATATATATATATATATATATATATATATATATATATATATAACACTCACTAGGTGCTAATCACTCTCTAGATGAACCAAACAGACCTAAATGCTTTTCGTTTTAAATCTTAAATTCAAGTGGAGGGAATGAAAGCAATAGCTATGAAAGACAACTAACCTATGTGTTCTTTTCTAATGGCAGGGATAACATATGTAAGGCAGAGCCAATGAAGCAGATCAACTGTCCTGGGGCTAGGGTTAGGGTACATTGTAGAATTTAAGAAGATTTGTGGATGAGGCCTTCTTAAGAAAACAAATCAGATGCACATCCCAAAGGAGTTGATATATATGAAGACCTCATGGGGGGAGTAATTGGCCTAGAAGAAGTGAAAATGAAGTTTAATAAGTCAGAATAACCACAAAGAGAAGGACAGCTATGCAAATTATCTTAAAGAATGTACCCTTGATTCTGAAAGAAATGAGGGCCTTCATGAGGTTTTGAGTATTATCTTAGCATGATCTCATTATCTTAGCATGATCAACCTGACATCCATCTTGAAACTGAACCTCATAGACCCGACAGAACTACCAAGTCCTGCTAAGAAGTCACTGGTGACATCCCAGTGGGATGTGATGGTGGCCGCAGCCATAGTGAGGACAAAAGGGATAGGAGGAGTCACAGGCTGTGTGCTTCATGAAATAGCCTCGACAATCAAAATTATAAGGATCATGAGAGGAGTTTGTGGATAGAAAAATTGAAGAAGAATCATCACTAGATCCCATTCCATCCTCAGATTTGCTAGTGTGACTAAATGAGAAATCAGAATTCCTAAGAACACACACACACTCCTCCCCCAGAGTTTTTCCTTTGAATAAAATATTATAGCATAGCTAGAGAGATGAACTAGATACTTCTTATTTGACATTAGCCACCTATACCATATCTGCCCCCATCACACCATGTCTTAAATATTTACTTATTTGCATGGTGTGTGTGTGTGTAGTGTGAGCACACTTGAGCACAGTTGCCATATAATGTCTAATAATGAGTTCCAAGACAGCTAATGCTGTATAGTGATATACCATCTCAATAAAAAAGGAAGAGGAGGAGAAGGGGGAGGAGGAGCGGGGAAGAGGGAGCAGAAGAAAAAGAGGAGAAAGGGGCAAGGAAGAAGGAAGGGAGAGGAAGAGGGAACAGAAGAAGAGGTTGAGAGGGGAGAGGAAGGAGACTCAGAGGAGGAGGGGAGGGGAAGAGGGAGCAGAAGAAAAAGAGGAGAAAGGGGCAAGGAAGAAGGAAGGGAGAGGAAGAGGGAACAGAAGAAGAGGTTGAGAGGGGAGAGGAAGGAGACTCAGAGGAGGAGGGGAGGGGAAGAGGGAGCAGAAGAAAAAGAGGAGGAAGAGGAGGAAATAGAGGAGGGGAGAAGGGGGAGGAGGGAAAGGGGAAGGCAATGGCAGCATCTTGCTTTGGGAATAACCACAGAACAATTTAGATACCATGACTTCATTTTTTTTAATGATACTGGAAATCTAACTTGGGGGAAAACTTCTCTAAGTCTTTCACCAAAATTTGTAAGCTAACTAAACACCATCAGCAGGGGAATGATGCAATGGACTGTAGGACCAAAGGAAATTCTATAAAGCAAGCAGCACAGCTTTCAGAATGCAAAATATCCACACCAAGTCCATTGTAGCTGCCTGGTAACAAAATATCCACAAGTCCATTGTAGCTGCCTGGTAACAAAATATCCACAACAATTCCATTGCAGCTGCCTGGTAACAAAATATCCACAACAAGTCCATTGTAGCTGCCTGGTAACAAAATAGCCACAAGTCCATTGTAGCTGCCTGGTAACAAAATATCCACAAGTCCATTGTAGCTGCCTGGTAACAAAATATCCACAATGTTTCCATTGTAGCTGCCTGGTAACAAAATATCCACAAGTCCATTGTAGCTGCCTGGTAACAAAATATCCACAACAATTCCATTGCAGCTGCCTGGTAAAAAAATATCCACAACAAGTCCATTGTAGCTGCCTGGTAACAAAATATCCACAACAAGTCCATTGTAGCTGCCTGGTAACAAAATATCCACAACGATTCCATTGTAGCTGCCTGGTAACAAAGCATCTGTAAGTTCTGCAGCCCCAGGGGTTGGCTGTCTCACTCACTTCAGGGTCTCCATCATCTATACAGGACCTAACAACAGGATCTGCTCCGAAGATAGTAACTGGTTCATAAAGCGAGGGGCATGAGGTCGCCAAACGATGGTTGTGTGGGAGGAGTGCATCTCTGGCTAGGGGTGGGGCAAAGGAAATGCGCGTGGCAAATATAGACCGTTTCCTTTCGATTGCTTCTAAAAGATCAATCGTATCCATGAAGGTGGAGTATAAATTCAGAACTGAAGCTTTTCACCTCCGCTGGTTAAACAGTCTACTTGAGACTACCAGAGAACATCTGAGATGACCTTATATCTCAAAGCTTTGCCGATCTGTTTCTTTGTCTACTCCCTTCCCTGGGAAGTCATGGGCACACGAAGAAAAAGTTCTTTTGCAGCTTCCCCCAAGGAGACTGCTTCTGACTGTATGATTCACCCCTAAACGACTTGTAAAAAAGGCTGTTTTCCTAAGAAATATGATATGTGGGCTGGTAGGGGCTAAAAGCAGAGTGTTATGGAAAATGTTTAAATAAATGCGTAAGGAATTGAGATTTAAAGCAATCTCCTGAGGACAGCGGGTGTCTGTAGGTCAGTAAAGGAAGGTTTGAGCGTGTTCCTAATGGTTTGAACACAAATTACCAGACATCTACTTAATTTCTAGCCATCACTCCACAAACACAGTAATCTATGTCTCTTTAAATACAGGTTCCGTTGAGAGGCATTCTGATGTAGCTACCAGCTGAAGCCCATAAGGCCAGTGATGGCCAATGTGGCTCCTGAATGGGGAGGTGACTTTGAGCTAACTGCCATGGAATGAGGAAGCTGAATGAAAAGTACCACATCCTGACAAGTCGAGGGGAGTCTATACACACCCTATAGACCCGTCTTTCTCCAAGGAGCGAGCATGCTCTCGTGTTTCTGACTGGGAGTTGAGCTAAGAAAGCTTCCAGATGGCATTGCGGATTAAATTGCGGGGCTATTTAATCAGAAAGCTGTAGGAGATGTGTGATTATCCCTTTATGAAATGCTTTTCCCTCTCAGGTCAAGATTGAGAACATGGACTTTTACACTTTGTTTCTATTAAGGAAGATAAGTGTATCTACAGCGCAACTTTTGCTCTGATGTTGTCCTTTGAGGGGGTCTATTTTAGCAGATGCAATACTTGAAACTAAAGCCTCCCAGTACCCTCCATATTAGAGAAGTCACCTGTAAACAATTTGGAATACTCTCCCTGTATTTCTAACACTGCCACCTTGTCTCTGGCACTAAGAAGATTTCTAGGAGTCTCCTTCCATGGGCAGCCTCAGATAGGTGAACAGGTGAATATTCCCATCCCAAGCCTTCTCTCTTCGCACCAAATAAACCTCATTCTTGTACTAGTTTTCCTATAACCAAGAACTTAGAACCCTTTAGGCTCTGTGACTCCATTGATATAGTACACAGAAATAATTACAACTAACATTTACTGAGTTCCTTATCTACGTTAGTTACTCTTCTAATTAGTTTTCACAGAATAATGGGTTTGATTTTTGTGGGAACCCTATAATAGGTTTGTTATTACTATCACCTTGAAACCAAGGAAAAGAAGCCAAGACTTTAAACAGCTTGCTTACAGCCATCTCTCTTTCAGACAGAGCACCTGGGTTTTGGTTCTAAACAGGAAACTCTTAACTTTAATCTGGTTCTTTACCACGGTGCCACACATTCAGACTGCTGTGTTGGCAGTTTCTCCAAATTGAAACCTTCCATCTAGGAGGAAGGAGGAGGCTCCTGAGTCTGAGAAAGGGAAAACTCAGAAGGTTCTCCTAGGAGCTCTGCGGGTTTACAGCTGCTGTCAACAGTTGCCCTGGGAGGAGCTCTGAACAGCTGAGCTGCAACAAAAGTAGGTGTCCCAGACCTGTGGACTGTCTTGCAAGTTGTGCAGAGAGCTCTGGGGTTGCAGCTCGTGGGCGTGGTCACCCATATGGGGTTGCGTGAGAGGACTCTGGTGAAGCAACTGCTTTTTTTTTTTTTAGCATTGGCTCAAGAGTTTTGCATAACACTTTGCCACTTTGCCCAGACTCGTATAGTGACCCCATTAAAAATTCATTGGTCCACGAGCTTGGACTTTGTTGTAGTCATAACTTGTTGTGGGGAGCAAGTGGTGGGCTGCATTCCTCCTGGCTCCCAGCTGCCTGGTTAGGTTATGCCACGAAATAATTACACGGAAACTGTATTCTTTTAAACACTGCTTGGCCCATTAGCTCTAGCCTCTTACTGGCTAATTCTCACATTTTGATCTAACCCATTTCTAATATTCTGTGTAGCACCACGAGCTGGCTTACCAGGAAAGATCTTAACCTGCGTCTGTCTGAAGTGGGAGAATCATGGCAGCTGCCTGACTTGGCTTCTTTCTCCCAGCATTCTGTTCTGTTTACTCCGCCTACCTAATTTTCTGTCCTAAAGGGCCAAGGCAGTTTCTTTATTTAACCAATGAAGTAAACACAAAACAGAAGACTCCCACATCAATAACTTTGGTCTCTTGTGGGCCGAGTAGAGGCGTGTTGTGTATGTGTGCTCTATCTCCCCAGGAAAAGGCTTGCACCCAATACATTAAAGGTGAAAACCTAAGACAGCATAAGTTTAATAAAATACTAAAAGCTAGAAGATACTATGAGTTCCCTAAAGAAGGTGCCAAGGTCAAATGTGTTTAAGAAATACACAAAGTGTAACAGTGGTCTTCCCACCGCAAGCTGACCAGTCCTTAACATGCCTGTGTGCCCTGTGGCTCTCCAAAACCCAGGTCTAAGACGAATTGTCGGAGTTCTTTTCTAATGACATAGAATTTGCTAGAACGCTTTTTAAAGAAAATACTGTCTTAAAGTACTTCAGTTTCTTCCAGTTGCTTCATCATTTGCCACTTTTGATTTCACTTTTTATGTCCAGAACCTTTGTCAGAACACAAAGGTGTAATAACAGATACAGACATGCAAAAGCACCATGACCTCAGCACCCTCCCCTTTGTCTGCCAAGCTCATTTTGTTTGTCAGAAGTGTGGGTGTCCCAGAGTGACCGTGGACATGGAAGCCTGAGACCCGGGGTTCAAATTCACCTCCACTCCTCCTCCCTGTGTGATCTCCTTGCAGAGCCTCCGTTTCCTCACCCACATGGTAAAAGGATGGCTTCCACCCAAGTGGAGAACCTGTGTCTGGCATCTATGTGTGGTGACATGGGCACAAGTATTTGTTTTCTCCCTTCACTCACGACTTCAAGTGACTACCATCTGACTGTGAACTTTACCAAAGTGTTAATCAGCTTTAAAAGGTGGACTGGGATGGAGAGTTCCTACGGCAATTGTTGAAGGTACGGGGAGGGAAGAAATCAATGCACGCTAACAACAACCTCCAACCAACCAACCAGCGCGTCTACAACAACCTCCAACCAACCAATCAGCGCGTCTACAATAACCTCCAACCAATCAACCAGCACTTCTACAACAACCTCCAACCAACCAACCAGCACGTCTACAACAACCTCCAACCAACCAACCAGCACGTCCAGCTCTGTATCCTCCTCAGCAGGATGGGTAAAATAAGGCCCTGGAGGAATTGAGAGTTGGCTAATGCATGAATCCAGTCAGAGAGTGTACACACACGTGTACACACACGTGTACACACACACACACACACACACACACACACACGGTGCTCTCCAACCAGCTCAGCTAATTTATTACTTGCAGTTTGTTTATTAGACTGTAAACAGCCTCTTCACTTATTATTATTTAATCCATTAATGCTGACCTGGTCCCAAGGGGCAACTGTTCAAGAAAAACATGTGACTCCCTAGTAGGTTCCCTAATAGACCAGTCCAAAGGCTAAGTAGGCATGCTGGAGTATTCTGCAGAAACCTCTGAGACAGCATTCTGTTCTCTCCACTCCCTCTGCTTGCGCTTGGGCATTCGTCTCCCCTCGACTACCACCACCACTTTAGAAAGCCGGGTTCTCTGTTTTAAATACACTTGGGTTTCTAGAGTAATTCTAGATGTCCAATATGGATTCACAGGATGAAGCTGGCACGGTCTCAGAGCCCTTGCTGGGCAAGCGCAGCACTCTGGGTTTTATACCTAGCACCAGAGTTTTGCTACTGAGATTTCATGAATTTGTATCTAGTATCATGTGCTTCATTATCAGGTTGATTGATCTGTAATCGCCTAGGAGGCAAACATCTGGATGTGCTTGTGAAGGGGGAGACCCTACCACTATTCAGCTAAATTGACACAATAGTAAACCAACTCCCAATGACTTATTATTATAGCCACAGGTGATGGCATCTCTGAACTCTCATCAGAGAAGTTTCTGTGTTTAGTAGGCGGTGATTAACAGAGACCCCCAGTTAGACAGGGTACAGAGAATAAGAGACTAGAATTCTCAGCCCCAAATGAGGCATGTGTATTAAACCCCTTCTCCATCTTCTGCAGGCTCTGGAATCACTGCAGAAGGGGTGGGAAGATTGCCAGAGCCGAGGACAATGGACGACTAAAGCAGAGGAGTGTTCTCCAGACACGGCAATGTGGCTGTGCATGTGACCTCACAACAGTGGCAACAGCACAAGCTCAAGCCAGACAAAATCACAGCACAGAAAGCAGAGGTCGACCAGAAGTCTCAGCCACATGATTGCTGGGGAAAGAGGGAGAGTCGGTTTCTTTTTAAGCATGTGGACCTGGCAGGTCAACCAAGTTGGGTATCAAGGGTAGGAAAAGGGAAAATATCTGGGAGAAATTGGAAGGGTGAATATGATCGAAATATTTTACACAAAATTCTCAAAGAACTAATGGAAAAGAAATTTTAAGAAATGTTTTCTTAAGAAAAAAATACCAAGACTAATGATCATGGCATTGCCCAAGATACCCAGGAACGAAGCACTTACCTCAAACAAACGCAGGACCTTGGCTAGGGCACCGACTTCTTCTTTGAGTGAGAAGAGCAGAGACACAGCCCCATTTTGGTTGGAGTTGTCTTCAATATAACTGGTCTCCTGTGGAATTAGATCGCCTGGTTAAAACGTTTTCCACAGCTTAGTAATTATTCCCTCGAAACCGCCAAAGAAGAGGCCAGCATAAATAACTTCTCCTCCTCCTTAAGCTTCGGAACAAAATGAACTCCATGTATTCTACACAGCAGCAGGCAGTGAGGTCAGAAAGAAGTAAGTTGAGAACAATGAAATAATGATGTCACTCCTGGGTAGACTTTAGAAGCTCGAAGCTCAAATTGCTCATCGATGCCCCTAGTCACTGGCAAAAATCAATATATTTTAATGATCACCCACCTAGTACCAGATTATATCCCACATCTTGGAGAGATAGAAATCTGAATTAAGGGAAACACACCCTTCCTTTCAGTATCAAAATTCTGACTAGCAGACACATAGTCAAGAAGCCAGAAGATTCAAGTGCTCCCAAAAATTAAAAATTCACCTTAAGAAAACACTGGGACACACAAGGTGAAAAGACATTAAAAATGGACATTCACAGGCTGCGGGTCCAAAGGCGAGTGTTATCCTCTCTCATCCATTCATCACCAGAACCGTTTGGAGCAGATCCCGTTACCTCATTCCCCCACCTATGAAATAATAGCAAAAACAAGCTCTGGCCAAATACTATCCAAATGTTGAAAAAAGAAAAATGCTCACATTTGTTTAAACTTATTGAAATAGAATATTGGCACGGTATATATAAAATGATAAAACTATTATCATCAGATAATGGGTACCTTCAGTGAAGGAACAAAAGAAACTGGAATAAGTGTGGGCATTTCAGGGTTTGTTAAGACATTTTTCCTAAGTTTTAAGATAATTCACAACATTCCGCGTGCACCCCCCAATATACATCATGTCCCTAGAATGGGAAGAACGATTACTCTCTCGTATGCAAGTTAATTAAGCTAATGGTGTGGGTATTCCATCCTCTCAGGGACCGATGGCAGTGGCAGGAAGATTTTTGTCAGGGACTCAGAATAATAAACAACAAAGGGCTTCCCTGTTTTAAGTTCACTTCTCTCTTGACCTCCACAAAAAGTGGGGTGCTGAAGATACATGCCACCTCAGAGTCGAAGACACCTGTGGTAGAGACCCAGGTGCCCATCTCCACCGCCCCTCTCCTGTGTGTGTCCAGCACCCAGAGGCCATGGCCATCTTCCCCAGAGATGATTCATTGTCTGTTCTTCCCTCTGCCATCCCAAGACTCTAACTCTGAGTGCTCCCCAGTGATCCTGTCCTGACAGGGTTCTTCCCATGACCTTCCTTATCAAAACCATGGTTAATACATTTTAACCACAGGCAATTTGAAAACCACTGATAATGAATATATACCATCACGGTTCTTAAATCATAGCATAATCCTGCAACTGTCTACAAGTTCACATTTGTGACCTAACATGGTCCTACACTGCCGTTATTAATGCCAGTACCCCTGTCTGCTCCTGTATGGACATCCAATTACAGGAACCAAACTATGTCCTTTTATGCTCAATGCATGTTGTCATTGGCAGCAGCTACCACTCTTTGCATGGTCCCTGGGACCGGCCATTTGGTCCTCACAAGGGCAGTAATGGAGGTGCTGCTGCTTTGAAAATGAAGACACCAAGTTAAATAGGTCAAGTGGCTTCTCCTAGGCAATCTAGCTAATGCGTACAAAGTCTGTGCTTGAACCCAGGTTGAGGGGTCTCAAAGCCACCATTACTCTGCTTTCCAGTGACAGGCTCAACTGTCACAATGGCTCCTTCTTTGCAAAGCAGGAAGGACTTTACATGAAAAGAAGCACAGAGAAGTTTGTGAGATGGGGTGGGCCTTCGTGGATCTGAATTCCAAGTTCGCCCAGCCAATCCTGGGCCCATGAACATATCTCGTTCATAGTAATTTGGTTGGTTTGGGAACTATGCCTTCTTTGATTCTTACAGACATGTTGATTGGCTTATAAGCAAAATCACCTTCAAAACTGTCTAGGAAGAAACCATGCACGGAAAAGACCTGGGAATCAAGGAGTGAGAAACTTGCGTCATCGAGCAATGCACTCTGCATAAACACAGACTGTTCTCGTTAGCCATGCAGTGGACGCAAACGCCTTCTGTTACCACTGGAAAGAATTCCCTTTCACCTTCACAAGCCATGCGGTCTGTCAAGGATGCCCTAGGGCCAGTGCTGGTGATCTGGGGCTGACACATTTGCACATTTTTGTATGTATGGTTACAACCCCTTGCACACATCCACACCGAAGAACTTTTGAAAACAAGATACGAAGGTCCTGAGGAACGTGTATCTGTGCGTCAGGGGGTAGAGATATACTATGTCTCCATATTTCAGCATTTTCTCACGGGAGGAAAGGTTGCCGTGAAGCTGCGTGCTCAGCCATGGGAAGCAGATTAGATAGAACGCTGGCTGTCCTGTCCCTGCCGGTGGCTCTGCGCTCCTCACTGACCCCACTATTCTGCTTAAATTTTCTTCACAGCTCTTGTCTCTACATGAAACTATATTATGCTTTCATCCTATTAATTCCTTTATCATTTGTCTCCTGAACTAAAGTAGTTTTACCAGAGGGAAAACACCGCTGTAATTAGCACACAGTGGGTGCTTTTTGACCTGTTGGCGAACGAAGATGCTAAACCACTCAGTCCCGCAGGCTGATTGCACATGCCATCTGGATGAACTCTTGACACATTTTATGCCCTCAATGAACAGAGTCTCCTTCCTGCAATCTCCCTCTTATTAGGATTATGTCAACTATGCGCTGTTTATCTGGGTAGGAAGCTTTAAGAAGATGCAAACGGTACTCAGTACTGGCAAGACGGTTCAGCCGATAAAGGTGCTTGCTGTCGAGCCTGACATCTTCCATAGCAAGGACTCATACGCTGAGAGGAGAGAACTGCCTCTCCAAAATGTCATCTGACCTCTACACACGTCGTCGCATACACTGCATCTCCCCACACACAAGTAAATTAATGCAATAAAAAGTTTTAAGAACACATAAGTGTGCCGCGTGGCGGAGCTAGAAGACACCGTAAGTTCCAGCATCCCATCTCAATTTTATAGACACCAAACAACCTCCTCACGCCCACCAAATGGCTCCATTATGCATAGCTTTGTAGACGCGACAACCCTGGTGTCTTGACTGTGTTTGTGGAAGATTTCCCACGAGCAAGTGACACCAGGCACGACATCTGCCTTGCCGTCTGTCCTTCCTGCACTTCAAGACCCAGGCTGCTGAACAAACAGCTTTGGCCAAATCCACACTGACAGTTTCAAATGCTCTAGAAACTGTAATAAAGTATGCATAGGCATTGTTTAATTTTCATCTTGACCCTAGAATCTGAGGGGTTTTATTCCTATTTTCGAAGAAAGATGCACTGCCTCTTATGCTGAGGTTGAACCAGGACATGTTTGGATCCTCTTCTAGGGTCCCTGTTATGGGTAGAGACAAACTGTGGATTCACAATCACCTAAGGGTCTTATAAATACAGCTGTGAGATGCTCCCCCTAGTTTCCCACATCACTGGCTTAAGCTCCCCAGATGGCCAAGTGGCTGTACCAGCAACACAGGAGCCTAGAACAGAGCAGAGCCAGGATCTATGAAGGACCGGCCTGCCTGTCCTTCATACCAACTGTCTGACCCCAGGCATCCCTCAGCTCTCCATCCTGACAGAAGATGAGCTCACAAAGTGTCCCCCCTGGTCCAGGGCATGGTGACAGCTACAGAATTGTTCTGACTTTGACATCCACTCTCTCCTAGGGTCCTGAGGAGACACAGTTCCCAAGGATTGCACGCAGCAGCTACCTGTGAGTCCATTTCCTCCAAGGTCTGAATCTCAGTGTTCAGACCATGATTCCTGGCCTGGGTCAAGTATATAAATCACGGTAAAGACTATTTTCTGCAAGAGCTCCTGGAGAGGACAGCCAGCACCGGATGGGACAGGCTCCTTCCACCTCCAGCAGGATTCCGGAGGCATACTCAGACTCAGGGCTAACTCCTATTTATTTTCCTCTCGGCTTATTTTCTCCTTCGTCACATCTGAGTGAGTCCCCAAATTCTCTTCATGCTACATCATCCCCTGAAAGTTAAAGAAGGGGGGCATCTTACTTTCTTCTCATTTCCATACCCAGAAGAAAGGGTTGTATGGCTATCACTGGAGAAATGCAACGGGGCCTGCTGCCCCAGATGACTGAGGACCCACCCTTTCCTTTCAGAAGATAAAGCAGGTAACACAGGAAACCTATCCCTGTGAGGTCTCTTGTAGACCAGCCTGGACTACATACAGCTAGTTTCAGGACAAACAGGCTCCAAAGCTACAGAGAAACCCTGCCTCAAAAAACAAAAAACAAACAAACAAAAAAAACAATGAGTTATCTAAAGACACGCAGATGTGGGAGCTGCTCTGGCAGTCAGATCCCCAACCTCTCTGCATCTTTAAAGGACAGATGTCCCTCCACTCGTTAAAGATGGTCTTGTCAGTTGACTTCCTGGGGCATTTTCATCATCTTTACATAAATTCCTATTTCTTAGTGACCTCAGGAAATACAAGTGTTCCCCAGACTGTTTTCACATCGGCGAATCAAGTCTCTCCCAGCTCCGGAGGCTCACCAGGCTCACCTGTCCAAAGTCTGAGAACTTTCTGCTCAGGACTGGGCGATCCAGGATCACAGCCGACATGCTGGCTCCCAATAATTGGGGTCTCTAGCTCTCCGCAGCAGGGTCTGAAAGGTTTGCTCTCGGGAGGCGAGGCTAATGGTTTTAACCCGGCTCTCAGAAGGACGAGAGAGGGGCGGCTTCAAAGGGTGTCCCCTACTGCAGTCTGTAAGGTCGCTCTGTCAGTGGGCGTTGCCCTGACGTAGCAGTGTGTGGACCCTAGTCCACGGCCCACGTGCAGCTGCAGGTCACTGGTCCTAGGCTGCCCCCAGGGGAGGGGCATTGGAGGGTGTGGCAGCCACCGCAGGACTCATTTGGCAGACTGCCCTGGACAAGAGAAGACGGCAGAGAGCCCAGACCACCTGTATCCTGGAGCTCAGACAGGTTTGGCATTGTTGAAATTTAGGGGTGCCTAGAGTAAGGATTCTCTGCACTGGAGGGAACCAGGGACAGTCTGCTGATAATGCTTAAGGATAATGCTTCCCTGGCTGCAGAGAAATAGATCCAGGCTCCTAATTTAAATGTCCTCCACCCTCAACTCCCTTTCATTAACCACCAAACTGGTCAATCTCCTTGGCATTCTTTCCTTTAGAAAACCACAGTGGATGACATTTGTAGCTAAAGAGTAAAGGCGGGAGTGCTGGGGCTGGAATCCAGCCAGTTTTAGCTGCTTACAGGAGGGCTGGGGACTCTGCACACAGGACAGACTGGCTGCCTTAGGGATGCCTTGCTAAGAGATTTCAAGTGCATCGATCATAAGAATTAGACGATGCATCAAACGTTCAATTAGTACAGTTCTTGCCACACAATTGAACACGGGATAAGTGGAAGATAATGTTTAAAAGTCCGTCTTAAAAGTGTGACAACAGACAGCTAGGGAGCATTTGTTCTGTGTTCCTGGTGGTGTCCTAAGCGCTGGGACTTCAGAGGGGGCACGTGACCTTCCTGCCGGCACTGCACCCCTCTAGCGGTCAGGCAAAATAAAACTAGTTTAGGCAGGGCCAAGCCACAGGGGAGAGGAAAATACTTGATCTAGGTAGGAGTGAGCTGATGGGTACCGGGGCGTGGTCTTCAAGTGGTCATGAAGATGTTATGAACGGAGGTAAGATAATCATTGCTAGCAGAAAAAACAAAACGTAAACGCACGGGAGGGTCAGTTTCGGAAAGATGTGAGAAGCCGGGGGCATCAAGGACTCAAAGCCTACTTAATATTTACCCAAGCAAAGTTAATGGACTGAGAGAAAACGGGCCAATAATAGAAGGTGCTAGAAGTCCACCCCGTCCCCTCCCACAATTCTTTGACCTAATAGCCAGGAATCTGCCAAGAAGGAAAAACATTTCAAGTTTAAGATTCAAAATTCAAAACACGTGGGCTAATTCCTCATCAGGCAGACAGCTGCCCCCCTCGCAGACGGCTGCCTCCACCTGTACCTCAGTTTCTTTGCCTTTAAAATGTGGGTCTAGGGCTGTTTAGGATTCTTTTAATCTCCATAGTGCAACAGGCTTTCTCCTGAATTCTGAGAATATTGATATTGTAAGATAACTTCTGTCTAAAAGTATAAATAATTATCAATTATTAATTTATTATTATTGATTAATAATAAATTATTAATAATTGATGGGTGCCTCATTAAAATCCCCTCTAATAAGTTGCAAGGTCACGTTCCTGACTTTCACCTTCTCTGACTCCAAAAGCCCTCTAGAGCAATGGTTCTCAACCTGTGGGTCACAACCCCTTCGGCAAACCTCCATCTCCAAGAAAGATTTACACTCTGACTCCTAGCAGTGCAAAACTGCAGTTCTGAAGCAGCAACAAAATAATTTAATGGCTGGGGCCACCACAACACGAGGAACTAAACTGGGTTAAAGAGTCGCACCATTAGGACGTTTGAGAGCCCCCGCTCCAGAGGTTGCAGATGTGAAACAGGGTGTGTCCCTCGGTTCGGGACTGTCTTAGAGATGCCACTTTGTCCCTCATCATCGCTGGGGTGCTACAGAGGGCAAGGCCATCAGAAGAGCCTGCGATATAAAAGCCCAGCCGTGAATGAGGGCCGCAGTTGCCGCAGCCTTATCTGCATGCAGGGCTTTCTTTCTTCCTGGCATCCGTCCTGCAGACAGTGCAGCTCCTCCGACACAGACAAAGCAATGGCTGCCCAGGAATCCTAAATCCACAGCTGGGAATTCAAACGATGTTTTGTTCAAGCCCAAAGCCTTGGCTCTTATATCTTCTTTCTCTCCTTTTTTAAATAAACACGTGGTTTTTAGAAGAACACGGCGGCCATGGCCCTTCTCTTTTCTTTGCACATCAGTTAAAAATAGAATTTTAAATCCATTTCACATTTTTTTAAATTACCCCAAGTCTAGGTTGAAAAACAAAACAAAACAGTATACTTTACTGTCTGCTCTCTCAGAGAAAAAAATACTAACAGTTTCTTAATTTAAAAAAAAAAAAAGAAAAGACAGAAAAAGCTCTGTGAGCAAGGATGTGGCTTAGTTAGAGTAGTTGCCTAGCATGCTGGAAGTCCTAGGTTTGATACCCCAGCACTTCAGAAAATTGGGTGTGATGGTACACACCTGTAATCTCGGCACTAGAAAAGTATAGACAGGAAAACCAGAAATTCAAGGATATCTTTGGCTACAGAAGCAAGTTCAAGCCTCGCCTGAGCTAATGAAAACAAAAACACAAACCAAAAGAATTTGCATGGGCAAAACTTCTTTGCATTTATCTAGGGACCAACACAAACCTGACGTCACGGGAGACTGCGGGTGAAGGAAGCTTGTGGGTGATGGGCTGGAATATGGGGCGTAACTATCAAGAGCAGTGCTGGGTGCCAAGACTGTGCAGAAGAAAGCACAGATCTAGGCGTTTTCACGCAGAGCGTCCGCAGAGCCCTGTAGCACTTTAGTGGGGGTGCGGGAGTGCCCTCGTAGGAGATGGGCACCCAGCTCTGTCCTTGGCAGTCTTCGAGCTGACTCCACGGGTTTAAAGGTTAAAGATTTCCCAACCATTGCTAGTTTATCGACTTCTTTCTGTTTAGCTTCATGAGCACGAGGCTGGGTTAATCATAAGTCCTGGCACTTCATCAAAACCTACGAGGCTTGAGAAAGCAAGATGAAAGAACATCCCGGGTTCCTTCTATGTGAGGTGTGTACCTGTGGGAGCAGGATGGGTTTGCCCTGATATGTGCTGTCGCTCGAGAGATTAGGAGTACTGTAGGGCTCGGAATCTACTCTGAAGACTTAGTCCTGCCCCAAGATGCGAACTTGGTTCTCTGAGGATCTGCTCTGATATCAAAATCACCTGTGTGTAACCACCACCGTTGCTGCTGTTTGATGCAGGCTTCTGTGCTGTGACCTTCGTTGACTTTAAAAAATCCCTCAGACTGCAGAGTGAAGTTCATTTGTTTTCACCACAGAGTGTTGCATGACACAGCTGACTTTTAGAATCTACATACTTTTAGAAAAGTATGTGATCTGTACCATCTGGTCTGCTAATGTGGCTAAAGAGTAATAAGAAAATAGGTAAGATTATAGCCACAGAGTTTCCAGATGTTAAATGGTTTGCATTCTAGGGTAACCTTTGTGAAAGGTTTATTAATTTTAATGCACTATTGCAAATGGTTAGTTCATTTATTTCAATTTTTACATTTACTTATATATTTATTTGTGTCATGTGTGTTCATGTGTAGAGAGCAGTGGACAGCTCACAGGCTCTCATTTCTCATTCCCCCACGTGGGGCACAGACCTGAACTACCCCATCTGCATCCCACAATCTCAAGCCATCCGGCTTGACGACAAGAGCCTTTACCCACCGAGCCATCTCACTGGCCCATCAGTTCACGCCCCGTGTAGGATTTTTCTGCATATGTTATTGGGAAAAGTGGAACTTTCACCCCCTCGCTTGTATGTAGTCTCATTTTGAAGTAGCAATTGTAACAGTTTTATGTAGGGCCTTGCACACTTTTATATGTTAGGTAATCATCTTCAGGAGGAGAACTGTTTTGTCTTCTCATATACATGGGGCCTGAAATGAGGAGGTGTGTGTGGTGGGAAGGATAGTATCAGGGAAAAGTTCAAGGTTACATTTCAATTTAACTGTGACCCTTATTCCTATGGTCTTTCTCCTCATTTTATACTTTCCCCAGAAATTAATGCAGTCTCTCAAGTGTTCCATGAAAGGAACATATCCCTGTAACATAATTTTCCTATCTATCTAGATGTGGTCCCATCCTTCTCTATTTCACTGTCTGTTGGTGTGTTGGGGGTAGAGTGCACACACACATAGGTGTGTGTGTGTGTGTGTGTGTGCGCGCGCGCGCGCGCGCGTGCACAGAGGATGACCTCAGGCTCTTCCTTCTCAGGTGACATCCACCTACATCTCTCCTCATCCTGATACTCTGATTAGGCCAGGTTGGTGGGTTAGCAACCCCTACATGTCCTCCTGTCTCTAGCTCCCCAGTACTGGGATTACAAACACATGCCATTTCTCGCTGTCTCTTTACTCGGGTTGTGAGGATCGAACTTTGGTCCTCCTGCTTGCACAACCAGCACTTTGCAGACCTACAAGGTCTGTGTTTTATTTATTTATATCTTCTTTCATCTTGCCAGATGTTTGTCCGCATTTCATAACACCGGCCTCCTCTGGGTTGCCCCCCTTTCACGGACTGTTCTCTACCTGCCCTCACAACTTTCTTCGCCTGAATTTGCTTTGTTAATCTTTTCCCGGTGTCTTCGGTTGAGCGCTAATTTGTTTTCAATCATCTGTGTTTACCTAATAAACACATTTAAAATGAATCATTTCTAAGTGCTATTGCAGGTCAGGCCCATTAATGAATTTGGCGTGTGTGTGTGTGTGTGTGTGTGTGTTATATTGCTGCTCAGTTTGAGGTTTTGCAAATAATCTTCTCAATCACTTAAGAGTTTTAAAGAGTATATTATTTAAATTCCAGGTACTTGGGATACTCTCAGCCTTCCTCTTTATCTCTTATTGGCTTCTACCAATTCATGGCAAAGTGCAAATCTTTTTTCCCTGAACCTATTCTAACACAGTGTGAGATGGAATATAACGCCAGTAATAAATATCAAAAAGTTTCAATTCAAAGAAAAACCAAGCATCCGCTGAGTCAATATCGGAGGTCTACTTAGTCATGGTTCACAGAGAGAGGACATCCACATTGTTTGGGACAAGCCCACAGTCTTTACCAAGTCGGTTCCCCTCAGAGACAACAACGCTTGCGCCAACACCAGCCCTCGCGGCAGCTTGCTTCCCTGCTTCATCCCCAGACTGATAGGCAGGACACCAAAGGAATTCTGGGAAGAACCTTGTGTATGCAAACAGCAGAAGCAGACGTGGCACGTGAGTGCCAGGTGTGCGCCACACACGCAGGTGAACAGGACACAGCATAGCCTCTCCTTCCACCTGAGCAAACGCCCCACCTACCACACTCATCAGGATAAATCTAAACCATTCCAAACAATAGCCGTTATGAATTCAGTGCCATGGGACCAAGACAGGTGCTACAGAGATGGATGTGTAGCCTTTGGCCATCCCTAAGAATTTAATAACTTTTAAATTCTTCCTTGATAAAAAGGGGGAATTGAGAATTGGCCCTTACCCTTTGGAAGGAGTGGATGAGGACTGGGTTGATGGGAGGGAGGAGATAGGGGAGGCAGGTGGAGGGGTGAGAGGGAGAGCTGTGGTTGGAATGCAAAATAAAATTTTTAAAAAATTTAAAAAATCATAAAAAGAGGAATTCCTGGAATTTTTAATAATATAACAATTAGTAAATCAAGTGTATTTGCTAAAAAGCATATTAACTGTCAATTCTCATCATTGTCTATGCATTATGAATCTAAATCACGGTATCTTTTATTTTAAGCAACGCTTTAATATATTTAAGTCTAACATTTTGGTGCCAGTGACTGAATTTAGGATCTCGCACATGCTACCACTAAGCCACAGCCTTGCTTTCGCAAATATAATTTATTTTCAGTTTACTGTAAAATAAAAAGATTTTTTAAAAAAATCACAGAGCAAAGCCGGGTGATGGTGGCGCACGCCTTTAATCCCAGCACTCGGGAGACAGAGGCAGGCGGATCTCTGTGAGTTCGAGACCAGCCTGGTCTACAGAGCTAGTTCCAGGACAGGCTCTAAAGCCACAGAGAAACCCTGTCTCGAAAAACAAAACAAAACAAAACAAAAAATCACAGGGCAGGATAAAGGCCAAGATTTCATCTCTAACCAGCACCCATTTTCATGTCTAGTTCCACCGAGGCAGAAAATTAACTCCACAGGTGCACCTGACATTGGATGTTTTCTCTCTCTCTCTTTTTTGAACAATAATTAACATTTCTTTGAGAATGTCCTATTGTAATCTGCAGGCCTGTCACATGGGTACCCTGTTCCTTTAAGAGACAAGCCCCGCCCACTTCCAATCTGCCCCCTTCCCCCACCAAGTGGCTTTCCTGCAGCTCTCCAGCCTTCTCCCCTTTCTCCCTTCTTCTCTTTCTTTCTCTCTTCCGTCCCTTCCTCTCTCTCCCCCTTCCTTACTCCTGTGCTGTTGATACGGACATCCTATTTGGGGCAGGGCGCTCAGTCGTCTCTTCCGCGCGTGGATCAGGTGTGTCGGTTGTCAGCACGGAAAAGGGAAACTTCTCTGGATTGGGTTGAACCACGCTCTGATCTCTGGGTCATTGGTGTAGAAGGAGCTGCAGCTGCCTTCCTGCCTTCCGGCTCCCAGCTCCCAGCTAGCTTTACCCGAAACAACAACACACAAATTGTAGTCTTTTAAACATTAGTTCTAGCCTCTTAATGGCTAATTCTCACATCTTGCCTTAACCCATATTTAGTAATCTGTGTAGCACCAGTCTTACCGGGAAAGATTCAGCATGTCTGACCTGGCAGCTTGCTTCTTCTCATCTGCTCTGCAGAGGAACAGCATGGCATCTGAGCTCACTTCCTCTTCCTCCCAGCATTCTGCTCTGTTTACTCCACCCACCTATGTTCTAACCTATCAGGTCAAGCAGTTTTTTTATTAATTAACCAATGTCCTTCTTCCATCACATTGGGAGCTGTTTCAAGACTGTATCTATGTAACAGAATAATAGTATTGGGTTCTCCTCTAGGGCCTATGACCTATCTGGCCACAGGGGTATTAAGGAATAGGAATTTCCTAAGTTTTGTAGTGTGATATTGCAGCATTCTCTAAATTTTTCTTTTACAAAGAGGAAATTCTGAACTTGAAATAATTCTCTGATGCAGTATTTTCTAAGTGTCCTGGAGATTGTTTCTCCCTTTGGATTAGAAGATTTTTTTCTAGGTCAGTATAATAAGAACAGAAAGCATCTCCAACTCCAAACGTATGCTGAGATATTCATGTCTCCCTCCTCTTGACACACACACACACACACACACACACACACACAACAAAACAAAACCTTACTTTATTCCAGGTTTCAAAAATCATGTCTGTTAGCCAGGAAGTGGTGGTGCACGGCTTTAATCCCAGCACCTGGGAGGCAGAGGCAGGTGGATCTCTGTGATTTAGACCAGTCTCATTTACAAAAGCTAGTTCCAGGACAGCTAGGACTGTTACACAGAGAAGCCCCGTCTCACAAACAAACAAACAAAAAACCATGTCTGTTTTAGGTAAGAGCATTGGGTTGCTCAGTTCTTTGCCACCATCAGAGTGTGTACAAACCAGCACACTCTACGCTTAGCTCCTAACTGAAAGCATGCCAAACTGATGAGAACCAGTGAAAGCCATAGAATCTCTTACATCTTTGGTAATAAATTGAATCCATTTGTGCCTACTGATTCCCCACAGGCCCACTTTATAGAAACACAACAAGCTCACTCTTCTGTATAGCTCAGACACTTCCGAGCCAGCTGATAGGAGGGAAAGAGGCTGTGTCCTCACTTACAGAAACGGAACCTTGGAGCTTGGGCTATCGCTGAAATTCTTTGTAAAATCAAACGGGCGTGTCTCAGAATTCCTTGAAGCTAACTGCTGCAAATCAAATGTGTGACCCAAGAAATCCAAGCGGGAAATCTGTATAACTACATGAAAGTGTTTTGTAAGAGGCATATCCTTCCCCTTCCTTTTTTTTTTTTTTTTTTTTTTTTTTTTTTTTTGTTCCTTGAGGGTTTCAATGAAGAAATCCTGTTGGAGCAGGAGTTGCCATGTTGGATTATGGGATAAATTTAAGAACGTCAACCATCATATTTTTCAAAGAAGAATAAGAGACGGGTCAAGAGAGAAAGTGCATGGTAGTTGAAACCTAGGAGTGGCCAGCCTGGCATTTTGTAGAAAAGAGGAAAAAAAAGAGGAATGAATTGCTATTTTGTTTAAACCCATTATTTGGAAGCTTCTTTCATGGCCACACAAGATGAGACACAAAAGGAAGATGTACAAGATAGATTTATTATCAAAAGAACTGTTCTTTCCTCAGCAGAACTTAAAGGACACACTTCAATGTCGCCCCTCAAATATTAGGAATTTCCCTCTGCAGAGTTTCATTTCTATCATAACTTGCTTTTTAATCTTCTTCCCCACATGGAGAGTCCAGAAATTTGAGGGTCATTATCGACTAATGCCCTATAACCTAATGTGATTAAGATATGAAGTCATGCTTTTTATCAGAATAATATTTAGGGCCGGCTATTCCAGGAATGCTTAGCAGAATTTAGGCATTACGTCGGCTTCTAATGTAATCAATTAGTAAATCAAGTGCCTTTAATTAAAGGTATATTGAATGAAAAGGAGATAGGCATGGGTTCAGCACAGCTCTGGAGCCACTGTATCAGCATCCCGTCTCGGGGACCCCAGAGTGAGCTCACTGGGTACGGTCATCCGCTCATGCATGTGCGCAGCAAATGTTTGTTGACTACACATTTACCAGGCACTGTTCTAGACAGTGGGGATCAGGACTGTCAAGGTTATTGTTCCCATTGATCTCACTTCTAGTAGGAACACGGACAGTAAACACAGAGACTAGAAAGAAAAACAAGAAAAGCAAAGTAAACCCAGCATTGAGTATGACCAAAAAGAAATAAAATTTTAAGAAGAGCTAATTTAAAAAAAAGAGAAGAGCTAATTTTTAAAAAAAAAAGAATAGAAGAGCTAATTTTAAAAAAAGAATGGGGCTAGCAAGAAACCTGGCACTAGAGAAATTCTCAGGAATCCACAAGGATGACCCCAGCTAGGAGCCTAAGCAATGGTGGAGAAGGTGCCCGAACTGACCTTGCCCTTTAGTCAGACTGATGGTTATCTTAAATGTCACCATAGAATCTTCATCCAGCAACTGATGGAAGCAGAAGCAGAGACCACAGCGGAGCATTGGGCTGAGCTCCCAATGTCCAGTTGAAGAGTGGGAGGAGTGAGAATATGAGCAAAGAGGTCAAGACCGTGATGGTGACACCCCCTAAAACAGCTTACCTGAGCTAATGAGAGCTCACCAACTCCAGCTGGACTGGGAAAAAACCAGCATAGGGCCAAGCTAGACTCTCTGAGTGTGGGTAACAGTTATATGGCTGGGGCAGACTGCGGGGCCACTGGCAGTGGCACCAGGATTTGTCCCTGCTGCTTGTACTGGCTTTTTTGGAACACATTCTCTTTGGATGGATACCACGCTCAGCCTGGACATAACAGGGAGGGTCTTGGTTCTTTCTCGGAGCTATGTGCCTTGGCCTCTCTGTGGAGTGGATGGAGGGATGAGGGATAAAGTGAAGGAGGGGAGAGATTAGGAATTGGGATTAGTATGTAAAATGGGAAAAAAAGTTTGTTTTCTTTTTTAAAAAAATAAAAGGTTTTGAGGGGGACTTGTTAAAACAAGAGGCAACTTATTGAACGTAGAAACTTTGAGCTGAGAACTGAGTCAGGAGAAGGTTACAGAGTCACAGATTTGGGAGCAAAGGGGGTTTCAAGTAGAAGGGACACCCATGTAAACATCTAGATTAGAACTAAATGGGACACGTCTCAGGATTATACATTCAGGACTATACCTAAGCAATGTGTGCCTGGAGCTGGAAAGAAAGGTGCGACCTGAGGTTAGGTGGACAAGGCCAGTCCACGCATCTGGTGCGCTATAATCCACAGCAGACCAGGGACAGCTTATCCAGGCTTTCAAGAACAAGTTTTCAAGCATTTGGTAACCCTGATGCTAAAAACTGTAACTTTAAAATGAATCTCATAAACTCACAATTGAATAAAGTATGCATATCAAAACTATGACACCCAACCCCTTCCTCCCTAACCTCACTGTTTTCTCACAATCCACGCTCATGAGGTTGGGAGTATGGGAGAGGAACTACACCATGTGCCCCTGAACGTCACTGCTCACCCATTCCACTGCTCACATCCAGAGGCCGCAGACTCCAAGAGCCAGCTGGTAAGGTCAGACAAGAATCCATTTCACGTAGGTTCAGAGGATGCGATTCCATCATTCATGGACCTCGGGTGTGAAAAGGGCTCCCGAAGCACCCAGGCCTCTCAGTCATCTGATTTTACAGTCTCGAGGAATCTTCTGTTCTACACGATTCACATTTCTTCAACTCTTGGCCAGCATTTCTTTGCCAGGAGTACTCTTGACAATAACGCTTAAATAAATGTAGACACACTCTTTTATTTTTCTTTTGCTGTGTTCAAAGGAATAAGAAGCGGGGCATCCTAAGGAAGAGAATTCAAGAGGCTATGAGGGTTGTGTATCCATATGTAGATACCTTTCTTAAGAATCATATCCTTTGACCCCAGCTAAGACTCCTAGCAATAATGGAGAGGGTACCTGAACTGGCCTTCTCCTGTAATCAGATTGGTGACCACCCTAATTGTCATCATAGAACCTTCATCCAGTAACTGATGGAAGCAGATGCAGAGATCCTCAGCCAAGCACTGTGCCAAGCTCCTGGAGTCCAATCAAAGATAGGGAGGAGGGATTATATGAGCAAGGAGGGGCCAAGATTATGATGGGGAAACCCAGAGAGACAGTTGACCCAAGCTAGTGGGAGCGCATGGACTCTGAACTGACAGTTGGGGAGCCTGCATGGGACCTAACTAAGCCCTCTGAATATGGGTGTCAGTTGTGTGGCTTGATCTTTCTGTGGGGCCCATGGCAGTGGAACCAGCATTTATCCTGGGTGCATGAACTGGCTTCTTGGGGCCTATTCTCTATGTTGCGATACATTTCTCAGCCTTGATGTGGGTGGGGGGGGCACTTGGTCCTGACTCAACTTGATATGCCAGACTTTGTTGACTCCCCGTGGGAGGAGGGGAGAAAGGGAGAACTGTGGTTAGTATGTAAAATGAATTTAAAATATTTTAAAAGAATCCTATCCTGCCATGCAGTGGTGGCACATGCCTTTAATCCCAGGACTCGAGAGGCAGAGGCAGGCAGATAGATCTCTGTGAGTTCAAGGCCAGCCTGGTCTACAGAGTGAGTTCCAGGACAGGCTCCAAAACTGCACAGAAACCCTGCCCCAAAAAAACCAAAAATTATATCCTTAGAGGAACAGATTGGAGAGAATGAATAGATATATTAAAGGGGAATTATTAGACTGACTTACACTGTGTGGTTTGGATAGTCCAATGATGGAGATCTCACACTAGAGAAGATAAGAACCTGGTAACTTCTCAACCCACAAGGCAGGGTGCCCCAGCAATTCCAGCATAGTACTGAAAAGAATAGAGGGTGCGTGGAGGGCCGCTGGTCTTCAGTCCATGTTGGAAACCCATAGAATCTGGGCTCTAATGTCAACAAAGTTATACAGAACAAAGCATGTGAATCTGCCTGTGAGAATGAAGGCAAAGCTTCCTCTGTCTTCTTCTATCTAGGCTGCCACTGGAAAACGGCACCAAGACGTAGGGTAGGTTCTTCTCACTTCAAATCACCTGATCCACAAAATTCCCTCACGGGAGTGCCCAAGGTCTTGCCTTTTAGTTGACCTCAGATACAGTTATATTGACATCTAAGTCTAAACATCACAGGCCCGCAGAGCCAAATGCATTGTGCCAGTCAAGTGTTTCAAGCATCAGAGGGAGACATTGAGCAAAATAAAGTCACTGGCAACTGTATCGCTTGTGAGTGCTCCTGAGTATCAGAACCAAGAGGAGACTGGAAAAACAGATAATAGATGGATGGATAGATGAGAGGGAGGGAAGGAGGGAGGGAGGGGAAGAGGGGGAAGATGAGTTGATAGACATTATATTTGGGGGATTACTTCACTCAGCCTCAAGTTCGAAAACTTGGAGATCCAGGAACAGGTGAAGTAGAATAATGTCGAAAAAGAATTATTAGCTAGTGATTTCATGACTTACTTTAAGTGCTGCTGTCGTGTGCATTTCCAAGCATGAATTCACCTGCTACCTGGAACAAAAAGACCTGGAGAAACAGCTGAAACCATGGGCTGTTGCCCTTAACAACCTGACCACAAACACTTACACCTGTGCACTATAATATACGCCTTCAAAAACAGAAGGCTGGCTGCCGGGTGTGCATCCGTAAAATCTCACTTGCTTGTTTACCCCACCTTGTGGTTCGAGAGTATAACACAAGAATGGAAACGGAGCGAGGACCAAGGGCTTTCAGGAACTATCTTGACTCGGATCTATGGCATGGCGAATACATTTCCTCTCTTCTGGTTTCATTGATGTTGGGGTGCTATTCCAGAGAGATTCCTGCAGCACGAATTCTTGTTTCAGCCCCAGTCTGGGGGCAAGAGGCAGAAAGTGAGAAAACAGCTGAGCAGAGATGGACTCCTCCCTGTCTGTCCTCTTCAGAATGGATGGGTCCCAACAAAGGGAGAGTAATGCCATACTCAACCTACAATTCAGATGTTAAAGTTATCCAGAAACGCCCTTAGAGACAAGTGCTAAAAACATTTAGCTGGATCTCTGGGCACTCTCGCCCAGTCAAGTTGACACATAAATTTAACCATCAAAACTAGGACCTTTGGTAAAGGGTAAACATTGGCGGGGTGAGAAATAAACGGGGTGAAGCTAGTCATAAGGTCGCGGGATGGGTAGACTTCCTTTTTGGATGACGAACCTTTTTTTTTGTTCGTTTGTTTTACGAGTATAATTGTGGCTTAATAAAGATATTGAACCGATGTTGCAGGTATAAGCATGGGGTTAAGAGAAAGAAAGATTTGACGGGGGCATCCCAGGTAGGGCTGTGTGCTTCAGGGTCTCTCCATCTCTCTGTAGTACCAGCCTGCACTTGTCCCATCTGCTGCAGCATGGAAGCATCTCTGATGGCGGCTGAACAAGGCACCCATCTAGGAGTACAGAAGAATGTCATTCAGAGTCATTTTATCACTACATTTTTTTTTCTTTCTTTAGACCAATATTATGTGGTTGTCCCCTAGGTCCCAGGGCTTCAGGTATGAGTTACATCCTGTGGAGTGGGTCTTAGGTCACATCAGTGATTGGTTGGTTACAGAGTTAGGTTTCTGACCACTCCCTAGGCCCAGCAGGACAAGCATCTCAGTATTAACTTACCCATTTCCCCTCCGTCAAAACCACCAGGGTTCCCAACCTTCCAGGACAAATACCCACTTCTTACCAGAAAAGGTCCCGTCTTCACTGCCTTCCCACGAGGTGCACCTCCGGTGAGGCAGTCCCATCCTTGGCATAGGAAACGGGGTTTGTTGAGAGAACAAGGTCCAGGGTCTTGTTTGAAGGGGTGTGGGATGAAGCTCCAGAACCTGAATGTTAAACGCACTCCAGTGTTTGGGAAGATGATGGCTCGGTGGATAAAGTTCTTGCAGATCAAATATGCAGACTTGAGTTCAGATTAGCAAAAGTAAAATAAAATAAAAGCCAGTCATGGTAGTGATGGGAAGAAGGGAAGAGGGGGATATTTAGAACTCAATGGCCAAAGAGTCTCGCCAAATGGATGAGCTACTGGTTCAGTGAGAGACACTGGGTCAAAAATAAGGTGACACGTGACTGAGGAGGAACGTGTTCAGTATTGGGCTATCACCCTCTGACTTCCGGACACGCACGCAGACGAGGAAACGTGTGCACACGTGTACCACACACACAGATAGAACACCTCGGATATCACTACTGTGGCCATCGTGGGGAACGGGGGGGGGGGGGGACACACCTGATTACAGAGCAGAGAGTTAACAGACTTGAACTGAACGAAGTGGAATGAATCCCACTGCAGATTTTCAACACATCCCTGCTGCAGTTCGACAAACGACCAGCAGGTGGCAAGCGATCCACATATCCCGCAACAGAGGCCAAGCAGGTCCCCAAATGTTCAGCGGAGAAACTATTCCAGTCACAGACTGTCTTTTTTCTCCAGTCAGGCTGTGGGCAACAGCGGCGTTTCATTCCGTTGCATGTTAATCAAGATGCACCAAAGTCCCAAAGTTTGCCCAAGTCCCTAACAGTAATCCTTGTCTCTGGGATGGTGAGGGTTAGCAAGGTCCATAATTTGAGCATCAGCAGGTTGAGGACAACATCATCATTTACCCATGAAAAGAGAGGAGAGAGAGAGGAGAGAGAGAGAGAGAGAGAGAGAGAGAGAGAGAGAGAGAGAGAGAGAGAGAGAGAGAGAGAGAGAGAGAGAGAGAGAGAGAGAGAGAGAGAGAGAGAATCAGGACAGTCCCTTGTTGTCCTGCCCTGTGCCAATGGACTGTCTTTCCTTCCACGCAGACGATTCATGGGACTAGACTTGCCAGTTATGTGATGGATCGATGGCCGTGTCAGCTGTAGTCACTTTTAGAACTCAACAGTATTTTCTAGTACTTAGCAGGACCAGTGTGTCCCCTCGCTCCATATCTCAGGGTGCGTGTTATATTCAACACACATCTCTGGCTCTCCGTGTGCCTGGCACTCCTGTCTGAATTTTACAAAGAGTAAGTCCTTAAATCTTGTCTTTGTTGCTCTTTCAGGTTTCATGCTAAGGAATATCCATGTTCAAAATTACTCCCTGACCCTTGTCCCCACCCCACCCCCACCCTCTTCTCCCCCACCCCCACAAAGGACTGAAAATCCTGCTGGGTGCTGTTCCTTGTTTGAGCTCTACAAAGCCATGGAAGACTGACAGAATCAGGCAGGCTAGATGTCTCTCTAGGTGGCTGGCCTGGCTTCTGCTTCCTCTGAAACCTATTACCAGTAAACTTTGTCCTTGGCCTTCTGTGCCAGTATCCATGTCCCCCAGTCCACTGATTGATCAGCCACAGTATTCCCAGACTGCACAGCAAGGAGTCAGGCTGATTCCGGGCTTGGGGAGGTGCTGATGGACACAGGACACGTGGCCACACAATGGGGACACACGACTGACCTCAGACACTTTTGGTAAAACGTCCCTGCTTCGGGGAGGCGGTAGAAGCAGTTCAGGAACTTCCCTGTTCCTTGTCCCCCAGCTCTTCACCCATCTGGAAGCTCCTCTGGCTCCTTGAACCAGGACAGCATCCAAGGCGTACAGAAGCCCCGGGTTTCCTTGCTTGCTTGTGTTCCATACAAAGAAAATCATCCCTAGATGACCAGCGGACAGGGCAGCTGGGAATGAACTCTCAGAGGTTTGGGCAGTCTTCACAAGGAGGCCCCTCTGGGTGGAAGAGATATTGAGGCTGTGGGTGAGGGAGGGAAGGTGTGTGAGAGGAATCAGAATTAAGTAAAAGGTTTGGGAACAGGAATTACAGAAGGAGCAAGTTGGGGCGAAAAGAGCAGGGTTTAAGTTTGGGGAGTTTTTGTGGGGTTTGTTGTTGTTGTTTGTCTTAAATGCAAACTGTCGCTTTGGCTTAGTGTGAGTTCTTATCTGCCTATTAGCATGAGCTGTGGCCAACGGACCTAAACGTTCTAATTATTTATTATGCGGTCCCATAGGGGTCGCAGCCCGGGGCGCACAGCACAAGACTGACATGCGGTAGCTGCGTTGCAACTCTGGAGCCCCCTCCCAGCTCCGGAGTCCCGCAGACGCAGACTGTGCAGAGTTGATGCAGTGTCTGGAAGTTTGGAATGTATTTTTCCCCAAACTCATCCCCCAAAAAGGTCGGTATATCTGGTCCTGTCAAGGTGACCCAGCTTTTTAGAACACTAAGCGAGGGGCTGCTGGGATCTGAGCTCGGTAGCCGGTGGACGCACTTTCTAGGAGTCCGAACAATCTAAAGATTGCAGCAGCCCCTATCCCCACCCCCTCCTCCAAAATGGTTCATAAAAGGGCGGGGTGGGGGCAATGGGCTGAAATCTGGCCACTCACGTCCATGGTTCTATTCACAAAACAGTTTCAAACTAAGTTAACCTCCGTAGGGTGTTTACCCCTCCCCTTCTAATTGTCCAGGTTCCTCCTCCCTCTCTCTGTCCCAGGCTGTTTTATGTCGCTCTGCGTTGTGCCAACTATTTTATCTTTATTCCTTCTCTTTCTCTGTCGCCATTCATTCCCTTTTTGTGTGTGTGGCTTCTGGGGCCGATGTGCGGCTCGTTACCACCCACTGCAAACTCGCTCCTGTCGCTGAGGTGTTTCTATACAAACTGGAGCGTCCAGTTGTCATATTAATTATTACACTGAGTAATGACTGAAATGGTCAAAATAAGGGGAGACTCAAGAGCGCTTTTTCCTGCTGCTCAAAGACGCAGCAAAAGAAGCCGTGCAACAAAGCGCTAATTGGTCCCCAGAAACAGTCTGACAAGGCATGGAAGATAGTCTTCACAGAGCCCCGTGATTGTGCGGGGGCGCTCTGAATGGACTCCACGCTTCTTTTCTAAACTCGCTTGCTGAGCAAAAAAATGGACCTCTGTTTGAATACTGCCCTGATCCTTGAATGCTATACCCAGCAGAGAAAAAAAATGCACCATTTATTGTAAGTTTTCTCCCCCTTCTCAAGCTATTCAGGGGTTCTCTGTGAAGAATCAGCTGGTTTTGTTTATGGTGAAAGACCTTGGCTTTGTTTTCATTCTTGGAGGAGGTGCTGAGGGGGAGGGAAGAAGAAGAACCATGTGCCTAGACAGAGCTGGGCGAGCCTACTGTAACAACAAAATAGAGTGTAACAAATCCTACAAAAGTTTAGAATGTATTGATTCTTTGGAGAGCTATATAGATTAACGACTTTCTTTATGCTTGCCCAAGGAAGGTATTTAATCATAATGTAAATGGGGCTTTAGAAAAAAAATAAAGAGTTAGCATTAGTTCTTCTTATTTGGAGAACTTCAAAAGACCCTGTGAGGGTGCCTGCAAATTACTCCGCCCCCACCTTTCTTCCTTATCCAAAAAGCCACAATAAAATATACTTGGTGCTTGTTTTTTTTTTTCTCCAACTTTTCTTTTTTAAGACATATTGAATAAGTGAATTGATTCATTAGAAGTCTGGAGTTCTTGATGCAGGTGCAAGCCGGGCTGTTGTGACCAAGATGCAGAACCAAGGCACAAGTGAGGTTTGTCTTCTGTCCTGAGGGCCCTTGCTGCCTCTGCTGCAGGCCCAGTGGTTTCCCAAGGCAGCCTCAGAAAGGGGGTGCCCAACATGGAGAGTTTCTTCAGGGACTTACCTTTTCCCTGGGTAGGAGAGCATCTTCCCTCAGGATAGACCCCAGCATCGGGGTAGGGCAGCTTATCCTGCAGGAACGAGGCCCTGTGTTGTGCAACTGAGTCTATTTGCACCCTCTTTTCTCCTGAAGTTCAGGGATTCGAATTGATGGCGGCACTAAAATCAGAGTCCAAGACTCAACTGCATTTTTCCCCTCTTTGCCCCTCATTTAAGATCCACTATACACACAACTTTATTTAAAAAAAAAAATAGTCAGGGGCTGGAGAGATGGCTCAGTGGTTAAGAGCATTGCCTGCTCTTCCAAAGGTCCTGAGTTCAATTCCTGGCAACCACATGGTTGCTCACAACCATCTGTAAAGAGGTCTGGTGCCCTCTTCTGGCCTGCAGACATGCACACAGACAAAATATTGTATACATAATAAATAAATAAATAAATAGGGGGCTGGAGAGATGGCTCAGAGGTTAGGAGCACTGACTGCTCTTCCAGAGGTCCTGAGTTCAATTCCCAGCAACCACATGGTGGCTCATAGCCATCTATAATGAGACCTGGCACCCCCTTCTGCCTTGAGGGCACACATGGAAGGAATGCTGTACACATAATAAATAAATAAATATTTTAAAAAATAAATAAATATTAAAAATATAGTCCATGGGAAACCTAGTTTAGCCATACACTAATCCCAGCACTTGGGAGGCAGGGGCAGAAGGATCTCTGAGTTTGAGGTCAGCCTGGTCTATAGAGCGAGTTCCAGGACAGCCAGGGCTACACAGAGGAACCTTGTCTCAAAACAACAACAACAACAAAAAAAAAAACAAACAAAAAGTATAATTAAAACAAAATAAAACCTTTTAGTCTTTAGTATTGAATGTCCCACCCCAAAAATGTAGCATAAGTGGGAATTTTCCAAAGAGATGAGGCGCACCTCATCCCCACAGAGAGAGGTCACAGGGTTCTGAGCTGTATATGAACAAAAGTATCGCTTATCTGGCCTTCCATTGTTTCTGAAAATGAAGATGGTAGAGTCTTCAATAGGTAGGGCCTCTTGAGAGCTTCTAAGGTCCCTGGAAGCCTGAAGGAGACTGTGGCATGAGTTAGGATGAGTTGGGGTTTCTATTGTTGTGATAAAATATCACAGCCAAAAGAAACTTAAGGAGGCAATATGTCTTTCTGGCTCACATAGCCTGAGTCACAGTCCACAGAAGGAAGCCAAGGCAGGAATTCAAGGCAGGAACTGAAGAGGCCGTGGAGGAACACCGCTTACTGTCCTGCTGCCATGGCTTGCTCAGCCTGCTTTCTCCCCCCGCCCCCATCACCTGTCCAGGGCTGCACCACTCAGTGGCCTGGGCCCTCCCATATCAATAATTAACCAAGCAAATGCCCTACAGACTTGTCTGCAGGCAATATGATGGCGGCCTCTTCTCAACTCACAGTTCCTCTTGCCAGGTATGTCTGGGTTTGTGCGAAGTTGACGAAACCAACCAGCACAATTGACCTGCTGTCAACTGGACACACTATTCGTTAAACCATAGCCTTTTCTTCCTTGTTCATCACCAAGAGCTCCCACAATAACACCGTATAAGCATAGTATAGCTTTATAAGTTCCAGCCTTAAAATTTTCAATACTTTAGAAGCCCAAGTTTTCTTGAAAAAAACCTAACATCTTTTTATTTTTTATTTTGAGATTATACTTTAATGACAACAATTTTCCCTTCCCTTTCTTCCTCCTAAGCCCTTCCATATACCCTTCCCCATTCTTATTCAAATTTATAGCCTCTTTTTTCATTAATTGTTATTGCATACAAATACAAATATGCTAACCTGTTTAGTCTGTAGTGCTACTTGCATGTATGTTTTCAGGGTTGGTCCTGCGGCACTGGACAGCCAGTGTGCTCTTCCCTAAACACCTTTAGAAGTTCAAAGTCTCTCAACTGTGGACTCCTGTAAATAAAAACGTAAGTTAAATAATTACTTGCTCCAAGAAAGAAGAATCTGGGCACTGCCATCCTAATCAAATCAGAGCAAAGCCAAACTTTAGTAAATATAAAATAGCTTAGTGTTCAGCGTCTGGGACTCACTCATAATCTTCTGGTCTCCAAAGAGCCTGAGCTGCCCACTTCTCTTGTTCCGCCATACACAGCACACGCAACCTGTGTCATAAGCTCAGGTGGATTCCACGCCACAGCTGCTGCTGTCCTGGACAGTGACATCATGCTACTGATACCGTCAACATGCCAGAGTCTCCACTGGAGGTGAGGCTGCACCAAAGGCTTCTCCTCAGAAACTCTGGCCCTGCTGTACAGTGCCCAACCATGACCCGAAAACCAGCACAGCCTGGGTGGCTCTTACGCATCACCATCTTTAGCTGCCAGCATAGTGAGCAGCCTTGGCTCCCTCTGGTCCCCAGTTTCCAAGTGCTGTCCTGTTCCTCGATGATGCTGGTCTCTTCTTAGCTGCAGCAGACTTCTAAGCTCCGGCTTTAGACGACCAACATGGATTGTCCTGGCAAAACAGAAGTTCACTTTGGTGTTTCTGGCCTCTTGTTCATCACAGCTGATATTTGAGCCCCAGCTGACTAGAGCCACAGATTCTTAATTCAAACTCATTCATGAATTGTCTTTGCTTCCCTGCAAAGTTTTACAAGCCAGGTCTCCATCATCTCCATCTTCTCCAGCATCCCTGTCTTTCAAGCTCCCACAACAGGGCATGAAGCTATAAACACTCAATGACTTGTCAAGCCTGACGTTCCAAAGCCATCCCTAAATCTTCCCAGAACAGTACAGGCAGGTCTGTCACAGCCCTGTAGTTGGGTTCCTATTGCTATGATAAAGACCGTGACCTAAAGCAACTTGGTAAGGAAAGGGTTATTTCACTTCACAGTTGCAGTTCATAATGGATGAAAGACAGACAGGGCTGCAGCTCCAGGAAGTAAAGGAAGCAGAGGCCAGGAAGAAGCACTGCCTACAGGCTTGCTCCTAGTGGTTTTGCTCAGCCTCTTTTCTTACACACCCCAGGAGGATGTGCCCAGGGGTGGCAGCACCCATGGTGAGCTGGACTCTTCCACTCGACATCAGTCATTAATCAAAAAAATTCCCCCACAGACTTGTGAATTGACAATGTGATGGAGGCCTTTTCTCAATGAAGATTCTGCCTTCCTGGGTAAGTCTGAATGTGTCAGGTTGACAAAACAAACAAACAACAGCAACCAACCGGCACTCTTCTCTTGCTCCCCTTTCCCCTGGCCATACTAGGAGCAGTTTTGCCATTCTATGCATTTCAGTATGATACGCCATTTCGCACTGGCTCAGAACAAAGGGGCTGATTGATCACAGACTGAGACCTCTAAAACTGTGAGCTTACACAAACCTTTCCTGTTGGCGGAGCATCTCAGGCATTTTGTAGCTGTGACCGGAAGATGACCTACACACCCTCTCACAACTCACGTCCTAGATGGGTGTCTAGGAATCCAGTCTCTGCTTCTGTGGGCAGGGGAGGGGCATGGCACAGGTGAGGGAACTGAGACTCCCAGAGGTCAATAAGCCGGCTATGGTAGAGCCTATGGGAAGGATTGCAGAATTGGTGTGGTCACATCCTGTGCTCCTCCAAACCTCCTCTCTACAAAGAGATAGTCAAGGTAAGATGTGGGATTCAGTTAGGAAGTCGGCCATTCTTTCTGCACGTGGTTACCACTATTCCACCAAGAACACTCTTAATTAGCCAGGCATGTGTAGGACATCTCTCTGGAACATCCTTGTGGACCCTATGAAGCAATTATCCTGACCGGAAGTTGTGACCAAAACTCAAAATCTCAGTCCTGGGAAAGCTAAGGGAGGAAGAGCTCAAGGCTTTGGCTATGTAGTGAGACACTGAAATAAATGGCTCCAATAATAACTAAAATAAGAATAACCACAATAACTAGAAGCCATTATCCTGGTACTTCACCATAGACATTACTGCACTCCAGACCTTGATCATCAACCCAGAGGACTTCCGGACAAATCCACCAGAGGACTGCCAAAGTCTTGATTCTGCCTATGTAGACGCGACCAGAGACCAGCCCAGGGTGTACCAGAGCAGTCTGAGACCTTTGCCTGCAGTGCTTGAGGTTTCGAAGCTGGACTTGGTTGGGACAGAGAGTGCCAGGCCTAAGCCCAGGAAGGGCGCCTGGGCAGGCACTGTCCCAGCAGCAGGGTGACGCCGCAGGCGCCTCCCCCTCTCTAGCGGTGCCAGCACACGGCCCCAGCGGGCTCTGCTCCCAGTCGCCTGCCACCGACCCGCCAGGCACACGCCTGGGGCGGGTTGAAGGCTGCGCCAAGGCCTCCGCAGGCGGCTGCAAAAGACCGGGACAAGGAAGGAAACCTTTCCGTTTGCCCAAACTCAGTCACCTTCAATTCCCTGCAGCCGCCAGCGGTTTGGAATATCCCGGAGCGCTCTCCTTTCGCAGCTAGTCTAGAAAGCATCTTCTGAGGAGTGGCAGGTGTTACAGAGAACCACCTCCCTCTCTCTCTCTCTCTCTCTCTCTCTCTCTCTCTCTCTCTCTCTCTCACACACACACACACACACACACACACACACACACACACTGCATTTTAAAAGCTGAGTGATATCTCACTGTGTAGTTCAAGCTAGCCTCCAACTTAGGATTCTCCTGCCTCAGCTTCTTAGCGCCAGTTCACGTCCTCTACCCTCTCCACTCTTGCCGAGTTGGGTCCAGCACATCCTATGCTTGAAGCTGGATAGAATGGCAGCGTCCACTTAATGCAACCGTACAGAAGCAAAGGCGACTCAGAGAGGGTAGCACTGGTAGTGCAGCAACGCCAGCGAGAGGACTCAAGTGGCTAGAACCCAAGTTCTCAAACAGCCACCAATTCGTCACTCACTGTCTGCAAGGTCTCTCTCTCCCCTTCCATCTTTCTAAACCTAATTGCAAATCTGTTTTTTATTGTTTAGGGCAGTCAAATAATCCTCCAGAAAACCTGGGTAGAGAAGAAAAAGGAAAAAAAAAACAGAACCCCAGTTCCCCACCTGTGTGAGGTTCCTTTGCTACTTTTTCCCTAAATCCTTCTGTGCATTTTCTTCCAAGTTCTCAGTAGACTCAAAAGACACTTTCCCTCTAGACTTTCCACCTAGGCACCCCAAGTCCCAGAGCCATTTACCCTTTTTAAAAAGAAGAAGGTCCCCATTTCTAGAGCCACCCCCTGGCGCCCCGAGTCACCGCCCCGAGCGCGCAGCCTGTTTATTCAGCCGGGAGTCCGGCACGCGCCAGGCGCACGCACTGCAACAACAAACCCGGCTGAATGGAGAGTTTGCAAGGAGCGGGCGCGGGCAACCGGAGGAGGGGGGAGGAGAGGAGGGAGGGAGCTGGGGGGGGGGAGAAGAGGGGGTGGGGGTTGCAGCCGCCCGCAGCAGCAGTGGGGAGTGGGGGGCGAGGCGGGGCCAGGGCTGCGCGTGGGGCTGGGTGTCCCATTGAAAAGGCGGCCGCACCACAGCCGCCCAACACTCTCTCACTTCTGGCCAGGGAACGTGGACGGCGTACCGGCTGGGAGCAGATCAGGGAGGGCGAATTGGGGGCGAAAGAGGAATTAGAAAGAAAGGGGGTTAACCAAATAATCCCAGAACCAGGCTCGACCCAGGCTGGAGCCAGGGAGACCCGGCGCAAGAGAGCGCAGCACCGCAGCGGCACGACCCGGCAGAGCGCGCTCAGCACTGACTTTTGCTGCAGCCTTCCCTTTCCCCTTTTCTTTTAATACCGAGAAGGCGCCGGCGGCGGCCGCACACGCGAGCGCCACGCGAGGCTCCCGAAGCCAACCGCGGCGGGAGGAGGGGAGGGAGGAGGCGGCGCAGAGGGAAGACGATCGCCTAGGCACCTTCCTCCACCTCAGCTGGAGAACTCCGCGGCCTTCCGCGCGTTTCTTCTCTTTTAACTTTCCTCCGGGGCCCGTTTCTCCTCTCTCCTTTTCTTCACCCACTCTGATCGTGCCTCCGAGCCCCGCGTCCCCCTAGAGCTCCGCGTCCCCCCACGCGCACTCCTCGCACTCCTCTCTCGCTCTTCCCCGCGACTCTTTGACCGGGCATGGAGAGCTCTGGCAAGATGGAGAGCGGAGCCGGCCAGCAGTCGCAGCCCCCGCAGCCCTTTCTGCCGCCTGCCGCCTGCTTTTTTGCTACGGCGGCGGCGGCGGCAGCAGCAGCAGCAGCGCAGAGCGTGCAGCAGCAGCAGCAACCGCAGCCGCAGCAGGCGCCGCAGCTGAGCCCAGTGGCCGATGGCCAGCCCTCAGGGGGCGGTCACAAGTCAGCGGCCAAGCAGGTCAAGCGCCAGCGCTCGTCCTCTCCGGAACTGATGCGCTGCAAACGCCGGCTCAACTTCAGCGGCTTCGGCTACAGCCTGCCGCAGCAGCAGCCGGCCGCCGTGGCGCGCCGCAACGAGCGTGAGCGCAACCGGGTCAAGCTGGTCAACCTGGGCTTTGCTACCCTCCGGGAGCACGTCCCCAACGGAGCGGCCAACAAGAAGATGAGCAAGGTGGAGACGCTGCGCTCGGCTGTCGAGTACATCCGCGCTCTGCAGCAGCTGCTGGACGAGCACGACGCGGTGAGCGCCGCCTTCCAGGCGGGCGTCCTTTCGCCCACCATCTCCCCCAACTACTCCAACGACATGAACTCTATGGCGGGTTCTCCGGTCTCATCCTACTCCTCAGACGAGGGATCTTATGACCCTCTCAGCCCAGAGGAACAGGAGCTGCTGGACTTCACCAACTGGTTCTGAGGAGCTGCCGACCCCTGCTGGGGATGGACTTTGGAAGTAGGTACGTTTCATTTGGAGTTGGGCAGGGGCTTCCTCGCCTGGGCCCCTTTCCTCCTTTTTGAGGGTCTATGAAGGGTAGAGGTTGTCTCCAGGAACATGGAGGGGTTATTGTTGTTGTTAGTGTGTCTGTTCCAAATCCTACTTTGTTGGCCTCAGTATTGACCCCCCAAAAAGTGGCTTTGCCCAAGTTTCCAAGGGATGGAGGGCAGAGATGAGGATCAGAGACCCTGGGGACTGAGTCCTGGAACTTGTCCAAAGAGATGTTTTACCTGACAGATCCCCCCCCCCCCCCCCGCCTTCACATCTTCTTTTTCTGCCCTCCAAATTCACAGTCACCTCTCTTGTATCTGTTACAGGGTGACGGCAGATCCTGCATCTTTAGTGTGTCTCGCCAAGGACATTGAGAGCGAGGAAGAAACAAATGGAGAAAGAAGAAAACAAACCACCAGAAGGACGACCTCCAGGGGCAACGTGACTATGATGCCGTGTTCTCAGCAAACAGGGTTGGGCTGCAAACAGCACCTCTGCACTCCAGTCCTTCTCGGAGAGGAATGAGTGACTGGTAGCTGAACCTAAGCCCAAGTCACAGCTGGTGTGCAAAAGCAGTGGCTTCCTTTTCTAGAGCAAGAGAGCCACGCGCTCTTCAGTAACTCCCAGCCACTAACAGGCAGGGTTGAAAGCACTTGCCAGTGCCGTCACCTCTCGCCCTCTGCCCTCTGCCCAAACCAAGTCCTAGCCCTTTGGACTGGGTTGATGTCTTTCCTTAGTAAGCCCCATCCCAGCAAGCTGTGGGCATTTGTCTGCTAAACCATACTCGGTTCTTGGACACCCTTCCCCTATCCTGGTGGCCTCCTCCCCAAGCCCTAAAATTCTCTCTGCCACTGTCTTTGCTTCTGTTTTCACCATAGAATGCTTCCAATCTTTGTGAATTTTTTTATTATAAGAAAAAAAATCTATTTGTATCTATCCTAACCAGTTTGGGGATATATTAAGATATTTTTGTACATAAGAAAGAGAAAGAAAATTTATAGAAGTTTTGTACAAATGGTTGAAAATGTGTATATCTTGATACTTTAACATGTAATGCAATTACCTCTGCATACTTTGTAGCCCATCTTACAACTGCCCTTCCCCCCTGTGGTTTCCTAGGGAACTCCCTTCCTAGGTGAGATTTAAGTGCCACCAGAGTGACTTCAGCACCGATGTGTCTTACTTCCTAGAAACGTTGTTAATGTATTAATGATGTTATTAAAAAAACTGTTCAAGAAGAACAAAGTTCACGCAGCTACTGTCCAAACGCAGAGTGGCGGCCAGTTGGTTTCCATGGGTTGCCTTTTGGAAATTTCTACCACTGCCTTTTTTCCCCCTTACTGTTTTATTACAAACTTACAAAAACGTGTATAACCCTGTTTTATACAAGCTAGTTTTGTAATAAAACTTTTTTTCCTTTTTTATATAAAAAAAAGAGCAAGAGAGAGAAAATGACCAGCTGCCTCTACGTCTTCTTTGGCTCTGATGCTCCTGGCTAAGCTATGGAAATACTCAAAGGGAGGGAGGGTGGTGCCAAGGGTGCTCAGTTGCAGAGAGGAGGGGGATAAGTGGTCCAGCCCGTCCCACTCCAGCGATAACTTGGTGATGGCTGTGTGTGGGGTCCTCTTCTCTGTTATTCACCATGCATATAGACAACTTCCAGGGAAATCAATGGCAATTCATAGTTGCGTCACCCCATCACAGACTGTGCATTAAAAAATATCCCCAAAACAGTCACCTGGGAAGGGGCACTCCTCCTTCCCCTCCCCCACTCGCGGCCCATTTGAGGTTATCCCCACAGGGAGGTGGAAGGTTGGGTGTTTGGAAGGATAGTGCTGAAAGTTGGGATGGGGGGGTGGGTCCCCTCTCCACAAACAAACTTGAGGGGTGGAGTGGAATCCTCTGCACTTACTTATAGGCACACATTCCCCCCACCCAATTTATAGGTATTTTTCTCCAATATATACACTTTGCAGCCTGTGTTGAGGCAAAAGCCCCATATGATGCAAATTCCCTGCAGACAGAATTAGACTTGAGTATGTAAATGTAGTAAAAATGTGTGGTCGCTTTGAAACTCCGGCCTATCTAAGGCTGTGACTCTATCCCCGTAGCGTGAGCAGCGTGTAAAAGTACCCAATTACCAAGATTCAAAAAGAAATTGGTGGGGTTTTGGCTGGCTCGCTTCTTGTCAGTTACCAAGGACGTGCTCGGAATCCTACTCGACCTCGAGCAGGCTCCTTGCTCGCTGCCTGTATCACTTGCAGATTCAGTTTGCGTTGTCTCCAGCCAAGCGGAAAACCAGGCGCAAAATGCATCTTACAAAACCCAACAAAGAGCGGGGAGCAGGCGCGTCTTCCAGAGTTAAAAATCTAGCCCGTGTTGGTATATCTATACCATTTAGGGGCACAGAATAACCATTTTTGAAAGCCGCTATGCGTGGAGCATGCCACAGCGTCTGATGTCATTTTACTAAATGACCCTCTATAGAATGCACACGGAGGCTTCAGTCTCTTTCATAGAGATGGGCGTAATTAAGGGGAAAAAAATCAGTAAATTCCCCATCGCCATAAATAATCGGACTTTCTGCCAGCAGTGGGCCAATTTAGAGCTTACTTGGGGAAGCAATGCTTCTGTAGTACTGGCTTTGTTTTTGTGTTGTTTGGGAGACCAGAACTAGGCGCTCCCCTCCGCCCCCCACCCCACCCCCACCCCCATCCACTTTCCATTTGATTTAGCTGCCTAAGGTATGCAAAGAAAGTGTTGGGAGTCATTTATGGCTATGAATGTAACATTAGAATAAATGTTGCAACTCCTACCAAAGAGATTTTTTTTTCTTCTTTTGCCTGCAAGGACAGGTGTTCTTTTTTACCCTCTTCAGAATGAGAAATACGAGTCTCAGTTAAACTCTGGACAAAGTTAGCGGGTTGTTTGCCACAATGTGAAGGCGAACTCCGAAAATTCACAACACACACACACACACACACACACACAATTTTGCCAAAGCTAGGAATGGGCAAAATCTCATTACATCTGCTCTAATCGCTTAGCAACACAAAGCCGGGGCTTGTGCGGCGAAGGGAAGCCATTCACAGCGCTCTGACAGGCCGCATTCAGCCAGCATTAGTCAGCTCCATAAATCACCGCTGCCCATTGGCTGCGTGGCGGGCTTAGGGCTGTCAGCGAAATACAAAATGTAGACCCCAGAGGCCAGCAATCGCGCACCCTCTGCCCCATTTTAAGCCTTCCCGGGGCGGGGGGCTCTCTGGGGAAGACTTGGTTTGCATTATTGACTGAGAGATCTTACCTATTCCTAAACAGCCTTGGAGACCAAGACCACTAGTTAAGGCTGGAAACTGGCCTGAAATAGACAGGGAGGGGGGAGGCTAAGGGGTGTAGTAGGGTGAGAGAGAGGAAAGGAGGGAGGGAGAGAGGGAGGGAGGGAGGGAGGGAGGGAGGGAGGGAGAGAGGAAGGGAGGGAGGGAAAGGAATGAGGGGGAAATTGATTGAGTAACTACTCCTCAGCCTGGTGTAGCTACTGGGCCACATGCCTCATCTCCCAAATTCCCAAATTCTGTCTTTCAACTCAGGGAGTGGGAATCTCTGTATGGGAAACTACCAGGTAGATCCATCAGGCAGTGAATATATACTGTCTTCTACCTAGATGGTCAAAGGAGAGGAGGGCTGGCATGGGCAGGGCTGACCCGGCAGTGGGGGGGGGGGGCATGCATCTCCACTAGACCTTGTGCAGGGTGGGAAGGAACAACCTGATTCCTTGGTGTCCACAGCAGGTCCACTAAAGGGATCTAGTAAATGTCCTTATGGTGGAAATTGCATGCCCCGTGTAGCTAACTACTCCTGACTGCCTCTTCCCATCTAAAGGGCTAATCAATATGTCTGAATCACAGCCCACGCTGGATTTGCACCAACAACCCACACAGAATGATTTCTCAGAGTCAAAGCAGGTCAAAGGTGACTTTTCTTAGAAACCCCAATTGGCATCACTCCTCTGAGACACATTCCCAGATCACCCCATCTTTCCACCTGTCGGCCACGTTCTCTCATCTCCCCTTCCTTTTCTTCCTAGGACTTAACCACGGTTGTGAAAATTATGTATATGTGCTTCTTAGACTGTTGTAGCTTGCCATGGATGCAGCTGTGAGCTCAGCGCATGCGTAAGAACAGAGACCTCACCGGACGAGTTCATTAGCACCTCCTTGGTGCCTGAACACAGTGGTTTAGAGACTCTGGGTGGTCCGTGGTGTTCCAATGATCCATGGCTGTCACCTTTCACACCCAGATTCGTTCTCTTTTTCTGCCCATGTGTCTCAGCAAGCTAACACAGAACCCGTCGCCAGAGATCTTTGATGGGGAAAGGCATGAGAAGACGGGCACAGAGTAGGGGCGCGGAGATGGGTTGGGGTATCCCTAATTCTCTTATTCACATGCTCTGGAAGTGGATGTTCCTGATCTAAGGCCACAGCTTGTCAGGGGTTTTTGTTTGTTTGTTTTGTTTTGTTTTCCTTTTTTTTTGGTTTGTTTTTGAGACAGGGTTTCTCTGTAGCTTTAGAGCCTGTCCTGGAACTAGCTCTTGTAGACCAGGCTGGCCTCGAACTCACAAAGATCCCCCTGCCTCTGCCTCCCGGGTGCTGGGATTAAAGTTTCTGATGCTCAATAACAAGCCTTCCCCTTGCAGGCTCAGAGGTGAGGAACAGCAGCTGCCTGTAGTTACTACTCTCTGCTGTTCAGTGCCACCTCTCTGGGCTCCCTTGCCCTCACCCATGTGTATTCCTGCCTGATCTCCTTTGCCCCTCTAAGGAAGGACAGTTATTGATTGGTCTCTTCTGCTGCCCCAACCGCTTCTTAACCACCATGCTTCTGAATCTACTGGATAGATTGCTTTTTGTGAGATCTTTCAGGGTTCAAGTAAGAGACTGTCTAAGGTTGACATGTACTCTCTTCAACACCATCTCTGGAAGAACCACTCCATCTTTTGGACCAGCAACGACTTACCTCAAAGTTTGAAAAAGAAGTTAGTTATACGTTTCATGACAGTGGAGTATAAGTATAATAATAGCTTTAACAGGAATGGATACCAAATGAAAGGGCCTCAGAGCTGCCACGGGTGTTTTCAACTGCCTCCTTTCCCTGTGATGGTTTTGAACCGGGTACCAGAGGTGGTGTTGGGACATACAGGTAAGGTAAGCAAAGACTGAGGTAGTTGGGGCCACCCACATCCCCACTTAAAAGGGGATGGGCGATGATGACATTGAGTTAACATTTGTAGGTCTTCGTTGTCATCATTTGAATCGTCAATAAATGCACTCTAGGAAGCGTGTCTTATTCAACTTAACAAAAATCAAAACAAAACGCGAAGGATGCTTCTCTCATATGCTGAAGCTAGTGATCGCGTGTTTCTCTTTTATTATTGCATTGAAGCCTCTGAACTTCCCTCCACTCTTGGGCCGAGATGAGACTGTTTTCAGATTTCTCCCAGAAATCCTAGGTTACAGAAGCAGAAGGAGAGAAGAAAATGGATTTCCTGATACTAACGTTCCTGCCTCTCTGCGTGTGAGTCTGGCTTGGCTCTAGCGCGGGTCCAAGTTATATGCGTTCTTCCTTTGTATGCAAGATTAGGTTGTTACAAAAGAGGGTGTGTAGGTTAATGGCAGGAAGCAAGTTGCAGTGTGCAGCGCTAGCCCAGAGCGCGTGTCGGGCTTAATGATTTATTCAAGCTGCAGCGCATCCGGGAGTTGATTGGCTGCAGGCATGCGTCCGCTGTCAGCTGCCTGCGCCGAGACTTGCAGGGCTACCTGATCCAGAGAGAGTGGGCAAGGGAGGTGGGGGTCAGGTGAAGGGAGAGCAGACTGGGGACCAGCTCGCAGGGGAGGAAAGAAGAGGAATAGGTAGGAGGTGCGACCCAGATCAAAGGAGTTGGAGGAAGGGAGGCACTGCGGAGAGGGAAAGGAAAAGGAGAGGTAGGAGGGAAGGAGGAGGAGAGAGGGAGAGAGGAGGGGGGAGAGAGAAATGAAGAAGGGCACTGAGAATGAGGGCTAGAGGTTGCAGAGCCCAGTGGGACGCGCTCCCAGAACCTCCGGCAGCGCGCGCCCCTCTGCAGGCGGCCAGCCGCTCACAAAGCGGCCTTTGATGCGGTGGCTAGCTAGGCTCTTTTGGGGATGAGTTGGGGGGAAAGCCACCAACCCACGCTTCTCTAAGTGAGTCACTTTCCATTAAGTGCCACGTAAAAGGTTTGGGCCCTGAGTCTGGGCTGTCCGGCACCGGATGTAGACGCAGGAGACAAAAGCTCCCCACCTGCCCGAAACAAGGGCACTTAATGACCATCTCCCTTACTCCGGTCCCTGCCGGGAGACCTAGCCCCAACTCCACACCCCACAGGACAGCGGACCCTTCTGCTCGGTGGCCCCAGCGCCTAAGCACTTCAGCTGCACTGCGCAGGAACCGCCCCTGTTATCGAACCCACCCTTTTCTCCCTCCACTCCCCATTCACCTACACCCCCCCCTCCCCACGCACCATTTCCGGTGTAAAGTCTCAGCAGCAAAATCAAACATTTCTACACTGGAGCTGTTTCATCCAATAAGCCCCGTTGGAAGAAGGAGGGGAGGAGTGTGGAGAGGAAGAGAGAGCAAAGGAAGATGGCGGCAGAAAACCATGGCTCTTGGGACTCCAATGGGAAAATCAGATCAGCCCACTGTGTGCACTGGCAGAGATAGAGTTGTTGAGAGTGGAGAGGCGGCAGACCGAAGGGTGGCCTCAGTGTTGGGGGGGGGGGGGAGGCTGGGAATTTTGTCAACAACCTCCCCTATCCAGAAGATCCAGACAGAAGTAAAGGCGGCGTGCTCCCTCCCCTCACAGAGTCCACACAGCTCGGGCCTCCCCTGGCTATCTTTCTTTACTAGAAAAACAGTCTGTCTCCATTGTCCAGGTGCCAGCAGAGCCTTTGGCGAAAAGAGAGGCCGGCCAGCCCTCTGATCAAACTCAAAGGTTAGTTAAAAGACAAAACCAGCTGAAAAGTCTTCATGAATAACCCTGAGCCAACCCCCCACCCCCAGCTCGCTTGCTCCCCAGCTCAGGGTAGGGCGAGCCCGGCGCAGTGCCCCATCGCTTCCTCATGCTGCTCGCCTAAGTCAGAATTTCACAGAAAGCCCCAGAAGAAAAGCTCCCACAATTAGAGGTCGCCTGTCAGAAAACATTAATGCCTTCCTCTCCTGGCCTGTCAGGCAATGCTGCACAGACAAACCGCCATAGCGAATTGGCCCTCCACCCCTTGAAGTCGCCAGCCAAAGGAGCAAGGATTTGCAAGGCAAAGGAGCTGGGGGTCCAGAGAGTGTTGTTTCTGTTAAGAGTCTAGGCTCACAGAGATGTCCCCAGTGTCCACTTTCTCACTTTATGTTCAAGGTGCCACATAGATTTTCTTGCAAGTAGACAGCTCTTGTCCACCAAGGATGTGAAGTAGAACCTTTTTGTTTGTTTGTTTTATAAGGGAAAGGTTAAATATTTATACACAACTATATTCTTTTGTTTTGTTCATCCCCACCCCTTGAGACAGGGTTTCTCACTCTATATCTACCTACCTATCTGTCTGTCTGTCCTATGAACTCTTTATGTCTATCCTTGAACTCTTTATGTAGACCAGGCTGGCCTTGAACTCAACAGAAATCTGCCTGCTTCTGCGCCATAAAGCTAGGATTAAATGTGTGGACTGCCATGTCTGGCAATGGCTGTATTCTCCAGGCGTCGTCTTATTTTGTTTATGATTGGAGCAGTTCCTTAAAATGATAGATTGTTCTAGCATCTAGTATATATGATAGTTACCTGCTAGGTGAAGAACAGTGTGCCAGCGAGCACTGTGACTTACCTATGGCCACACACACTGTGACAGAGACTGACTTTGAGCTCAGGTTTACCTAACTCCAAATTCTGTAGACTGTGACATGCATGTGTGTGCTTCTGAAGGCACGACCTATCCACAAGCACCAGTTCACTGTGTGATGTTTTAGTTTCCAGACATCTCGGTCTATCTCAAGTTTATCTCTTTCCTCTCATCTTTGCCTTTCAGATTCACAACTATCACCTCATGGACTACTGGCCAAAGTTAAGGATGGACAGGAGAAAGGGAGAGGGTACTTTATGCAAATATGTCTTCGGAATATTCTCAGGTTACAGTAATGCTTGACATTCAGGTTGACCTAATGAGCAACATCCTGGCCTCTCCCACACAAGTGTCTTACCTAGGACAGCTCAAGTGGACACCAGAGAGCTCGCAGAGACATGCCAATCATGGGCCACACAAACTAGTAGTGAGTTCTTTGCATTCAAAACCCATGGAAAAAACACAATGACCAGACCAATTGTTCTAGCTCTGGGCAGACTAAGCTGGGGTTAGCTCAGCTCCAGGGCCCAAAACTGACTCATACCTCCACTTCTCAGAGAAACGCCCACTCCTTGGAAATGCTATCCCTTGGAAGCAGTTGAAACACCCACCATGCTTCTCTCAGCCACCTCCTACTGCTGCAGTAAAAGAGAAGATGCTGACTTAAGTCCATTTCCACAGCCTCGGCAATGTCACCCTGCTTCACTGGGCACATAAATTAGGGACATTTGCTGGGTGACATCTAAGTAGAGCATCTACTCCCATGAGTGGCTCATTTGTTACCAGAGATCGTGTAAAAATGACAACAAGTTTGCTAATTCTGGGCACTTGCTTATGAGGAAAAAAAATCAGACAAGTTCAAAACAGAGACAGCAGACAGTATTTTTGCAGATAATTTTTGTATTGCTAAATATATGAAGCTAGTTGAAACCTTTAAAATATTGGTTCACATAATTAATTATTTACATGCTCTCAAAATTATATGTAATTGCAAAGAATTTTTATGACTATAGTTTTGATTATTTAAAACAATTTTTAAACTTAAATATGTTTTGATCATATTCTTCCCCTTCACTAATTCCTTCCAGATCCGCTCTGCCTCCCTACAACCCAACTTTCAGTTCCTTCTCAAAAAAAAAAAATAAAACCCCAATATAACAACAGAACCCCCACCAAACAAAGAAATCAAAACACTCACCTCCAAAAAAAAAAAAGTCCCAACCAAACTGCAACCAAATAAATGCACACACAAAACTGTGTAGTCCGTTATATATTGGTCAACTACTCTTGACTCTATGGCCTGTTCTGGAGTGGTTGATACGCCTACTGTAGCTCTACTGGAGAAGACGAATCATCCCTCAGCAAGTGTAAGTCACAATTCAGTTGTTAACTATTATCTCAGCTATGTTTTCATTGATTCATTCATCCAGTTTTTAAAATATAAAAGATAAACTATGACAAAAACTACCATATCAAAGTTGGACAAAACAAACCGACAGAGGGAAAGAGACAGCAAATGAATCAGAGACCCACTCCTTTGCACACTTAGAAACCACGTGGGAACACTCAACTGGAAGCCACGTATGCATGCAGAGGACCTGTTCCAGATCCGTGCAAGCCCTGTGCGTATGGCTTCAGTCTTTGTGAGCGCATGTGAGTTTTGCGCATGTGGATTTGAAGGACCCTGTTTTCTTGATGTCCTCCATCCCCTCTGGCTCGTAGACTCTGGTTCCTCTTCTGCCAGGTTCCCTGAGCTCTAATGGGATTGGATGGATCTATCTCACTGAAGGCTGTGTGTTCCAAGGTCTCTTATTCTCTGTGTCATGTCTGCCTGTGGGTCTCTATCTTTGTCCCCACCAGCTACAGGAGGAAGCTTCTCTGATAATGGTTGGTAATCCCATAATTTTTATTACATTTATTTTGTGGGTATATGTGGACCTAGACATGCCACAATGTGACCTCAGAGGACAGTGTGCTATATTCTTTCCTTCCACCATGTGGGGCCTGGGGCTCAAATTCAGGTTCCTGGGCTCAGCTGCAAATGCCTTTACCTATTGAGCCATCTTGCAGGCCCTGCATTCCAACTTTTAAAATGATGCAGACTCAGGCTTACCAACCTGGGAACATATCTGTGATAGATAATGATCCATAAGGACAAAGAAGACAGCCATTCCCCGATGAAAACAGCTAAGGTGTGATGAAATATTTCATATAGCAACATTGGATCTATCACTTTTATAATATAAATGTTCATTGATTTTATTATTAAATCCACAGATTAATACACCACACTGACCCCATCCCTCTCAGTTGGCTTGGTAAGACGGAAATTCACATTCCGGTGGTCATATTTTTTGTGAACCTTTTGCTTTCTATATGTCACTTTCCATGGTGATTGAATGTGGGGTGACATTTTAGCCCCCCCCCCGTCTATTTCTTTGCAAAAGCTTCTTTCTTTTCCTCTTTTGCTATGTCCAACACATGAACCAATGGAAACGTTTTATTACCCGTTTTGCATGTACACGATTCTTCCCTCAGGACAAATCGATAGAAGGAAAACTGCACTGGATTTATTTTCTCCCGTGGAGTTCAGAAGGTTGAATCAATTATGATTTCATCAGCAGTGAATCAACCTCCATGCAAATTGTTGCATATTGCCGCCCTTTACACAAACGATATTGCCAGCTGGCGTTGGTTAATTACAAGAAGCAATTGTGTCCAATGTACACTATGTATTTGTGTGAGAATGTGCCTATGTGATACAGAAGTTTTAACATGCAACAAAATACCAAACCAGTACAATAAATGCGATAAACAGTGGAAAGAGTCTTCTGATTCTCTTAGTCAGCTTGTCTGACTTCACTAGAGACGCTGAAGTTGGGGTCATATTTACTCCTATTAGCGATTCTCACACGAGAGACTGGAATGGGATGAGAGGTTTGCTTAACATTTCTGAGACTCAAACAATAAGATGGCTTTGATAGAAATCAGTGCATGAGTGGCCATTCATTATGACCTCTGTGTGGGGGGGAGAAGATTACCAAAGAGTTAACTCTAGAAATGACGGCGTTGAGTAATTGAGAAAAGCTACCTATCCCGTAACTGTTAGACATGTATTCCGTAAGTTTCTTTCTCCAAGTTACTTGGGCTGACCATCCCTGATGGTCATCCACAGGAGCTGAATGGAGAGAATTGCTTTGGATTTTGATTCCCCTAGTGTTTCCCTGCTCCCCAACCCCCAGCTTCTTCCCATTCAAGTTGACCTCCTAGCCCTACCCCCCACATGCTGCTAGCCTGGAGAAGAAAGCCATTTCCATTGGCCTTGGCTGCCTGGGGAGATCTATATTACTCCTGGGAAGACAAGAGCTGTCCCCATCTTGGGAGAGTGTGAAATTCGGTTTTGATTGCAAAGGGAAGCCATTTCAACAGGATTACACCGTGACCATGTAGATTCAACTCGGCCATATGGCCTGGGGATGAGCCTTCTTACTGTCAGGTAACAGAACATTGCTAATGACGTGGTGGTGACATTTCCCAATGAAAAATAAAGCCACCTGGACAGGAATAAAGGAGGCCGAAAAAAATAATAAAATGATGAGACACTGGTAAGGATTAGCAGGGCCCTTTTCTCTGTTGGCTTTGAAGAGAGGCGATTTGTTTAATTCATAAGAAAACCAACGAGAATGATGTTAATAAAAAGACTTCTGCCTGCTTGCCATGGGAGAACAGCATTTTCTATTTTCGTCAAAGACACCTAGTGTTGACCTGAAAAGGTTGCTTAGCCTTGCAGTGACCTCATTTTCTTCACCCCTTAAGAGGATGCATAAACACACTCCACAAAGCTGTCAAAAAAAATTGTGGAGATGATTGGTGAACTTATAACAGCTGGACAAATAGGGAAAGGCAGACTTAAAAAATTAGTCATAAGAAAGAGAAACTCTGGTCTTTAAGTAAAAAATAGCTTTGCTTACTTTACAAATTTATTGAAAATACTAAATCTAAGGAAGGAATATGGGCCTTAAGAAATGAGGTACAAGGCAGCCCAAACTAGTCAGATCCGGTTACAGTCTTTGCTGCTGCTTGTCTCTAGATACCCAGGTGTGAGCGAACACTCGCCCCAGGACGAGGCACTGGCTGTTAATGGTGTCACCATCCCGAACCTGGATGGTTGCCATACCCCCGCAGGTCATCAGAACAATGGGTTCTCCTCATCCCTGCTTCTTTGTCCACACACAGGCAGGGTTGGGTATCATTGCTGGTTAAAGTGTAGGTGTGAGGGAGGTGGGAAAAATGGATACCTGACCTTTGCTGCTATCCAAGGAAGGTTACTTAGATGCTGGCCAGCCAACACCAAAGCAGTCAGCAGTAACAGGTCTTCCTATTTTCTTATTCCTAGGGTTTCTAAAGGTCTTAATCCAACCCTTGTCAACTGGCTAGTTGGCTCTGAATGTTCATTGCAAGAACGCCTAACCTGCTTTTCAAATCTTATTGTGTATTGCCGTCCATGTAACATTTTTACCCAGAAACCCAAGACATTTGTCAATTTTCTCCATCCATTTCCCAGTAAACATCAAGTCCAAAGGCTTTTGTAGTGATGTTTCAAAATTCTAGAAACCAGAGATAATAGTCAAGTTATTTATTATACTCTTACCTAGGTTAAGGATTACAGACATTAGGTTTTATATTTAGAGATATCTGTCAGTGAAGGCATCTAGAATTTGAAGCATGTAATTTGAAGTACAATGAATGTATTGCTTGAAAATAATTTATTTCTCTGTTTCTGGGCATTTTTAGGTCATTCACACTCAGCTCCTGCACCCTGAACCCCACTACTTCCGCTTTTGTTCAGGGAGTGATCACTTCTCCCGGGACCTTGGCCTCTTACTTAGTGTCCCCATAGTGACTGGTGTCACCGTCCCATCTACCTTTTATCTTGTGGCCACTTTAAACATAGCGTACAGACTGCACAGCCAAAGTGAGGCCATAGATGACGGTAGCTCTTGTTTTAGTCACTTTGACGGTGTCTTCATTGGCCACGATGTTTCTGCTTTGCTCGGCCTATGACTGTTTATGGCTGGCGATCATGGAGGGGGCTGTAGGACAGCACCTCTCAGTCAGTACAGCGAAAATTCTTTGAGCTTGGGTGCCATGTTGGTCTAGTCAGCGCTGCCCTGCTAGAGGATGCCCTCCATGATAGCCAGCCATTTTGACAGGCCTTTGACTCGAGACATAGCTAACATTTTGTTTCTTCTCCTCCTTGTCTGTTGGCATAGAAATACTCTGTGTGGATTCGGTGTCTCAATGGTATTTTCTCTCAGAAGTCTTCCTCGATTCCATTTAAGCAGACTAATCATCTTCCCCATGCTCACGTGTGCTCTATTGTCATGGGTGCCTCCTTCCATGATGTTTGCCTAACTTCTTCATAGCTCTTCCTTCTTTTTTGCTCCAGGAGAAAGAAAAGGTCAAAGCAAAACAGCGTTGAACTGCGTTTCACATTTGGACAAACACCTATCAGCAAATTTATCTGATGGTCTGAGAGAATGAGAGGGGGAGGGAGGGGGACAAACAGACAGACAGACATACAGACAGACCGGGGGGGGGTTCCATAGTGGCCACCAGGAGTTACAATGAGCATTCTGTAGATTGGAGAACAATACCCCTTCAGAAAAGGAGCCCGAAACTCCACGATGCTTTATCTCACTCAGCTTGAACAGTTTGTGAATCCTCATGAATTGTCTAACAATGTTTCGTGAATCTTAAAAGTAACTGAAATAAAAGGTTTCATCGGAGTGTGCATCCTAATGGGGAAACTCAATTCCACAGCACGAGAGGGAACTATTCCTCTTCATTCCTGAGAGTCGGGAGGTCTAGGGAACAGAGAGAAGAGTCTAGCGCAAAGTGCAATCTCATTTGAAAGCTGCCTTCTCAGTCCAGGCCATCCTAGTAGGGAGAATAAAGTGGGTGTGAGAAGATTGAGGAAACCAGAGTCATGGGTTAAGGAAAGATCCCTTTCTAGTCCCATGATTTCCCCCCTGTGAGAGGCGGCTTTGATATTTTCTTTGCACACTAAGTTGTTAGATATTTAGGGAAAGGGCTGTATTTTATGTTCTCAGTGTCCAGTGCGGAAACAGGCAATTTTCAATGCGTGTAGATTCTGAGGAGATGCAGTGTATGTCATCGATGATTGCCCATGGCTGGAAAGGCTCTACAACTGAACAGCGATGACAGTATTAAAACGGTCACATAAATCTGTAGATTTCCGATAAGTTCTACATTTTAAGCAGGCAGGACTAAAGCCTGCCAATGCTGAAGGCACACACTACATTTACCTATGACCTGTGTTCTACACACCCCCCAAGCCTTATAGTTTCAGTTCTGAGGTTCGATGACTCATTTTCCCAGTTCCCTGCAAATCCTCTTTTGTTGTCTTTGGCAGTGACAAGAAACTTTAGTCTCCATTTTTGTTTTCAACGTTTCTTTTCAATCAATCTCAGAGAACCCAGGTGTAAAGAAGGGGGGGGGGAGCTCCACGCTGCTCTAGCTCACTGGGAGCCGAGTTCTCACTTCCGTTCTTTCTGACTCCATATCTTTTTATTTGCTCTTGGAGGCCTCTTCTTCATCCACCCATTCAACAATTTTTTAAAAAATTTTATACAAATTCAATGTGTGTGTGGGTTTTGGGTGGGCTGTGGAAATTGATTTACGAGTCAACCACTTTTCTCTTTTCTTGCCATCTCCCGCTTGAGTGGTTTGTCGGCCCAGGGCTTTTCTTTCACTGAAGGAGAATACGGTTGTCTATGGAAGAGGTCAGCATTTCCAATTGCTGGAGTTCAACTGCACAAATGACATAGAACTGACAAGAAAAGACGGGGGGTTTGGAGGTCACAGACTGCATAGGTCTCGCTTAGAGTTTTTGCTTTGTGATGAACCCTGGCACCAAAATGAATTAAATAACAGGCTTAAGGACTATTGAGGGAGGGCTGAATGCAAATCAAAGATAAGTAGAAGTTTTCTTTCCTAAAAGGGGGAATGATTTTTTTCCCCTCCGCTCTCCCCCTCCATATCTGGGCCGCCCAAAGCCGCATGTTAAACATGATTTCGCCGGCATTATGCAGAGTGTTTCACCCTGAGCCGCTGGGATGGCCTATCTTGGCCCATGATTAATGACCTGCTAGGCAATTTGGAAGCCATACTAACTCCGAGGTCCGCACACAAACCCGTAGAGTTGCATTCCTTCTGCGGATTTGCCAGGCTGTTACCAAGGGGCCTGAGCAGGAGCCGGATTGCTGGAGAGATAGCCAGGCTCTTCTGCAAATGCCATTTGGGTCTTATCTTGCTGAAGAGCATGGGAGCAGTGGGCTCATTTACACAATTAGAGGCCCACATTGCCCAGCCTCTTTATATCGGTCCAGATTAGGGACAGCAAAACAAAACAAAACAAAACAAAACAAATCATTTTTTAAAATCTGGTTTCAAATGCAATCTTCTCATGTGGTCTCCAGGCTTAGATTCTACAGCTCATTTAGCGGTTATTTTTCAAATCTCAAACTGGATTCGCCAATGTCTCGTGTGGATCTTGTCCTCTGGAAGCAGAGTGGATATTTGAAAGTCCCAGGCAGAAACACGAGGGCTGTGTTTCAAGGTTGTCTATCTGTAACAGTCTGGGGGCAGTGGGGACAGAAAATGTGTTTACAAAGGTGAAAGGAGTGTTTAGTACGGGAGTTCAGGGTGGGCAGCGGAGTGTTAGGTTCCTGTTCAGCCACCAGGCAATTGGTTTCTTCTCCTTGCCGAGTAGGTTGGAGTAGCGAGCAATCTAAGGGGTCTCTTCTGCCCCGGTGTGTGTTCGTGCGCAGTTATACCATCTCCTGTGTGGTATCCATTTAGGTTCTGATGATACATAGAGAAGACGACGAAGTCCCCTGTTTTTATTCTAGAGTTTCTATTCCAGAGAGATAAACAATCAGCAAACTACGAGGCACAAGCAGATTCTCTGTGTACGAACTACGTAAAAGGAAAACACAGAACCCATTAGCAAGAAGCAGCCAAACCATGGCAAAGGACTTAGGGGCAGGCTGCGGCATGAAATGTGGTGGCCAGTGTGATTTGGCAGTCACCTTAGTATCCGGTCACCGTATCTCATTTATTTATTTGTTTATTTATTCATTCATTCATTCATCATGTTTATGTAAGTGCTTGCATGATTTTTGATGGGCGGCACGCTGAGAACAGTGACAAGACCAAAGGCCCTGGTTGTCTGAGTCCATTGGTGCTGCCATGAGCTTCGAAACTAATCGGCTGCTCGTTACTCAGCTAGCTGGGAGCAACTTTAGCACGTAGCGGCCTGGTGTTCCACCTCCAGTGTGTTGAAAGCACCCTAGGAATTGCAAAGATATAGAGACCTGGTCCAGTTTCCAAAGAATCTGACTTTTGGGTCTAGGGTATAGTCGTCAGGGTTTTCAAAGTCCTTGGGTGTTTCTTCTATGCAGTCAAAGTTGATCTAGAGCAAGAGGGTCAGTTCTACCGTAACCTTGCCGGGAGCCTTTGGGGACCAAAGAAAGTGGTCCCACAGTTCATGCTGTCAAGCTGAGTAAACGTCACTCGAGGGCACAGGCAAGGGCTGCACAGCATTGGCCACACAAAGGGGAGCAGGACAGGACAGTGTCCAAGGCTCGAATTGTCTTCTCTGCAAGAAGGAGTTATTAATACCCTCCACGTCAAAGGATTTTTTTTACAAAGATTCAATGGGATTATTTCTCTACTGCATTTAGTCAGTATCTGGCTGTAGTGAGTTCTGCAAGCTGTCCTATAATTAGCTTCTTAAAAGCATCTTTTAAAGAGCAATGTTTTAATTAATACCAATTATTAAAATTGCACTTTATTTCGGGTGCAATTGAATCACGTGGTCTCTGAAGCCAGGGGGATTTTCTCCAGCTTTTTTTTTTTTCAGCTAGAGCATCACTCTGGCTTCACTACTGATCTCAGCTTACAACTTCTTCACAGCTCAGCGAAGCAGGCCTACTCTCCCCGTAACTGAAAATGTTCCTGCCACAGAGGTCCCAGCGGCTCCTCTCTGGGAGTAGAAAATAGACTCCCAGTTTGTTTTGGGGCTGTGTGAGGCCCAGGGTCTCTGACAATTCCCTCACAAACTCATGTTCGTTTTCACAGGCTGTGACCTGTATAACCTATGTATCTCTAGTATGGTTGTTCCAGCTTATCAGAAGGATGCTTTCCCTAGACCTGCTTTAGTTTTACCAACTTGGAACAAGGCAAATACCTATTAGAACATCCACAACACTTCAACAAGCCTAGAAGACACTTGCTTGGTTGCCTCCATCAGTACCTCAGCGAGTCCCTCCTCCATTAGCCTACTGTTTCAGCTTCATCTCCTCTCTCTTCTCTATATCCCAACATCAGTTTTATCTGTCCGGACGAAGGTTAGAATGTGTGCAGGGCTCAGAGTTCTTGCTATAACTCCAATTCCTTCCAAGGGAAGCTAGAAACTGTGACATTTTCTACTGCATACATTTGAACACAGCTGCCCCCACCTCCCAAAGCCACTGTCTGTGCCAAAGGAAGTTCCCTGTGATGTAAGTAGTACGGACAGATTCTGTTGTTATTCCCAGCTGGAAATGACGGCATGCAGCTATAATACTAGCACTTGGGAGGCTGAATCAGAAAGAGTTCCAGGACAGCCTGAGTTACATGATGAGATTCTGTCTCTAAAGTCAAAACAAAACAGCCAACAAGATGTCTGAACGGCGGCAGAGAGTTCTGAGACCTAACGTGACCACAGTGCCCAGATAATTCTCTCTGGGGAGGTTGGAGAAGAAAGTGGGAATACTCCTAAAGGACTGTGAAAACACCGGGGGCAAAAAGAGGTCAGACTAAGGAAAACAGGAAGCAGAAGCCACTCGGTGGTGGCAGGACTCAGAAACAGAACCCGGAAGCTGAAAGCCTCGTACAGAGAGAAGTTGGGAAGAAGACTGGGTGTGAACGCTCAGTATGATGGAGTCCTGACAGAAGGACCATTCTAGGGGACAGTTTGCTGATGCATCTATTGACTCACCAGAAACGTGAGCAAAGAAGCCCAGCTTTCAGAGCTATCCCAAAGGGCAGTGCAAGGTGCATTTTATGTCATAAAGTGCATTTTATGACAGCGAGCCGCAGAAAGTAGCTCTCTAAACTTGAGGACGAAGGAAATGTATTGGGGCGATGTGAGAGAGCTTAACAGACAGCAACAAAACATAGGCCAAGCATGTGAAGGAGGTATGATAGTCATCTCTCCATGCCAGTGGTAAATACGTGCGGTTAATCAACTTTAGAAGGAAAGGCATGTTTTTGCTCACAGATTTGGAGATTTTAGTTAATGGTTACTTAACTCTGTTGCTTGGTACCTATGACAACACAGCAGATCATGGTGAGCGTATGGGGTAGAGGAGACCAGTTCCCGTCATGGGGGCTGGAAAACAAGAGACAGCGTAGAGCTAGGGTTCCGATGTTCCCTGTAATGGGATGCATTTGATGAGCCCACTTCTTTCAGGTATACACAGCGTGTTATACCACCTCCAAATGACATCACAGGTTGAGGAGCACTCCTTTAATAAGTGGGCCATTGGGAGACATTTAAAATCAAAACTATATATAGCAGAAGGTAACTTTGAGAACCCCGGAAGCAAAATCTTCTGAACTTCAGCTTCCTCAATGAGTCACTTGCAACTTCAGCCTTGGTCAGTTTGAGAGTAATACTCACTGAGACAGTTTAAATGCCCCATCAGGACCTTCCCTGAGGTCAGAAAATTATAGAAAATATTGGCCAATAGAAGTCATTAAAAAAAATAGCTTAATTCTATCAGCCTGGATATTGCCGTCTGTGTTCTGGCTGCTGATTCTGTTTGCTGCCCCTTCAGTTCTACATCACTCACCTTCTTTGACCCCTAGTTTATCTGAACCTGTCTTACAGAAGTATCCTTTGTCTTATCCAGTTCTGCGATTCTTGAGCTCCCGGAAAAGGTGTTGCTTTTCTTTTCCTTTTATTTGGCCAGCTCGCGGTAGGCTGCATTTTCCCCCAGTTCCTCACTCTTTGCATCAACTGTTGTCGTCTTATGATTTTCTAGTTCCCCCCATCAGAGGACACATATGCCTCTCTCCTTCCCAATCTAGGAAGAAGCTCTCTATCTCGTCCAGTGGGGCGTCTTCAGATACACTGCAAGCAAGGATTAAGTGTTACATTCAGTTTGACATTGCTACTTGCATTTCTAACACAGCCAAGAGAATGTTCTGCCTTCTGATTATTCCAGGACCTTCAGAGTTCTGTGAAGCACAAATGAACATAATCTATACTTAGAACCAAGACCAGCTACACCCAGTGTCAATCATTAGACATCTTGACGGCCTGCAGATGGATGACCAAAAGCAGATGTTAATTTGGGGATGGTTCATTATACAGAATTATCACCGCAATAGCCAACACTTAGGTCTTTCGAGTTGTCATGCAAATCGATTGTGCAATAAAATAGATTAGGTTTGTACTGTTGAATGCAACACCAGCAGCAAGGCTGTGGAGAAAATTCAGTCTCTTGAGTTGTTGTTTACTAGCTACTGAAAATTCAATTTCCCTTTTCCTGTTCTGCTAACTTCTTTTTAGAAACGATTTTGGGAAATAATCACCATAGTCTGTATCGCATATGCTAATCCGCACCATTCACTGAGTCTGATTTGATATGCAGTAGTGCCCATCACCACCATCAAGATAATGAACGCCGTATTTCATTTTCTTCAGTTCTTCTCTAGACCAGGCAACAGCTGATCTCTTCTTGTGCGCTTGTTAATACAGACGAGTTTACATCTTGTAACGCCTTCATCCATTCTTTCCCCCTAAGGTGAAGCCCGTCCTTCATGGTGAGGAGTGTTTCTCTGATGCTCAGAAAGATGGCTCCTGTTAGCCTGTTCTTTTTATTGGGCAATAGAATCACAGAGTAGAGTCCTTATGCTGGGTGGGGACATAGAAAGGTTAGAGGCAATGCCATATTGACATTGGAGAACATAGAAGCTCTGGAGTAAAGAATTTTGTGTAGTAGCTTGTGTTTGTGTTTATGAAATAGATACACATGTGTGTATATGTGTGTGTTTGTGTGTGACACACATGCGCCTTAAAGGAAATGTGTGATGAGAGATGAGATTAACACAGTAGAGCAAGATGCCAAAGGTACTGAACATTTCAAAGAGCGGGGCCTTACTTTGTGGGTGTGCTGGTGTACACCAGGTCATCAGAGGATGGCTTAGCTGACCAAGATAACCTTGTTGGCCATGACTGGTTGGGAAAACAGACAGTGATGGGCCTATTGGGTCCTCTATATCTCAGAAATAAAGATTTGATTTAGAGTAATCAGGACAGCACACATAGAGAACGTGATGGATCCATACTTCATTAGAAACAATGAATGAAAGAACCAAAGGATTCTTTAAGTTCCTCGATCTATCTCTTCCAAGTAGATGGGGATGCTATCAACATAGCAACAGAAACAAGGATGAGGAAGACACTGATCAAAGATAAATCGGAAAACATCAGGATGAAGCTGTTCAAGTCATCAGTCACAAGAGAGGTGTGGCATTCAGGAGATGGGTCTAAACAATTGAAATCATTAGAAGGTGGGGTTTGTGCCTGTGTGGTATTGTTGCTGTAGCAAATGACTACAAGATGTCAATCTGCTATCATTTGGCAGCTTGAAGTGAGCAAAAAAAGTGTATCTCCGGTCTGTGAGTTTTTGGGTGGAGTCTTTGGGATCTCTTACATCTAGAATCACCTCGTCTGCAAAAAGACATACTCTGACTTCTTTTCCTAAGGGTGTCTCTTTGTCTTCTTTTGTCTTATTATTCCAGCTAAGACTTCAAGCACTATATTGACTGGAGAGAGCGGATCCTCTTGTATTGCTTTTGGAGACAGGGTCTCTCATTGTGCTGGTTCTTGTAGGATTAGGAATTAGTCTTGGCTGGCTGGCCAGGCAGCCCCACAGAGCCACCTGGATGAGCTTCCCCAGCCTTGAGGTTGCAAACACATTTTACTAGATCATGATTTTCAGATGTGTGCCAGGGATCAAACCTGGGTCCTCCCTTGTCCAGCAAGTGCACTAAAGATGGAGCCATCAACTCAGGCTCAGACCAAGAAATCTGTAAAAGAAGAAACCATACCCTCCAAGGGCATATACTTCTGAACTGCCCTGTTCACTGCCAGTCACCCTCACTAGGTTTACCTTATTATTGACCCACAAAGCTAGCAAAGATAGCAAGCCAGCATATAAAGCAATTGTCCAGGTGTGATCTGCAAGCTGCTGACTTATTTGCTCTGCAGTATTGAACTCTTCCTTAATAAACTCTGGACTCCTACTTTGACTCCCATGCCTAAATCCAGATGATATTCAGGAACATAACCCTTGACCTCCCTTATCAGGACCCCAGTAGCCTGCCCTCTGGTTCCAACTTCTCAGTTCACTGTGATATCAGTAACAGCAGCCTTCATGATCTCTGGGGGCCCTTCAATGTCTAACATTTGTTTGTTCTTTGCCTTTTGTTCCTTGCCTACAGAATGCTATAGCTCTCAACCTGGTCTCATCACGTAGCGCTTTCTATTGTATTGAGGTAAAAAACAGAGACAATCCCTTCAGTCATACTGCATCCCTGGGCTCAGTGGCACACACTTATGAAAATGTTGTTTATCTTCCATCCAAGTGCATCATGAAATACTCTCTTACATTCACTCCAGAGCCCTGAGAGATAGGAGAACTCAGTTCCCCCAAAGAAGAAGGTCCTACTATAGGCACAAGAAGGAAGTGAACGGTGCTGAACGGGCAATGAAATAGCCCCTCACTGTGGGAAAGTTCCACCAGTCCATCCATCTAACTTGTCTACAGAAGAGATGATCAAACGCCTGCCATATTATCAGGGACTTCAAGAATTGTCAGTCTGTTTGAGAAGGGCCAACCAGCAGTGTTCCTTTACATACACACACCACAAGGATGGGTCTGCTTCCCTAACACCTGATACAGAATGTCAAAGCAAACAAACACAGAGAGCTGCTACGAGAAAATGTCGCTGGGACTCACAGCACAATGCCTGGCACACAGACGCACTCAGTAAACACTTGTTAAATTAGTGGCTGCGTGAATACCTGTACCGAGAGCTCCCTTGTCAGTCTCTCACCTACAGGTAGCTTTGCAGGTGTCAGGAATGGCTGTTTTGTTGGTTGTGAGACACGGTCTCACTATATAGGGCTGGCTGCCATGGCATTGAACTCATAGGAATCTGCCTGCCTCTGCCTCCTGCCTCCTGCGTGCTGGGAGTAAGGTGTGTGCCACCACCTAGCCTGGTTTGTGTTTGCAATTGTGTGTGTGTGTGTGTGTCCATATCTGGCAATAAGAGGCAGCATGTTAGAAACCCCACTTCAAACTCACACGCTGGCCTTAGAAAGCTTTGTATACTTCTACTAAGGGCTGAGTAAAAGGTTAACAATGAGTTGTTCATCAAAACAGCAAACAACCAAAGCCAAAGGTTGTTTGTTTGTTTGTTTGTTTGTTGAAACAGGGTTTTTCTGTGTAGTCCTGGATATCACAGCTGTCCTGGAGCTTGCTACATAGACCAGGTTGACCTCAAACTCAAAGAGATCTTCCTGTCTCTGCTTCCCAAGGGCTGGGGTTTAAAGGCAAAGCAATATTCCTTTTGAGTATCTTTGTGAAACGAATAATAGTGAGGCCAGGCTTGAAAGTTAGCAGAGGCCACTGGCCTCTCTGCCTACTCCGGTTACCGTTTATGGTCAGTGTTCTTACACACCTCAGTTCTCAGACAACTCTCCTCTACTTTCGTCTGAGGTACAGCGAATTCCCTGGTGTGCGGCACCATCAGCACTAGGTAGATGTAGGCGATCTTGGCTAAAGCATGCATTATTAGTATGGGTAACGCTACTGCCGAGGGCACAAAACGTGGTTCTCAAAGTGGGAAGGAATATTAAAGATTGTCATGAGCCCCTCTGAGGACCACACTACATAGAGAGCATACCTCTGATAATTCTATGGGGGCAATCTGGAGGAAATTTGAATAGCAAAGGCTCCCTTAGAAAGAGAAGCAACAGCACTTTTAAGGCTGAGAGACACAAGAAACATTAAAACCCATTAGAACAGTTGAGTCTGGCGGGGTGTAGGCCTTTGATTTCAGCGTTGGTGCAATACAGGTGGCAGAATCACAAGTTCAGAGTTACTCTGGCTATGTAGTGAGATCCTGTCCCCACCCCAAAAGAAAAAAGTCAGAGAAAACAAACACATTACTATAAGTGCTTTTCTCTTCTTTACTCTTGCCTTAAGAAGCAAGATACCACACTGAGAATAGGAATTTGAATTTTGCTTCTTCCTGTCCATCACCAATGAGCATATTCATTCATCAAATATTCAGTGAACTTCTTATGCGTTCTAGGCATAATACTAGATTCTGGAACTGTAGTCATAAACAAGGCAAAGTTCTCACTCCCAGAGAGTCTATGCTCGAGGCTGGGATATGATAAATCGATTACAAATATCTCTGTATAATTACGTTTTATGTGGGTGAGGAATAGGGTTATAACTGTCATCATTCATAAGTAATAACAAGTCATAAACGTTTATAAAACTAAATACTACAGAAATTTTAAAAGAGGAAGAGAGAATGAAACCTGCAGAGTGTGAGTCGGGGGTGGTTCACGCAAAGGAGGGGACGAATCCAGTCCTACAAAGACCTTAGGGGAAGAGTCACCAAGGCAGAGAGTAGAGTGAGGTCCTAAAACTGAAGGAAACGTAAGTCCAGGGGACAACAAGAGGTCTATGTGGATGAAGTGAATTGTGTGAGGGGCATGGGGACCAAGATATGCAGGACCAGATCATCCTGGGCAGGCTAGCACAGGAGTGTGCTTGTCCTCACACTCTAAGGCTGTGGCCAAATCATACAGCTCCTATCAAACGGCATGAGAAGGGTGCTACTCAGAATGGCTCATGACTTCTCGTCTGCGGAGTGGAGCCCAGTTTAATTCAGCATCTGGAGAGATGCCTGGAAGGTTCCAAAGGAAAATAAGGTAGAAAAAAAAAGGATGCCAATGACGTATCGGTTACATTTACAGCGTAAGGAAGGGAAGGTTCATTCTGTCTCACTACTTCAGAGGGTTAAGCTAATGTGTTCTTGGCCTCTCCTGCTTTGACATAGCATCATGGTGGCAAGAGCAAGTGGCCATCGGGGAACCAAAAAGAGAACTGGGGAACCAGACACAACCTTTACAATAGTGGCGCACCTCCTCAAGTCTGCAGAACTTCCCCAAACAGTACCACTGCCTGAGGAACAAGCACTCAGCACAAATCTGGAGGGACAGTTCATCTTCAAACCGTAATAGGCGCTTTGGAAGACATGCTTTTTTCTCCAGAGTCTGGGTAAGAAAGTGGGATGCTTCCCAATGCTTCAAATGCCCCAAAAGCCAAAACCCGCTCTTCCTCCATTTTTGATTTGTGAGGCACACAGGTTTATGTTTTTTTTTTTGTTTCTTTTATTACTTCATTCCAGTGGAGTAGGGGAAGGTTCAGGCGTAGAGGTCAGGGGAGTTGGGTCCAGAACCCACCCCATCTGTTTGTAAATCACTTGGTAAGCTGTGCCAGGGCCATTCCCGGATCCGGACTTCCAGACCCTCATCTGGGGCCATCATCAAGATTCCTCTTGGAACACAGACTCCATGATTCTATTACCTTCCTCCTGGCCAGAGCTGAGGAAGGGTCAAACTCCTGCACACAAACCCACCCCACTGTCCTAAAGCAATAAAGCAATTTCCTTGAAAATGGTTTTAGAAGAAAAGTCATGAGGGCTTGTGCAGAAGATGACGGAACCCAGTCCCGGCTGAATATTAAGTTAGAGGAGGGTCTGTGACTGGGTGGGGGTGGAGGTTGGAGGAAAAAAAAAAGGAGACGCAGCAGCATCGGGAGAGAGAAATTTTAATTGCGATTGTTTGGCCGGTTGATCCTAGGCAAAAGACAAGAAGCCCCGAAAGCAGCCTCAAACACAGATATTTGAAAAGCAGACGGCTGGGGGATGGTTTGGTTTCTCCCTCCCTTCTGAGGCTGTTTGAGGAGCGGTCTACAGCACTGACAAGCACGGGTTTTGGAGGCCATTGAAAAGTTTTGGGTCTAAATAGGGGAGGCAGCTTGGCTCAAGCGTTGCTAAGGAACACCTGGCAACGGGCAACAATAGGCCTTTTAGAGAATCCGGGGCAAACAGTGACCGTGGTAATGGGGTGGGCTTAAGGGTCTCCTTGCAGGCAGGGCCCCTCCTCTCCTCACATAGGGGCCTGGGCACTGGGCTATGTTCCGGAAATTCCCTGCACAAAGCCCCATTCAGTGGGAGGAGGGCCAATGCGTGTGCTGTGCGGGGAGTGGGGGGTGGAGACAGGGGGAGGGAGGGAGCGGGGGAGGGGGTGCCGGAGAAGGCGCTTTACTGCCAAAAAAAAAAAAAAAAAAAAAAACCCTCAACCCTCTCAAGTCTCTTTCTTCTTGCAAAGACTAAAAGAGGCCCAGAAAGTGCTAAGTTTGTAAAAGAGGCTGAAAAGATTCAGAAAAAGTAGCATAAAAGGGGCTGGGAACGCCCAGTGAATTTTGAACAGAGAGCAGAAAAGGGACCCTAAAAAGCAATTAGTGACGCTGCTCGTAAATGAAGAGCTAGTTTGGGGAGGTGGAGGCAGCAGCTGGAGGTAGGTGTGCAGAGGCCGGGAGGTGGAGGGGGACGGATCAGAGCAGGTGAGGGGAAGGGGACTGGGGGCGGTGGGGAGGGGGAAAAAGAAAGGGGGTAGGAACTGCTGGAGGCTGTGCTGCCACCCCCACCCCACCCACTTGGATGTCTGTACTTGGGTAAGGCAGTCGCAGGAAAGCAAGGATGCTCTGGGCAAGTGAGGGGCAACGGTGGCATTTGCCCCTGCCGGCTCTCTGGTCTCTGATAACCACAAAGGAAGCCCCAATATGCCAAGTGCTTGGGAACTGCCCCCTCTCTCCCCATCACAGGAGTGAACAGTAGATGCTCCAGGGAGCTGGGTATCTGCCTGGGTTCCTGGGGAGGCTCAGATGACAGCCAGTGGAGGAGCCAACAAATTAGCACTCTACAAATTCCACGTGCCCAAGCTGTGTAACATTCACGCTCAAACACCCTACTCAACAGCTCTAAAGATAATAATTTTACATTCCCAGCAGAATGTGCACAGTGACAATTATCTGTATTCCTACTGTGTCGCGGCATCAACCAATAATCAAGAGAATTATGTTCCAGTTGAAAGCAGATTTAAATAAACAGACGCTAAATGGGAGCCAATAATAGATGTACCAAAATAGTTCAGGCAAGGAAGCAGCCATTCAGACACAAAGCTGTTGAATGAAGAAGGCAGGAGGTACCCAGACCCCAGGGTTTACTATGCCCTTGTCTGCAGCTCAGCTGGGCTGACACAGTCTCGCTGTCTCGGCAGACTTGACCAAAGTGCTATGTCTACCTCCTCTCCCTTCCTCCAGTGGGTATTGGCCATTCATTGTTGGCTAGGAGCACCTGGGCACCATCACCAACATTGCTACACCCTGCGCTTAACATTCACGTCCCTCTGCTCAGAGTTAAAATACAGTCATGGTGGCCTTGCACGGGGCAGAAAAGGAGAATGTTAGGTCCTTAAAAGAAAACCAAAGGGTTATTTTGTTAGAAGGTAGTGTGGGGTGAGAAAAGGCAGAAAAACTGAGGTATATTATATAATCATGAAATCAGTAGTTTTCAACCTTTAAGGGGTGATACATCAGATATTTATATTACGATATATAATAGTAGCAAAATTATATGAAGTATGAAGTTGCAGTGAAATAATTTTATGGTTGAAGGTCGGCACAACATGAGGAACTGAATTAAAAGGCCACAGCATTTGAAGGTTGAGAACCACATATTAAACCATTGCATACATTAGAAGTCACTCCATGGGGTCAGGCATGATCTCAGGCCCAGGAATTCAGAGATAAAACGAATGGCCGCCACCCTTAAAAATGGTTCCAGCCTTGTAGGGAGGGGATGGCCGGGAGATTTGTGGCAGTTAATGGGCCCGTGGAAAAGTACAGTGGAAAAACCTGAATGGGCTCTGCCCAGTGGAGTACAGGAGCCATCAGGGAGAGCCAGCTGTGTCCTGAGAGCTAGTCAACAGAGATGCTAGAGGGAAACACTGTTGGCGGGCCAAAGGACATGTTCCTAAGGCCTGGTTGGTTCCAGTCACCACATTTGGGCAAGAATGGCTTCTAGGTGAGATGTCAGATTAGGAGGAAAAAGCTAATAATGCCCTTAATTGGTATTGGGGTATTCGAGTAGAGATACCTAGGGATGTATCAGTACGAGTGTGAATAAGAATCAGTCTGGGTTCATAACAAGTCATCTTCACGGGTACTTGTTGAGATGGGAGATGGAGGGAGTATGTCTTGCATTCATTTTATGACACGGAGATTTGTGGGTGTGCACAAAAGTCTAATAGATAGCAAGAGTTATTCAAACCTAGAGCACCATGGAAGGCAATGTCGCTGAATTTCTAAATTCATCTGGGAATAATTGCTAAAGCAACCGAAGTAAGAAATGTCTGAGAGATGGTGTGGAATCAGATCAAGAGAAGTATGTGGATACAGACCAACATTTATATAAGCAGAGTTTGACAAAAACATATGTATACTGAACCCTTACTGAGAGCTAGGGAAACATTTGTTATCATCAGAGTCTAGTATATAATAAAAACATATAATAAAAACATTTAAAATTACTTTATTATTGAGATTATCATATAATGTACTTTCTACAATGCCCAACAAATCACCCTTTTCATGTGTTTGGTGATAATTCAAGGTGTGCCCTAGGTTTGGGTCCATCTACCTTACTTATGTACAGCAATATAAAAGCTGGTATTTATCAGACACTCTAATGCACCAGATACATTGTTAAACTCTACACAAGACTATACAAGGCAGATACTGTTAACTCCATTTGACTAATGAGGCAACAAGACTGCAGTCCAGTAGTGCAAGCTTTGAAACATGCCCCAGTCAACTGCAAAGCTCCTCCCTGAACTGCAGGTCACATGGCTGCTGTTGAAAAAGCTGTACGCTATTTTGAAGTCTTCAGGAACGTGCTACCTGGTTAAGGTGTCAAAGCATCCCTTTACAATGATGGAGAGTAACTGAGTACCAAGTGCAGAGTAAGGAAGGGTAGGAAGCATTACTGGGTACCATGAAGATGTCTTAAGGAAAGGCAAGGCCATCTGTAGAATTAGACAGTTTTGTTTGGGTCCTGCGATATACTCATCATACATTGTTGAGTCGAATGGATCTCAATATTGCCAGTGATAATATTGAGGGATAAAAGCCTTCCCAGAGGATGTCTTCATTTCTGCTTTGTGAAAAGTTGTGTTACAGAAAGTTCAGTTTAAAAAAAGAATAGAAAAACTCTAGGTGGAGGCAAGAGGGTGAGAAGTTGTTATCCTTGGCTGAGTCTGAGGACGGCCATAGGTCAGCAAACAAGAGTAAAGATAAAACTGTTAAAGACCTTCAAGTAGGAACAGCACCAAGAATACAGAATTGTATGAATTTGTCAAAATCCTCATAATAAAAAGAAAGCACATAACCGTACAATGGCTTCTGCTCCTATGTTAGCATGTAAACAAAGAACACGATGTGATAATATCAAAGCCGAATCAAGAGACTTGGATACTTTTCTTTGCCTAAAGAAGAAGCTTCAAATAACACCAAGAACTGTGGACATTCCACATCATAATTAGAATGTTTTATCTATATTTATTATTTTTGTTATCTTTTAATTTTATTTATTTATTTTACATCCCGACCCTCGTCTCCCCTCCCTCCTCTCCTCCCACCTCCTCCTTGTGTTTATTCTTACTTCATACAGATACAGTATCGAAATTTCCAGTTATCTGCCAGAACATAGAAGGCAATGTTTGTTTTTCTGCTGAGGAGAAGTGAAATTCAAGGAATAAGAGGTTAAATTGTTTGCTTGCACTTGGAAATATTTAAGACGAGCCCAATGAGGTGTGCAACATGTCATTTACAACATATTAAAAATACACCCCTTTATATTTTCAATCACCTTTCAGGACCATAGACAGCTCAGTCTATTTTCCTTAGGTCTTTTCCTGCTCAGTGTATTTCATTTCATGGTCAAGAGTAAAATTACAGGTATATTTTAATTATTTAACCTTTATTTTCAAATCTATATATTTTTTCTAAAAGAAAAAAAATCCACATTTGAGAACAGCAGCTCATTAGCTCATTTCTTATCAGTTTTTGTTTTTTTTTGTGTGTGTGTGTTCCAATTTTAATTACGCATGGCACCCTCAGCACTGAGTGATAAGAGCAACTGAGACAGATGTTCCCCTCACTGCCCCCTCTCAAATGTCTCCAGTGTGTTGTCACTGAGGTTGAACTTGCTTGTAAAAGGAAGATGTGGAGAAGGGAGGGAGTCTGCAAGAGATTGGGCTAAGATTATACCGCTCCTTTCAAGTCTGGTGTAAACTGAGGAGATGAGGTGTGGAAATGCTACTTAATCCGCCCGACTGTGCAGGAGTTTCTCCGCAGGTGCAGGAGGGGAGGGCCTTGCAGATGGGTGAAGAAGGAAAGAGAAACTGTAAATGGAGACAGGAGGTTGTTAGGGTTTGGCAAAACTGGCTGCATCAATCTGCTAACATTCTGTTGCTGGTGGAAGAAACACAAACAGATTCAAGCCACAGAAAGGGTTTGTTTAGCATAGTTGCAAATGTACAGAGAATGCCGCTGCAGGAGCGGTTCCTCAAATTATGTTTTGTTGGAACCTCTCTTCTTGTCATTCCTGAGGTTGGCTTTTCATGCCATTGAGTTCCCTCTCCTTAAGTTTCTCACCTTTATGCCTGTGATTTTACTTAAGCATCCATTTGAAGTCCCCATCTCCAAATGTCACATCCCATTACTGACTTGATGTGGGATTTTCCCTCTGTATACTGTGAATATATTTTATTAACATTGCTTAATGAATAAAGCTATTTCAGCCAATGCCTTAGCAGAGCAAAGCCAGGCAGGAAATCCAAACAGAGACAAAGAGAAAAAGCAGGAGTTAGATGCCATGTAGCTGCCAAAGGAGAAGGATGCCAGAACCTTGCCACTGGTAAGCTACAGGCTCATGGCAACACACAGATGAATAGAAATGGGTTAATTTAAGGTATAAGAGTTAACTAGGAAGCCGGGCGATGGTGGTGCACGCCTTTAATCCCAGCACTCGGGAGGCAGAGGGAGGTGGATCTCTGTGAGTTTGAGACCAGCCTGGTCTACAGAGCTAGTTCCAGGACAGGCTCCAAAGCCACAGAGAAACCCTGTCTCGAAAAAGCAAAAAAAAAAAAAAAAAAAAGAGTTAACTAGGAATACACCTAAGTTATTGGCCAAGCAGTGTTGTAATTAATATAGTTTCTGTGTGATTATTCGGGTGGAGGCCACCAGGAAACAGAAGAATAATTGCCGTCTACATTGACTGACTAAAGATAATAGCAAAGCATTTAAGTTAGCAATGTATGACCCCATCCCTATGCCCACGCCATTTCAGTAGCGCACCTCGTGTCCTCTAACCTGTTCCCTTTGAGAAATCACTGTGCTTAGAGACGAGGACACGCTGATTGCTTAGACTTTAGCTGTTTGTGAGCTAGAGAAGACCCAGTTGACAACAGGCAGGAGTTCACTAAAAGAACCACGGGATGGATGATTGACAGGCCAGAACAGCCAAGGACCAGTGCCATGACAACCTGGGTGGTCCACATAACAGCAACATAATTGCAGTAAATTCTTGAGGCTGGAAGTCTACAATAAAAGTATCAGCAGGGCTCATGCCTTCTGAGCCAGGTGAGGGAAGATGTCGCATTTTTGCTGGGGAGACATGACTTGCATTATCTCTCCACCCTAGATCAGGAGCCCACAACGGGCCAAAGTACTGATTCTGCCAAGTCCAAGTTGGTGAACCCATACATTTTAACTGAGGTTACTTACAAGCGTAAGGATTACCTAAAAGCAGCTGACCAACCCCACCCTGTGCAGGTTTCAATCCATGAAAGCCACATCCGTAGAGCCTTCTGCCTGATTTTTAGGTAGCTCTGCAGGCCAGGAAATCTCCTCTCTGCAACTTGACTGATCAGCTCTCCTGGTCCAGCAGCTGCTCACGGCCAATTTTGGGCAGGAGTGCTGGTGTATCTCCTAAGTTTCAAATTCCCTGGAATGTCAAGTTTGTTTACTTCCTGAATAGTCTGAGCTTCCTTCCTCTCTCAGGAACTGTTTCAATTTGGAGGAAAGCGCTGTAAGAACAGAGTAGGCGGCGCCAAGCTTTTCCCCTTGGCTTGAGAATGTCCATTTGCTCTCTGCCTGCTCCCGTTGTCATCCCTCTGTGCCTTCTGTCTCTGGGTCCACCTTGCCTTGTTTTCAAGGTACCAGTTATTCTGAATTTCAGCTCATCTTTATGCCCATGCTTTAACCTGAGCCCCCTCGCAAAGGCTCCTTCCCCAAATGTCATATCCCATTACTGACCAAATGAAGATAGCAAAGCATTTAAAGATGATGGACCCGCAGGAGAAAAGTCTCCGAAAACCTGGTTCCCTGACTCTATCTTGTGCAGGAGGAAAGCCCTCTGTTAGAGGAGCGGATTCCTTAGACAGGTGTTCCCCACTTCTGTTCCTGTGCTAAAACCCCTCAACCAAAACAAATTAGGGGATAAAGAGGCTCACTTGGCTTATACCTCCAAGTCACAGTCCATTACTGGGGGAAGTCAGGGCAGAAACTCAAGTTACAACTTGAAAATACAGGGCTAGAGAAACATAGTCCTGAAGACAGGAGTTAGGAATTAGGTCGTGGGGAACTGGAGTCGCTTTCCCATCTTTTAAATGTGGCTAGCACGCAATTCTCTCTTTGCCGTGGTCAGACTAGATGAAACCCCACCACTTGCAACTTAAGATATCTTGGTTCCCTTAGTATTGGAGCTGGAGCCAGACCTTAGGTTTTCAAATGCCTGCTCAGGGTTCTCTTCTCTCAGCACATGATGGCTTATGAAATATTGGACACTTAAAAATTACTAGAGAGTTAATGATGACATTTGATGATCCCATGACAGCAGTTCTCTTCTGGAGAGGTGGGACTTCATGTCCCTAAGAAGTTGTAGATGCCACGGGATGCAGAATTTCACTGGGAAAACATCCTAATTTCCTGATGAATACCAAACACAAGTTTAGTCAAGATCCGCAGACAGCCAAGAACCATGAAGACTGGCAAAGACTGTGGAAGGACTCTCACCTGAGGTTGATACAATAGAAACAGCTCGATGTTGTGATCTGGCTGTCCTCACTCCCCCTGACTGACCGTGGAACTTCCTTGTACTCTGTAATTGACAAGGATGTTTGTGTTCTTTCTGGCCTGTGGTTTTCCGCAGAAGCTTTCCCAGTATAAGATGCCCTGATCCTGACCTCTGGCTGCTCAACAGGTCTCGAGCCAGTTGTATAAAGGTATAAAAGGCTTTAGCTGGGGGCAAAATAAAGGTTGCTGTTCTTCCACCTGAAAAGAAGCCTCCGGGTCTCAATCCCTGCACCCTTGCCAGTCTCTGCATCCAGGCTCAATTCCTGCTCCTTCACTTTTTGGTTTCTATAGTTTGAACATGTACCCTTTCAGTTCAAGAATTGCTCATGCAATGGTACTCAAAGGAGGGACCTTTTTTTTTTTTTTTGGTTTTTTCAAGACAGGATTTCTCTGTGGTTTTGGAGCCTGTCCTGGAACCAGCTCTTGTAGACCAGGCTGGTCTCGAACTCACAGAGATCCGCCTGCCTCTGCCTCCCGAGTGCTGGGATTAAAGGCGTGCGCCACCACCGCCCGGCAAAGCCTTTAAAGGATGATAAAGCCAGGAGAGCTTTTGCGTGGTGAATTGGAGTAAGGTCCCCATCAAAGACCTCTCCCCACAGCACTGGACTCTCTTGCCTTTCTGCCTTTCACTATGGAAAGACAGAGCTCCTCATTTCTGGAGGACACACCAGCAGATGCCGTGCTGGAGGCACAGAGTAACCATCAGCAGATCTTGACCCTTCAGGAGACTTGCAGTCTTCAGGACTGTGTGAAAAACAAATGGCCCTTCCTTATAAATCAGCTAGTCTCAGATGTTCTTGCTACAACGGACAATATGGACTAACACATAAACTGACTTTGGAAAAAAAAAATCTAGCAACTTCTCTATGGCACACAGCAAGGACTCAATTCATATTTTTTGAAACCTGGCAATTGTTGCATTCATGCAAGTAAAGAGGGAGGGCCTGCACGCAATAACCATCTCTCCCAACTCAACTCCTTACGCTGAAGCCCCCTCATTCATCTCTTATCTGCTGTCTGAGAAGCATAGACTTTATATGCCCTCAAGTATTTTTTTTTTCAATCATTTTCCCCTTACTGTGTCATGCCTGGTCTGGATTTGGTGGCTAGTGTATTCATGGCGTCACTATCTTCTGGAATAGTTCTGAAGTGGAGGCATTATGAGAGTCAGGATCCAGGGACAGTCTGGCTCGAACCAACATGGTGCTGACTGCGTGAGCATTTATGATGTGATATGTGTGATAATAATAAACAATGCGCCTTTGCATCCCTGCATTTCGAGCTACTCAGCTTCGTGTCTCTGATGGGTGTCTGCGTGTCTCCGCCCCTTTGAGGACAGGCTGTTCCTCCCACCACTTGGGCTTGTTGTCCACAAAGGACATGAAAACAGGGCACTGTCATGGATACGGGAAAGATGGCCTACATAGGTGACATCACAGTAGAGTATTAAAAGTCTGATTTCAGCCATTTCTCCCAATTAAGGCTAACTCGTCTGCAGTTCCAGTTTCCCATTTGAAATGAACGCCTGGCGGTAATTGGAGCACGGGGCTGTTAACCAGTCCACTCCAATCTGCAAAGATTGTCTTTGTTCAATTAGGATTCGACATTTTCATGCCGGTCTTCACAGATTATTTTGAATGGAGAATGGACTCTGATTAAGAGCCATTCTTCTGAGAAAAAAAAAAAAAGAGCACCCACCTCCAAACAAAAAACAAACAAACAAAAAGTCCCTCCCAGACGCCGCAGCCCTTGTTCTGTTGTTTGATTTAATGTGCTGTTTGTCACTAACGGACAGAGAGAAATGTCATATTCGTAACTTCTTACAATTTAATATTACGAAAGTTCTCTTTTGCCGTTTTATAGGTGACCTTTGAAATTGTTAAAACATTTATTACCTGTCTTGGAAGGCGGTGAGTTTGTCCAAGTTCTTCCATTAATCTGCTAGATGATGATAACTGGGTTTTATACATAAAGGTGTCTGACCCTCCACTTATTTTTGACATTCTTATAACTATGGGGCCTTAAAAACATGACATCATACAGAGCCCATACAAAGAGTGATTAATCATCATTTCCCCTTTTAGCAGAAGAGAAGAACAAAGTTCAGAGAGTTTCCATGATTTCCCATCTACAACCAGGGAGCCATTGGTGAAAACAAGGGTCTTTTTACGAGGGTCATCTATCTGCCTCCCTTGACGGATTTCTCTCGTATCTCAAGTACTTTTTTATCTTACTAAATCAATAAGGGTAAGAACAGAGGCATTCTAGTGCTGGGATACCCTAGACAGAGCTCTGAAAGGTGCCAACTCCCCAGATCTCTGCTTACCCTGTGGTGATATTCAAAGCAAGAGATTTGAAAATTATGAAAACAGGTTACCACAATGACAACTTCCTCCCTTTTCAATATTGTGTGTATATGGCATTCGTGTATGTGCGTATATGTCATTTGTATGTGTGCGTGTGAAAGAGAGAGAGACAGACCGAGTGTAGGCTTACAGGATGCATGTGTGAAGGTCAGGGCCATCTCAGACATCAGTCCTCACTTCCCGTCCCCTTGCGACCAGGTGCCTTGTTGACTTAATGCATCTGCAGGGATGGCCATCATCATGAGTTTCCAGGGACTTACTTGTCTCTGTCCCTCATGCCTGGCAGGGAATCCTGGGGTCTCAGATGTGTAATTTTGAGATCTAAACTCAGTTCCTCAAGCTTGCACGACAAGCTTTTTATCTACCAAGCCTTCCCCCAACCAAAAGGCACTCTTAAACGATACGGGCCATAAGCCACATAGACATGAAGGCGTAGTCCTTTTCCATCACTGGTTCCTTTAAAAAGGAGGTCATGCCTTTTCTGTTTTTTTTTTTAAATATTTATTTATTATGTATACAATATTCTGTCTGTGTGTATGCCTGCAGGCCAGAAGAGGGCACAAGATCTCATTACAGATGGTTGTGAACCACCATGTGGTTGCTGGGAATTGAACTCAGGACCTTTGGAAGAGCAGGCAGTGTGCTCTTAACCTCTGAGCCATCTCTCCAGCCCCCGCCTTTTCTGTTTTTGCAAACACCTCAAACAAACAGACATTAAAGTAAGAAAGATAAATGGATTGTTCTTTTCGTAACCCAAAGAGGTAGCTAAGGTATATGTAATTCATGTACTACGCCTAATCTTATGTGAATGTTGACATACACACATGTAAGAAGAAAGAAAAAAAAAAAGCAAATCCCTTCGGTACAAGAAGTAGAACTCTGGCCAAGTCTTTCATTACCCAGTTAGAAACATTATACGGGCACGGCAAATCTCCACCTTTGATGCAGAGAACTCCCCCTCTCTTTAATAACTCTCTGGTAACCTGCGCACGAACATGTTCCTATTCCTCTGCCGCTGACCCTGCCGTTTCATAACGAGAAGAAAGACTTGCTTAAGCACCTGAGTGGAAAGTGTGGACAACTAACCTCCATTTTCTTTCTGCAAATACAGAGACAGAGAGAGAGAGAGAGAGAGAGAGAGAGAGAGAGAGAGAGAGAGAGAGAAAATCAGTGTTGGTTCCCTGGGACTTGTAGGAAACCACGCCGATAACCTCCACACACTGTGTAGAATCTGATTCCAGCTGTGAGATATTTGCTCCGGGGCAGGGTGGGGGAGGAACCTGGCCGCTCGCTCTTTACTCTCCAAGTCTTCCTTTGGTTTGTGGCAGGTGTAGAGATAACTTTTCAGTAATGGCTGCAGGCAATAACCCTCACTTTCACAGGAACTCGCCATCTGGCCCTGAGGGCCGGAGATAATTCAGTCTTTTAGTTAGCCCAGTACCCCAGCAACCGCTGATAAATGAATCTGATTATATTGATGACTGTCGGTGTCAATACCGCAGTGGCATTTGGCCACCAGGAGCAGGCTCTTCAGATGTTTTTAGCAAAAACAGCGGAACTCTAATTAAATCAGCATATCTCACAACCAAGCACATTGCTCAAGGGGAAAGGGGTCAGACTTTGTGAAGGCAGCGTAGAAGCACCCAGAAAACATTTGCACAGTCTACACATCTTCCCTCTAACCTTTGGCCTCACGCGGTAAGAAAACAGATCTGATTTGGACCCTCTTTCCTCTGGACTGAATAATGGTACCCAGGAAATGTTTCTTCCTAATCAAAATGGTTAACACTGAAGCATTCTGAAACCTCCCAGAGCTAATAAGCTCTGTGGTTTAAGTGGTGGGGAAATAACTGAGCCTGTCAAGCGGAAGAAAGTAGAGAGATATGCTATGTATGACGTAGGCACGATGACAGACCTTAGGGAGAAACAAGTGGTTTTTCTTTTGAATCCCAATTGTCTGGACTGGATGCTCCATTTTATAAACTTTACCACAGTTCCTTAAATCTCAGTTTGACTTTCTCAGTGTGGCTCTGCCATCCTGAAATAGTTGTTTTGTACAACTAGAGTCAGAGTAAAGAGGGGGATGGTTTGGTGAGAAGAGAGAGAGATGGTGGGAACACAAAGCATTGGGTATAGCTGAACATCTGAGGGTTCCCAGAGAGTGTGTTCAATGATCAGATGGCACAGCAATGCATAAGAAAATCAGTCTGCAAGGACCTGTCTCTCAGGAAAATGTGCGCTTCAACATCTAAAAAGATCTTTTATCAAGAAGGAAGTCAGGGGTTAGGCAATGTTGGCACATGCCTTTAATCCCAGCACTCATGAGGCAGAGACAGGTGGATCTCTGTGAGTTCGAGGCCAGCCTTGTCTACAAAACAAGTTCCAGGACATCTGGGGCTCTACAGAGAATCCCTGTCTCAAACAAACAAACAAACAAAAAAAAAAAACAAAAAAAAAAAAAACAAAATCAAGAAGAAAAGGAAAACAAGGGAGGGAGGGAGGAAGGATGTCAGGGAACCCCTTGGTACTGGATAACCAACCAATTGGAGGAACGTTTCTTTTATCTCACTAGAAGAAAGCTCAGTTCACAGTGGCCTCCAGCATCTCCCCCCCCCACACACACCATGTCCCACATCCAACAAACCATGAACTCAGCTGCTTTTCCTCTCCTGGCTCCTCCTTCAGCCTTTTGTGCTGTTCCCAGAGAACTTTGGATATGCTTCCAGGTCATAGCTTCTGTCCAGGATGCTTTTCTCCCAGAAAATCTCTCTTTTGCTCTTCCTCCCTTCAGATATTTTGTGTAAATTTTACCATCACAGTTAAACCTTCCCAGCACCCCTGATGACACAGTATCTTAGGGCAACATAAAAACACAGGGAAATTCCCACTTCCAAACCATAGTAAGAAAGGACCAACAGAAGTAACTTAAACCTGAAGTTATTTATGAACAGAAATATTTTTTTAAATAATAGTTACTCTATCTCATGGATTCCATTTCAAAAATGCCTGGTAAAACCTTAGTGACCTTTGACAACACCCAAGTCCTACATAGCTACGCTTGGAATAATGGAAATACTTTGTAAATTAGATAATCGTTTATGTTTCAATAATACAATTAATTGTGTTAGAAAGTTATATGGCATATGAGATAATAAAATAAATATACATTTATGTAATTTCTCAAAATGGCTTGGCTGTTTAGTCATTTTCCTCTTGTGTCATAGGATGTTTACAATGGGAATTTGGAAGTGAGGAGTACGTCCCTTGAGTGATTTCTCCAGTCAAGGTAATCTGAAAAACAACAGACGTTGATATTGCATCTTCTGAACTTTCTTTTCCTTTAGGTACTTGAAGACATTTGTGGGCTAGCAAGGAATGTTGGTTTTGCTCCTAAGGTCTAAACCCTTTAAGAATGACTGGTGATGACCAGTCTCTTGCAACAGCACGCACCCAAAGACATAAGGTAGATTTCTTATGAGGCGGCAGGAGAGGCAAGGCTTCATGGGAAGAGCTTCCTTTCTTCACGGTAACTGAACAGAAGGGGAATTCCATGTCTGCTCTTCTACAGAGCATTTCTTTGTTCTATAGAGAGGATGCTCAACCATGCAATGGACACACAGAAGGAGGCAGAGGCTCCTGTCTCAGTGATGCTGGGGCCAAGGACCAGGCTTGGGTTTCACATGAACACCCTCACACCATTGGGTCTGTGAGTTCAGGGAGAGGTGGATAACAAGTAAATAAAGGCTGTAAACATTGAACAGACCGAGTGGGGCAGGGATTGCATGGAACCTAGGGCATCAAGCATTCAGATGGTTGCCACTTTTTATTTATTTATTTTTCTTTCATTCCCACCTCTTGAACTGATCCCTCGTGTGTGCCATTTTACTAAGAGAGAAAATGGATTTTTACACCATCATAGAAAATTTGACTGTTGTCCTCTTTTTAAATTGTTGCTGCCTTTCAATCCACGGCTGTCCTATCAGCAACCGCCTCCACTTTATGCCAGAAGAGCAGCAGCCTGAAGGAATTTGGTCCCCCAGGCACTGACTCTTTCCAAGCTACAAAGGACTTACCTAAATCTCTGTCCCGCTAAGAACCTCAAAATTCAAAGGTTGAGGTGGAATTCTGCTCCTCAGAGAGGTTGAATGGCAAGCAGCTCACCTCCTCTCCTCTCCTCTCTCCAGAAGTCTGTGTGCTTCTCCTGGTCTCTCCTTAAAACCCTTCTCCACACCAAAACTACACAGAGAAACCCTGTCTCAGGGAAAAACAACAACAAACTTCTCCACCGGGCTCCTCCCTACCACTTCCAGTCAGCTAGTACCGACTCAGCCTCCTGACCGGAGGTGAATTTTATTTAATCAAGCACATCTTTACATCATTAAATCAATGTTCCAGTGCATAAACAAAAGTAGCACACTTTCAAATAATAATCTGCAGCATTTAACCCTAACATTCTAAGAAGAAAAGAGATGCCTAAATCTCTTGCCAACTAGAGTGTTTTCAGGGTGACCTATAAATCTAGAGTGCGGGAGCTTATGACAAGTGCACTTTCCATGGAGCTCATAACGTAGTTTATTTTAGGCAAGAAAAATCAGGAGAGAAGCTTGTTCGTTTGTTTCCCTCTGAGATGGACAGTCTCACTGGCTAGACCAGGCTAGCTTTGACCTCACTGCATAGCCCAGGCTAGCTTTGACCTCACTGCATAGCCCAGGCTAGCTTTGACCTCACTGCATAGCCCAGGCTAGCTTTGACCTCACTGCATAGCCCAGGCTAGCTTTGACCTCACTGCATAGCCCAGGCTAGCTTTGACCTCACTGCATAGCCCAGGCTAGCTTTGACCTCACTGCATAGCCCAGGCTAGCTTTGACCTCCTGCATAGCCCCAGCTATTTTCTAACTGAAGATCCTCATGCCTCGGCCTCCCAGGTGTTAGGATTACAGGCATAACCCGCCACCCAGCAGAGCAAAAAAGTCTTTAGTGGCTTTTGCTTCAGGCACCAAATACCAAGTACTGTATGATTGACTTCATCCAAAGTTACAAGAGAGAGAGAGAGAGAGAGAGAGAGAGAGAGAGAAACGAGCTCCTGCCATCCAGGTGGCAGGAGCCAGGGCTGTAGCTCAGTCAGTCCCTGGGCTGGGATCCAGTGAGTGGATGACTGCCAGGTTCTATAGCGGGACAAAGAGGGTGTGTCCCAGAATCTAGGCTGTCTGTCAAGCTGAGGATGCTCTCTGCTTCGTTCTTTCCGCAATATTATCTCATGCCCGTCATGAATTACTCCACTTCCAGTGTCCAGCTAAGCTGACCCAGTGTCTTGCATTTGGACTGACAGCGATAGTCTGTGTGCAGTATTTGTGGGAATTACACATAACTGAGTTAGTGGGTTGGACAGTGTGAGGACTCAAAAAGATTCAAGCATTGTTTATCAAACAATAAAGAAAGTGGCGGGGGGTGGAGAGAGAGCGAGAGATTGTGTTATAATTTTGCAGACTCTTTCTAGTTTATGAAGGAAGCTATACTTCAGAGTCCTAACTGGCCAAAGAATATGTGTGAACATCTGGGCAGGCAGGTAGTTTACCCAAGAGAAGATGCGGACAGTAAGCAAACAGAAGTTTAATCCTCACTACTGATCAAGAAATGGACAGTGAAGAAACATAAGAAAAAGATATCAATTAAGAAATTATATTCGAAGTTAAATTGTATCAAAAATTAAGATATTATAAATGTAGGTGATCACAAAAAACATCACTTCCAAGTTATTTTTAAGGGGGCCTGAAAATTTCACTCTTCTAGTTCATACGCAGTTGGCATTTCAGAAATGCATTATTAAAAAAAAAAAAAGGAAAAAACTGCGAAGTTAGCTGTATCCTTTGGGCTTCAAACATCCGTGGAGGGATGGATCCTAATGAAACAACAGAGGACCAAAATTCATGTACACAACTTCCCGGCCGTTAAGGACCCACTAAGGAGCCTTTGATATCTAAAAGGGGCAATAATGATATCAAGTCAAATGTGCGTGGAAACACAAAAGCCATTTCAGGCTGAGAAAAAGCACACACGGGCTGACGATGGGAGTAAGAAAAACGTCACTTGTTTTAAAATGGCAGGGTAAGATTATGGGTGTGTGTGTGTGTGTCCCCGTTTATTTTTCAGTTCTCTTACTTAGAGTGTTTGTCCCATTGTGCACCTTGTACTTCGCAGGAGGAAAGGACCGGGTAAGTGTGGGGACGAGCTGCCTCCCTCCTGACAGCCTTGCCGGCACTCATTTTTCCTCCAGCCCTGTCAGCTCCTTTTCTGAGGGAGGTGATGATGTGTTAGCCCTAATCCCCTATGCTGGCTGCCTCCCTATTCAGGAGGGAGGGCAAATACTTCCAAAGCAGAGCGTTTTAGACCTATTCAGGGCCCAAGACAACACACTTTGCATTAGCATTTGAAGTGTGAGGGCTGAAAAAGGGGAACAGACAACTTTTTTCTTCTTTTTTTTTCCTTCTTTTTTTTTGGCTCCAGGCTTTGGGGAGACTTGAAAATGTACTTTTTCCATCCCTTTGCACGCCTCGGCATTGGCGCTCAACTTCAGAGGGACACACTGACTGCCCTCGGGGGAGAGCATTCAGGGAGATTTTTACACATACACAGAGGGCCATCGCCTGAAATAAATCACAGAATGGAGGTGGCAGAGATGAAGCGAGGGGTTCAGCGGCTGAACGAGGCATCCAGAGGCATGAATTTAAATCGCCATTTATTCCTCCCCCCCCCATTCTTGCTTGAATCGTCGTTTCTTAATTTTCCGCAGTGCACAAGGGCATTGAGGAGCAGGGCTGCGAGATTTAACATGCAAGATGAGTCTCCCATCAAATAGGTCAGCGAAGGTGCTGCCTCCGCAGAACCAGGGAGGGTGAAGCCCAGTGCTCAGCAGCCTAGGTCACAAGTTCAATCCCCTTCTGGGTCAGTTAGCTTTTCTCTGTACCATAGCCACAGACTAAAGGCCTGAGCTCCTTATTCAGGCTGAATGTCTAACAAAATGTGTGCCCTTGGTCACTGCACAAAACAACCCAGCCAGAGCCTAGCAAATCCATCCTCCACTGCAGGGAAGCAAGCTGTCACTGGGGGCCAGCAACGGCAGCACCCATCTCTACGTCTCTGCAGGGATGAGGTCAGGCTGAGTGGGGAAGCAACACCTGTCTAAGGCAAGGGAAGGAGATGCCAGTGGGCTGCTAGACCACAGGGGGGAAGTCAGACTCACCGCTTCTGCCGTGTGACTCCCCAGGAGTTAGTCAAGTTTACTGATGCTCTTCTGTGGCTGAGAATGGTGCCAGAAGGCCTTGCTGGCCATTAAGAGGTGAGCATCGTGCCTTCTGCCTGATGAACAAGCTGTCCAACACTACTAAGACTCTCCTCACCAAACACCATCATAAAGTAGGGCTCTCTGTCCATTTAAGGGTGTTGGAGAAGATAGTCGCATAGACCAAGTCACAGGAGAGGTCTTGGATGTCAGAATAGATATTGAACACCCAGGATACACCAGTTACACTAATACCATCTTTTTTTCTTTCTTGGGAGGATGGTCATACTAGGCAGCCTATGCAATCATCCCCCAGATAACTTGTGGAGCCAGATAATCCAGGCACACACTCCATCAATTACTATTTCAGTCACATTGGGTCAGTTCACCTTTCGATGCCTTAGTTTGCTCCTCTGTAAATCAGTGCTATGATTAACTAACTAGCACAGTGGTTGGGGGGTCACATGAGTAACTTATGTGACACACTCTAACTAGCACCGTGGTTGGGGGTCAACTAGTTCTGTTTGTGATGTCTTCTATCCTCTAAGCATGGGCACCATCCCTTGCTAGGGAAGCCAGGCGTTGTGTTGGTGAGGATGCTACCGCACTTGGTTCTCAATCAGGGTCACTTCTTTGTTCAGAATGATGTGAACGGTAACGAAAACATCTAGCTCACTCTAGGAAAGCTTGAGCAGCAGGTTACATTTCAGGATCTGAATGGGCTGAACTCTTACATGAAGATTGCCTCTAGCACCATCAGAGAGGAGACGGGGTTGATTCACGATGTCTGCAGTAGACGTGGAAATGGGAGTGGCTGTAACTCTTCCTGTTTGCCATGCACTCATCACGTTCCCTCCTCTCTGCCTCATTATTGTCTGCTCTCTTTCCCTAGCGACTCTTGAGTAATCATTGATACGGAAAAACAAATGATCTCTATCAAAATAGTACGGTGTACACAATAGGCGTACAGCTTTTATTTGTCTATTAAAGTAATCAAAGATTAATTTAAAAAGCAAAGTGTTATTTATCCAACGTTCACTGTTATCATTTCAAACCTTGTTCCCATCTCTTCCAAATTATATATATAGATATACACACATATCTATCTATCTATCTATCTATCTATCTATCTATCTATCTATCTATGTATGTATCTATCTATCTATGAATCTATGTATGTATGTATGTATCTATCTATCTAGCTCTATCTATCTATGTATCTATGTATCTATGTATGTATGTATGTATGTATGTATCTATCTATCTATCTATCTATCTATCTATCTATCTATCTCCCATTTCCTCCTAGCACATGGAGGTTTATAAGGGGTCCTCAGAAATACTGCCAGAGGGGGAAACACTGAGCATCTGAGGTAACCAATGAAAGCAGGAGGTCACCTTCTGATTTAAAAGAAAATTAGTAATGTTTAAGGAACATGATGTGGGAAGGCAGTTGATGTTAGCAAGAGAAGAATAAGGCATAATAATTAATTAAGCATTGATACCACAACCCACCCCTAAAAGAAGCGGCTTAAAATAACTTCCATTTATTTGGTTTCTTCGTTGTGGGTTGAAAATGCGGTTTTCTTGATCTGAGTCCGGCCTGGTTCATCTTGGCCAGGCTCACTCAAGTCTTGCAGTGAGATGCTGGGTCAGCTGGAGTCTGCTTCATCTCAAATGGCCTCCGTCAAGCCAGCTCTTCTTTGTCCTCGTGGCCTGCCATGCAGTTCCTCAGGAAGCCAGCCCAGCTCGTTCCCATGGCAGCAGGGGAGGATTCCTAGAAAGAGTGGATGGACGCTGGCAAGACCTCTTGAGGCTTAAGCTCAGAAGTGGTGTGATGTCACTTGTCGCAGTCAGTGTTAATTGCAAGGCCAGACCGGGCTCAAGAGATGGGCAAATGAAGTTCATCACTTGGTGGGGAGAGCTGCAAGTCTCCAAACTCATAGCCTTGTTCCTGCTTATAACCTCGGGAAAATCTAGACTCATTCATTGAAGCGTGCCCCTTTCCTGACTTGTCTCAGTCATTACAGAAATCCCTGAATAGGTCTTGTCCCTCAGCTGCCTGTCCTATGGGATCTGAGCACATGCCTCTTTCAATTCCCTCATCCTTCATGTGTCGGGAACCATACTTCCAGGGGTCTGTAGCTAATTGGAGCTACTGACCATAGCATGCAGGGAAGGCTTTGCTCTTGGACACCTCACTCCACAGTGATGTCTTCCAGCCCCTTGTCTTTAAGTGCAGCATCTATGTTCGTATACCTAGAACCCATCTAGAAGTTAGACCTTCATGCTGAACTCAAGGCTCAGACGGCTCCTGCCTCTGCCATGTGTCCATTTGAGGGTGTGGCCCTCTTCTCAAGTAAACGTATCCAGAGCAAAACTCATGTGAGCTCCTCAAAACTACTTTGCTTGTTGTTTTCTGCTGTTTCTATAAACACACATCTACCTCAGAGCCCTTGCATTTGCTGGTTTCTCTGACTAGAACCCTTTCCCCACAAGCTAGATCTACCTGGATAGCTCTGATCTCCTTCAGCCCTTTGTTTAGATCTGACCTCCCAGACCAGTCTCTCTCTCCAACCTCACAGTTTGTCTTGTTGACCGTGTCCTTTGCTTTACAGAAGCTTTTCAGTTTCAGGAGGTCCCATTTATTAATTGTTTCTCTCAGTGTCTGTGCTGCTGGGGTTATATTTAGGAAGTGGTTTCCTGTGCCAATGCATTCAAGTGTACTTCCCACTCTCTCTTCTATGAGGTTCAGTGTGGCTGGCTTTATGTTGAGATCTTTGATCCATTTGGACTTGAGTTCTGTGCATGGTGATAGATATGGATCTATTTTCATTCTTCTACATGTTGATATCCAGTTATGCCAGCACCATTTGTTGAATATGCTTTCTTCTTTCCATTTTATATTTTTTGCTTCTTTGTCAAAAATCATAGCTGTGTGAATTAATATCCAGGTCTTCGATTCAAAAATAGAAAGGTCCTCCTTTCTATTTTTATGCAATACCAAGCTGTTTTCACTACTGTAGCTCTGTAGTAGAGTTTGAAGTCAGGGATTGTGATGGCAAAATGGTGCCTCTTTAGCAACTCCGTTTCCCTCCAAATCTTAACCTTCTAATCTCAGTTTTTTTTTCAGCGTCCCATTAACACCTCCCAGTTTCTTCCCTCCCTCTTCATATATGCATGTATTCATGTACAGGGATATACAAATATGTGTGTATTCATGTACAAGGATGTAGATAAATGAATGATAGGCAGGCAAGGCCTCTTGATCCCACTAATTTAGTGGGAAAATTAGGAAATATGTTATCAAAGTGTGATAAAATTATAGATATACTCACATAATCACAGTAATGATAAAGGACCAAGGTGTTCTGATATCTACAGTTCAGTAAATGAAGAGCTATCTAGTTTTGTGTAGTTGGGAAGATAGCAAATGTATGTGTATATATGTATATACATATCTGTAATAAGTGATCTTTCAGAAGTTTTATGAATGAATCTCATGACACTAAACATATCTCAAGCAAGGAAGTTTTGCTGAGGTAGGACTTACGATATAAGATTTCATGAATCGCTTATGGTTCTGTCTCTCAAGAGGTGGATAAAGACAAGGACTAATTCAGTTCATTTTAGTGGTTGGCCCAAGGCAGGTAAATGGGAGTAGAAATGCCTGACTCCTTCTGGTCTCATGAGGAAACGACGACGAAGCAAGTGGGCATCCCAAGTAAGAAGCAGAAGCCCACACTCCCATCCCTTGCACTCGAGACCATCATTTCTGTCCTTATCATACACAGAGCTGGATGGCTTGTATTGTCTTAGCTAGTTTGTTTATTCAGGAGTTTGAAACCGTGCCCTATGCTCTTCTTCATCTCTCATGTCTTCATGGGCAAATGCAGATACATTCTACGGGAACGAGGAAAGAGACACACTCAAAAAAACCACCACCATTTGTCTCTCTCTTCCTCCCACTCCTTCCTGCTCATCCCCATGGTAGGAAGGGCCAGCCTTTATGCTTCCAAACTTAGGTTTTGAAATAATAGCTCCGAGAAAGCATCCCTAGCATAGGCAGTAACCTGTGGTTTGTACCCAGACCACACAAATAGGATAATTAAAGTATTCTTTGGGTAAAAGCTCAGAGAGGAAATTCTCCCACAAAAATGTTCATGGTCAACTCAGCTGTCATTTATCCTTATTTCTTAGAGAGAATCAATGTAATTGCTGCATAGGTGCGAGTCGCCTTGCTGTGTCAGTCTTTGCTAAGAAATGAAGACCGTCATCCGCCTAGTGTTTCCACAGGAAGGCTCCAATGGAAAACAGGCAGCAAAATCACCAAGACAACTAGTCTCCTAACAAATGGAGCCGTGTGGCACCCATCTGATGCGAACAGGGAAGAGTCTCAACCATTCCCACGTAGAAAGAGGATGGATCCGAGATGGAAACTTGACCTCAGCTTCATGAGAAATCAGAGCTTGCATCTCAGTTGTACACTAGGGAAAACTTCGATAGACAAAACGGGTTTTGCTAACAGAAGCCAGAGTGCTTAAACTGTGCATTGGATTCCGAATTGCCTGTTAGTGAATATGAGGAGTCAGGTATGAGAAGAAGTGAGAAAAAAACACGTAAGGGCGTCTCCAAAGCCAGGAAACATATAACCCCCAAAAGTCTACAGCTCAATATTCTAGGATTGGTAATTGTAAAGTTAAGGTCAATTTATGCTTTGGAAGACGTCTGATCCTACGAGCAACAGCAGACACAAACACTTGATGTGTCCAGGTAAGTTTTTCAAATCCTCTGTTCATGGAGGCAAAGCTTAGAGTCAGTGAGACCAAGGCAGAGAGGAGTTAAGTGATTTTCCCATGGTCCACTTACTGGGTTCAAACCTAGGCAGCCGACAAGAACCTCTCACTCTTACCCACAATGCTGCTCTGGTCCAAGCTGGCCAGGTTGTCAGCGAATGACACGGTGGGTGGGAGTGGGGGGCAGTGTGGTAACCTTAACTTGAAGCTCTCTGCAACAAGTTCTAGAGGAAGCCAAGGAAATTCCTAGAGAGATCCTGTCCCAGGCACTCGCTTTAAGATGTAAGTCAAGTGTGCGTAGGAGACCCAGTAAACTTGATGGGAGAGTGGAGCTGCCTAGCATGATCTTAACATGGGAGGGCGTCTCTAGATCACTTGACCCTCCGTATTGGAGATGCGGCAATTAGCGTCCATCACAGTCTGCGGGTGCTATTAATTTAAGTTGAATCTGCCTCATTTTCCTTTCTGCTGCATCACAGCAAAATCACATGCAATTTGGCAAAACCAAAAGGGCTGGACAAGGGCGCATGGCAGGAACTCACAAATGTAAAGAAGTATTGTCTTGAGAGAGAGAGAAGCTCATCTTAGTGTCTGCAGCCATCAGATGGCCAGGGCACAGCAATTATCGTCACGTTAGATGGACCGTCATTTGACCATCTGTACAGGAAGGGGTTAGCAGTTGCTTATTCCCTTGTACCTTTAATGTGTTGTCCAGAAACTACAACACAGACATGAACCCGTTCAGTTCTGACAGTGTTAGTAGCCAGTGGGCTCTCCTGCCCTTTCCCAAAGCTGAGAAGATAAGTGTACCTCTCACCCCCATCCAAGAAACTCCTTTTTTGCAGCAGATGGAGACCATTCCAGAAAGTCGTAAATAGTCAAATGCAGAGAAAAAAAATGGGCATGATTACCCAGGCCCTACTGATACATCAGCAACACAACTCCTATACCTAAGGCTCCAGGGATGCTGCCGAAGAGGGGCAGAAAGACTGTAAGGACCTGATCAGCCTGAAGTCTGCTTTGAAATTATGTCTTCTAGGCATGACAGAGAAGCTTCACCTATAAAACCCCAATCTTATGATAACCTAAACAAAGGCTGAACAAGGACACCAGTTTGATGTTCCAACGTGGGTGGGGAAACTCCCTCAGGCACCACGCCTACCTGCTGAGGCGAAGAGTTTTAGTCAATTCGTGACAGCGGAGAGAGGGAGAGCCGGCCTTATCCAGAGACAAGCCCCTAATCACCCTAATCAGTCATCCGATACCAAGTGGTCAGCTCTCAAATCATACACATATGAGAAATGCTAAATAGACTCAGCAGCCTGCATTTATGTATTTACTCATTCATATGTATATACAAAACAATAGTAGTTAAAGAAAAAGAGGCCGTAAATTTGAAAGGGAGCAGGGAGACATGTAAGGGATTGGAGGTAGAAAAGGGGATGAAAATGATTTTAATACAGTATACATACATGAAATTAAAAGTAATAGATTTAATTTTTTTAAAAAACAAAAGGAAAAAAGGAATCTGCCTAAAGTCACGCAGAAAATGTATGCAAAATAGCAGCTCAGCAGTTTGCTTTCATTATTGTTTGTATTTGCTTGCTTTTTTTTTTTTTCATTTCACACTCATGTCACTGCTGCTGAAAATCTGAAATTCCTGTGGTTTAGAAGTCCGGAAGGTATGGTATTGATGCCTGTCTATAAAGCCCTGGTTCCTTCAGCAATGCCTGTGTTAGTTCATCTTTACCTCCATTTCTTAAGTGTTCTTCTTGGGTTATGATTTAATTACTAAATATAATAGAAACGTGGTTTATTGCCTATATGGAAATTTAGGCTACACTCACTCGACCGTGTGAGGGCTGCATAGATTAGTCAGTCCACGGTGACTCACTAAAGCACAAACTTTGACTGTGCTCCCTTGGGAAGTTAATGAACGTCTAAGGAGGGACAGGTATTAGGAAAGAAAATTTGATTACAGGTATTGTTTGCATGGCCTGATTTAATCTTGAACTATTTGAGAAGATTTGCTCAAGAGACAAGTTTTCAACCGTAGGTGTTTCCATTCCGTTGGATGTAATTTTGCCCCTCCTGAAAATTCAGAAGTTGCTTTTGTCCAGAGGACACTGACATTCTATACTCTGCTCTATTCGACATCTTACCCTGCACACTAAACCACATGGGGTGAGCTTCAAATGACTCAGCTAGAGGAATGCATATCTGGTTTATAGTCTCCCCTCCACCACTCCCCCTCTGGTGCAATTCCTCCTGCTGCTCCCAGAGCTGCTGAAGACATCTCCTGGTCTCCGTTGTCTTCTTTCCATTATACAGAATAGCCATGAGACGCTGAAGCTCTCAAACCTTTTCCGTTCTGGCAAGGGACTGCTGTGGAGGCTGTTGTTGGGTATCAGTAACAACACCAACTGTAAGCGTTTGCTGGCTCCCAAGGCAGAACGTGAGCAGGTTGGGCCATCTGAATGATCTGGGACAATATGATGAAGTCATTTCCCAACTAAGGAAATAATGGGAACTAATACTTTTCTCTCACACAAGGATATAAAAACCAAAGACCCATATTACCAAAACAGAAGCCAACACCATACACCATCATAAATTAATAACAAAGAAAGTAGGAACTTCAGCCCATACTAGCAAGCCAGAATTTCCACTAATAACACCATTAGTGTTCTTCAGAATCTCAGGGCATGCATATTCATGCTTCAGAGAGTTTATATGGTCTACTCCTTCTGCTTGGAAAAAATTTCCAGAAGCAGGTTCTAGGGTCACCTGGAAGTTGGAAAGATGAGTCCAAAGTGGGGAAGGTCAACAAAGTCTTTAGATTCGGAACAATCCCTGCACACCCAGAAGTTCTGCAAGGACAGATCTAATCAGTCTCAGAAGCAAGAAAATTAGGAGAGACATTGCATACTAAACATGTGGGGACTTCTTAACTTGTCCTTCTTCCCTAAAAGGTCAGCATAACCACTATTTACTTACCATTTATTTAAAGTAATCTAGAGGTGATTTTATCCATACAGGAGGCTATCCACTGGCGATATGCAAATACAACATCATTTTATAAAAGAGGTTTGAGTATCTACAGATTTTGATATCCACAGGGACCCTGGAATCAATTCTTCCACAAATACTGGGGGATATCTGTGTATTCTATTGAAATAAGACATAAGGCAATGAAGTGAACTAGACATTAGATCACACGCTGTGAAGGCACTGACACTAATATTTGGTATGCCTTTTAAAATTCTTAATTTTTTTCTGATTGCTAGACTCCTTGTGTATAGGAAAGCAGAAAAAAAGAAAAGAAACCTTCTACTGAAGACTCGCTAAAAAAATTCAATGTACTGTATATAATCTGCCCAGCAGATCACTTATGAGATAAGTGCTTAATGAATACTAACTGCACTTTCTAATGCCTTAAATTTCTATACTAAACCGCTAGCCCCCACTATCCATGTCTATAATTATTTGGGTTTTTTTTTTCTTCCTCAGATAGGCATATAAACCATCATCTCTCCATTGTGAACAAGATTGGTTGATGAGTACACAATAAAATTAAGCGTGCCTATCTAGTTCTTGTATATACTTTCATGGACACAATTTTTACCCACACTTTGCATTCTGGTCTTGCATGCAAAGGACTAGCCTAGTTCTAGTACAAACCAGTTGAGATGTGTACGTCATGGTATCAATTCTAGCAGTAATAGCTAGCCATGTCCGGAGACACTGTCATCCCAAAGGGCTCAGTTTCACCTGTTACAAACTGCAGTGACTAAAGACATACTTGCGGTGCAGGGGTAAGGCCTAGAGACCTGTAGTAAGGCTGGGTTTCTGGGATCCAAATCTATGCAAAGTTGAGGCTCCAAGTGTACCCAAATACCCAGACAGGGAATGACGAGAAAGGGGTAGAATAGAAGTGAATCGCTGGCATACCGCATAACTAAATGCTGAAAATTTCAAAGCTAAGTGACCTTCTGCTTTGCATTTTTCTTTTGCAAGTAAATCATAAAATAAGATGTATAACCATGCTTATGAAGGAGGCTACCATTACACTGGAAATAGACATATTCTTGATGAATTACTAGAATCCAATGCAGATACTACAGGTCCACAAGCCCTTCTAGATTTGCCTTTACTCCTAATCAGGGAATCTTAATTTTTAAAATACTAACCTGCTTCAAAGATATTTTTTAACAGTTATTTGTGTGTGTGTGAGTGTGTGTACGTGTGCACACGTGTGTGCCACTGTGTGAGTGTGTACAACTTGTGAGACTGAGTTCTCTGCTTCCGCCGTGTGGGTCCCCGGGATCAAACTTGGGTCTTAGCCTTGGTGGCAAGCATCTTTCCTTGCTCAGGCCTGAAAGTATTCACCTCGAACTTGCTGCCAGCAAGTCATCTTTGCCATTGTTTTTACGGTAGCAGCTAGTCCCCAGTTCTCTTCCTTTTCAGATTCGCCAGTTTCTCAAATGCGAGCCCATTCAAGCAGAATTCACTTTTCTTTCTGTGACACGGGTCACATGAGCGGAGCAGGAGAAAGGAAAGGGTTCCAGAAAGCGCGGCCCTTCTGAGGAGCCACCGTGCCTGCTGCAGTTACTCCACTGAAAAGATTTTTTTTTTCTCCCCTTTTTGAGGTAAAACGACAATTAAGGTCGACCTCCTTGTCTCAAATTAAAAAAAAAGAGAAAAAGGGGTGTAATGAAGAATCTAACTCCTTCCTCTAATTTTACAAGTTCAATGGTAATCTAACCATGCCATTCATTTACAGAAACCATTAATTTTACTATGTGGCTGTAAGCAGTAGGGCCTCAGCTTTCATTCTCGGCGCTCCCCCTCCTTGGTCTTTGTGTGTGCACCTGTTCGGGCCACTTTGGCATCCCATTTGTAAAACTTTGGGTAATCCTCTGGCGCTAGCCCTGGCGTGATAATACTCCTGTTATTCAGCGGCCTAATTACAAAGGACAACACAGATAAAACAATCCAGTCCTATTTTTTAATAGCCGATTTGCCAATTCTCTCCAAGCTCCAGAGAGAGAGAGAGAGAGAGAGAGAGAGAGAGAGAGAGAGAGAGAGAGAGAGAGAGAGAGAGAGAGAGAGGTTTCCCAACCTTGCTGCATTCGAATTTAAGTTGAATTTGCTCAGCACCCGGAACATCAGTACCTCAGAGGGGACCTTTTCATCGCTGGGTTTTGGGATACTGGGCTCCTTCTCCTGCTCCTGTCTCCTTTTATGATGGCATTCTTTTTTTTTAATATAATATACTTTCATAATATAGCCGGCGCACGCTAACACATTTCCTGATCCCTGTTTACGATAACTGTTGATCCCTTCTAGCCACAGCAAGACAGCAACCAAATAGTTAAGGTGGTAGAGACTCGTAGGTTACTTTACTTCACGAGCCAAGATGAACGACGAGCTGGTCATTTTAACAGAAATTTCTCATGTTAATAGAGGGGAGCTCAGTAGAGAGAAAAAAAAAGTTTTTGTTTTCTTGTTTAGAAAAGAAACAAGAGGATTGTTACTAGTTCATGTAAAAACCCAAGGAGAGCATCATTTCCCTTAGTACCGACAAGAGCCCAGGCTTAGAGGACCACAGCAATAAGCGCATCTGAAAAGTCTGGGAGAAGACTATTCGGAACTTTTGAGGGTTGACTAACCCCCCCCCCCCCACACACACACACTGGAGGGAGTTGGAAGGTACCATGCAACTGAAGGAAAGCCCGGCCACTTCTTAATCCCATGAGTCTGAAACCCAAATAACTCCAGGGAAACTTAATACATATGTTTCTGACTCACTTACCCTGACTGCTTCATCCAAACTGTGTTTTGTAGGAGCCGCCTGACACCCAAGAAGCCTTCTGCGCCTTCTTCCTAAGCCTTTTCTTTTACTCCAAGAAACCGTGCTTTTCTCGTGTCCAGCTGAGTTGGAAGCAGGGAGGTTGACGCTTGCTGCTAAAGGTTACACAAACTCGGACGCTTGGAAGTTGGTGGACTCTGCCACGCTCGGTCCAACAACACGCGAGTGGAAAACTCAGGGGTCTTACCAAGCTGAGACGCACTTGGTCCACTCCATTCGAAGTCCCACATCTGCGTCTGCTTTCTAAGCTCCTGACTGCAACACATTGAATATCCTTGGAGTGAGAATCCATCCCATCCTACGATGAAAGAACAATGATAGCCCATGGGTCTTGTTTGGAAACAAAGAAACGCCAGCTTACACGCAATATCTGTTCCTGAAGTGTATGATTTTCTTTTCCAGACAGGGTTTCTCTGTGTAGCCCTGGCTGTCCTGGTACTCCCTCTGTAGACCAGGATGGCATTGAACTCACCGAGATTCACCTGCCTCTCCTCCCGAGTGCTATGATTAAAAACGTGCACCAACACCACCTGGCCCGAATTAAATGATTCTACTAGAGACAGGTAGACAAGAAATCTTCTTTGGATCACAGTGGAGTACATTAACTTTTCAGAAATCTTAATGTTTTAATGAAAGAGTTCAAGATTTGACATTTGAATTCTTAAACTTCTCTAATCTTGATAATTAATAAACATAAAAAAAACCAGTTATCAGCCGGGCGGTGGTGGCACACGCCTTTAATCCCAGCACTTGAGAGGCAGAGGCGAGTGGATCTTTGTGAGTTCAAGGCCAGCCTGGTCTACAAGAGCTAGTTCCAGGACAGCTAGGACTGTTACACAGAGAAACCCTGTCTCGAAAAACAAACAAACAAACAAATAAATAAATAAAGCCAGTTATCTGTTACAGGTTAGTGATAGCATGCTAGTGGCTTATTTTAACATTTTCCGAGTGATTACCATGAGCCAGGCTCTTTGGCGGTCCCGTTTGAGCAGCTCTGTTAAGCAGGCCTGGTCCTCTCTCTCACAACACGTCTCTCCCCAAGGTCTCACTCTGCAGCCCTAAGCTGGCCTTGAACTAGCGGTGCAACTGCTCTGGAGGTCCTTAGACTAACTGAGAAAGTGTGTGTGTGTGTGTGTGTGTGTGTGTGTGTGTGTGTGTGTGTGTGTGTTTTAGCTGAGAATTTTCAGGTAATTCACTTTATAACAATAGCTAACTAAAGCAGTGTTGCATTGAGTGGTACTAAGGAGTCAGGCATGGGTACTTTGGGGAAGCGAATATATACTATTGTTGATCAGACCATCTTTTAAATAGTCTGTCTTCTTATTCAGATTGCATAAGCAGTTAATTAGAGTCTGGACTTTCATTCGAGAATAAGTCCTACCTTTTTTTCCTGATAAGGCTTCACAGGGAGTGAGATGCAGGCTGTAGAGATTGTTTTAGTGGTGTGTGTGTGTGTGTGTGTGTGTGTTTAAGGGTCCCCAGTGACCTTTCTTCACAGTGAAAGTAACTATTTAGTATCATGAAAATCTGATTTGGGTCTCTGGTCCTACTGAATGACCTTAGTTGGGATACCAGCTCGCTGAATCTGAGTTTTCTTATTTCCAAAATTGAAATTTGCTTTGGTCAGAAATGTCATAAAGTACACACAAATCCAAGACTCGACAATGTGGTCAGTACAATTGCATTTTAAAGACAAGAGCATAGAACCTAGGAACTTTTGACTTAAGATATACAGATGGCATCCCAGAAGCCTCTGCTGCTTGGCTACTTCCACACCTTCCTTCGGGCACGGATTCCCTAAATGGCAGTGTAGCATGTTGTCAGTAGAGAAAAGCTTTATTCTGGAGATTAGGTATAATGACAACACCACCTGAATGTTTGGGCTGACATTTCATCATTTTGTTACTTTCTGAGGGAGGTCTGTGTGCAAAGGAAGGGATTCAGCGTGTTTGGAAGCATGCTCTGGGTACCAACCAGAGTGTGATGCCAGTTAGGTTTCGGAGCTCCAAAGACGTACATTTTTGGTGACAGAGAAGTGAGTGGCTATGACACCCTATAGCATTATGTGAAGTCCGGGGTGAGGACAACCATCTCTAAATTAAGTGAATGGACCGGGGGAAGTTCTGGAGAGAACAATTGACAACCATAGAAGAAATTACCGTGTTATGTAGGCAGATTCAATTCTTGCCCCAGCATTTACTGGTTGTGTGACTTTGAACAAATATGTGATCACTCAGGATGCCTCCCAGAGTCTTTAAAAAAAAATCACATCATCTTCCCAGAAGAATCGAAGCAGTAAATGAAAAATACAGTATTATAAACCATGGAGGAGGAAGGTACCATGTGTGCTGTGTTATATAAACAGGAGTGTCCAATGGTACAGCACTAACAATTGCAAATCTGCCTATGATACACGGAGCTTGACGAGGGACACAGTCTTTGGAGATAAGCTTTTGGAGGGTTCAAGCAGGTTGTGTTCTTTCTTGGGGAAACCTCTATATCTGTGAAATATTATGTGGCTTCTTTCACTGCCAGAAACACAGAACCCCGAAAAGCCAAGTGTGATTTCAGAAGACATTGCATTTGGGCCAATGGGTAACTTTTTGTTCCCGGTAACGGGGAGGGCTCTTCGCGGAGAGACTGTCATGTCTTTATTCATGCCTGTAAGACAGCCCACTTCAACTGCTGGTGTTCACAATGCCTACAAGTGTGAAAAAAAAAAAGAATACAAAAAACCCCACTCGCTTCCTTTTTCATGAGTATTGACATTCTTGCGCAGCTCTGGGAGAGCTAATTTAGCTCCCAGTTCTAAGAATTTTTGAATCTATAGCCAGTAATTATTGGTATTCAGAGGTACAAAAGAGGAAAACAAAGCCCGCAAATTCTAGCACATTCATGTGGGATTGGGAGCTGAATTAGGATCCTCACACCCCATTGAATGATCAGCCCCCCTATTAGAGCCTTATTAAAATGGTAATGATTATATACCAGCTATAGGCAGGCCGCCGCACCTGTCAAAAACTACCCCGATTATCCTGCTCATTGAACTGTCTGGCTCTTGAATCAGTGTCTCAGGTTTACTCCTCTAGGAAGTTTTTTTTCCCCTGCTCTCTCTCTGAAAGAAAAATAAAAACGGATACAAGAACAAACATTTCCTTGGAGTTACAAAGCACTTTTATAGTTCTTATACCTTCCCGCTTTCAGTTTTGTGTTGAGTACAGAGAAATGATAACGGAGCTATCTTCCCCAGTTTGGGATTAGGAACCAACAGAAGGGATGTGGAATCTCACCTATAACAATCTTGACGTTAGGAAAAGGAAATACAAACCTACGATTTGATTTTAGCTCATGCGGTTGATAGCACATGCCCTGTAGTGAGGGAGAAAATTCGTATTACCCCTGTGCCAGTGACCAAGGCTAGAAAGTCATTGTCCTCGCAGACACTCTGAATTTCCATCCATTCTTTGTTCTTAATAACCCAGACAACAACAGCGTGCTTGATCTGAAGTCACTGCTCGCTTCTGGTGTGTTTTACCGTTGATTTACAGTGTTCTTTTCTTACGAGGCAAAATCTCACTCTTGTTGGAAGCAATGTCCCCTTTACATCATTTTGCCTATGGGTCTGTGAGGGCAAAGGGTCCTGAGGTTGGACATCAGCAGCAGTACCATTTACAGATGCTGTGATGGGAAGCAGCCACATCACTTGGGCAGAAGAAAATGCACAGGGGGAAGCAGTTTGCTTGCTCATTTGTGTTGTTTGGATGGGTTTCAACTGAACATGGCTTTCTCTATTAGCGTATGTTGGGGTCCCATGAAGAAGAATGTTCTGTTTCCCTCAGCAGCTACTGGACACATGAGATTCTGTCTTCTTCCAGCCATGGGCCTCAGTGACTGTGGGAAAGAGCAGGAAGCAATGAATTGGCTTTTGCCCTCATTTTTTGGGGGGGAAGGGGATGTTCTTCCCTGAATGTGGCTTGAAGATGGAGGCCACAATGACGGGCAGACATAACCTTGAGCTCCTTGCATACACCCTTTCTGTCGCCTGCCATGAGAAAAGAAGGTATCGTTAAGAACTCGGAACTCTGGAACCCTGACCTGCTAGACAAGCGTTTGAGTTTTAGTTCTTTTGGTGTTACCACATGGAAATGTCTGTTCCTAAGTTAACGGACATTGAATTGCACAGGTGCCACTTCCCATTGCTCTCAGTGTGAAAATAAGTTCCCTTACAGCAGCCACAACTCGCCGGAGACATTCTTTCTCCAAAGATTTAGTTAGTAGTTGACCGTAGAGCTCTAGGCTCTTCTGCCCCCCCCCCCCAACCATGTCCCAATCTACTTGCCCGAAATTTACTACATACCCTAAAGCACCAATAAGACAATTCTGCGGTCGCCATGGAAACATTTTTAGAAAGGATTTATCATGAGATAATCAAACATCGAAATAATTGGCTTGTTTGCACAGAAGATTGTTACCAGGACATCTGGATGGCCAACATTCCCACACTTCTGTGGCTCCATGACATTGTTAGAGTAAGAAGATGACACAGAAGAAAACAATCCTTGGTCCTTGAGTCCCAAAGGAACTCAGTCTGTAAACTCCCTGTTTAGAAACACTAACAACTTAGCTACCCTGTCTACTAAGTAAGAATACCTTGGAGTAGAGAGGTAAGGGAGAGGATCAAAAGAACATAATCAGGTTGATGGGTACCAGGATGAACAGATCAAGATGAACTGCTTCCGGAGAGAACACCATCACCAGCCATAGCTGGAGGGATAGGGGAATCTGACGGGAATGAAAAAGTGGCAGGCGAACAAACAGCAAAGCTGAGATCGGATAGGTCAAGCTAGCTCTGACGACGCCTACCACAAAACTCAGGAACTCAGTGTTATGTACAGTACAAGGAGGATAGGCTAGGTAGACCCACTAGGAGTTCTTTGTGGTCAGAGATTGCAGTCCGGTGGGTAGGGGAGGAGGAAGCTGAAGTCCGTAGCTTCTCCACACTGTCAGCCATGGGTACACACTCATCCTCAGACCAGGAAAAGGCTTTGCCATTCCTCCGAGCCTCACCAAAGGAAGGTTTTACTGTTTCTGTAGGTGCAAGGCATTGGAGTCTTGACATGACTATCCTCACGTCACCAACTAAGGACATCGCCTGGCCCCGGATGACATCACACTCCATTCTAAATCTGCAGTGGCTCCCAGTACCATTCCTAACAAAAGGTGAAGCCCCGTTCTAGTCTCCAGGCCTCCAGCTCAGCTTCAACTGCGGCCTCTTTTCCTGCCATTGTACCGCTTGATGACTCTAACCCAGTCACGCTGATCTCCTCGTTGATCCTTTGACAATGGAGCAATGTCCTTCCTCTGAGCTCCTGGGCTCCACCCTCTACCTAGGTACTCTCTTCCTTCAAGTCTTTGCTTGTAGCTTACTTTCTCCAAAAAGTCTACACACACCCGACAACCCAGAGACTTGTTATACTATTTTAAACACTTCCCCGCCAATGTCAATTCTATGCAAGGCAAAGATTGCCTCTTTTCTTCAGTGCTCTATTTCAAGAGCTTAAGTCAATTCCTGCCATTTAGTGTTGCCAAATAAACAAATAAATAATGAATGAATGAATGAAATAAAGTTAGAGTACTTAAGAGAGGATTTCAGACCCTTTGGCCAAGTGGTTTCCAGTATGAGATCTCTGGAAATCACGATGGCATCTCTAGTTAATAATTTTCCAAAACTGAAGTAAAAATTAAACTTTTGACCTTGATGACATTGCCTGTCCTTATGTCACCCAAACTGTGAGCCATGGGACTCTAAAGCTGGGTAGTAGATGCCAAAGTGAACTCCAGGAACAAGGTATAATAATTCTAAATTATGAAAATGCAAAAGATATTATGTGTCAGATACAAGACCGGTTTGTAGTTTAAGGCAGCTTGTGGCTTCGACATGAACTTTAGTTAATTTGTTTTGATAACATCTTGCCTTTGTGAAACCAAGTTATGAAAACTACGACAAGAAAAAACAGGCAAGTGCCTTGTAAAAGTAAATACAGAACAGAAAATAATTAGACTACAAGATTCATAAAGCCCAAGAGGCATACACATCCTGTTCATAATTATGTTTCACAAGGATTAAATTACAAAAATTTCACCTTAGGTGTATTTTTCTAAGTGAGTACTGAGCAGTCAGGACATAAACGATTAAGTTTCATCACCCTAAATGCTTACTACACAGAACTGCTTAGGGATTTATTTTGTCCCTCCCGGCTCTAGGGCTACAAACACACATCTTTTTTTATGTGGGGTCTGGGTATTTGAACTCAGGTCCCCATTGTTGCCCAGCTAAGCTCTCCCTCAGCTCTACTGTAAGAATTTGGTGGACAAATCACCACCGTGCTAGTTCCTTCCCAAAGTACACTTTCCTAAGGACTAGTATGCTGCGCACCGCACCCCCATGTCTGCGCTCTGTGCGCTGGCACCCAGTTCACGAGCTTCGGGCAAGGGGCTGGAGGTTAAAATACACAGACAGAGAGACAGCGACACGGATCATCCTTGAATTCCCCAAGAATTCCCCCTTTATTGTGTTCAGGGGCAGATTATATAGAGATAGCCACACCCCAGCCAAACCCACCAGAAACCACTCTCCTGCCATCAGGAACTCCTGAAGGTCTCGTGCTCAGAGCAGCTGTAGGCACTCAACTCAGGGGAAAACAAGAAATTCAGGATCTGGGGTCTCACTGCTCCCAACACTAGTACAGTTACTGAAATGTATTTTTAAAAGCTATTCTAAATTGAATTACATATGACCATTTAAACCATTGGTTGTATTTATTTATTTATTTATTTATTTTAGTCTTCAGTATAAATTGATTAACCCACCAGGAGGTTGGAAAATGACTTACTTTAAAGAAGGAAGCAATCAATGCAACCAACAAATTAAAAAAATGATGGTTGATGTGGTGCGCTGGGAGATGGTTTGTTTTCATAGCGCTCCCTACAGAGCGGAGAAAGAGAACATATCACTTCATAAGGGAAACATTGGTCAACAAATAAGAACTCTCTTTTATTGTTATGTAGATTTTGTGTTGGGATTTGGAGTTAAGAATACTTTTAATTTTAGCAGAGTGTGGTGGCACACCCCTTTAATCCCAGCACTAGGGAGGCAGCAGCAGATCGATCTCTGAGTTCAAGGCTAGCCCGGTCTACAAAGTGAGATCCAGGACAGCAAGAGCTACACAAAGAAACCCTAGATCAGACCAAAAGAATACTTTCAATTTCACCCTAGAATAGAAACAACAGTCTCAATTACCGAATCAAAGGCAGTAATCTGAGAAATGTATTGAGTTAGTTTCTATAAGTATCTAAAATTATATAGAAAATAGTTTGAAATAAAAAGGCATGGAAATACAAATCAATGTATACACCATTTAAACAACAGAACTCTACAGATGCTCCCTCGGCCAACATTATTTTCTCTCATTTTCATAATATGGGCTGGAAACTGTCTCAACCAAATTAAGCTAATGGAGGTCAGTGTATGTGGCATTCAGTGGAAGAGCAGGGGGAAGATAGAGGAAAGACAGGTAATGATTTGTGACAGGGGCCCCTAAATCTGATTTGAACAATTCAATTATGTGTTTTAAAGTCCCCCAAAGAAATGTGCCAAACAGCCCTCCGTTCTCTATGTGTGCAGATGGGACGCAAACTGCTCTCAGTAGTAACTACGCATCCCCTTCTCTCCAGCACGCAACGGGGACGGCAAGACTGAAAATAAAGCTACATGCATAGGTGATTTTATATATTTCCTGTAATTTTGGTTTGTCTTGCATGAGGACCTCAAGTCTCAACTTTTGTCATTTAGATCCCCAAAGCAGGGGCCGTGGGGCCGGCACCTCGCAGCCACACATCCCTAGGTCATACCCATAGGCCAACCCCAGACTTTGGTGGGCAGACTTGCCTATAGATCCAGTGAGCTGATGATGAATGGCTGTGAAGGCTTTGTGATTGCTCAGGCTCCTTTGTAGGGCTGGACAATGGAAGAGGACAGAAGTCTGGCTCAGGAGAGCAACGGCTAAAACTGCTGGGCAAGACGGAGGGCTCCCGCCGACGGGACCACTTGTTGAGGCTGAAAGAATTTCACAACAAGTGAACAGAGACAGAAACGACTCTGTTCGGCCGAGCTATTAGTTGCAACGTGTGGCACCGAAGTGGTCACTCCTCATGGGTTTGCTCACTAATGACCACTGAATGCCCATTAAACTGGGCCGCCATAGGCCCAGAGCCACCGGGACGATGGCACGCATGAGTGCCTTCCTCTGTCGCTATTGGCTGGCTGAAGGAAGAAACAACTGGTATCACTCAAAATTAAGCAGAGTTGACAGTACAGTTAGATGATCATTAATTAGTGTATGCGGGCAGATGAAGACCCGTAGCCATTTCTGATGACAAGATAGGCTAGCGTGACTCATTTTGAAGCATCGTTTAGGCTGGCTCTGCCCTATTTCTGGGGCCATGTGGAATCATAGCCAAAGGATTTTAGACAGCGTCAAATAATTCCTACACAGTATGTTGGGGACTAGAATCTTTTTTAGGAGGTCTCAGAGGATTGACTGGCAAGTACACCAGTTACCTAGAGACAAAGTCTTCTGGGAGGGGTGCACGAGGAATACTTCAAAACACTTTGTGTTGCACGCCCAAGGTTGCACCGCTGGTTGGATGAGCTTGAACATCTTGCTGGACTAGGAGTCTCCATTTCTCCGCAGAGAAAATGACACTAATCCCAGGGCCAGCTTCAGAGCTGCATTAGTTAGTTGCCTTATTGGTGTGACAACGTACCCACCAAAAGCAAATTAAGAAAGGAAGGGTTTGCTTTGCTTCCGAGTTAGAGGTGCCAGCGCAATGGTGACCGGAGTTTAAGGCTGTCGGTCATGTTATGCCCACAGCCAAGAAGCAGAGAGCGATGCATGCATATGGTCATCTAACTTTCTCCTGCTTACTTAGTTCAGGATCTCAGCCCATAGATTAGCACCATACACATAGACGGTGGCTCTCTCCGCCTCAAGTAATGTAAATGAGATAACATCCCACAGATGTGCCCCAAGGCTTATCTCTTCAGTGATTATAGATTTTTTTTTGCCAAATTGATAATCAATTGACACCACAGTAGGGTTATCCCAAAGATCTAAGGGAAGACCTTGTAATTCATATGAAATGACAGAGATAGATTTATCATTTTCCAAAGACTCATCTGGTGCATAGACATAATATCAACATTGGGTAGGATAGGCTACTACCCTATGGAAAAATAAGTATGAAAATAGTCTAATCAAAGAGAGTATGTAGGTATTTTCCCCAAACATTTCATTCTAAAAAGAATGATTAAATCTTCATAAAATTTCAGATGAACTCAATAAGAAAATCATTTTCTTTTTCTCTTATTTCTATTCTGTGAAATTTAGCAGCATCTTTTTTGTGGTTTTCCGAGACAAGCTTTCTCTGTAGCTTTGGAGCCTTCCAAGACTAGCTCTTGTAGACCAGGGCTGGCCTCGGACTCACAGGAATCCTCCTGCCTCTCCCTCCCAAGTGCTGGTATTAAAGGCGTGCGCCACCACTGGCTAGCAGCATCTTTTCAAAATACTCATTTATTAATTCACAGTTTATGTACATCAGAAGTTCACATATAAGCTAGGCATGGTGGCACATGCCCATAATTACAAAATTTGGGAGGCTAAGGCAGGAAGATTTCTGTAAGTTCAAGATCAGAGCTACCCAGTGAACTCAACCTGCATAAGATACATAGTAAAAGCTTGTCTCACCCAACTGCCAAGGAGAAGTCTAAGTCTAGATTTAATTCTTTGTTTGGAGTTTCACAGGGCAGAAATCAAGAGAGCTATTGTTCCTTTCTGGACCTTAGACTCTCACCAGGGCACACAATTCCAGAAAGAGTTAAATTCTTCATCATTGGAAAACTGCAGGGCTTGTATTCTCGCCAGCAACTTTCAGCGCTAAAGCTCACCTGCTGGTCTTCTACAAGGTCATCTCCATAAGCTTTCAGGAACACATCTAATGGACTTCCATTCTTTCCCAACTCTAGCATGCTAATTTGTTCATAACCATAAACACAGACGTAACCTCACAATTATCATTTGATACATAATATATAAGGCAATCAAAAATAAAGCTAGATTGATGAAGGTCGGATGATACTGATAGAAGTATAAAAACTATGACCCACAAAACAGAGAACGTAGGATCAAACATGAGTATATCCAAGTGTACATGTGAAGATGAGAAGATAGAACTTACAGGAGTGTGTTCTCCTTTTCCACTGTGGGTTCTGAGACTCAAACACAGGTTTTCAGGCTTGCTTAGGATCACATTTATCTGATAAATTCTCTTAGTGACCCTGGGCATCTCTGAGAATGGATCACTTATTTAAATTCTCAAAATCTCCAGACCTTGATCCAATGCTTGGTGATGCAATTGTATGTTGGATATGGCTTCCTAGAAGCCTCGGGGTTTGCAAGGTTATTTCTGAGAGTGAGAAAGGAAAGTTGGGTGTGGAAAATTATTTTTTAATGCACCTTATTTAAAATGAAGTATTGAAGTAATTGGACAAAGTGTTCTGTTAACTCTACATAAGAGGTAAAGTTCAATAAACTATTTTAAAAGCTTTTTAACATTTGTGCCAGGAAATAGTGGTGCACGTCTTTAATCCCAGCACCCAGGAGGCAGAGACAGGTGGATCTCTGTGAGTTGGAGGCCAGCCTGGTCTACAGAGTGAGTTCCAGTACAGGTTCCAAAGCTACGGAGAAATCCTGTCTTGAAAAACAACAACAACAACAACAACAACAACAACAACAACAACAGCAACAAGAAGCTTTTGAACATTTGAAATATTTCTTAATTAAATTAAGTTTGGGAAAGGTCATCAACATTTCTAACTGATGCAAATAAAGGGAGAAAGTCCTAAAATCTCCTCAACACAATAAAGCGGTTAATGATTGCTTTGTTATCTATTTAAAATATTTTTGGCTCTAGGAAATGAATAATTTATATTTTAAGCTTGGTTTGTGCATTTGGGAAGAGAGATTGGCAGGGATTTTGTTTATAAAGGGTGCTGGCGTTCTGGAAGCATCAGTAGCAATTCTTCAAACAGGGAGTGACACCAATAAGCCCTACTTGGCCATTGCTACATGTCTTCCTTCCAACAATGGGGAAAGGGCCAGACAGCCCAGGTAATTCCTGGTTATTAACACCACTGTATTTACTTTGGCTACCAGGACACTCAGCACTGGCTTTGCCACCATATGGAAAACTTTGACAACTTCAGTGTGGTTGCAGTTCCAGCTTCTGTTGATTGGCAAGCAAGGAGTTCCCACGTCTGTCAAACTCATCAGGCCAAGCATGCCCATGCCCCTGTTGAAATGAAATCCTACTTAAGTTCTCATTAACAAGTCACCGGTGGGATCCACAGGGTCATAGTGAGAAACAAGTCAGGCATGGTTTCTAGGCTGCAAATAAGAGCTAGGTAGATGAGCCGGCAGGAATGGGGCTAGGTCAAGGTGGTCTGGGAAAATACACTCCTAATATACAAAATGATTGGCAGTTAAGAGAACTGAGCTTAGTGCCTCTGTTCCTTCTTACCTTGCCCTTTGCCACATTGATAGCTACTCTGGCTATTTCTTGATTAGTCTATTTCCTTGAGTACCTAAGACTGGATGAAATAGAGACCAAGTCCTTGGCATGCATGCCATGGATCTCACGATCTGGCTACTGAAACCCCAACTTTATATATTCCTGATAGCCAGGTATACCAGTTTGCAGCATCCTCGAGGAAATACCACCTGCTCTTCAATACCCAACCCATCATGGTGGCCATACACCTCAGATCTGCCCAGTAAGCTTGGTCTCCGATGCCCTGAGCCCCACTGCAAGCCTCTCTACAGCAATCAGCATGCAGAACTCTATATGCTCACTTATTCCCGATGGCTTCAGGGAATTTGGCCTAACTTGTCATTTTTGTTGACAAACGGGCTGGAAAAAAAAAAAGTAGAGCAGGTGAAATTGGTACAATGTATTTTTGTCTTGTTGTGGCCTCTTAGCCCCTAGTATCCCAAAAGCAAAGTCATACTGAGGTGTGGATGACAATGTCGCTGCATTCAGAGTCCCTGCATCTTTAAAGAATTTCATGGAAACATCTAAGCAATGTTTAGCCCCAAGGAAAACATTTCTTAGTGTTATTTCAAGGAAGGTAACCAAGAAAGGAGTTTGGGGTTCAAGCCTTTCTTCATCTCTTCATTCACATCAGATTAAACAACCCCATTATCTCGTGTACAGAAATGTCCCCTCCAGTCTGGGGAGTCGAGGAGGCTCACATAATTTGAGCTTTCTTCTCCTATAGATGTGGCTCTCAGAATGTGGTCCTGTTTGGAGGCATTTTTCGCCGCCATAACTAAGGTAGATAAAGGACATTGTATCATTCAATATCCCACAATGGGTAGAATGACCACAACTTCACCCTGCACCCCAAATGTTAGGAACGTTAAGATCGAGAGCCTCTGGTTGAATAAAAGTGAAGTTTAATATTAGGCATTTAGAATATGCTTATTTTTTAGATAAAATTTTTTTATATTACTATGGGATTCTTCAAATATGTATCTCACAAGCCCTCATTTTGTAAACAATTACATTGACTTTGGGAAGGAAAATCCCAATCCCAATCAAACTGTTTATATATTTAATCTATTATAGATTGGTTTTCAGTAAATAAGGCCATTTGTAATAATGTTATAATGTACTCAATGGTTTACATTTTCTCAAGTTGTAGTTTTTCTCTAAAGAGTTTACAACAACACAGTTAGTTGGTTTTTTCCCCTTTGTGGGAAAATACGTTTTCTGTTGTTGTTAAACCTGTCTTAACAAAGTGGAAGGCATTCAATTACAAAGGGTTTAATATTTTCAAGTAAAGATTTAATGGTTCATATTTTAAAGATAGGGCATTTTTTTTCACTGCTGGTGGGGGCAGGCAGGAGCTAGCTGGAGCAGTTGCAATGCATCATGGAAAGGTGGCAGGTGTTCCAGAGAGAAGAATTCTGGAATAGGCTTTTTTCTTAATCTGATGGCCTTCAGAATGTGTTCTCTGGAACCACAGACATTTTTCCTTAGCATCTATGAGCTCTATTCCTTTCATATTCTGGAGCTGCAGCCCAACCAACCCTCACTCCCTCCCCTAAGTGTTTCACAAGTGTGAGAACCACAGATCAAAATTCACTACTTCTGCTCCCCAACAGAGCAAGTCACTCACCTTCTTAGCCCCTTGGGTTTTTTTTTTATACATTTACTGTTTTGAATGAAAAAAGCAAGGGGTTTGAACACAAACACCTTTCAAATTGAAACCATAATAGAATATTATGAATCCACGGCAAAAACAGACCCAGTACAGCGGAAGACCAAAGGCTTGGACTTCACTGTCAGTTGGTTTTTAAATTCTCCTGCTACTCATCCAAAAGCAGAGCTTAGGGCATGTGGTTGAGTCTGCTTATCAAAACCAGGGTTCGTGGAAATGACTCGGTGTTTACTAAGGTAAGCAAGAAAACCTGCAAGCCTTGCAGAAAAGGCACCCCCAAACATCGAATAAATGTTTGGATCCTGGCATAATTGCCTCTCGGTGTGCTGTGGCTGTGTTGATAAGGATTGTACACTGAACTTCAGTTTCACTGATTAAAGTCCCCAAACATACCGTGGAGATGGCATTTCTTCCTAGCCAAATGCCCGGTACCCTGGAAAAGGGAAAAGAAAAAAATAACCCGTAAAGTACTAATTTCTAAATCGATTTCCCAAGCTTTTGTCTCCGTTGCTGATCTGCCGGAGACAGATGCTCTCAGAATAATTCGAGTTATTGAAATGCTGTTGAGCCTTGAGTCATTATTAAGCGATGTTTTATTAAGACACACAACCATCTTAAGGATCTATGTAACCTCGAACCTGAAATTCCAAGAGGATCTTATGAAAGTATTTGCCTCCCCTGCCCCAAATACAGCTGAGCAAAGCCTCTGTATAGAAGTTAAGGGTTCTGAGCTATTTTCACTCCTCTGACACGTGATCCTAAAAGGTCATCTTAGGAGGCCTTGTGACACTGAAGGAAATAAAATCTCCCAAAATGTGGCCTCTAGTTAGAACAGATAGAAAAGTCAGTGACTTTTCCACGAAGGATTCTGACCTCAGAACCCACCTGTGAAAATACTCTGTTTTCCCACCTTTGAGCATTGCTTCGAGAATAAATTAAATAATAAGATATTTGGAATGCGTTAGAGAATTAATGCAGTGGTCGACATATTAAGTACTCCTTTTAAAAAGTGACCATCGCCCACAAATCACAATCCCAGAGAACCTAGACAACAATGAGGGCACTAAGAGAGACATACATAGATCTAATCTACATGGGAAGTAGAAAAAGAAAAGACAAGATCTTCTGAGTAAATTGGGAGCATGGGAACCTTGGGGGAGGGTTGAAGGGGAGGGGAGAGGCAGGGAGGGGAGCAGAGAAAAATGTAGAGCTCAATAAAAATCAATAAAATAAAATTTAAAAAAGCAACCATCAGTATCCAAGAACAGTTAAAACGTACAGGCTTCCTTTATAAACTGATGAGAACACCCTTCCAGTTCTGCTCACTGGAGTCAGAGCTTCCTGTACAAGTGGATTTACTTCTAGAAACCATGGGGACAAGCTTCTCCTGAAACTGGGTCTTTTGGTCTAGGAACAACATTAAGATCATTTCAATCACAGGAGGCTCTGAATTTGGTATTTGGATTTATAAAAAACCTTCTGTGGAACATTCGATCAGCCTGTGGGCATATCATTGCCTACTGATAAGGACAACAAGCGGAACAAATTTTGATTGCCCAAATAGGGACAAGGGTGTCCTTCACCTCCCGAAATGTTCTTGCATTTGCCAAGATCTCATAGGGATTTCCTAGAAAAGTTTAGCTGTTTATAGGCATGGAGGTGTGCCTCTCTCTCCCTTAGTATCCAAATCTCTAATGCCAGAAGGGCTAGCAACAAAAATACTGATGATGCAACCAGGATGTGGCCTTTGCCCACAAGGTACTCCCCTCAGTTGAATGAATAGCATATGCTTTGTGCAGGTACAAACCACACACGTAGACTCAGCAACACAGGTGACTTAGCCCCTGCCACTGCTGAGATGCCCCATCTTGTAGGGTTGTCATCGCTATGTTCTGGTCTTCACTTATTATAAGGAAAGACATTTTGATCCATATTCCACGGTTGGGAATAATAGTTGAGAAAGTTAACGTGAGTCATTTAAGATTATACTGCCGGCATGAGTCTGGCTTCAAAGCCAAGCTTGCCTGAAGCTTAACCAGATATCATGTTCACGATACCATGCTGTCCCCAACTCAGCTTGGTCCTTCTCATCAGAGACTTGTGAGCTCTTAAATCTTCACTGGGTGGTACAGGTTGTAGATCCAAAATAACTCTGCATTTAATTTTTCTTAAACTTTCTCTTGGCCTTTAAAGAACGGCTGCCATCACGGACAGGTGTGTTGGTGGAGGCTGCGCGTTGGGTTTCCTGGCTGCCCAGACCCAAAATAATTACTCAGAAACTTTTTTATTTGCAATACTGTCCAGCCAATAGCTTAAGCATATTTCTAGTTATCTCTTACATCTTAAATTAACCCTTTTCTATTAATCTATGTATGGACATATGGTTGCCTATCAGCAAGGTTCTGTCCCATGTCCCGCATCTGTTTCCTGTGGTGGCTACATAACTTATCCTGACTCCACCTACTCACTCTCTATATGTCTCTTTCAGTCTGGCTACATTTTGTTAAGCCATTGGCTGGAAGCAGCTTCTTTATTAACCAATGGCAATAAAACATTCACAGCATACAGAGGGGAATTCCACATCAACTCCCCTTTTCTGCCTAAATAAAAAGGAAGGTTTTAACTTTAACATACCAAAATTACATATAACAAAATAGGTATCAAGCAAGAATTATAGTTACAATATTTATATCTACTTTATCCTTTATCATAACTAAGGAGAACTTAACTATCTATTAGTCAACTCTATCAAAGACCTAGAAGGATATAATATTACCTAAATTAACAGGAAGTGCATTGTGAGCAACTTCTAAAACTCTAGAATTGACAGAGACATCTTGTTGCCTTAGACAGTCACCCAAAGTTCTTCTGTAACATTGGGGCACCCACATCTTCAGCCTACAGGCCCATAGTATCCAGCCGACTTTTACATGAAGCAGGAAATTTCAAAGATAGTGTCAACTATATTGAAAGTTTGTCAGTCACTTTCTTCTGGGTCCTGCAGAATGTCTGACAGACTCTTTTATGAAGTAGGAACCCTGAAGGACTGTCTCAGCTTTAGGCAAGTTCAGCAGTCATTTTTCTGTGGGTCCTGCATGTCCAGTTAATATAGCATTACATCAAGCAGTCCAGGCAAGAGCAGCTTCTTGCCCAAATGGCTAACAAAACTCCATAAGGAGCCTTTTCAATTACTCTTGAAGTAATTGGTGCTGCCAGGAGCAGATATGTCTCATTGTCATGAGAAGACCTAAGTTCTTAAACATGTTAAATGCCATATTATGTTAGTTTTTGAAAGGTTTGAAGAATACCTATCTAACTAAAATATCTATCTATATTTAGAAAACATAACTAACAAGACAGGCTTGACTGTTATAGATGATTATCTATTGACCTATATTTCTTAATTATACATTACATTTTAAAATGAACTGTACAAACATAATACCTTAATCAAGAGCAGAAATACATATAACAAAGTCAACCTTATATTTGTATCAATCCGATCCAGCTGTTGTGCTCCCATCTATATTGCGTCTGTAAGCGAGGAAACACATTGTAGCACTAAGGAAATGGAAAAGGTGGGAGTCAAGCCTAGTTCCTCAATTTTATAGGCATGCATGACATCCATCAGGGTGGCTTATGTGGATAAGTAATGTAATTTGAAAGTTATGGCAAGAATATGAATATTGCCAGGTGGTGGTGCACGTCTTTAATCCCACCCAGCATTTGGGAGGCAGAGGCAGGTAGATCGCTGTGAGTTCAAGGCCAGCCTGGTCTACAGAGTAAGTTCCAGGACAGCCAGGGTTACACAGAGAAACCCTGTCTCAAAAAACCAAAACTAAAAAAGAGAAAAGAATCTGAATATGAAGGAAGAGGGTAGAATTGCTGGGCGTGTAATCATCTCTCCTTTCAGCAAATAAATAATTTCTAGTCAATGCTAGGAATTGATTAAACGTTTCTTTGGTCTTCAGAATAGACCTGTATGCTTGCTTTCTTATATTCTAAGACCAAACAGAAGCTGGGTTGATCTAAAGGGTTTCATTTAACCTTATAGGAATTTATTTATAAACACAATTATGAATTTAGTCTTTGCTTCCATCAGCTATGTTTTACAAAGGCAGCCTGGATAGAGCTCTGATTTGTCAATTAAAACCTTGGTCTTTCAAATCTTCACACCCTAGCTGATTAGTATTGTCATCTCGGACACCATAAGTTCACTGTCCTTGTGTGTCAAATGAGTCTGGAAATACCTACCATCTGTGTTGTTTCTGAATTGTCAATCAGAGGACAGTGAAATGTTAAATCCTTTGGTGTCCCTAAATTTGTAGTTTTGGGGGAATCAATTTATAATGATTAAAAAGACTATTTTCTTAGCTCCAGATCTTTGAAGGAATTTATGCCTGGACACAAATGTTTTGCTAACCTTATTAATATAATAAGTGGACATGGGCCTTCCTCCTCTTTCGATTGTGAAAACCTAGACAACAAACAGCAAGACTCATTTCCCTCTTCCTCTGTCTAGTGTTTGTTTGACACATAAAAGGAGGCACTTAGTACATGTTCTGAGTAATGGATGGGTGAGTGGATGGATTGGTGGATGGATGAATGGACGAATGGACAGATGGACGGATGGACGGATGGATGGATGGACGGACGGATGGATGAATGGATGGATGAATATATGGGTGGATGGATGGACAGATGGGTGGATGGATGGGTGGATGGATGAATATATGGATGGATGGATGGATGGATGGATGGATGGATGGATGAGTGGATGCATGGATAGATGAGTGGATGCATGGATGAATGGATGATGGATAGATGCATAGACGGATATAACTGTCTTTCAGAGAGTAAGAATATGAAGGGAAGTGGTCCTAGAAGTTTCTCCACAGTTCCTATGACACGTTCAATTACCTGGGAAACATCTGCACTCAGCTCTGGCCCCAAGTCAAATATGTATTCTCTGTGTATTTTATGACTTCTTTTTCCCTACACACTATCACTCTGCAAATATACTGAACTAAGAAAATGCTAGCTTCGAACTTTCATGAGTTATCCATTATATTTTTTAACTTAGGTAATCATTTACTTTTTTGTGATTTAAGTATATATGTTCCTGAAGTTTTGATCCTAAGACCACCTATAAAATATGAGGTTACATTCCCCGATTTGCTCCCAAAGTCCCAATTTTTATCTGCTCTTCTAGAGTAATTTTTACTGATTTATTATCATTTTTTTTTGAGACAGGCTTTCTCTGTGTAGACCTAGATGTCCTGGATCTCACTCTTTAGACCAGGCTGGCCCCAAACTCAAAGATTCACCTGCCTCTGCCTCCGAAGTGTAATCATTAAAGGTGTGCACCACCACACCTGGCTCTAGAGTAATTTTTAATAACTGCCCTTCTAGTATAAAAAGTGTTTTGTTTCATCAGATTTTATTGGCATGTCTAACTTGCCTGAGTCTTCATCTCTTCCTGGTTTTAAGAGGTACTTATAAATGGTTAAGAAGATGAACTTTAGGTCGGGCGGTGGAGACGCACGCCTTTAATCCTAGCACTTGGGAGGCAGAAACAGGTGGTTCTCTGTAAACTTGAGGCCATCTTGTTCTACATAGAGAGTTCCAGGACAGGCTTCAAAAGCTACAGAGAAACTCTGTCTTGGAAAACAGACAGCTATGTATTCTTGCGCAAATTACTCGTCTTTATTATTAGTAACTGCTGATATTAAGTGCCCGTCTCACCGGTCACTGTCATCCTTAGATACATATAAAGACAGGCTGCAATACTCTCTCCGTAAATACGCCGTACATTGTAGATGGACTTTTCCTATTCACTTTTGTCCTTCTCTGTAGCAACCCACACTCGTGCATGTAGTGGCTGTACCTCTTTCAGAACAGACACCAGGGTGGCAGGAAACTGATGACAACTAGTCTTTAAGTCATAATGAACCGTGTGTTACAAGTTGAAGACATCTTTAGAGACCAGAATCTTGTCCGGTGTCTGTCTTTATAGCAGACAGCTACACATTCTTGGCGAGAGGAAGTGATACGTGACCTCTATTTTTGCTTAACATTTGAAAGCTAATCATGCCTAGATTAACTTTGGAAGTATTGAAGACATTGGCTAAATACTAGTTGACAGGATAAGTGAATTGCTCGAGCACAATTCTTTGTGTGTGTGTGTGTGTGTGCGCACGCTCACATAGAGTGGCCACTTTTGCCCTTTCACCCCAAGCCAGTACCACTGTTCACGATGTGAAGAGCTCGGCAATTGATTTTGCTACCTTAATCCAAACTCGACCTTTGGTCCTGTTGTTCATAGATGACCCAGACCCACGGTGTGGTGGCACAGCTCTAGGATTTTCTTTTTCTGCTTCTGAGAAAATCTAGTTTTGCCACTGACTTGTCCACCAAGGGTCCCAGTGGCATGGTCGGTCTAGGATAAAGGGATGGCAGAGAAGTAAAAAAGCCATAGTCAGTTTGCACGGCGAGTTCTCTGCCCTAGCACGGCATCCACACATGTGACACCAGTCTGATCGGGACAAGATCCTCTTGGGAAGTAGACCCAGACACAGGCCAGTCTCACTCCTGGGACGGTGGGATAAGTCAGTGATAGAGTGCCACATCAGAACAATAGGAGCACTGGAGAGGGTCACCCATTCTTCTGTGAGCATTGTGGAAGGTCTCAGGGAGGCGGGGACCCTTGAATGGGGTCTGAGAAGTGGATTTGCGGAGTGAATGAGGAGAAAGCTCATATGCATATGTGAGAATTCCCCATTTCAAGAGATGGATGGTGTTGGCAGCAGGGGAAGTGGCCAAGAGCCTTCTGGAGATACGTATGTTTGAAGCCTCTCTGCTAGAGGCAAGAAAGTGAGAGGCACCAGTATCTTACTGTAACAGTGTCAGTTCCCTAGGGCCTCTTTTTCCTAATCAATAGTATGTGGATGGTAAAAATACAATACTATTGATTATTTTAAGAATTAAATAAATGGTCGCTTTTTCTATCTTATTCTTACCCTAATGATAATTATCACTATAAAAGCCATGATTGCTATAATGAGAATGATTATGATAATTATAATCACCGCTCTACCGTGTTATTAATACTACAGTACTGATCAGTATATTATACTATAGTATAACATTATAACAGTTATTAAATTGGTTTTTAGAAGCAGTCTGGACTTGAAGATAGTTGGATCTTCACAGACCGAGAGAGGGAGTAAGCGAAGCTTTCTCAGAATAAGTGCTTCACCTCAAAACCTCAGCCTGCATGTAAGCTTCAGAAGTTAGTAGCCCATTGAATAATTGTGCTGGGGTCAAACTCAAAAACTCCTAGGACACCCAACAGGCCAAATTTTAAGCCAGTTAAAATGCATGGATTCTAGACTTATTTACATCCTGCTTTTCAAATTATTTCCAAGATGCCCTGTTCCTAGAAGTGTAAGTTTAAAACCAGGATAAAAGTCAATCGCAATAGTGAAGGTGAACTGTGTGTCTTTTATCATATTTAGACAGAGATCAGAACCAATTAATCTTCAAAGAAGTGAAAATAATCTCTTCCTGAGTTTAATTATGCAATAATGGCTAGAGATGGTTCTTTGCCAAAGAAGGAAGACAAATTATTCAAGGGAGGGGCGAGGAGTAGACTTGGCCCTAGGGTACAGGCTGGACGGCCTCTTTGGGCCTTTCTAATAGAGCATGTCTTAGAAGAAACACTGCGCAGGGGAAGGTCGCATCTCTGGGGCATCCCTGAGATGTGGGGATGCTGCAAGGCATCCCATGGGCACATCCTTGGTCTGATGCATCCTTGCCCTTGTACCCAGAGATGAACAGCTAGGACGGGGACAACATGCAAGGAAGACCAAGATCTACACTGACCTGGAGACCGACACTGGCCAGTCATTCTAAACCCCCTTGATCCTCCGCAGCTCGTTCACCCTCAGGGATTCATATGGATGGAGTGTGAGCCAAAGGACCCTTGTCAGGACTTAATACTCCCAAGGGTAGAAATCGGATACAAACAGGATAAAGACACCTGACTCTGCAACTTTGGGAGATTTTTTTTTTGAACATCCTTTGCAATGACTTTTCAGTACATTTGACAGGAATGTCAAATGGTTGATACTGGGCCAATAAAAATACCTCAAACTCCCCGTTAGAGAATTGAACCACTGTCTTCCATTTAACAGGTGGGGATACTGACCACTAAACTACCAAGTAACTGTTAAGTAGGCCCATGTGCCTCTTATTCTCTCTCTCTCTCTCTCTCTCTCTCTCTCTCTCTCTCTCTCTCTCTCTCTCTGTGTGTGTGTGTGTGTGTGTGTAGGGCAGACAGTTTGACAGGGTTTCTCTGTGTAGCCCTAACTGTCCTAGAACTCACTATATAGACCAAGTTGGTCTCAAACTCAGAGATCCAGCTGCTTCTACTCCCCAAGTGCTGGGATGAAAGGTGTGCACCACCATTGCCAGTCCCTCTTTGTGATTTTAAAATCTCTATTACCATATTTTACTGCCTAAGTAATTTACATTTTAATTCTTTGAGAAATCTGAACAATGCAAGTATTTTAACAAGAAGTTTTAAGAGAAATTTCAATGGAAATTATCCTATCAAGCAGAGATTCAATTCTGTACTTTTGGCAAAACCGGTGAACTCTGGGCCAAATGAATAAAGAAAGGGGACATTGAAAAATTATTCATATTGGTCAAACCACATAGATGATAAAAAAAACATTTCTCATTTTAAACCCATCCTTTATTTGTTTCTTGAGTATCGACTCATCCCTGTGTTTAGTAGTGGTACATGGTATTTGTCCCACTGACATTTCTGCATAGCGCCGTGCAGACCATGCCTAGCTGGTTATAAAAGATGCTCAGTACTTAATATGTCATTTTGAACTACAATGACGCTTTCAGAAACATAACTTGTCTTCTGCAACATCAGGACCAACCTTTTCAGGGTAGTTATAATGATCCAATGTGATAATGTGTGCAAAGGGCTGGGGGCAGGGTATGAGGGATGGTGGTTGCTCAATAAATGGAGCAAATATTAGCCTTGGCATCATTACTCTTATTGTGCTTTATTTAAACTTCTTTTGTTAAAACTTTTATTCTTCTCGCATACATTACACCCCAACAGCCATTTCCACTCCCAGCACTCCTCCCAGTCCCTTCCCCCGCCTCCCTTCTTCCCCAGATCCACCCCTCCTCCTCCTCCTTTTCCCTTCAGAAATAAAAAAGAGCAGCCCTCCCAGGGATATCTCCCAAATATGGCCTAACAAGTTATAATAAGACTGGGCTCAACCCCTCATATCAAGGCTGGACGATGTAACTCAGTAGGAGATAAAAGGTCCTAAGCACACATGAAGAGTCAGAGACACCCTCCCTCCCACTGCTGGAAGTCCCACAAGAACATCAAGCTACATGACCTTAAATTAAATACAGAGGACCTAGCTCAGACTCATACATACATGGTCCATGTTGTTGCCTCTGTCTCTGTGAGCCCCTGTGGGCTCTGCTTTGCTGATTTGTGGACTGTGTTTTTGTGATGTTCTCAACCCCTCTGGCTCCTACAACCCTTCCTCCCCCTCTTCTATGGGGTTCCCGAGTTCTGTCTATTGTTTGGCTGTGGGTTTTGCATCTACTCCTATCAACTGTTGGCCTCTCTGATGACAACTGGGCTATGCGCCGAACTATGAGTATAGTAGAATACCATTAGGGATCATTTCATTGGCCGTTTTCCCAGTCATGGTTGGTTCTATCTTGGGTCTCTGGGCTATCATGCCTCTGGTTGTTGGCCATCCAGGTGGTTTCAGGCATGGGCTCCCTCCCCTGGCATGGGTCTCAAGTTGGACCAGTCATTGGTTGGCCACTCCCACAAGTTGTTTCTGAATTTGTTAATTTGGGTATTCTCTCTTTGCCTTTCAGTTAGTTCGATAAGAGTTTGTCTATCTTATTGGTTTTCTCAATGAACCAACTCTTTGTTTCATTTATTCTTTATATTGATTTCTTTATTTCTATTCTAATAGTTCCAGCCCTCAGTTTGATTATTTCCTGCCATCTACTTCTCTTGGGTGAACTTGTTCCTTTTTGTTCTAGAGCTTTCAGATGTGCTTTTAAGTTTCTTGTATGAGATCTCTCCAATTTGTGCAGGCACTTAATACTACGAACATTCCTGTTAGCACGGCTTCCATCGTGTCCCCTAAGTCTGGATATGCTGTGCACCCATTCTCATTGAAATCTAGGAAACTTTAATTTCTTTATTTACTCCTGCTTTGACCCAGCAGCCATTCAGTAGAGAGTCGTTCCGTTTGCATAGTTGGACAGCCCTGTTATTTCTGTCATTGCTAAAATGCAGTTTTAATCTGTGGTGGTCAGATGGGATGCAGGGAGTCATTTCGGTTTTATTGTATCTGTTGAGCTTTGCTTTGGGACTTAGTATGTGGTACATTTTGGGACCGTTCTGTGATGTGCTAAGCTGGTATATTTTTTTCTGTGTGTTTGTGTGGAATGTTCTGTAGATACCTGTTAGGTCCATTTAGCTCATAACATCTGTTAGCTCCAGTGTTTCTCTGCCAGGTTTTCGTCTGGATGACCTGTCCATTGGTGGGAGAAGGAGATTGAAGTCTCCCACTGTCAATGTGTGAGGGAGATGTGGGATTTGAGCTAAGTAGTGTTTCTTCTACAAATGTGTGTGTGCCCTTGAGTTTGGGGCACAGATGTTAATAATTGAAAGATCATTTTGGTGTATTTTCTTTTGACGAGTATCAAGTATCCTTCCCTGTCTATTTAGAATAATTTTTGTTTGAAGTCTATTTTATTAGATATTAGAATAGCTACACCAGCTAGTTTCTTGGGTCCATTTGCTTAGAAAATCTTTTTCCAACCCTTTAATTTGAGGTAATTTCTGTCTTTGAGGTTGAGCTGTGTTTCTTGTATACAGCAGGAGGGATCTTACTTTTGCATTTATTTTGGTTCGTCTATGATTCTTTCCTGGGGAAATGAATCCATTGATACTGAAAGATATTAATAATTAATAATTGTTAATTCCTGTTATCTTGGTGGTGGCTGTGGTGGTAGTAGTGTCTGTTTCCCTTCTTTTGGTTTGTTGGTGTGAAATTATTTCCTATGTTTTCATAACTGTAGTTAACCTTCTTGGGTTGGAGTTTTTTCTTTTAGTATCTTCTGTAGGACTGAATTTATGGGTATATACTGTTTAGATTTAACTTTATCATGGAATCTCTTGTTTTCTCCATCTATGGTGAATCAAAGTTTTGCTGGGTATAATAGTCTGGGCTTGCATCTGTAGTCTCTTAGAGTCTGCAGTACATCTGTTCAGGTCTTTCTGGCCTTTAGAATCTCTGTTGAGAAATCTGGTATGATTATAATAGGAATAGGTCTTCCTTTAGATGTTACTTGGCCTTTTCCCCTTCCTGCTTTTCATATTCTTTCTTTGTTCTGTATGTTTAGTGGTTTGTTCATTATGTGGCAAGGGGACTTTGTTTTCTGGTCCAATCTACTTGTTGTTCTGTAAGCTTCACATACCTTTAAAATAGGTATGTCTTTCTTTTGATTAGAAAATTTTTCTTCTATGATTTTGTTAAAAATATGTTTTGGGCCTTTGAGAAAGGATTCTTCTTCTTCTTTCCTACTATTCTTAGGTTTGGTCTTTTCTTAGTGTCACAGATTTTCTGAGTATTTTGTGTCAGGAGTTTTTCAGATTTAACCTTTTCTTTGATCAATGGATTTATTTCTTCTATTGTATTTTCTACCCCTGAGATTTTCCCTTTTATCTCTTGTATTCTGTTAGTGATGCTTATTTCTGTAGTCCACTTACCTAGATTTTCCATCTCCAGGATAACCTTAGATTATCTTTATTTCTTTATTGATTCTGTTTTCATTTTCGGGTCGTGAAGTAATTTTATTCATTTTCTTCACCTGTTAAGTTTTTTTTCTTGCCCTTTTTTTATGAGACTAGTCATTTCCTCCATTTTTTTGTCTTTTCCTTTCTTTAATGGATTTATTCATTTCTTATTTATTTATTTAATATTTATTTATTTATTATGTATACAATATTCTGTCTGTGTGTATGTCTGCAGGCCAGAAGAGGGCACCAGACCTCATTACAGATGGTTTTGAGCCACCATGTGGTGCTGGGAATTGAACTCAGGACCTTTGGAAGAGCAGGCAATGTTCTTAACCACTGAGCCATCTCTCCAGCCCTCATTTCTTATTTAAAGACTTCTATCATCTTTATAGAGCTGGTTTTAAGGTTGTTTTCTCGTGGTTTGGCTGTGTTCAAATTTTTAAGGCTTGCTGCAGTAGGACAGCTGGGCTCTGGTGATACTATATTGCCCTCTGTTATTGATTATGTTCTTAAGCTGGCATCCTGGCATCTGGATTTGGGGTAACTATAGGTCTTGGTGCTTATTTCTGAAGTTTTTGGCTGGGCATTTGCTTCCCCCTTGGTTTCTGTTTCCTCTCTAATCTTCTGACCTGAGTGGCTTGCGGTTCTGATGATTGACATTTCCTTGGGTCCAGCAGGTTTCCAAAGGGGTTCCAGCAGAAGTTCTGGTGGCCTGTGGGATCTCTGGGGTTCTTTGTGCCAGTGTGGCCTCTGGTACCTCTAGTAAAGCAAGGAGCTTCTGTCAGAGATGGAGAGGAGGTGGGGAGGTTGGAGAAGGCTACACAGGCTCTGGGGAAGTGTTGGCAGTCTGTGGGAAGGCTTTCCTAGCATACTGGTGGAAGCATAGCCTCTGGTGAAGCAGGGGGCTTCAGCAAGAGTCGTGGGCTGGGATATCATGACAAGAAGATGAGCTCTCTTATTATTTTGGCGATTCCCCTAAATTCTTCTCAGATGATTCAGTTTTCATTAGCATAATCCACTATGGACTATCCATAGTGTCAATCTTAAAACTATATCTTCAGATGAATTACTAACTTCTTAGAGGGTAGTCTACGCATGCACACACTCTTAAAGGAAGAAACATGATACGCTTTTTAGGAAGGTCACACTGTCCCTCTCGCTGCAGATGTGGTATGGCAGGGTGAATGGTCAGCCAGTCCTATCATCTGTATTGACCCTTGGGGATAAGTGGGTTGTCAACTGATATGCTAGCTGTCAGTATCCTCAGGAATCTGTCTCCACTGCTCTGTCTTTGATCCCAGGTAGATGCTGTAGTCCTGGGAGCTGTGCAGAAAGACTGGCATGGCTGTGGACAGAGTAGGAAGGCGAGGGAGGCAAGACTGAACCGAGGCTCACAGGAGAACTGATGACCCATGGATAGGGACCCCGAGGAGATAAGCAAAAGCAGCTATGGACACTCAACCTTTGTGTAGGGGTCCAGTGTTTGGTGCTACGATGGCACCAGCTGTACACTCCACAGCCTGCCCACCTCCACCTGCTAAGGTGGAATTAAAGAGAGGAAGGTTAGAAAAGAGATACCCAAATGGATAGGGTAGATTTTCCTTACTCTCATGACTACTCTACCCACCTCTCCCACAAATCCATCAAGCTAAGTATTTATTTGGCCAGAACTTTCCCTCAACTGTTCCATATTGGACTTCAGAAAAACCTCACTTGGAGTTCAAGGCATTGTGTCAACACTCAACACACTTTTCTCTCTCGCTCTTCTCCTCACCCCACCGTCTCGCACACCCTCGCATGCATTCCTTTCCATGTTGTTCTCTTCTCTACTCCCATCTTCCCGGACACCAACAGAGAACACTTCATCCCAGTCTTCCCTGCCTTCTATACCTCAGAAATCTAACAGGTGTCTGTGTCTTTAATGTTCTTCACCCGTATCTTGGGAGTATCCTCTTCCAATTGCTTCTCCTCCTCAATCTCCCATCTTTTACATTTTTGTGGGCTTTTTCTTGTCCAGTCCCCGACAGTGCCCTCTCCGCAGGCCCTGTAAACATGAAGAAAGCTAACTATCTGAATATTTTGGTATACTTCTCCCACAGTTCCTCCCAGAAAGGCATAGACATGACATTTCATAATGAATTACTCCACTCAGGCACAGACAACATAGTTGTACTTTTCTTAGTCTCTGTTTTAAGTCCTTCGCCCGATTTCGGGGAGCGGGGGGGGGGGGGGGGGAAGGAGACTCAGTGTGTGAGAACCCTACTACAAGATCCCATGAGACTGAAACCAGGTCTAGGGCTGTACAGAGAAGAGCATGTCAGTGACAGATTTACTCAAAGAAACGTAGACTTTGGTGACAGCAAAGCCAGTCACGTCTGCATTTTGCAGGATGAGAATGGGTCTCCATACTGGTTAAGATAAAAGTGAGTTTTCTCCGTGCTGGAACCTACCTGCTCTACCTTAAGTTAATCAAGGCCATCAGAGATATTTCAGGCATTGATGAAGGCAGGCACAAGACTTGTAGGCCTTCAAATCTCTGCTGATTTCATCTGTGTGTATCATGATGAGAAATCGGTGAAGAGCACATATTAGAGCAGCTAGGAGAAACCGTAGCAGTTCCGGTTCAAGATGGCTGCCAGCTGAGAGGCAGTGGGGCAAAGCCACTTCCCCCGGGGTCACAAAGCTATATGTAAGCAGGGTTTCTAAGCTGAGTTTGTCTACCTCCAGCATCTGATTTTTTGGATTTGTCCTGCATGGCTGGGATGATGTTGTGGCTTTCATCTCCACGGTAGTGAAAGGAAGAAACTTACATCATGATTTTCAAGAAGATTTTACAGAACCCCCTAAGCGGATTCTTATAACAATCTCTACGATGTGGAAGAGACCTCTGAGGCCAAGACTGAAGATCAGACTCTGGGTCCAGATTGGTTCTTCCAGGGAGCCAACTACAAAGCAAAGTTTAATAATTGGGTCATTGGTACTAAAGATCAACATTCATGGCAGGAAAGGGAAAGGAAGCACGGCAGGGTCGGAAGTCAAATTCAATGCAGGGTTAACGTCAGCCTCCACCAAGGCTGAGAACTTAGACAATACACTGAGGTGTCCGTCCGGTCTGTCACCAAGGGTCCGTGTGGTGAAGTCGCCAACCCTAGAGTGGCACAATGAGGAGATAAGGGAACCTTTAATAGAGAGGGCTTAACTGGACGTCCTCGAACTATCAGGGATGTTGGCTTTGGAAGAATAGTTCTGTGACACTTTGGTGGCTCTAACAAGAGGACTGCTGTAAAAGAAGCAAGCCTGGCCCCACACCTCTCGGCTTCCTGGCTTGAGATGTCACCATTTGTTCCTGCGTGTGACTCCACAGCCTACCACATGCTTCACCGGAACTGAGGTGATGAAGACACAGAGCACAGCCCTCGAGTACCGTGACCTGGATAAACCTCCTGTCAGGATGCTGCTTTGATGCAGGCACTTCACTATTTGCTCACTCAGTTTGTTTCCTTTTTCAAATGAGGTTTGCCAAGTTGCCCCGGCCGACTTCAAATTCGTGATCCTCCTACCTCAGAGTCCTGAGTAGTATCAAACCTAGTGGGACTTCACCATGGCAACAAAAATATGGTTAGTAGAGAGCAGGATGGTCTTGAGTGGGTCTGAGAGGACTGACCCTGTCACAGTAATAGAACACTGGACGTGGAGTACCCCACTAGTCTGAGCTTCTGTCAATCATCCGTCGTCAGCTTCTCCAGTCTATGCAGGGCTGCAGTTCAAGGAAACTTGGCACTCAGACCTACCAGCTAGTCAATAATTCAGCCAGGATTATTATTAATTATTATTAATAATATTATTAGTATTAATAATAATATTATTATTAAGAACCAAGTCCTCAGGATAAGTTCCTTTCCCGTGTGAAAGCAATGTTACTTTTGAATTTACCAGTTATTATTTCAGGTTGAAAATAGCATCAACAGCTAAGGATGCAGGTCAGCTGGGAAAGTGCTAGTCCAGCATGCAGGAAACCCCGGGTTCAGTCCCCAGCAAGGCACAAGCCAGGCGTGCTGGCCCACACCTCCATGGGAGGACTAGAGGTTCAAAATCATCTCCAGCTACATAGGAAGTGTGAGGCCAGCAGGTTTTGGCTGTGTCAAAACATGTCAAATCAACAACAACAACAACAACAAAAATCTATTCACAATTCAAAACATCCAAAATGGTGGCGTTAAGCCCAAAGAGAATGCCTCCCATTCTCTTCTTAGACTTGGAAGAAATGATCCAGTGTCTCTCACTGCTTACTATGCAGCTGACTTCGAAAGCAGAAACCAAAAAAGAGGGGGATTTCCCGTGACCAAAAATTGATGGTAGGTGTCTCTAAAAGGAAGGAAAACTCAGTCATGAATACAGACTGACTGCCGTGAGAGAGCTGGCGATGGAAGTGGGCTTGCTGGACAGGTCTGGCTGCTCACGCTGTGAAACAGCTATGTAGCTGATGGTTCCTGAAGAGACGGTGTAGTCACATGTGTGTGTAATTCCAAACGTAAACATACAATGCTACAAAAAGAATTGAAAATAAAAGCCAGGAAATAAATCTGCCCAAAGCATTCTATAATAGTAAGACTATGAAGGAAAAAAAAAAAGCCATTTTCTTCTTTGTCCGTTTCTGTACTTTTCATGTTAAAACCCAGACAAGCGTCTCCGGCCTCTCACACCACTGCCCTGCAGGTCCATTTTCTGCTCTGAGTAATCACAAAAGTATGAGCGACCCAGACTCTAAGCCCAAACTCCTGGCGAATAAAATATTAAAATCCAGGTCCATGGATGGGAGCGCCAGAGGAGAATACTGGTTGTCCCAGGGGAGGATGAAGAGGGCTCACCCATGTGACTCCTCTGTCCCTGCCCCCACGGTGCTCCCCGCAACAACACAAACATTTTATCTCGGAAAGCTAAAAGCCCACTGCCTTCTGTTTTTGAGCAGTGCCATTGTTTTGATACCTTGTGGCAGGGCGGAGATGAATGGAAGCCAGCCTGATCTAATCTCGGCTAAATATTCAGAACCGGAGAAGGGAGCCCTCAGCAGCAGAATGCCAACCTACATCCCGGTTTAATTGCCTCCGCTCCTGATAGATTGGCTCTTACCCCCTTTGGATTCCTTTGTTGAAGAGGAGTTAAAATTCATGAGCGTCCCATGCCTGGGAATACTTACTTCAGTGCTGCTATTTTTCGGAGCCAAGCTGGCCAACACTGCAAAGAGTCGGAGGTCTGTTGGACCATCTGTTACATCGTAGTCAACAATCTCGAAAATCTAGGGGAGCAGGGATGGGGGGAGCAAGGATGATGAGGCATTTAAACAGAACAGATTGGCGCCTTGCTTGCAGAGGGGGAAGAAAAGGAAGAGATAATATGCTTTGATTGAAGCGAGGGACAAGCTTTATTAGCATAAGGAACAAAACAAACTTTAAAAAATGCTGACAGTCTAAAGAGGCTTGGGGACAAACCCCATGCTGAACTGTAGGTCACAGGGGTCCCAAATGCGAGGCACACACAAACAACGCACAATGTATTAGCTCCGCACACATGCAGGCCATCATGGCAAATGTGAGATATGCTTGAAAAATTGCTGTGGGATTCAAAACCTGAATGCAAGTCTGCACTTGAATTTTAAATCATGGAGGACATGGGAACGGCACTTTCGCCTGAACTACCTTCAGCCGGGGCGAGCGGCAGGACTAGGGGTCTCCTCTGAGCTATGGCAACAAAGCCTGGGCCGCAGCTTTGCCTCTCATGTTCTTAAATTCCACGACGTAGCTGCCTGCACACTTTGTAATCTTAACTAGACACAAGCCAGTTTTTAGCAGTGACCTATTATATTTCACTTACAAAGAGAAAAGGCCTGAAGCTAGAGGTAACAAAACTAAGGAGAAAAAAGAAATGAAACTAGAAATAATATGGATAAGAAAAAAGTTAAAATGGCGGAAAGTGAAGAAATTGGGGTAGGAAGTCTGATAAATTCTGGGAAAGGCCGAGGGTCAGTACCCCCACCTCCCAAAAAAACCCCGAAGGGAAATATTAAAGTGTATCAAAACCCAGCTAAAAGCAAAATAGGGAACTGTGTAAGCTGAGTTCAGGGATAAGTCTGCTGCAGCAGGAACTGGGTTTAAAATGCCTCAAAACACAAAGGGGGTTGATAGATAAAGAGCTCTTAGAGGAATCCGAATATGGAAAATCTTTAGTCCTAGAGTGTAAGACTGAGTTCATGGGACCTACTCTATAATTCTTTCAACTTGGTTATATTTTGAAGATTTTCATCATAAAATGTTAGGGAAAGGTGCGTACACATTGTGGCTCCAAAAATTAATATCCAAGGAACACCGAACACTTAAAACATCTAATTGTGACCCCCGCTAATTGCCACGTTTCTTCCATGGGACATTTTTTTCAAATCTGGAGTTGAGAACAGAGATGCGGCCAGGGGTGTGCATTCCAATTTGCGTGTCTAGTTCGGCTGCTGTCGTTGCTTTATGGATACCATTACACCATTGTTGCTGTTACTACTCTAGGGTCAATGAGATCAGTAAAAGCCTCACCATGGTGGAGAACTGGACTGAAGTCCACTGTATCATCGCTCTTGCAATGGGCTCTTCCCGGGACAAAACTAAAATACAAATTCCTATTTCTTTCTTATATAAATGTCAGGCTCTCGCCTGCACAGACAATAACTTCAAGACAGAAACAACAACTTGAAACCTCAGAGCTCAGGATGGTACTTAGGAATCCTTTTGGCAAATTCCATCCGGGGCAAGGTGGGCTCTCAAGGTGACGACTTCGTTTGTGTGGTTCCGGCGATCTTAACATCTAAACCTCTGTGATTATTTCCTATGGCTGCAAACTTAAGAGAGTCAGAGAGAGAGCGAGGATGGGATTTCATTTCTAAAAGCTCCATTTTGGTTAATTTTGGTTTGTGATGCTTTCATTTGTTTGCAAGTGGTATTTTTTCTAATATAATAAAGTTTACAAAGTCAAAAAGCTAAAAGCCCCATGCTGCCCATCACTTTGAAACAAACTGACAAAGGACAGTTCTGACTCAGCAGAGGCAGAACCTGGAAAGAGAAGATACCGGGGGTGGAGATGGCTTTTGATATAAATCTGTAACTTTCATGCACACCCATCTGTATGTGTCTGAGGTACAGGGCGGCCTCCACGGTCAGAAAAGTCCACAGTCACTTTAGCTAATGCAGCAAGCCACGCCCCTCAGAGGGAGCTCGCGCCCAAACAGTAAATACAATACTCTTTATCCACCAACCTCAAGGCACTGAATAACAGACAAAGAAGTACACAATTCCATTAAATATGCAAACATGCATTGTGTGGGGGCCTCGCTCGTCTGATGATGAAACTGCGCACGGGGGCAAGGTTAGAGTCTTGCGGTTGGTCCAGAAATATCTGCCTGGGAACAACACATTCTACACGGGAGCACGAGTGTGGAGAGGTTACTGTCCGCAAGTTCTCACCCCAGGGGATAAAAAGAGAGGGGAACGTGTGAAAGTATTCTATCAACTCTCTGTGTCTGGACAAGCAAGTGCAGAACACTAGACCTGTGGGAAGTCCTCTTTTCCAAGCCAATGACAGCATAGCCAATGCCCTGACCCATGAAAGGAGGAGCATCTGAGGAGTTCAGTGCTCACAGAATACTCGGTCTAGGGAATCTCGAATTGGAAAATTACTAGGTAGAAATTATCCGCAATTTGTAAGAGCAAAATAAAGCAGAGGGTTTAACTTAGTGGCATTGCCGCCCTCGGGGATGAGTGGGTACCAGTAACTCAGGGCACCAGGTACCAGTCGGAGCGAGGAGTCCGAGAAAACTGCCTAGTGTTGAGAAGCAGACACTTGTCCCTAATTTCTCTTGTGTTTTTTTTTTTTCTTGAAGTTTCTCTAGGTCTTGAAGAGCCTGATGACATCATACAGATGCTGGGGAGCTGTCAGGCGTACATAAACGAATCTAACGTGGAGAAGGTTCCAGGCGGCCTGAGTTATGAATCCCAGCCCTGCCACAGTCACCCTCATAATTCTCATAATTATCAGGAAGTTATTGTGAGGCTCAAAAGAGAGATTCCAAAGACAGCAGAGGCCACGGCGCTGACAAGGACAGGTGCTAAGCAACAGTTTAAGGACGCAAGGCCTGCTTTAACCACTGTCTAAAACCCTACAGCTGATTAAAAAACAAACCTGAGAGACCTCGCCTTGGAGGAGTAGTGTGTAGAGCCTTTAGACATGTTTTTGGAGCACAGCTTGAAATGGTTTTCATTAAGTTACATTGACTTCATCCTGTTAACAGGAGAAAAAAAATCAGAAAGAAGGGAGCGAGAGGAAGGCAAAGAGCATTTGTTAGCGTCCTTGGCTCTGAGCACAAATCTTGTGTCTTCCTGAGCTTTTGTGGCTCTATGCAGTCACCTCACCAAGGCCAAGGAAAGTCCAGGGTGTTTTCCCACCCTCAAACCACATTTGAAGGACACACGGTAAGTCCCTTAATGAGGAACAGGACTCCACAGAGGCAGAGAGTACAGTTTCACAGTGGACCAGGCAAAGCCCGTGCGGTGTCGTCTTTCTGCCTGCAAAGCGGTGGGAAAGAGTCTCCCAAGTGGGTTTATTACCTTTGAGGCTTCTAACGATGCTAACAAGTATGTTAGGGAATTTATGTGATGCCAAAGGGCAGAGCAAAGCTACCCGGCACTAACAGTTTTGAAGCAAAAGCAAAACATTATCTATTTGTTTAAGGTTGGAGTTCCTAACTGGAAGTCATGTGGGCGACTCCATTAGAAGACCATTTCTGAGAAGGAGAGACTCTTGGGGAAAATCAGACTTGTTTGAGGATACCTAGTACTCCATAGGGCTGAACTGTCTAAGCGCCCCATGCTGTTGAGGAGGCCTCGACAAGTCTTCATCACATCCATGAGGCCGCAATCTGATGAGCTAAACCTTATTCATCCGATCACTTCCTGGCTTCGTTCTAACTGAGTTCTCTGTGGTGGACACACAGGGGAGAGTGTTATCCGAAGACGCTATGAATATTCACGCTGCCTATTAAATGGCCAGAAAGCAAAATAAATCACCTATTTCACAGTGTTCGCCTCCCCTCACCGCCAAAAAAATCGAATTCTGTTACTTCTACTCTGGGTTATCATCTTACATGTATAGATAAAAGAAAATCCGAGCAAGATGGCTGAGCAGGTGGAAACGCTTGCACACGAGACAGAGTCCAGTTCCCAGAGACCACATAAGGCAGAAGGGGAGCACGAACTCTCCAGAGTTGTCCTCTGACCTCTACAAGTCCGTGTCCTGGGTGTGAGCCCCTCACTCACACCACACACACATCAACTGCTAAGAAAATAAAAAAAATTAGTCCTGTGTTCCACAAAGGCAAACTCTTTTTATAGTTTTACTCATGTCAAACATTAAACTGTATTTTTAAATGAATAACTGAGTAAAAGAGCAGAGGATTCGTTGGTGCCCTAAGAGCTCATTCCTAAACTTCCTACTTTTCCAGTTTCATGCAAACTAATTGTGGATCTTTACCCTAGTCTCAGCCCTGGAAAGGAAAGAAGTGATGCTCACGACGCTTCAGGTGAGGCATTGGCTGGGCTGACGATGTTCCTGTGGATGGCCCCACACCAGAAGTTCAAAGTGGAATCAGGTGTGAATATGCTCAAACCACACTGAGTGCTTGCGTGGAATTCTGCAAGAGTTAATATTTTAACAAACAGATTACAAGTGTCTGTAAAATCCCCCTTCTGTTGGTTATGTTTTATTGTGCCCCCCCCCCACACACAAGGATTAAGTCCAAGGCCTCTACACTAAACACCAGAGCATCGAGAGAACTAGGCAAAGACTCTCACCATTGAACTAAACCTCCAGCCCCTGATTCTTCTCCTCCTATATTACATGTATGACTAAACTCTACTAAATGGTATTGACGAGGTGTTTTATTAGATATTACATATTAAGGCAATATAGATTAACATAAACGAGGAAAGACCAATATCACATGCTATTTCAGAAGAAAATGTATACCAACTTCTATATTTTGTAAGGAAAAGAAACAGCTTGCATGCTTAAAACATGCTAAAGGAACAACGTTGTTTCTTATTGTTTTGTTTCTATATGGGCTAAGGCATTTAAAAACCTGAATATTATCTACAGATTATGGTCAGTATTTACTATGGGGCTGGAGGGGACACTGGGACTCATTGGCCCTTGGGTAGTGGTGAGAAAATGCATGCCAGGTTCATGGAAAGCCGTTAGAGCCACCCAGAATTCCTCAGCCTCAATGTCACTCAGGTGTGGCCTAGATGCACACTCAATAGATCTGTAAGCAGTGTGTCTGGGTGTTTCCTTCCAGAAAGCCGAGGTTTGTTCATGGAACACATTTCAGAGGGCGCTATGGTTGCAAAACCTGTAAAAACCTGCAGCTGCAAAAGCTGCAGCCATCCAAAGCAGCTTGGAATGCATTTTGTATACTTTTTTTTTAAAAAAAAAGAATAAGTCTGCATGTAATTTCTGCAAATGAGGAGACATGTAAAGGGGGGAGGTCAGAAAAGAAGCATGCATGTACCCCCATCCTGTGGCTAAAATCAAGCCCAAGAAGAGGAAACAACCGAGCCAACTTCTTCCTCTTAGGTCTGCCTCTGGCTTTTATTATTTGAAACAATCATGTTTTCCATTCAGATGCCCCCGAAGAGCTTTCAGATCCCTGCGATAAAAGACGCTCTGTGCAACGCGGGACTTGCATGACACCAAATTAAAGTCCGGGCCTTTGCAGCGAGGGAACCATTTTCTATACACAAACCCATGGCTGTGACCCAGGGGCAAAGCAGAGGTTCATTTTTCCCCCTGCCAGTGGTCTTTGTTCTCAGAACTGAATTCATCCCATTGGCCTACACCCCTAGCTCTTTCCTTTCCCTGAAGTTCATAATAATAAATACTGCAAAGTGCGTTGAGCAAGGCCACAGCTGTATGAGGTTGGTGTTCATCTGGATGTGTTATCAAGTTTGGTTCTCTGACCCCTCATTTTGTCTTCAATTTGAAAAACCTTGTTCAAACATTACAAGGCGGAACAAGATGCCCAGAAAAATGGAGGTGAATATTGCAGAGACAATATATTTACTCAAGGTTCATAAATGAGTAGCCAAAATAGCCTGACCAACCACGTGGTTTAATCTTTCTTACAGTAGAAACAAGGCAAAGCTCATGGGGACAATGGGAGAAGTAAATGCTTGTAACATCCCTCCCTTTTTCTCAGCAGCCACACTAAACAGGGCCAGTGCCTTTGAAAAGAGCAAGGACAGATGGTCAAGTCATTCCCTCTGCTGTATATTGTTGGTGGGTGATAACCCAGACGGAACACAATTTTGTCATTGATTAAAACAAGCTTCATGGCTCTGTAGAGGTATATACCAGAGACATCATCAAGTTGTTGTGTGCATGCACCAGAAGGCCAATTATATTGACAGCTTCAAACCAAAGGGCCTTGTTAATTGAGTCTTACGTTAGTATGTTCATCACTGTGGACACACTGGACACAAACTATTTGGAAATTTGCTTTACTCAAGGTTCCTGAGATTTCAGTCCAAGGTTGAATGGGTTCCTTGCTTTGGCCCTGGGGTAGGTATGTAATCGTAACTGCTCACCTCTTGACAGTGGGGAAGCCGAGTCAGGGAGGAGTATCCACAAGGTATGCCATTCAGATAGGTGCCCCGTGATGTATGTCCTCTTCCTAAGCCCCACCTCCCAATAATTGCCTTGGTATTATCAGTCCACCAAAGGATTAATTCATTGACTTGGTCAGGACTCTAGAGATCCAGGCACTGACCCCGAAGCCCACCAGCTGGCACCAAATATTACAAACCACAGACTTCTGAAAGGTTACTTCCTGTCAACTAGTTGTTGCTTGCTCTGCTTGTGAAATGTGTGTTTTTTTTTTAAATTTAATCCTGTTTTCAATAAGCAGAAAGCTCTTGGATTAAAATATGTGCTAGGGCTGTACCACACCACAAACAGGTTTTTCCAGTAAATAAAGCAATCTCAGGGTTCACAATGTGGTCAAATATCCTGCAACATATAGTTAAATATATTAAACCTAGTTATGATGAAACTGTTATTAAGCAGTTAAAAAACAACTAGGAGGGAATAAATATTATTTTTGCATAGACCAAACAAAGAACTCATTTGAAACAGAGGGAGAGCATCCAAAACTCCACAAGGAAATAGTAGATAATCATTAGAAAGAAGAGTTCAACACATATTTGTTATAATAGCTGGTACACAATATCTAATAAACTTAATACAACGCACCCAAATTCAAGAGTCATAGGAGAACTCACTATTAACACTACTGTGTATTAACCAGAATGGTGGGGAAAAAAAAGACAAAAAGATCAATTATTGATAAGGATGCTTAGCAACTGGAGCATTAAAAGACTGGCAACAAGATACCAAATCAGAAAACTTGCTTGGTTAAACTATAAATTATCTGTAATATTCAAATATGTACATTCCTCCCCACCCAGGAGTTTCATTCCTTGGCCTACGCCCAACAGAAACTCATGTATATTGTCAACAGAAAGCATCTGCTAAGATACCTTTTAACACCGCTACCCACAATGCTCTGAAATCCCAAGAGCAAAATGTACGGCAGACAAGAACAGCCTACACTGCAAATCTCACACTGAGTTTCTATGTGGTACTGGAGATGCAAGAGTGCTATTGACCCTCGGGGAAAAAAAGGTGATCTTGCTCAATGAAGTTAGACACACAAATGCCAGCTCGAAGATTGCGTTTGTGTGAAAAGTATGAGAGAGATAAACGTGATTTCTGCTAAAAGACGTCATGATGAACGCTCCCCAAAAGGGAGAATGAGCTGTGAAATTGAGAAAGAAGTACCCAGGGGGTACTCCCTAGCAATGGCCTCATTCCTAATCTAAGTCCTTGATTATTCTGCCAGATTTAGTTTGTAAAAATGAACCAAGTTCCATAATGACCACAAACCACCTTCCCATAGAAATCATAGCATCCATTAGTGGGGGAGGAAAACATCCAAGTAACTATTAAAAATAAGCAAGTAATAAAAAGGTGGAACGTCTAACAGACAGCCTAGGCACCTACAGCATCAGCAGGTCCACAACGGGAGGAAGTATCCCGTTCACACTACAGGATAGGACCTCACCTAACTTCAAATATTATCAAAAGTAATTCGGAAGACTAATTTCAACGTAATTAGTAATCAGAGCAATGCAAATTAAAGAACTATTAATACTGACGCTTGCTCTCTTATTCTTTCATATTTCCTCTTCTTTACATAGTTTATTTTATTTCATTTTCATTGGGGTTTTGCCTGCATGCGTTTCTGTATGAGGATGTCGTAAGCCCTGGAAGGGGAGTTACAGACAGCTGTGAGCTGCCATGTGCTGGGAATTGAACCCAGGTCCTCTGGAAGAGCAGTCAGCACTCTTAACCACTGAACCATCTCTCCAGCCCCCATTCACATTTTCTAATTTTTGTCCTGTGTCAGGGATAAGCTACTTTCCCAAAAGGAGAAAAGGGAGAACAAAACACTTTCCCATAAGGCAGTAATCTTAGACTCAGACAGAGCAAGGAACAAATTCAATATTTAATTTTTCATTGTTTTCCTAACAATAAGCTTTCATTAAACAATGAGTTCATTTGTAGCTGTTGACTGTTATTTGGCTCTATTTTAAATTCATGTCTGGAATGGAACTCATCACCCCTATACCATGCTTACTTGAAAACAATGCCTGGTCATATTAAGCCAGTCAACCAACATCTAAAGCTCAAAATGTCTATGTTTATGATATAGATAATAAGAGAGCAAACATCTGCCTTTTATACAGGAAGCAGTTGTTATTTTTGATATATTTCTTCTCATTCTATATTTTATCACTGATATTAATAGTGCTTTAATTTGCATTTCTCTGATTACAAATTAAGTTGGAACTCCCTTCATTGCCCTAAATTCCCATTCTTCTATAGTCCACTGTAGACATTAGCATAGAGCTAGAAATCTGTCTGGAGTTAGAAATATCAGAATATACTATTCTCTCTTTTTTGTTCTCACTGCTCCTACCTTATGTCCAGGTCATATAAAGACCAGGTTTGGGGAATTCCCTTCTGCATGATTTTCTTGGCAGTAGGTTCTTCTTCCAGGCTCATGACCAAACAACACAGAGCGTGGGAAATCACATCTGAGCAAGTGGGTTTACAGGTAAGAGATGAGCATTTCCGCTTGGCATGAGACCTCAAGTTGCAGGGCATGGCACACTGCTGTTCTTGAATGTGAAAAGTAAAACTCGTCACAAGCTTGTGTACTGGGCCTTCTACTGTCGCAGGGTGCTTGTGTAACTTTGCAAAGATGTGTTGCATTTGTTTAACTATGCAAAGAGCTCCAAAGCAAAACACAGATGAATAAAATCAGGTTAAACTAATTTAAAAGAGCTAGTGAGAAGAACCTAGGCTAGGGCCAAACATTCACAATTAATAATAAGTCTCCATGTCTTTATTTGGGAACTGGTTGGTGGCCCAAAGAAACTTCTAACTACATCCCTCCCAATCTTCTGCAGGAGCTATAGAGGCACCCAGGCTGCTCATGTCACTCAATGGTGAGCCTGGGGTAGGGGTTACATATGAGCAAATGTCACAGGGACCCTGGAGTTGTTGTTTATCCAATGGCAGGTGCTATTCCTCTCATTCAGAGCTCTGATGCTTTGATTACACGTGCAGCTGGTTTAGAAGAAGACATTAAGACTGACTTATTGGTTACCCCAACCCCCTCTCTCACACACACACACTCAAACAAGTTGTCCTCTTGGCAATCTATTTCCTTCATTGATCTTTTGACTCCTGTCAATATGTTTTATAATCATCAAAATAAATTATGAAATTTATTATTTTGGATTAGCAGTTGCTATAGTTATAATTGCTATATTTATTTTGCAGTGACTATTTGCTCCAAAACTCATGCTTATTCCTTTGAAGAAGACCAAATCTCACAACTCATCCTTCCAAGATCAGTCCAGATGGTTCGATGGTCAGGGCACACGGTGTTTGCCGCCATTTAGAGCCATTGCTTATTCAGCCTTGCCACAGAAGCATTCCAGCTTGTATAAGCATGAAGAGACCAAGCCAGTCTGTGAGGTCTGGTTCAGGATGGTGCTCATATTAGAGGTGGCAGTGGACATCAATTGTGTAAGTGCTACCTACTGGACAACTCACGGATTTCCTGTTTCTATGTGCACTTCTTTTTATAAACACACTACTCAAGCACAAAGTTACAAAATTAAACAACTTGTTTAAAACACATACACGTTAACTGGCATGGGAATTTCAAAATTGCATTTTTAAGTTGTGTTTTACTTATGAAAGGTTATTGTTTTTTATTATTTATACTAGCTTGGTCATTTTTTTCATTATTGTTCCAATTTCCAATCTATTATGCCTCTAAGGGGATATTAAGAAGTAAGGGGAAAGTGTTTTCAAGCTTGTGGTAAGGATCAGTCACAAGAAATAGCAGCTAGAGGGCTTTTTAAAAATGACCTATTATGAGCCGGGTGGTGGCGGCACACGCCTTTAATCCCAGCACTCGGAAGGCAGAGGCAGAAGGATCGCTCTGAGTTCGAGGTCAGCCTGGTCTACTAGAGCTAGTTCCAGGACAGGCTCCAAAGCTACAGAAAACCCTTGTCTCAAAAAAAAAAAATTTGCCTATTATGTATTGTGAGCAGCACACTGTATCTCTAGCATCCCCAAATCTAAGGAGATGTGGCTTATTCTCTTTTGCAGATGGAGTGACGGAGGCTCAGAGAGCTGAATTAATCTACCCAAATTGCCACAGACTAAGTCAGAATTGTTATGTGCCAAGCCCTTCCTGTCTTGCACCCACCCCAGGATCAGGTGCCTGTTTTGCAGGATAATGCCAGCTTCAGCTGAAATGTGCCATGAAGGCAACTTCTCTGCTGACTCGCATCTCACCCATGCAGAGACAGAAAAACACCTATTTTCATTTCCAGTTCCTAGAGGATCAGCAGATTGTGGGCCATTTTTACAACCTTATCTTCCTAAGTCAATATTCATTCAGCTAAGATAGACTTTGAGCACAACGACAATATTGCTGCCCTTCCTGGTTCAGCTTTTGCTTTCTAAAAATTCTGGGGGTGGTGGGAGGGGTGGAGAAGGCAGCTGCTGATCTATCCTAAAGCTGATGAGCTTCATCAAGTAGAGCCAATAAAGTCAAGGGACAGGTGTTGGGGCAGGTGCCAATATAATTTTATCTACCAAGTTATTGAAAAAAAGTCTTGAATCAGATGGAAAACAGATACCATGTAATCTTTATGCTGCACACTTGTCAAGACTTTCAGATGATATTTTGTTTGTCACTTCATAAGAAGACGAGAAAGTAAAATTCCTCATGCTTGATTTTTAAAAATCTATTTCCTCTCTGAGAACACCATACAGTATATTTTCATAAAACTCTTTCCTGCCCCCCAGCTTCTTCCAGATCTTCCCCACTCCCTACCCACTCAAATTCATGTTCTTTCTCTCACTTAAACAAACAAAAAGCCACAAAAAATTGGATGTGATTTGTGTTGAGAAGAGACCTTGCCTGACGGGCGGTTGACCTATCCAGGGTCATTCCACTGAAGAAATCTACCCTCTCCTAGCAGCTATCATTTGGGAATAGCTTCTTGGTTAAGGGTTGAACTTTATTGCCCACTTCCCCTCCTCTATCCCAGAATTTTGTCTGGTGTGAATTTGTTCAGGTCCTGTGCAATCTGCTACAGTCTTTGTGAGATCATCTGTGTATGGCTTCCATGATGTCTGGAAGACACGGTTTCCTTAGAGTCAACCATCACCTCTGATCCTTGCAATCATCCTGCCCCCTCTTCTGCACAGATCTCTGAGCCCTGAGGGGAGGGGTGTGATGAAGACATTCTATTCAGGTAGGAGCACACTCCAAAATCTCTTACCTTCTGTGTCTTGTCCAGTTGTGGGTCTTCTGTGTTAGCTACCATCTATGGTAAGAAGAAGCTTCTCTGGTGAGGGCTGAGCAGCGCATTGCTCTGTGGGTTTAGCAGTATATCACAGGAGTCACTTTATTGCTATGTTCATTTAGTAGAACAAGAGCAGTAAGTGTTCCCCTGGGGCCCATGTCCTATCTAGTCTCAGCGCAGTATGACTCTATTGCTGAAGACACCACACTTACACACACTCACAGCATAGACCATGTAGAAATTAATCCATTGCTCAACTGCAAGCTACACTCCTGCTGACCAGCATCCATAGTGTTAAAATGTGTTTTATATGCTACCATAGAAGAAAAGCAACCATTGGTCTCACCTAGCCACAAACCCTGAACTATAGTAATAGCCTGCCTGCAAGTTATACCCTCTAGGGCAATATTGACACACAGGTTAGGGGAGTAGCCAACCATTCTTTAAAAATTGAGTTTATGCCTACTCCATGAGACAGAATCCATACCTGATACTATTAATGAGGATCGTGTTGGGTTTTGAAGAAGATCTGTATAAAGAGCAAAGTTGATACAATTCATTTACAAACAGTTCTGTCCAAACAGTTCTGTCTTTACCTTTCTACCTCTGACCTCTTCTCCATCAAGGTCAGGCTACCTCTATCTAAATCCCAATGGCCTGCATTTATACTGTTCCATCAGTGCCAGGGATCACATGGATTAATTTAATCTTCCACCCAACGGCTTCCTTTTCCTTGTTCTCTCCCCCGTGTGCTACGTATTAAATGATTAGCTTACAATGATGAACCGGAAATCGTCCTCCTACCTTCAAGAAGCTTCCAGTATTCTTATGAATGACTCCATGGTCTAGTACCCTCCAAGCCTTCCAAGAGCTATTCTGAATGTATCAACTATGTCTGAGTACACCTTGGTTTCACTTGGGTCAAGCCCTTGAGCTAGAATTTTCTTCAACTCCTGGTGTAGAACTACCCCCTAACTTAAAGATTACATTCTTCCTTCAATCATCATCTCCTTAATCTCCACTCTCTAGTCAATCTTCTGATCCTTCTTTATGCCCATATGTCATGTATACATGCCCTCCTAATGTATTCTATGAATCTGAATATTTACATCACCTCCCCAACTCTTCGATGGCAAGAATTCCCGGTTCCTAGTTTGTACATGTTTAAGACGCCTTCTCCAGAAGGACTTGGTACAGCCAGCTTAACTTAGAAAGTATTGCTGAATGAGTCACCAGCTGTATGATTGAGACTACACTCTATGTTATAAACCAGGTTGGCCAATCCAAAAGTCTTCCCCCAGGAAGAGGCCACCTGAGGTGAAATGACAGGGCATAATTCAACTGGGGTGTTTACGTCATGGTGTTTGATATGTACTCAGGTGTCAAGGGTTTTCCAAGAATGAGTGGTAATAAACACTGAGCTTGCTTTCTTTGAACAGAGGGAGGAAAGTGTTAAATAAAAGAAATAAATAAACCTTAGCTCTCTTCCAAACCTTCCTTGATATTAAGCTTCTGAAACTGTGAAACAAAGAAGGCTAGAATAATCTTAGAGAAGCGTATGAAAACTCTCCATCACTGTTCTGTTCCTAGCCTTTTTTGCCTAAAGAGTGGGAGGAAAGCATCCTGGATTTTAAACATTTTATATGTAATTTTGATGGCTTTCCTTGACAGACTAATCTTCTATTGCTCTTAATTGCAATTTTCTTTGAGAAAAGTAAGAATAAATGGTAGTGGGATTTCAGGTCGCCATTTGCAGGAAACGGAACACAGTCTACAAAGGGCCCCAAAGGATACTTCAAGCTCAAAAGTTCTACATTTGCTCCTAAAATCGCTGCTTGAGCAGCTACTTGGCAGCCCAAACTCTTACTGAATTCTGGCTTCTAGCTCCCAAAGGCAATTAGATTCTAGCCAAAGTCACTTTCCCACCTCGGTGATTTCCATTCCTCTGCGAAAACAAAGTTCAGAGAAGCAATGACAGGCTGACCCCAGATGAGCCATGATACCTGGATGTGTCAACACAGGGCCGAGAGTAAAAGTCACGTTGCATCATATTGTTCCCGACACACTGTCTAGGTTTATTTGAATCCTAGATTCACCACTCACTGCAAAATCATCCTGTGGAATACGAACCTTTTGACTTGGTTTCTTTGGTCGGACATGGTGGTGGCGACTCTCAATGAGCAACTGTGAGGTCTAGACTCACCACCTTGTGTGAACCCCCAAGTATGTTCTCTGCTGCCCCCAAGCCCTTGGTCCCATTATCACAGAATTAAGACTCATGACCTATTATGGCTGACGTCTTTCAGGATAAGGAGCAGGCTTGCTGCCCTTCTTGTTGCTTGGATTTTAGCCCGAAAACTTCCTCTTCCATATCCCCAGGTGTTGTGGAAAGCTAGGCATCTTCATTTTGAATCCCAACTAGAAGAAAGACCTTAGAACCCCCGTGCAGTTACACGTTGAAAGGCTGGCTCCAACTTGTGCTACTTAAAAGCAAGTCCTGGGGGCTTCACACGACCATACTTCAAACTGTGTTTTGCCCAACACTAAGAAAGAAAAGCATAAAGGAATCAAGACCACTTCAAAGGCACAATCTAGCCTCTCCTACTCTGGGAGATTTTCATAGATATCGACATTCTAAAGTCTCAAAAAGATCATGCAGGAAGAAAATGTATTCGGCATGGTATTTATGCTGCTTATTCTTATAACAGACAATTTTCTAATATCTTAGAACCCATGTTTAGAGAACAACACGTGAGAAGTGGAAGAACATGTCAGTTTATAATAATAAATGATAAATAATGTTATTGGAAATAACCCAACATTCTAACTTGTCAATTTCCAAGAAGATATATTTGTTGAAATTAACCTTTAGCTACTACTGAATCCAAATTCTTGTGACCTTACCTACTGAATACCCCAAGCCTTGTTAACCCTGGCTTGTAAGAGAATTCACACACATACCCTACTAACCGCGAATAGCCCGAGACTGACTTTTCAGGATGAAGCTATCTTCCTTGGATAGCTGACCAAGGAGCTCCATTCCCTACCTCTCTGTTTTTCCCTCTCACACCCTCTTTCTGTAGGAATCTACTAGCGAACCTACTTCCTCGTGTTTCAGAAGAAAAAGGAAACTTCTCAGTTCCCAGCCCCTTCTCTTCTCCCTTCCAATGTGGAGTAGCTGGTCGGGTTTATGGCTCTTCCTCAGCCCTGGCTGTGTTTTCTACACGGAAGTAACATTGATTATCCTCAATCTAGAATGTGAAGATCGAGCATGCGCCTTTGTTCCCTGTCCCCTGAGACAGAATTGGCATCGGCAGCAGTCAGTAAAGAGGTAGCACCTATTGATCTATCGGGGGTGACAGTGAAAGCGTGGGGGTCGCAATCAGGACCACGCTACTACCCCCATCCCCGTCATCTTCTGCTTTAAGTTCAGCATCCACCAGCATGGCTTGCGGCATCCCCACACAACACCATTAAGGAGTACCCAAGCCCCAAGCTCCCTCAGGACCTACTTTGCAAGTCTGGCTAGGGATTTGTGGGGAGAGACTGGAGCCTTAACAAAACAGAACCTTGCATTTAAAGACACTTCCAGGTACAACTCTAAGAAGTCTAAGATGTCCAGCAAGATGTGTCTGTGGGTCTGTGCATTAGCACCTGGGGTATACACCTACGGGAACGGGAAGCTAATGAAAACCTGCCCTGTGGTTTTGAGATTTTCCTCTCAGAGTCAACCTCACTTCCAAAGCAGGTTGTGTAAGCCTGGCACATCGGGACGGGCTCACTGGGCTCTTGTCTTTTGTGTCACTGGTTTGGCTGAAATGAAACCACTGAGCCCGCACAATATTGAACCACTGTCGAAGACCCAGCCAAGGTTCAGAACACACGGCAAGCTGAGGGAAGCAGCGTGGCGGCTACCCGGAGCAAGTAATTGTTCCTCTGTCAGCACGGCTGCTCCTCCTTAGCGTCTGAACAAATTAATTTGAAACATGGCTTTCTGGAAGGAAATGGAAACTCCTCTCAGCATCCCATGGGTTCATGGGGAGAGATGGCCTTTCACCAGGTAGCAGCAGCAAATTATATTTGAAATCCATTTCTATTAAAGGAGGGGAAAAAAAATCCTATTCCACTTCAGAAGCTGCCCCTTTTTGCTTGGTAGCGCCATGTGGCATTTGTTGTCTACCGGAGGTTCCCTTCGCTCAGACAACAATGGAAAGATTTTTTACTATTTGAACAAGGAGCAGCTTTAATTAATGCGGCGCTGCACAAGGTTTGCCCCTTTGCCAAATCCTGTACTCGAAGGAACCGAGCTCGGCAGCATCTGAATCAGACAAATTGGCTAAATTGATCCTGCTCCGTGGAAAGGGTGCTTCATCTAGGCCCAATCAATGGCAGATTGAGGTGTGATATGCAGCGAGAAGAAAGAATCAAACAGCCCGCTATTTCCCGGATGCAAGTTGAGCTTCGAGGAGCAAAGCCGCCTCTGCTCCGTGGAAGCTTTATTACCCCCTAGGCACCACGGCTCTCCAGCCTTGTGTTTCAGACTGCCCTTGCTTGGGAGCAAAGCACTGATGGCAATGAGGACAAAAGGCAAGAGCTGGTGTCTTCTAGGAATTAGATCTTCTGTCCCGCTTACAAACCACCGCTTCTGCCTTCCACTTCCTACCACTAATTGAAGGCCAGTGAAAGGCAAGATTCTCAGTATTTCAACGATTGAGATGGATAATTTTGTAAAATTATTTTTCATACTACAGACCTGGAAAAACAGTATTGAAGTCTAGTTATACTTGCTACCCAAACTGGCGTTGGTGCACATTCCGTACCCCAGTAATGTGCTGTGTGATCTGATTCAGGTTTGCTCCCTCTGGTAGTTTCCAGATGAGAAATGTAACACCCCCCCCCCTCCATGCAGACTCAGGTATTTGAACACTCACACCCCAGTCAGTGGCACTGTGGAGGCCCAAAAATGTGAGCCTATTTCCACCTTGTCTGATGGTCAGGGAATTTGGAGATTGCTCAAAATGGTTGACAAGGGCAGCTACCCGTTCTGACTCAGGATGTGATTACTTGGCTCTTTTGACATTAAGATGGCTCAGACAAGTAGATCCACTCCATCCTGACAGATGGTCAGGACGTGCAAGCACAGTTCTGCTCCTTCTTCTGTAATATGAGGTTACTTGGGGAGTGGCTGCCTTCAGGATGCTTAGTCTAGGATAGCTTCACTGTCTAAGCAACAGAACGCTAATGACTCAATGCCTCAAAGTGTTACAGCAATTAGCTGTTCTAGTTGTCCTTTGTATCATATTAAAGAAGTCTTTTGTTGCCTTCTTCCCCCTTTCATATTGGGTATAAAAGCATATGGAAAATTAAACGTGGGCAATTTCAGTATTGACTCAAAACCCTCCCAGTACTATTCTATGGCTTCTGTTTTATTATTTTTCACATGTCTTCATATTTTGTATTTATATTTCTGAATCCCCATGTCCCTATCATGGCAAGAGATGTTTTTGTTGAGGCTGGTCCCTGACATGGCACTATTTGAGGAGGTGGCACAGCCTTGCTGGAGAAGTACATAGCTTGGCAGAGATAAGAATTCATGCTGGAATCCACCTGTGAAATGAGGAAGAAGGATAAAGCATATATTTCAGGCAACAACAGGCTTCAAGGTCCAAAGCCTATATGCAAAGAATAGCAGGCAAAACTCAGACTCCAATAACACAGCCAAGGGATGGACTGTTCCTTCCTGCTCTCTTGTAACAAACTACATTGGAAAATCTCGCAAACTGGTTTTTGAATCCAGTACATGCTTCTTCTACAGCAAAGGCGGTGGAAACAGCAGTGATAAATCAGGGCCATCCCTGACATCAGGTGCTTACAATCCAAAGAAGCTGTAATTCACGTAAAGAATCACAGCACGTGAGCACATCATCCTTCCTATATACAACCATAATCTCCAAAGCCATAATTCCAGACCTAATCCATTTTGGCACAATCCGCTTCCCCTAAAACAGACATGAAGGCTCATGTCACCATCATCAAAGCCATTCTCAAGCTCAGGCAAACTTGGCAAAGTGTCTTAAGCTCCATCTTCACAGGAATCATGGATACAGTCAGCCATGCTTACTGCATCAACAGAGACTCAGATGACAAGGCTGAGATCTTTGATTTACACATCAGTCATTTCTTTAAGCAGAATCTTGTTTTAGATTCACCTGATAAACTTCTCCCTCGAGAAGCAACCTTCCAATGGTGCTTCAGCCATTGGCTCCCAGCTTAATGCAATAGAAGGAAGAAACCACCTCTCCTTCACTGTTTACCTAAATCACATGTCACAGAGGGAAGCATGTGTAGAAATACTATAGTTATTTATAAACAGCTGCAGTAGTAAGGTGCTCAGCATGGTCTAGGAGCAGAGACCTGCGTGGCAGCAAAACTGGACACAAAAGACAAGTGGAAAGATTGCTGGGTAAAGAAAGCCTTGTCTCGGTGAGTAACCGCAAAAAGGTCACTTGTCTCTTCTGAAATGGCTGTATTAGAGGGTTTATGAGATATCATTCTGCCTCAGCTGGACTGTCAGTAACATTAGAGCAAAGGTTGCAGCCATGTCTGTCTGTGTGCATGCACACATGTGTCCACGTACATTTCATTCCTTTAAATTGAAAAGTTTTCTCTGTAGAATATCCACATCCCAGGCATAAGTCTGGATCATCCCTACTTCATTGAGCCTAGTCACAAACATCACAAATGCAAGAGGGACGCTGAAATAGAAGCCACCTTAATCCTCCACCTCTGTGTGTGTGTGTGTGTGTGCGTGTGCGTGTGTGTGTGTGTGTGTGTGTGAGTGTGCTTTCATGTGCGTGTGTGTGCGCGTGTGTCAGAGTTCATGTGGAGGTCAGACAACAAGTTGAGGGAATTGTTCACTCTACTTTCACTATGTGGCAGGACAGAGAAGTGGAGGTGTCTGGTCCCTTCTGAAAAATACATAAACTTTAAAGGCAACATATATATCTGTATTAATATAAATATAAACTGTGTATTGTCCACAGGTTTCTCTGTCCCTCTCCATCTTGCAGCTATTTCTAAATAATCATTCAGAGGCTTAATATTAACTACAGAATGTTTGACCTATAGCTTAGGCTTATTACTAACTAGCTCTTTCATCTAAATTAAGCCATTTCTATAAATCTATGTATTGCCACATGGCCATGACTTTTACTGGTCTGCTGGCATCTTTTGCAGCTGCTCATGTCTCTCTCAGCTCTGCCCTTTTTCTCCCTGTATTCAGTTTAACTTTCCCACCTAGCTATATTCTGCCTTGCTATAGACCAAAGCAGCTTTTATTATCAAACAATGAGAGTAACATATATTTACAACATATAAAGGATTATCCCACAGCATTTCCCCCATCTGTCCAATCAAAAAGGAAGGTTTTGACTTTAATACAGTAAAATTACAGACAATAAAACAGTTATTAAGTATCAATTATAGCTACAATATCTAGTCTATTTGTATTTGACAAAATTAAAAAAATATTTAATTATCTATACTATCTTGGTAAGTTTAAAATGTTATATCTAATTTACCTCTTTATCATAACTGAAAAAAGCTATAATTAAAACTTTCTAGTCTTAAACTCTATCAAAGACCTGAGAAGGAAATAATATTACCTGAGTAAGCATGAAGTGCAAGCAAGCAACTTACAAAAAATGTGAGAAATGACAGCTGGCTGCCTGGACAGTCACCCGTTTCCTCTGTAACATTGGGGCATCTATCTTTGGCCTACAGGTTTAGTATATCTGACAGATTTTTCTGTGAAACAGGGAAGTTTGAGAACTATCCTACCTTGTCTTGACAAAATTCAACAGTCACCTTTCTTGTGGCCTGCTGGTCCAGTTTGGATGGTAACTGTCAGAAATTGAAGCAAGGGCAGTTTCTTTGCCCACATGGCTAGATTTTTGCTATGAAGAAAATAAACTCCATATAGAGTTTCTTTGATTTCCATCATTTTCTCTGGAGTACATTGGTGCTGCCAGGAGCAGATGTGTCTCACTGTCATGAAAAGTTGAAATAATTAAAATATTTTAAATGCCATATTCTGTAGGTCTTTGAAGTCTTTGAGGAATACCTATCTATCTGAAATATATCTTTGTATATCTAGAAAACCTAACTAACATTACTATAAGTTTACTTTTATAAATGACTAATTATATTTTCATAAATCTGTATTTCTTAATGTATAACTGTATAAAAACAATACCTGAAACAAGAATAGAAATATACATACAGTATAGCAAAATTGACTTGAAATTTGTATCAATTAACTAAATTCCATATCAATGTGAAATATTTTGAGATTAAGAGTTGTTTTTTGTATTAGATTCAATAGTCTAACCCTTTTATCATAATAATCTATTCTTTCCCCCATCATTTCTATATCATATCCTCCTTTCTTTTTGAGAAAGAGATTGACTATGACTAGTAACAATTTATAACCAACCCCACTTAAACAAAAACAAACAATATTTTGGGAAATTGGGTGTAGTACTCTAGACTACACCCTGCTGATAGGGGGTACTGGTAATCTTACGGGGACTCTGAGAAAATTTAGAATTATGGTCAAGTCCTGACAGAGGTCAAGTCTCAGCCAGCAGCCTTGAAGCTGTTTTAGATATAGAACTCAGAGGAAACTGTAACAGAGCTGTATTGAAATACTGGATCATCTGGGCCATCCATTTTTATTGGTGTCCGGCCCCTTCTTCTGAAAATACATAAACTTTAAAGGTAACATAGATATCTGTATTGACATAAATATAAACTGTGTATTGTACACAAGGCAGCCAAAGATATTTTTTTGTTTTATGTTTGAGCAGGTAAAATATGTGTTATGTGCCTTTCTTGTAATTACTTTAGGTTTTGTTTGCCATAACTGCAGTCAGGAATTTCAGGTGGTCTTCCTCAATCAAAACTTATTTTTCTTAACCCAGAATGAATTCATAGCATCTCATTTCCTGTGGAAATAAAAGCAGAGCCTCTTTCTCAAAGTAACATATCTTTTGAATGAAATTTTGAAATCAAGATATGTTTTAAATTCACAGGTTGGCTTAACCTGGAAGCTTAATTTCACAATCAAATGTCTCTTCACAGTTATCATTGTTCATTTCTAGTCAAAAAATTAAAGACAACACAATAATATACATAATCCAGACTGTATACTTTCCATTTTTACGTGGATTATTTCCTTTATATTACTTTATTTCCCTTTTAAGGACTTCATTTTATTATATTCAAACCATATTTTTCAATCTAAGACTGTATATGCTCTTTCTCTTTTCCCTCCCAACCCTATGTTTATTTTTTAAACACATCGTAACCAGTTCAGAGGCTCTTTTTGTCTGAATCTCTCCTTATTGCACATGTGTTACCTTTTCTGTCTATGTGATCATTAAAAAACTGCTTTGTAACTTAGACCATGGCGTGCTGGGGCTGGCTCCTCCTTCTCAGTTCCCTGAGAGTCTAGTCTCATGGGGGCAGATGTATGTTTACCTCCAGCTCTGGGAGCCATATTTACCACCCCAACTCTGGGAAGTTTCTAGGTCCATGCTGTCCCCAAGTAGCAGGCCACTGTCTGCTCATCTACCATGTAAGTATTTGGTAGTAAAGCCTCTGAAAAGAGCCATGTGGGGTTTTGCCACTAGCACTGAGCCAGGAAGTTGTCTTCTAAAGGAGCCATGCCTCTGCTCACCACCAGCAAACAGAGCCCACCCGAGAAAATGCTGCGACCAAGAAGCTGTGCTTAACTCTGTTCTTCTGTGAGTTTAGAATTCTTGTTTTAAAAATTTCTTAGGTTTTATGTAGAAATTCTTACCAGACATTGCGTCCCATATGTAAACAGAGGTTTCTCTGTCCTGCCCTGTTCCATAGTCATTTCTAAATAATCACTCAGAGTCTTCATATTAGTTACAGAATGTTTGACTTATAGTTTAGATTATTAACAACTAGCTCTTGTATTTAAATTAACCCATTTTTATTAATCTATGTATTATCATGTGGTCATGACTTTTACTGGTCTACAGGCATCTTGCTTCTTGAGTGGCTGCTCATGTCTTTCTTGACTCTGCCCTTCTTTCTCCCTGTATTCAGTTTGGCTACCCCACATAGCTATATTCTGCCTTGCTATAGGCCAAAGCAGCTTTTATTATCAACCAATGAGAATAGCATACATCCACAGCATACAGAAGGGTTCTCCCACAGTAGTTCCCAGAAAGGTCACCAGGTTTGTGGGCAGGAACTTCTATCTTTTGAGCATCTCTTCAGACCCCCCTTCTCATCTATTTTCTTAATCTGCTCTAATGTTTTTCCTGCCCCTTATCACTATATTCAATTAAATAAACACACAAGTATGTTTTATTGATTTGCTTAGTATCTGTCTTCCCTTCCTAGAAAGCAAGTGGTTTTCTTCCCTGTTCACTAAAAGGCTCTTCATAAATGCATGTTGAGTGAGTTACTGAATGCGTTAATTAATGAATGGATTGTATGCACAAGAAATAAAATTAGAGGCATAAGTAGAGATGCGATAGAAGTAAGAATCATTGTGAAAGAAATACTTTACAACCCTGGCAATTGTTTGGATCCACTAAGAAGCCAAGGTTAAAGGGAAGGTCAAAGGGGAAACCAAGATTTTGAGTCGCATAAGCTGGGAGACTAATATTCTTTAAAAACTAAAGAGTTAGAAAACAGACATGAGTGATAGAATAGAAATTTCAAAGTTACTAGAGGAACCATGGTATTGGATTTCAGGAGGAAAGAGAGAGACGAGCAAAAGGTGCAAAATTTGGCCTTAGTTCCCCTTCCTGAGGACAGAGAAGACTTGAGCCTTCACCTCTTCTTCTTAGTATTTGATGTCAGAACAGAACACACTTGGCTTTGAGGTGACGAGAAGCCATAGAGCACCAGGAGAACACATGAAAAGAAGCACAGAGAGTTGAAAGTGGAGGAGATAGCTCACTGTCCCTGTGTCAGTCTTTACTGAAACATGAAATAAGAAAGTTGCCCACTTGGGACCCCAGGATGAATTACACAAGGCACAAACTAGAGAAATGGTGAGTTCCAAACCCATTCTTTCATTTTCCAAACTGTAGGCAGAAGGAAGTTTCTAGGATTCATGAAGCAAACAGGTTTCTTGCTGTGTAGATTTCTGACTCTGTATCAGTGGGAAACAGGAGAAACTAGCATGAATGATAGAAAGAAAGGCAGTTGGGCAATTGAGTGAACAGAATTAGGCTACACGATCAATAACAACAATGTCATAACTACATCAATTTGCAGAATTCTGTTCACCACCCCCAACAATATGTATAACGATATCCATCCTCTATTTACATAAAGGTCAAGAGAATCTGGGTGGGGGTGGCGCACACCTTTAATCCAAGCACTCTGGAGGCAGAGGCAGGCCGATCTCTGTGAGTTTGAGGCCAGCCTCGTCCATAGAGCTAGTCCCAGGGCAACCAAGGCTATATACACAGAGAAACCGCATCACAGAAGGGAAAAAAAGGAAGAAAGAAAGATAAAGAGAGACTGGGAGACCTAAAGGTTTTGCCTTTGCTTCCACAACCCCTAAGTCAACCTCAGCTGTACTGAGATGTTACATTGCTGTGGCATCCAGCAAATCCAGAGTCCTCTGTTGGTGAAACTTTATTTTCTAACAAAACATGCCAAGATTTTTGTTTTTCTCTTTCAGTGACTTCCTACACACTCTTTCCAAGAATTTTGGATTTTTTTTTCCTGGAAATTTCTTCCAAAAAAAAAAAAGTATAATTACTCAATTCTGAAGCTAACATCCCTGTGACTGTGCACAGACACTGAGTTTCACCAAGTGTATCTCTCGAACTCACATCCCACGTGTTAATCATTAAAGTTGCCACCGCCTGACCCCCAGGGACATGTTGGTTTGCGTTGCTCAATAGTTGAACCTCGTGGACAGAGTTTTCTCTAAACAAAGCGTTGAAACTCGTTCTCTTCTCTCCAGGAACTGAGCGGCTCTTTGGGGGAGAAGTTAGCACCCTAATGGCTGCTAGAACATTTTGTGAAATCCAGGTAGTAATTGCCTTTCCCTTTTAAGTAGCATCTAAATGGTGTATCATATAGGATAATGAAATACAATTGATTGAGGATTCTTCAATTTCGTGCCCTCATTGATAAACAACCAGCGACTTGTGGGGACTCAGGAATACCTGTGAGCTAACCTGGAAGTAGAAAAGCTGGCCTCTAGCTGTCTCAGTCCCTCTCTTGATTTTGCATAAGAATGCACTTGACTAAATGTCACCTGTGGGCACCCTAATGTTTTTAGGAAAGTCTGATTCTCACCAAGCCTGGACTCAAAGAATCATGCCTCTACCCATGACGCTCTGGAGTTCTTGCCAAGCTTTCTGTGCAAATTCAACACCTCCTACTATAAGGAGATAACTTTTGCCTTTCTCTTGTATCCAAAACCATGATGAGCAGGGCAGCTAAGAAATCTTTGTAACTTTCATTGAAATCCATGATTTTTCTTTTTCTTGTATCATTGGTTTTCATTAAGTAAATGCTCCTTTTTCTTCCTCTATAATTCTTTCTGTTTCTAAGAAGTGTTTAATATCCTCTCTCCATTTTTAAATTCTTCTCTCCTACATTACAAAGCGCAGTTTCCCCTCCATCCACTCTTCCCAGCCCCACTCTGATCCTCGCCTTTTCTGTCTCTGGGTCACAGTTGTGTCTCCTACGCTTTGGTCTTCCATTAACATCTTCTCATCTTATTCTTCTGGACCAGCTCACAGCAGGAACTCGATCATCCCCTTTTATGGGCACGAGCCACTCTTCGTCTAGCTATGTACAGACATATCTGGGGGTTGATGCTGGGCTTAAGTGAAGGGAGAGGTGGTCTCTCTGCTTTCCAGAAAGGAGAAGAGGACCCTGCATCCCTTTGTCCTACATCAGGCTCTAGACTAGAGCCTGCTTTTGAGATTTTTTTTGGCTTACAATGAACAGTGCTGTCTCTGCAGGCTAACACAAGCTACAGCACCACTCACTCAAGTTTAGCTCTTTACATAAGCTCATTGGACACAGGACGCCAGTTCTTGTTGGGACCACTGACCTTGATAACCACCTTCCTGTCAGATACCTATGATCCCACATCCTCAACAACCAATGAGAGTTGCCTTTTGCTGTCCCCTCCTGCTGCATCACATTTCCCACCCTTTGTTCAATGCCACCTCTTGGAGATTCTGACCAATCGTTTCACTGTTTACTCCAAGTTGGGTTATATACTCTTGAGGTGGAGGGGAAGGGTGGTGGTTGGAGAATATTGAGAAATATATGGAGCATAAATGGTAAATAAATGTATTTGTTTTAGACGTCAGATAACTCATGGCCATTGTGTGGTTTATGGCTCCCATTTATTCCCAGTTTAGGGTTATAACACTCATGAGACAATAAAGCACAGTATTATATGGAATTATTGGATTGCAGGAACATGGAGCGTGGTTGACGGTGAAGGAAGCGGCTCCCATTTCTGGCCCTGTTGTACAGTCTTGTGTATGCCATTAGCTTCCTATTTTCTCTCATGACCCAATGAGCTTCTTTAGGATTACTTACAGGGTAGATTATCTGTAGGAATGAAGACATCTTACCAGTGGCTACAGCACTGAAGAGACCATCGTTCTCTCTTCCAGAAACTGTTAATAAGTCCTCAGGGAAGGAGTGCACCCTGGTGAACCCTTATTCTATCTATAACGAGATGGAACTGTGCCCAATCTCATGCAGGCTTTGTGCAGGCTTCCATAGTTGCTGTGGGTTAAAGACTGCAACAGTCAAGGCCAGGCTGTTCTGGAGGACAACTTGCTACAACACTCCACCCCTTCCTCTGGCACGTAGATTCTCTCTGTCCCTCCTTTCTGCAAAGTTCCCGCAGCCTTGGGGGAACGTGGTGCTTCAACTTGTACAGCACCTTCTGGCGGAGTCCTGATTATCCCTAATTGTTTTAATGAGGAAGCTGAAGCACAGAGACGTATACAACACACAAACCCCTCAAAGCCAGGAAGGGCAGAAGCTGAGATCGGACACCAAATGCTCTGGCTCTGCCATCTGGCCTCTTCACTCCCAAACTGTTCTACAGTGAAACAAAGTGCTATCTGAAAACCGTTCAGAAGATTCTATGGGATTCTTAGAACTCAGTGCTAGCACACAGATGGTGCTGTTTGCAACTTAAAGTGTTGCCCCCACCATTAGCTACTGCACCTGAAGTAGAAACGGGTAGCCCTGGTTTTCTAAGAGCAGCTCAGGTCCAGAAGCAGCTGAGGGTAACACTGCAGTATAAACATTCTTTATGTCTGTAATTTTGACTCCATCACCCAGTAGTCTGGGGGGATATTCCATGGACTATATATTCTTCTATTAGGACAGCAATTGCCTGCACTGTGACATCTCAGTAAAATCAGTGGAAGACACAATGATTCTATAAAGAATTATTGGAGGGCTAGAGATGCTAGATTTCGTGATTAGCATGTGATAACTTGGGTTCTGTTCCAACCACGGTGTTGGGGGCAGGCGGTCCTTGGGTAGACAGGCATACTCTTCCCATAAAAGAATGCTAATTTGTAATCTAGGTGTTGCAATGAATACTCACAATTTCACAATCTTAACTCCTGAGCAGGCAGACAGAAGATGGTGAGTTTGAAGTCAGCTGGCGCAACTACTACAACAAAACACTCACGGAGAAAAACAAGCACAGCAAGGCAGCCTGATTCCTAGACGATCAAGCCACACTATCCCAGTCTCTGTCTTAAGAGCCCTTTAATGTTTGGTGGCGCACCCCAATTCTTTTAAAGACTTATTTTTGTTATTACTATTGTGTGTGTGTGTGTGCGCGCGCGCGCGCGTGTGTGTGTGCATGAGAGAGAGAGAGAGAGAGAGAGAGAGAGAATGAATATACGGTACCCATGAAGGTCAGACACCTCAGATCACCTGGAGCAGGAGATACAGGAGATTGTGAGCTACTTGACTTGGAATCTGTGAGCCAAAGCCTTACCCTCTGCAAGAGCATCACATGTTCTTAAGCACTGAGCTATCTCTCCGGCCCCCAGACCTCAGGAGTCAGAATGCCTCCCCATAAAGAACAGGATGCTCTCCACATTCTAAAATACATTAGGACAATTAAGCAAAACTCACCCTAAATGTACTTGAACAGCTACCCAAGGGAAAAGCATTTTCTAATTACACTACGTTTCCTGAACCCAGGCTTCAAGGGGGCTGGAAGACTGACAACAGTCCCAAGAAGCTAAAACTATTTGAGAGATTTTGAAGATAAAGCTCATGACACAGAAAAACCATCCTCGAGAGCAAAAAGAATCATCAGTTAAAGCAAAACCGCCAGAGCTAGTTTCTTCGTACATGCTCAGAAAGGCTGCTGAAGACGCGACTTTCTTCTCTAAGTAATCAGATAAGAAGACTCCGTTAAAAAGCACAGAATAGTCAGATTCATCAGCATAATCTGATTGTACAGGTTATTAAAGAGCCGTCGGCCCTTCCTCCCCAGCTTCTGTGTATTAAACTCGAACTAATCAAATTGAGGATTCCGAGAGTACTGCGCGAGTCAGCCCCATCCCTTTTAATTTGTTTAATGGCCGTATGTGTGTGTGTGTGCGTGTGTGCGTGTGTGTGTGTGTGTGTGTGTGTGTGTGTTGATGGGCTGTCTATTGCTTAGCCTCACGGCGACATGTAAATAAAGAATGGGGAGAGACTTTTGCAGAATGGAATAAAGCGTGCCCCCTTTCTAGGGTTGCATTTGATGTCCGAGCAATTCAGGGGACGCGGACGGCAAGCAATGGTGCTTATTATTTCCACTGAGCGGCCTGCAGACCTAGGAAAAGAGAGGAGGCAAAGAAAGGAAGGAAGGAAGGAAGAAAAGGAGTCTGAATTTACACTCGCAGCTTCAAAAGCCCTTTTGTACTCCGCCAACTTCTCCTGGCTGAAGATGCAGGATTTGCCCCAAAAGTCGCCTGCAAGAAAGCACACAACACAACAAAAGTAGAAAACAGCCCACCAAAGGGCTCCCTACGCCGCCCACCCCCATCTTCTTTAATAATTTTCTCTTTGCATAAAGGATGCAATCCTAGAAAGTGGCACTCACTTGGAGTCTTACAATGCCCACCTCGTTAGCGAGGCTTCACGTTCCGTTCGGCTGTTTGGGTCAATTGTCTTTTCACCTGGCTTCGCCATCAAGTCAACATGAATGAAGAATAGGAGTTACTTAGCATGGAGAGTCCGTCCCTAGAGCAGGCCCCTCCGAGCGACGGTCTGAGAGGAGCGAGAATGGCCGTCTTGTTTGGGTTGTTGTTCGCCGCTCTTGCACATTCAGACCGTCTGTCCATTCAGCCCGAGAGGCCACGTGTCCCGAACCTAAAAGGGGGCCCCGCTTCACAGAAACTTGCTTCAACTTGCCCTTTCGTGTGTGGGATTTTCCATGGATGCAGGGTTTATTCGCTGCAGTTCAGGGAGTTTGCTCAAATACGAATGTTTTCCCATATCTGTGCTTCTCCCTGGTGCTGAAACACTCGCGTAGGGTTGCCCGATGTGGGAGAAAGGAGACATGAACACAGTGTCAGCAATTCCTTCCACCGCAGGCTTCACGGACACCTGCTGAAATGCCACGAGCCCAATGGGATGGTTTGTTGACTGTTTGGGTTTCTGTGATGCCAACTGGCTGACTTTTCCAAAGAACTGACTGGCTGTTTGGGTGTCTTTCAGGAACAACTCTGGTTCATCTGAATTATTTAGAAATAATTACCCCGTTGGTGGATTATCAAGGCCATGTTTTCTTTAGAGTTCCTTCCTGGACACCTGCTTTTTTTTTGCGCATTTTAATACTAATTAGCACCCTCAACCCTGTGAAGAACATCTCAGGTTTAGCGCAGCAAATGGGTTCTTGAACATTTGTCCATGTGCCAAGGCCTCCAGGAGCTTCTGGGGACAGAAAGAAAGAAGCAATTGCTACCTTCCAGGGTTTGAGGATTTAATATCAGACACACAAGGGTTCAGAGAAACATGGCGAAAGGAAGTACCAGGTGTCTGGGGACGATGCAGGAGGAAGGTCACACACAGTGCTCTCGGGGATGACTCTTCAAGATGGGGAAGGTGGGCTGAGTTTCACAGCATACAAATGAATAAACCAGGTAATGTGGAGTAAGAAAGAATTCCAGGAGGGAAGAACTAGCAGATGAAAGTCAAAGTCATGCGAAATAGAAAGCTGAGCTCATAAAACCGGAGCATAAAGGGAGAGAAAGCTGGCGCGAGGTGGAGAGACTGAACCGGGTACCACACTTGGGAGAACTTGGTCACCATCTTGAAGCATCTAGGCTTCCTCCACTGGCTGTGGGGAGCCGCTGAGGACTAAAGCAGGGGCGGAAGATCAGACCTAAATTTAGTCAGGTTTTCGAAGAAAGGATGAAATCGACAGTGAGGGTATCTGCAGAGTGTGAAAAATTATTTCTAAATGACTTATGATACCTAATATAAATATTGGGCAAATAATTACAATATTGTATCATTTAAAAACAAGGAAAGTTCATATTCAAAATATTTGTACTGTTTTGAATGTGCAGCTGGTTGCATTTTCAGATATAGAACCCACGGATACGGGTGGCCCACCACACTTCTTCCTTGCAATCACTCGTTCTTGATAGAGGAGATTAAGAAAGGAGCTGGGGAAACTGGGCCTTGAGGCCACTGAGTACGTCTCCAGGGTTAGAAGCTTTAGAATTCTGGTAACTGAGACATGAAGTCTGTGGTAGTGTGGACGTAATTGGCCCCCATGAGCTCACAGGGAGAGACACTGTTAGGAGGTGTGTCTTTGTTGGAGTAGGTGTGGTTTTGTCGAAGGAAGTGTGTCACCATGGGGGTGGGCTTTGAGGTCTCCTGGGCACAAACTGCAGCAAGGGAGTTCACTTCCTGTTGCCTGCAGCTCAAGCTGTCTGAACTCTCAACTCCTTCCCCAGCACCATGTCTGCCTGCGTGCGGTCATGTCCCACCATGGATGATAATGGTCTAATCTGGAGCTGCAAGCCACCCAGTTAAATGCCTTCCTTGATAAAAGTTTCTGTGGCCATGGTGTCCCTTAACAGCAATTGAAGCCCTAACGAACACAGAGGCCCATGCTGCTGCAGATGCTTCCGCTGGCCCTCACGGGAACTGTCCGTCAGTGTCACGTCCAAGTCCATCCTCCAATAAGTTGTTTTCTGTGTTCGTTCTTTTCATGAATCTCTTGTTCACCTCCACTGATATTACCACAAAAGAGGATGGTGAGTTAGGAACTCAGTCTTACTTAAACACTTCTAGTTTGGCCTAATCTGAGATAAAATAAGGTTTTTTTTTAATGATGTTTGGAGTCCAAACTGGCACAGCGCCCAATGAAAACCTGACATGAGGCACAAGAACTTCATATAGACTTAGTCTTTTGGCTGTTAAGAATATCAACCTGATTGGTTGATTCATTTCAAACACAGAAAGAAAATTTAGTGCAGTGAATATGATTTTGGAGGAGCAGTGTGATTCCATCTATCACAGGACTCAGGGGGGAATCATTAAAATAGGCTCTTACAGGTGATACGCCTGGAGCTTGTAGCTCAGGACATTCCAGGACTTAGGGTGACTTTACGCTCCACTGCTCCTTGTCTATTCTTAGAGGAAGGAAGGCCATGTTAGTTCCCTAATTTAGCTGAAGGTGGAGGGATAGAGTTTAGAACACTGGTACCATTCACTTTCTCTCACTCAATTGTTTATATTACTTGCATTTTGATGACAATTTGCCCCTAGAAAGAATTACTGTAACTCACGAAACCTCATAACGTCCTCATATATGATACCATAAAATCCTGGAGATTTTTCAGCCTCTTGACCTTGTTTAAGCTTGGCCCTGACTTCTGGATTGGTCTTTTCAAAGGAGAACAGCTCAAAATGGACAAGAATGAGTTATTTTATTTGGTGAATGAGGTCTGACTATTTGCATAATCCTTACCAAGAACCCTCAGTACTAGAATTGTGCTTTACAGTTTTACAGCTCACATCACTGAATCATCATAAAAACCCCACAGTGTTGCTACAGTGATCAACTTTGCAGACGAGCACACTGCGGCACAGTGAAGGTATGGCATCGACGCTTGTCTATAGCCACAGCAATGAACGCAGTTGAGATTCAAACCAAGCAACATGACCCTGAGAGCAAAGTCTTACACTAGCCTACCCTGCATTTTGAACAGGGCAGATGGCATGACCACGGAGGAGGCCCTTTCTATAGACTCCGTTCTTAACAAGGACACACGATCACAGAGAGTAAATATCTCTTTGTCTCTCTAAAGCATATGCTTTTGTTCTGTTCAGCCTTTTTATATCTGTGGGGATGCGCTCATGAATAATTGATATGTAAGAATCTGTGTTCTCTATGCATGAGGATGTCCTGGAGTAGAAATGGCTGCCATCATCAGTCTCTGAGAATCAACTGCATCCAGGCTTGCCCTGGAATGAAGCGCTAGATAAAACCATTCATTTCTTCTCGTACTTGTGGAACACTTACTAGCTATACTTCTAATGGTGCTGTTCACTGCACACCTTACCTATAGGTTTGTATATGCTCCAGGTCATTGTTAAATGGGTCTCAAGTTGGCTTCTAAACCTGCCTGTAGGTATTATAAAAATCACTAACTGGGAAAGAGGAATTGCTAACAAATAAACACCATTGGTGCTCCCAATCCTCCCATTCTGGTAAGAATACCCTGGATTTCCCTGGAAAGTACACTCTGCTCCTCTGTGTGCATTGGGTAGATTGACCACATCTTCATGTTCAGAGATGGACCAAAGGTGGATTAACTCAAACACTGACTTATTTTCCTACACTGATTTATGGATTGCTAACTAGTATGACTATACCTAGTATAAACTAGAAGCCCATTTCTCATCGTTCTGGAAGGAAAATATCCCGTTCTTTTGAAGAACGAAGGGACAGGTGTTGGCACAAGACACATCAAGACCAAGTTCTCAGGACAAAGAAGATTTGTCCCAGAGGAACAAAGGGCAGGGAAGAAGAGACAAAGACAGGAAATAGAGGATAAAGGAGAAGTGGGGAAGGATCAAGGGAGAAGGGGAAAGGATATTTGTCCCAGAGGAACATAGAGAAGAGATGTGGGCCCATAGGAAAGTGGCAGTTTATAAAGGTACAAAGGGAAACCCCATGATAGGATGGGGTGTTTAATTTTGATCAGACAGGTTAATTAGATCAGCTGAAGGGGGCTTTTGATTGCTGGACTTCAATACTTTGATAGCTGGACCTTGGTAGTCAGCCTCATGAGGAGGAAGGGGCAGGATAAGGGAATAGACTTTGGTAGTCAACTTTAGGAATATCATCTAATAGTTTTTAGCAACACAGAGGGAATGGGAGAGAAGGGCAAGACCTGCTAGAGCTATGTTTGCCATTCTTGGGCTAGCTAGAGTCCCTTCAAGGAGGAAGACTTTCTCAGAAAAAAAAAATGAAATTAAGAAAATTCATTACTGCAAATCCTGCCTTCCTAGACATGTACATAACAGAAGATATTAGTCATCGACACAAATATCTGTGAAAGTGGAGCTGTAGGATGGTTCACAAACAACTTTGAAGAACTGAGAAGAGCTATAACTACAAAAAGATCCCGTGCAAACAGTATTCCCAGCTGCCAAGAGCATCCCAGGCTGAGGACTCACTGGGACTGAGAACTGCTTTGTCCTAGCACCCCCCCCCCCCAGCCTTAGCCTGCCGCTAGCATCTACTGAAGGGTTAAACTGTGGGTCTAACTTCCCAGCTTCGGTTGCCTCGATTTAAAGCAAAGCCAAGGTGCTAGCCCATTGTTGAGGCCGGCATTTGATTGGCTACCTTTGAAGCAACATATTGTGTCTTCCTCTGCTCCTAGGCCTCCCCTAAGTTCCCAACAGGTGAATCTCTAAAGAATATCCCTGGCTCCTCTGCTGCCTGCTGCACTCTGTCTTGGGATCTGTTGCAAGAAATGGTGAGACCATCCTCACATTTTCTCTTTGATGGGAAACAAGTGGTGTGTTTGGAAAGGGAGAAACTAGACCTGGGATGGGGAGCAGGTTCTGCTCTTCTACAACATGTAGTCGTCCTGTTATTTCTGTAAGATGCAACTGCTTCAGATCCCGAGAGTGTTACATTTCAGAAACAAAGGGGAGTTACAAAATAGCTTCTCAGGAAGAGAAGCAAATTTATTTTTAGTTAAATGAAGTTGTAGTAACACTTGGAAATGGTTCTTTCTTGCCTTTTGGTACCAACCCCCCCCCCCACACACACATATGCACACACACAAGTATCATTCTACCATAATACAGATTCCTTTCAGTCACCCCAGCTGGTATGTCACGCTCATTAGCTATGCCGTGAAGGCCCTCAAGTCTCTACCCCTAAGAATTTCTGTTACATAGTGCCGCCAAGGTCACCAGACATGCCCAGATCCCTCACAGCACTGACTGAGAGCTACAAGCTACTCTATCGGTGAGCGTCCCAAAAGAGCTGCTTCCTTCATGTGGGATTGCTTTCTCTCCACACAGCAAGGAAAGAAAGCCCTGCTTTGCACCCTGCTAAGGCCAAGCATTGTGAGTGCAGACAGGGGTTTGAAGAGCTCAGCTGTGCCTCACCCTTGCCCTTCCTCCTGTGCGATCAAAGTCTCTGGCAACACACAGATTCCAGGGGACGGAGGAAAATGGCCCTGGGCACAGGTGACCCTGGATGGACTCCGAGCATGGTCAACTATGAGCTTTGGTCTCCACGAGCCCCTGAAGACCTCGGTCATTTGTTATTGAGACACAGCTGGGGTAGAACATCCTGAAATTCTGGGAGACACGGAAAGGCCTCTGAGCAATTGCACAGGTTCTTGTGCAAAATGCTTGTCTAAAGGTGCCAGAGCACTTCATTTCCGCTGATATGCACAACGCAAGCATACATCCACAGAGAGAGAGAGAGAGAGAGAGAGAGAGAGAGAGAGAGAGAGAGAGAGAGAGAGAGAATGGAAGAGGGAGAGAGGAGAGGAAGAATAAGCCACTGCAGGTAAACAAACACTTCCTGGTACAGCTTTTCTGGATAAATTAAACCATAAAAACCCAAGAAGAGAAAACAGAACACAGCAAGCGGTGGCGGTGGATTTCATCTTGCTTAAAAGTGGCTCCGCTTTGAAGACGCTCTTCAGAGGCCCTCTGCAAACAAGCTGCGAAATTTTGATTAAACCCCCTTTCTTGCTCTAGCACCCAAAAGTTGCTGGTGACTGCTGTACAAAGCTGGGGCCTGCCTTTTCATCTGGACCTGCCGATTGAAACAGCTCCCCAGCTCATCTGACGCCCCTTCTTACCTATCCACTGCTTGTCTCCCCCACCAGCTGCCACACAAAAGATAGATAATAAACGCAAATAAAGCCAAGAAAAGGGAGATGTTTGTCATTGGAACTCATGAGCCAGCTTAGCAGAGGTGGGAGGAATGCTCACGGTTTCGTTTTTAGCTTGCACACACACCGTGACAGCTGGCAGAAGCCACTTGATCAGATCCAATCTTTCTATGCCACATCAGGGTCGGGATGGAAAGGCTTCCCTCTCAGCTGCAGCTAGACCTCATGGCCCCATGCTGTCACTCACACTTCCTTGGCCCACCCCTAAATCCTCCAGGATTTACTGCAGATGTCCCGAGCTTGCTGGACATAATGGTCCAAGCGGAGAGGCTCGACCGAGATCGACTCCAAGCTCTGAGAGATGAGCGGTGGGAAATGATTGGCACAAAAGGAGCCCTGGGCTGACGACTGGAGAGGGCGCTGGCCCATTGAAGATGCCAGGACCTAGAGAAAGCTAACACACTAATACCACCCGGCTCGCTCTATCTGGTTACCTCTGGGGACGATGGCTCCCTACGCCGTCCCCTTTGGGTCTTCCCACCCATTCACATTACCCGTAAAAGACGCAGCCTCAGTGGCTTGTGTTGGTGGGCAGCCTACCATGAAAGGGTGATCTAGAAAATCACCACGTTTCTATTCACTACAAAGTGTTTGCACACCGTCCGAGAGACACATTTCAGATCAGCAACACATTCGCGTTTGCGTTGTTGACTGAAGAAAAGCTGAGCAGAAAAGTGTTCAGTGGAGGCAAAGGAAAGAAAAGATGGACTAGTTCTTTTAGTCCAGAAAAGGAGTACGGTTTTGGATTGAGACCCAATTTTATTTACTCAAGTTAGACTCAATTTAGGAAAACATTCAGAACAACGATAGCGATTTTATTCGTCACTGCCTTCTTGCAGGAGAAACTGAGTCCTTTCTCCCCCACCCCCCTCCCTGCTCTAATCTCTCTCTTTATTGTTTTCCCATTGCCTTGGCTCCCTTTGCCTGTCCCTCCAAGCAGGTGGCAACGCTGCTGCATTCTGTGTGGTGTAAAAGGAGCTCCGGGCTGCTGCGATCAAGGCAGGCGTCTGCTCCAGGGCTGAAGACGAATTATCCTCCAAACGTTTTCTCAGTTTGCCTAATCTCCTCCTTTTCACAGAAACAAAGTGAAATGCTTTTTAGCAGAGCCTGGACCAACTGCTAACGGTTTCGACCGGATTTCGTCAAGATGAACTGTCCCTTCTTCCCACTCAGCTTAGGTAAAAAGAGAAATGAAATGACGGACAAGTCACTCCTACGCAAGGTAAACGAGATGCCCTAGAAGAGTTCGGGAGGGCAAAGCTCCTTGTAGAAACAGCAGAAGACAGCTTTCTTCTGCATGCACTCCTGACATCTAAACCTTACGTAATGATGCGACTCGAATACCGAGCAGTGAGGTATATTTGAGTTTTCCTGAAACGTCAGTCATCTCCAGTACATTCCTTCTGTTATGGGAGAAACAAACTCCCCTTCATTGCAGCAGAGTCTAGGAAGAGCTTCAGAAAACAGAAGACGGCTTCTGGAGCTAGGTGGTGTGCACATCTATAACCTCAGCGCTTAGGAAGCAGAGGCAGGAGTTTCACGGGTTCAAGGCCAGCCTGATCTATATAGTGAAACCTTGTCACATTAATAAAAAAAAAAAAAACCAACCAAATGCCCTTCTATGACCTTCAAACCTTTGCCAGCAGTTGGGAAGGGAAAATATACCTATGCCTTTTCCTTGCCGTCTTTCTCTCACGTTGGTTTGTTGGTTCATTCACGCCATGCAATCCTTAGGAAGACAAGATTGACAAGAGATGACTTTGAAAGCTTCTGATATCAGCCATGTATAAAATAGCCAAGTCTGACTCCCACTCAGGAGACCCAGCACGGAGTCAAGGTTTTCAGAGAAAGCTCCCAGAGAAACCGTCATTCCGAAAGTTACCTTCCACAATATTCTGTGGCATTGGTCAACCTCCCGGTTTTCACACGCTGACCCGGTCCCTGCTTTCCTGTGTCACGCACGAGTATCGAGCTTTTAGGCCTGGCTTGAACTTTCAACGATAACCACCTTCTGTTTGTAGGTAAAAGGAACAATTTCCCCACTTTGATTCTCAGTTCCTACCCTCCAAAGAGTGTCTTTCGTAATGAAATTGTATTTTATACTTATTCGTGTCCCATGTATATAATAATGGAAGAAGCATGTTTAGACCAACAGTGGCGGTTCCCCACAGGGCTGCTTCCAATCAGTCACCCAAAGACAGCAATTGGAGGCAGGTGCAGTGGGCCACAGCTTTAATCCCAGCACTCGGGAGGCAGAGCCAGGAGAATGTCTGTGAGTTCAAGGCCAACCTGGTCTAAAAGGCAAGTTCCAGGACAGCCAGGGCTACACAAAGAAACCCTGTCTGCAAAAAAAAAACTTAAAACAAACAGCAAAAAAGATGGCTATTGGACTTGCCATTTATTCTATATTCTGCAGCATAACGTTAATATGCCTCTACCTCTACAGCACAAGAAGCTTTTTCTATTGGCTTCTCAATTAGAAAGACAACGATTTACCAAGTATAGTTGTGACAGATTTGGAGCTAAATCTATGTCAAATATTCACATTCTTGGTGTAACGCACCCTCTTTAAAAAATATTAAACACAGGTACACAGAAAACCCTGCCTCTGTGGATTCCAACTGAAAATATCTATCAGCAAATCAACAGCTAGCAACCCCTTTCTCTCCTTGAAGAACCCTGTCTGAGTATGACCCTCCCCTTTGACCTCATTTAACCTTATTTCCCCAATAAAGCTTTTTTGTTCATGTGGTAACATAATTAGGGTTGTGGTTTTAACACAAGAATCTTGAAAGAGCCCAACTCAGCAGGCCCTTAGTACTAAAATTTTTTAATGAAATATATGGTTTATTGTTGTGTGATATTTTACGCTTTTGGCTTTTGTGGGGGGGCCCACCACCCAGCTCCCAAATAAATCACACATGGAGGCTTATTCTTAGTTATGAACTCCTGGCCTTAACTTGCTTGTTTCTTGCCTGCTTTTCTTAACTCAAATTATCCCAACTATCTTTTGCCTCTGGGCTTTATCTTTCTCTATTTCTGTATACCTTTCTTTGCTTCTTTCTCTGTGGCTTGCTGTATAGCTGGGTGGCTGGCCCCTGTTGCCCTCTTCTCCTTGTTCTCTCTTTATTCTCTCTGCCTGCTAGCCCCGCGTATCCTTGCTCCTGCCTTGCTATTGGCCATTCATCTCTTTATTAGGACCATCAGGTGTTTTAGAGAGCAAAGAATCACAGCTTCACAGTTAATCAAATGCAGCATAAACAAAAGTCACACACCTGAAAATAATATTCCCCAGCAGCTCAGGTTTTGTCTCTCTCAGTTATTCTAGAAGAAGCTAACTTCAGGGAGCCTACGAAGGAAACCTCGTAGTGAGGAATGAAGATATCAGTTAAAGACCTGCCATTAATCGCGGGAATAAGGGGCAAGACAGTTCTTCTGCCCTTGAGAATCACAAGGCTAAGACCTGGGAATCAGTCCTAGAGGGGAACTTGACAAGTTTTTTGAAGGACTTATTCTCAAGTTCTTGACCCTCATAACCAGTAGGAGACATTAACAGTGCAATCTTCAAGCAGCTATGCTTTAGGAGTATAAACATCCTTGTGTGGTTTCCTGTGACTGTAATAAACAAGGTGGGGGAGAGATTCCGCGTTTGAATTAGCGGTTACACGGAAGCGGACCCCACAGAGGAATGCCGCTTACTGACTGGCTTGTTCTCGGACGCCCGCTCTTCCTCGGGGACGGCATCCACCACTCACAATGAGCTGGGCCCGCCCGCATCAATGAGCAATCAGGAAACGTGTCCGCGCAGAATGTGAGTTAATTTTCACACCCCTGTGATAGAAAGCCTGAGGAGAGCCATATATAGAAGGAAGCATTTTCGGTTCACGGTTTGAGGGTGCAGTGCAACCTAGCAGCAAGAGCAGCCCTTAACTCTAGCAAAGAGAAGGACCTGAGGACCCGAGGCCTGCCATGGCTCCCACAGGCCTCACAAAGAGACACGGATGTCGTGCTCCGCTCACTGGCTCCTTCTTCTTCATGCTTGAATGGATGTCAAGCAGTCACCTTATTTTATGTGGGAAAGTATATTTTTATAAGCCACATCAAGAATCATAATTACATTCCCTTGGCTTTCAGTCAGTCACTTTGGGGAATGTGCTACCCACCCACACTCTCTGCGAGTCTTCTCATGGAGAAACAGCTCTGAAAACACCCTAACGGAGAGACCCACACGAAGGTGTCTCCCAGGAGACTCGGAATTCTGTCAAGTTGACACTAACGGTCACGTGTTCATCTTGGAATCAAGGAACACAAAATTCCTACGCTCATCCTTTTTTAGGATGCTTTTGCTGGAGGCCAGCCCGTCCCAGGCCCTTTGGTTTGATGCGTTTTAGGACCAGCCTGCCAACTCTATTTTTAAGTCACACTACAACTATAATTTGGATTGTACTTTTGAAGTAATTTTTATTACTTAAAACACTTTTTAAATTTAAATAGATTTTGATATGCTTCCTGTTCCCCAAGTCTTTCCAGATCCCTTCTGCTTCCCCTACCACCCAACTTTAAGTTTTTCCTTAAAAAACAAACCAAAAACCCAATACAACAACAAAACCTAGAAAACATACAACAAAATCCCAAAGGAAACACATACATACAGTAACCAAATAAAAACACACACAAAAATGACATTATTTGTTGGCCAACCTCTTCTAAACCTCTGTGAGTTCGAGGCCAGCCTGGTCTACAAGAGCTAGTTCCAGGACAGGCTCCAAAGCTACAGAGAAACCCTGTCTCGAAATTCACAGAGATCCGCCTGCCTCTGTCTTCCAAGTGCTGGGATTAAAAGTGTGCACCACCACCGTCCAGCTTGTTTTAAAAACCTTTATTCTCTCCCTAGAATATACTATTTCCCAGGCCAGGGAATATTCTGGAACTACTTTTGACCAGAAAAAAAAATTAGTGGCTACACAATGCTGGGTACTAAAAGAAGTATTTGCTGCTCAGTGCTGGATTCTGCATTTTTACCCAATGGGTGTTCTTCAGTTGCCTAACATTGAGCACAGGGATGGAATTGGAATCCACAAAACAGTGTCAAGGCTTCTGTATTTTAAGAAGTGCTTTCGTGGACTCCTGAGTCTGTCTTAGCTATTCTGCTGCTACCCAGCCACAGAAGGCACAGGCGGAGGTGCCTGCCTTTCGTTTGGATCAAAGTCACACTGTGGGTGATGACAGGTGGCTCAGGTGTTTGGCTCAAAGCAGACAACATTCAGCTACTTCTGGTATGTGTGCAAATGAAGGAGAAGGATGGAGACAGAACATGAACAAAAGCTGTTTCTATTTTCTGGTCATTTCCATGGTAGTCTGAGCTTTCCAAATGTGCAGAACGAGAATCACACACACACACACACACACACACACACACACACACACACACACACACACACAGCATCTTAGAGATGGAGTGGAATGTTTGCTTCAGTGCTATGATGCGGTCTCAGAACTCTGGACAGAGGCAGCTCTTGCTGTTTGGAAGTGTTAGTGGGCAAGGCAAAAGACAGATCCTCTAAGGTTATGAACAAAGGCGTGGGTGACCATTGTCAATGCTATGAAGGGTGCCTGCTTTGTCAAAGTGATATCATTTTCTCCTACAGAAATCTCATTACACCCTGAGAAGGTAGACTATTATCATGGGTAATTTGTAGGTAGAAAGGATGAGGATGAAATCCATCAATATTAAGCAATTTACTGATGTCGGATATCCTTCTGTATATGTATTGCTTTTATTGGTTGATGAATGAAGCTGTTTTGGCCAATGACTTAGCAGAGTAGAACCAGGTGGGAAATCCGAACAGAGATATAGAGAGAGAGTAGGCTGAGTCAAGCAGACACCATGTGTCTGACGAAGGAGAAAGACACCAGACCTTACTGGTAGGCTACTGCCTCGTGGTGATACATAAATTCATAAAAATGGGTTAATTTAAGAGGTAAGAGTTAGTTAATAAGAAGTCTGAGCTAATAGGCTAAACAAAACTATAATTAATATAGTTTCTGTTATTATTTGGGTCGGAGTGGCTAGGAAATAAACAAACAGTCTCTGCCTACAATTTACTGAGTGTAAATTGTTTGAAAGGGCTCTTGACCCAGCTACTAAGTAGATTTCAATGCCTTCTGCATCCGTATGCTTTCTATACCTGTAAGATGACTCGCATGTGATCACACAAGTAGAAAATTGCAGAGAAGATGTTTTAACGTCCGAACTCTGATTCCAGGTAGAGGAAAGGCTTAACCCAGGTACCCACAACTGTTGGCTGTGTGCTTTGCTCTCACTGTTTCTAATTGTCCGTGGGTATTTAAGAATAATGCGATTTTTTTATACATTATTGAGACTGACTTCTCAATAATGATGTAGCAGTCTAAATTGTTGAACTTCCAAGCTTAGCTGTTAAACAGAATTTATCACCCACTTGTCTTCCCTGGAGTTTGTCAAAGTTGGAATATCAACTCCCCTGTTGCTGTTTTTAGTACTGAAGAAACATACCTGGTATGTATAGTTCTGAAATCAAAGAAGTGAGTATGACCCCCACTAACCCGCCAAGGGTGTACTCAGAGTGAGTATGACCCCCTACTAACCCGCCAATGGTGTACTCAGAGTGAGTATGACCCCCACTAACCCGCCAATGGTGTACTCAGAGTGCATTTTCCTGATGAGATATAAGTGGACTTACTTCTTGTTCTTCCACTGGGGATGCTATCTTTCAGTACCCAATTTTCCTAGATTAAATGTCACTTCCTCAAGGATGCCTGCTCCAATCTCCAACACAGGGTTGGATACTTCTGTTAAATATTCTCAGTGGGTCATATGTTTTCCTAATGGGCCATATAACAGTAGGAATTAAGCCCTTTAAAATGTAAACACATTTTAAGTGTCTGCTTCCTTCTTGCTAGTCCATAAACTACCTAACAACATGGACTTAACGCTACCCAGCTTGTACCCCAAGGACCTTACCCAGCTTCCAAAATACGGCTGACCTCAGCACATGTTTCTTTTAATGCATAAATAAGCATATTTTTCAAGACGAATCGTATGTGCAGCCTTTTCTCATGGACTCGATTGTATTCAAGGCTAATAAAACCCTAGCAAGAGCAGAGCTGCCAAGCGTCTGAAAGACAGGCTGAAGGCTTTTTAAAGACTTGTCAGGTAAAGCGCAGGATGCCCAAATTAATAGTAAATAAACATTTACTGCTGTTACATCCCAGCCGCTACATAATTATTATTCATTGTTTTTAATTGCATATTTCTTGGGCAGTCTGTATTTTTACTTACTAAACCTAGGAAGAAAACTTCCACAGCATGTTACTAAGAGGGATAAGAGTGGACAGCATGAAACTCGGATACTTTGTGAGCCATCATAGGGCAGTCCACGAGAAGAGTGGTCCTGTCTGAGCATCTCGTGCCCACATGATTTATCCTTTATCTCAAACACCAAACGGCCTCTGTTCTCTGTTGATTTTATTGGTAGTCTCTGCAGGAAGCGAATTGAGAATCCTACTATTTTTGGGAACGAAAGTGGGGTTAACATGTGCAGAGGAAATAAATAAAACTTCAGAAGAAGACAGACAACAGGAAAAGTTTAAAAAGAAAACTATTGAATTTTCTGACAATCAGAATCAGGACACCCGTATCTCCGCCTCCTACACTGATTGTCCCTCATCCCATCTCCGAGGCACCGGCACCGGGCACAAGCCTGCTGCCGGGGCACAGACAAGCTGTTGGTGAAGCAAACAGAGCTTTCAAGCCCCAGTAAGTGTCACCCTCCACAAAGGTAATAGTCTACTAAAAAGAATAGCGTCCAAACAACTCAATGGCTAATCCCATGGCCCTAAAACCCGAGGAAGACGATGCCTGTTTTCTTTCATGTTTGCCAGAGGGAAAAGTACACTCTATGGGTTATTCTGTGAGTGTCCCAAGATCCCACAGCTAAAAAGGAGGTTTCTGGGCTAGAATTAGGGCATAACTCCAGGCTGAAGTTTTTTTTATACATTTAACATGCAAGGTATTCCTATTTTTTTTTACTAGAAACTTCCACACTTTTCTTCTCTGGCAGCTGCCTCCGCCTCGAAACCATCCGACAGCACCTATCTACCATCAGGACCCTTTAAAGAGATTCAAATAAGAGCTTATCCTTTCTTTGGGCTAATAAAGATCACTCTTAGATGGATCGGACAAAACTGTAAAGTCAAAAATGAATATAACCGATCAAAATATTTTAAGCCTTTTGAATGTAACTGCCTTTCATTTGTAGACATAGCAGATTATAGTAAAGATCTCTCTTTTTACATCTTTAAAAGGATGGCAGCTTTGGCTCAATAGTGTTAGTAAGACAATCCCTTAAGCTGTGTCAAAATGCCACTTATCCAAGATGCCACCCAGATTTGAATAATTTAGAGAGAGACAAAACACAGGCAGAGAGACTGAATCATCTTTTGACTCGGGGGGCTTTTGAGGTGGCTGCTTTCCCCCCAGCCCCTCCCTCCTCCTTCCTGAAGCTTCTTCCTCTCTGTGGCAGTGACACGCGTCAATCAAACCTTTGGTGGCAGAGGGAGGGGGGATGATGGGCAGTGGAGAAGCCAGGGTCGGGGAGCGGGGAGAAACATGAAATGCTCCAGAACAATTGCTCAAGGGAGGTTCGCTACCAGTGTGTGGTCTCGGGGAAGCGAGTCTTTCCCCTTTTTCCAGTTTCTAATCTCTAACTGAATATTTACCTCTTTTTATAAACTCCAATCTCTCTGTGGCACCAAAGGCTGCAAAACAAATCGCCAGTCAGCCAGGATTAATCCGCTTTGTTGGCCATGATTAGCAGGTTTGCTCGGATTTTTAACATCTTCAGCAACAGCTGAACGTCTGACAACTCGGGAAATACTGGCCTTGCTTAGACGAAAGCAGAATGAACGTTGAGATAACTCAGGAGGAAGATAGCCCACCAGGAAGATTATCGGGCCCCGCACAGGGGCAGAGGAAAGCGGGACAAGTGACTCTGTCAGAATATTTACACTCCATTGTATCTTATGTCACCGTTTTAAATTGTACTATCTATCCCAGACAACTGCCTCCCAGAAATAGCCTGCAAAATGTCCATTTTCAGTCCCAAACTCTAGGAAATGTTTATGCCGATTGCCTTAAAATTTTAGGGTCTGAAATATTTTCCTGGTGGTTAAGTTTTGCTGACCGTGGAGTGGAAACTATGCTAGAATGGAACATCCCAGGCCCAGTTTTCAACGGTTTTCTGTTGCGTTCTCCCATTATACCGGTTTCAGCCTTTAATCCTAAAGATGCACACGGTACCATTGCCTAGGAATTCTCCGATGCTCTCTGAAGAACCTGAAGGGAAGGAGCCTGGCTTCGTCCCTACCATCCCTGGACTGCCCCCATTGATCTCTCATGACAGATACTGAGAAAGGTTTACTGTCAGGATCGTTGGCTCCAGAGCTACCTCATTTATGGCAAAAAAAAAAAAAAAAAATGGTGTTGAGTGAGATCCGCAGGCCCAGCAAGGTGCACGTGATGTATTCTTCCTCAAATGTGGTTCACATCTTCTTATCTTTGGGTTTTCTGTTTAACTTCAAACACATGCTTTCTTTCTTTCTTTTTTTTTGAGCTCTCCCAGATCCCTCTTTCCTCTGAACACTGATAGTGCTTACTTTGTTTCTCAGTTGCAAATGGACATATTTTGCTTTCCATGTGATTTTTGTGAACACTTACCTCCTACTGAATTACTGAGTACCTTGACGTTCAGAGGTTGATCTCAGGCATTCTGCAGCGCTACCATAGGAAGGACCCAATGTATCAATGCCAAGAGAACACTTAAGTTTCTACGTTCAAATGCAGGATCGTTCAGTTTAACTTCACTAATTAAGGATCGCTGTGAACATAGCTGTCTGTGTGGATATAATGAATGTTCTAGGTTAGAGCAAAACTGATTGCGGAGCAAGAATACATTTCCATAAATACTCCGGCGTCATCACAATGGTTCTTATGTGACTGAAGCCCCGAGTGTCACGGGGCTGTTATATCAAAACCACCTGAATCGATTTGTCGAGTGGGTTCACTCCCACGGCAACAAGTCCGCTCTCATTTCCCAGCTGTGTTCTCACGGTCACCAACGCGGCTCGTTAAGGGTGAAGACATCAGGAGAGGTGTCCGAGTCAGAATGACAAGTTACTGATCATCGTGCCCGTTCTAATGCCGCCTTACATTGCCAAAGTAGCTTAGAAATGTCCCTGGACATCAGATAAAGAACAAGTTTCGGTCTAACGCAAGACCGTTTCTTCTTCTTGTCAGCCTGGCTTCCCGGTATTGATCACTTAGAACTCCGGTTTTTCAAAGCATGTCATCATTTTTCTTTGTCTATAAACAAGCTCACTAAAGTATTCACATTTTCTGTCAGCTTCTTGCCTCTGTTATGTTGACGGAGGATCTGGTACATACTCTAAGTATACAGCTACTTTTGATTTTGCGTGCCAAAATATTGTTTTTAATATCGGGGTTCTAAGCGTACATTGAGATCATACATTCCTGGCTCAGATTTGTCCAGGTGAATAAATTCTTTCAACTGGAAATCCTGTTCTCCCGATTGCTTCAAAGAAACCAAACACACCTTTGAATATACTCACCCTGAACTCTGTGCATTGGTGATTTGCCCTGGTGGCTCTGCTCCATTTTACCACCTACAAATGCCTATTTTAATAACCGAAACGTAGATTTGCAGTTGGGTGGTATTTGTGATTATCTCAGTTCACTAAACTGCAAACCCAATCATTCTGCAAATTAGAGCAGCAGTGGGCGCCTATTTCTCAGCAAGAGTCGCAGAGGGTCTTTAAAATGACCAAGATTTCATTTCTTTCTCAGAATATTTTATATGATTCAGTAACCAGTGAAATTGGGTCCTCTACAAAGACCTCTGTCATTAGTGAGAATTAGTGAAGTTCATTTTTTTTAAAAAAAAGGATAAAGTGGTCTATTACTCTGAATGTCCTGCCTTTTCTTAGTCTTTTCTCTTTTTCTTCTTTGTGTGAAGACTTAATTTGAAGAGTGCTCTCGTGCTGTTTTTGTATTGTGAATCAAGTCACCATCTCATGAAGTTTGTCCTTGTCCGGGAAAGAAGAAAATCAACCCTTCACTAAATCTGTAAGACTAAAACATATGCTTAGGAAAAAAAAAGAAAAACTATAGACCTGCCAGACCCAGGCCCTAGGTTGGGAGTCTGGGAAAAACACTTTAGCCTTCTCTAGTGCCTGCACGCTACAGAGATTATGCTAGGATCTTGTTTTAGGAGATGCCAGACACGTCAAGCTCTAAATCAGCAGACAGGCATCGCTGTTCCTCAAGAGTGCCTCAGCTTGTGAGCCGAGGTTAAACTGCATGTTTTTAAAAGCAACCCATGTCACGTGACCCAAGAGAAACGTGCTGGTAAGTTTAGTTTCCGCTAAACTCTTGAGGCTGCGGTGTTGGTTGTTTCTCTAATCTAGAACTTTTGAGAACAGCAACTGTCCAAGGCTCAGTGAAGAGGTGTGTGTGTGTGTGTGTGTGTGTGTGACAGAGTGACAATCTCAGAACAGTGGTGAGAGCCCACCTGTAATGGGAGTTAGGATTCCAGCTGTCCCCCGCCTCCTGCGCCTCTCTGTGGATGCTTCCTAGCTGCCCCTAAGCCGCTTGTCTGTAACCTAGACACAGTCTGGCAGCCCTGGGTGAGTTCAGAGGGTTCTCCGGGATGATTCTGTTAGCGTTTACTGCTTAACAAACCCACCTAAACCCTGCAGCACGCAATGAAAGGTATCCCATTTTCTCATGATCCTGGTCACTGGCAGTTGGGCTGTGGTCCATCTTGGCAATTCTGGTCTTGACTGGACTCTTCTGTGCATCTGCCAACAGCTCCTTCATCTCCCCTTCCTCGTCCTCCACTGATCAATGCAGGCTTGTTCCTCTGGAGGAGACATCCAAGCGAGCAGACAGGAGGAAAGCTTCTTGAGGACGGGGACTCATAACTGGCACAGTATTACTTCTGCTGCGTTTTAGTAGCCGAAGCAATTTAGAAGGAAACCCGTGGGCTGAAGTGAAGCCTAGCTAGATGCCACGATCGAAGCAGAAAGCATGCAAACTCACATGCAGAGAGTGTAGACACAGGGAAACCATTTCTTAGTTGTCTCAACACCATCAGTATAAATGGGAGACATGCGGTAGACAGTGGCCCTAACTGAAGGAAGAGCACACAAAGGCATGAGTCAGCTGTGACCACTGCTTGTTTTCATAAATACAATTCTCTAGGAACACCCCAGGATCCATTTGCTTTCCTACATCTGCTTGCTTTCCCATCACAACAGTACGGGTTGGTGGTTGAAACTTGGATGAAAATGGCCTTCAAAGCTTAAAACACCATCTGGTTGTTACGATGCAAGGATCTGCTTTCGAGTTTTGCTGTCCCCTTGTTGGACCGACAGCTTCGGCATCACCTGCCTGCTTCCTAGAAATGCAGAAGCTGAGAACCAGGGTATCAGAATCTCCATGGCAACAAGATGCCCCCAGGGTAGCTAGTGGAGTTTGAGTGATGCTAGACTAGGCAGCAGTTCCATGGTTTGCACGTAATCTGGAGATGTTGGGAGCTCAATGGTAAGTACTGATGAGCTAGACCTCGGTATTGTTTATGGCAACAGTCATGGATGCTAGACTGGTTCTAGGAGCTTCGTCCATCCTCAGCAGAGCACACGCCTTTGATCCAGGGTACAGCACGCGTGAAGGCCCCTAAGTTCAGATTGGTCAGGATGTGGCTAAAGAGACACATAATTGCTAGAAACATGGTCCGAATTAAGGTTGTAGGAGTCAGTTCTAACAGCTCACTAGGGTCCAAAAAGACAAGATATCCCCACTCAGGGTCACTCCTAATACAACAGATGTGGGCTGTGTCGGGTAGCCAAGGAGACGTGTGGGATAATGAGAACAGGCCACTAACCTTGTGCCTGGGAATGTGGCTGAATTAGTTCCCTATTCTCAGTGTGTTCCTGGGAACGAGCTCTCTCCTCGAGCGTTTTGGGTGAAAATGGGCCCGAATGGTGGAGGATGGGGTCTTGATGCTACAATCAGGTTTGTCTACAAAACTTGATGAAAGAAAACCATCCTTGTGGATTTCTTACAAGAACTGACTGTATTAAGCCATGAACGAGTTACTGTTGTATCTAGAACATACATCATTGTAACACAGTATCATACATTGTTACAATCATTGTCATTGTCCTTGCAGAGAAGACCTAAATAGCTGTCAGGAGCCCAGGTGCATCTTGGGATTAACGGTCACTTGTGACTTCTTACTTTTCTCCAATCTTCCTCTTCTCATCTCTCTACAATTTCAAGATGTCTTTCTCTTTCTACTGACTGTCTTCTGCTTCTTCTCTGTGTGGGTTTCAGTAGCTCACATTTTGGCTTCCAAATGCCCTTGGCTTGCCTTTCTAAAAGACGTCCCTCAGCTTCTGCTCCGTTATTAGCTGACAACTTCCCTCCATTGCTCCAATGAGGAGGATCTGCTTGTTCATGCTTATCCTACTCCTCCTTCATTTTGTCTTTGTTTTTTCTTTTTTTTTCTTTTTTGGCTGATGTTTGTTTTTGACGAGACAAGGTTTCTCTGTGTAGCTGGGCTGTCCTGGAACTCACTCTGAGGACCAGGCTGGCCTTGAACTCACAGAGATATGCCTTTGCCTCCCGAGTGCTGGGATTAAAAGAGTGATCCACCACTGCCCCGCTGTCCTTACCCTTTTACGCCAGGCCTAGTTATGTGGTGTATGGTTGTCTCCTATCTACCTTTAGTTCAGCTAGCTGTGAATCGGGCAGGTTAGACAGTCTCTAGTCTTCACCACCGGCTAAGCCATGTTGGACTAAGTCAAGGGAGGAGGCATTGGCAACACAGAGAGCTGAGACTTGCTTTATAATCAGTGTGGAGAAAGAAACTGGAAACAGGGCTCCCAAACTTCCATCTGGAGATGAGCTGGAGTCTCCACTTGGAAGAATTGTGGAAAGGAGTCATCCCGTCTCCAGCTGGAAGTTTGGGAGTCCCCTGTCTTGCCATTCCGGTTGGCACAACTCTATGAAGACGGGCAACTACAAATCATTATGTAACTTCCACCACATTAAAAACACACTTCTGGAAATTCTTCATATTCACGGTTATCTAACACCAGTGTGTAACACATATTTGTAACAGTTGTGATTCTTCATTTCCTGAGCATTCTGTGTGTTAAGCACAAAGTCCTTCACAGGCAAGCCATCCTGAGAACAGATGGTGAGTAGAACAGAAGATCTTTAGAATGTCCACAGACTCCCGGTTCAGGCACAGACAATCTGTGCCTATGCCACCCAGAAACAATTGGGGAAACCTGGCTGGGCACACGAGCTCCGTCTCAGCTCTAAACAAAGCTCACAACAGCACCTTTGACAGAGAAGGAAGCCAAGACAGGAAGTGAAGATATGCGCTACCAAGTCAGGGTGATGGGAATTAGCACGCAGGCTCTTGGGCCTTAGACTCTGCACAGCCTTGCCTACAAGCTTCACAGACTAGAACAGCTACAGTTACTTCACAGTAGTCAGTACCAGAGTCACGATGAATCCATGAGGCACAACTGCAATTGGATCAGGTCTTCCTTCAGTCGTGTTTCAGTTAATGCCATGATCATGGCTTCCCTGTCTCCCGTGAGCAGGAACGCTAATTCTCCGCTACTCCAAGACCGGCTGCAGCGCTACACCTTTGCAGCATTTCCCAGAACATCCCTCTCCTGTACCATGACCAAGCCATTGTCGCAAGTCCTTTGCTGCAAGAAACGCTTTAGACAAGATGGGAATTTCTTATAGCCCCTCCCAAGACTATGATCTACATTCTACACTATTAATATTTAAAACACTGTAGATGCCGCACATCTACTGGTGTAACAAACAGCTCCTGGCAGGTGGCAAGGCTCCCGCTTCCTTCAATGGTTGTGAAAAGACGCTCAGACAAATTGTCAATAACACAAAGGCAAACATCCAATGCATTCTCTCAAAAACACAGCATACTTGTTGACATTATAAAAGTGCTTTTGTCATAAGAGTCGCAGCGACGTTAGGGTTCCTACGAGGAGGTAGCTGTTGGTTCAGAGACATATCTCATGTGTCACTCTCCTGAATCATCAGCCCTGCCTCATTCCCGGCTTCCTCTTCCTCCACTCCACGACAGCCCGCACCATTAAAGACACCACTTCATTTATTGAGATTCCACTCCAGTGGGCTGGGCACTCACCTAATGGACCTGGCCCCTCTTGTTCAGAAAGCAAACAGACTGAAAGGTAAACACAACCGAACCGATCCAACATCCACGTCTGGTGGCTACACCTGCCACCCGAGCCACTCTCCATGGGTAATTTGAAAAATACCTGGCAGGTTTCTCTATTTACCTTGTGAAGGTAGAATGGAGAGATCTCGGAAATCTGGGTCAGAGCCAAGGCTTTGATCTTGAGGCCAGAGTGACCGCTTCCTGGGGTTTTTCTTTTTTGAGGATCTTTTTTGTCCTGCCTTTCAAACCATCAGGTAAGACCAAATCACCATTAAAGGCCTTCCCAGCCTTAAAATTACATACCGATTTATTAAAGATGTATTTGCCAAAGACTCCATTGGGGTAGGGCATGAGGCTGCAGATGCCATACTTCTGCCCTCACAGGGTTCAAGGTTAGCAGAGCCAACTCAGAATTAAAAACATGGGTCTGCTCTCTTTCATGTTAAGATTCTTTAGCTCCCTTTTTACACCCTTCTCAGGAAGGGTCCCCGTACTGCGTCTTACAGATTCAGTGCCTGCACGTTTACCAACAGAATCCTAAATAATTCAGAAAGCTCTCCAAGGACAACTGAAAGGCAAAGGTGTAAGGGGGGGGGGCTTTTTCCACACTAGGTGCATCCCCTTTTCTCTGACAGCGTCTTCATTCAGCTCCAGCTGGTTTGGAGAGCCCATGAATCAGACTTTCCATCCTCTAGTGTCGAGCAGCCAATGCAGGAACTAATTGTTGACCTTCTCATGGACGCTACAAATTCAGCACCGGAACCCAGCCCTGAGACCCACCTGCTCTCCGCACGGAGCTGCTGAGGGCACACTCTGGATCACATTTGTGCTTGACCTGAATCTGTTTCCTCTCAGATGTGCTATAAAACATTACTCCTGGCTCCAAGGTAGCCCTCACTTTTAAAACAGAAACTCTTGGAGCCATAGGTCAGTTGTGGTTCCTAGGATGCTAAAACCATGCAATATCTTTTTTTTTAAAGTAGTAAAGTATGTGGAAAATTCTGATTAGTGAAATGCTGGTTTTCATAGATGGTGGACTTCGTGTTCTCTGAAAGTGCCACTTATTAGAGTTTCAAATTTATGTCCTTCTTGTTGCTCCAAACAATGTTTAAGGTTATCAAACACTAAAAGCCTAGTCCTCGAGAAATCATTTTATCCTACTAACCATCCGGAAAAAGCAAAACCAAACAGGCATCAGCTGTGTGCCACAGGACCCTATCACCCTAACATTCGCAATGGAAACAGAACTGGGTCAAGTTGGGCTGTCGACTTAAATACATGCTTAAAAGAAACAAGAATATACGGTAGTGGCTACTATGATAAATGTGTATTCAAATTTAGACAAATAATATATGTATGGTGATTTATATTACAAAATGGCTTACAATGACAGCACCTGCATTAGGTTTCCCTAATATAAGGCAAGGAAGTGTATCAATAAAAATTCTATCTAAACCCAGCTTTGTGACACGTGTCTGTTATGAAATCATGATTACCATTTCAGTTACTGTCTTGATGACTCTTACTCTGCTTGCCTGTCACAAAACCTTAATTAAATTCTCTGGGTTTCTATAGGGGAATCATTAAATATTATAACAAATCTTAGTAGTCAGTGTATTTGAAATTAAGTAAAATGTAGAAAATAAAAAATCAGAAAGTAGCTAACAAACGACTCCATGTTGTACACACCCTGATATTCATAAAACATTCTCAATGTTCTCATTTAATGATTGGTATAATTTATATTGGATATAAGCACATGGGGGAAGTGAGTCCCGGTCTCACTCAGTGCCTTACCATTTGCATTGTGCAAATCTTCTCTGAAACCTTAAAACGCTTTGGTATTTACTATATTGTGCCTGATAGTACATTAACAAATTATATAATTTCACAAGTATAAGAGACATTTTTGTTAGCAAAATTTATAATAAGCTTAGCAACATACGAATAATTATTCTTAGTCACTAGATTTAATTTTATAAAATGCTTCTGTCCGCTCCTTCCAACTATTATTGAGAGCAAAGTGAGTCACCTGTGTTTTGCTGGGAAAGAGGCTATTATTACTCATCGTCTGAACATGAGGAAAGAACATGCATGAGTGTTATACCAGGAAGAAAGAGGTACTTTAGGGCAGTGGCTCTCACCATTGGTTGCCCTTTAGGATTACTTGGGGGAAATTCTAAAACGCCAATCCCACAGGTGACACACGTTTTCCATTAAATGTGACTCCCGTGAGATCTGGCCGGACACTACTTAAAGCTCCCAGGATCAATTTTAACACACAAACGAGGATAATATCTAGGAAAATCGGACACGCAAGGTGAAAATAGGAAGCATGACTTCTGCCTTGGTATCTCCTATCTCTTCCTATCTCCAGCAGATCGTATCACCGAGGGAAGCGTTCAGTCCGCCAGGACCTTCTGGACTTGAGTATTCTAATCACAGACAGGTACAACCCCCAATTCCCGGCTTGCTAGAGGAGTTAGCTAAGGTCAACCTGAAAGGATTCCTCCATGGAGGACCTGATGCCCCCTGAGAGGATGAGAGTTACCCAATCCAGGCTCCCCGAGGTCATCTGCTCAGTATGCTTCTGGTCCTTGTGTCTGTTGTTTTACCAGTAGATGCTCAGACAGGACTAGGGATGGTTCTCACTCTGTGAACTCCAGGAACCTTCGACATAATCCACCTCAGCCTCTGAAGACAGCCGCAACCTTAAGAATGCCTAGAATTATTTGAAAAAGGAAAAAGGAAAATGGAGGTAAAAACTCTCTCATTTGTGTCCAGGTAAAATTCTGATCCCCAATGAGACTACCCAGGTTGATAACAATAGCAGTTAAAATATTCAGCCTTTGGTGCCTTGGTCGAAAACCTTGAATACAATGTTTCTTTTACTTGGATACAATGTATTTTTAGCGTTCTTTCTCAAGTTTCACTTCCCACTCTTTCTAGGTCATTAATGTTTTCCCCATTTCCTTCTGGAAATCAACCTAGTGCGCCATAAATGCAGCCTCTTTAAACGGGTATCTCTTCACAGTAGCCAAATATAATCCCCAAATATATAAGCCCCATCATAGCTACTTAAGGTACCCTCAGAAGCAAATATACTGCATCATTTCTTGGAAGAACACATTGTATGGGGAAAACAGGAAAAATGTTTTTAAGAGATTAATATAATAATATTCTGTTTTTACCAAGACCTTAGGGACAAGTGTAACCAATAAATGCACCAAAGGAGTAGAGTGTGTAATCCAAGAGCATAGATTGTAACCCAAGTCCTAACCCAAAAGTATAAAAATCTCTGTATTACTGTGGCTTTGAGATAGGGCACATTAATTAGAAATGGAATTTCAAAGTCTCACCTAGGAAAGAGATATAAACCTAGGCTTTGATGGTGGTTTGGCTTGCTTTAGTTTAAACCATGCCGCTTTAGGCGAAACTGTTAAGCGCTCAAGTTTTCTTACATGTTCCATGTCATAGTTCTTGAAGGACATTTTTGTTTTATAGAAACATGAGCTAAGGACCTAGAAAGATATGTTGAATTTTACTAGCTCGGCAACCATAGGCAATGTATTTCACTGCTCTGAGCAGCCCATTTTTGGGTGAGAAGGGGTGAACATCATAGCCACCCTAAAAAGTTACTCTTAAAAATGAGTGAGATAGCAAGCAAAATGCCCACTAGCTAAGCCCCAGGATCAGACCAAGCAGTTGTCCAAGTGGGGGAGTAATCAATAGTCCTGCCTACCTACAGACCCTATGGACTATAATAGCCACCACGGCATAACAACCCTCAGGAGATGATAGTGGCGTGCATGTCCTGGAGGTAACCAACAGTTCCCTGATTGGACTTAATGCTTTCTCAACAAGAGCGAAATCAGGCTTGGTCCTGAAACCTAGCCAACAGGGCCATATGTCTTGGAGGAGAACCTGCCACAAGACTAAGTCATCATAATTCCTAACTTTATTCGAAAATATGTATTCTTATATCTGCCGATGAGTGTAGCTCTTGCCCCTCATCAGAGAAACTTCTCCTTGCAACAGAAAGAGACCACATTAAAGAAAACCACAACTGATCCGAAAGGCAGGTATTCAGTGATCCTGTAGAGCCCAACCACAAATGACACATCTACAATACAGCTCCTGCACAGGAGATTAGGGAACACTGTGGAAGATGAACCAGAAAAAAAAATGGTAAGAGACAGAGAAATAGGAAGGTTGTGTGTGTGTGTGTGTGTGTGTGTGTGTGTGTGTGACAGAGAGAGAGAGCTTGTATCTCTTAAAAATATCAGGAAAGCTATAGCCATGAAGTCTCAAAAAAAATTGAACAAAGGAAAGATCAACAGACACGCTGACATGGAAGAGGGAATCAAACAGGGCCCCACCCCTGGGCAAGTAACTAAGGAATGCTAAAACCTCTCCAATAATGTTATCTAATACCAAGTGCTTGGCCCTGAATTCCTACATACAAGTAACATTATATGGACTGAGCAGGTAGCATCTATAGGTTTAAGAAAATATAATACACACACACACGTACATATATAGATATATAACAAAAGAAAAAGAGATCATGAATTTGAGAGAGCAAGGGGTGTATATAGGAGGGACTAGAGGGGAGAAGGAAAGGAGAAATGACAAATATATTTTAATTAATCAAATACACACTCAAGCATAGAAATAAACAATAACAAAAAAAAACAAGATGAAGGAAAGAGATGCCACGTGGCTGATTATATCAGCCAGCCCTCCCAACATCAATTAAAATTTACTGCTCCATTTCTTTTAAGATACCATGCTGGAAACCAAGGACATTTATATGAAGGGAAGTCCTACTGGATAAACATTTACCATACTTGAGTATATTTCTTTTGCAATTAATTCTTCGATAAGAGGGATGAATTTAAAGGATTTGGAAGACTACCAAGATGTATTCAAATGATCTTATACCATATGACTCTGGACCATATGTGATTGAACTTAATTAAACAGGTTTTTTTTTTTTTTAAGGATGCGACTGTTTGCCTCCAGGGTAGATATAACCCTCAGAGCCTAGACATTCAAATACTGGAAATGAAGTCATAAAAGTAGTTCAGCCATACGCAAATGTAATATCTTTTTAAAGACATAGACCTGAGAGAAAGGATTGTCTGTTCACCCAGAGAGAGTAAACAAGCCCCTCTGTGCCCGACAGATGGGGGCTTTGAGTACAGGGGAGAGAAAACTGAAGACTGGAAAGGCAGGGTTTAATGGGACCATTTGGACTATGTCTTAAAAGTCCCCCTATTTATTGTGGGCCCGGAGCTCTTTATTACAGATATGGGAAAACACAGAATCTTCTGAGGATACAATTTCTTAGCCCATCTTATTTATTAGTAAGTATTTTCTTATTTCTAATATGTGGGGGTAACTTAGTAAGAATGGAATTAATAATATTACCGTATTCTGCTTCTCCTTGTTATCAATCATTTATTCTTAGTCTCTTAATATTTTATCTCTGTAAAAGTCTGCTTTATTAAGAGATGTGCTAGACTTTGTTGACTCTCCATGGGCAGTCTTACCCTCTCTGAGGAGTGGATGGGGATGGGATGGGGGTAATTTGGAGAGAGCGGGCAGAGGGGAGGGAGTGGGAACTGGGATTGGTATGAAAATGAGAAAAGACTGTATTTTTAAAGATAAATAAATAAAATTAAAAGTATACTTTATTTAAAAAGCACTATGCTTTTTAAAAAAACAACTATGAAATCCAGTTTTAATAAGAGTTTTCAAGCCTCAAATGAATATTAGATTCTCTCTGGAGGCCTGGTATTGTACCTCATGGATTGCCACTCTATCTTCCCAATACCCCGTCACCTGCCACTATAAGGACTTGGTGCCAGTGAGACGGCTCGGTTGGTTAAAGCACTTGCTGCCAAGCCTGACGACCTATTAGAATCCAAGGGTCCCACAGTGGAAGAAGAGAATAAACTCTCACGCAATGTCCTCTGAATTGTACATGTGTTCCATGACATATGTACACATACATGCATACACACATACACACACCATAAGTAAATTCAACAAAATTTTCTTTAAAAATACAAAAGGGGGATTTAAGCCAGGCAGTGATGGTGCATGCCTTTAGTCCCAGCACTCAGGAGGCAGAAGCAGGTGGATCTCTGAGTTCAATGCCAACCTGGTCTACAAGAGCTAGTTCTAGGACAGGCTCCAAAGTTACAGAAAAACCCTGTCTCAAAAACCAAAAAAAGAAAAAAAAGAAGGGTTTGTAGGGAAATATTTTCTCTTCAAAGCAACGAATCAGTCTTTTTCTTCTCTCATGCTGAGCTATCAAGCAAATAAATTTGTTAGCAAGCACCACCAGTATCCATTTGCAATGGTAGATATCAACATGGTGCATGATATACATAACTCAAACAACGTGGTCTGATATTACGTGAGTCAGTAAGGAAGTATTCTGAGGTATGGTTTCACTGCTCTCCAAAGCCTTCAGGGCTGGACCACAACTCAGACATCCACCCCGAGCAATCACTCACAGAAAGTTCCTATGGGAACAATGCATTCTCAGTTTGAAAACTAGATTGTCTTTCTTTCAAATAATATGTGTGTGTAGTCTGCATGATAGATGCACATATATGTATATAAATGCATATATATTGGAAAGCAACTTTCTGATCCTGTTGAAAAACACAGACATGGTAGTGATAGGAAAAATTCCAAAGAGGGAGGAAGCCAGCAAGTCAGCCATCACAACCTAGCCTTGGAGAAGTACCTTTTGAATCTAACAAAGATGGAATAGGAGCTTGGCCTTTTGTCCCCTTGCTGTTGGGTTGCACAAGCCTCTTTAATCTGTATCTTGTTTCTTTATGGTTAAAAAGCATATCACAAATAAGTATGAGAATGCATTTCCAAGGTATCTTTTACATTGTTGTCTTTTCCAAAAAGTGTTAGGGTTTTAGCTATTTTTAACATTTTCCATACAACTTTGGACAACCCCACCCCAACTGATGTTGTATATACATGGTTCGTTCACACAGAAGACAGGGTCTAAAGGAAAGTCAGCTTCCAATTCAGTCACAGTTGAGAGGGTAAGAATGATCAGAAAACCAAGAAACAAGAAATAACGCACCGGCATTGAGATAAGCACCCAGTGGAAGGAGGAGGGGGCTAGAGTCAAGAGCTCATGGGAGGCATACTGAGGGAGCAGGTTAATGGTGGGTCTCAGCGGGTTGGAGGACTGGAGTGTCTGTACCAGGAGGGAGAAGAAAAGCAGGCCTGTGGCTGCCTATATATACCCGCAGCAAGCTGGTTTTATTTAAAAATATACATTTGCAATGCCAGGAATCAAATTCCAGCCCACGATCATGTTAGGAAGGGTTCTACCATGGAGCTCTATTCTTTTCTTACCCTATCTCAGCTACCTCTAACCACCGAGTAAGAAATGTCTCAAAAACATTCCTGCTTTTCCAACCATGGACCAGCAGGGGTTGAGCGTGGCTATCAGCTTTGTATAAATATCAAAAAAATCAGGGATGCTAAGAAGGTAATACCATGAATGGAAAAGAGGGTGACAGGCTCAGACCCTGTCTCTCAGAGGAGTCTTGGGAGTAGTGAAAAGTGGGGGGAAACCACTCATTTAAGCAGGAAAGTCCTCTGTTCTCACAGTCTCCCCGTCTCTGTTTTCCCTGATCCAGTTCTATCCAGGAGGGAAGCAGACACTCACAAGAGGCCGCTGAGCAAACAGGGACTACCCAGTTTCAGTACAGACCATATTAAATAGGAGAACAAATTCAAACACACAGGGCTGACAATACAGAAGGATGCAAATCAGCCTGCTTTGTGCTATCACGCTGAAAGACTAATATGACCCATTCATTAGGAAACAAAAGCCAGGGTGAGTGAGCAAAGCAATCACCCTTAGACATTCTAACCTCGCAGGAAAGAGTTACATATGTCAACATTGACTCAGGAGGGCTGCTTGCTCGTCAAAGAAAGAGTCATTTTCACCCCCACAAAAGTAGGACATCAGCTCCTCTGTGTTTGGAATCATGATGTTGCTTGATACAAATGAAAATTTTTTTGCTACTTCTGGGACATCAAGGGTATCTGCGCATATGTACACTTATAAAATAAATACAGCATATTCACTTTTTGGCGTGTCAGATAAGACTCTTTAGGTTGAGATAAAAATGGAAAGAGGTTTATTAGTGCCTGTGAGTGAGACAGGATTGGGTCCGGCAGTGACCTAATTGGGAGCAGAAATTATGTTACCAGGCTAGGATTTTCTCTTTGCCAGATCTCTGTCCCATGCTGCCTCCCACCTTGTATTGCTCAAAATAATTTTGACAGGGCTGATGAGATAGATGGTCCAGTCAGTGAAGTGTTCGCCTGCAAGCATGAGACCCTGACTTTATTAGTGACCTCCAGATTCAGAGAGTGATACTATCTCACCATATATGTGAATAATAGAAACTCAGAGACAGATAGATATTGAGGTTCAAGCTGAAGATCAAAAAAGCAGAGCAGTCAATCACCAGAGAGACCTTTGACCTCTACCAAATCTTCAGACCAAAGGGATGAGATCCTGTCTCCATGAATCCTCAGACTCCACACACTACTGAGTTCCTGTCTCTTCCCCTTTGTATTCCTCTCCCTGACCAGCCATATCGCTCCTGTCTCCACATCCCTAGTGCTAGAATTAAAGGCACGTGATCTCTAGTGCTGGAATTAAAGGCATGGGACCTTAAATGCTGGGAGCCTCTTTGTGTGAGCTCTGTTTCTCTTTTAGGCCGATTCAACCTTGTGTAGCCCAGGGTGGAATGATCTCACTGAAGCTCTGCCTTTGCTCCTGGCCTATCACCTTGGAGAAAGCAGACTTCCTGGCACACACTCCTGCTGTGGTGTTCTGCCCCACCTTCTGGCTAGCCTTGTGCTGAAACCCGGAGCCAGACTACATCTAACACACATTTCAACAAAGTATATAAACTTCAGATGGACATGGTGGTGCACACATGTAATCCCAGACTCAGGAGGCAGAGGCAGGAGGATCTCTGTGAGTTTGAGGCCAGCCTGGTGTATAAAGCAAGTTCCAGGACAGCCAGGGCTGCCCAAAGAAACCCTGTCTCAAAAAACAAAAAGAAAAAGTACATAGACTTTAAAAGTCCATGTTGTTCATCCATGAAAACACATTGTTTCTGGAGCACTTACCTTTTCCATAGCCTTTTCTTTCTTTTTTCTTTATTATTAAGATTTTTAAAAACATAATATTTTTCTCATTTTGCATAGCTATCCCCATCCCCACTCCCTCCCTTCCTTCACCTTTCCCCCACCTGACCTCCCCATCCACTCCTCAGAAAGGGTAAGGTTTCCCATGGGGAGTCAACAAAGTCTGACACTTCAAGGCAAGACCAAGGGTCTCCCCTCTATATCTAGGCTGAGCAAGGGATCCCTCCAAAGAGAATGTGTTCTTAGATGCCAGTTCAAGCTCTAGGGATAAATCCTGGTCCCCATGCCAATGGCCCCACAGACTGCCCAAGCTGCACAACTGTTCCCCACATTCAGAGGGCCTGACCTATGCAGGTTCCCCCACTATCAGTCCAGAGCCAGTGAGTTCTCACTAGCTCAAGTCAGCTGTTTCTGTTAATAGCCCCATAACCATTCCTTAATCGTTGGTGATCGGAATAGCTTGCAGCATTTGCTGCCTCCTCGTGCCTTGGACTATCATTCATACGTATGAATACATATGACGCTCTGGTATAACGTTGACTTCATAATAAAGACTCTTTGACTTGTTATGATCTTAAACAGAGTGGTCATGCATACACATCTACATGGCTTGCTTCGGGTTTGTGATATGTGGCATACGTCTTCCATGCATACACATCTTCCATGCATACACATCTTCCATACATACACATCTTCCATGCATACACATCTACATGGCTTGCTTCGGGTCTGTGATATGCGGCATACCTCTTCCATGCATACACATCATCTACATGGCTTCGGGTCTGTGATATGCGGCGTACCTCTTCCATGCATACACCTCTTCCATGCATACACCTCTTCCATGCATACACATCTTCCATGCATACACATCTTCCATGCATACACATCTTCCATGCATACACCTCTTCCATGCATACACCTCTTCCATGCATACACATCTTCCATGCATACACCTCTTCCATGCATACACATCTTCCATGCATACACCTCTTCCATGCATACACCTCTTCCATGCATACACATCTTCCATGCATACACCTCTTCCATGCATACACCTCTTCCATGCATACACCTCTTCCATGCATACACTTCTTCCATGCATACACCTCTTCCATGCATACACCTCTTCCATGCATACACCTCTTCCATGCATACACCTCTTCCAGTTCTAACTGCATTTCAAAGCTCAATTTGCGATGTCAGCTCTGTCACAGACTATTGCCCCACCCGACCCATCCTGCCCCTGAATTAGTCTTAATTTATTATTCACTTTGCTTTTCCAGAAAGTACTCTCCCCCGGAGGGGCTCATTGTAGTAGTAATACATAGTATTACATTGTATTATATAGTATTACATTGTAGTATTGGTATTGATATTGTTTCAGATCTTCTTACAATCTGCAGTCAAAGTGGCTATGACTTAGCTCAGTCTTCTAAATATCTTCATTATGCTGCTCAGTTTTATTCTGAAATAATATGTTGCTGTTGAAGGTTTTGAAGGAATGTAACTTTAATTTCCACATGAGCCAGATTCTTGCTTTTAGATGCCCAAAGTGTTTTTTTTAATGGTATCAAGAGTAAAGGAAAAAAATAAAATCAATGTGTGTTAGACATGGGATGGTACATAAAATAAGGGACTGCCGATGTTCTTCTTCAAATGAGACATTTCCGACACACCCCCTCCTCCCAAGGTTCACAGGTCATCTCAGGAGAGGGTGTGGAAAGATCGCAAGAGACAGAGGCGTGGAAAACTACAGGAAGCCCATGGTAGACTACAGAAAGGAAGGCAGTTGCACATACAAATTCTCAGAGGCTATAAAAGCATGTACAAGATGTGTAGGAGATCAAGCCGGACAAAACGCAAGCATGGAGATAGGACGTGGCCATGGCATATTACCACAGATGATTTGCTGTTGGTCATTGACGGTTGTTTGGACAAAGAGAGCCTGTTTTCTCCAGGAATGTGTCCTACGAGAGGCTACCCACTCTCTAGTAGATGTCCTTATACACCAGCACATACTGACAGTACCAAGTGGACTCGGTGGAGTTTTCAAAGAAAATACATAAAATTGGTAGAGGATCGAAGTGGGGGGATGCGGGAGGAGTTGGAGGAAATGGCACTGATCAAAGCATTGCCTATATACATGAAATTCTTTAATAAGTTTGAAAATAGAGAGTTCAAAGAACCAAGGAAAATTTTAAATAGTGAGAAATAGAGGAAGAAAACTTATTCAATGTCCATATCGGTAAGAGGGACACAGATCAAGTGACATCCGCAAGTCTATCCTTTGGGTCGTGACATGAGTGTAAGGTTTATATAAAAGCTAAGACATATAGGCAGCTAAGCAGTTCATACAAGGTTTGGTTCCAGCCCACCATTGTCTGAGTTCCAAGACTCTTCTGCAAGGTCATCTGACCACTTGTAAATCTTTCTCCACGAGACAGGGTCTTTGTCCGTCTGTAGGTTTCTCCTCTGCCTGTAGATTCCTCCTCTGGTTGTAGATCCCTGCTCCGGCTATCCTATCCTCCTCTGCCTGTAGGTTTCTCCTCTGCCTGTAGATTCCTCCTCTGGTTGTAGATCCCTGCTCTGGCTATCCTGTCCTCCTCTGCCTGTAGATTCCTCCTCTGCCTGTAGATTCCTCCTCTGGCTGCCTTCAAGGCTTTAGTCTGAGCTTCTTCCAACCAAAGATTCCCACGGAAATTCTAGTTTCTTGGGTTCCACTGTTTCCATGATCTGATAGCCAAAGAAAGGGAACAAGTGTCTGTAGAATATACCCATTCCTGCCAAGCATTACTTTAGGAAGGGTTGCCACAAGCAACCCCATCTTTTTAGTCTGAAACAGGGTCTCAGAGGCCTAGGCTAAATACAAACTTAGTTCTCCTCAACACATTTATAAACTCTACCCAATTCAATCCCTACCAATACGCTGATCCTAAAATTTACATCAGAGATCAGTGACCAGAAATTTTATTTTTAGCGAGGTGGAATCCTCACCATACAAGACCCATTGTTGGAATAATAAAGAGTGTGGCCTCGGTACAGGAAGAGGTGACTAGATCAACTGACTAGAACCCAGAAGCAGTAGTACATACCTGAATGTTTGAACCCTAAGTTATAATTGTTTCCTGGGATTTCATTTTAGAACTGAAATCAGTATTTTCTTTTCAGGGCTTAGGTTTTACTGCTCTCAGACTCTGGGCTGGGACTGGATCATAGCAGCTGTTCTCACAGAGTTAGTGTGTGGTCTTGCCTTCATACATGTAAAATAACATACATTTGGGAGGTTATATAAGCTTTTCTTTAACTATGTCATATGATAGAGTGGGTAAAAATGACAAAACGGATAGGAAATGTCCATTGTAGATGTAGTTTTTGTCAACAATCTACCTCTCATGGTGAGAGAGATCTCTGGGGACAATTAAGTACAAAATACAACAATAGAAACAAGAGCATTGCAGAATTTCACATACATCCCTCCTCTTTAAACAGATTAATAACAACAACAACAACAACAACAATAATAATAATAATAGCAGACGGAGTCTGCCCTGTGATTCAGAATCATATTTATAGCAGCTAAATATAAATACAATCACATAGGCAGGTGCAATCACCATCCTATTTTATGGCCAGGCACTGAGGGTTAGGGAAGATGAAGATGGATTGGATGCTAAGATGGAGCTCAACATGCATCGGTGTCTATCACACAGCCAGACCTGGGATCAGTCTCTCTAGCTCTCGGCTGACGCCTTCGGCGGCGTCCTAATGAACGTAATGAATTCACAAAAGGCAACCTGTCATGTTTCTTCCTAAACAACTTTTTGGATGAAATCAGCGCTGCTCTGGTGGGGAAATGAATTCATTAGCAAGAAACGTGCAGGTAAAAAGCAGGCACGCACAGAAAACAAACTGCCGGACTCGGAGCGTGTTGTCTTCTGAAACAGGAGTCCCGGCGCCCTGTGTATGGGCTTGGCCCGGCATTGTTGACACACGAAGAAGCTCTTTTTAATTAACTGGCTAGGAACTCAATATCTTCACATATGCAAGGCAAGTCGACTAGCCCAGGCAACCAGATACAGCCAGCTTTGTCTATTAGTTCTGCTGCCGTGGCTTGCCAGGGAACCTCCTAAGTCAAGGGCTTTAAGGCTAGATCTTAAGTAATGGTTTTGTACTCAAGTGTTCCTTGGGAAAATTAGGATATGCTGAGCACTGGCAAAAAGTACAAAGCGACCTAACAAATTAAAAATCGACAATAAGAAGAATAAACCAAAGGAAGTCAGATTAAAATATTCAAAAGATTAATTTGCAGAACAGCATGTGACCCTGACTGAATGAGCGCTCTTTGGAGCTTTGGCAAAGTGTGAAGCTGGAATTAAACATGCCATCCACAAGCACTGTCTGCCTTTGCATAGCTTGTTCCTGAGCCATCTCTCATAATCAGAAACTTGTGTTGTGCTCCCTTGGGTCATATTTTAAGGGCATATTTTCCATCTTAAGGTGAAAGGTGAGTGCCACATTCTGGTTATACTTGTGTGCTTCTTAAGGGTCTCCTTAATGAAATTAAGGAGAGCTATCCTAAAATTACAATATTATTTCTTCCTACTTCTATATTTTGATTTTATATTTCAAATAAGTATAACAGTGCCTTCCTAATATTTTTTTAATGTATTTTACACATCTTTAAATTATTGCTCCCTCTTTGTGCTCTTTCGCCTGGGTTCACAGATTGTCTACTTATGAGATCCTAAGTATCGTAAGGTCAATTACTAGAATTCCTATGTGTTTATAAATTCCCACCACCAGTGTGACTTTTCATGGAAAAGTTCTTAAGGCAGGCATTATTCCCTGTTTATATTTCTGTAATCCATTAAGCTTACGTTATTACCCAGAAAAGATGCTCAGTAGATTATTCTTTGCGTGACATATACTTTGAATTACCCAAAACTATAACATTCCTTTTCCATCCCTGAAGAAATCTTTATTAAGTCACAATAGTGCTGAGCCTCTCAGCAAGACCACACTGGAGGACAAGAAGGACAATAAAGGCTGCCTACCTGAATCTTAGCTTAGCGTAGCCACTGTGGATCCCTGGTAGAAGGTGAACCTTCAGGTCAGTGGAAGTCACAAAGGAAGGGAGATAGGCTAGACCAAGATAGGGCATGCTCCCTGGGAAAACCTACTACTATTCATCTGCTAAAGGAACACGGCAATGACTTGATTCCCAATGACATGCTGCTATAGCCATAGATATGCATGTAGGTATAGATATGTATATAGATATGGGCATAGATAGAAATGTAGATATAAATGTGTGTATGTATTTAGATAGAGACAGATAGAGCCATAGGGTGTTGCTCAACCCTCATAAAAGACGCTGCTTACAAAAGACGAGAATTAGCACAGAGATCACTATTGGACAAGCGCAGAGACTGAGAGACTTTGGAAAACTCTGTCTCAATGGGATGTAGTCCTCAGACTCTTTCCCTATGAGACTCAGGGATCTCTGTAGAGGAAGAGACACAGAGATTGTAAGAGCCAGAGGTGATGGACGAATCCAAGGCAGCAGTGTCTTCTAGAAATAACAAGACTGATTGACACCTGAACTCATAGAGACTGTGGCAGCGTGCATGGGACCTGAACAGGTTCACATTAGACAAATCCAAGCTCTGAATAGAGGGAGGGGAAACAAGACACAGGGTCCCACCTCTAACCAAGGAGCTGTCTGCCATAGGTGCCTGCCCAGAAAGGGAAAATCTGTTTTCCCTGGAGGAGCGTCACTGGGTGTATCAAACACACCCCAGAGCAGGCCCGGGAGGAAGCAGTGGTTGGCCAACACAAACTGAGCTTTTCATTTCATTTTGTTTTGACTTGGATTTTTTTATATTTTTTTGTTTTATTTTACTTTTGGTTTTGTCTTGAGAAAGAGGAGGAAGTTGGATGAATGAGGAGGTGGGGAGGACCTTGGAGGAGTCAAGAGAGGGGAAACTCTATGATCAAAATATAGTATGAAAGAATAAATAAAAAGAAATATTTATCAAAGAAATAAATTGTATGTCTTATAAAATAATTTATTATGCAACTATGAAGAAGCGTTTTAAAGAAAGGAGGAGGCTTTGAGAATTCTAATTTAACACACCTATTTCAGAGATGAGCTTCTGCAGGGCTTTTCAAAAGTGAGTTTTCAAAGCTAAGTCCGCAAAAGTAAGTGTCAGGCTGAGAGAAAAATCGCTGGCTAGTGGGATTCAATTAGTACTCAAATCTAGCGTCTGGCAACCTGCTCATGCTTATGAGTTAATCGAAAGTGTTTTCAAAACATGTTTATGAATAAGAAAATCTTATGAGTTTGTCATTTACTGTACCAGGGAGTTGCACTTGATCACAGTTTGTCACAATAAAACGACTTTAATAAAGATGGATTTGAAAGGTTTATAATCACAGTCATGAAACTTAGCATTCCTACCCTTTAATTCATCAATATGATTCATACTAATATTATTCTAGAAATAATATGAGATGTATACCAAGATTGCTGAATGAGACTGCTTATTGAAGGTTTGTTATCAAATTATTCAATCAGAGATTATGATACAGTAGATGATAATAGACCAGGCCCTTTCACATATTTTGATATACGTGGTATGATATAAAGGATTCACAAGGTATATTTGATGCAATCCAATTTCATCTTTTGAAAAGTGAAATTGCAGGAGCACACTAATATGTTCTGAGGAAAATAAAACTTTAACCTACTATTTCTGAATAATGCAATTACCAGGGATCTTGATTTTGCTTTTTTTAATATATTTTCTTCTACTCGGTCATAAAATAATCAGGAATGAATATGTAGAAGAAGAATGTTGTCTTGAAACTACACCTTTCGTTCAGAGTACATCGAGCACACAGCCAAGCTAAATAGCCACCCCGTGGGTTTAATTAAGGTTGACTGCATGAGCTTGGATAGGTTATTTGCTAGCGCCTGGACAACCTACCAGTGGCTACACCACTGGAGAAAACCACACCTCCACTGGCAGCAGTTAAGTGACAATGGCTGCTGGGGAAGCGAGGAGCCTCTGAGATCCATGAACGAATACCGAGGGCCCCATCTTGCACCAGTAGCCACAGCTGCTTTGTGAGCATGATCACAGCAGCCATGTTATATCTGGAAAACAGCGTGTATCATCAGGTCCTCTCCATCCTCCAGTTCTTACAGGTTTTTCCTGTCCCATCTTACATAATATTCCCTGGTTCTTGGGTTGGGAGGAACATTGATGTAGATGTCCTCTTTAGGGCCGAACATTAATAGTCAATTATTCTCAGCACTTTGACCCATTTTGAGTCTCCCCATTAACCACTGCCCGTGGCCAAAAGATGTGTCTCTGCCTAAGGCTAAGGGAAGCACTGGGCTGTGGATATAAACCTGAATATTCATAGGTAGTTTATATCTGACTAGTGAATTTTAAATAATATTTTAATTAATTAACTAATTAACTGATCATTTTATATAGTGTCTTTTGATCCTAACTCCTGCCAGATCTACCCCTACTTCCTCCATCTACCTAACTTCAAGTTCTGTTTTTTTCTTTTGTCTCAGACCCATAAAATTCAGCTGGAGGTCCAAGATCACATTGAGAATGCTTTCGCATCTTGACGACCATCCCCACTGGGCATAGACCACCCCACTCTCTCTGTGTCCTTCTATGGCAGGGAAAGATCAAGGGAATGAATGGGGTCTCTTTTAGAAGGGCATTTATCTCACTAGTGAGGGCCAATCTCGACCAAATGACACAGCAAAGTTCCCACCTCTTAATAGAGTCTTCTTATGAGAGTTCAACACATACTTTTCAATACTTGTCAAGGAGAGAGGAAAGCGGGCACCAGCATCTGGTGCAGGAACAGGAGGCCACACCCAGTGCCCATCTCGGTTTGGAAAACCCTTCAGCTTGTTGGATTTTCTTAGGCCTCTATAGGCTACACAGAGCTACGACAACTCGGCCTGAATGTTTCCTCTTCCGCTTCTGTCACTCACAATCACCTTCCACGTTCATCTTCAAAGCACACCTTTGCCAAGGCCTGTTGTGGGAAAGCCGTCCTCACAGGGTAACCAACAACGAGGACGTAAAAAGCAAAGACCAGATCTCTGCTCAGACAGGCGTCTGATGCCCCCTGATGTGAGCGCTGTGCCAATTCGGAACGGGCAGTATGTCTTCTTTTTATTAACCTTGGCAAATATTTCCAAAAGCATCAAATAAGTGTGTACCGATGATCCTTTTAATATCAAATCAGAAACTCCTCAGAAAACAGCTGCGTCTTTATTTGTAAACTCCACCAACATTCTGAAAGTCGGTTAACCAGAATGGAAGAGGAAGTCACATAAAGCAAACCCTGAAAGATTGGTTGCATTCATGTGTATCTTTATGTAAGTGGCAAGCACAGACTGGGTGGCTAGTGGCTGTCACCGTGGGCATGTAGGCTAGGCACTGTGACCAGAGACACCAAAAGTGGGGACCATCTATGGGGTTACCAGGTCTGATCCGCACATTCTCATGGGTTTTCTTTTGATGGTTAAAGTAGGAATCTTCGTCTCCCCCAGGGACTTTTAAATTCTGAAGACATGGGATGCGGGGAAAGGAATGTGGCAAATTAGAGGAACACTGATCTGGTCCTGTACAAAAGCAAGAACTCCCCATCCGCGTCCATCCAAGAGCCGAAGGTGTGCAAAAGCTAAAAACCAGACAGATGGTGACCAGGCAAACCTTGGATGTTTCTTGCTTAATTTGATTATTTAAACTTTTTAATTGGGTTCTTTTCTGTTCTACACTTTTAAAAAAATTACAGAGATTATTTTTAGACAAAATAAATAACATATTTTGTGAGCAGGTGGAGAGCTAAAAAATTCCAGTCACCAGGTGTCATACTATCAAACAGCACACCAGGTGTAAAAAAGTAGAAAAATAACCTTGGAGGGTATCTGGGGAGAATTCCAAGGCAGGTCAGACAGCCGTTCCCTAACCCTGGCAACTCTTTTGCTTCACAACTTAACAGCAAAGCTATCCTAACTGCTAGAAAGGTGTGTGTTAATTGTGACCACCTCCGAATCCAGAAGAAATTCACAGCGATGGATGCCTGGATTCAGAGTCACCTGCTCGAGGCCACATTACTCCTCAGCCTCAGAGCTAGTCCAGGATTCACCCACCTGTGTCGTCCTGTCCGCTCTCTAGCCTTCCACACAAGGTCGTCAACCCGAGGACGCTGTCTCCCGCTCAAGCCAAACAGACAAATGCTGTCATTCACTAAGGTTGTGCCAGGTTCTGAGGTACCAGAGCTGCAAAAGCAGCTGCTGGCCTTATGAAGGCTAATAAAAACAAAGACCCTAACCCTCCAAAAGTGTGGCTTGAGCCAGGCATGGCGATGCACTCAGGAAGCATAAGCAGGCAGAGCTCTGAGAGTTTGAGGCCAGCCTCATTGAGCTACACAGTGAAAACTCGTCGAAAAGGGGGAAAAGTAAGAATTGAATTGATAGAGTACTTGGTGAAGGCCAGATGCTCTTCTATGGACACAAACTGGTGTGGATAGATGTCATAGAAAGATGCTGAGAAAACATCAGAGGTAGCACTTATGTGTGAATGCATCCATGCGCATGCACGTGCACATATGAGCTATCATAATTGTTTATAAATATAATAAAATCATTAGTAAAATAATAGATAATTTTAATATTAGCAATTTACAAGATAAAACAATTTGATATTTTATTTGATTTATTTGACCCTTTGGAAAAACCTCAAGGAATAAAAAGGATGGCTAATTTTAACGGCAAGGTTTTACACATGATAAAAACCAGTGAGCGAGCAAGTGTGGAAAGCATAAAGACAAGCAGGTTAGATCAGCGAGCACACGGTCCAGGACAGAGGCTTCCTCTAGGGAGGGGGGGGGGGTGCCAGGCGAGAAGAGAGGATGGAGGTGATACCAGGTCTACCCGAGTATTCCTACCCCTGTTGGACTCGCACCCCTGCCCAGTCTCACTATTTAACCCACATTTCCAGCGACCATAGAGGCCAAGGCACTTCCCGTCTCTACCGGGCATCTGAGAAGCTGCTCATCCACGTCTTGTTCCCTTCCGGTTTTCCCTGTCGCCATTGGCGTAGCATGACGTCATCCCATGTCTATATTTATTAAGCATGTTGTTAGACGCGTTCTTCCACCATTAGACGGTGACTGTTCTGAAGGTAGACCCCCCCCCCCGTCTCAGTCACCCTGCATCCCCAGAGCCAAGTGCTGGGCCTGGCTCACAGGTGAGTAACGCTTGCGCTGTGACCAGAGTGAGCATCCGCCCTGCGAGCCCTCCCACAACTTGTAGGGCTTTAACCCGAAGCAGTGTCGGCGAACCCCGCTTTGTTCTGTCTGGCTTTCTTTCAAAGTCGACTCTTTTATTTAGAATCAAGGGAGAAAAAGAAAAAGAATAATTTTTTTTTCTCGAAAACTTCAAGATTATGTTCACATTCTCTTCAAGCGTGGCTCCTTGAATTACAAGTTCCGCTAAACTTGCAAGCAAGGCTCGGTTGCAATCTACCTCACGAGAAATGAACACTGGGTATTGATTTTTTTTTCCCTCTGAGTCAAAGAGAGTTGCAGGTGTTTAAGCATTTATGAAATTGATTGACTTCCCTCCAGCAGCCAATTGATAATAAGTTTAAGCTTTGGAGCGAGGCTATAAAGGTTTGATTATATTAACAATACCAATAGTTATGGGTTCATAAATCTTAAGAGAAAGGATGCATATGTCACGCAGAAAGCATGAGAACATTGTTCTTTTAGCACGGATCCCTCCCTATTGTGTGGAGACCCGGTTGATCAGCTATTCCATTATTTGAATAAGTATCTGATGTCTTGTTTTCTTTCAAGGAGGCAGGTGCAGGATGAAACAGGAAGCCTGCCAAGAAAGATGATAAATTACCATTTGGTGCTGGTGACCAGGGGTGTGGAAATGCAGGGCTGCTGGGGATAGAGGAGGGAACAGCCAGAGTAAAGAGGGAAGACTCGTAACTGCAACCCCCGAGGTATTTACTTTACTTCTTCGTCGTCGTTGGGATACTTTTAGGGTCCGTGTTCATTTTTTTTTTTTTTTGTAAACTGCGAAGTGAAAGTCTGTTGAAAACAACCAGGCACTGGCGACAGATTATATTACAGCTACTGAGGTCAGAAGGAAATTCAGAGCGGAGGGAGACCTTGACAGAGGAATCAAAATGACCTAAGTAGACAAATGACGTCCAGCCAAGGGCAGCGCGCAGCCGCGCTCGTGATAGAGCACCTGGGTCACAATTGCAGGAGGCCGGAGGCCCACGTGAACTGCACCGACCAGGGGCACACCTCAACACACTGTGCCTCACACCCTAAAGCTTGGAGGAATCGAGCGTACTAATGAGAATCACGCTAACAGTGATCACAAGTCAGTTTTGGAAGCTGTCCTTCCTCCTAACATCGCCTGCTTCCAGGTCGCATTTTGCATCGCCTTGTTACAAGATTAGAAACCACTGTTTCGTGATCATGCCACGATGCTGGTAGACTCACCACCGGCGATGGCCACTCTTAACATATTAAATTCAACAGAAACTTATTGATCACCAAAACTGTACTACGTGCTCAGATGGATGCCGAGGACAGAACCTAGACTCCAGTTGATGGGCGGGTGAAGGAAATGCCAGCCCATGGGAAAGATGCATCTATGGCACAGAGAGGGTGGAAGATGCAGCTGAGGGACCAGCAGCCCAGGCTCCTGGGAGTGGTGACATCTGAGCTGGCAAAAGGCAAAGAAGTGACACATTCAAGGAACTCAAGAAAGAGGACTAGAGATGTGGCTATGGAGAGCAGCTCTCCCCAACACACGGGCGCTCTGTTCCTGGACCTCAGGATGGATGGGTGAGTGGCAAAATATGGAACAAAAAAAAAACTCTTGGGGTTTATAGCACAAAAGACAATAGACTGCAGACTACAAAGCTTGCAAGTTATTCTATCGTTAATAAGATGTCCCTGGGGTGTTTGAGCAGAGAAGTCACCCAAGGGATCTGCATTTAGCAGGGTTTATATTAACATGGTTGGCATAGTGAGGAACCTAAGGACTACTACTTGGAGAACACAGCAGAGGAACGGGCTAAGCTTATGCTTTCCAGAAGAGGTCACTCAGAGCTGGGTTCTGGAGGATCGTCCTGGTAGGCGCTCACCACTCATGAAGGGATGGGGAATATTTCTCTTAGATGGGAGTAACAGGGAAGTGGGTGGGAAGAAAGAAAAGGAAGGAAGTGGTGAGACAAAGGAAGGGTGGGAAGGGAAAAGGCAGAACAGAGGAGGAGGAGAAAGGAGGGCAAAGTTCACCAGGGATGTGGCGCTAAGAAAAACCTTAAGTAGATTTTAACTAGTTTTTCAATTTTTTTTTACCCTTTAGAACCATCTAGACATTTAAAATAAAGGGGGAAATAAAAAGGTATCAGAATGATAAACAAAGAGAAGCAATCAGCTCAAAATAGAGCATGTTTCCTAGCTTTGCTTGCAGCATAGGATTGCATGATGTTGGCCATTTCCCAAAACCAGGTCGGGAAGAACACGGAAACACAGGACTCCAGGGAAGAATCCAGAAATTAAATTTGATTATTTGCTTTGCCAGTAACAACACAGTACTTCTGGAAAGGTTTTGCTAGGTGTTTTCACAGTTCCAAAATGGGGAGCTAGCATCTTGGGGTATGTTCTGAGGGAGCTGCATGGTGTCTGCGAGCCAGAGGGGCCCCTATTAAAAGTGGGATCCTGGGAAGATGCATCTCCACCAAAGCTGATGCCCCCCCTTCACACACACACACACACACACACACACTGCTCTGTAAGCGAGTGATCCGTATCCATTCATGACACGGACAATAACAATCACACAACGCATGGAAGTCGTCATCTCCGGGAAGATGCAGTCGTCAAAGGCAACTTTCAGGCTGAGGCAGTGTGCTCTTGGCTTTTCTGTTGGTCCTCACCCCAAGCAGGTGCATGCACAGCAGCTCTGACCCAAGGGAGAGTCATGCAGGTCCAGGGTCGCGCAGCTGGGCCCTGCAGGAGCTCCAGCAGGGATCTCTTCTAACCATCCATGACCTTCCCAGATGAGATAGGCACCTCTGGTCATCTGGAGAAACCGACCTTCCTGGGCTGTAATGGGATTAAATGCGTAGGATACTTGGTTTCTTGCGAAGGCTCAATCATCTTCTCTGTATCGCTTCGAAGTCTCGACTCAGCTGACATCCCTAGACCTCCTCTCATGGATAATGCCTTCCTCAATTGTCCCCCATTCTCACAGAAGCTCATTTGGGAAGCTGGGTTAGAATCCTTGGGTATGTCTGGGAACAGAAGGTGTTTGGTTTGTCTGGTGGATGGAGCATCTATGTGCATGTATACACGCACGTGTGCACATGCATGTGCACCCAATGCATATCTTTGTTTTAATCTACATTTTCATAGCTATAGAACAACTAAATCCTTCTTAATATTTAGCATTTGTTGTCCTATGGAGGAAAAGAAACTTGGCTTGTCAAATCTGATGAGCAGACATTTTCAACCGTTGCTCTTCTGATCTGGTTAGGCAGTCATGCCCAGCTTGAAGCTGATTTCCTTTCGTTTCTAACTCCTACATGAGATGCCAGGAGCAAATTCTTTGCCCTCCTGATGTCCTAAACACTCTATTCAAGCCATATTTGGCACATCTTTGTTTTCTTTTATGAGCAAAGAAATTATCTTGGAGGGGGAAAAACCCACAGCTCTCTTTTCTCTCCTGTATTCCAATTAAAAATCTTTCTACTAAATGTGCTGTCTAATTTCAGTTGGATTTACTCCTTAAATACTGTTTTGTTTGTTTCCTTGCTTGCTTTTTGGCTTGTTTCTTAGTGTGTGTGTGTGTGTGTGTGTGTGTGTGTGTGAGAGAGAGAGAGAGAGAGAGAGAGAAAGAGAGAGAGAGAGTGTGTATGTGTGTGTAAGTGTGTGTGAGTCTATGTGTATGTGTGTGTATGAGTGTGTATGTGGGTGTGTATGAGTGTGTATGTGGGTGTGTGAGTGTACGTATGTGTATCCTTTATCCAGTTTTTGCAGATTTGATTGAGAGGCCTGTCCAGAATGGAAGAAAATAAATTGGCAATGTCGGTAAAACCAAAAGATAGGACAATGCGAACATCAAGAGTCACAATGTTTTAAAGCTGTACGTGCCTGCTGCTGAGAACCGCACACCATAATTTTGACACCTATGTTAAACACACTTCATCTTTGAGGAAAAATGAGACCACCTATCCTGACAGAAGAGATAGGAAGCTGGAGGGCCCTAGCTGACACTGATTTAAAAACCTGACCCTGGATTAACAAGATTCTCCTCTCATCCACTGAAAATAAAGCCACAGATCCAGATAACCTTGTGGCAAACCTCGAAAGACGTGGCAATTCTGATCTTCGATGAATTGCTCTAGAGTCTAGGAAAATAAAGCACCAGGTCCATCTTGTAGGGTTTTCAATTTATACCCAAGCAAGATAAAGAGACACACAAAAAAGTGTGATTCAGCCTCATTTCATTAAAGAGAAGCCAAATCTCAAAATATTAGCTAGCTGAATATTAAATATATAATGGTCCAGCAGGAAAAGAAGACAGACAGTTGCTAGTAATCCATTTAGTTCATGTTAGTGAACTAAAGGAAAATTACAAGTTACTTAAGCAACCGTTCATCTTTGTTGCACATCCAGCAGGACTTCCTTCTTTTCAAAGGCTGGAGAATCTGCCACCATCCAGAGATAGAAAATTTCTGTTAGTTGAGGTGGTTAGACTCTAGATACCTGCTGAACATGATGATCATAACCAACAATATTGCTCTGCTCATTAAATATTTGTCAAGAGGGGGAAGTCAAGAGGGGGTGTCAAGGGGGGGAAGTCAAGAGGGGGATGTTATCAAGAGGGAGGTGTTGAGGGGGGGGGTGCCAAGTTAAGTGCTCTTACCACACACAGACACACACATAGCAGAAAACTCTTAGAGGGTATGAATGAAGATCAACCATGTTGATAGTGATGATCAATTCACACATCTATACTATGTCCAAACCTATCAAATTATATACATGAAATATGAAGTTTTCTGCATGAGAACTGTACTGGTAAGCCTATTAGCTACATGCATATCCTTATTATACATTTGGGTTTTTCTACATATTTATTATAATAAAAATGGTAACCAGTGGCTAATAGACATGGAAATGCCTAACACACTAATTTCTACCCATAATGGCTTAGTGTTTCCATCTGACGTCATCAGTCGAAAGCCCCCCATCCTTAGAGGACTGACGGAGAAAATGACAATCTGAGATTGGAAATCCATGCAGCCCAAAGACATTAGCATGTCACAGCTGCAGCGGCTCTGGATCCCTCCCCGGTTGGGTAGCCTTTTACCAAAGAGGATAATTCTGTAGCGATGATATCGCGGTGGCTTAGAGGAGAGCCAAGCTTATATCTAGGTCGAGGGAGGCAGAACAAAGATTGTAGATGACTCCCTGCTACCTAGCCCACCCAGCTCGCCTTCCGACTTGGAGCACGTTCCTGTGAGGACAATCGTCGTTCCTCCATGCTACCTCTGCCACACACAACGGGCTTGTTGTGTCCCACTTTAGTGCAATAAAGACCGCACTCCACTGAGGACAGGCAGAGAAAAAGAAAGGGAGAGATCATGAAATCTCCTGCAATCCCAGACTCAGCCTGAGCCACTCACAAGTCTGTACTTATGCCAGTGGTTCTCAAACACGTGGGTCATGACCCCTTTGGCCACCTTCTATCTTCAAAAACATTTACATTATGATTCATAACAGCGTTGGAGAATGTCATCTTCAGGTGCGTTGCTTTTGTTTACGCTACATATGTTTAACTCTGTGAAACTGTGTTACTGTGCCTGTCTAAAACACCTGATGGTACTAAAAAACAGATGAATGACCAATAGTGAAGCAGGAGCAAGGATAGGGGGGGCTGGCAGACAGAGAGGATAATAATAACAAACAAAATAATAAAACATCACATAATATAACAGTAACAAAATTATAGCTATGAAGTAGTAACAAAAAGTTATGTCTGGGGACCACCACAGTTTGAAGAACTGTATTAAAGGGTCATAGCAATAGAAAAGTTAAGAACTTACGAGAACCAAAACGTGGTCCTTTCTGTTATATTCATTAGAATGCAGTTTCTGGTCACTTAAAATCAAGATTCTTAAAAGTTACAGTGACTATTAGGAATTCTTCACATGAGCTACAGAGATGGCCCGGAGGTTAAGAGCACTGGCTGCTCTTCTACTGGGGAGGAACTCAATTCCCAGCACCCACGGGAGAACTTACAACCATCTGTGACTGTCTTACGTACCCTGTCCCAGGGTAGCCCATGCCTTTTCCTGGCCTCCTTGGGCACCAGGCTCGCATGTGATGCAGACATACATGTAGGTAAAACTAAGCCACAAGAGGCCAGACAGTGGGGTCACACACCTTAATCCCAGGATTTGGGAGACAGAAGCAGATGGATCTCTGTGAGTTCAAGGGCACCTTGGGCAACACAAGATCAATGCAGAAACAGATCCATGTGGTAGTGGCTCAGACCTTTAATCCCAGTCCTAGGGAGTCACCTGTGTTTAATCCCAGTGTTAGAGAGGAACATAACCTGAGATGAGACAAGAACTCTTCCTCTTTCAGTCTGAGGATTTCTTAGAGGCATGAGCTCTCTCGTGGTTGGCTGCTTTGCTTTTCTGATCTTCACCCAATATCTGCCTCTGGGTTTTTATTATTCACGCCACACTAGCCAGGGCTCACAGTGACATATTCTTCTTGCCTTTGTTGTCTTCAGACCCTTTGAATACATCTATTTTTTCCTGTTATTCTTTCTAGCACACATCCTAAGGCCATCGGGTAACATCCTGGCTCACCAGCCTGCTCCCTTGACATGCTCCGGCTGCCCAGAGAATGTTTTCTACAAGGCTGCATGATTGGCAGAGCTCGGGAGCAGCTTGCCTTTTCTCGGCTCTAGAACTCAGAGAGAGGAAGTGACTTGAGACAACGATCAGAACCAAAACAAACTGTGGTTTCTGAAAAGATCCTTCTAATTAGCAAGATCAGGGAAACAGCACAGATACTAGGTGACCATGTGCAGGAAGACACTGCCTCGGTGAGGCTGGAGAGAGAAAAGTACTTAAAAGGGCAGAATCTTGCCAAAGATGTGTGACAGAAGCCACGCTCCGTGAATGTTGTTCCCCTCCCCAGTGCACCCAATAGACCTTTCCGGAAGAATAGCAAATGAAAGGGCCCATCCTCCTACACTGCTCAGATTGCTAAACTACTTTCGATAGAAGCTGTGTGAGTTTTATTTGGCTTCTGTCTGGAAACAGAGGAACCAGATGCTTCATTAGCAAGAACCATCCCCTCACAATAATGTTCATGCTGAGGTCAAAGTGATGGAAAGAAAGGCTGATGGGCAATCACACCCACTCACCAATCATCTGTTTGGGATGCTAAGGGGCATGATGAGGTGACTAGCAGGCACCCCTGGGCCTGCCACAGGTTGGGAGCTGTTGATAACCCACAGGTTGATATGCCATTAATGCAAATACATTAATGCAGCTTCTCTACCTACAAGGAAATAGAGATGGAAGTAATTTCTAGACCCACACATTGCTACTCCAGATGAAACAGGGGTCTCCCCCATCACAGAAGACAACAAATATCAGACAAACCCAGACATCCCAAACCCAGACATCATGGGATGCTAACCTCAAAGCCTAATAAAATGTTGGAAATTCTAAACTTTTCCCTTCCCCGCAACACCTCAGGGTTGGTAGGGTAGGGGTGAGGGATGGGGAGGTGAGGACAACCTGTCACCCAAGTGAGAGCCTTTGTTACATGGCTTCTTCTGGAAACCCAGCCCTAGGTAGAAAGCCTGAGCGCACAGCCCGGCTATTTAATCGCCACTTGCCCCCTCCCTGTCTCATTGCAGCACAGGACCCTCCAGCCGGCCTTCTGCTCCCCGATGACCAAACACCGAAAATAATTTTCTTTGAGACGACTTTGTTCCACCTAATTTGTGAGTAAAATTTCCAAAGGGCAGCCGTGAAAGACCCAAGATAATGAGGAAGTCTTCAAATTCAGGGGACCTGATGGGGTCTGCTCTCCCAGCTACCACACACCATTAATCAACTGTTACTAGGCAGACTCCTGAAGCCCCCATAGAGGTCACCGATCACATGACCCACAGTGCCCCCCACCGCAGTGCCCCCAGCTTGCACCACAGTACATGTATGTGTCTTTGTAACTCAGGAGAAGTCATGATCGACATTGCTGGGTTTTTGTGTTTTGTTTGTTTGTTTGTCTGTTTGTTTTCTTCTAATCAGCACTTAAGTCTGTGGAGCTTTCTGAATAGGATGGAGTGGAACCTGAAGACAGAACAGAGGTTTGGGGAGGGTGTGAAGGCTGTCACCAAGAAAACAGGACAAGTTGAGGATGTACCTCTCAGAAAGCAAACTGGACACCAACGGGAATTACTTCCCCATCTAGTTCAAAGTGTCCTCATTTGAAAACAGGATCCTTTTACATGCAGTTTGCAGAAAATATTCAAATTTAATCTTATTTTTCAGTGTGATCCACAGGTAGTTTATTATTCCCCACCTTGCACAAATTTGTCTTTTCAGATTCCCTACAAATCAGAAATTCATTTGTCAGGCTCATAAAAGGTCCTGCCCCTCCTTGACTTGGCTCCCTTTAACAGTAAGCTCTCAAGGGCAGACAACTAGGTGTCCTGACATCTCGTGCTATTTTCTTCCATAAACCCCCAATCCCAAATTCCCTATCAGTTCATTCTTCTGCAGACTTTAAAAATTCTGTAGTAATAAGGAAAAGCAGAAAATACAGCCCCAAAGAGGAACAGCATCACCTGCCGGACGAGCAGAGCTGTTTTTACTTGTTTTCCTGTCTAAACACAACCCCTAAGCTTATCCTGACCAGCCCTTTGTTGTCCTTGAAACAGTGTATGCGGCAACAACCACATTTAGTAGAAATATGCAAACCGCCAACCAGAAAAATTATCAGTGTTACAGATTTATTGTTGCATTGCCTCAGACACGGACCAGAACTTTCCTGTTATCCGTAGGTACCAGGGAGGCTCCAGTTTCAGACACGGACCAGAACTTCCTTGTTATCCGTAGGTACCAGGGAGGCCTCAGCTCTAGCTCCTAAAGAGCAGCCCTCTAGGCTTTCATGTTAGAAACTCGCTGACGTTTATACCAATGCAGAAAACCTCTGTGAAGATCCCACTGATTTAAATCTAAATGAAGGCTTCATCTAGAGTCTCCGTGTAGAATCGTGGGTTGAACTACATCTCCTCTAAGCAACATCAGCATTCCTTAATTTCCACCAATCAGAAAGCACATTAGGTAAGATGCCTATTGATCTGGAGCAGCACAAAAGTTATCAAATGTATTTCAACCAGCGAATTCCGTAATTAGGAACTTACATCCTAAGTGTGAAGAATACAAAACAACGCTATATAAAATGTATTTACCACAGGATATTGTGATGGAGAAGAAATGAGTTTGTAGAACTATGAGTTCATTTTTATAAAAATAGCTGTGGGTGGATATGTCAAGGAAAATATTGGTATGGATATATTCTAATATGCAAATGATGGTGACTAAGCCATAAGCAAGTTTTGCCTTTTTTATACCTTCAGGTATTTTCTCTTTCTTTTACTTCATTGTTTAAAAGATAATGAGGAGACCATGAAAGAAATTATTTCCAATTTTTTTAAAAAGGAGATTGTCAGGGATGGGGGGGAGTGTGCCCTGCACTAATGCCAGCCCCGCCATCTGGGTTGGTGACATGCGTGCAAAGGGCCTAAAGAGAGAGGTGGAGAAAAGGCACAGAGGAAGAAGGCTTCAACCACACTAAGTGAAAAGCCAACAATACACATATCAGCATCCTAAGATGGACCATTCTGCTGGGAAAAGCCAAGACAAAAGGATCATCACACACAACAGTTCAAAGCATATTGTACCTGTCAAAACGTCTGTCATCCTCTATAGAAGCGCTCCCTTCCGAGAGAGAAAAGGGAAACTTTAGAAAAGTCACTCAAGAACAACAGCTTGCTTGTCTCCTTCCTCTTGCCAACCCCTCCCCCCAATCTGAAAGCCATTGAGATCCTTGTTAAAGATTGCCTGGAAGGAGCAGACAATAGGAAGGTCTCTTTCATTGTCAAGGACAGTTACACTTTGAAGATGAAGCTCAAAAGAGGTTAAAATGGGTCAACAAGCAATTGTTGAGTCTATGCAAGGACATGTGACAAAGACATTGTTAAAGTCTCACACAACACACACACACACACACACACACACACACACACACACACACACACACATCTCGGTCTCAAAGAATTCAACTTTAACCTGGAGGTGTGGAAAGGAGGGAACTAGCATGCAGTGTTGATTTCTGATTTCACCCTGAAGGAGAATTTAGGGGCAGAGCATCCGTTAATTGACGGTCTAGGGACAGCCTTGGCTATTCCTACACCCAGGCACACGTTGTGTTAAGAGAGAAGTACAAGGAAGGGGGAAATGAGAACACATGGACTTTTAAAAACACGTAAGAAATGGATGCTCCGTGTAAACGTTTATATTGTCAAGATTTGTGTTTCTGAGCCAGACACAGCGGTAATTTTGGCGTGTGGGAGGCTGAAGCGGTGGGACAGCCACACATTCAAGGTCACTAAGGGCTACACAACACAGTGAGTTTCAGGCCAGCCTGAACTTCAGTGAGACCTTGTCTCTAAAAACTATATTTTCTGGATGTGCCTGAGGAAATGTATATAATATTTTCATCAAATGGTTTATAAGTATCTGGAGGAGAATTCACTTGAATAAGTAGCAATTATTTTTGTGCAATTTCTAGAAAACATAGAGACCCGACAGCAGCTGACACAGGGAGAAACAGAGTTGTCTGAAGTGAGTCAGCCTGAAGGCACGTGATCTGGCTCTGCCTTGTACCTCACACGTGACTTTGGACCTGTAACCTGACTTTTTTATCTTCCATTTCTTCCAGCTTGCAGAGGGGAGGGGCGGGGCAAGGGCAGGGTGTGGAATCCCAACCTTCAAAATGAACTTCTCTCAAACGAAAACCAAAAATGACTGAATTTTCAAGTTGGTGAACTAATTTATCACACCTATGTGCTTCTCTTTACAGTCTCATGCGGACACCTGCCTCAGGAAGTTTCTTTTCAGCCGTGGAAACTTTAAGTGAGAAGACCTGGAGACATGGCTGCTCTTCCAGAGAACCTGGTTTCAATTCCTAGCTCCTGCATGGCAGCTCGCAACCATCTTTAACTCCAGCTCCAGGAGACCCAACACCCTCTTCTGACTCTTTGAGCACCAGGCACACCTCCAAGGCACAGACAGACATGCAGGCAAACACCATACACATAAAAACATTTTAAGGGTTATAAAGAAAAACAAAAGACCTCAGAGGCTGTGAAAAAGGGATGGCACACATCTTAAGAATTCTGAAGGATTCCTAATATCTTTCCCTGACAACAACCTCTTTTTCGGCCCTTCATTACTTCAAATCTTCAATATACATTTGTAGTTACAAATAACATTGCCTCAGGGCTGAAGAGATGGCTCCACAGTTAAGAGCGCTGGCTGTTCTTCCAGAGAACCCAGGTTCAATTCTCAGGACACCCACGGTTTTTAATGCCTGCGTGTAACTCCAGTTCCCAGTGATCCAGTGCTATTTTCTGGCCTCTGCATACACTGCATGCAATACACAGACATATGTGCCGTCCACACACCCATACACAGCAAAGTTTTAAGAGTGGCCTTGTTCTTTCTCCTCTGTATGAAACCGCAGTCTTATACAGTTAGCTAAGAGATCGCACGTGGAGATGGCCAACTGTCATTCCTCAAGCTGAACTTTCCTAACTTGAAGGTTCAGCCAGACGTGACTACCTGCATGGTCGGGCCACAGTTATGCACGCCTTCACTATAAGCTCAGGAGAGGATTTAGGCAAAATTCCTTTATTTACCCACGGGGAAATCACATGGTCTGTAAACTTAACTGTAGATGCTGGGAGGATGGACACCCACCCCACCTAAGCAAATATGCTAGTTTAGTAATATATATAGGATAGAATTTTATACTATCATTTTGAACTTAGTTTAATATATGTATATAGTTATTATCCATTAGACATTAATCTTCCTTATCTGTGAAATGGAGACAATAGAAATTGCTTCATAAAATCATTATAAGAAGTAAATGAATTGTTAGAGAATATCAAGTACTTAGAACAGCCCCAATAGGTAATAGACGTTAACTCTACAGTTTCTTTTTAAATTATTTCTTTCAAACATTACAAAAAGACTCCTGATTTCTAAACATCCTTCGTCAAAGTCTCTCTCAAATACCTCTTCCTCTAATGTACCAGTATTCAATGTTCATCAACATCATACTTCCAAATGTAGTTTTAAGGTAATTGTTTTTCCACAAAGTGGAAATTTTACATTGCTTATGGGACACTTATAGTGTATGGTAATAAATGCACTGTAAATGAAATCACAGGTCCCTGCAGAAAGAAGAACAAGCTGTAATTCTGAGCCTATAGCAGAATTTTCCATGGTGTATGAGGCCTCATTCCTATCCTATGTTCGCTGCCTGGGTTGTGCATGAATACATATCATGCATTTTTTGACACTGAATTCTGAATGTACAATCCAGCACTGTTTTCCAAAATAATGGGAAATAGCTCACTACATTGACCTTTGTGTCTAAGTTCTGGAACCCATCTCATCACAGAAGCTCCTGTCTGTGACAGTCAGGGTTAGAAGTCCTCTCTCATCCATCCCTATGTAGGTTCTGAGCTGGACTAAGTTTTCTCCTAAATGCATTTATTCAAAAAGAGAGGAAATGGCCAGAGACATATCCTTCACTAGGCAAGTAAAAATGGATTCTTGAAGGATTTCTTGGCAGTCTCTGATTCTTACCCTAGTGATTTAAAAGGAAATCCTTACCTTAAATCTTACCAGTATACATGGAGTTGGTATGCTTAGAGTGATATTTTCTAAAATGCCTTTTCACATGTATTCCACAGAACACTAGTGTTACCAGATATTAATATATACTATTTTAAAAAATGCACGTGCATGCTAGGCATGGTAGGGCACGCCTTTAATCCTAGTACTTGGGAGGCAGAGGCAGGAAGATCTCTGTGACTTTAAGGTCAGCCTGGTCTACATAGTGAGTTCCAGGACAGTCAAGGCTATGTAAAGAAACTCTGTCTCAAAACAAATATTCATGTACACATTTCCAAGGGTCTCTGATAAATGGATATGTGAGTCTTTACTGTGACATTTATCTAGGGCCTAACACATTAGTGTGGTCCCCTGAGAGGGATCACAGTGAGCCACCCTCGGAGACTTGGCTACAGTCTCTCCATGTCACACCACAACTTTCTAGTCCTAGCATCCCAGGGACTGGATTTGGGAAGCTGCTTCCAACTGCAGTTCGCACATATTAGCATCGTTTGCCTGTATCCCTTTTGTCCATCTGGACAGAACTGCCTTTTCTCCAATGAATTTTCAGATGAATTCACTTATTTGCACCTCAGTAGGTAGAGAGTCTCTCTACCGTGTCAAGTCCAGTTTCTGCTTCAGCATCAGTTATTATGAATTTTAGCTGATTGTTTTTTAATCTCCTTGGGCAATGTTCTGCTTTGATATCACTGTGTGCTAGCTCATAATTAAATCCCATGTTAAAATACCCCAGATTCCATATATAAACTCGTCAGTGTATCTACACACTGCTCTCCAGTCAAAGGGCATGAGGATGAACTTGTAGTTGTCACATGAACTTTAATGGCCTGATACCCGAGATGCGGTCTGCATGCTCTCTCATAATAAACCATGCTAATAACAGATAATAAGATAAACATTGCAGTGTAAAAAATCATAATCGGAAAAGCTTTAGAGTTTGGGTATACCACTATTTTCTGAAGCTTCTTACTCAGTGGAAATACACTTTTTATAGATTGAATACTTTTCAGGCATCTAAACCTATTCTTAAATGTCATGCAGTTTTCTTAGACCACCGCTGCACTCCGGTTGAAACTCTGAGAGCTGGAGAGACGGTCAGCAGTTAGGAGCACAGGCTGCCCTTGCAGAGGACCTGAGTTCAATTCCCACGGGGCGGTTTACAAACCCCAGAAATCCCAGTTCCAAGGTATCCCATGTTCTCTTCCAACCTCCATGGATAACAGGCACACATGTGATGTATATACATGCAGGCAAATACTCATACACATAAATTTAAAACAAATCTTAAAAAATAAACTCTGAGACTTGAACATGAGGTGTGATGACTCAAATGTAGGCGTACTCTTACCTGCATAGAGGCACACATATTATATTGAGCCAAAGGGAAAATATGAATGCAGCGAATCTTTTTAATCTTCATGCATCTAGTTTCCCAAGGCCAGCCCTGAGGGGACACTGCAAGTCTGAGGAAAGATACTGATCACACTGGTTCCTATTTCTCCATGAACATTGAAAGGAACAAATGTCATCCCATCAAATCACTGATAAAGCTATCAAACACTATATAGTGTTGAACATAGGCTTGTAAGTCTGGTAAGTTACCCCCGAAGCATTTTTAATGTGTTATTTAGAATGACCAGTTTGATAGTCCATTCCCTGAGTTGCCAGACTTTTCTATACCAAATGAGAAACTTTGGAATCGTCTCCTTTAAAAAAAAAAATTAAGCTTACTTCCAAGGGTTTCAAAGCCTCCAGCTAGGATCTGGCTTCAGGTTTCTGACACAAAACCCTTCACATAGCCTGAAGAATTTCCCTGGGCATTTCTGGTGTAATCAAATTTCATGTTTTAACTATTAAATTACAGGCATTCAATTATGTTTTCCAAATGTCTACATAGACATCCTGAAGGCCCTCAGAAACTACCCTTAGCCCTAAGCCGAAGCTGGCAAATGAAACCTTTTACCTGTAACAGCAAAACAAAGGCCCAACCTACGATCCCAGCAGGCCGCGCTGCCAAGTGGCACGCGGTGCACCCGATCCTCATTGTGCAGCGTGGATTCTTTGTAACAGTGGGAGACACTGCAGAACAAAAATACCATTACAAATGCTTCAAAAAGAACATTTTTTGGCCGCGACAGAGACTTTTGACATTATTTATTAGGTTCAAAAATGCTTCACAAAGCCTAACAATAGTTCTGTGGAAACCAATCCATCTGAGGCCCTTTCTGTTGTTCTGGGCAGGCATTGATTGGAAGATGGCAGCGTTCGCAGAACAATTCCTTCTCAGCAGTCAGTGTAAGTGAGCAGTCACCACCGGCCTGGAAAGAGTCTGTGAACAAGCCGTATGGAAGCCCTGGGGTGGGCGTGGGGCTGCCGAGGAGCAAACCTTCATTAACTTCTTGGGAAACAAATGGGTAGAAGATCCCACGAGCAGAGGCAGGGGCTCCTTAGCTGCATGGCCACGGAAGGCGCTAGCTGCCTTTGACCTACATTCTGTAGGGCGATGAGAATGCTTGGGGGTCATCCCTGGTGTTGTGGCAGCCAAGGGTCTTCCTAATGCACTTCCACATATGCTTAGGGAATCTGTGTTTGTCCAGGAGCCCGAGGATGACATTTTATCCTGCTGCTCAGATTCTGAGGCAGTCCTGCAGCTGATCTTCGGGGAAGAGCAGCTCTGGTTTACACTTTTGCAGAGGCCGATGGCGGTGAAAGGTCTCAACCCAGGACCTGGAAGGCAAAGCTGAGTGGTAGTCCAGCTCCAGCCTGGACAAGGACCACAGGCCAGCGGCTGGGATGGAGAGAGAAAAGAAAACCCCTGACCACCCCGTCACATAATCCAAATGCTGGCTATTCCTTTGCTGGCCCTGGGAAGAGGCTGCCGAGAACAAGAACAAGAACGGTTTCAAAGGAGCCTGTCCAAACCTTCGGAGGGAAAGGGAGAAGCTTTGTGACTAAAGCTGGGCACCAGCTTCTACTTCCAGGAAGTTTGTAAAGAGAAAGTTATTGAGTTGTGTTGGATATGCTAGAAAGGGTCAATGGCCGGCTCAGGCTGACCGCTGATGATCTGAAAGCAAATCCAAACATTAGCTACCATGGATTTTCTTAGAATTTATAAAACCAGCTGAAATGCAAAAAGTAGATAACCCCCGAAGATGAGCCTACCCAACATTCACTCTCCCGCTGATATTAATATCCAGTTTAATTTCTATTCTTCCCCACTGTTGCAATTCCATCCACATTTTATGCATACAGTCTTCCATTTTTATTTGAGAAATTCTGCACATTGACTCACACACATTAGAGGTCTGTTCCATCAGTAATAAATTAAGATAATTTACACACTTAAAATCATTTCCTGCAACTCTCTAATGGGCTTCTTAGTAACGGGCAAATCCCCAAAACCTTTCAAACAACCACAGAATTCTTTCCCAAGCACAGCATCGTCCTAACACTGGGCGTCAAACAGCCAATGTGTTTCTAAGGAGTTAAACTGAATTCCCACCACATTGCTCTGTGCCTGGTAGGTACTGAGTATCTTCCGCTATACACTCAATATACCTGTCAAGCAGACAAACCAAACAAGAACCGTTTTGGGAACCTGGCTAATCCAAAGAACGAGTTATTCCTGGACACAAAAACAGAACACTGCCAAATGTCTGGGTGAGTGAAAGCTTCCAAACTCGGTGCTTGACAACATTCTCATAACGCCTATCAACATGGACTTTCCAGCCCTTGCATATGCGTCACTTAATTATGGTCCATATTCAGGGCATAAAGAATCTGCCAAAATTCTGGAATTTAGCACAATCACACATGACCTAGGCAGAGCATGCTATCCTATCTCTTACGCTGAAAGACGGGCATTCTTTCCTTTGGAGTACCGCGGCAATCACTATGGCACATTTGACCAGCAACAAGGAGACAATCTGGGCCATCAGGGTCCAACCCTGAAACACCAGCTGTCCTAAGCATCTTTGCTCTCACTGGGAACATGGAGCTTTTGCTGTCTATGTCACGTGATTGCCGCTGAAAATCAATCTGTCCGTTCGTTTATGCATTGGCTCACCTGTGAGAAGCTGGTAGGTGCCCAATAGCATTCGAGACATTAGAGACACAGAAGAGAATAAGGTGAGCATCATCTCTGCCCCAACACAGCCTATGGTCTCTTTGTGGGGGCAGGAGGGGGAAAGCAGATGGGAGCCGACTTATGAATAAGAAATAAGTAAGCTTAGAAGTCTTAATGATAATCCTAAGAGACAAAGCAAGAAAGGAGATTAGGGAAGACCAAGTGTGTCATACTTAACTAAAAAATTGAATATGGAGAAACAAACTGGTTAAATGTCTGAGGGAAGATAACAACAAAGTGTTTAGAATCGAGAACTTAGAAAGTGCTTCAGGCCGAAGAACCATCATTGCCCTGTTAACTCATCAGCCAAGGATGTTCTGGCCTGGAGTCAGGGTTGGAGATTTGAATCCTGACTTCAACCCTACAGTAACAGAACCCCAACAGGCCTCCAATTCTGCTTCCAAATTATAAGAAAGCAACGCTTTCTATATCTGTGGAAAGATCAAACGGATGAGAGCTGAAGGCATATGCTCATGTTGGCACATTAGCTTACACAGAGAAAGACTCAAACTGGAGAGATGGCTCAGTGGATGGACCGCTTGCCTCACAAGAATGAAGACCCAGGGCACATGTGGAAATGCCTGCTGTGGGAACAGATGTTTGCAGCCCCAGAGTTGAGTAGGTAGAGATGGGAGGGTCCCTGGGATCCTCTGGCCAGCCAGTCGGACCTAATTAGGAAGATGCAGTCCAATGAACCCTGTCTCAAAAGGAGGCAGACTCCTAAGACTGTGACCGCCACACACATATACATGGACACACACACACAAACAAACATATGCACATAAAGTTTTTCAAAGTGTTAACTGACTTGTATAATCTGCATCCCATCATTAGGTCCAGCATCCTAGAAATAAAAGATTTTCTGACTTGGTGTCTATAGATCAACAGAACCTGTGTTGGCATTTGGAAGGAAAACTCTCCACACTGGGAAAAAAAACAACAACAACTCCATTCCAAGAAGGCTCCATAACACCAACCCAATCCTTCTTCGTAACATTTCCCAGATACCTACGTCCTCGAGTCTCTACCGTGTTTAGAGAATTTTTGAAATGAGCCTTCTAATTACAAATACACTTCAAAGCACTAATTATCCTTGATTTATGGAGGAAAAGACCAAGCTCAGAAAACACCCATGGAACTGTATCATGGCTACAAAATTGATGTGGGAGAGAGACGAGACCTGAGCCAGGGTCTTCTGTTCCAAAACCCCTTTTTTTATACTCCATTTAAAATTATTGTGTGTGCACATGAATATGCTTGGCATGTGTGCCCACCACACTACTGTACACACCTGCATGGGTGGACACAGACATGTGCGTCCAACATCATGTGTGTGAAGGTCAGCAGACAACTTCACTGGCTTGAGACAGTCTCTCTGTGTGTTTGTTGCCACTCACCCCTGCCTACACTGATGAACTTCCAAGGGTTCTCATGTTCCCCCTACCTCTCCTCCTCATTCTTGAAACACTGGGGTTATAGGCATGAGCTCATATGCCCAGTTTACATGGATTCTAGAGGTTCAAACTCAGGTCTTTCAAATACCTTAGCCACTGAACTATTTTCTCATCCTCTGTGCCCTTATTTTTAATCTTTCCTACTAGGACAGCTGAAGTTGAAACATTTAATTATCATACATATTACCCTATCCTATTCATTCACAGCTACTTTATTTGTAAAGTAGGGAGGCTAGCTGTCTAAATGTTACATGTTGGTTTTGTAAAAAGCCATAAAATGCTCAGTATGGAGTCTAGCTTAGGATAACAGCTTAACATATATGATGTCGCCACTACTGTTTGGTGCAACACCTAATGATCAATAACTTGTCATCAACACACACCTGTCCCCTCAAATGTAGTGTCAACCAAAAGCCTAACGTCTCACTTATAAAGCTCTTATCATGCTTCTAGAATATGGCTCACCATTGATTCAATAACCAGCAGTTTTGTTAAATTGAAGTTAAAACCTGAAAATGACAAATTAAGACAAGAGAAGTTAGAAACCACAACGTGATACCTACCAGAATCTCCCTTGGATTTGCCCAAGGGATGGTTCTGAAGTGGTATGTGTCTACCTGCAGCTTCCAGGAAAATGGTGTATGATCGTTTAAGAGGCTTATCTGCAGCTGGCTTTTCCAGAAATGGGCTGGTCCAGGCCTGCTTAGGTGATCCTCTAAGTTGCTTCTGCCTTCTGTCTTTGACAGTAGAGAACAAATCATCTTCGTCCGTTTCACTGGTTGGTGACAGGGAAGGACAGGCTTCTCCATAAACTTCTTCGAAAGAAACTGTGCTCCCAGGAGAGTTGGGGATTATGTACTGTGGAGTGTAAAGTAGTCCATTATCTGTCATTGGACTAGGAGTCCCTTCTATAAATCCTGTAAAAGGGAAAGACGTTAGTTGGAAAGAATCACTTCAAAACCATTGTCTAGATTAATGGAAGGAGGCAAGGATCGAGTTATAGATGCCTTTGTGTGTGTTTTCTGTTTCAAATCTGAGCAAACACGCATGACTGTGACAGGAACTGGGGTCTCTACCTCAGAGGGAAAACGGTGGGAAGAGTGTGGAGCGTGGAGACAGATGTGAAGGGCTGAGAATACTGATGTATGTAGCAGATACTGTGTGATGCCCTGAACACAGTTGCTGCTGAATCCTTGCAAGAGCCACAACTAGATGAAACCATTCGTACCTCCATTTTACAGTAAGAACACTAGATTGCAGTTTTATGAGTGCCTCCCACCAAAAATAAAATGCTGTGTTGAAGCTCTGTACACCTGTGCTTGCGATCTCCAATATCTGCACATGTGGCCTCATTTGGGGATAAAGGTCCTAAAAATATAATTAAAGAAGAAGTCATTCTGGGTTCATTTTGTTTATCCTTCTTATAAAACTGAGAGACACAAGAGTGTGCCTCATGGAGACACAGGCAAAGGTGAAGGCCAGTGAAGATGGAGAACAAGGATTAGGAGCCTAAGTACACAAGGAGCTACTAGAAGGAAGAAGCAGATAACCCTTCTCTAGGGCTTTCAGGGGAAGCATGCCCAGGCGGTCACCTTGATTTGGGACTTCTGGCCTCCAGAATGAAATGAATAAACCTATGTTTTTCTAAGCCACCCATTTTGTGACCAATTCTTACCATACTCCAAGAAGCCAACATACATTAGAACAGGTAGCTCGTCCAAGTTTACATAAATACTAATGAACACAGTTAGAACTTCAGCCCAGACTCTCAATCCCAAAGCACAAGTCCGGTGGGGGGGGAGAGACTTCTTTAGATGCATCAACAAGGTGAAAAACACATTGCTTAAAGGTGCCTTGGAGGGCTTGGAGGTGGCTCAGTCAGGAAATAGTTTGCCTTGCAAACATGAGATCTGAGCTGGATATCTCAGAACCCATTTTATAGACAGACAGACAGACAGACAGACAGACAGACAGACACAGACTAGCTTGGCTAGTCCCAGACCAGGGAGAAGGTAAATGTGAGTGAGCCTTCAATAGTCAAAGGCAGCCATGGACACAGCCAGGGCAGTGCCAAGTAATGGGGAGTTATAGAGATAAAAAACAGGAAGAGAAGAATAGTCTCTGTGGACAGACAATATAGGGGAGTGTGTATGCGTGTGTGTGCACACGCGCACAATTTTAGGATTATAGTTTGAAAGCAATTGAGATCCTTTTAGGGATAAGAACTCTTGGAAGGGGGCAAGAGAATGGACAAGGCTTATTTTATCTAATTACCAAATTCAATCTTTTTACAATTATGTGTGTTACATAAATAAAAACATAAATTTTGACCTAAGATATGTTATTCTCATCTCAGAATAGTAGGAGAAATCAGTGAAAGCAGTTCAAGTTTTTGGCAATTTACAGCTTGGAAGCCTGGGAAATTTCTCTTTAATTTACACATTCTCAGACTCTCATTGATAAAATATGGAGAATTACAACTGCCTCTTGAGAAATGACAAAGCACAGACTAGACAGTGTGTATAATGTAGAACATAGTTGGTGTGTAGAAAATAAATATTAAATATTGACATTATTACATAGTAAAGTCAAAGCTTATATGAAAGAACCATTCTTAAATACAAAGATGGAAAAGCATACAATGAAAACAACAAAGTTTGAAGAAAATAAACTAAAATCCATAGTTCATATACTGGAATTTCTATGAATCTTTAATTAGACAAAAATAAAATTTAAAGAGTTAAAAACAGTTTAGCATTCATAGTGCAGATGTATTTAATGACGTGTCTTTTCAGATAGCAGTGACATAAAAGGAGATCTTCAATGGGGGAAGGAGTGTAAAGAAAGAGAAATTTCCAGGGCTTTGGAATCTCCTCAGGTTGAGTGATATGCAGGCTAATTTTGAGAGCTGAAGAGGAACTTGCAAAAAGACATTGAGTCTGTAACAGTATGTCCAAATAAATTACATTCTCTAGAAATTATATTCAAGCCCTGAACTTCAGTAGCTGTGAATCTACCCTTAATTGGAAATAGACTCTTTACACATGAGAGTCAAGAAGAGGTCACTGAGGTCGTCCTTAATTCAATATGGCAAGTGTCCTTATAAGAAGAGAAACATAGATACAGATATAGAAGAATACCATGGGATGGGAGAGACACAATTAAAGAGGTGTTTCTAATAGCTAAGGAATGGCAAGAATTGCTACCAAAAGCTAAACACGCATTGGATAAATTATCTCTCAGAACCTTCAGCAAAGCTTTGACTCTTGCTCTCCAAACTAAGAAAACAAAGTCTCTTGGTTCTGCCCAGTTTGTGGTAATTTGCTACAATAGCCATAAAATTATTATATTCATTATAGCCTATTTTTGCATATATTATCCTAGAGAATTTACTAATAAAACTATTTCATCTAAAACATTGTGTTCATCTTTTGAAGACAGATAAGTGAAAGACCCCAAATACGGTAGTCATGGAATGGGAAGGGGGGAAACTGGATTGGATGATGGCTTGAGTTCTATTATGTAGAATTGAGCTAAAGCATCAGGAAATATACTGTGTATATCAAGTCACATGTAGCCAAGAGGATACTGTCCATGCTAACTACCACATTCTGCCAAAGCCACAACCTTGTACACTGAGGGTCAATCATAAAAAATACTCTCTGCTATCCCAGTAAAGTGGGTTATCCTGAGAGTATCTGTCCCATTTGAAGGGATCAGACACATTTCAACCCTGTTATTGCCAAGATTAAATGGAGAATCCAGAAAAAAAATAACAGCCATTTTAGAGAGAACAATATTTTTAAGAATGTAAAACTTTCTGATTTTTAAATGATGGTATCTTGGTCAGGCGGTGGTGGCTCATGCCTTTAATCCCAGCACTCAGGAGGCAGAGACAGATGAGTTGCTGTGAGTTTGAGACCAGCCTGGTCTTTAAGAGCTAGTTCCAGGACAACTAGAGTGGTTACACAGAGAAACTCTGTCTTGAAAAAACAAAAAAAAATGGTGGTATCTTTTTAGTCTTCTAATTATCTAATGTATAATACATATGACACAAACTGCTCTCTGAATAAGCACAAACCACCACTTTCCATCTTTGGCACATAACCAGACCTATGAGTGTCACAACCATTTACTTCCTTTTGTAACATCTTTACCATAGAACATAATTTTATAAAGATTCATTCTGAATCAATGGGGATGGGGAATGCATTTGTAATCTCTGTTCACATGCAAATCTTAGATCTAGATATCTGGTTCACCTCCCTCACATTAACTTGAATGTCTGATTTTCATTTTAGTTGACATATTATTGCATCTTAAACCCCACAATTTTATGTGGTAGACAAAAATTATCAAGCTTTCCAAAATGCAGAGAAGCATCTAGGATCTTTCAAACTTGTAGCTTTGGGTTTCTTGGTCCAAAGGGAAAATTAATAACACTATAACCAGGGTATTCAATGCATTCTTGTTTGGTTGTTCAGATAGTGTGAATAGAATGTAAGGTCTGAAAAACTTCAAATACATCAAATGTCCCTTCCCATCCAAGAAGTTAGGGATCAAGAGAATTTAAATGTTATCTGAGACTAACCACTTTCAACACCCAACTCTGTGAAAATACTTTGAAAGATTAAATTTTCACACCTTTGCATCAAATAGTCCACCCCTTCATAATAGGTATTCTAATGTGTACAAGAAACAATAAAACCAGCATGTATTATGTATTAAGCATTAAGATAGGTGGTCACTGTGCTTATTTATTTCATTATTTAACCAATATTTTTAAGCATTTGCCACAGGTTAGATACTACCCAATAAAAGCAATAACTTTAAGACAAAATTTATCAGTTGGTTTATGGTAAAATGAACTTGAGCCTATCAAACCAGATTCTGCTAATTTCACAGATTCTTGAATCTGTTTCTGGTATCTCCTACGATACCACTGACAGGTGACCTGGATTAATAGAATAACCAGTTGCCTTGGTCTTAAATAGAGAAAGTGTTCAAAGTTCTTTTGCAAGCTTCAGTGGCTTTTTTCCCTTAATTTTCCTTCCTAGATAATGACAAAATTTAAGTCATATTCCATGGCCCGTGGGTTGAAGTCTAACACTTCTTGGTAGGTTATACCTAAATCTAATTCAGTGCTTCCCAACCATAACTGTACATTAGATAATATATATTAGACAACAACTTATTAGACATGTTTTTTTAAATATGGATCATGTCCTACCACTGGCCAAGCTGGGGAGAGGGACCCAAGTATCTGTGCTGTGAGGCCCCTTTGTGGTTTAAAGCATGTCATCAGTGTGGAGAGTCCTTGATCTGTGGAAATTCTACGGGTTTCCAAGGCCATTGTGAGTTTTATTCCATGAAATAATCATGAACACGAGCTGAAAAGTCAGTACCTCTTTCTCTTCAGGCATCTTCTGCATCCAGACACCTCTCAGATCCAGCATATACACTCCGTATAACTTGACGGTTCCTTTACATCTTGCTTGGTTCATATCAACAATCCCACTTGAGTCTCACTAAGCCTCTCTGGCTTACTAATTTTACTAAGAAACTGAGGCTGAGAAAAAAAAATGATCATCTTGACTGTATCACTAGCTGAGCCCAAAGCAGGAACCCGGTCTTTGAATTTGGGGTAACTTTTGCTTTGCTACCTCACAATCCATGCTGGTGGTACCTGCTCAAGGATACACATGACCATAGCATCCTGGGCTTGATGAAATGTCTATGATGAGAGCAGCTAAACATACTGGGCACTGACCACAGGCTAGACCATACCAACCAAGTCTTAGCCATAAAAAATGCAGTCAGAAGTGTATCTAATACAGGGAAGTAGAAATTCTCAGTTTCAAAATGTAGGCTAAAACTAGCAATGAATAAAACTGGCAGAGCCTGGCTCTGAATCGATGCCCCCTTCACATGAGATCCCTCATTCAAAGCATGCTCTCAGGCTCCTGGTGTAGGGATGCATAGCTCATCAGTTATAGCTGTGTTGTGGTGGTGGTATTGGTGACTTACTGAGAGCATTTTACAAAACCAACTTCTTCTTTGCACTGCAATGTGTCATTTTGATAAATCATGATAGATATTTTGGGAGGTGGGGTGGGAACAGGCCTAGAGAGTCTGAAACTCGCTATCTAGACCACGGTTATAGATTTAGTTTCAATTCAATACAAAGACAAATGTGTTAACTCCTCTCAGCTTCCATGTGTCTTTGCATCCCAGGCTTTCTCTCTTCACTCTACCGCATTCCTAACTCTGTCATGTTTATGCTATAAAGGACTGGCAGAAACACCGACCTAAAATACAGAGGCACTGAACTCCCCTAAACTCATATCATTTAGGTGTGACTAAAGACTAAACCTAATTGCTCTCGTTCCCTCGCATCTAAAAATCAAACATTGATCATAAATACACTCTCCATTCTACTAGGCCATTAAACCACCCTCCTGTATTATACCTTTTGGAGGTATTCCTAGACTGCAATGAAGTCTGTTGCCTCCCAGCCACGGGCTAAGACTCGCATATGAGCTAATGACTTTGAGTACAGGGGAAGAGTCAGTGTATATCAGGCCCCCAACGGTGATGGAGAATAGATGTCAGGCACTCATGAGCTCTGAGTCTAGCTGTTTGAGTCAAATCTACATTTTAGCCCTTCCTAAGCCTGACTTAAGTTTTCCCAATCCATGCACTGGAAATTATGTTGCCTACCTTGGGTACAGATAAAAATAAGACCTAGAGCAATACGAGGCAGTAGGGAGCACCAATGCAAGGCAGTAGGGAGCACCAATGCGAGGCAGTGGGGAGCACCAATGCGAGGCAGTAGGGAGCACATCCTTTAGCTGTTCTTACTGTGCTTGGTTAAAACTTCTATCCTTTCTTAAAGGCTGTGGAGTGGACTCAGTCCATTAAGTGACTGCCACGTAAGTATGAGGGACTGAGCTCCAATCTCCCAAAAGTCAGGTATAGCGGTTGTCCCTTGTAATCACAGTACTGAGGAGGCAGAGATGGGAGGATCCCTGGGGCTTGCTGACACACCAGCATGCCCAATCGGGTGGTATCCAGGTTCAGTAAAGACCCTGCCTCAAAAAAAATGGTGTAAAGCATAGAGGAAGACCTCTGATGTCAAGCTATCACCTTCGCATGCATGCACATGCAGGCGTATATGCACACGTGCATACATGCAAATGAACAGCACACATATCACACACACACACACACACACACACACACACACACACACTTCTTTCTCTCTACTTCTCTACATCTCCTGGAAAAATACACAGTCAAACCATCCAGAGACTTGTCTTATGCCCTCTTTCATTCAAAAATGTTTGTGGAAAACCTTCTATGTGCCTTACCTTGTACATGATCTGGGTGCAAGAGAATAATATAAATGTCATCCTTACCCCCATGAATCATGATAACTACTGTGTATTACAGGAAAGAACAACACCGCCAAACAGTTATGAATAGTGAATAGCATCAAGAAAAAGCCAGAAGGTTGAGACATTGATCCCTGGGGAGTGACACAAGGGCAGTGACATTTCATCTCAGAAGACCTGAAGTCTGAAAAGGGTTTGTTCATTTAAGGAGTAAAGACAATGCCATCCTGACCATGGAAAGCAATCCCAATGGCTGACAGAAAGTAAGCCGGAAGGGGCTAGAGAGGCGTCTAGGGGGTGCATGGCATGTGATTCACAAGAGACTGGAACGTGAGTGGATGAGTCAGGAGTGGCAGACAGGTGAAAAGCTGCTGCCAGCCACGGAGGTCAAAGGACATGGGAACCCAGATGGGTGTGGTAGTCTGGGGTAGTTATGAAGAACTTAGCAAACTTCCATCTGAGAGATGGGAGTTATAATCACAAAAATGTTGGGGAAAGTGAAGGACACGGACTTGTAGTTTCAACTCCATCACATAAACAGCTTGGAAACTAGCTTGCTGATCCACGTCATGGCTATGGCTTTCTTTGAACCCAGCACAGAACTAAGTTTTCAAGAGAAACTTCCACCCCCACCCCCCCAAACTCTGGAGGGACAGCTAAATCCAACAGGTCAACCTAGGATTTGCTTGCTTGGTGAAGTTACCGCTGGAGCCGTGAACTGGTGGGAACGTTGCCATAGTGAACTTGACCAGTCACCGGCAGCTGGTGTGAATGAACCTGAGAGCGCAGGCCTCGAGACCTGTTTCAGGTGGGGAAAAACGACTACATTCTCAAGGTGAATTTGTGAGAAAGATCTTTCCAAGGTCGTAACAGGGAGGTGGATGAACGAGCTCAGCAAAGCATAAGTAGAGTATTCCCTTCACCAAAAGCATGACAAAGCTTTATTTCTGCTGAGGGAAGGGAACTTTCCCATTCTGGTTCCTTTGTGTGCTCCTGTCTTCCCTGAAAGGGAAAACAAACAAACCTAAGAAGCCCCTTCACATCTCAGGGACCAACCTGGGACCTAATCACAAGATTAGATTACGGATGCTTCCCACACCTCTCCTGTCTTGTCATGAGCGCGCCCTCCAGCACATGGCTTCTCAACCTGAGGGTAACAACCCTTTCTTTCACAGGGATCACCTAGGACCGTTGGAAAACACAGATATTTACACTATAATTCATAACAGTTGCAAAATGACAGTTTTGAAGTAGCGACAAAAGTAATCTTACGTTTGAGGGTCACCACAACATGAGGAGCCTGGAGCATTAAGGAGGCAGCCTTAGGATGGTCGGGAAACACTGCCCTAGTAGAACAAAGCTGGATTCGAACCCACATATTTCAAGATGCAGGTCCTCCCTGGGGAAGCAGAGTAAGGGGAGCTCAAAGTCTTTCACGTCCATGCGTGCAGCTGCTCATTGTCAACACTTGTGTGTTTGTTTGTTTGTTTGTTTGCTGCCCTCTTGGGGAACATGAGATAGTACTTGCACTGTGGTTTTACTTTGTGCTTTCCTAAGAAAGAAAAGGCTCAACCACTTTCTGTCCCACTAAATCTTTCCCTGGAGTGGTCTGCATTTGTCTGATTATGGACTGAGCTTCCAGCCCTCTCTCTCTCCTGTTCTGTCTCTTCTAAGCAGCTGGAGCATAGTGACAGAGCCCAGCAGAACACAGTGGGGAGCATGAAGGTCATCCAAAGCGTTGGTAGTCTGCCTCGAAATCAATAACCAGGAGCTGGCCTTCAGGGGTCGAACCCACACAACTCCAGGTTGGTCAAGCCCGATTTTGCGCACAAGGAAGTACTAGAATGATTCCTTCATCTTAATGACCGACTTAACTTCAGGCACAACCGGCTTGACGTATGAAAGGCTGGTGCTTCCTGCCTGTTACTGCTTTGAAGGCCGCTCAGCCCTCTGTGAAGTCATCTTCACAGCTCTCGTTTGGCCCACTCGAACATGTGCACTGTAGCAAACAGTCTTTTAAAACACGAAACTATACTAAAAGACAGGGAGGGAGATTTATAAACATTGAAAACCCCAGCATTTGATGGTCGCGGAAAGCCTTTCTTTATGCATTTACTCTGTAAGCAAAGCCTGAAGTCTTGTACCAAATCTGCAGAATTTGTCTCAGATGGTTCTTACTTGGTTTCATGAATAAATGATACTGATGAATAAAAGCAAAGGGGAGATGGGAGGGGAAACATCACACATGGGGCCAGAAACAAGTGCAGAAGGAATTCGGGCTGCCTCCGACCCCAGCCTTTGTGGACGGCCTCACCCGAGATCTGTGTCGATATTATTTTGAAATTTAGAGCCTCAACTTGTATGAACATGAATCTGCATGCTGAGTTCTTGCACGCCTCCGTGAAATGGCCAAAAGAACCCGACTGACCCTATTCTTGCATTAAAGCAACGCGCCGGGCAGGGCCTGAAAATAAACCCTCTATGCTTGATTAATTAGGTTTGTAAGTATTGTTTCAGAACCAAACAATATTTCTAAAGATTTCAATAGTTCAAAGATTGCCCTATGGCCGTCTGGCCAATACATCTTCTAACACACACAGTTTACAAGCATTTTTCTTCCCAATGCGTTGTCTTTGGTTGGTGCGACATTGTCTGAGCACAGGGCTATTTGGGTCAGGGTGGTTTTCTCCTCTGCACAGCAGTGGTGCTGAGCACAGCACTTTGACCATACATCTTCCATGTCATTTCCATCAAAGGCACATGACACTTCCTGGTGACCAATCAGGAGTGGTCCAGCATCCTAACAGAGGGCATATTGGCAAGCCAAGCTTTCTTAATGACAGCCATTGTTCGGGTTCAACAAAAGGGAGGTCCTGAATATTAACATGTGGCCTTGTGTAGAGGTCATCGGTATGGTGCATCCATCATATTTCACAGCTGAGAAAGGGAACTTTATATGTTCCGTCCAAACCTACTGTTGTCTAAACAAATGGAGAGGGCAGACAGCTGACGCCATCAGGAAAATGGGCTTGAGTGATGACCAGCTCTTTATCTGTCTTTTCGCTCCTTTTGAAGAAGCAGCAGACATTATGGTGAGGGGTAGTATTTGAGGAATATACCTTGGGGACACAGGGAATTTCAATAACCGGGCAATCCAATTAAAATACCAATTTAAGAACATGTAATCATTTGGCCAAATGGCATCTGCTTCTAACAGGGATAACTCTCTTCTCTGGAAAGAGAAACCCCATTCCAGCATCTTGAAGATTCTCATTGGCAAACACTAATGGGTCAATGTAAAACCTATCAGTAAGGTTTTGAGTATTAATATAATTGGAAGAAAAGACTCAGAGTCTAGCCTCATTGGCAAGACTTGTTTCATTTAGTTCAAGGTTAAATAAAGTGAACCGCAAAGGCTGAACCGTGTGGAGCTCCGTGGTGTCTCATGCACTTAGCGGCACATGAAGGACCACAAGATAAACTTCCCTGCTTGTCAAACTTGGTTAGAGAAAGTTCTCTGTTTAGTAGCAAGAATACGGTGATGGCTGCTGCATATTTAAAAATAAAAGTTTATTGCCTCTTGAAAGATGTGGGGTGAAACATACAATGACCAGAGAGATTAATGAATAAGAATGGATGTCTCCTTTCTCCCTCTGGCTGTGCTAACATGGGAGGGGGGAGGGGGGCAGAAGAAAGCAGGAGAGAGCAGGTCCCTTTCGGTTCCACAGGGAATGAATATCATGCCCTGACTGTCAGGCACCCCTTTCCATCTGGAATGTTCTCGCCAGTCCTTTCCTCCTCTAACTATTCTAGTCCTCTTGGCCTTCTTTTCCCATTTGGATCCATCTGCTGCACGTTCTCATGGCTCCCTGAATTTGTTTGATCCTGACTCTCAATTTGAAATTGTTTGTTGATGATCCTGCCATTCACAGCCACTCCAGGCTCCAAGGGGAGAGAGGCGGAATGTCTGCTTGATCACTGCGCATGCTCTATGATCACTGCGCATGCTCTGGAAACACTTGCGTATAAACGACAAGCTACAAAACTAAAATAAGATCCAAATCTGACTTGAGCACTTGTTGACTTAAAATGAGTCTCTTCTTTTCATCCTTTCCTATTTTATTTTTAGGCAGGGTCTCTCTATATAGCTTCAAGTTTTCCATCCTCCTGCCTCAACCTCCCGAGTGCTGGGGTTACAGGTGCATACCCTCGCACTTGGGACGACACACAATACATTTCTGTAAAATGACAGAAATTCTCAGACACACGAATCACAGCACTTTGCACTTATTATCCTGCAAAGAAGGAATTAAGGTCTCTTGGATGCACGTTGTTCTTCCAGAACAAGGCCTTTGATAGGGGACAAGGCAATTTTCTGGCCCGCAAATTAACACGGGAGGTAAAGGCACTCACCTACACACCCCAGAACCCACATGGTAGAAGGAAAGGACTGACCCTAGAAACTTGTGTCAAAATCTACAGAGAGGAGATAGGGAGGAAAGGAGAGGAAGGAAGGGGAGGAAGGAGGGATGGAGTGAAGGAGCAGAAACAATAAGGGACACTTCCTAAGAAAATTAGGCATATATTTTGAGAAATAATTTGAGAAAGTCTCTCCCTGATATAAATGTGTGCATATGTGTGTATGTATATGTGTATAGATGTGTGTTTGAATATATACATATATATGCCTGTCCAAACACCAATCCACTTGTCTTAGTCTATAACCTTTTCTGCACTCAGAAAACACTCCACCTAAAACAGTTTTGCTCTTCAAGGCCAGATGTCAGCACCAAGTCTTCTAAGCAACCCCAGCCTGTGCACAGGCTCACACCCATCTCCCTGTCTTCCAAACGTCTCTTTGGAAAAACTTCATGGCACACATTGTAACTTCAACAAGTATTTCTTTTGTTACAAAAAAAAAGGCAAGCTGCTAAAGGAAAGAATATTCATCTTTATCCTCTTCTGAGTCTAACAGGGAGCCCAGTGTGCTGCTGCAGTCTGTGAACTCTCAATAGATAGTGATTAAATCCATGAACATACAAAACAGCCATTCTAAATTTTCAAGCAATTATCTTAAAATATATACAAAATGCTACATTACACTCCACTGTGATCACGTTTCCTTCTTTCTGCTCCCCCACTCCATCCAAGATCTGTGACCCTACAATTCTGAAGGTTTGAAAGGAAAGCCCTCCTGTTCCTAGATCTTTCTCTTTTCTAACCACACGGGGGAAAAAGCTCCAAGATGGTACCCCATTCTTGGGCCGTAGCTAATTGGTACAGGTTCATGTAACGTGAGCCACACTTGGCCAATCAGATTCCTTCAGTGGGCTTCTGTTCTTAGGGCCTCAAAGGCCATATCTTTATAAAGTTTTATAAAGTTAGATGTTGACATAGACTCGGGGCCCAATTTTAGGTCTATATTGAGAAGACTACAATGAAGAAATACAATAAGCAATAAGAAACACAGAGAGCTCTGGGCATTCAAAAGACTCTGGGTCCGATCTTCCCTGGAGTTCCACCGTCTTCCAAATCCCATGTATGTTAGTTCTGTATGCCACCTTCTCCCTTTGACTAACACCATTCAGACCGACTCCATGATGTCCAATCAAACATAGCTTTTAATAAAACCACATCAGATTTGCCACTACTGTATGTGTGAGCTTGGTCTCCAGTCCACAGATGTCTTCTCATGCACATGCTGTTGGGCTATGCTGTGCCCTTGCTAAAATGGATGGCTAGGAGACGCATCCTAGATAAACAGTGAGGACATGCTCGTAAATCTGACTCCGTGTTTCACACCTCTGGCTGAATTCAGAAGGCAGCAGGATACTGACCAGGCCCCAGGTGAAGATAACATGCAATCACGTGTTTGCTATTGATTCCTAAGACCAGTGCTCGGTTCTGCTCTATCTGCCCCATTCTACAGACGGCAAAGAAATAGATTTCGAGGAATTAAGTTACTTGTTTAAGGTTGCCCAATGGTATGGTAGAAGGAATCTTGTAATATCAGCATAAGATAGACAAAATGCTGTTTTCCAGTCTACAGGCACATATTAATTCCCCAAGCCTCCCCCAAATTCTGACGCTCTCCTATTCCACCCTTCCCCTTGTAGCTGAACCCTATAGCCCTCCTTCTCATCCAGAGCAGGCCCCTATCCTCTCTGCCTCTGTTTCTCATCAAAAAGAAAGACAGAAATAGTTATTCTGTTCATCCAGCAAAAAGGAAATTAATGGTTGATTAGATGCCTGTTCAACACAATGAGAAGAAAAACCAGTCTTCATGGCGAATTATTGAATTAGGGGGCAACTTTCAGTGCCACTATGTCTACACAAAGCCGAGCTCCCCCTAGATGCAGTCCAAAAAAAAAAAATAGAGTACAGTGTAGCAACAGAAAAAAAAATGAAGTCAATTGGTCAAACAAAAGACGGAGAAACAGATGTCAAGCCCGTAGCGCAGTCCCAGAGCCCTGGCAGAGCTCACAAACCTCAAGATGGGAGTAACAAGAAGGCGGTCCCTGACGCTCATACATACGTGGGAAAACAGAAACCCAACCGAATATGACAAGCGAAAAGCAGATCCATCCAACTGTTTGTGCCGAGGTGTGTGTTCCTCTTTCCACTGCTACTTCTATTTCATTTTCAAAACCCAAGTTTAAGATCAAAACCAAGAATAAACAAAGACAGTGCAAAGCTATCAAGATCCCTTCCCAGGTCAGGTTATTAAAAAGACACCGTTCCGTCGATAAGTCAGGCACATGACATATTACGATGTAGTCTTTCAACATGCCTTCGATCCATATTTAGTGAGTTAAATATTACCCTCATTTTCAATGGCACGCAGAGGTGTGTTGGGATGCACTTTATCTACACAAGTTCTACATCACAAAACTCATTTGGTGTCTGCGCTGATAGCAGAAACCAGGCAGTTTTCTCTTGGACTCTTTCTACATGGCTATTGGGCACAATTCAAGGCACACACGCATGCACTGAGTTTTTAGATGATGGCATTTAATATCCTGTATCATTTCTTTGATTTGCGTTTCAGTTATGAGCGACACTGTTAGGCCTAAACACGAAATGAAACTATAGTTTTCATGTGGACCAAGTTAGGTGAAATGCTGACTTCTGCACACTTTCCAGCTCTATTAAGAATGAGAAACAATTTATGAAAATCACAAGTCTTAATAACTCATTAATTTAACTCATGCATCCCATCCCCATGAATCTAAAAAAAAAAAAAAAACCAGACCCAGAAGGTAGAAAAAGGAAATACTCAAGATAAAGTGGAAAGTCCCATTTTGTAAACTGAGTCTCAAGCCCAAGCCCCAGCTGCCACTGACTTCTGTCACCTTAAATACACCTGGGCCATAGGGAACAGTGATGAACACTGTCTGTTTTTAAATGCTCTGCTCATATTTCATTCTTTTCCCTATGTCTTATTTTCAGAGTTACTATTCATTTTCACAAAAATAAGCTAGTGGTTTTACAAGGTTCTCTTCCCAAGTCCCCTCTTTCCTATTACAGCCACAAACTGTCCCAGACAAAATAACTGTCATAAGAAAAATTAGAGAATTCTGTGTAAGAGAACACAGCCACGTAAGATGATCTGTGGGCTACAAAGCTCCCATTTCTGTGCTCCTTCCAAACGACCCAGTCCATGTAGGCATTAATGAACCTAACATTGGTGTCAAACTGTTTCAAAATAAACCAAATGTTTACAGAAATTATCCCGGAAAACCTGAAGAAAACGCTAGAGAAAACCATAATCTGGTTAACCAAAAATGAACCAAAATGTGCTTTCCAGAATAGGGGGCTCCCTGTTGTTAAGGGTTGACTTGGAGCAATTACCCAAACAAAACAGTTGGCGCCTGCATTGGTGACAAAATAGTGTTTGAATAAAGTAGAAGGAGACAAATATGCATGAAAATTAAATTTAGGCTCTGGGACTACCCTTTGGGGGCCATAGAAGAGCTGATTGCATGTTCACAGCTGGAATTGGTGTTGGCAGAGAAGGCTTTATTCATTGGCAGAGGGAGGGACTCCCTTCTTGAGTGACATCAGGGTGGCAAAGCAAGGGTGACAGCATGCCACGCATCTGATGCCGACAGAGCTGGAGGCCCTGGCCCCGCACAGCTTGGATCTGGCAGCAAACTGGAGTTTTCTCCATTGAGAAATCAAAGCTGTTTACAGGGCATGTGTGTGTGCTCTGGTACAGGGTCCTTCCCGCGTTATTACATGCTCATCACATGCAAGGCATTCAGCAACTTTTTTAGTTGGAAGGCTGCAGATCTGAGCCAAGCGGTCAGCCAGTAACAGGAAGGGTGATCCTTGCAAGACCAACGTGGAAGACTGAAGCTGGGGCTCGGTGGTAGAGCAATGGCCTCACATGCACAAAACCGTGGGTTCAATGCTTAGCATTGGAAGCAACACACCACACACACACACACAAAATCACACAATCACACACCACAGAGCTGAGGTCCATAATAAAAGACTGAAACTGTCTTGGGATAAGGTCTCTATAAAGTGTGTGCTCTAATGGGCACCTGACGATTGTCTTCTAGCTTTCTGATGGCAGAATGCAAAATTGGCCCCAATCCTTCACCTTACCTTTGCAAGGTAACACTACCCAGTTTTCAGCTAAAATGTTCCCGCTTCTTTAACCTGAGTTGGACCTATTATTTGTTTTGCCCAACAGAATATGGCAAAATGATAAGTACTTTCTACAATGATGCAGATGGACAAACATTGGCCCAGTGAACAGATAACAGTGCCCCAAGGCAAGAAACAATATATGCTGAGTGATGATAGCCAAATTCTCCCTTATCTCCCCACGACAACTCCTGATGGCATCATGGTTCTTCAGAGAGAAACCCATAGGATACCATGATGGCGATGTCAGGTTGAAATCATAAAATCTTTGCTGAGTACAAAGATAGTATGCCTTAGAGTCTCACAGAATTGCCTGTCACACAGCTGAGGCTCAGGGCCACTCATCATTGTGTTCCCAGAAGCAGGATTCCCAGGCATTAGTTCACATAATGGAGAGCTAATAAAACTCACGTTATAAAGAACATAGCTTCATTTTCAAAACATGGAAGTTACAGCACATGTCCCCAAAGTCCAAAACTCATCTGTGAAACAGGAACTAAGCAAAGAACACAAATAATCTTCCCTCTTTCAGGTAAAGAGCACAAGCTAGTTTCAAGATTATCTTACTGACTGAAAGCAACTTTTCAGAGTCAGTACTAGAAAAAATGTAAGGAGGAAGAAAAGCAAGCATAGAACTCTTGTATTGTAAGTCCCAACACCTCTGGGCTTTGGTGAGCTCACGAATTATAAACCAGGGTAGGCTGTCTCTGCAAGGTCAGGCCCGGAGACTAATTTAACTGTCAGTCCGTCCATCGCCCAGCAGTGTTGGCACCTCCTGGACTGGCATCTCAGTGCCCTAACTTCAAGCACTGCTTCTTAACCATAATCCAAGCTGCTGGGTGTGAACAGCTTCGTCTTGATGAGCAACTGGTATTCTTGATGCCCCAAAATGCCCAGTTCAACTCTGCCCCTCCTTTCATTCTTGTCTTTCCCAACAATGAAAAGTCCCCCCAAAGTCCTGCCTGTACCACCTATGCAGTGTTCCTGCTCCTTTGTGCTCCACTGCATCAAACCCACTGGTGAAGGAAAAATAAATAAATAAAAGAACTCCCAGGAGCTCTCTGTGGGAGCTTTGAGGATCCCGAATTGAACCCAGCGCTTATCTTAACTTGCCTATGAGAGATTTACAAGCCAGAATAGAACAAACAAGGAGTAATTTAAATTTTAATTTAAACCCTCGTCTATTTTCTTATCCCTTATCAAACTGGCAGCATTTTGCCTTCTGACAATGAACAAGTGTCACTGGCGCAGGCCAGACCCTACCCACAACCCAGGAATCCCTTTCATCTAAACCCCTGATCCCTTCAATAAACAAAATACGAAAAGGCAGTCAAAATTACGCTGTGCCTTTATAAAGGAAGGCAGGGAAATCCTCGGAATACAATTCCCTCCTTGTTATTCTCCAATGCCATGTGACTTGGAGTCATTCTGAAGGTCCCAGCCATGACTTCCCCAGCTTTCCCAGCCTGGCCCATCTGTTCTCCGAGGGCCACATGAATGGCAGATGTCAAGAGAGTCGGAACTGTGCAAACTGCCCAAAGGAATAACTCGGCCAACTCCCCTCTGCCTCCACGGCTTCAGAGGCTGCTGCCGAGCCAACCACCATATGGCGAACAATTAGTTTTCCGACCCCACTCAAGAAAAATGTCCACTTCGTTGCCAAGCCTTAGCAATATGTGAGTTAACAAGCAGCGGGTACCGAATGCCTATACATTCACAAGTTAGGAATCTTCTTTCCCTTTTTCCTCTTTTTTTTTTTTCCTTTCTTGGCCTCAAGTTCTGGCCACTTTTGCTTTGCTCCCCTTTAAAAAGGTAACAGCACCCAAAGCATTTAGGAGCAAACTGTTATTTTCTTTCTTTTTTATTTTCTTACTTATTTTTGAAATTCTGCAACTCAACAGGAAATGGATAGTCACAACTGTCTTCCTTTTACTTGTCTTTTTAAAAATGATAAATTCAACCAATATAAAAATCCTTGAGCTAGGGAATTGCCATTTATGTGCAAGGGATTCATATACAATAATGAATCATAATATACTCTGTGACCAAATAGGATGTATTTATTTGGCTTCCTTAAATAACCCTTAACCTCCTCTCTATACATAGAAACGTAGATGTCCAGTGTGAAAATCAAAGAACCCCATCAGTTCACTGCCCCCAAGAGTAGTCAGTGTCTCCCTGCCTTAGGGATAGTGTTCATAGTATGTCATTCACAGAATGTGATAGTTTCCAAACCGTGATCAACTATTGAAAGATCAACATGTAACTTTAGAAGCATATATGCTTCCCCCACTTCCATGCTGCAAGATGAAAACAGACATATATATATCCATTTTTGGCTTGTCTGTGCATGGAGCCCTGATGGCCCACGTCGCTCCCGTTTTGATGCTGACTGCTTTCTGACCATGACCTGCACATTCTCTGAATGCAGACACACGAATCCAGGGAATAAAACCAGACGGAATTAAAATGTTCCCCAATGCAGGTCTCAGAGAACCCAGCCACGGATCAGTAGTTCTCAAGCATCTTTGGTTTGCAGATCACCATACCACAGCAGACGCCGCCTCCAAAGGTCCTCCCCCAACTATTTGTGGCTGAAAAGAAAATGTTTTCTCTGAATAAACCAAAGGAGGGCTGCCAGCTTGATGAGAGAGATAAAAATCCTACAGAAAATGGGAATTGGAGCCAGACACAATAACTTTTCTTTCTTTTTTCTTTCCTTTCTTTCTTTTTCTTTCTTTCTTCTTCCTTCCCTCCTTCTTTTTGTATTTCTAACAATCAAAATAATATCCCTAGGACTTAATGCCCCTGGGAATAGACCACTTCTGCCTCCCACACTCTCTTCTCAGTACCTAGAGCTCGGTACCAGCTGTGTGAGTTCATTGAGCAAATATTTCAATGTTGAATATTGTAAGCAGCAGCCTAGGAATTGGGTTATTTTTTTCTATGTTTGTTTGATAACCTTAGCTGGAAGGAATTATTAGCTGATATTGAACTACAACCCCATGTTACCATCAAGTCCAACTAATTATTATCTCTGTACTCACAGTCTGTCTAAAATTACTAGGCAAGTATGCTTCATGTGTGGTCAAGAGAAACCTGACCAAGTGTTTCCCCATGTTTCTATCTGGAACACTTGGGAACAACTGCACAATTACAAAATTACACCTCCCACTGCAATCTAAAGTTTGCATCATTCAAAATCTCTCCTTTACCTCTTCTCCCCCATCTCGGTCTCTCCATTCCTGTCCCCTCCTATTCACAGAGAGCAGAAGAAGGAAGAAAGGCTCCCTCATTTCCAGCAGTGGGAGGGTTAAAAATCAAAGTTCTACCAACTACCCGATGACATGCACAGTGGTCATCTACAAAAGGTGGCCGCTTCTGGGTCAGAATCAATGAATATATTCTCAGAGCATCAAATTTATTTAGTCCCGGGGATCACAAGAACTTTAGAGTTTAAGGAATTATTAATAAACAATATTTGGAACCAGGCATGATAGTTCTACACCTGTAATCTCAGACCTATAGAGGCTAAGGTAGGAGGGTCACTAAGAGCCAGTCTGGGTACAAGGTAAGTTCCAGACCAACATGGGTAAAATATGAAAAGACACTACCTTGGGGTCTAAGAGTCCTTGAATAACATAATATTTGTATTTTATGAAGATGAGTGAATGCTCATGTCTGCTGCCCTCAGAGAAAAGGGCATCAGATCCCCTGGAACCAGAGTTACAGACGGTTGTGAAGCAGGTGTGGCTGTGTCTACTTGTAAATCCAGTGCTGAAGAGGAGAAAACAATCAGATTCCTGGAACTCACTGGCCAGTCAGCCTACCCCGTGGATCCAGATCAATTGAAAATCTTGCCTCAAAAAAAGAAAAGAACATGGCTCCAATGGAATAACTTTCAGAGGATTCCCCTGGCCTCTACATACATGTTCTTGCAGCTACACATATGTGCACACACACAAGGACATATACCTAGAAGATAAAAACCAAAATTCTATGAAATACGTAACAGCGAGCCAACTCTAGCCAGGATGGTCAGGGAGAGTGAAAATGAAGGGAAGACGGAAAAGAGGCGCCGATCCAGATGTCGCTCAGTGAATGACTAAGCACGAAAGTGGAAGGTGACTCAGCAAAGCAAAGGGATGAAGTCACAATTTGAGTAAGAGGTTGGATGGCTCCCAATACGCAGGATGAACTAGGTCACTCACAAAAGGAGTGGATCTACCTGCACGACATTCTTAAAGTGATCAAAAGCTCAAGGACAGGAACCAGACTGGAGAAGTGAGAAGGAAATGGAGGCTCCGTGGGAGCTTTTACGGGGAACCGCCCTGTACCCTGATTATAGGGATGGCTCCACGAACCTGCCTGGGTGTTAAACTCAGAACTGTCTGCCAACAGAGTCAATGTTACCAGTTGCTGGTTAAAAACAAAATAAAAATTGGTGTCAAAAAAAATATATATATATACACATATAAACAAGGTCGAGAGTAGGAGACAGTAATTGCAAATATTCAGCGCTTGATAAAGAATTCATTTCCACAATGAAGATCTGTCAAAACTCAACAATAAGAAAAAAATAAACAGGCACCAAAGAAGGTTGCATGGGTATCAGATTAGCATGTGAAAGGATTCTCTACGTTCCTGTCATCAACATGCAAATTAAAACCACCTGCTCTGACTGTCGCACTCCTCAATAGCTGGAAAATGAAAATATATATATATTCCTATAAAGACTTGGAGCACAAATAACCTCAGCTTCATTTGTCTTAGCCCGACTGGAGACAACTCAAGTGTCCCTAAACGAGGGAGTTAATGAACACGTGGTGGAGGGCCATTCAGTGGATTGGTGAGTAGTAGTCCAAGATGCAATGAACTTTGGATACAGGAAGAAAAAAAAAAGCAGCCAGTACCTCTCACCGCCTGACAAAAGAGAACATATTCTATATTCTACTGTTTTAAAATCTTGAAAAGGGGGAACTGTTCTGTGACAGGAACCGGCGGTGAACACTTAGAAAGCTTTTCTATTGCTGTGATAAAACACCGTGGCCAGAAGAGCATCTATTTGGTCATACAGTTCCAGAAAGATAAGTGTCCGTCACAGCTCAGAGGCATGACTGCAGGCAGGCATGGTGACAGGTACAGCAACCTGGGAGTTCATATGTTCAATAGCAAGCACAGCGCGGGGATAGCATACGGGGGATAGCACAGCCTTTAAAACCTTAATGACAACTACTGGTAGCATGCTTCCTCCAGCAAGGCCGTACAGCCTAAACCCACCAAAACAGCACTACTAATGGTGGACTAAGCATTCACACATCCAAGTCTGTGGGGGATATTCTAACTCAAACCACCACAGGGTCTGCTCCTTGGTTCTCATGGGCTCATGACCGTACCATGATATAAAATGCATTTACTCCAATTCCAAACTTCCCCCACACTCTTCCAGCAGTAACACTGTGGAAAAGTCCAAAGTCTCTTCTGCTATCCCAGGCAATCTCTTAATTGTATATTTTACTATTCCAAAGGAGAGGCATGGGAACATGGCAAGAAAACACTGAATCAAAGCAAGAGATAAATCCTGGAGGGTAAGTCTCAAATCTGTAGCTCCGTGGTATCAAAGAGCTCAGATAACTCTACTCTACCATCTTGGGTGACATCTCTTTCTTAGGCTGGTTCAGAGCTGCCAGGATCATGACTCTGGCATCGTCGATATCTCGAGGTCTTCAACACAACCAGGTTTTACTTTCGTAACTTCAGGTAACTTCCAGAGTCTCTTGCCCTTTCACGCCCTTCATGTAGGAATTACGTTGCCACACCGTGTGTGAGCACAGAGGCCTCCAAAATAATAGAGATTCTGTAGCCCCTTTATTCTTGTATCCTGCAGGAGTCTAGAACCAGCTTCATGTAGACAATGCTGCCAAGCTCAGCCACCAGCCTGGGATGAGCCTTGGCTCCCTTGAGTCACATCTACAGCAACTTTTGTCTATTGTTGCGTTAGAAGGACACTAAAGTCCTTAGGCCTCTTAGCTCGGAGGAGTTTTTCTCTGAGGGGACCCCTCCATTATTCCACTGCAGACTGGAACTCAGGTCTTGGTCACAGTGTTAAGTTCTTGGTGCTTTTTTTTCTCTTTAACCTCTATATTTTGTATTTCTTTCTACCCCACTCATTTTTCCCATTATAAACCTCCACACCAGTCATTAATAATAACCACACCGCAGATTCAATATCTTGAGTCTGTGCTATCTTGTAATTACCTCCATCAAAGAAATCAATTCATTACTTCTCAATTTAACTCAGGCAAGTTCTTAGGTCAAGGGCAGAAAGCAGCCAGAGTGTTGGCCAAAATACCATTGGAATGACCTCTAGATCAGATACTAATGTCGTTCCCCTGCAAGCTCTCTTAATCTGAGCCTCAACATTACACATGCCCTTCAGCACGGCCTTTCAGTCTGCTACTGAGATGGCCAATTAAACTTTACTCAGCCACGTTTCTAGTCCAGCGTTTCAAAGTCTCACATTCCTCTAAAAGACAACCAGCTTAGGCTTGCCACAGCAATGGCCCACTCTTTGACACCAACGTCTATACTACTTTTCTATTGCTATGATAAAATGATGTCATGACCTGAAGCAGCTTATTGAAAGAAGAGTTCATTTGGGATTATGATTCAAGAAGAATAAAGTATCAATCACAACTTGGAGACATGACAGCTGGATCAGCAAGCAGAGCATATATATCTTCAACAGAAAGCAAGAAGCAGAGTGTGTTAGGAGTGGCACAAGGCTTTCAACACCTCAAAGCCTCCCCCCAAAGGACCTACTTCCTCCACCAAAGCCACAACTCCTAAACCTACCCAAACATCACCAACTGGGTACCAAATATTCAAAAATCTGAGCCCACAGGAGTCATTCTCATTCAAACCACCACAGACATGCAATCAATATCGCATACACACACACACACACATATTATATATCACTATTACATATAGCATTGACTTTATTTGTCTACTTCTCTGTCTGTGGGATGCTCATACAGTTGACAAAATATTGTTCTTGACTATATTTTGAGGCCATTTAGAGAAAGGAGTAGTGTTAGCATCAGTTGACTAAGGAAAGAAACAGTAGAATGAAACCACCATCCTTCTCCCAATTTGTTGAGAACAAAATAAGAAAAAGATATAGAAAGGGGAGGGGGAAAGGCTCATTACCATCTTCTGGCTTAGGACACTGGAGTCCCTGGTTCTTTGTCTGTTGGAACTCTGTATATACCAGTGGCCTCTCCTGCTTTGTGGGCTCAGTCTTTTACAGACCAGGCAGTGATGACACACACCTTTAATCCCAGTAGCCACACTAACTTGCCACAGAAACCAGGCGGTAGTGGTGCACACCTTTAACCCCAGAACTAGAGAGGATTATAAAACACGAGGAGACAGCTCTCAGTCTCAGTCTTATTCTGAGATTCCTGGAGGCAGGACCGCCATGCCATTTTGGACTGAGGTCAAGCGAGTAGCTGGCTACTTTGCTTTTTGGACCTTTGGGTTGAGCCTCAATTTATGTCTCTAAGTTTTTATTAATCGTGCTTCAGTTACGAAGACATTTGATTCTGCCCTAGAATCCTCAGTGTGGCTTCCTGTGGCACTCCTACAGAACACACGTGCATCCAGTGACTTGATGGCCCTCAGCAGGATGAACCCCTCAGGAGGCTCCCTCCCTAGGCCCAGACCCTCATAGTGAATGGTCTTGTCAAGTCTCTTAGAATGTTAGATCTTTATCTTAACACGGGTAGAGGTTAAAGCAAAAACTAGTTCATGTGGCATTGATCAATAAAGACATGTTTCAAACAACAGAAAACAAATTGCATTCTGCTAACATGCACAGTGTTGATGATGCAGAAGCAGGAAGAAGGAAATCACTGTTACAGAACCAACTGAGAAACATGGAGCAATCCACGTTGGCCCTCACAGCTCAGTCTCTACAATAGTCTTCAGTGAAGCACTGACGTGGCAAACATTCCTGAAACCCAGCAGGACCCAGAGGAAGTTTACCACTGGGAAAGCAATATGAATGCCTAGCCATTGTTTCTGGGTTTAACCTCTTCCTTCTTCCTAAAATCAAAGTCTGAGAGACACCCTACACTGCACTAGAAGAGGCGTTTATTAAAAATGAGTTCTGTCTCAGGCTGTTTTCTATTGTCACAATACTAGCGCAAATTGGGTAATTCATTTAAAATGTTTGCTCCAGTACCTGACAGGTGAGAGAGAGGCCAAGAGTGGAGTAGAGTCAATGAGACTAACTTTTAACTAGTGCAGGTGGTACTGCTTCTGGGTGATCTTTGGCTTCGGCTTCCTTGGTATTGGACTATGACCTCTAAGATGAAAATAATAATAACAATAAAATCAACCCTTTGCCCCCCAAGTTGTTTTTGGTCAGTGTTTTGCTCCAGTAACAGAAAGCAGACAGGAGCAGGGACGTAGGAGCTGGAATGAGGAACAGTCTTAAGCCACCCAATGTGAGTGATGAGAATTGAACTCTGGCCTTCTGCAAAAAGTGGTGAGGGCTCTTAGCCCCTGGGTCATTTCTCCAGATCTCTGGAGGTTTCTTAAGTCTTACAACTTGCAATCTCATACGTAGGAGTAGACATGTAAGAGAAATTACATTAGATACAGAGAATTTCACAGCGGATAAGTAGATTGATGCTGTCCACTGTCCTTAAACAAAACATGCCAGCATACGGGCCGTATTTTAGACAGACAGATACATAAAAGAGCTTATAAATCCTACACTAGATATTCCTTTGCTGAAAAGCCATGCATTGTGCTTGCTGTCTTGCAACTGATGCTCAAGAGGAGTGTGCCTGCCTGTCTCCACGAGAAGGCGAAAGAATCTTATGCTCAGATGCCACTGTGGGCCCAAGTTTTATGGCCCAGGTGAGGCTGCACTCTCTCACACCACTGTTCCTGAAGCTTTATAAAGTGTGCAAGAACCTGGTGAGCCAAGCTTAAACAAACAGGCTGTAGACCAGAAGAATTGCCACTCAGCTCTGACCCAATGAGGCTCTGACAGCCCCTGAATCATTGTTTTATCAAAAAATGGGGACAATTGATAACATGACTTCTCCATAGGATTTCCATGAAGATTAAAATGATAGTTAGCATGCAGTTATGTTCGGTGAGTGTCGGTGACTGCTCTCATCTAATTAAACACAGTCTAGTGGATCCTACCCCAGAGAACACAGCACTATGAGTCTACGAAAGTGAAGCCCACTAAACATAGTCAAGGCAAACACCCCTAGCCAAGCCCTGTCTTCCTCTACCTCTCCTCCTGGCGGATGCCCTTCTTCTGGCCTCCGTTCTTATTTGTGATGGAAAGAACTTCAGTGAGCCACTTTACACTCAGCCCAAGACAGAACAAAAGCCCCCAGAGACATCCTAAACAATCTGCAAGTCATAGCGGCCGGTGGCCCTGCAGGCCCAACCAAGAGTTTTACACGCTAGGAAATTCGGAGTCCATCTTCCCGAGGGGTGGACCAACAGGCCAACTGCCATGCTCCTCCTCACAGAGTGCTGTGCCTTTTGTCCCCACAGGGTTTCACAAAATTCAAAACCAGAGTCGGGGGAGGAGGCGTGAACACAAAGGCCAGGAGGCAGCGCTGAGCGAAGGCCGCTGTGTGTTATTAATCCGTGTGATTAAGCCGGCATGCTAAGGAGGGCTGCGGAATCAAACCCCGCGTGGTTTTGATCCACACGGATTAGAAGACATTGCGGCTTTCGCTTGCCAGTGCCCGGTTCGCTTTGTGTGTGCATTTCATTCTTCAGACTCCGCCGGGCACAAAGGCGAGAGAGCATTCACAAGGGGACCCAGTGGCACAAGCAGTTTGACAAATGTCCCCGTCTCCCCTCCCTTTCTGGGACACACTTCCTGAATTTCCCAAGAGCTAAGCCCTGGGTTTGTATTTGCATCATTTCCTCCCAAAAGCTGAGCTACTGGAAGCTGCCCCGCCCCCAGATGCAGATGTCTGTCAACCCATGAAAGGTAGTTTTACACCAGGAGGTGCGAGAAAGTGGGGAGAAGGGGTTCAGACATATTCCCGGTCCCAGTGGGAACCAGCCCTCTGGAGTGAGCAACCCCAAAGATCCCCCACCAGAATCTGAGCATGTTCTCACAAGCTCAGAAGAGTAGAATGGATGTTATCAGCTGTACCAAAGAAAAAACAAGACATCTTCGGAGAAAGAGAAGAGGTCAGCAAGAGAGAAACTGCCGGGCTGTGCCTCCTCCTGCCAGCCACAGCGTGATTCTGACATAGATGTGCAGACCAGCTAAGATACAAAAGCAAAATGACAGGAGCAAAGCAGGGACTTCTCTGGGGAATCACTGTGGTCTGAGCCAGAGGGGTCACCAAGATTTGAGACTTTTGTAGAGAATGAATTTAGCTGAGACCTTTATCAGTGCTGTGTGGACCGATTGGTGACTCTGACGGGAAACACAAAAAGCTTCCCCAAACCTGTGAATACAAGGGCCATGCCTGGCTCTGAGTTCTAGGAAGAAATGAGGGCTCCAGGCTAACAAGGTCCCAGATGTCCATCTTCCTTTTCCTCTCCCCGTCTTTCCATTTTCTCTACACTCTGGCTCCTCACACTACTGCACAGACAGAGGTGAACAGCCGGAACGGTGCCTCTTGGGTGACATTCTGTGGCCATCAGTCAACATATGGATAGAGCTCGTCAGGAAGCTGGGTGCTTTGGTGATCTCCTTATGGAATAAACTGGGAGACTTTATTCATATTTTTTTTCCTTAGTGCTGCCCCCAGTGTCCAGTGCTTCTGCTTACTATTGAGCAGTTATTTACTTACTAAGCACTGTTGAACTGCATCTTAGGAATCCATCTCAGCCAGAAACCATAGCCTTTCAATGAAGTCCCATCACATGCACTGAAGAGATGTTTATCTGTATGAGCCCCACTGGAATTCCCAATGCTGTACCTGGTCTGTGACAGCCCTGTACCAGTGACCTCTAAGAGCGTGGTCACGTATCTACATCTGCGTATGTCTCTGTGTGTATGTGTGCACACACCTGAGCATGCCGTTCTCGGCATTTCTATCGATTGGGTCCCCTTCTCCACCTCCACCCCCTCACATCCTCACGGCCACTGCATCCCTCTGGCTCCCTTGTGCTTTCTCTGTTGTCTTCCTGTTTTCCATTTCTGCTCCAGTTAGGGGCACACGGCGGTGGTCTCTAAATGTAGGAGGGAAGAGGGACTGTGACCTCAGTGCTGCCATGGAATTTAGGACATTTTTTAATCTAAAACTCTTCCTCATGGCTGACAAAGCCCTGCCCAACCTCAGCACCATTTGCTTTCATTTCAGCTCACAAACACCTTCCCTTCTCCAAAAGGCATGTCAATCCTCTAAGCCTCCATATATTAACTAGCTCCAAGCCTGCTGTGGTCCCTTGGTTGTATAGAAGCTGCTTTAATAGAAGATTTACTGAAGTAAAATTTGCATAGTGTATAATTCACTGATTGGCATCGAGCTCTATGCCACATCGAATATGCAGATCTGTAACCATGATCACAATTAAGATCTAAACTAACGTTCCAGTCACCTCAACAAAGCCTCTTACTAAAAAAAAAAAAAAAAAAAAAAAGTCTACATATTATTCATCTGATAGCTAGATAAACCATGGCCAATGCATGCAATGGGCTAACACTCACCACTAATACCATAGGTCTGAAATGCATTATAGTTAATGAAGGGAGTTCGATATAGGAAATTGCGTGTCAAAAGATTCTATTGATATGAAAACCTAGGAATGAGAGAGCTATGAAGATATTAAATAACCTGTCTGTCATCAGAGTCTGAGGGGCAGCGGCTGATTCCAAAGCCTGTGGTCTTGCATTTCCATCTGTCTTTAGCTGCTCCTTGAGACAACTGAATCCATCGCTTCCCTAACACCAGTCTCACTAGGGGTCTTCCCAGCTCAGATCCCCATCCTGATACAGCACCCAGGACTAATGCGCCGTTCATCTGTCCTAAGGGCTACGTAAAGTCAAGTATGTATCTCAGCTCTAAAGAGTCCCTGATGACTAGTTATCCCCACCCACTGGTGCCCCCTGGTCGTAGCTTACATGAAGACTTCAGGTCACCAAATTTAAGACGGACAGTTAAGCACTTAGAGCCATCAGTGGAAGCCACATAACTCGAATGCAGGGCATTTATCAAACAGTTACAGCCACAACCTCAGCTCTCAAGATCCTCAGCCACTGAGTTTTGAAGTCCTGCATGCTTCAGATGGATATAGTGGTCTTTTTGCTCATCCTCTAAATTTTGAAAAGAATTAGGATGTAGGCATTTGCTTATTGATTGACACCAATTGCCTGAAACAGTGAGGAAATGCCTAGTGGAGTCTTTGTCTGATACTAGCTAGAGTGGGGTACATCAAAACCCACTTTAATACGCGCTAACAAACCCCTGAAATATGAAATCCTTACTACAGTCATCTTTTGGTGTCCAAAGGGGACTAGTTCCTGGACTCTTTTTTCACTGGCACCAAAACTTGAGGTTGCCTGTGACCCTTATAAGAAGGCATAAAAAAAAATACAGGGCTTCCCATGCAGTTTAAATCATCTCTGGATTAATGCGATACATGATGATAATATGTATATTATGTAAATACTTCTTAGGCTGTGTCATTTAATATAATGACAAGATTGAAAGGTCTGCGTATGTTTACAATAGACCTATTTATCATAGCCATAAACACATTGTGAGCTGTAGTTTGCTCAAACTATGGATATAAAGCCTTGGATAAAGATCTCATCAAAATTATACAACCTAGGGCATTGAAACCGTCATAAAACCAACAAAGCCTTTCAATCGCCCTTATATCCAAGCATACGTAAGAAATGGATGGAGCAGCAGCCTGCCTCCACCTTAGGCTTAAAAGCCATCTTCGAGCAAAGACAAGCTAGGTTCAGTCCTGTTTGTGACCAAGCCTCTGTCTTTCCAGGACTGTGCATGCCCCACCTGTAACCTTAACCACAAATGGTTCTGTATGGCCTGTCTCAGGAACGGCAGCCGTGTCTTTGTTTCCACGGGTTATAAGATCACCTGTGACTACCTTGTTCTGACGACTGCCGTGATTCCCTCATCTTGATCACCTGTTATGTTCTGCTCCTGTCACCCCGCTCATTGCCCCCCACTTGGAAACTCCCTACCCCTGAACTCCATGAAAGCCTCGTCTCCCCACGTCCAGTGTTGACCTTGTGGACCCCACCTTAGATGGAAACAGCCCATGTACACAAATTAAAATCCTCGCTTTAATTAAGTGCTTGTTTTAATTAATTTGGCCACGATGGCTTGGTTCTGTGGTCTCTCTCCTCATGTCTTTGGGATGAACACTGATGGCGCCATCATGTATGCAAATAAGCAAGCAAAAACTTTCAAACATTCAAAATTAATAAAGGAACAGCCCACGGATCAAAGCGCAATTATAATCTGCCTCATCAATTATTGTAAAATTATTGCTTTTTCTTAGATAATAAATGGGTCCTTCAACCCAGTTCCCTTTCAAACCAGGGAAATACTCCTCAAAATGGGGTTTACCAGTAGTCCCCAACTGCACCATAGTCCGCAGGGAGTGTGCACAGTAGATAAGAACACAGCTGCACATCACACTGGTCTCGTAAAAAAAAAAAAAAGTTACGTTCTTGTATAAAAAAAAAAGCTTACCTTCCATGAATTTAGTTTGGAAAACTATCCCCAAACCTACCTCTCTTTCTCTTTATCTCTCTGTCCCCTCTCCAAACACACACATTGGGACAATTTAGGCACAGTTTCCACAGAGGCCCTCCTAACATGCTTCATTTTACCAGGTCCTTGAGACCCAAATTAGGCCAAAGTCATCAGGCATAATGTAAAACTATAAATATGGGAAGAAATAAGGTTTTCCTTTGATTTGCTTGGTTTTGGACTTTGAAACAGGGTTTCACTGCTTAGCCCTGGTTGGGGCTCACTATGTGCAGGAGACTGGCCTCCAAATCAGAGTCCCACCTGCCTCTGCCTCTGCTTCTACTTTTGAGACCATCAGCTCCAAGAATAATCCATGCTTCTGGCTACATTTGCTACTCTTTCTGAAAACAAAAGCAACAATGAAATAAAGCCAGTAAAATAGGAGGGATAAAACCCTGCTAATGTTCATGAGCCATGGATCCAGCCAAGCTTTGAGCCACCCTCCCCCCGGATTTTCAGACTTCATAGACCAACGAAGTGTCTACTTCATTGCCGTGGCAGGAAGTACTAAAGGGGGAAAACGTACGGTTTTCGCCTATGTACGCTACAGTGTCTTTGGAAACCATGGGATTTCTTGGGGCTAATTTACCTGGAAACGGTAGAAAATGTAATTTATCCGTTTTGTGTGATGCAGAGAAATTCTTCATGTGAGTGAGAAACCTGGAGCAGGGCAAGACTGCTTTCTCGGCCCGAGGGCTAGGCTGTGAGGCAAGAGAGAAAAACAAACCAGACAGCGTCAGGGCAGTGACTCCACACAGGGCACCTACAACCCTGCCTTCACTAAATGAGTGACCTTGTAATAGCATTTTTGTCTCTTTATTCTTTAAACGTTATGATCCTGGAAATGCTAGAGTTGGCTCTTGTAGCCCACAGCGCGAGCGCACACACACACTCCCTTACACACACACACACACACACACACACACACACACACACACACACACATCCCCACTGTGAACATTTTCTGCTCATGCAGAAACTACCTTCTTGAGTTCCACCGTGTGCCAAAAATGATTCATGAAACTGATGTTTTTTAGTAAAGCGTGACAAAAAAAAAAAAAAAGAACAATAGGCCGGGCAGTGGTGGCGCATGCCTTTAATCCCAGCACTCGGAAGGCAGAGGCAGGCGGACCTCTGTGAGTTCAAGGCCAGCCAGCCTGGTTTACAGAGTGAGTTCCAGGATTTGCTCCAAAGCTACAGAGAAACCCTGTCTCGAAAAACAACAACAACAACAACAAAGAACAATAGATATCAAATGGGGATGCTTTTGTTTTCGTTGTTGTTGACAATAAGATGAAAACAATGTAAGGTTAAGAGTAAGGAGGAAATGTTAGGAGTAGTACTCTTCATTCTGAAATATTTGTTTTTAATTTTATGCATGTTTGGAGGGGTATGTGCACATCAGGGCTGTGCCTAAAGAGGGCATCAAATCCACTGCAGCTGGAGATCCTGGCAGTGTGAGCCTCTCGATGTGGGTGCTGGGAACCAGGTTCCAGTCCTCTGTAAACACAGTAAGTGCTTTAAACCATTGGTCCATCTCCCCAGCCCCCCAGCCCCGCCCCCACACTCTAATTTATATACGGAAGTAAGATACGGCTTCTCAGACAGAGGTGCTTTGGAATTAGACTCACGGGTAAAGGGGGTAGCTATGAGGTGACAAAGGAGGGGTCATTACAAGCACAGGGGGTGTCTAGCAGATCAGAAGGTAGATCTGTGGAAAGGCAGAAGCAGTCAGGAGATAAGAGAAGGGATGCTCAAGTCAGCTGTTGTGACCCTGAAGTAATCCAAACCAAAAAAAAAAAAAAAAAAAAAAAAGGAGAGGGGAAATAGCTACACATATTGAATAAATAACAGTGAATTAAGTAACCAATAGGATGATTTCACTTGATTTTAGGAAAAAGCAGTTCATTAAATATCTAGTCAGTACTAATTGTCCATCAGTGTCTATATGCCATTTTAATTGTTTGGATATGATTGAATAATATATATCATTGCTTAGATAGTGGATACCATTGTATGCATAATTCTTTCAATACTGAAGATAGTATCTATCTGGGGTAGAGCTAACTCGCTCGGTCAGTGAGTGATCGATCAAGCCATCCCTGAATGAAGAATGAGATCTTCAATCTGGAGTTGGGTTTTTCATGTTAGCATTCTGCAGACCTCTCCCAGGTCCATCCATCTCCCCAGAAACGAAAGGGTTATGTCAGGGTCCACAACGCTAACCTTAATGGAGGGTCCTGTGAATCTTTCACTTTGCTCCAAGCCAAGGAGGTAGAGAAGGAAGGTATTGCCTTTAGCCACAGGGCAATAATCAGGCGTTGAGAGACCCAGACTACATACACCAGTGACAGAGTTTGGGAGATCAACAGAAGACCGCGTTATAAGCCTTTCTGACCAATCACATTTTCTTTATATTAGCTTAGCTACCTGTAGCCCTGTCTGCAGTTCGCCTTCATAGAATTCTCCTTTTTCTAAACAAAAAAACTTAAATAAGGCTAAAAAAAACCCAACCAAACAAACAAAAAAAAAAAACCAAAACACTCTTAACTGTGTTTTGTCCATAACTGTCATTTTAAAAGAATCATCTGGGGAATATATATTTTATAATACAAATCCTGACACAAGATGCCTAGGGCAGAGCACAGGGGTATACACGGAATAAAAAAGAGATCTACCCAGGCAGTTGATACAGATAACAGATAACTTCCTATTCATTAGAACACCGTGCTGGCTCAGTTACACCACCCAGAAGCCTACTGCACCAGCAGGTTCTCCCGCTCCCCTCCTGCTAATCCGTGGGTCCATCCTTGCAGAATTTCCAGCAGATTAAAGACCTGGACGACATTTGCTGCGACGATTTAATGCTGTCTGTGGAGGAGGAAGCTGGCCGTGAACCAGACGCCTGCCTCTTCCTCTATCTGCGGAGCAGAGGACTCTCACTTCTGCGATCTAAATAAACAAACAACGGAAGGCCAAGCACCGACAGCTAATGCGGTCCATGGCCCCTTGTTTTAGTCACCCAACCTCGGCATAGCTCCGCTACAGGAGACACGAGGCTTTACTGGTCTCTTTTGGATAGAACTAAATAGAACTGATGTTTCAAAACACACATTGTTGCGTCCAAAGGGTGCGTTTCATGGAGTTAGGATTGAACTGGGATGATAGAGAACGCACGGGGAAGAGGCTGCCAGGGTCGAGACAAATGAACCAGACTCCTTAAGAGGGAACATTTCACCCTTGGGAAGGGATGCCTCTCTACGAAGATCTGTTGCAATCGTTTGATTCACTGTCGGAACTAGGCTCGTGCTCTATATTTTAAAGCGCAGCCCCCACCTTTCTTGGGGGGCGGGGGAGAGCAAACTTTCACCACAAAGACACAAGAACAGTCAATATTGATCTTCCTGACGAATGGCGCACCTCATGCCACAAGCCGCTCAAGCGTCTGCTCAGCACGGCAGCCGCCCCCTTTGTCGGGACATAATGCCAAGTGGTCTCGTGCGCTATCAGCTGCAGATCACAAATATTGAAAAGAAATAAATTTCGCTGAACGAAAAGCACCTTTCTTTGTTCTGCAGCCCTCTCTCCTCCCAAGTCATGTTGATTTTGGGGCTGTGCATACTCCCAGCACCTGTACTTTTCAATTGTTTGTTTGCCAAGCCCGTTGTGGTTTTTCTTTCTTGGCTTGAGGATCCATTCTAAGTACAGTAACCAATGAAATCGTATTTTCTTTCTCTGTTGGCATTATGTAAGGGAAGCAGCCGCTTTGGGCCACCTACAGCCAAGGTAATTAGACGACACAGGAGGACAGAATAAGAAATCGGAGCTCCTCTACCTAGCCTTCTCCCGTAGGATCATGGGAAATGCATCTCCCCCGCAGACCAAGAGCAAAAGCAAGGATTTCTGTAGCAGCCTTGTTATTTGGCTGGGGTTTTAACGCCATGAAAGGCGATGCTTTCTAACTTGTTTTGCAGAAATCTGCAATCATTCTTTAATTGAGAATTGAGCCCTAAACGATAAGAAATGCTCTTGTAAGTGTGTGTGTTACAATCTGAAGAGCCACGGAGGTTGAGAGGATCTCCAAGGCGAAGGACAGTGGGATCTACAGCGTTATGAAGAGATAAAGGGGAAACTAGAATAAGGGAAGAGGCATAAAGAAGAGAAGACGGGGAGGTACAACTAATACTGAATGCCATATGGAAGCCTACCACTGTAGAAGTTTTATATATATATATATATGTGTGTGTGTGTGTTCCTTTTCTATTGGAACCTATATATACCTATAGGAACCTATATATACCTATATATAGGTATACCTATATAAAAGGAACATACTATAAAATAGGGAAGAGAATGCTATGCCGCCAAGTAAAACCACCAGTTCCAGAAATGGGGTCCATCTTTGAGTTCTTGGCCAAGGGAATCCCACAGAACCACATAGCCAGCATCACAAGCTACCATCAGGGCGACTGGTTGTTCTCTACAGCCTGCTGGCCAAGCCTTATCGCTGAGGGAAACATTTACATCATTCACACAGAGAAGCTGGCTTCCCGCTCAACTAGAAGCCTCACCCCTGGCACTGGCTAGTGCCCATGGTGCTGGGAGGTACTCTGTATGCTGGCAGAGGAGAAAAGGGATCCTTAGCATCACCCTGCTACAAACCCAGGGATCCAAACAGTAACCCTGCAGGGCTAGTCCCAGCACACAGAAGGACTTCTGTTACTTTTCTTTCCAATTTTATTTTACTTTCATGAATCTGGGGGTCCGGATTACCATACTGGATCTACATGGTTTGTGGAAAACAAATACTTATATGTGCACCCAACCCTGCAGATTCCATCCTATTGACAGTGGCAACTTTAGTTCAGGGCCAATGGCAAACTGAGATTCTGTCAAAACTCGCTGAATGGAGGCTTCACAGTGAGATACTGCAGAAGCCAGGCTGCTGCAGCTATCTGAACCACAAGGGTTCCTTTCTCTCTTAGGATGGGTTGAGCTGGGTGGGCTGTATTCACACGTTGTTCTTCCTGGGGCCTGGATGCTGTATTTGCAAGATGGGGGTTCAAAAAGCTGTCTGTGTTTATGGAAGTTAATTTTACTCGAGATAAAACGGATTGCTTCTGATAAGGGGTTGGGACACATAAGGCTGCCACTCACTCTGCCTAGGGAAGAAATTCCAAGTAATCTACTTCTCCCCCAAATTAAAGGGACAGCGCTTGCTACCCAACCCTTATGCCTACAATCAAGAGGTATGTTCTATTGTTGCCTGTACACGCAGTAGGCTCTACGGTACACGCAGTAAGCTCTAGAGTAAAAAGCCGAAACTACACTCCTTAGGTGCCTGCCAATTGCAGCTGCTTTCAGCTTCTTACAGCATCCAAAAGCTTACAGGAAATCTCAGAGGAAACATGGAAATGCCATGGCCCTTGTGCAGCAGGAAACCCAGACCCATGTAAAATGGATTTGTAGAAAGAGTCGTTTCTTATACAAAGCCATCCTGTAGGCTAGAGAGATTGGTCAGTGGTTAAAAGCACTGGCTACTCTTCCAGAGGATTCTGATTCGATTCCCAGCACCGACCTGGCAGCCCACAATCATCTGTAGTTCTGGTTTGAAAGGATTCAATAGCCTTGTTATGATTGCCAAAGAAACCAGGCACACATGCCGTACACAAACAAACATGGAAGTAAAGCGATCACACAGAAGATAGAAAATAAGTGAACTTGAAAATTCTAAACTATTCTATAAGAACAACCAACTCTAGATATGCTAAGATTTATATAATCTCTCATAAATCTACACCAATAGTGTCAGAACCTATAAAATACACTAATCATGTCTCTACATGAGAAGAAAGGTTCTTTTGAAATTAAATATCAGAAATTGTTTACAGTATTGAAAATGAAATTTCTAAAAGCAAAGGATTTTAATAATGTTCTCTTAAGTAGGTTTATAGAAAATGAGCCAGAAAAATGTTTATGATCAATTAAGACAAAGCATTAATGAAGCATTATTCATCATATTGTACAAAATTGATGCCAAAATATCATTTTTTAATTTTTCAAGTCCTGATTAATATCATATGTTGCTAGTATTTATGGAACATTTATTAGCAATAAGCTATTTTAAAGCTAGAAGCTTTATTGTTTTATTACCAGTAACAGGTGGCATTCTTATTTTGCTCTGGCACCCACAAATTATTTCCAGGTCTTGACAGCATCTGTAGAATCTTTTTCAGAATAAATCTTAAATTCTCAGTCAGTTGGGCAAGGCCAAAAATTCTGGGCCAAGTGAATAAATTTTGCATCCCTTTCCTGTGTCACTGAGAGGTGGTCTGTCTGACTTGGGAGATCACTTCCTACCTCAGCTTATAATGTCTAAGCCCAGTATCTGGCCATCTGACAAGAAGATAACAACGCCTGCCATCTTCTGAAAGCGCCATTTCTCTAGAGTTGAAAGACTGCACAGCACTTGCACACTCTTGTGTCTCCCCCCCCCCCCCCGCTCTTTGGCATCTCAGGCCGACGCCATCCTGATTTATGTTCTCTTGTGATCTATCTGGGTGATATTTGTTTTGTTGATAGTCTTTGTCTCTGAAACCTTTAAGATCTCTTTGTCACTATTGAAAGAAGTCTCACAATAAAGAGCCATGGTGTGGGTTTTCCTCCATTGTGCCGGGCATTCCAGCCACTCCTTCCAACCTGGAAAGTCCTGTTCTACAGTTTTTATGAACCTTTTCCCTTTTCCTTTTTTTCTTTTATTTTGTGTGTGTGTGCGTATGAAAATAATTCATAGTCTCTCTTTGTGAGTGTCTGCTCTCTGTCTCTTCCTCCCCTCCCTCCTCTCCATTCCTCCCTCCATCCTCTCTTTCACTCTCATTTCCCATTTTCTTTCATGGTTTCCTCTCTACTTTCTAGGGGCTTCCTTCCCTCACATGGCTCCTCTCTTCCTCTCCAGTGACTTTCTTGAACATATGACCTCACTTTTTAAACGTTGGCATCGCAGCCTTGTATTTGGGATATTTCGTCTTCTTCTCTCATTTGGGGGGCGTATGCAGAATCAGATTCGGAGGGGTTTTGTCTGATTCTCTCCACACTGCTCCTCTGAACTCCATTCCTCTGTGTATTTCAGTCTGTCCCATGTTAAAGACTTTCCTCGGGGACCTGGAGAGGCCGACTGCCCATTCACTTTCTCTTTTATTTTCTCCCTTTTAAATTTATTTACTTTGACAATGTCCTAGATGAACACAATGTGTTTTCATCATATCTGTCTCTCTGTTTCCACTCTCACTTCTTCTGTGCAACCTACACACACACACACACACACACACACACACACACACACACTCCTCTCACAAATACATGGCCACTTCCTTCATAATTATAGTTGAGAGATATATAAAAAGATAGCTAAATACAAACTGCTAAACCCAATTCATATACCTATGTGTCCTTGGGTTAAGGGACGGTCAACTGCTTGGGCCACAGAGAGCCTAATAAGGGGCTCATCCTTGAAGAAAACTGACTGCTCCTCCCTCAACAGCCATTGACTTCCTGTAGCTCAACTAGAGGTAGAGTCTTGAACTGGAATGTTGACTGGCAAGGTCTTGTATGTATAACCTCACGGTTGGGTGTCCGTGGGCACAGCATCCCTGTGGTGGCCAGGAGGCACTACAACAGCCCACTCATTTTGTATAGCAAAGCCCTCAACGTCCAGCTCCAAGCTTTAGACTCAGGTGTGCAGGCCACAGAGAAAGTGTCACAACACCACCAAGGGACAGCAAACCTGTCTTCCCTGTCACAGATTCCTGGGGGTTTGAAGCAAAGGACATTTCTTAAGCTTGCTTGTTTATTTTCTCAAATCCAAGGCTGGGACATACTTTCCTAGCTGAAGGCATTTGGGGGAACAGGGCAGGAGGAAATGGCCTGAGGGTCCTTATTGAAGGCAACTAAATAAAATGTCAGGAAATAGCTGTACCATCTCCAGGTCATTCTTCAGCTGGGACCTTTTTATCCTTGTTTCCAGGAAGTAAATTCTTGTCTTGACTCTGCAGGGTGAGCCAAAGGAGGTGGAACTCAGAAGCCAGTCTCTCACCAGCCTCACGTAAAGCCTTACACCCCACTAGCTGGATAGTAAGTAAAGGAACCTTTGGGATCTGGGTCTCCTGTGGGCATAGCAAGAAACAATGCCTCTCCTTGCCAGGACCCTGGATCGACTTCTGTTGGGAGCCACTGCTTCCTGTTGAAATCGTGTTTAAGCATCTTTATAGCTCTCAAAGAATCACTGAAGCGAATCACTTGATAAACAGTCCCCTCTGTAACTTTATCCTCAAATATAACTTTATCCACCAAAGCGGCCCTTCTCAATCATTTCCAAAATCAAACGAAACAAAAATAAAATTATACACTCTTTATAAGAAACATTGAGTTAACCCAGCGAAATTCTGCAAAGTCAAGAGCAACTGGCCTGACATGACCAGGCTAACCCACACTCCATGGGCTCTGAGAGAGCTACACATATCAATCTCCTAGATACCTGCAAGCCATGTGCAGTCTGCAAATTAAAAGTCTCTGTTCCATATTAATCCCCTTGCAGTTGGGGAGAGGGGATGTGTGTAAGCATGGGAAGTTCACACTGCCTGACAATAGAGCCCTCACCTGTCTTGAGAAGATGGTGAGGTAGGCTTTTATATCCAGCAGACTATCCGTACCCTGGCTTCCAACCAACTACTGCAAAACCATCTTCTGATTCTAAGCAATTGCTCCCTGTGAAGAAGTACAGGCTATGCTCCTTACCCTACCTGCACCATCCAAGGCAAATACCTGGACCCATGAAAAATCCCTTAAATCACAGGAGCCTAGACCCCAGACACATTCACCCTGGGCCTGGTGACTGGAAAGAGAAGGGCTTCTGCCCCCAGCCAATGATACAGAGTGGTGAAGACAGAGACTGATTTGAAAGAAGCTTGGCAGAGAAATGTAACAGCGTTCAGATTCCGGGACTTGGGTAAATCACTGCTTCTCCACTGGGTGTACGGTCCTCCCTAAGCTTTGGTTCCCTCAGCCAGGTCCTGGACATTCTGCAGGGCAACCCCCATTGTTGGAAACAGTTTCTATTGGAAAAGAGACCCAAACACAGAGATGGAAAGGGAGTGGATGAGTTGAACAGAAATTATCAATGAACATTGAAAAGGAGAAGCAAAGATTACAAAGTCTTTTTTAAAAACATTAAAATGGAATAAGAAACATAGTCTCAGTTCAGATATACAGACACACCTGGGTCCTCCTAACCACGGAGAAACTAGAGAAACGCCGGCAATACATATGATCACAGTTCTCAACAGTGTCTGAAGTCCTTTTATGTCCTGTTGGTCCTAGGAGTTTGTCCTGGTATCTTCCAGATGAACTCAAGTTACTATGTGTACTTCATTATTAATTGGCCTGCCAAATGGGGTCAGTTTTCCTTATCTATTCCTTTTATTAGACCATAATATAAAATGCAGCTGATCTCCTATCTGTGTCTTCCCATCCTTTATCATATACTGCACACACACACACACACACACACACACTGTGAATATTTGAGACCCAAACACTGCATGCAGAGACAGACCATCACAAATGTATAATCATGCACCTCAGGAACAAAAATAAACAAAGTGGGAAAAAACATAAGGTAGGTCAAGATCTCCTTGATAGCTGTCGAAATGTCTATAATTCGGCTTAAAGATGTTGCTTTCCAACAACCTATAAATTCCAGTTCCTTTCAGGTCCTCTTTAGCGGTGAAGTTTGTAGTGTACTTGAACAAAGGAACCACAAGTCAATTATCCGATGATTTATTATAAAACACTTTGCCTACATTGGATGGGTGGATGTGTAAACATCGGAGCCCTACACCCCCACATCACAGGACCCCCACCATCACAGGCTTCGTATTTCAGATTTCATTAGCCAATAAAACCAGGTTTATTTATAATAAAGTTAAGCCTTTCAAACCACTGACCATGGAAACCAGATTTTGAAATAATTCAGATTTGTGTATCTGTTCTTTCTAATTAAGGGTAATATCGGGAAGCGCAGACAGTGGGTAGCATTGTTCCAGCACCGTGGATTTAAGCAAGAAAATCTGATTATCGGCTCATGTCAGAAGCCAAGCGATAATGCAGCTTAGCATTCGTTTGGGCTTTTTCTTTGGCCAAAAGATAATTACCGTTCATGAGGCCTTACGTAAGTGTATCTAATATCTAAGGCCCTAAAACTTATGAATAGCTAAAGCATACAATGGGCAAAGAAGAATTATCATACTTACTATTTCTATGCCTTGTTCCACCACGATAATTTCATTACCTAGCAGAGCCAAAGCTCGAAAAATCAAAGAATCATTTCTTAAAGGGCAAGAAGTTGAACACGCTGGCAAGGTTTTCTGCCCGATTTCCTCTGGTGAAAGTTATTTCTATCAAATAAGAAGCAGATGAGGCAGAATTTTAATAGGAAATGTACCAAAGGGGACCTGGAATTGCCTAACCAGGTCATTGCACAAACAGAGCTCAAGCTGGAGGAAGATGCTGTTTTCTTCCACAGGCTGATACTTCTCGGGCCACAGCTGAGTGGGAAGCTTCCTGCTGACAAACAGAAGCGCAGCCAGAGCGGAAAAGCTCTGAGAAAAGCGAGAGTGGCTGAGGGAGCTCCGTGGAACACAATCAGAGTCAGGACGGATCACAGAAGGCAGGCCAGAGACTCGGGGCAGAAAATGATTTGAACGAGTCGCTTGAAACTTGGCCCACAAAACCATTTCCAGCGGCGAAGATGATGAAATGAAGCTGTGTTCAAGGTAATAGGCAAAGAAGCCTTTATAGCAACTACTCTGGTGGATATCTATAATGTCTTCAGCTAGACACTTTTTTTTAGCAATATGTTTTGCATTCTTGTCGGTATGTAGCAGGAGCCCTAACACTTTGTTGAGTCCTTAGAAACACTCTAAGATCAGTGGTTCTCAGCCTGCGAGTCACGGCCCCCACCAGGCTGAACGACCCTTTCACAGGGGTCACATAGCAGATAGCCCTCACAGCAGATATTTATATTGTGATTCATAACAGTATCAAATTTTTTAACACGCAAAACCCAATTGTGTTTCTATATACCAACAATGAACAAGTGCAAACCAAAATCAGAAAAACAATAACATTTAGGGTAACTCCACAAAAATAAATATTTAACAAAAAATGTACAGGATGTATGTCTGCTGAGACCACAAAATTCTGATGAGAGAAACCAAGAGTGTACAGATAAGCTGTTCACAGACTGAACAAATACTCTAAGTGTGCCAAGCTCCCCTCCAGCTATCTATATATTCAATGAAATTCTATTTGAAACCGATAAGTTTTATACATATAAACTGATTCTAAAGTTTACATGAAAAGACAAAAGTAACATACGTCAAAATCACTTCAGAAAAGGAAATGCAAAACTGGAAGAATTAAAGTACTGGATTAAGACTTATTACAAGGTCTGGTCCTTGAGCCTGCACAGTCTGCACATGGGCCCATGCCCCTGTGCTCCCCCGATGAAGATGCAAAGGAAATTCAGCGGAAAATGAGTCTCCTCAATGATTGTTGCTACAATTGGACATCCATCGGCGTGTGCTCAGATACAAAAGCAGACATCCCATAGTTTAAAAAGTTAACTGGAGATGATCATAAATCCTAATGCACTAACTGGATATCAACATGTAGAAGAATGAAAATAGATCCATATTTATCACCATGCACAAAACTCAAGTCCAAATGGATCAAAGACCTCAACATAAAGCCAACTACACCAAACCTCATAGAAGAAAAAGTGGGAAGTACAGTTGAATGCATTGGCACAGGAGACCACTTCCAAAATATAACCCCAGCAGCACAGACACTGAGAGGAAGAGTTAATAAGTGGGACCTCCTGAAACTGAAAAGCTCCTATAAAGCAAAGGACATGGTCAACAAGACAAAACAGCAGCCTACAGAATGGGAAAAGATCTTAACCAACCCCACATCAAACAGAGCTCTGATCTCCAAAATATGCAAAGAACTCAAGAAATTGGTCATCAAAAGAACAAATAATCCAATATTTAAAAATGGAGTACAGACCTAAACAGAGAACTCTCAACAGAGGAATCTAAAATGGCTAAAAGACACTTAAGGAAATGCTCAACATCCTTAGTCATCAGAGAAATGCAAATCAAAACAACTCTGAGATTCCGTCTTACACCTCTGAGAATGGCCAAGATCAAAAACACTGATGACAACTTATGCCGGAGAGGTTATGGGACAAAGAGAACACTCCTGCATTGCTGGTGGGAGTGCAAACTGGTATAGCCCCTTTGGATATCTGTATGGTGATTTCTCAGAAAATTAGGACACAACCTTCCTCAAGACCCAGCAATATCACTTTTGGGTATATACCCAAAGGATGTACATACCACAAGGACATGTTCATAGCAGCATTTTTTTTCATAGCTAGAACCTGGAAACAACCTAAATGCCCCTTGACTGGAGAATGGATAAGGAAAATGTGGTACATTTACACAATGGAATACTACACAGCAGAAAAAAATAATGACATCTTGAAATTTGGGGGCAAATGGATGGAGTTAGAAAACATCATATTGAATGAAGTAATCCAGACCCAGAAAGATAAATATCATATGAACTCACTCATAAGTGGCTTTTATACATAAAGCAAAGAAAACTAGCCTACAATTCATAATCCCAAAGAACCTAGATAACAATGAGGACCCTAAGAGAGACATACATGGATCTAATCTACATGAAAAGTAGAAAAAAGACAAGATCTCCTGAGTAAATGTGGGGCATGGGGACCACGGGAGAGGGTAGAGAAGCAATGTTTGCTGTAATCACAGCACAGGATTGAATCCGGGATCCACCACGAGCAAACTGTTTGAGCTGTCTTTCCTTCGACTCTGTTCTCTCCTCTTAGAAGTGGGGAAAATACTCCCTACGGGGCTGAATCGGAGCGACACCTGGATGATGGCATTCACAGATAGTTTAGAAAAGCCTGATCAGCTAACTGCTGTAGATGCAACAAGTGATATAATTAATTGCTTGATGGCAAGTGCCGGCAGTCCCTGGCTATTGGATTTGCTAGCTATTTAATTCGGGTGAACAGATGGAATCTGGGATGCTCTTTCTTGTCTATCCTGAGCAATAATTACTGACTCTGCTTCGGTCTCTCTGAGCCCATAGAGCCTTGCTTAGTTGGCCCTCCATGCCCTCTGGCTGAAGCAGCATCCACAGGGCCTGCATGGGTCTGCACCAGGTCCTCTGTGTCTATGTTACAGCTGTTGGTGCTTTTGTGGGATCCCTAACAATGGGAGTCGGTGTGTCTCTGATTCTTTCGCCTGCTCTTGGGACTCTTTTTCTCCCATTGGGTTGCCTTCTCCAGCCTCAATATGAGGGCCTTTGCCTTGTCTTATTATATCTTGTTTTGTCCTGTTTGGCTGTTATGTCTTGGAGACCTGCTCTCTTCCAAAGAGAAAAAGGGGGCAGTGGATCTAAGGAAGAGGGAAAGTGGGGGGACCTGGGGAAAGGAGAGGGAGCAGAAATTGTGGCTGGAATGTATTGTATGAGAGAAGAATCTATTTTCAATTTAAAAAACAATGATTCCTATACACTTATACTGAACAACTGACCAGGAAATGGTGTTTGAGCCGTATGTGACTATTTCATCCACTTCTGGTTATGTTCACCTCTAGTGATAAACTATCTCCATGGGAAGCCACTCCCCTAAGTCAGTATTCCCAGCCAATCTGGTATTTGATATCTATTTAATTGAAATCTTGCAAAGGAAATAAAAAACTCTTATACCTTGGCAGCTTAGACCTAAGACCGTTTTCCAGTGTTTTTATTTGGTTTGACTTTTGTTTTATTTCTTTGCCTCTCTGGTTCAACTTGCATCCTACCAACTCCTTTCTATGGGAGGAGGGCGTTTTTCACTAAGAAGCATCCTCCAGTGGAGGGTGATGGTGACCATATCCCAGACCCAAGGCATTGTGTGGGTATCTGCTTCTTAACCAATGGCACTGTCTGAGATTGGGCTTTCCAGGCAGGCAAGGGACCATGATGCCTAGTCTGCAAGCCAAAAATGACAAGGCCCTCTCTGGTACTCTCCCAAGAGCTTTGAAAATGAAATTAGTTACTCCAGCACATAGCCAGAGCCCCCTTTAGACCATGTCTATTTCCCTGCCAAGACTTTTCTGTGCTGCTATGGTGACTTAAATTAGGCATTAGACGCAGGTGTCCCCCAAGGTACTGTTTAAGCCTTTCCCAGCAAGACTGGGTAACTGTTATTTCAACACAGCTATTCCATCTTAGGAAGAATGTTAGTAAGTCCATTTCTTAATTATAAAAGTGGTAACTGTCCACTCTAAAATCCTAAACCATTCTAAAGAGGATGTCGATTTTTACCAACCTTGGAAAATTAAAAGTGAAATGTTCTCGGGTGTTTCCAAAGGTCTTGATGTGTTTGTTTTAGAACGGTACATGCACTCTTTTCTATGCATATTGGGCCATCGTAGAACCAGATGAAGCCACTTCCACATGATCCCAATGAGTACGGATGCCGCACTCAAAACTCAGCTTACTCTCAGAGGCCAATTAGGACGCATTTCCAAGTTCTACTGAAGTCCCGTAAGAGAAGCATCACCCATGCATATGGGGTGGGGTTCCTCTACTGTTCACCTTCATCCCCCTTCCTAGTCTGTCCTTGTGGGCCCTTCTCCCTATCTATCCCTACTGCCTCCAAAAGATCTAGATCCTCAAAATGAAGTCTGGTCTAGCTCTAGTGTACACACACACACACATACACACACACACACACTTCTTCCCACCCTGCCTGTACATTCGTAGACCCAACCCATTCCAAAATCACTCAGCTTTCTAGAGTTCTTTCAGTTAGGTCTCCTCTGTATCCATCACTGGATTAGCAAGGCAAGAGGGCTAACTCCAGTTGCTAGGCATGGAAAGAGGTCCTGAGGACCAGGCCAGCGGCCCGGGCGTCACAACCTCAATTATCAGAGCCTCAGTCCGCATGCGCCACATCTACTCCCTCCAAGAAGTCGTGCCAAATGGGCCTGTTAGGCCATTGCCCCACCCTGCAGTCACAGCCCAGATGCGTTCCCACATCTCAGGAGATGCAGAAAGCGTGAGAATGAGTATGGGTGATCCTCGGTGTCTTCCCACCAAACTGAGCAGGGTCTGGGGCCTCTTCTACTGCTTGGATAACTCATAAGCACCTTTGAGTCTAAAAGGGGATTCCCATCAGCCATGATTCTGGAACAATAGGTGCAAGCCTGGACTATCCTCAGCCTAAGAGAGGGAGCATTAACTGCCTCCTTTGCTCCTCCCACAAATCTGGCCCCACCCCCACGTGATCGGCATGCTGTATGGAAACCGGGGTGCCTGACAGGTGTTCTCACACGCTTCTGCTTGTACACACACTCCCTCCTTGAATGTAAGCAAGCTCAGGAATCAGTCCTACCTACTGAGTCTGGTTATCCCTCCCCAGGGGTAGGTCTAACCCCTGGTCCAGAGAGAGGTTGGCGGTTCTACTGGGTAGCTCAGTCTGGAAACTCAACACACGCCAGAGGGGCTATTTCAGCTACTCCGTATCTCTCTGCTGGGAAGGAAGCGGAGCCCAGGGAGGACCAGGCTGTTCTTCCCATCAATAAAGCCTTGCAGCAGAGGACAGAGGTGAACAGGACTGGGAAGGGGTGGTGTAGAAGAGTCTACACCAAGGAGCAGAGTCAGACTTACGGTCAGGACTACCATGTCTCTGTCCTCCCAGCCCTGGGACTGCCGACGTGCACCACTGCACACAGCTTCTATGTAGGTACTAGAGATCTGGACTCAGATTTTCAAGCTTGTACGTCACGAGTGCTTTGCCAACTGTGTCGCTTCCACCGCCCCTTGTTCAAATTGGGTGCCCTGTTTAATAAACTGTCGACTGGAAATGGCCTCATCCTTTCACCCAGCTTTGCACCTCTCCTGCTTATGACAATTTTAATTATCTGTTTGTTGTCCAGTTTCAATACTAGAATGACAGCTCCATGAAATCAGAATCCTTTGCTTTGTTCATTGCCGTGCAACGTAAGGCAATGTTTTGTGTAGTCTACTTAGGAGAAACTCGCTGTATGAATGAAACGCTCGTGAACCTGTTTAAGCTTTAATAGTAGGCATCTGATAGAAACCAAAAGCAATGCTGTTTATCCAGGACCCCATGTCTGTGACTCCTCTTCAGACCAGCAACAGACTCCAGGCCTCTACCACTCTAGCCGGAGATCAGGGGTCACCTGCAGGACCGCCCTCCCCTCCCCCCACCCCCCCTCCCCCCGCACTGTTTCTGCATGACACTGACCTGCCAGCTTCCTCCTGGGCTCATTATTAACAGCTTTACCAAAGTGAATGTCTATGTCTCCCTTTTTCTCTAAGGTGTTTGTATCAGATGTTGGAAAAGCCCAACATTTCTAAACATCTTCAGAGGCCACTCTTTAGAGTCTAAATATAAAGGTGTCCTCGGGCCACCTCAGCCACAGGAGGAATTAACCCAGTCAGAGGGACATTAGAAGGAGCTGGTGAAGCCTCCCCACTTCTCAAAATCACTTTCTTACAAAAGATGCTCAAATGCCTTGCTGTCCACATCTGACTCGCTTCCACCTGCTGGGACAATGGCTCCTCTTGAGACCATGGTCTGCCCTACATTTACCAGACTCTCTACCACCCTCAGAATACCCACAGCATGGTTCATCTTCAAAATGTCTGTTCAAACACCAGCTGGGGACAAGCACATGCTCCAACAGCACTGACCTGCTGAGAGCCGCCTCTCCTGAACCTACCCCGTGCTAACGCATGGCTTTGTCTACCAGTCTTGAATGTCACACAATTGTAAATATGCATTTCATGTTGATCGTAGACTGGGCTCTCATTTGATATGCGGAATCACTTGTAAACACACTTTGCAAAAAAAAAAAAAAAGCAACATACTTTTCCATAAATACTAATGTTTCCCCAGCTATGCGGTTGGGAAAGTCTCCAGCATTGAACGGGGAAAGCAAGCACCGGAGAGAATGGTGAAGCTTCCTAGAAGGTACAGATAGAGCCCCCTCCACCTTTTCCTGGAGCCAGGCCACTCCAGTTGGGACTGACAACTGAGACCAATTCCAAATTGTGACAGAGCAAGTTCCATCCAGTGTGGGAGCCAAGGCTGGGGAGCAAGCGAAAGTGCCCAATTCACCCACGCACTTTCTAAGTAAATGCCACGCAAGCCAGGCTTTCTGATGGAGCCTAGGATACATCGGTAAGTGAGGTGTGCTTGGCCCTGCCCTCGTGGAGTCTATAGTCTGGCACATAGCTGAACAAATACTTGTTGAGTTGATTGGTTGAGGAAAACCACTAAGTCAACCCTTTTTTTCTTCTGTGTTTTTGTATAGCATGCTTCTCTTGGTCACACCGTTTATATGCAATGCCTGTGGAAGCCAGAAGAGGGCATTGAGTCCTATGAAACCCGACGTAGAGACATTGTGAGCTGAAATGTGGGTGCTGGGAACTAGACCCATGTCCTTTGCAAGAGCAGTAACTGCTCTCAACCACTGGGCCATCTCTCTAACTACACGCTTCTTTGTTCTTAAGATTACAGAACATTTTTCAAATTTATTTATTTTCTTTTAGCACATAAGATGATGTCTGAGCCAGGTGGTAGTGGCACGTGCCTTTAATCCCAGGATTTGGGCAGGCTAATCCCTGTGAATTCAAGGCCAGACTGGTCTACAAGAGCTAGTTCCAGGACAGGCTCCAAAGCTACCGAGAATCCATGTCTTGAAAAACCAAAAAAATAAAATAACATCTATAGATGAAAGTTTCTGTCCCAACTTCCATCTATAGATGTTATTTTATTTTCAGTCACAAAGAAACACACAGAGGCTTATATTAATTATAAACTCTTTGGTCTGTTACCTCAGGCTTATTTTTAACTAGCTCTTACAACTTAAATTAACTCATAATTCTTATCTATATTTAGTCCCATGGCTTGGTACATTTTCTCAGTAAGGCATTCTCATCTTGCTTCTTCAGCATCTGGATGATGACTGCGCATTGTCTTTCCTCTTCCCAGAATTCTCCTCGTCTGATTGCCCCACCTATACTTTCTGCCTTGCTACTGGCCAGTCAGCATTTTATTAAATTAATATGAGTGGCAAATCTTTACAGGGTACAAGAGCATTCTCCCACAGCAACATCCTTACAGCATTTTCATGTATGTTTGGTTTAAGTTATCTGCACACACGCTCACTCCTTTCAGTTCAAAATTCTATAAAATCACTGGCAGAATGTCTGGCCAGCAAGCATGAGGTCCTGGATTTGACCCACAGCACCATCAAAGAAATTATGAAAACAATATGGATAGATATGAAGCAATATGTCCTCTTCAGCTCTCACTTATTTATATATTTAAAATTCAGTGAGATATGTAGACTGTGATATAATTACAATTTATAAACACATTAATGTAACTAGTGATGTCATATTAAGTGTCATGAGACAGACGTAAACATAAGCAGATTGAATATAGACACTCAATATTTTTATCACTGCAAGGTATTTGTAATTAAGATTTCAATAGCGTTGTTCTAATCCTTTGACGCCTACTGACTGATGAGCCATTCTCAGTGGATTTGCACAGGAACGTTTCACCCCTGGATGTCCCACGGACCAGCTCGACTGGCCCTAACAAGTGGAACTGACCCCTGAGAAAAACATCAACCAAACATTCCAGTTACGCTCATTTCAGGTAGACGGGACAAGTAGGGTCCAAGAGGGAAGTGTGCATGGAAGGCTGAATGGAGCCACGGAGGCCAAGAGAAGAGTGTAGCTATGGTGAAAATGTCAGTGAAACTGGACCCTGTTGGAAACTGTAGGCAGAATACGATGCTTTTATGTTTTTGGAAACATCACTAAGTCCTTCGATCCAGCTTTGACCCAGAATGTATTTTTACCACCATCTGTTTGCTTTGCCTACATCTCAGATAGCTTTCAACCAGAAAGAAAACACCAGAGTGTATAAACGTATCCCCTCCACGGACACAGCTATCCTATTAAACAACACACACCTGATTCCCTGACCTGATTCGTTCCGTATTATGTCATTCAGGTCATCCTTGATGTTGTGTGTAGTGTCCAGTATAAACCAGCTGCAACATTGTTTAAATACGCCACAATGAACTGGGCCATTCTCCTGCTGATGGACCTGTCTTTTTAGAGTCCCACTCATTGCAAAACTCATGCCTCCGAAAGTCAGTCCTGCGTCTTCACCAACTATTAATTCCATGCTGGTGAAGACGGCTGGGTTACAGCTCTTTGAGTCTGCAACTGTGTTAAACTGTTAAATGTTCTCCCACGTGATTCTGCAGCATGTGAAGTTTCTGTTTCTCTACATCTCTGTAAGAGTCAGAGATGGGGTGGGGGTGGGGGGTGACTCCAAGGAAACAGCTTCTTTCCAGACACCACAGGGCTGATACGCATATGAACTCACAGAGACTGGGACAGCATGAAAAAGGTCTTGTGCTGGTTCAGCCAGACTAAATTCTAGGAGTCAGAAGAGGAAGCGACACAAAGTCCTACCCATAACCAAGAAGTTATGTATCATGGATGCCTGCTGGGAAAGGGACATGTTCTCCACCGGATGTCACTGGTCATATCAACCACGACCCAGATCAGGCTTGATGCCCAGGAGTAATTGGCCAACACAAAATGAACTCCATGGCTTGTTTAGATTATAATTGTCGTAGTAGCTGTTGATAGTGGCAGCGGCGGGCGTGGTATGTGTGGTCTTTCTTCTTCATCTGATGGGGGTTGTATTGGGCTTTTTTGTCTTATTAGCTTTTGCTTTTTCGATTTGGTTTGGTTGAGAGAAAGAGAGAGAGAGAGAGAGAGAGAGAGAGAGAGAGAGAACATGAAGTTGGGTAGGGAGTAGGGAGTAGGGATGATCTGGGAGGAGTTGGGAGAGGAGGAGGTTATGTTCAAGATATATTGTACAAAAAAAAATTTAAATAAGAAGTTCTCATCTAACCCTAGTTTTCTAAACAGTTTTAGTTTTCCTCCAATGAATTAGTGTAAATGTCCATGGGAATGGGAATGTTTTTGTTCATTTGGTTTATTGGTATGTATTTTACACATTTGTTTTTATATTAACCTATTCTGTATCATTATAATTAATCCTAACTAGTTAAGATGTGTTTTCATTTTATAGACTGAATTTGAATTTGCTAGCACCCCATTTAATATCTTCTATAAATTATTATGATCTACAATCTGTTTCCTTTGTAAAGTATCACTAGCTCCAAAGGATGAGCTACATAGCTTTCTCTTTCTCTCCGTAATAGTTGCTGGCATTTGACATTTTAGCAAAACTCGGTCACGGTTACTGAGTGTGGCAGACTCTTTGGGAGCAACAGAAAATGTTGAATTTTAATTGAAAAGTGTATTTTTTTAATTTTTTGCTTATCATGTTATAATATCTGTATTGAATTCAGGAACAGATTTCCTAAGAGGCAAAATTTTCTTTTTCTTTACTGTTGCTTTTATAATAGCCATTTGATTATCTTCTGGTGCTCAATGAACACAATATAAGAAGTGTGATATACTGAAACACCCTCATTCTGATGCTGGTCAGACAGAGAGCACCTGATGTGTCTGTCACCTATGATAGTGTCCCATATATGACATATGTTATTGTGTGACCTATGATAGTGTCCCATATATGACATATGTTATTGTGTGACCTATGATAGTGTCCCATATATGACATATGTTATTGTGTGACCTATGATAGTGTCCCATATGTGACATATGTTATTGTGTGACCTATGATAGTGTCCCATATGTGACATATGTTATTGTGTGACCTATGATAGTGTCCCATATGTGACATATGTTATTGTGTGACCTATGATAGTGTCCCATATATGGCATGTGTTATTTTATAAGTGCTATATGCTATACAGCATTTGATATACAATACAGAATACCACAGATGTGAAGAACAGGGAAGAGAGTTGGCATAGAGTGTAACTATAAAGTATGGCAACATAGAAGTGTTTTAAAGAAAAACATCGTAAATGTTTTTCCTACTGTCTCTGTAATTCCTCCAGTGCACAAAACCACACAAATACAGAGAGGGAAGAAGGAATGGGCCCATCCAACTGAGAACCCAGAACACACAAGACCCAGGGCTCGGACAGGACTTCACTACCCACCACTCCTTGCTGAAATCAGAGGAAAAGAGGGGTGCCCAGGAGTCCCCTGTCAGCAGGCCTCATGTCACAGACAATGCAGGACTGCCACCTGGAACACACCTCTCGCAGCAGAGGGACGTGTGACCCCCCCCCCTTTAAGAAGTTTTGCTTTCTGAGGTCTTAGCACACTAATGGAATGGCCTCCGTAAGGGGATTCTGTTAATGTCCCTTCCCTTCCCTACAAACCCTCCTGTGAGTCACAGACTCCATTGGCTGAGTGGAGTCTTAGGAGGCCAATGACTTGACACAGAAAACTGTTGGTGTTTGCTGTAGACTCAGCCCTCTGCCCCAGAGCAGAAAGAACTGGAATAAAATCAGGTCATGGTTTTGTTTGAGGGTTTTAAGTAGGCCATGTTTCCATCTTCTCAACCCTGACCCCGTTCTTTATAATCTTCCCACGTGAGTTTTTACCTCTGGTTACTCCTAGAATTCTATTTCCAGTCACGGCACCCTGCTTTGGAGAAAGCACCAACTCAGGGCAAACTGTGATGGAGGTTTTGTTGCTTGATTTTGTTCTTCTTTATTATTTCCAAATTTTTCTTTGTCCCATTGGTTGGTGGTGGTAGTCGTGTTGCTTGCTTGTTCGTTTGTCTGAGAAAGGGTCTCACCATGTAGCCCTGACAAGCCCGAAACTACTAAATTTTGGAAAGGCGAGACTAGAAGGTAAACCGATCTTAGAATCACCCCAAAGCCTCATTCACCTGCCTGGGACCTACTGAGTACATTAGTGTGTCTGGACTCTGGACTCCTTTTTAGGAGACGTTGTAATTCCCCTCGTGGCAAACAGGAAGGATGCGGAGACATGGAGAGATATTACACTGTATATTTCAGTACAAAATCTCCTCCTTCTCAGTCCTGCTTTTGTAGACAAAGCTTAGGTATGGCTAACTCTGGGATGCCACCAGGGCTCCATGACAATGGGACCAGCCTGCTAGCCACGGTGACCCTCTCTGTATACACCCTTAGCGAGGCAGAGATTCACATCTGTAGGATGTGAATATCTCACATAGAGACAGACGTTCACTTTGCCCTTCCATGAATGGGCCATTAGCAACCACGGAGTAAAAGCAGCCTGCTGAGAGAGATATGTTCCAGTGTTGGTATATCCTCTAGACCCCCTAAACTGTGACACACGCAGGCCCTAAAAAGGCATTGAGAACGTGCTTCTAGTCTTGCTAACCAAATGAGTCTTTCCTTAGTGTACATATCTGTGTGCTCAAAGAGCAAAGAGCTCACACGATTCTCAGACACACTCAAGGTTCTGTAGGAAATACCTTTCAACGTTCTTATTTAGGAATTTAAAACACAAATAATTAACAGTTATAATTGCCAAAGTAAGTACGAAGGAATAAATGCTGTGTGTCTAGCTAGGGAACACAAAGACAGGACACTAGAGATGCGGTTCCCGACAGCTGGATTCTGTTTACTCACGCTTGTATGGGATGAGCCTTTCTTCCACAGGGTCACACTGCTCACGATGGGAATATAGCAAAAGGACTTCTGGAAGAGAGGGAACAAGGCATTAAGCGTCACTTCAGACATGAGTTTGGGGCGGCTCAGAAGCTAATTGATTCGAATGGCTGTTCATGCCGTGAGTTCCGGATAACCCACAGAACACTGGCCCGGTTTCCATGGGAACCATGTCAAACTCCAAATGCGGTTACCACCCTTAGGAGTCCAGATGAAGTCACATCACATACAGGAAGCTTAAAAGAACCTCACGAACGAATTTAATATTTTGATGCTGGTGTATTATAGAGGAGAAAATGGCTCCTGAGATTTAATCAGATGAAATAAAGTCCACCTGGTACACCCTGTACCACATACTTTTGGCATTTGCCATAGAATCCTGAGCCACTCCCAACTAATACATATATATATATATATATATACAAAGTGAACCACCCAAGTCATTAATTTCGAGCTGTATTTTATGCAGACTTGACATGGGAAACAAATGAGCAATGCATATAATCTGATTGCGCAGGGCAGTCAAGAGAAGGCAACCTGAGGATCTCAGGGTGGGAGCAAACCTTGACATTTTCCAGAAAATGTCAAACCTTCCTAGGATTACTCTCAGGGTTGGTTTCCTAACTTCTTGTTTTCAATTTGATGTTTTTCATTTAGTCACACTATTCAGAGCCCTTGACCCAGCATTTACTAAACTCAGTCTGGGTACCCGTGAAGAGTACCCCCCCCACATAGGCCTAAGTTAAGCATACAGGGATGAAACTGAAAAATGGTGGCCCTTCCGCTTTCCACCAAGGTGACAAGGATTTAAAGATCTCATTTGTTGATTTAGTTTTATGGGTAGGTGTATATGCATGAGTGTGTGTACTTGTACCATATGTATAAAAGTGCCCGGCATGGCTGGAAGAGGGTTCTCATTTCCCTCAACTGGAGACACCGGTGGTTGCAAGCTGCCTGACGTGGGTGTTGGGAACTAAACCTGGGTCTTCGACAAGATTGGCAAGTTCTCTTAGCCAGGGAGCATCTCTCCAGCCCTGGGTGAGCAGGACTTAAAACAGGGATGGTCACAGAGACTCGTGTAGGGAAAAGCAGTAAAGCTGAGTGTCGTGGAGGAGAAAGGTGGTGTATGCAGAGTCAACGGCGGTAGATGGTGTGGACTTGGGAAACAGACTTCTTCCCGCTCAACAAAAATCGAGAAGAAATGATGGTCTTCCTGAAATCCAAAACCAGGACTGAAGGACATGAGAAGCCAAAGGTTTGAGGCAGCCAAAAATATAATAAAACTCCTGAGTCTAGAGGGAGTATATGGATGAGGAAGAAGATTTCCAAGAGCCTTGAAAGTGAGGATTATAAATACAGAGTAAGTACAGGCACTGGTGTGACCCGGTGAAGTCGAGCAAACACGTCTTTTACATGGTAGCCCTGGTGTCAGTTCTGTACATGAGCAACATACAACAAACAGGACTAAAGAACACAGCTGAGAGCCAGGAGGGAATCCCAAGCTAGCAACATTTGCCCGCTAGGTGAAGAAGTTACTTCAGATCGCCCGACATAGTGAAGGGCCAGTGCAGCACCGCCAAGCCCGGACTATGAACGCCCTGTTGAGTTACAGGGTACACATGCACCCTTCAGATCCCAGAAGTCTGCCTTGGAGAACCTGGAAACCACCTCATCTATGCAGGAAGGATGGACTCCTGTTTAAAGAGTGGACCCAGGAGACGTCAGGCCCAGGCCCAACATGGATCTTCACCTCCAGTCTCTGCCCTCACTCCACCCATGCACCTGGGGTTTCCCAGCTAGGAAAAGCCTTTGCCTGAGGCAGACAGGGCCCTTAGCACACAGCTCCGACATTGACTTTGGTGGCCATCTCTTGGTACCAAAGGAGATTGCTTGTTCAAGCTGTGTTCATGTCAGGGCACAATGGAGTAGTGTTGCTCAGAATGAGTGTGATGAGAAAACAGTATCTCCATGAGTGCACAGCATCCCTGTAATCTGTGCTTCCCAAACAGAAAGGCTCCCTGGCAACCAACAGGACACACTCTTCCTTTAAAAACAAGAAAAAGTAGAACGTTTTGTTGGCGTCTAACTGATACACAAATGACTGTCCGTGTCTGCTACCTCCAGAGCGGTGTCTTGGGAGGTATCTACCAGAGAAAAGAAGCCACCGAGATTAGGACTATCTATCAACTCTCTAGGACAGCCTCTCCTTGAACCTTCACAATAAATTCTACACAGGTAGAATTTATTCTCAAATAAAAGGCTGGTGTCATCAACAAGCCAGTGGGGGAGGGTCTTGAAGAGAAAATAAAGGAGCTGGGCTAGTCATTGCAAGTCATTAACCTGATTCTCTAATGAATATGGCATTAGGCAGTCATTAACGATCGTTTGTGTTTACGTTGAGCCGCTGATGTGGGATGAAGGTTGGTAAATGAAAGCAAATTTAGCCAGACAGTTCTGGACACTTAGAAAGCAATTAACTTGTTTGGCAGTAATTACACGCTGAAAGCTAAATCAAGTGCATTTAGGAAGGCACAAGAGTCGCCGCAGAAAGCCAGGGTGCTCTGCTCCAAAATACTATAATAATAATAATAACAAAATAATAATGATGATGATGATGACAATGATGACAGCAACAACAGCCGCCCATGTTTCTCTGAAGATGAAAGAGAAAAGGCAGATAACTCGGGTTTGATGAGGTCATAGCCCATGTTAGAGGAGAGGCAGGCTACCAGAAATAAGGAGAGATTGGCCCATATAATTTTAATTTTTAAAATCTATGCTGTGACACGGTGTTGTGGAACCAGGTGTCACAGATGGCAGGATACAGGTTTTCTCCCCCATTCACATCCATGCGCACATACATGAGACAGTCCCTGCATGATCCGTGAAAACCAAACCTGCTGGCAGGAGCCCCATGGCCACTCCATTGAAGTGACAGGTTTCTACCACTGACGGATTTTTATCTTCAGACGACACCCGAGAGTGACCTTTATTCAGCGTAGTGTGTGGCTAAACATTCCAGTCATAAACACAGCCAACAACTCGTAAGAAGTGAATTGAGTACTCTGGTGGCCTTAAGAAAAGCATTCGGGGGAAGATGGCCGAACCGGCTTAAAGCGAAGGAAGAAGCACGAAATTCTGAGCAAAATTTCTCATCAAAGTGTCCCTGCAGGGCTGCATACAGTGATGCTTTCAGACGGGAAGTCACTGATTTCAGAATTTCCGTCCTCTAAAATTTAGTGGAGAAATAGGAAGAGATGAGATGTGTGTGTGAGTGTGTTACTGTGCGTGAGAGACTGCATGAGTGTGTGTGAGTGTATGAGTGTGTACATGTATGTGAAAGAGTGTGTGTGAGTATCTGTGTGTGGTGTGTGTGTGTATGTGGTGTGTATATGATGTGTGCCTTTACGTGATGTGTGTGTATGTGAGACTGTGCATGAGTGTGTTATTGTGTATGAGAGAGACACTGTGTGTGTGAGAGTATATGAGTGTGTACATGCATGCGAAAGAGTACGTGTGAATGTGTGTGAATATATATGGTGTGTGTGGATGGTGTGGGGGGGTGTGTGGTGTGTGTATGTGGTGTGTGTGTGTGTGTATGTATGTAAGTGTGAATGTGTGTGGTGTGTGTATGTGGTGTGTGTGGATGGTGTGGGGGGGTGTGGTGTGTGTATGTGGTGTGTGTATGTAATGTGTATGTGTGGTATGTGTATGTGGTTTTTATGAAGTGTGTATGTGGTGTATGTGGTGTGTGTGTATGTTGTGTGTGTGTGTGTGTGTGTGTGAGTGTACATGTGTTCTCTCCTAGGACATCAATAGGTCGATTAGGCCACAAGAGCAGATCTTGAGACGAGCCTGAGAGCTGGCGATGGGTTTTCAAGCTCGAGCCATGGTCCGGGTCGCCCTCCTTTAAGGATGGGAGGTGACAAATACCTCCTCGGACTCCACAGATAAAAGTTTGCACGCACTTGAGGGTCGGTAACCAAAAGAAAGTTCCCGGGAGGCTCCACAAAGGGCCGCTGGCCTGTGGAAACATTTGCGAAGTGCTTGGGTGTCAACGGGGCTAAAAGCAAATACTTGCTTTGTCCCTGGGATGGGAACAGAAAGCAGAAACCAGGAGAAAGCTTTCTGAAATTCCTGCTTTGGCTATCGAACTGCGCCAAGTAAAAAGATGCATTTGCCACGGCCAGTGCTGTTTCTTTTAAGGGGAGTCGTTTGGTTACCAGAGAAAATCCGTTTCTAGGCATAGAATCAAGATATTAAGTTCAAAACTCATTAATTAACTCACTTAATTGAAGCCACTCCTGTAGATCTAGATTATCTACTTAGGGTTGCTTCTTGACTTAACGCCCCAGCAGTGCACCAACGCATCACCCCATTCCCTTCGCAGTCATCCCAGGAGCGTCTCCTGAGGCTTCATAGACGTCAGGAGACTTGGGGACCCTGCTATTGAAGCAGCTGTTACTGATGGACGTTCCTGACATTGTAATGTACGGTCAAGTCACCTGGGGCTCACTGGCCAAAATATGCAGGTGAGATCAGGGGGTCTACTGAGACCCCAAGATCCTGCTTTTGTACCAATCTTCCTGATGATATGGCTCGCATACAACATACTGCTGAGACTCTGATCCTTACGGTATTTATTGCCTTACAGAGGTGATAAGAGGCCAGGATTGGTGGAACATGCCTTATAATCCCAACCCTTTGGAGGCTGAGGCAGGAGGCTTACCAAGAATAATCGGTTCTGTATAGGTAGCCTCTAAGAGATCAGCTGGGTTAGAAAAACCCACTTCAAAACTAATAAATAAAATAAAGAGATTAAGACTGAAGCCTTGGAAATAGATTCTTCTCCAAAGAGAGTCCCAGAAAGTATAACGACCAGCCACATCCGCTAACAATGAAATACAAAGACACGGTCTAGCCACTGTGTAGTGGGCTTTCCAGTTGTCATAGCTATGCCCAGTGTGTTTCTGTCCACCAGTCAGGATAAAATTATTGGTTCACACCGCAGTGTGTTCAGCACCAAAGGAGTAAAACAAAATGGGACACGACCTCTATGGTACTCCCCAGGATGCTCCAAGCCCAGCAGAACAAATGCCCTGACAGGATGAACGAAGTACCCGAGGTACTCCTCCGCCAGACAAGTAGAAACACGAAGAAGTATTAGGAGCCACTTCTTGAAGGCTATGTCCCTCGAGAGCAAAATGTCCTTGAGCCAAATTTGGAAGCAGAAGCAAAAATAAGTTTAGTGGCAGAAAAGGAAGTAAAATGGTGATGTCAGACAGCAGGGACAGAGAAGTCTTGATGGGAGAACATCCTGACCACGTGCTAGTTGCTGAGAGTAACAAGGACAGCCCTGTCCCCGCAGCAGCTACCTTAGCCAAGGTACTACTGGGTGTCTGCTAATTTTACCAAGATTTGTTTTGGAAATGGGAAATCTGAAGCCTAAAGAAGCCCACTACATCCCAAGGCAATCTCATGATTGAGCAGCTGGGATTCCAGCAAGAGGCTGCCTCGTTGCAAGACCTCGTTACGCAAGGTGATGCCCTGGCATCTTGCGTAGGTATTTCAGAAGATCGAGACTGTGAGGTGTGAGTCAGCCTGTGAGAAGAGACCAATACCGCATTTCTGCACAAACATCCCGCTCTATTTTTTTTCCTTTCTTCATCTGGTACTTTGAATATTTGAATACACAGAGAAACAATTGACTCCAGTCACTTAGCGATCTACTATCTTATCAGCAAACTTCCTGTCAACAACAAAGTTTTGGGCCTTTTAAATACTCATAATTTTATTCCCAGTTCTTCTTTAAAGTATCTTTACCTTCGAAAGAGCTCAACTTTGAAAAGTACAATCAGACAAAACAGGCAGAAACTGGGCCGAAGAAAGCTCTGACAAAGCCACAGCTGGCCCTGCAGAGTTCTAAATGAGCTCCAAACACTATAAAGCACGGCACCCTCTCTTGGCAGGCAGGACCCTCTGACAAGGTTTGGCTTGGGCAGTAAATGCCACTGTGGAGAGCAAAACCTTCCAACCTCGCACAGCAGCTGATGGTCACTGACTTCATCTGTTGAGCGTGGTACAAGGGCGAGCATCAAAACTGCACTCCAGAGCGAGAGGGAAGCAGAAGCCGAGCTGTGTGCTGTCCACACTGCTTTGAGGAGTCCCACTAGGAACGGAGAACAAGAGATAAGATGGAAGCCAGGCAGGGCAATGGGGTCAAGTGTTGACTTTATCTCTCTAAACAATTAGAGAGATCTAGGAAAGCTTAGAAACAGAGAAAGGGAGGGTAGAGGTAAGGAGGGAGGCTTAACACGTACAATAGTCAACTTTAAATCCAAAAGCGCCAGTTCCTGGGGCTAATCCTCTCTTCAAGGAAGACAAAATCATCTAGGTTAAAAGATTCCAAGTTTAAGAAGAAGTAAATCTGATTCCCTCTAGATAAACACACAGGCTCCAAGTTGAACAAAATCACTCACTCTTTGTGTGTGTCATAATTATAAATTCATTCCTCGATGGCTAATTGTCAGCCACTGATTCCAGAAGCTCAAGAAAAGCAATAGAAACTCTATTTAAATGACATTTTTATAACTGTTAGATTGATTGATTGATTGATTGATTGATTGATTGTAGGCTACGCATGGTCAACTATGAAGAAGCAACAACTGGATATTCTTTATTAACATCTAAATAGTTCTGTTAAACATCCCTAATACACCTCGACATATAGCCCTTCCTCTGGGTACTGGAAAAATCCAAATATTGGACTGATATGTTACGTGCAGTCAAACATCAGCAACTCCAGTATACATCAGTGATGATCCTTTTTTCCGTGTGGCTAGATAAAGCACGCTTACAAAAAAAAGGGGCTTACTTAGCCGGACACTGGGGGGCTGGGAGTTTTGTGGGTTGCACATTCCGTCTCCTCATGAGGTTACCATTTCAGAAGAATCATTGAATTTCCAGGAACCAGCCAGTCTCGTCAAAGGGAATCACAAATCCTTAACTAACATATGCTAACTTTTCTTTGAGGAACAAAAGAAGCATCTTTGTTTGCTCGTCACCAGCCAACACACCAGCCATCTCAAAGGCATCCTTTCACTAGCCATGTTAGCAGGGAAATTCAATTGTATTTAATTAAGTTCGCCCCCCCACCTAAAAAAAACTGCACACAGAAGCATCAAAGAGGTTATCAGGGGTCAGATGCCTGTCATGACTTTCTGACCCTCCCAAAATGCAAAATAAAAGATTGTGATTTCCCCGCTGGCAAGATGGGTTTCTGTGTTTGTGTCTCTCCCTTTCTGCTTTAATTTAATAGCAATCAGCACAATATGGCCACTTTTTCCCTGAACAATAGCAGAGGCAGAAGTTAGGCTTAGGGCACTGCAAGGGGGAAGATGGCACACAAGAGAAGCTCACTGTGGCTTTCAAGGCTCAATGAGAACATCACTTCCATACCCATCACGCGCTCACACAACACACACACACACCACACACACATCTATTTAACATTCATTGTGTTCAAAATGGACAGATGTGGGCCTCTGAAATCTCAAATTCAGGAATGAATTTCAACGTTCAACTTCCCATAGACGCTTTTAAAGAAGGAAGTATGCACACGTAAGATTTCCTTTACCAGAAAGTAATCTTGGGATCTGGCCATGCGCTTATCAGTTCTTTAACTTAAAAAAAAAAAAGCTTAACTATTTATGGTTCCTCTTCTCTAAATTTCATAATTTCCACCTTGTACTGAGCACTTGTGACTATAACCAGAGCTCTAAACGGGTTTCATGGAAAACAAGCGTAAGTTAATTAAACCAAATGCTATTTAAGGTCTTCAGTGACTGATGGCAAGTGAGCCCTAGGCACAGCGCTTACTTCCTAAGATATTTCACGTGGAGAAAATTATATTGTGAAGTGACATAATAAAAATGACCCTATGGGTCTAGGGCCCAAAAGACATCTCCCAGATGCTGTAATTCAGCTGTTGTTTGACCCCCATCCATTTCCACCTCACTGGGCCCAATCTGTAGCTAGGACTTGCACAAAAACTCTAAACTTGCTGCTTCATGAGGCCATCCGTTCCCGAAGAATCGGTCTGCACAAGCAAACATCGCTAAGAGAAGTAAAACGATTCAGTGTTGAGGTCAAGGGTCTCAAATTTTGACTCTTGCTCGGAAGCCAGTTTGGGAACTCAAGGAATTCACTCAAGTGTCCTGTTCCCGTGAAGAGGAAGGTAAGCATGTGCTCTCATCTCTGACTGAAGATCTCTGTGGCTTTGCCAAACTGACTTCCCAGTGCAGGTTAGGCAGGTGAGTCATCTTTGACTTGAATATCTGCTCTAGTCAACAAGCAACCCCTGCCCGGAAATCCTCAGGCTGCCTGACATGGTTTCCATTGCCCCGAGCAAGCTCCAGAGTGGATGGGGAGTGACTGAACACGTACCCTTTTTTGTAGCAGATGCTTTGAAAAGAGTTACGAGAGGGAACCTGGTTCCAGCGTGAAGAACAGGGATTGCGGAGTGGATAGGAAAAGGAGGCGCCTTAGAGAACAGGTTTGAATTCAGCTGGCCTCTGCCCTTCCTTTTTTGGGGGGGGGGGCTTTCAAGACAAGGTTTCTCTGTAGCTTTGGTGCCTGTCCTGAACTAGCCCTTGTAGACCAGGCTGGCCTCAAACTCACAGAGATCCACCTGCCTCTGCCTCCTGAGTGCTGGGATTAAAGGCATGCACCACCACTGCCCAGCTTGCCTCTGCCCTTCCTGATGAGAAAAGAAGATGCAAAGTAAATGATTGTCCGTTTATGCACCTTCATCCCCTTGGAAGCCAAATAAGAAGGGGCTATTAGTGGGGTCAATAGTGACTGAGCTCACCTCAACCACCCGGTAGAACTGTGGTCTCAAGGCATAAAAGAAAACTTATGACTAGTTGAACTGACAGACCCAAGAACACTCAGCTATTAAAGGGGGATTTGGACCAAGATCTGCACCCAAACTACTTCCAAGTCCAGTCCAATAACTTTGACTATGGAATGTAATCACCTTTGAGAAAAACCATGAAGACCATGTTTGAGTTGTTTCCCTTCCCCCGGCCATATGGAGGCACACAGCACATCTACAGATCTTCGCCATCTTTATCTAGTTTATACAGTCAGCTCACTTGCCACATATCTAAAATAACCATCTATGTCTTTTGCTGATAATATTATACTAATAGGAATAATTTAATGCTTTTTAAAACACCTTCGTTATTTGTGTGTGCATGTGTATAGGTGAGTATGTTCCATGTGAGAATATGCCCACATGCCCAGAGGGCAGAGGCATCAATCACCCTGGAGCTAGAGTTGTAGGCGGTTGCAAACTGCTTGACATGCATGCTGAGAAGCAAACTTGCATCCTGTGCAAAAGTGGCATATACCTTTAACCACCAGGACTTTGTTCAGGTCCCTGTTTAATCCTCTTAATATGCAAAACCTTAAAGATAAGCAATAAACAAAGGGATTTATTAACCTTTTATTATGCTAAACTGTAGCAATTTATTCTTCCCACAACGGTCCCCTTTGCTCCATCTGATTTCATTAAATACTGAAAAAGGCAAAATTATAATAACCAAAAGTAAAAATTGACATGGACAATCATTGTCAAAGTCTTGTCCTTAACTTCGTGCACTGAAATTCATAATACCAAAGTGTTGGTATCAAAAGTTGGGGCCTTTAGAAGATGATTTGACCTCACCAGTGTGGATAAAGACCTCATGGAAAGTCCTAAGGGGAAATGTTTGCTCCTTCCATCGCTGAAGGACACAGCAACGAAGTGTCGTGTTCAGGGAACACTGAGTCATCTAGTGCTGTGACCTTGAACTTCAAAATATCCAGGACTGTGAGCAATGAATTTCTATTGTTTATACATTACCCAGTCCAATAATTTTATTATAGCAGCCTAAACAGACTATGACAAGTAGAGAGAGTGACAGAGAGAGAAACAGAACACAACAAGGCCATTCCGTATCCCACGTCTACCCTAAATACAATTCATAAAAATAACTTGATATAGTCCCTGCTGTTCACTGCCTGGGAGGCCAGAGCAACGAGCGCTAATTACTGTACTGAGTTTGTTGAGCATAATTAAGCGGACTACTCCTACACTCAGGTGTATGTCACAGCTGGACTTGTTACCAAGGCAACAGAATACCATCTGACACCCCCAGATAAAGCACGTGTTCTAGGCTTCTTTCTGCAGACTAACATTTTAACAGAATCCAAAATTTTAACCTTTGAGTGAGCATAAGTAAAGTCCTATCATTCAGAATCCAAGTGAGAAACACGCTGAACACCAAGGCTACTCCATTTCACTCACTTGAATGCTAAGTGTATTCTAGAACACCCAAACGATAATAACCAAAGAATGGTTCTGTGATGCAAATATAGGCACGTGTTTGCCTGATAAACTGTCATAACTTTTCAGAGAGACAGATCCCCCTACCAAAGAGGACTTTGGATAAGGACATAGCTCAGTTGGTAGAGGTTTTTCTAAGATATAGGATAAGCGTGCAGGAAGCCTGGGTTAGACCCAGCAATGTAGATACAACAGGAGGAAGGGGGCAGCCTATTGTCCCAGCACTTGAAAGTGGAGACAAGAGAGTCAGAAATTCACGAGCATCATCCTTGGCTAGTCTGTGAGTTCAAAACCAGCCCAGACTACGTGAGACCACATCTCAAAGTGTATGTTTGGGGCTAGGGAAGACTTGGCTTTCCTTGACACAGGGTGGAGATGCTGTTGGTGGTAAAAACAGACTAAACTCATGAGTCTAATACACTACGTTCTTCTCTTCCTCCTCTGTCAGCCCCATGACCTTTAGGAGAGAATAACGAAAACAGTCATTTATAAAAAAAAAAAAAAAAAACCCAAGCTGCGCCAAGCATTTTATACTTGTTAACACGTTTGATCACAGTTTTTGGAGTAGGTGTCAGATAACAAAACTCTCATCGTGGCATGAGTATGTGTAAATATGATCATTAACAGTGTATTTCAGCAATAAACTATTTGAACAGTAGGAGGGAACGGCAATCTTGCCCAAAGATTAAACCCAAATAGATAAATACTAGTGAGACATAACAAGGGTCAATCAATGGTGGCTATAAAATATAACAGAATTAAATAATTCTTGCATAATCCTGACTCTACAGCAGCATGAAAAATCTGCATGTGTTCAGTCTCCCCAAGAGAGAACATGGCAAAGAACTAGAAGAGCCTGGGGCACCATGATGCTGTTGTCATGGCAATAGGCATTCTATGTGGGTTAAAGAATTAGACAGCTCAGTAAGACTCCTAGATAGAACACAGACGTCATGAAGATCAAAAGTGGGAGGGGCAAAAAGTACTATGTAAGGGGAAATAATTCGTTCACACTTTAAGATGAAGTATTCATGTTTGGGAAAATATATGCCTTCATTTTTTTTAATGGATTCTTGCCCAATCTTTGAAATTAGTACCCTATGGCATAACTAAACCTTCAGACAGCCTCACCTATTCCATAAATATGGCCTAAATGAGAAAGAGCCACCAGAGAGCCAATTTCACCAATAACTCCAATTCTAGATCATCCAGGAGTGTACGGTGTGGGGATAACCAAAGGTCTCATCTGCTTTCCTAGGAAAGCAAGAAGTCCTCCATCTAGCCAAAGCTGGTAGGAGGCGAGGCTATGGGTAATGTCACCACTGTAGTCCTTAAAGGTGACACTCACTACTCACACTGCACTTGCATAAGTCACCCCAGCCCCTGGCTCATTGTAGGCATATAGTAGATTTAGCTCTTGGCTTTGTGTTTTCATTTTCCAGATGACCTTCTGCAAAATATCACGGAAGGCTTGTGACTCAAGCTTTACGGTAACATATGCTTTCGGAGTTTAATTTGGTTTTGAACAGGATTAAATGTGCCAAAAAAAAAATCAGACCACGAGATATTCGTAATGAGGGACAGAACACAATAGTCACCTTAAGTGAAGAGCAATTATATAACAAGAATTCGCAAATTGCTTGATGGCTTTTTCTTGTGGAGACAGGCACAGCTGCCACGCTGATCAAGTGCCAAATTGTATTCTTTTCTCCCCGTTTCCAAGAAGAGAAATCCCCTGTGCCTGGTGTGCAGGCTTCCTGGTTTTTCTTGATTCTCCTCTGATGCACTCACACATCTTAACAGGTGATTTCTGGCTCAACTTGGCTTGACCTTTGTACAGCTGAGTGTGCAAGGTTTACAAGTGTTCAAGGTGTACGAGTGTGTGCTGGACACCAATTGAATGCCTATTTTGTTGTATTCAGTAAGGAGCATCTATGTATCTAAAGCGTAATTCAGAATTTTAGAGAAAAGCAATGTGGATGTTAAAAAGTATTTCTGATTTCAATATATTTTCAGTTGGCCTGTTGAGCCAATAAAACATTCAGAATATATCAGACTCTTCCATCAACCAAAAGGTTTAGTGCAGCAGGAAATTGGGGAGGAAAGAGCAGCCTGTAACATAGGCGGAGCTGAACACATAAGGAAACAGACATCTTTTTTCCTGGAAGGTGGAGATCTAGAAACAGACCAGCTTGTACTGCTACAGAGAAGTTCAGATGGGTAATTTTCAATGGTACTATGCAGGAATGATAGTTTGATGGATCTAAGACACTTTTGAAACTGAAGAAGGCATGCCACGTCTCCACTGCACCCTACCCACAAAACAGGAGTGAATTCACTCATTCACTGGCTGTGTCTGCTACTATGTAACGGTTAACTTGGAGTTTGCTTTGTACCAGCCAAGACCAGTAGGTAGCCCTGACCTAACCACTCTACCTTCTACCCACTCTGTGAAAAGGATCTCCTGTTCCCTAGACTGCATTATTGTAATGAATTTGAAGTTGATGGCCTTAAGGATGGAACTAAAACTCTTGACCTCTGCTTTAATCTGTACACTGAGCACTGTGCCTTACAGCAAGCTGTCTCTCTGAGTTAAATACATATTTGCATATGTTACATTAACGATATCATGTATGAGGACAACAGATTTGTTTTAGGTTTCCGTTATTTTTGCTAAGAAAGGCAGCCTCTCCTCCCCCACTCTTAAACTTAGACACACCTGTATCTCCCCCTCCTCACCCTACCTCCCAAGTCTTTCCATGTCTCTACACAAAAGTAGCAGTTTAAGAACAACCTGAATATATAAATTAATCTCTCCAACATTTAGAAGAAAGTCAACATTGGATATGAACTAAAAACAAAAGCATTATAAATGTAGCCTTCTTTCTTCTGTTCCTGAAACATGAACACACCTGAGTGGTTGTGATTGGAAAGTCCCCTAGCTTCACTATGGCAACAGTCTGAGTGTTGGACGTGACCCAGATCTGAAGAACAGGCTTGTAACAACCTCTGTGTCTCTTGTCTTCTCAGTCCTCCTCATTCCATCTTCAAAACAGACCTGCATTGGCTTTCTAAAGGACGATTGAGTCTCACATTGCTTGCCCTGCTCAGAACTCACAAAGGCTCTCTGAACTCCTCTCGTGGCATGAGGGTGTACAAACCACCCTCTCGACCCCGGGTCAAAATTCTCCCCTTGATGTACTCTTACCAACCTCACAAGTCCCTCTGTCCCTCCGACTCTCCACGCTTCCCCAGTGGGCAAAGTTTCCTTCAGCTCTCACCTCTCTTCACCTGCATCTGTCTCCTAACCATAATGATCCATATTTGCATTGACAGAGAAGCCAATGTGTCCGTCCATACCTTTAACGTTAGCACTCAGGAGGCTGAGACAAGAGAATCATAATATCAAAACCAGCCTAAGCAAGGCGGTGAGACCCTGTTTCCAAAGCGAACACTGAGAGCAACAGCAACAACGAAAAGAAGTCGGGAGAGATGGCTCAACAATTAAGAGCACTGATTTGCCAGAGAACTCAGGTTCAGTTCCCAACGCGCATATGGCAGCTCACAACTGTAGACACAAGTTTCTGTCCCACCCAGTTCCTCAGCCATTCAGTCCCAAATAAACACACAGAAGCTTATATTACCTGCTTGGACTATGGCTCAGGCTTATTACTAACTAGCTCTTATGACTTAAATCACTCATTTTTCTTTTCTATGTTTAGCCACTTGGCTTGGTACCTTTTCTCAGTAAGGCATTCTCATCTTGCTTCCTCTGTGTCTTGCTGGTGACTGACTCGTCCTTTCTTCTTTCCAGGATTCTCTTAGTCTGGTTGCCCCATCTATACTTACTGCATTGCTATGGACACTCAGCATTTTACTAAAACAATATGAGTGACAATCTTTCCAGTGTACAATGACTGCGCATGGCCACAGCACATGACCTTCCCATAGTTCCAGTTCCAGGAGAGCTGATACCCTCTCTTCTGGCCTCTGCAGGCAGCAGGCATGCATGCAAGGCATAGATATATAAAGAGACAAAATAGTAATACGTATAAAATAAATCTATTGTTTAAAAAAAGAACAAAATAAATCAGGCTTTGAGAACTTTGAGAAGACAGAAACCCTCGTCTGTTTTTAGAATCCTCTCCACAAGGAAAAGAGCTTTATACTGGATAGAACTTACATAAGACATACTGCATAAAGAGATTGGGGAATTGATGAGTTATTGGGTAAAAGGATAACAAGCAAATCAATAAATGGTTGGATAATTGAGTAATTAGATAGTTGGATCAAAGAATGAGTGGTGTCATTGCCTAAGATTCAAGTGACAGATGCTACATTGCATACAGGACATTGAAAAAATTTCTGAAGAGCATCAATTAGCCCTAAAATTCTGAAGAGCATCAATTAGCCCTATAATTCCGTACTAATCCAGCCTTGCTCGCAAAGATATTTTGAAGCTGACTTTGCTCATCTGTCTGTCTTACAACCACAGCTACTTATGTGCTCACCCAGAAACTGCATTTTAATTAATGCCAACCCAGATCTAATTCCTAGGAACTGTATTAACTATATCCTCCTCTGAATGACTAAAGAAACAGTCTTTCTTAGTAGCTATTTTTAAATACGGTAATCTTTCTATATTAATCTTTATTACAGTAATCTTTATAACTATGGAAAATACAGGTTTATGACCATCCGTTCCTAAGCATCCGTCTCCCTCTGTCCAAAGCCAGGCCATGAAATCCAGACCCCAGCAAGCTCAAGCTGTTTATTCCTAGGTGCACATAGCCCGCTGCCGTCTGCCACTAAACACCGTGATGATTTGTTCTCCGGCAATCAGCGGATCCCAAGAAGCCACTTTGGAACAGAGGCGGGATGACTCACACCCATGCATTTTCTACAGTAAGCACTAGTGTATATAACATCAGCTAAGAATGGGCTGGAAACAATGTTTTCAAAGTGGCTAGAGCAACGTGGCCATATGGATGCAGGAAGTCACTCTAGACCACCCCTAGATGAAGCAATGCAGGCCATAACTACTGAGAGAGAAGAACCAATAAAAAAAAAACCAAACCCAACACATATAAATACTATTTAACACAATTTTATATGATTTGTTGTAAGCGGAGACTGTGCATTCATTTCCTGGCCACTCAGACCCAAATAACCACACAAAAAAACTATATTAATCACAGCACTGTTTGGCCAACGGCTCAGGCATATTGGGTTTGAGTTGGAGAGAGTGTCACTCCATCACAGTTGAGAAAGAGTGGGTCACAAGCCTGTACTCCTGGGCACAGTAGTGGCCGAGACTGGTTAAGATACGTGGCTATGTGTGCGGTCAGGAAGCACAGGGGACATAAGAGGCTGGAAGCAGGACCAGCTAGAAACCCTAAGACTTACAAACCAACAGCCTGCTCCTCCACCCCACTACCTACCTTCCGCAAACTGTGGAAACAATACCACCAGCTCAGCACAAGCGATCACTTCACAGGCAAACCGCAAATACATATATATATACATGTATGTGTGTGCTGTGTAAAATGGATTGTGTTTTTACACACCAAAGAAGCGTGAGACAGCTGGGCTGGCCTTCTTCACGCACACGCACGGTCCTTCCAGCCATGACCGTTCACTTTTCCACACGCATTTGAAACTATTCTCCTGCTTTTACAGATTTCTAATTAACATCTTAAGCAACTTGGTTCTATACTTGCTTGTACTATTCCCCTAGCTAAACCTTTAGTACAGACAAAAAGCAGCCACCGTGTCGGAGGACTCCTTTCCTCCTGAGGCTTGAAGATCATGTGCACAGCCCCTTCAGGTCACTGAAGCCAGCATCTTTGCTACGTTACACACAAATGATAACTTCCAGCTTGGGCATCTTGCACTGTGTTCTTTGTTGCTCATCAATGTCTGCTTCAATCTCTGTCTCACCTGCTGTAGCATCACAGGGGAGTGGAACCTACAGGGGCTGATGCAAAGTCAGAAGAAACAGAGAGAGAGAACTAGCAATCCTAACAGTGAATTAAGGGGGCTTTCAAAAGACAAACAAGACCAAGTAAGCGTAAGTTAAAAATACTTTAGAAAACAAAGTTGACTCTATCGATACGATAGAAGCAATCAGAAGCAGCAAAGAGCCAAGCAAAATTCGAAAAACTTGGGGAAATACTGTACCTTGTTTCAACATGCTCCCAAAGCCTACTGCGCAACTCAGGGGCAAGCAAGAGCTACACACGCGCTTCTGCAGGACACAGATTAATGGCTAAAACTGTCAGACAGCCGCTTTCCAGGAGGAATGACTAATCAAGATATATTTCGGTCCCGATGTCCTGTCCTGTGTGTCTGGTACAGATTCGTTTCAAAAAGAAAAAAAAAAAGGAGGAGGAGGTGGTGGTGGTAGTTAGAGACGATGTTTTATCTAAAGTATATTCATTGAAACCAGAAGGGCACATCTATGTATAATGAAGTTTTCGAACTTGATTAGATTTGGTACTGAATTATTAAATAACTTTTTAAATAAAGGGAGGAAAAGAGAGGTGTCACGCTGAAGGCCAGCAACGGAATAAACCTGGTAGAAGCTCAACTTTTGAACAATCCCTTGTTCTATTCAAATTCACTGAAATAAATTTGGGTCCTGCAAAGGTCATGACTCGAAGACAGGAAAACCCCAAACTGATTTAAAGAGACTAACCCAGAAGGCTTGCAGTCCCTTTTAGAAGTTGACTTCTGAGTTGGAAGAACTGGCCACCCATTCTCCGACTGAGCCACGTGCTAACGTAACGGCCAATTATGGTTGCGATATCCCAGCTCATTCTTGTTCACAAGGTAGCAACTCAGGGCTATGAGTTTAGAAAATAAAATGATGGACTGGACACATGCCGCCGAGGGAGAGCGCGTGTAGGATTTGGGGCTTTTTGCTGGATGGGGTCTGTTTCATTAGTGGGTCTGCGTCCCCCGCTGGGCTCTTATTTCTAAGTCTTTTGTTTGGGATTTTCCTTTTAAAATGATACCTCCATGCAGACATCCACATGCGTGTAAGAGAACACTTGCACATGTCTGAGAAACCTGTAGCACGGTCCTGGAAAGCACAGAAATCTTTTACAAAAGAAAGAAAAAAAATGAAAGGGAAGAAAATGGAATATTTTCGACTTCCCTGGCAGGTGGGTTTCTGGTGGTTGAAAACCCTGCTCCCTAAAGAAATAATCCCGTAACGGTAGCAAGAGAAAAGACACTCAGGTTCTGATAATCCTGGCAAAACTAAATTGCAGACCTGGGAACATTAAAAAAAAAAATGACACAACACCCTTCAAAAGAAAAATAAAACAATGGGCCCAAAATAGGCCCCATTATGTGGGTCACTGCATACTGTGTGTTTCCCTGTAGCATTTTATCCTGGTTACTGTTGCCAGGGGACACCTGATGCTCTCATTATAAATGTTTTGTTTGTCTTTCACATCTACATTCGAGCCAGTTTTTTTTTTCTTTCCCCCTCTTTCGATGTTCCCAGAACTGTAACAGAAATAAAAAATAAGGAATGGACCCCATTATTACACAAATACCTACAAAGCAGAGGGAGTGACCCCTGGGGCTCACCGTGTTGTCCCTGGAAGCATTGATGCCCTCGCCCCCAGGGCCTCTCGCCTTTTGTCCCAGGGTCAAAGCCAGGACCTCGGCTGAGTACCCTCTGTGGAGAATTAACAAGTTGACAATTTGGGCCCCCCCCTCCCAGCCCCTGGCCCAGCCTGCTTGAATGTTATAAATAGAGACATCTGGATAGAGCCCTTTCACCGCAGTAATTGAAAACGAACACGGATCAAGTTCTGGCCTGTTGTATTCATAAATCTTGAGGCTTAATTACATTAAAGGGAAATCTAGGGCCCAGCACTGTGGAAACTGCAGATTCTATCAGCCGCTTGAATCATGAATCTTTAAGATAAGTGTTTTTTTTTTTTCTTTCCCCATCCCAACCTCCTCCCGCCCAACCAACGCTTTAGTAAGAGTTGAATGGGAAATTTTCAAACCAGCCATCTAGTATTACTGTGCCAGGAAACTTCTGAGAAGATTCTGGCCTCCTCTGTTTGATTGTAAGCTTCCACTGCGTGCTGCCGGGTGACGTGGGCGGCCTCCGTGTAGATCTGTGTTCCGGGACCTCAAACTAGACATATTTTTGTGAGTAACAACAACACACTTGACAGATATTCCAAACATGTCCTTCCCCGCCGTGGAACACAGAAAGTGTGCATCTAGTTAAAATTTAATGAGTTTCATAGAAAAAAAAAACCCGATCTGTGATAACTAAAAATTCCAAGTGAACTCAAAACCCTCAGTGCCTTCTTTAATAACAAGTGAGAATTACACCCCGGAGAGACAGAGAGGCAGCAGACATTATAAATAACCCAGGGCGAAATTTCTTTGTCTTTCAATGTAAAAAAAAAAATAGTATTCTATTTTCTTTCCTGAAGCTGGATTTCAAAGTAAGTGTATATAGCACTAGGAGTTTGTTATGTGTCTATCATCACCTTAATTCTGTGTGTGCAGTGACACCAGGAACACTCTGACAGGTGAGAGGAGGAAGACTAGACACACAGAAACGCATTTACGCCAGTCGCCATTGGAGCCCCACCTTCCACAAAGGACCTCCCCGTGTTTCTCCTACATCATGAACATATAAAGGGCTGTGCAGGGGACCTGATGAAAATCCTACATGCCAGGTCATATCCGTGGGCTTGGGAGTAATAGCTCTAAGTTCCTCCTAAAGGCCTTCTGCCTTTATGTCTGCACACACACACACACTCTGAGAATTTACCCCAAATGAGAACATGCTTAAGGTTGGGAAGAGGCAGCAACCTAGTGAATATTTATCACGAATTTCATCACTCAGATGTGTTGCTAGGGTATCCACCTAACGCCAACAGTGTGCTCACAAGAAGGGAAATGTTTCTGCCTTCTGAATTGGGAAAGGATGGCCCAGGGGAATCAAAAGACCAATATCACAGGACAAGGAGCGATGGAGAAGAATTTAAAAAAAAAAAATCTGTAAGCCCTTGTTGTTTTCACCAAGTTGCATTGGCGGGAAACCATTTGCAAAGACCATTTATAAAACACAAATGTCTTGGGCAGAAAAAATATTATGGTGAGACCATGAACTCTGGATTCAAACCCTGCACCCTGCTCTCGTTTGTTAAGACAGCTCAGATCATTTGCCTCCCAAGTTCCTCGTACTTCAAACAGGAAATGGGAATAATAGCAACAACAAGGTCAATGCTCAGACTCCTTCACGAGGCGCGGTAACAAACACACACATTGCTCAACCTGACCAACCAAAAGTGCCCGAGGATTAATAGTTGCACTCTCTCAGACAGGCTTTTGATCATTTTCTATGATTTGACTTTCTGCCATTTGAGTTATCTAATCTGTGATGCTTTCATAGCCTCTCGAGCAGATGAATACTTTCCGGAAAGTATTCATCAATAACCATCACCTCAAGCTAGGACTCAGAGAGAGCTCCAACAGACTTTCCACCTCACGTCATCTAGTGGCTTCTTATTTATCAACCATATCCCCGTGCTACAGCTCGACAGTGGAACCTAGATATGCTTGCTTACTGGGTGTCCTGATATACAGCATAACTCTCGTGACCCAACAGTTACTCATTAAAAACCGAGGAACTCTCTATCCTTCTTTTCCTATGGCCGGCGGGAAGCAGCTAATTAATGGCAAAGCTCTTTCTAGAAATACTATCCAGATTGCAGGACTCCCGATAGAATGTGGTGATTGTTATCTTGTGACCATTATTAATGCAGAAATTGATGTCAAAAGGTCCTAAAGTCACTAATGAATGACAGGGAGGGGTTTACAATATGAAAATGGTGTTGATGCCATCCAAACATGTTGACCAATCTTAAGATACAGAAAGGCGTCTGGGTAGGTGTTGAGTGTCTGACATAGTACAACAAGATATTATTCTCTAAGAAATTATACCAGCTTCTTATGAACCACTACAGGTTTGGGGTTTTAAAATATTTATTACGGGTGGGGAATGGCAGGTGTCTCTGCATGCATATGAAGGTCACAGGACAACCCAGGGCTTCTCCTCTTCCACCACCTAAGTCCTGAGAACAGAACTCAGGTTGTCGGGCTTGGCGGCATGTGCCTTCACCTGCTGACCCATCTGTCAGTCAAGGCGCCACAGTTTAATGTTACTGTTGAAGTCTGATATGGGACTCCCCTCTGTGTGCTATGACTATGTTTTATTACCATTGGTTAATAAGAAGTTGTTCCGGCCAATGGCATAGAAGACAGAGTAAAGCCAGGCAGGAAATCAGAACAGAGATAGAGTAGGTGGAGTCAGAAAGATGCCCTGTAGCTGCTGAAGGAGACAGACACCAGATCCTTACCAGTAGGCCACAGCCTCGTGCCAACATACAGATTAATAGGAATGGGTTAGTTTGAGATGTAAGAGCTAGCTAGACGTACGCATGAAGCATTGGTCAAACAGTGCTGGAATTAATATAGTTTTTGTGTGATTATTCAGATCTGGGCAGCCAAGAAATGAACAAGCAGACTCTGGTTACTGAATTCAATCAAAAACACAAGCTTTTTAGCCAAATCTTACAAAGATTTGTGATTTTTTTTTCTCCATGCATCAAAAATTCCAACTAAAACTTGATCATTAGAAGTGGAGGGGGAAGGCAGGGGAGGAGGGGGAGGGGATGGAAGGAGACGGGGGGGGGAAGCTTCAGTTGGGATGTAGAATAAATAAATAAATAATTTTAAAGAAGGAAAAGCAGAACAGTGTCAATGTAAGTTATTTTAAGAAATGTTTCCATGCACAATCCAAACCTTGTTGCCTCCTCCGGCCCCTCATACACCCCTCCTTTTCATTCATTTCTACCCCATGCACCCCTGCCCTGTAGAAGCCATGGCCTGGGGAGGCTGTGAGCAGAGACCAAGGGAGCTTCCGTGAGATTTAAAGGACTGGACTGCATCATGGGAGTATCCTCAGAAATGACGGGCAGAGGTTCAGAAACCATGCAAAGCAAACCCCCCCTCCAAAGGGTCTGGCAACACTCCTTCTTTTGTCTCCTGTACCGTTCAAACGGGCTCTTCGGAAACCAGGAGATGTGCTATCTAAGAACAGAAATTTCTGAAGGAAAAAGCAGCAACATGATTCTGCCTTAAGTGAAATTCTCTCTTAAAAATAAAAATGCAATCTTTGACCATTAAAAAAAAATACCTTCATTAAAATTCCCACGAAATGCTTGGGTCCCTCCTGTTTCAACATTAATATTTTACACCGTTTTTTATTATAACCCTCTGTAATATGGATCTGATATGTGCGAATCTCTCTGGGTTTCTCTGGTGAGATGATGCTAGCCACTCACCATAGCAATTCTGTTCACATGGCTGCCATTTCCATCCAAAGCAGAGCTGTGACGGATGACGTCTGCCCAACAGTGTAGTAATAGGGGCGACGGCTGGGCTGCGTCCCCAGCACCCCGCCCGCACGGCTAGCTTTACCCGAAATAATTACATGGAAACTGTATTCTTTTAAACACTGCTTTGGCCCATTCCTATCTAGCCTCTTCTAGGCTAATTCTCACATATTAATTTAGCCCATTTCTAATCATCTGTGTAGCGCCCCTAGGTGCGCTTACCGGGAAGATTCTAGCCTAAGTCCATCCTGGGTCGGAGCTTCATAGTGTGCGTCTTCCCTGGAGCAGGTAGCATGGCGTCTCTCTTGCGTCTGCTCTGGAGAGGAGAGCTACGGAGTCTGACCTCACTTCCTCTTCCTCCCAGCGTTCTGTTCTGTTTACTCCTCCCACCTAAGGGTGGGCCTATCAAATGGGCCTAGCAGTTTCTTTATTGCTTAGCCAATGAAATCAACAGATTGATATATGACACTCCCACATCACAACAGGATGGCAGTCTGCGGACAATGGAACTCTCAAGCGTAAGGAAGCACAGCCGTGCAGGTGGACAGAGGTGGACAGGCTGCGGCTTTGGGCACCCATGACCTTCAGTGGGCTGAGGACAGGGTGGTTTTTCTGGAAAGTGCTCTCACTAGTTTTTTGACGCCCCCAAATGGGTTCCAGAGTACTCTCTGCTCCTTGTGCTGCGATCCAAGCCGGTCCCCCTATTCTGCCAGTAGTTCCTGGATGCCCTAGCACAAACACGTTATTCCCGTTCCAATATATACTAATTTACTAACAAATCAAATCACGTGCACTAGGATTAGAGAAAGTAAGTTAAACAATAATAGGCATTTTAAAAGGGGGAAGAAATGTGATATTTTTTTCAAAAAAAAAAGGGAAGTTGTCTTAGAAATTTCTCCTTCTCAATCACTCATTCATCCATCCATCCATGAAGCGAATATTATTTTCTAAGTGTTTATGAGGTTACCAGCCTTTGCCCAGGGTGCTAAGAACAAAACAGTAGACAGAACAGGGGCTAACAGGAGCATAAAGCCTAATGGTCAAAGAGAGCAGCCAAGTGAAGACAGGAAGAAGAAAGTGAGGCCCTGAGGGCACAGGCTGAGTGTGTGGCCAGCAGCTCCCGTGTCTTGGGATAAGCTGATATCGAACACCATGCTCTTCCTTTTCCGAACACCTAAACAAGAGAGATTAGCTTCACTAAACACTTGGTCACCGTAATTCTTCTATTGGTCTTGCTGCTAGAACCTAACGAGCAGCCGGAGGCAGTTTCACACTGCGGAAGAGAAGGGCAATACAGGAGGCAGAGGACACTAATGCAGACAGACTTTCTAAGCCAGGGTCCCGGTAGACGTCTTTAGCATGATGATCTTAGCCAATATCCATCAGCCTTCGCCACCACTTCCCAAGACATTTTCATCCACCTTTCCAAACAGAAAAGCCGGTGCATGCCATTTCTTTTATCCAGGGTTACATCCTAAGCCTTCACTCTGTGCTCCCCACGAGAGGACTTGCTCGTTTTTGCTGTTTTCTGAACAATGCTTCTGTGTTCTTGAGGATTAACTCCTTGAGTATATATGCAAGGATTTCCAAGGTTGGCATTTGGGGATGGAATGGACAGAACATAAAAGTTTGCACACATTTATATACAGCACACAACACCTACTTGTTCAAAAGAGATATGCAAATTTATTCTGATGTTAGTTGCTTCACACCTGAATAACATACTACTTAATTTGGGGGAAGAGATTCCTACTTCTAGCTCCTTTTCAATTTCACCTGCATTTCTTGACTACATGACGTCTGTAGTGGCATTTCAATTGTGGTTTTTTGTTTGTTTGTTTGTTTTCGCGACAGGGTTTCTCTGTAGCTTTGGAGCCTGTCCTGGAATTAGCTCTTGTAGACCAGGCTGACCTCGAGCTCACAAAGATTCACCTGCCTCTGCCTACCGAGCACTGGGATTAAAGGTGTGTGCCACCACCTCCCGGCTCATAATAAATAAAGATTTCCTGAAGATCTGAGAGTAAAACAGCCCCACTGGTCAACCATACAGACCAGGTAATGATGACATACACCTTTAATCCCAGTAACCACACTAGTTGCCATAGAAAACGGACAGTGCATGATTTTATTCCCAGTGGTGCATGCCTTTAATCCCCGCCCTAGAGAGGATTATAAAACAGGAGGAGACAGCTCTCAGACACAGTCTCATTCTGAGATTCCTGGAGGCAAGATCGCCATTTCGGACTGAGGTTGAGGTAAGAGCCAGTAGCTGGCTGCTTTGCTTTTGGAACCTTCAGGTTGAAGCCCAGTTTCGGTCTCTGAGGTTTTATTAATTGTGCTACAACTGTCCTATATCCTCATTGGCGACCACTAGGGCAGGCTGTTCGGTAATGAGTTTCTCTGAGTCTTTTATCTGCCTTCTTAATTGAGATGCTTGCTGGGTGCCAACTCCTCCCAGATTCTTTCTCTCTGTGTCTTCTCCCGTGTGGAGCATTATTGATTTTTATTTGATTGGCTTCTGTTTCGGTGCTTAGATAAACAGAACTTATTTCTCAATACAACCTCTTCTTATGCCTGGAGATCAGACTCAGGTCACCAGGGTTGGTATCTCGGGACCTTCGTTGGCCAAGCCATTCACAGTTTCCTGTTTTATGTTTAAGTCTTTTGGTGTATGGTAATTTATTATGTAAGTCTACAGTATGAGGTAAGGGTCAACTTTCTTTGTCCTGGGAGGCTATTAGTCACACTCTCATTATTCAAAGATTAGCCCATAGTTTTATCACCAATCTGCACTAATAATAATGATAACACTATGCAAAGCAGCCAACTCGAGCCCAGGGCTTATTTACCTCATGTGGGCTCCTGCTCTCCATAGCTTCCACGTGATGCCCACTTTCTACTGTGTTCTGCTGTATGAGGTAAACTCTATCAGACAGCAGGCCTCCATATGTGTGGCTTTCTCTTCAATTCCATTGGGCTACTTCCACGATAATGGCCTTTTAATTGCTACACATTTGTAACAAATCTTGACATCTGACAAAGCCATTCTCCTGAAATTATTTTCAAGCGGGAGTAGCTTGGACATCCCTCACACCCAAACTTTGGAATGCTTTCTTCCTGTTTTATTTTTTTAAAAAAACACATCCACATTGGAGCGGAAATGCATCAGAGTCTAAAAGCCACGCAAAGAATGCATCAACGCAACAGCAATAATTAATCAAAGTCTAAAGCAAAGAATGCTCATCAACGCAACAGCGATAATTAATAAATCTTCCCTACGAACGTGTTTTTTTTTATGTTTCAGACTGTGATATACTTCAATGAATTATAATTTTCTCATGAAACCAATTTCTTGATTTTTCAACTGTGATTAACAATAACTGTGGGTTTGGTATTGGCATACTGGATTAAGTCTCTGTCTTCATTACCTCCCCTTTCTTCCTCTCTGGTTATGGTGACGCTGTGCACTGTGCAGGAATGTTTTGATTGACTGATTCACTGAACTTTTCATTTGCAACATTGCTATTTATTTTTGTTTTTTTTTCAAAACTCTATTTTCTTGCTGAGTTTTTCTTGTATCTTGCTTATTTTTTTTAAAAAAAACTACATTGGAGAAAAGAAACCTGTCCTAACAGCAAGAACTTTACCACACAAAAGACAGAACTCTCTCATAGATCATCAATGACCACAAAAAGTGAAGTGTTCAAAGAACCGTAGAAAGTACTATAAAATGTAAAGTTATTTAAAGTGAAAAAAAACAGAAGGGGAAAGACTCCCTGATGGTGAAGAGGTTTTTAAAATTAAATAAACATAAGAATAAAAAAGAAAAACAAAGAAATTCTTAAATCAATAAGGTAAAGTCAGAAAACTACTAAATGTACTAAATGTAGTTTTCTCCAAAGGAGGAAAGTCGGGGGCAGAAAGAAAAATCAAAGAAAAGGGAAAAAAGCATTGCCCAATAATTTTAAAATGGCAAACAAAATTAGATGCACTATGATGGGGAGTGATAAGTCCAATACAGTTTTTAAAAACAATAAGGGAAAATGCTGACACTCCAGCAAGAACGGCCATGGAGAACAAGGGTGGCCAAAATAGGGCAGAGGACAGCTAAGCCAGAGACTGCGAAGTTACACGCTTAGAGACTGGGGCGTTCAGTTGGTCTTGAGGGCTCCTTGTCTTCCTATGGTTTACAATATTCTGAGTTGGGCAAGGCTCTCAGGTCCCCCAGAGCTGTCCCCATCTTGCCTCCACCTTGGTAGCTTTTCTTCTTTACCTACCAGAGACCTCTGCTGGTCACACTTAGCTTTGCAGCCTGTGGGCGGGGGCGGTCTCCCACCCTCCCTAGATGGTTCTCCTGGGGCATTTTAACTGGGTGGGAAGGGGCATCTCCAACCACAGCAGCGCGGTCAGGACGGGCAGAACACACATGTGTGTGCACACGCATGGACACGGATGCATACACCAAATAACAAGGGGAGAACTCTAGAAGTTTACAATCCCAACTGAACCTGCAGAGAAGAGCAGATTTCTATAGCATTACCCAAAGGAGGGGGAAAGGGTCATTTTTAATATAGTTGATAAAATAAACCCCCGGTACATGCTTGCTGTGCTTCTATTAGGAACTGTGCTTTTCCATGCTGGTGTTCTGCGACCGTAGCGTGCCCCTTTCTAGTGGTTTGAAGATGGGGAGAAGGTGAGCGTGGTATCATTCAGCACTGGGTGCTGTGGGCCCTGTGTTAGAACTGTCTTTCCCACAGCAGGGAGGAGCTGCAGCCGCGGCCCCTGCCCTCCTGGCGGAGACTGTTGATTCTAAGCTATGTGCTTTTGTGAAAAACCCCTGGTTGTCACAACAATGCCTCGCTGCTATGTCACCCAGGTCACTGAATGGGATCGGCATGTGTCTGTTTTGAAAATATACTTAGTTCGCACACTGCCAAAAACATCTAGTTAAGTTGCCTAAATACTTGGATCTTTCCAGCGTATGAGTCGATTGTCATGGTAACAGATGCTCACAGATAGGGACCTACAATTTGATATCATATCGTGTTCTCCTCCTCTTCTCCCAGGCGGCATATTTGTAACTCTGCCCTTCGGGAAAGGGGATAAAGACACAAGTAAAAGTCACTCCTTGTACCTCTTCATGTCATATGTTTGTAAATCAGAAGTTCGTGGCTCTCAAAAACCCCTCTCGTAGCATAATTTCCTGTCGTTCCAACTGTTTAACGAGACCTGAAAATATTGAAAAATACCAGTCCCAGTAACCGAGCGAGAGACAGAAAAGCTGTAGGCTGTGTCTGTTGCCTCTTCTCCAACTGCACTTCAGATGAAATTAAAACCACACAACTCCGCTGGGCAGTCAGCTTGAGACAAAGAACAAAAGCTTAATCACATATCTAGACAGGGCCATTAAAGTCAAGACGCAGAAATCTAATTCGCGCAGCACATCCACGCATAATAACCGCTTTTGGAGTCGGGGTCTCTGCTCAAAAGACTCAGTGTCCGTACAGAGTCTGCGCTTTTTAATTAGGAGACGTTTCACATGAAGACAGGGAGGTGCGTACTCCAGAGCACTGTGGGGAAGCCTTGCCCTCCCTGCACCCTGAAGCTGCTTTATCTCAAGCATTCTTTCTTGGGGGAAAAAAAAAGAGAACTTTTTGAAAAATTCACTGCAAAACTCTTCTCCAAAAAGGCATGCAGCAAAAGAGGGTCCCTGTGGTGTGGGAAGGCAAGGCGGTTAACACAGGCTCCGCCTACTGTCAGATGTGTAGGGTTGGGCGTGGCTCACACTCTGAGCCCCGCCCCTTCGGACTCAGGTCATATCTGCCTGAGAGGACTTGTCCATCTAATAACACACTAAAAGCACCAGGTTTTATGAGCCTTCCTGATGGTCCCTACGTCTTGCTCTCTCACCTCTGCCAGGGACCTCTGTGTTTCAAAACAAGTTCTGAGGCCAGAAAGATGTCTCATTTAGTAAAGGGCTTGCCCTGCCTGAGAAGCTGAGCTTGGAGCCTAGCACTCCCATAAAAGGCTAGGCGTGATTGGCATGCCCATATAATCCTAGCGAAGAACACGGGGGGAAACTCGGCGCTTACTAGAGCCAGCTAGTCTTGGTGAATCGGTAAGTTCCAGGCTCGATGAAAAACCCTGTCTGAAAGAATAAGAGAGTGAATGAGGAAAACAACCAACATTGATCTCTACCCCGTGTGTGTGCTCACACGTGTGCACCACACACACACACACACACACGCACACGCACACACGTTCTCTCATGGCTCTCACAAGCTGACTTCAGGTTCTTGGATGGGTCAAAGGGCAGCGCTGCCTTACCAAGGAGGCTATGCAGAACAGCCACTCATGTCACAGAACCCATCTACTCAGAGAACCTGAGCGGGTCGCCTTCACACCTGAGAACAAGAATCCTGTTTTACACTCACACGCTGAAAGATTAGAAGATGACAGTGGCCTCTGGGAAAGGTCAGATCCTCTGAGAAACAGAAGGCAAACATGGATAAAATGAACGGGTTTCCCATAGGAGCCACCCACAGGAGAAAATGAGGAGTATTGTCTTCCGAGCTTTCGCGTGCACTACTATCATATGTGAAACTCCTCTCTCCTCTCCTCTCTCTCTCTCTCTCTCTCTCTCTCTCTCTCTCTCTCTCTCTCTCACACACACACACACACACACACACACACACACACACCACAAGGTTTCCGAAGTTACCTTTAGAGCCTCCATACACAACTGAGCCGCTTCAAAGTTCAGCTGTGGCCATTTGGTAAATATTTGGGGGCAGACATTTTCTGTGAGAAAATGTGTTTTGAGTTACTAACAACCTACATTATAAGCAGACGAAGAAGACCCATCTGTACATGAATAGCTAAATATCTGTGTCTGTGGGCATAAACGTGGATGTCACATCCTGTAAAACCTTGAGACGGTGTGACATTGAATGCAAGGTCACTGGTGCTGGGCTCGAGACCTCTAACAAGACTGCATGCTTAGCATCCGGGAGAGGCAGGGCAGGGGCATGTTAGGCGTCACTTTCTGAGACCATTTAGAGCTTTCTCTGTATACTCTATAGTCTGTTGAAGATTTATCACAGCCTCCCTTAATACCATGAGGTTGCTTCTTTGCTCCCATGGCTTTTGTGACACCGCAGCCTGTTTTTGAAACTCTGCCCTACTTCTAGCCTCCAGTGACGTAACACGATGTTTTATGAGAACAAAGTTGTGTGCCTTGTCAGCTGTAAATGATGGTGAGGTTTTATTTTGGACTCTTACACGCATATGTCATTTCAAACAGACAGCTGAAGAGAATGCAAAAGAGCAAACAATCTAAGCACTGTGCCTGGGAACGGAAACGGGTCTCTTCTCAGGCAGCACCTCCCCTGCTAGCCCGCCCCTGCACCACATTGTCCACCTCAGAGGATGAGCACTCTCATGGGCTTACAGATGAGAGCCCAGGAATTTTAGTGCCGCTGAGAAGCTGAACAATAGGTTCCTGATTGGAGAAATCTGCAGGGCCAGCCTTCCAGACACACTTTGCATCGCAAGCATTTCCGTACCGCTCACAGATGTGTGGACACCAGTGTTGGCACATCCCTGATGTCTGCACTTATGCTCCTGGAACTGGAGCTACTGGGGCGTGGCCGGAAGAGTTCTGATGCGGGAGTGGAAGAACTCGAAGGCTTGCCCCAACTCTGCGTTTATTCTCTGTGTCTTCTCAGGCAACGGATTGGCTTGCCTGAGCTCTGCTTCTCACTACATAAAACTGAGATCGGAGGTGAATGCCTTCACCCACGTCCAGTCCTCCGTATTACACGTTTGAACCTTTCAGCCTTTTCATTTCCACAAATGGACAGCTATTTATAGCACTCTCTGGCTTCTTTCCTCCCAGAGCTGTCTTCAGATTCAAAAGTAAATGTGTGTAGGAGGCAATGGGTTTAGCTCAGTGATCGACCTCTTGCCTAGCATATATGCTAAGCCCAGGCATCAATTCCTACACAGTGTGTATGTCTGTGTGTATTTATGTGTGTCTGTATACATCTGTGTGTATGTGTCTATGTGTGTATATTTGTGTCTGTGTTTCTGTGTATCTGTATGTGTATCTAAGTGTGTGTGTGTGTCTGTGTGTGTGTGTCTGTGCGTGTAAGATATGAAGACTGCGGTGCTATGCCAATATAGGATCTTTGAAAGAAAAAAAACCTCATTCCTAATCTTTTTTGCCTTTCTGCTTAATCTAGACCCAAAGTAGTTTCAGTGGATTTAAGATTCAGATCTGCTAAACTCTCTAAAGATTGTCTCGAAAGCCGAGTTACTTCTGCCCTTGACAAACTACAGAACATTGCCTAAGGCCAGATGAAGAAGTGGCATCTACAACTGGAAAAGAAGACTCTCATAACTTGACAATACGTAATAAATCATTACTCTTTCTTCCCTTTCTCACGTACCCTGAAATCCCACACACGAGGTTCTGTAGAGGTTGGGGAGCCCTTGCAAAGGTTACGAGAACTTCACTCTGCTTGCAGAGGACCAGAGTTTGGTCCCCAGAACCCACGTCCGAGGGTTCACAATTGCCTGTAAGTCCAGCTCCAGGGCGTTTAGACACCCGCTTCTGACTTCTGCAGGCACCTGCACTTGTGTACATGTGATCCCACACAGCTATAGCACTGACATATATAAATAAAAATAAATCAATTTTAAGTATTTTTTTTATTTAAAGACTACTGTATAGTAATGCAACCTCTCTGTGCTGCTGCCTTTAAGAAACACACAGACTGCTTGACATAGGTAAGGACACCGTTGGTTTGCTTGTCACATGACAGAGAAATCTTAGACTCAGTGCTCCACTCACGGGTGGAAAGTCCACCTGTCGAAGCTGTCCTAAATCTGGTACTTCGACATCTTTGCTTCTTATGGTCTAGGGTCTAGGCAGAGTTGCGGGCAAGAACTGGGCCTGCCGAGCCACTCCGGTGAGTGTGAGCTCTGATGGTGTCACTTGCCATCTTGGTGAGACCAGGCAAAGTGGGTAAGTTCTCTGAGTCTGAGTTTTTCTCCGTCTTTAGGGAATCATTTGATATCCGGCTGTAAGTAAATGACATGCAGTTGGGTCATTGTGAAAATTAGGAAAACAGAATCCGGGACCGTGCTCTACAACAGGGCCACTGAGCTTCCTAGTGCCACTTGGCTTTAATTTACTCTGAAACAAGTTTGCACCTCTTGTTTCTTCCCTTCCACATGGTAAGATCAAAAAAACTGCTGGGTGCTGGGCGCACCCTCCAGGGGACGCGTGGAGACCCTCCAGGGGATGCGTGGAGACCCTCCAGGGGACACTCAGTGGCTGTGAAGCTGTACTTCAAGGGTTACCTAGGATCAAGGAGAGGTTACTTCTGGAGCTCAGGGTCAAGCTGATGGCAGGTGTCCAAAGGAAGTCATTCTCAAGGACATACTCAAGTTGGGATGTCACCCAACCCATTCCAGACTCTTCTTTCTCAGCCCTGTTGTAGAGCATAGCCCTGAGTTCTTCTCTGCAATGAGCAGAAAGATCTTTGCACCCTTCTCTTGAACCTAGGTGGTTCTGACTGCCGCAGCCAGCTGCGTTTTAAGGTGATGCGTTCTCTCGCTCTGTGCTAATTGATTAAAGGCCATGGAGCTTCCTCCTCGTCTGCGGGGAAGAACTACTCTTGCGGTCATCAGCCACCACCTGAGAGAGCCCTCTGCCTTGATACCACCAAACCCTGAAGACGTCCGCACCAAATAAAAAGTGGGTAGATGGCGCACGCCTTTAATCCCAGCACTCGGGAGGCAGAGGCAGGCAGATCTCTGTGAGTTCGAGACCAGCCTGGTCTACAAGAGCTAGTTCCAGGACAGGCTCCAAAACCACAGAGAAACCCTGTCTCGAAAAACCACAAAAAAAAAGTGGGTAGATACACTGAAAGACAATTTCAAATAAACAAAAGCTTTAAGTCAGCCCAGCTCAGGCGGCTGGCATGTGAGGGACTCCCCATCAACCTCAGTCCAGACGCTGCGAGGCAGCAGAAAACCACGGTCTACGCCTCAACTGAATTACCCACACCGTGTGTTTCGGCACAAACTCTGCAATGCTGTTTGAGGAGGAAACAGACAACTCGCAACGGCTTTTCAGTTTGACAAGCCTGTGGGAGCCGAGATGGTTCCCACCGCCACTACACACAATGCTGCCGCGCAGCTCCTTATCCTTGAGCGCTGAGAAGAGAAAGGAGAAAACGGCGAGCCAAACTGAGATGAGAGAGAAGGGATGCAAAACAAATAACGGATGTCAGAAAAGAGTATCTGTCCAGACACAACAAGGAAGAAAGACAGCCAGAAGGAGAGGCCGTGAATGTCACCCCGTTCCCTTCCCTCCGGCCGTCTCAAGAAGAGTGTCTGGGAAATTCAAAGAAAGATTTATGTATCTGTGCACATAAATGCATGTGCACACATACGCAATGGGGCCGGGACAGACAGACCACGAATGGCTAATCAAACTGTGTGGAAGCTTTGGGTCTTTTACTGGAAATAAGCCAGGCTATGAAGAACTAGGTTAGTGCTGAAATGTAAAAGTGCCCATCTTCAAAGAATTGCCACCCGGAAATACAGCTTTGCCTTTCGTTGAAGCCTACACGGCTGGTTCAGTTTTGCCCAAAGGAGATCTTTCCCCTTATTTCAAGATACCTCATCCACATAAATTCAGAGAACAAATTTGAGTCAAAAATAGGTTTCCCCTAAACCAGGGCTTGTGAATGCAATAGAGCTAAATGTCCAGGGCTCTGCCTTCATGGATCAGGAGGAGGGCAGAGAGCCGGCTCATCCTGAAACTTCATAAAATTCTGAATATCAAATATTAGGCGTAGGCAGTGAATAGGTGATGAACTTTCTCTCCTTCGATTGAAGTCAAAGGATCTCTGAGGAATTTAGCACCTTTGAATTTTTGTGTGGCCTTTCCATTGGTGTGTGATTTAGCCAGCACCCTGGAATGGCAAATGCCCCCTCCCTGTCAGTAGAACCATGTAGACTCAGAAAAAGCCACCTTCCATTGAGAAGACAATTGTTTTCTATAGAGATGAGAAACAAACGCCCATGACCCGAGTCACCTCCTCCCAGCAGGCTTTTGCTTCGGCCTCCTCTGAGCAAACACGACCCAGTCCAGCGCAGTCAATCCTGCTGCCCCACACTGGGCCCCTGCCGTTGTTGCTATTTACCCTTCCTATTAATCTGTCAATGTTCTAGTCAAACATGCAAAAGCAATATGGCGGCCGCATAGTTCAGTCGGTCATTGCTAAGTAACTTAGGCCAAAGATGAAGGAACGGAACCCTCCCCACCCACAAAATGGGAGGCCCAGTGCCATTGCTCGGCAAGGTTCGACAATACCAGTGCCTGATAATTGTTTTCAGAGTGACTCTGATTTGACACCCCTCACACCGAAAAGAGGGATCCCCATGAATGACTAAGTTCAGAATCTAAATTCCAGTCATGTCACTGTCCCTATCCGTGTAGGGTAAAACTGTCTGGGCCACGATGTGGGGTCGGGGGAGGTGGTAGAAGATGTCATTGCCCTGTGGTGAACAGGCTTGTTAGAGTTTAGTCTGACGTGGCGATGGGCGCACAACAGAAATAATCTTTGAGCCAAACAAATTAGAAGCCCTTGGTACACAGCATACTCTGAAAAGAAGAACGCGTAATTTCCTGTGTCCAAAATGTAACCCAAATGCAGTCAAATATTTTAATACATTTAATAACTCATTTAATAATACATTTAATAAACCGTTTCCTGACGCCCACCTGGCGGGGCCTGTTTCGGAAGGTTGTGCAACCCTTAGGAGTTGAAGCCTCACCAGAGTGGACAGCTAAGCCCAGATCCCCCTCCTGTCGTCCAGTCTTGGCTGTCTAACCGCAAACACAGTGCCACCAGCTTGCCGCATGGCCCTGCTCTCATGCCTGCTCTGTCATGTCGGAGGACATCTTCTCAAACCGTAAGCCAAAACAAAGCCCCTGCTCCTGGAAGCTGCTGGTTTTCAAGCATTCGGTCGACAGCGATATGAAGAGTAGCTGATACGGTCTCGACACAAAGTCACAAACCGGCACCTCCATCCCACTAGAATTAGCACTGAAGATGGAGCCCATCTGACGTTCTAGCCCTGCTGACACAAGGCAGAATGTAATCCACCAGAACACAGGGAAAGCCACGGCTGTCAAAGCCGCACCCTGACGAAAAAGCAACCGCAGAGGCTAGGTTGTGGCGAGACAGCCAGCACAGAGCAAGCAGAGGAGATGGGAAGTGATGTCAACTGTTCCCTTCCTTCTCAGCACCCCTCCAGGTGCTTGCTCCCTAACCCCCCACCCCCGCTGTCTGAACATGGCACGTTCTTGACTCAAGGGAGCTTTGCAACTGTAATTAGTTAAGGGTGAGGTGGGATTAGCCCCGGAGGAGCTCAAGGGTCCTAAACTGTCTAAGGAGGAGTCAGTAGAGGCTTGGTCAAGGCTACTCAGGGTCTCATCCCGTGGCTGCTGGCTTTGATGAGGAGAGGCAGCAGGGGCCATGATTGGATAGGGTCGAGAAGCTGACCGTGATGGAGAAGTGCAAAGTCTTCGGGAAGTACCAGAGGACACTCAGCACTCAATTTTTAACCCAAATGGCATGTTGGACGTGTGACCTTCAGGGCTAAAAAATCTTTTAAGGCGGGAGGTTTGCTGAGATTTGTTCCAGGAAGGGTGTGGGTTGGTGTCCTCCTCACCAGCTCAGCTTTCTCGCTGTCTTTACACAACAGTAGTTTTTTTTTTTGTTTTTTGGGGTTTTTTTGTTGTTTTTTTGTTTTGTTTTGTTTTGTTTTACTTTTCTGTTCAAAACATGAACTTGTACCACTCAGGGACACCATCAGGTGCTTTAACTCCGTATACGACTCACATATGGCGTGGGCTTACATTAGCAATTACATGAAAGAATGTCCAAGAAGGTGAGGGCCGTGTCTCCAGTTGCTTAACAGACATGTAATGTTTAGTTGGAGTGGGAAAAAATGTTATGTTCTAAAGGCACGCTCAGTTATGCTCTCTCCTGCATATTTCACACATCTCTGCAGGCGAGTGGGTAGATATTTCAGACCGTGATACCCATAGCATTCAAGAATCAAAATAAATGGTTGACCTGGAGCAAACCCACTGATCAAAAAATAAATAAATGAATCAAAAACACGTTTACACACTACCTGCATCCTGTTGAAGGGTCTGATATTTAGTTAAACGCTTCTCCCATCTCTCCAGACCAGTCACTTTAGGTGTCCGGCTGTGAGTTCGATCTCCTGTAACAACAGACGGAGGAAAGACCAGCTACAATGGTGTACCTGGTTACAATGAAGTAACAATAATCTATTAAGATACTATGTCATCCTACCTAAAGCATGTTACTTCTTGACAATGAATTCTGATAAACCTTCATACTTTTCCAAATGTAAGATTATCTGTTTATAAGATGGAGATTCCCTATTCTAGGGAATGCTAGGGTTTGTTTTGGTTTATTGATTTTGTTTTATTTTTTGCATTGGAATGTTTTTTTTCCCTTTGGCAAAGAGTATAACTATGTAGCCCAGACTGGCCTCCAATACTGGAGTTAGTTACAAGTGTGTGCATTTTTTCAAATCATTTTCAGGGTATAAAAATGCAGTTGTATGGCCTAACATCCTCAGGACCATTAGGTAAACCTTTGGAAATGTGGTTATAGACCAAGAGAGTCCACCAACCCAAGGGCTGAAAATATCTTGAGACAGCATCTGAGGCTTACAGCAGAAATTCCCTGCTCTGATGTTTCCACCAATGTGTTTGTAAAGTACCTTACCTTGTTTTATAACTTTCTTTATTCTGTACTCTTAAAAGCTGCATGAAACTAGTGCCTCACTGAGACATGAAATTTGAAGTAACCTACTACGGTCACTCATATTTGGTTCCAGATTAAAGTATCTCTTACCCCCTCTGGGGGAGAACCTTAAACTGCGAGCTAGCTAATACTTTCATAGTAATGCTGAAATGTGTGTCTGTAGATTACTGAGAATGGTTGTTTGTATGTCTTGCTAATATTGACAGCTGTTCTTCCTTTCAAAGATCTAAGCCTTCAATTTTTTTCCTTTCTGCACTAGCTTGCGTTTGCGCTAGCTGAAGCTGTGATGGTGCCCACGGCGGTTTCTCCCCAAAACAGACTTATTATGAAGTCAATATCATAGGTCTACATTAGTGTATCCCTCACAGTGGGTTCTGGAAGATTCTAGGATTCTCAGAGTGTTCTAGGTAGACAAGAGAGGCCAACGGAAATTGGGGAACACTCTGATCGACTGAAACATCTCAGAAGGACAAGCCCTGTCTGCGTCTCCAGTAGCTTCTTGTGCTTCCTCCTTGGGCTCATCCTTAGCAAACAATTTTGCATTTGTAGTTCCGAGACTTGAGTCCAAAGATATTTCTATTGCAGAAAGCAAGATACAAAAGTGTCTGTGGAGGGTTGAATAACAAAGAAGGAAAAGAATGGGGTACAGAAATCACACGGGATAACACGGACAGATAGATAGATCAGCAGGTGCTCACATTCAAGCAGGGGAGGCCCCAAACATGCAGTCTGCCCACAAGTTGGATAGTCCTTGTTGTTTTCTGATGTTTAAAAGAATGGTTGCCGTTTCCGTGCTCAGGGATAAAGTGTGTCGTATTTTTTAACTGTTTTGTAGATGTATTTATAAGGTTAAGCAAGCCCGCTTCCATTCACAGTTCGTAAGGGTTCTTGTGTTTTTTTTTTATTTTAAACTTGGAACAGATGGTGAATTCAGCTCAGTGTTCTCTGCATGTTTTAGGATCATGTTTTCGTTGCTAACCTGTTCATGTGATGTCGTGCTATCAAAGTTCATGACCTTAAGGCAGCCAAGCATTCTTGGTCATACCATGTTTCTTTTCAGTGCTGGGATGCATTACTATAGCAATATTAATTTTATTTTGTATCTTAGTGATCATGAGTGAAGTTCATTCTACCCCCACCTTTATAGTTTTACATTTCCATCAAGGATTTGCTCGTCCCATACGAGGACTTAGGATAGTCACTTTTCCAAGCCAGTGATAGGAGTTTGTGTATGGTTGGAATTTCTTGTCTCTTAACATACTTGAGTAACTATTGATTTAAAAAAAAAACAACTTATTCTCACTTTGTTTGGCTTTGCTTTGGGTGTTTTATTTGGGAAGCATAGTCTTGCTATGTAGTCTTGGCTAGACTACAACTCACTGTGTAGACCAGGCTGGCCTTGAACTCACAGAGATCCACTTGCCTCTGCCTCCTGAGTGCTGGGTTAAAGGCGTGCCCCACCGCTGCCTGGCTGGAGAGCCCCTGAACCATGAAACCCACTACTTTGTACACTAACTTAAAGTTTTCATGCTAACAAGAAGAGGCAGCCTACAGCTATCCATTTCTCTTCAGAGAGAAGGTCCAGCCTCTCTGGTTTTGAGTTGAGGGACGCAGAGACTCCAGATTCCAAAGACATATTTGTGAATTCTACCTCTCTTGGGCTGCACTTCTGTAGGGTGCATTTTACTGGAAATCTGCTCCTTTATTCTTGATCTTGAACATTTCTGTGTCTCATCTTGTTTTTCCCAGATTTTATTAGTGAGAAGTGTTGATTGTAGTTAGTGACCTTGTTCATTTCCACAGGCTCTGCCACTTACGTCTGCTCATGTCTGCCTGAGTTGCTTACGATGTTGGAACACTCCCAACCAATAGTGACATCATCTGATTTTGTCACTCTGGCTTATGAGTCCCCTGGTGTTTTTATTGCTAACTATGACAATGAATACTTTATTATCTCAATGGGGGGCAGGGTAAAAGGACATAATAGGGGTAAGAACGACTAAAATGTGTTGTATTCGTGTATAAAACTGCCAAAAAAATACATTTTAAACATATTTCAAACTTGTATAAAGAATAATTACAATTAATTAATTAATTTTAAAGAGTTTGGAGTGGGGGAGTGGTAGTACAGGCCTGGAGGATCTCTGAGTTCGAGGCCAGCCTGGTCTGCAGAGTGAGTTCTGAAACAGCCAGAGCTACACAGAGAAACCCTGTCTCAAAAAACCAAAAGTACGTTTTAAAAAGAATAACTATTGGGAGGTGGAGAGAAGGCTCAGTGCTTAAGATATAGCTCACTTGTTGCTCTTGCAGAAGACCCAGGTTCAGTTCCCAGTTCCCACCCACATGGTGCCTACAGCCGGCTGTAATTCTAGTTCCAGAGGCTCTGACACCCTCTTCTGGCCACTATGGGCACTGCATGCCTGTAGTGCCTGAACGTGCATGCTGGCAAAATGCACAAGCTTGAAATAGAATTTTTAAAAAGAATTATTGCATGTGTGTGTCTTAGTTGGGGTTTCTGTCGCTGTGTCAAACACTGACCAAAAGCAACCCGGAACCTTCAGATCACACCGTTTCTGAGGGAAGCCAGGGCAGGAACTCAAGGCAGGAACATGGAGGCAGAAACTGAAGCCAAGGCCACGGAGGATCGCTGCTTTCTCCCCACGCCTTGCTCAGTCTGCTTCCTTATACTCCCCGAGATCTCCTGCCCAGGGGTGGCATGGCCACAGTGGGCTGGGCCCTCCCATATCAACTGTTAGGTTAAGAAAATGACCCACAGGGTTGACTACAGACCAATCTTATGGAAGTGTTTTCTCCCCTTCTTTCTAGATGGTGGTCCCCTTCAGATAACTCGAATTTGTGTTGAGGTAACAAAAATTAACTAGGACATACATATGTTATGTTTAGTATTTATTAGGATTCCTGGATGATCTACTTGCTTACCCTACGACTGTGATACTTTTCCAGAATCTTTAATGCTAGACATCATTAAACAAAATCCTCTTAACATATCCCATGTACCCTCATTAATTTAATGTACTCATGAAGCTTTCAAAACAGTAACATATATTTTTGATCCAAGTAGGTTGTTGGCTTTGTTTTACTATTATTTTCCCAGTTAAAATATCATGAACTGGGAAAATTTCGTCAGCTTTTACATTCCATAACTTCTATGACTAACTTGTGTTTACTTAGATCTTTTTAAAATGCACTTCTTGCTGTTTGTGTGTGCAGCACCGTGGATCAAGTTCTTACGCACGCTAGGCAAGTGCTCTACCACTGAGCTACATCCTCGGCCCCAAAGAGCACATGGATGTGTAAGATTACCAAAACTCAAAGCCCTTTTTGGAGTCAGTTATTCCGAGGTATTTTTCATCTTTGCCATTACCGTAGCCCTAACCAGGTCTTCCATCTTTTCTTAAGTTAATTCTAATTATCTTTCCCATTAATGTGATGTTTTGTTGGGGCTTTTGATTGCATTGCCGTGAAATTTTAGATGGCGATTTCTTACATTTGAAAGTTCTTTTACACACTAGACCAAGAGAAAATTAGTTCCTGCATTCCGTTTCCTTGCAATGATAGGGACCATGCCTTCAGTTGTGCTCCCCAGAGGAAATGTTAAAATACCAGGGGTATAGAGATGGTTCCGTAGTCACTAACATGGCTGCTTTCCCAGAGGACCCAAGTTCAAATCCCTGTATCCACATGACCACTGACAACCACCTATAACTCCTGCTATCGGTGGGTCTGATGCCCTCTTCTGTCTCTAAGGACACTGAACATATGTTTTACAAAAGTATACGTTCAGGAAAAAAATACGCACAAAACATATTATAAAAATAAATCGTAGCCTGGTATGGTGGTACACGCCTTTAATCCCAGCACTCAGGAGGCAGAGACAGGTGATCTCTGAGATTTCAAGGCCCAGTCTGGTCTACGGAATTAGTTCCAGGACAGCCAGGGCTGTTACACAGAGAAACCCTGCCTCTAAAAAAATAATCAAATAAATAAATAACTCTTTAAAGAACAGACCTATTCTTTCTTTCAGCAGATAACTAGAATAAAGACAGAAGAAAGCCTGCATCTATTGAGCTAAATTTACCAGGACCTTTAGAGAAAAGTGGTGAGGGGATTAGAGATGACTCAGTAGTTAAGAGCACTGGCTGCTCTTTCAGGGGATCTGGGTTGGATTCCCAGTACCCACATGGCAGCTCACAACAGTCTGTAACTCCAGCTCCAGGGGATCTAACACCCTGTTCTGGTCTCTGCGGGTACTTCACCCCACGTGGAGATGCCTTTCCATTCTCAATGTTAGGTGTGTGTGTGTGTGTGTGTGTGTGTGTGTGTGTGTGTGTACTCTTAAATAGACTTGCCAGTCATTTGCATGGTGTTTCTCAAATTCAAACACTGAGCATTGTGGAAGGCAGCTATGACCACCTCAGCTGCATGCCATTACAGCTGTTTGCCCCCAAACACCTCCAAGCCCGTGGCACACCTTCTTCTTGTTTCTGTCCGTCAGCCTCTTTCCTCTCACCAAGGGTTTCCTCTCTGCTCTAGTTTGTAGGTTCCTACGTGTTCACTCCATATCACCCTCATGGTTCCTTTCCCAGCCCCTGACTCCTCAAGACTTCCTCTGGATTGCCTGTCAGATTGAATCAGCCTTTCCGGTTCCCAATGCAGAAGGGGCCTAGCTTGTCTCTTTATGTCACATCACATCACAGGTCTGCAGGAAGCCAGAAAATGACCGTCCCTTCCCTCAGAAGTCAGCTGCATGACCCTACGCCCGCCATAGCTCAAACTTAACCACGCTGAAACTGAAGACTTGACTTGCCCACCACACGCTGGTTCACACCTTCTCCATAAATGACACCACCCACTGAGCGTCCAGCCACAAGAGGTTGTCCTTGCTGCTGCTCCGTCTCTTCAGCCCAGCCATGCATTTTCATTCCTCAGATCTCATCGGTTTTCCCTAACACAGATCCAAAGCATCCGTTCTCTTCATTTCTGTTAACACAGTTTTCTCCAAGAAACCATAGATGCTTTGTCTAAATGACTAGCCTTCTGACAGTGGCCATAGCATGTCTAGTCCTGCCGTTCAGTCCACAAGGGCTCCACTATCATCTCATAAATTGGTCAGTGTTCATTATAAAAGGGTTTGAGGCTCCGGGTTCGTTCTCTCTCTCTCTCTCTCTCTCTCTCTCTCTCTCTCTCTCTCTCTCTCTCTCTCTCTCCTATCTATCTCTTCCTTGCCCTTGTTTAGCTGACTCTTGCCTATCTGCCTTCCTCCGTGGTATAAGACAGCCCAATGCCAAGCGCCACCCAGGCTCTTGAAATCAACCATCAGAACTGCAAGCCAAATCATTTATCCATCCATCTCTGCGGCACGCCGTTGAAACATCACACAGCAAACTAATGCTCCACAGAGCAGTAGTGATCATCTTGAAACGCCAAGTCCAGTCATGAACATCCCTCAAAATCCTCTCCAGCTCTCTCTTTTAGAATAAAAGCCTTTCCCTCCCCCCAGGTCCCACAAACGGCATTCCTAACTGACCCAAGCCAACCTCTCCAGCTCTGGCTCAAAATTCTTCTCGCTCCCACAATGCCCCGGCCTAACAACCTTCTGACAGTGACTTGAGACCCTTGCAACGCCTCTGCTGGTCAGGTGGCTCTTTGCCCCCCAGCTTCTTAACCAGTTTCAGGTCACAGTTGACTCTGGCCTCTTTTAGTTATCCTGAGTAAAGAGAATCTCATCCAATTCAAAATTATGGCCTCAGTTTGATCTGCTTTCCCATCTCTCTAACTCCCTGGGAAGGAGACGACAGAGAACAGAGGAAAGCCAGAATGGGAAACAGGGAAAGAAAACCTTCAAACAATGAGACTAAATGCCAACACTAGGAAGATAAGCATCAGGTGTGGTGGTGCACACGCTTAATGCCATCACTCAGGAGAATTCTCTGTGAGTTCAAGACCAGTCTGTCCTACATGGCAAGTTCCAGGACAGCTGGGGCTACATAGAGAGACCTTGTCTTAAAAAAAAAAGAAAGAAAGAAAGAAAAGAAAAGAAAAAAGAAAGGAAAGTAAAAGACAAAGAAGATAAACATAAAATTTTTACCTTCCAAAAGAAAGAACTACACTCTCATACGTTTTCAAATAAATGCAAACAGTATACATCTTCTAAATAAATATCCTAGCTACTTATTTCTATGTGTTCCGTGATGGCTACTAACTCTCCTACCTAGGAGGCTTGTATAAATCGACTCTCTTTGAATTCTAGTGAATTCCACTAGTTTTCAGAATTTAGCAGAAACACTGGCTCATATTAGTAAGAGCCGTTTGAGAAAGTCCTTCAGGGCCCTCAGAAGAGCTGCTTTATTTTCCTGGTTGTACGTTTGCGTAGCAAGGACCTAGGACACGTTTTAAAATAAAACAACTCTCTCCTACAGCCTTGAGTACAAGAGGCGTCCCTTTGCCAACAATAGCCCGGCCCTCCGGCCCTTCTTTGTCCTCCAAAATGCTGCTTTGTAAATCACAGGTGTTTGTGGGCAGAAAGGCCATCGGAGGGGAGTTCATTGTGAGTTCTTTCTGTCCCGCTTGTTCTGAACCTGTTCAGGGAGTGCTTGTGCCACACACCAAATCTCCATAAAAATCAAGAAACAAGAAGTTTTCTGTACCCCCGCCCAGCAGCCGCACTATGACATTAGTTTCGACAGCTCTGTGACCCGTATTGTCCCAACTTCATTCACTAGTCTCTTTTTCGCTTTCTTTTCCCATTGCTTTTTTTTTCTTTTTAAAGCCTTCACTGGCATTTGGCATTTTTTTATCTACTGTAAAATAAAAAGGAGAAGGATGGCTTTTTTAAAAGCGCTCCGTGTGACAGTTATAAAAGAAAAAGAAAGCTATCTGCAGTTACTGTAGCAATGGTTTAAAGGAGGGGGGGCGGAGCACCTGCAAATCAAAGAAAGATGCAGTGGCACCGTCGTCGGACGCCCCCCCTCTTCTCTTAAAGTTATTTCGTGGCCATTATAGAGTAAGCCGGGCAATGAATTTATGTGACAGCTATGAGGTACGGTATTAAAATTGTGAAGAGTGCCTAGCAGTTTTCATGCCCTTCCTATAAGATAGCCGCAATTTGCCACACAGCGGTGAATAGAGTACAGAAGGGGGTGTGTGTGTCAAATGAATGGGAGCAGGGTGTGTGAATGGGAGGGCTTCCCAGGAGGGGTACTACCGTCGTCACCAGAGAGTGATTTATTTTTGAACTTCCAGAAAGGAAAGTCCCGAGAAGTAGCAGCCTGAAAGGCCCTGAAGCATTGGGGATAGGGGGGTGGGGGCGGGACGGGGGCGGGTGTCTTTACACATTTGGCCACGCCAGTGCCCGTTCTAGAAGCAGGGATCAAGGCTGGGCTGTGGTAAACCCATTCCTCTAGTCTGCCCAGATCAACCACGAAATGCCAGCAGGGAGTAAAAGTGGTCCCTGCAACTGCAGGGTGGGAGAAAGGCAGAGGGTGTGTGTACGGGGGAGGGGAGATGGTGGGCAACCTGGATCTGCTTGGAGACAGTTCGGAGAGGGAAGAAGCGCGCTGGGTGTGCGATAGGAAAACTTCAGATGTGGGGATTTGGAGAGGGCATTCAGGATAAAAAAAAAAAAATGAGGTGAAGTGATTGCAAAGGACAGGGGGCGTGCCCAGGGCTCCTGGCCCCGCCCCAGATCCCTCCCCCGACCCCTATTAGCATGCGGGCAGCGCGGGCCACGGGGCGGGGGCGGCGCTGTGGGATCGCGGCGCTGGGCGCATTGTGGGCCGCGCTCGCCTCCACGGGGGACCATCTGCTCGCTGTCAATGCATCACCTGCTCGTCTGGGCCGTCGCCCGGACAACCGGGGGCGGGGGAGATTAAGGAGCGTGTGCGTCTTGGTGTGGGTACGGGCGGCGGGGGCGGGGCGCAATTCTGTCGCCTCTACCCCGGGGACTGGTCAAGTAGGGTGGAGGGGGATGACGACCACCGGGGACGATCGGACTCCTCTGCTTGCGGCCCCACGGCCCCTCCCGAGAGCCACCCCCACCAGAAGTAGCTGGAGTCTACAGAAGCCAAACAGCACAGGGTCCCTCACTGAGCAACCCACCTCCTTGGTGACCAGACCAGACCCACGATTTCCTCTTCTACCTGTCTACCTGCAGCTGCAGAGGCCCTATCCTGTTCTCACCGCAGACACCTCCAAGCGAGCTGGTGCCACACTACCCAACTCTCCTGGGCACCTCCGGGCTTGGTTCTGAGAGCCCCTCAGTCTCCGGGCAACCACAATGGGGCCAGCATTTCGAGTAGACCCTGCCCCGCCCCTGCCACAAAAGTCACAGAGGGCGTCCCCGTCTCTCCTCCGATAGTCTGCTCTACCGCTCAGCACCAAAGCCTGGGCAGGCCTTCAGCTTAAGAATATGAGCGTCACCTGCTGATCTTTTGACAGAGTTGGTTTTCCACGTATTCCAGGAATTAAGAAAGGAAGAAAAAAAAACCTGCTGAAGTCCCCTGCCAATCCAGGCAGTAGCCAACAGCAGGGGGCAGAGCGGTGCTGTATTTGGAAACAGGGCCCATTTCCCTTTGCCTTAGAGCCACAGACTGGCTCTCTGGTTTAGAAACTCTCAAGAAATTCTGTTCCAACCATTCCAGGGTTTAGCTGCTCCCACAAAGGTGGTTTACATATGCAACTGAGCAGAGAAAATCTATGAACCCTGCAAAAGGTTCCAAGCACTGCGATCCAAAGCCAGGGCTGGCATAGATTTGCTTTTTATCTGGGTTTTGAATTTGGGCTGGGGTGGCAGTGGTTGGGTTTCTGAGACAGGGTTTCACTGTTTGGCAACGCATACTGGCCTCAAGCTCACTAGCCCGGTGTAGCACTGAGCACTGTGTAGCTTAGGCTGGTCTGGAACAAGTGCCCCAGCTTAGGAATTAATTACCCACACATGAGCCTGCCCCAGCTAGTTAAGCTTTTGTTTGTAGGTAGTGCCTAATTTAATGTGCGTGTGCGTGTGTGTGTGTGTGTCCTCACGACTATAATCCCAGCATTTAACAGAAAGAGGCAGAAGAGTCTCTGGGTTCCAGGTCAGCCTAGGCTAGGGTTCAATATACTATCTCAAAAACAAAACGAGACGAAAAAGAAAGTTGAAACATGGGTGACACCGGGCTGTTTCTCCCAGAAGCACTGAAGTAGGCTAATAAGTCATTTCAAAGCTCTGGCATGAGTCTCAAGATGGCTCCAGATGACAAAGGGACCATAGGGCTGCTTGCCACAGACCCAACCCAGAGTCTGGTTCACTGAAATGGGTGACAATGAAAACCAGGTGCCAACCAACCAGAGGACATAGATTTCAAGGTTGGAATAGCAATACAGCTCACCATCAAAGCAGACGTGGCCTCCCAGCTAAGCCAGGTCCCTGAAGTTGCAACATTTGGGGTTAAAACAATCACAACACAAACACTGTTCTGTTTTTTTGCTATTTTTAGTTTTCTTGAGACACGGTCTCACTGGCCTCAAAATTCAAATTTGGGCTGGTCTCAAATTCTCAGGCATCCTCCTACTTCTGCCTTCCAAGTGCTGGGATTGCAGGAGGTGGCTACCAGCCTCAGGGCAGACATAGTGATCCTCAGGGCACGACTTAACCACAGTGACCAGACACCTCGGGCCAAGGCGCCGTCACTTGGCCTAACTACCTCTGGACTGCGGGCCACTGCCTGCAGACTAGACTCAGACAGACAGAGGGAAGATATTGGCGTGGACGGGGGGGGGGTAAGTTTTGCTCACAGCTCCTACTATGTAGACTGTTTTCTAGTTGTCCAGTTATGGGACATTTGTCTATAGAATAACAGCAGAAAGTCGATACTCGGCATCTACACCAGAGCTCTAGGCTGAACTCTGCGCCACCCCTACCTTCAAACCCACCTTCTGTGTGAAGACCTTTGAGCTGAAAAGAACTCTATCATTTAGTAGACCTTATTCCAGGGCCTGGCAGATATAGAAATATATAATATAGATATATATACATGCAAAGGTTTGCCCTCCATGCTGTTTGTTCGCTTGGTGGCTTTGCTGTGCGCAGACTGGAAAATCGCTGAGCTATACACTCCTGGCCACAAAGTTCTTTAATTTAGCAACTCAAACCCACTTCCTAGAGTTCAGCTTTCCAAAAAGGAAGAAATCGATCTTTCCAAATCAACTATTTGCATTGAAATTATTAAACTATTTACTTCAAATTTTCTCTCGTGTTCTCTTCCGTTTTCCGTTTCTCACAGAGCCTCTATTCCTTGTCAGAGTTTGTTATTGGCCATTTTCGCCTCCTCTAACTAAAGTCTGTCAGCAAGTACGATTTCTGTACAACGCCGTGGGTCAGATTAATTTTGGTTTTTCTTGATTCGCTGTCACGGTGCAGCAAACGACAGGCCTAAGGATGCGTTCCTGCCACTGAACCTCCGAGCAAATGACCCACTAACGGATCACTAACGTGTAACACAAGGGTGAGCTATCAAAGTAGCTGTGGCCTTGGCAAAATAGATAAATGTGAAAAGGTGTACAGACCTGCTCAAAAGATAAAGACAATTCTACTTAACCAAAACTACCTCAAATTGTGACTCATAAAAGGAGAATTCTGAGGAGCAAGCATTCTCTTTGTTATGCACAACACTTCAAATATATAGAACCAGGGTTTGTTGTGGAATATTTGTTTAACTATGCAAAGGTGTGCTGCTTTTATGTAGAGACGCGTGTTTATTTAGTTGTATAAAGATGTGTTGCTGTTTTACCTTGCCTGCCTAAGGCACCTGATGAAAAGTTGAAGGGATAACAGCGAGGGAGGAGTTGTGGGTGGAACTTCTGGGCAGGGAGAGTAAGTAGAAGGAGGAATTTAGGCTCAAAGAAGAAAGGAAAAAGACAGACACGGAGGAAGCAGGAGAGGGACATACAGAATGAAAGAATGGTAAAAAAAAATCTGGAGGCAAAACATTAATAAATGGAAACAAGTTAAATTAAAAGAGCTAATGGGACAAGCCTAAGCTAATTAATCATGATTAATAATGTCTCTGTTTTTTCATTTGGAAGCTGGTTGGAAGCCGAAAGAAAAATCCAACTGCAAGTGTTCTCTAGAGGAATATAACTGATGAGAGAGAGAGAGAGAGAGATGATAGATAGATAGATAGATAGATAGATAGATAGATAGATAGATAGGGTTGGATAGATAGATAGATAGATAGATAGATAGATAGATAGATAGATAGATAGATAGATAGATAGGGTTGGATAGATAGATAGATAGATAGATAGATAGATAGATAGATAGATAGAGATTCTATCACGTACGTATGAGAGGTTTCTTCAATAGACTTATTCCATAGGGGATACATAGCCCAACAATAGTTTCTTGCACAGTAAAGAGGCTGAGTGCCCAGTACTCCGATCAGCCCACAAAGTTGAATACCTCTTCAGCTCCAATCTGGCCCTGAGGATCCTAAGAGAGTCACCGATGTTCAGTCCCTGTTGAAGGCCAAGGAAGCTGGATTCTGATGTTAGAAGCAACAGCAACCGCCGCAGGGTAGACACACACACCATCAAGAAGACAAGCAAAACAAACCACTGCTATTTCCCCAGACTTCTTTGTAACTGGGCTGCTGCTAGGAGAGCCCATCGCCGTGGTGGGGGATGGCTGGTCCCCTCAATCGATCCTTCCTGGAAATGCTCCCTCACACACACATCTGGTCCACACGCAGCAGTTTCGTAGCTGATTCCAGATCCAGCCAAATCCACGGTTAAGATCAATGCCTACGTAAGGCATCATCGTCACTAGGAAAAGAGTTTGAGCCTCATTTTTCTACCTGAATACAAGGTAAGACGTGGCTGAGGTGGACAGGACTCCTTCAGCCCTCTCAGAGGTGTCCCTTAGCTTTTCCTGCACAAATATCACTCAGCTGCAGCTCCTAGAGTGTAGCAATAAAAAGAGCTTTTTACCAGTAACAGACCTCAAACCCCAACCTTGTGTCCAGCAGGTAAAGATCCCTCTCCTTGCTGAACCCCTCACTGTTTACTATAGTATAGTTAGTATAGTACACAATTCTCTCTCTCTCTCTCCTCGCTCCTCTCTCCTCTCTCTCTCTCCTGTAATCCCAGCACTGGGGAAGCAGAAGCAAGAAGATTGCTGCAACTTTAAGGACAGCTTGGTCTACATACCCAGTTCCAGATCAGCCAAGGCTGTACAGCAAAACTCTGCTAAGAGAGGGGACAGGGGAGAGACTGCAGTGTGATTGATATACTTGGAATATATGGAAGCAATAGAGTTTAACTACGGACTACAAACATGCACGCAGGGAGCTGTGAGGTCATGGGGTGTAGATGAGCTTGACCATAGTCATGATTTTACAAAAATAAAAAATGCATGAGCAGAACCACACGTTACACTTTTTGCTAGCTAAAGTATTACTGCTGAGCTACGCCTCCAGATCTTGGGGATTTTTTTAATTATTTTTTTGAGAACTTCATATATGAGTATCTACATCATTTCCTGCTCCAAATCCCCCCATGCACCCCCTTCAAGTTAATGACTTCCTTTTCTGTGATTATTGTTACTCCTATATAATGTATATACATGTATCTATGTATGTATTATGTATACACACACACACAACCTACTGAGTTCATCTTGTGTTGCTCTTATCTCCATGGCTGACTACTTGGACAACTGATCAGGACTTATCCCTGGAGAAAATCAACTATCTCTTAACAGCCACCGATGGCCTTTAGTGCTTCATCTAGGGGTGGGGTTTTGTGAAACTGCCCCATCCCCCTGTTGTGCCATCCCTTACCCTGATGCCGCCTTATTTAGGCAACATATGGTTGAGATCATGGGTGCAATGTACCTGTCATGTCTAGAAGACCCGGGTCTTAGCTGGTGTCCTGATTCTCGGGCTCTTTGACTCTTTCCACCTCAATTCCACAATGTTCCCTGAGCCTGAGGTGTAGACGATGTGTCTGAAATGGACCCACTGGAGATGGGCATGCCAGGGTCATTTACTCTCTGTACTTTGAGCAGCTGTGCGTTTCCCCAGCGACCTCCAGTGGCTGTGAGGAGAAGCTCTTTGGCGAGGGTAGGAGCTACGCCTACCGCTGTAGTCCTTGACTTTCTGCCATAGTGCCTTCCCGTTGTACCTCAGGCTGACTTTGATTTCTCTAGGCAGCCCGTGTTGGCCTTGAGCTCAGCCATCCCTGCCTCTGCCTGCTGGGTGCTCAGATTACACACGTGTGCCACCAGGCCTTGCTTTACACATTATGCTTATAATATCTGAACTTGTCAAATATTCCCTAACACCTCTGGAGGAGGATTGTTTTAAGAAAAAAGACCACAATATAAATAAAAGTTCCAGGATGTATGCACTTAAGAATCTATGCAAGAAATTCATTGTGACCAAAACGTGATCATGGAAAAAAGAAAGTTGGCTTGGAAATGTGTTGAGAAAGACTGTAACTAAGAGACAAGAATGGTAGTCTGTCTGGAAGATCAGACAGACTTTTCAAAAGTGGAATGTCATGTGTTTAAGCAGAATCTTAAAAGAAAAGAATAGAAAAGTGACCAGCACGGAGCCCAGTTTGCTTTCATGTTGCAGGGACAGATACTGGCCAAAGCCAGAGAAGAAGGGATTTATCTGATTGATAGGTCACAGCCTATGAGAATTTAAGGCAAGGAACTAAAGCAGCGGCCATGGAGGATGCTGCTTGCTCACTTGCTCTTCATGATCTGTTCAGTTTGCTTTCTTGAACCATCCCAGGCCACTGGCCCTGGGGTGACATAGCCCGCAGTGGAATGGTTCTTCCCACATCAATCATTAATCAAGAAAGACAGACACGCCCATAGGCCAATCCGGGGGCGGGACTTCCTCAGATAACGAATTCCTCTTCCCAGCTGGCTCTCTCATATGTCAAGTTGATAAAAGTGACCAGCACAGACTTACTAGTTGAAGAAGAAATCGTGCCGAACACCTTGTCTCCTGCCTACAGCCTCCAACAGGAGCTGCTGGGCCCCCAGTGTGTCCCTTAGACAGTGTGTCCCTTAGAGTACCAGGATCAGGACAGTTAGTCCTCATGCAGTGTTACACGAGCCGCAAGGGTGAGGAAAGAAACCAGGGCACGCAGAGTGCTGCCGAAACTGTCCAAGAACAAAAGAAGGAAGACTAAGGAGATCAGCAGCCCTGCTGTGAGAGCTAGAACTCTCTGAAAGGAAGGAACCTTAACTGAGAAAACGCCTCCATAAGATCTGGCTATCAGGCATTTTCTTGGTGATTGACGGAGAGGGGCCAGCCCATTGGGGGTGGCTCCATCCCTGAGCTGGTGGTCCTAGGCTCTATAAAAAAGCAGACTGAGCAAGACACAAGGAGTGAGCCAGTAAGCAGCGCCCGTCCATGGCCTCTGCATCGGCTCCTGCCTCCAGGTTCCTTCCTTGTTTGAGTTCCTGCCTGACTTCCTTCCGTGGTCAACGGTGATGTGGAAGTGTAAACCAAACAAGCCCTTTCCTCCCCAACTTGCTTTGGTCATGGTGTTTGTCACAGCAGCAGAAACTGTAAGATAAAACGCCATGTCTGCCTGCTTTAAGTCCCTCGTGGGCAGGTTTGTGGTTTAAGGAACCTGTGACCCTTCTGGGGTAGTTATGTTCACACAGCTATGCTGACGGAAGAGAGGCAGCAGAGGGAACTATGAAGCCAGAGAAATTCTCGTAATGAAGATTACTGGCATGTAGCCAAAAGCAAAACCTATAAATATTAATCAGATAGGAATCTGCTAGCTTACTACAAGAACATTCTCTAATTAAAAGGGTGGCTATTATGCTATATATATTAGTACAATTGCCACCCATAACAGTGGATGCTAGCAGCTCCTCCAGTGCCGGAGAAAACACAGATCCCTAAAGATCTCATTTAACAAAATGTTGCACTTAAATTCAAATGATCCTTCAGATAACAGGGAAAGAAATAAGAGTTTTCAATGCATGTTCCCGTCTTTCAACAGAAAGATCCCTATCTATCAACAGCAAGAAAGGTCCGGGAAAGAAACACTTACTGGGTATCCATTCAAGCCAGGCATTCGCTGGGCAATTGGTCACTTAATATGACATTTAATCCTTACTTCAAACCTGTAGGGGAAAAATCATGTCTATGACATTTCAAAGATAAAGCTTTTCCAACTTTGCTGACCAAGGTGTGGCTACAATTATACCCGAAGTCGAATAGAGGTCAAATATCTTGAAACTGACAAAACTGTAAGAGCATGCATCTGGAACACGTAGAGAATCATCCATGCATGGGTGAAGAAGAAGAGCATGCATCTGGAATGCATAGAGAATCATCCATGCATGGGTGAAGAAGAAGAGCATGCATCTGGAATGCATAGAGAATCATCCATGCATGGGTGAAGAAGAAGAGCATGCATCTGGAATGCATAGAGAATCACCCATGCATGGGTGAAGTAGAAGAGCATGCATCTGGAACGCGTAGAGAATCACCCATGCATGGGTGAAGTAGAAGAGCATGCATCTGGAACGCGTAGAGAATCATCCATGCATGGGTGAAGTAGAAGAGCATGCATCTGGAACGCGTAGAGAATCATCCATGCATGGGTGAAGGCTCGCAGGAGAAGGAAGGGTTTGGAGTGGATGTAATGGGTAAGGAGGTACCACAGCTTCTATCTGGGAACGTTGATAGTCACTATAGCAGCCATTGATTGGCACACACACATCTGCACTCACATAAACGTGCACACATGAGCACGCACAAACAAGCACACACATTGAACACATGTAGACACAATGCTTTAAAGTAAAAAATAAATAATAATTAGGAAGAAAATGGTTCCACGTAGAGCTATTAAAACAAGCAAATGAAAGCGTATCAATAAAATAGTATTAGTTTCAGAGTCATGGAGACACTAGCAGGTGAGCTATTAATTAACATTAAAGTTGGGAGAAAATTAAACCAGCTGGCTACTGTGTTAGCTTTTCTTTCCATAATAATATGCTTGAGGTAATGTATTGAGACATGACGGTTATTTTTGACACACAGTTCTGAAGCGTCCAGTGAGATATCAGATGTGTCCGTCTGGTCAGGAAACTCGTGAGAAGGGGAACAGCAGAGAAATAACAGATACCCTTGAGGGGCATAGCCCCAAAGGCCCAAGGATCCCCCTATAAGATCCTCCAAGACCCCACCTCCTAAAGACTCACAGAGCCTCTGACTTGTACAACACTAGAAGTGAAGTCACTGATGCACAGACCTCTGGAGGAAGCCTTTGTCCAAAACAGCACTTCATGCCAAATCAACCGACGTGCTTGTATTTAATTCCTCCATAATTTAGACAGGAGTTATCAGCTCGTACTTGAGACAGGTTCAAAGTCACACAGCCAGTAAGGGGCAGAGACAAGATTTCAAATTTCTACTTGTTAGATGACATCTTTTGTTCTACCATTTGGTGTTTCCAAAGGAGGGCAAGAGTTGTGTCTTCTGATAAAAAATTTTAAAAAACACAAATTATATTTAATAGTTTATGCTCTGGTCTTACGGAAACCAATGTGTGTCTGGGTACCCAAATCAACGGGACAGATGTGATTTAAAGACAGGTGATTCTCAACCTGCCCCAAGCATCTCGTCTTGCTGGGTACCCCAGTGAAAGACTCACAAGCTCTCCACCAGCTCATGTATTCCACTCTTCTCATTACTGACATTAGAAGCCACAGACATTGAGCTCTGGCAGAGGTAGAAGGATTTCCTTTAACAAATGAGGCTTCAACTTGACGGGACCCTTCCTCAGTACATAGTCCTGAGATATTAGTTTTCTTTATCTCCTCTACAAATGTCCTGGTTCCTCAGTGTCAGAGCCCCTCCCAGCTAACAGCTTTTGTGGCTAATGATCATGCCCACCGTGTCCCAGCGGATCCTGGCTTCTCAGGATAACGGTTGCCAGGTAAACACACAGCTTAAACAATGGCATGTTATCAACAGACAGGCGTTGAATTAGCCCAGTGAACCACAGGTCTGGGCTGGCAGCAGGGGACAGTGAGGGGTGAGAGATTGGAGATTGGAGCTCTGCAGACAGCTGGGGTCCTGCTGGAGTAGATTAGTGGGTCTGCATTCTGCTGACAGGAGCCATCGAGGCTGTGAGATAGTCCAGCCTGCGAGTTGCGGATCCAAGTGCGTCTTAATGATACCCAGGTCTTTGAACAATGAGAAAATCTGCTCCACTTGAGGGTGTTGAATTCACACCGTCGCTAAATGTGTGTGCATTCCCTGCATCCCGCCCCATGGAAAGTGATCCCTGAAAGTTCCCTCTGAGATCAACCTTTTCCTTACTTTCTTAGATCATATCACCCTCAAGAACTTCCAGAGTCTCCCCACAGAGAACCACAGAAGGGATCTTGGTGGCGGCGGGGTCGGGGTGGGAGGGTCTTTCTCTTGAGATAACTCTGGTTGGCTTGATTTCTGTCAATGCACGAGCTTGGAGTACAAGTTTTTAAAATGTTTGATTTGATTTGTACTTTAAAAGTACCAAGTCACATATGGTCACCATTCATGAGAAGGCTGCAAATGATGAATCCTGATGGGAATTCCCCGCCTCATTCCCCTTCGGGAGATCCTCTACAGCAAGAAGGTGACCCATGCCAGGACCTCCAATCGCCCGGAAGACGTGCAGAGTTAGTCTCCCGGGGACAGCTCGTCGGAATCCGGCCTGTCAGCAGCACATGGCCCGGCTAACTTATGAAGAGCGTCATGTGAGATTGTTTGGTATTCTGTAGCGGCAGTGGCCTATGTTGGGGGCCAAGGAGTGCAGGACACTTCGGGGTCTGCCAGACTTTCATTCCCTCCAGATTGCCCCTGCCTCCCAGCAGGAGATGACCTGGGCTTGGACGAGGTTAACTAGCACAAACAGCCGTCGTTTGTGGCGAGTGGGAAAGCCCCATGTGCTGCCCCAGCGTCCCTTTATGAGGCCCGTGGGGTGGGTCTGCTCTGTTGTTCCGTGGTTGGCACTGGGTAAATGCCCAACGTGCTTCTGCTTGAGGGACTGGAAGGGCCCGTCTCCAGGACAGAGCCTAGGAAGAAGAAGAAAAAGCCCACCCCGTGCCGTCAGTACCCTCCCATGTCTACACCCGGGGGAAGTGAGGGGTGAAGGAAGGAGGGACAAAAGTTGGGGACAGAATGACTCCGGAGGACTGAATACAGGCGTTCACCTAGACCTAATTGGTTCAAACGCTCCGTTTCAGACCCCATCTGCTTATCTCAGGCGAAGTTTGAAGACCGGCTCCTGTCCCATTGTGAGTCCGTCATTTTGCAAATCTATTCCTGTCTGAGCTCTCATTATAGCAGATGTCAGCAGAGGAATCCGAGCTGTCAGGGAGCCGCCAGCCATGAGAAAGAGCGGCAGAGGCAACAGGCCAGGCAAACAAAACAGTCGCCCCCACTGCAAGCGTAAACAGCAACGTTTGTCACAATATTTTCCCACATTGCCCAATGATTCCAGGGAATGGGATTTCGAGAAGGAGAAAAGAGTCACAGTAGCAATACAGAAGCAGGGGACAGCCGTCGGGTTCATTTTCTGTGGTGCACCCTCTGGATGTCCTCAGCCCTAAAAAATCATCTTTCTCTGTAACAGAAATTAATTTCTGTCTAGCCTCAGGGGAGAGCTTATTGATGGGGGTAAGAATTTTGCTCCATTTATCTTTTAGGCAGGGCAGCAACGAAAAGAGTTCAAGGCTTCTGTGGTTTGTTTTGTTGGGGTCCCCTCTCCCCAAATCCTCTCCCTTTTGTTTTACAAATTCTGTGACATCGTGGGTGTCAGTGAACAGGAATCAACACCTTGCCTCATGCAAGGAGATTTGCTGGTCCAGTTTCTTGCCAGCTTCGCCCTCTGTTGCATGTTAGGGTAACCTGAAAGGCTGCCAGCCGTGGGATGCAGCTAAGGGCTGCTGCCTCAAGGGAGAGCTCAACCAGGTTTTCTTGTCAACAGAAAGCAAAGAGCTGTGTTTGGGAACGAGACATGTTGGGTGCCTGGGTTGTCTCCCAGCTCCTGAGTTCACAGGTTGATGGTCTTTTTCATTGCATTAGGCTCAGAGTGTAAACAGAGAACTATAAATAGTTAGCATTCATCAAAACATGGAACCTGCTGCCATCTGGGGCAGTGGACTATGTCTCTGTCTCCTAACTTCTGCGGTATAGAAGCCATCTTTTCATTCCCAGCCTGCGGTAAAGCCCATTCTTAGCTCTGCTTCAGGAATGAAACCCTCGCTACATCTGCAAATGAAGCTTCCAGTCACATGGGTTCTTGTTGAAAGGCAGAAGAAAAATCACGGATAGGGTCTGCTGGCTCTTTCCTTTTAATGGACCCTCAGCTCTAAAAGCGGTTGTAACTTGGTGGTGGAGTGCCTGAGAAGCGTATGCGAGGCCCTGGCTTCAACAGTAAGTACCACAAAATGATTTCAGAAATAAATAAACTTCAGACAATGAAACAATTGTGGATTAAAATCTCTGTATAACTTAGACTGATGTTTGCTGGGGGACATTGTTTGTGAGACTTAGAGATTAAGGTAAGACTGTAGTATAATGGTCTACCTAAACCACGCATCATCAAACACACCTTTAAATAATCCGTTGTTGGCTGTATGGAGCCCGGGGTCTGGGCCATAACCTGTGGTCTTGTTGGTGTCCAGAGGCCATGCTGCTACCAGAGCCATCCTGATCTGAGTTCTAGGGGCTTCCACCTGGAGCCAGAATGTCCATCAGCCGAGCTGCTGCATAGGGCCGTATCTCGGTCCGTAGCCCAGCTGTTGCTGGGGTCTGTGTTGAAGTCTGTGGCCCAGACTGCCACTAGCAACTACAAGGAGGTAAGGATCTGGGCTGCAGCCCATGGCCTTGTTGGAGGCCAATCTGGGTACCATGCTGCAGCAGGGACCATACAGATGGGGTGGCCTGTGCTGCCACCTAGGGCCATGGTGCCATCCAGGCCCAGGCTGCTGCTGAGGGCCATGTCTGGGTCCATGACCCCCATAGCCGCCAGGGTCTGGATTGACACATGTGGTTACCGTTGCCACTGAGGGTCATGAGGATGCCCCGAATCAGTTCAGCCACCTGAGTCCAAGTCGGTGTCCGAGGGCCGTGATGTAGCCGGGGTCATGCTGATCGGAGAGGCCTGTACTGCTAATCAATGCTATGGTGATGTCCGGGCCAGAGCTGCAGCTGAGGACTGTGTCGATCAAAAGATACAAACACGAGCAGCTTACTTTTGTTTGGCCACACACCGTTTGTCAGGTTACAGACTTCCAAGTCCTAGGATTAGAGAAGAGATACTAAAAGTGTGTCATGTGCCCAGATATTCTACTCCGAGAGCCTTCGCCAAGACAGCCACACTGGCGTGTTTTCGAGCAAGGCCTGCACTGTGTTGAGTCACTGCTGTGGATTGAACACCAGCCCAGCTCCTTTCTAACAGGTCTTCACGTCTCTTGGGCCTCAGTCCTTCCTTCACCTGAGAAATGGGATGATATGGTATCTGCTTCATAAGGTTTCTTTTTTTTTAATTATTTATTTATTATGTATACAATATTCTGTCTGTATGTCTGCAGGCCAGAAGAGGGCACCAGCTCTCATTATAGGTGGTTGTGAGCCACCATGTGGTTACTGGGAATTGAACTCAGGACCCCTGGAAGAGCAGTCAGTGCTCTTTAACCGCTGAGCCATCTCTCCAGCCCCATAAGGTTTCTACGTAAATTAAATAAAGCATATTAGTGTTTATCTTCATTCCTGGGCATATAATGAATGTCAATAGATGTTTAAATTTTTAATTTGGTCAATAAAAATGTATTAAGGACCTATTGTCTCCAAAAGTGTTTATCTTTATGGAACATGGATTCTAGTGCGTGTCACTATTACATGGGAACTCTGTCACGGACATTTACATGTTTCTCCTCTGTCTGTCTTCATCTCAGAGACAGAACTAAGAGTCACAGTAAGAACACTGGCGTCTTCCTGAGGCTTTGGACTTCTGGCTTCCATGCTCTTTCTCTTGCTTTTTCCTGCTGTGATTGTCTCTTCCTAATAGGATGAAAATTCCACGTTCTAGCAGAGAGAGGAGAGGAGTCCCGGGAGAGTGGTAATTGATACTTTATATTCAAGCAATTATGTCCCCAGTCCTTACCAAGCCCTTTAAACCCCATCCCAGGGGGAGGAGAGACTGTGGCAGTCAGAGGGGATGGAGGCCAGCAGGGACTGAAGGGCCATGCCCGGGACCTACAGGGGTCTGTGCCAGGTCCTCTGTGTCTACGTGGTGGTTAGCCTTGGGTTTCTGTGGGGCTCCTAACAGTGGGAGGGGGTGGATTTCTGACCCTTTCGCCTGTCCTTAGGGCTCTTCCTCCCAGTGGGTTGCCATGTCCAGTTTTGGTGTGAGCATTTCTGCCTTGTCTTATTGTATTTTTTCTTTTTCATCTTTGGTTGTTGTTCCTTGGAAGTCTGCCCTTTTCTGAAGGGACACGGGAAGGAGGGTGGATCTGGAGGAGAGGGGAGGTGGGGGGGACTGGAGGAGTGGAGTGAGGGGGAACACTGGGGTGTAGTGTGAGAGAAGAATCTATTTTCAGTAAAAAATATATAAATAATAGAATCCATGGTTGCGGGCTGGAGGGGTGGCTCGGTGGCGAAGCCTGCTTGCTGCTCCTGCAAACGTCTGGTCACATGCTTCCTTTCAGTGTTTCTTATCTGTCTCTGCCTGCGAAGATGACAAGTCCGCAAGCAGAGCATCTATTCTATTTCAGTCATTATTTATCTATTGTTCATTCGCTCTTTGTCTCCCTCAGAGACTAGCACAGTGCCTGCAACCCAGACTATGGAAATACTACTTACTGAGGGGATAAATAAGCAAATCAGCCTAAAGAAAACATGCTTCGTTTGAAGCAAAGCTTGGCGCTTTGGGTTTATGTCCTCTTTAGCAAGGACAGTCTTGACTCGGGCATTGAACAGGAAGAGCTAGAATCTTCCAGAAAAATCCCCCAGGGTAGCTTTTATTTCGGAGAGCTTGATGAATGTCCGTTATCTAAGAAAATGTTTGCCAGTAAGAGGAAAATCCGATGATCCTTAGCGAGTCCTTTGGGAAGAAACAAGGACTGTTTGGCTTCAAAGGCACCCAAGATACAGAGATAACCTGAACCAACATTTCTAGAGCTGGTGAGCATCACACGGTGGCCTATGGGAGTTACTCACTCTCCAAACAAGAGGGCATGCTTCTCCAACACAGAGAACCCCAAGCCTCTCCCAGATCTCATAGCGGAGGGGCAGGCAAGCAGGAGCCTGCAGGGGGAGAACAAGGTATGAGGTGCCCTCCCTTCTACGTTCTGCCCATCCCGTAGCCGCTCCTTCTCAGCCTGGAGGAACCAGCTTAGATTCTCTTCCGGTTGGTGGGATAAAATCAGCTTAGGGAAGAAAGTGTTTTTTCAGCTACCAGTTCCAGGCTACAGTCTGTCACAACAGGGATGTCACAGCGGCAGGAGCTAGAGGGGGTGGGCACATCTCAGCCACGCCCAGAAGAGAGACCAATAAACACATGCATTCCTACACGACAGCCCCTCACCTTCTCCACTCTCACACAGCCCAGGGCCCGAATCCAGAGGACAGTGCCACCCACAGCGGCTGGACCATCCCATTTCAATGAACATGATCAAGGCAGTCTCCTATAGACACACCCACAACCAGTGTGGCCTAGACAACCCCTTCACTGAGACTCTGTATCCAGGTGACTCTAGATCAGCAGTCCCCAATATGTATGTCTCGCCCCCTTTGCTATCCTGCATATCAGATATTTACATCGCAATTTATAACAGTAGCAGAATCAGAGTTATGAAGTAGCAATGAAATAGTTTTATGGTTGGGGGTCACCAGAACATGAGGAACTGTATTATAGGGCCGCAACTTTAGGAAGATTGAGAACTGTTCTAGATTGTGCCAAGTTGACAAACTGACCACTGAGGAACTAAAGCAGAGTCTTTGCAGCAATGCTCTCTGGCCATTGGAGTTCAGGATGGTTGGAAACAGGAGTAATCGGAACTGGCCAAACACTAGCAATTCTCCAGTCTGGATTTTTTTCTCATCCTTGATAACAGTTAGATGATGTAAAGCTAACAGGCTCAAGAAAAACATGTAGTCAATTTCCTGTTAGTTAGGTGTGAAGGGTTTTACTTAGAAAAAGAGACCTTATGACTAATTCTATTGTAAGTCTGTAGCACTATGATTATTAGTTTTGTGAAGAAGCTAAAAGAAAAGTCTCATAAAGAACAACATGTTCAGCATTGCCAAATGCTACAGAAAAATGCAGATTGTACGGTAAAGATCACACAGCACCTTGGTCCTAGCTTTCGAGATGATTTGGAGGCAGAAGCCAAGATGAGTTAAAGCGAAGACGTGATGTAGGAAAGCACCTGGGGGCTGTGCAGACACTCTTTCCAAGAGAATTCTAATATAGAAGAAAGGAAGCACAAGGACTAATCCAGCCAGCTCGGGGGGAAGGAGGCCAAGGATTTTGCTGAGAAAGTGAGAAGCCTGAGCGGGCTGCAGTCCGAGCAGGGAATCACTGCTGGAATAGAAGGGATGCTTAACACATGGTGCTTGTTTTCCCGTTAATTCTCTAGCAGCGTGCATCCCCAACTTCTTCTGTTATCCTCTACTTCAGAGGCTAGAAGCCTGGATACGATATCTCCCAGAATCCCTTAGATTCCGCCAATAAGAGGACAGATCTGACAAGGAAGGGGCAGAAGCCAAGCAGATGCCACTACTGTTTGACAAAGGGGAGTGAAGGAGTGACAGAAAATTTGCCCACTCCACTCGTTCCCCTGAGAATCGTCCCTATGGTGATGCAGCAGCTGAGGTCTTTGGTGACAGTTTCCCAAGCTTGCTGAAGATCCCGTTTTCCTGAGAACTGGTTGTAGCTCTTTGACCCTTGTCCACCCTTGCCTCCAGCCCTCCCAGGAGGTTTTCATAAACCTGTAGCTCCCTACATTAGCCCTCCACCGGCTCAGGATGCTTAGAGCATTTTCTGCTTTCCTAATCAAATCTCAGTGGAAACAAGGAGAATGGAGAAACGTGAGGAAGAAGGATGGTTGACGGAATGAGGCGTCTTGGGTAAAGGTGTGAACAGAAACGTACGGCATCCAAAAGTGTTCTTCTCACCCACAGAATAATCATGTGTACATTTATTGATCTCCTAAGAGATGTCAACTAACGACCTAAGGACTTTAAATTAATTTTCCCAATAAATGCTCTTTGTGATGTAGTTAATTCACGTATGATCACCACCATATTGTCTTGGAAGGGGCAGCTTCAGTTTAGACAGTCTGCCTATCCATCCCTAGATATATATATAGATGATACACACACACACACACATATATATATATAAACTGTATTCAGATACTCAGTTGTACAGCGTTATATTGATATTGCCCTTGGTTCTCATGTTTATTTGATAAGGAAATAGCACCCATCTCCCCATCCTTGAGCACTGAGCTGGAATATCGACAGGTCCCCGTGTGCTGTCACACTCTGTCCCATTTAAAATTGTCACCACACGGACTCTCACCTTCGCCGTATCGTTTTAAAATACAGTCACATGACACATGCGTCTATTTGTAAACCTGCAAGGTTGGTTTTAGTTTTTCTTACCTTTAATAGAAACGTAACATGATGAAGAGAATCTTTCTTGATCTTATTTTGTGTTTTATAAACATAAGATGATGTTATTACTAGGGCTTCCGAATCCTTTCATGCTATCGTCAATTTTTCTCTCCGTTTTGATCGTCCAGTGACCGAGGAAAGCCTATTAAAAATCTCCCTAGCACACTGGCAACCCTGCTAACTCCTCTTGAGTTGATTTTCGCTTTATGCACTTTGGAGGTATATTACTAAGCAAATACCCAGCTTTTGTTCCTTTCTCTTGCACTGAGCCTTTTCTTATTATATAACCATTTCCATTACTTTTCACAATTCTTTGTCTTATGTGCCTTATACTCTTACGATTAGTATTGACCTAATAAGACGCTATGTCCTATCCTTGCGTCCTCCTCACCTTGATGTTTTAAATTTGCCCCTTTTACTTTATTTTACTTCTATTTTATGGGTGTGGGAGTTTTGCCTGCGTGAAAGTGAGATTCCATATAGGGCCATACCTGGAATGGCGCCGTCTCCCCGAGAGAGGATGCAGGGAACAGGCATCGTTAAACACCCTCCTGGCTACGGCACTCGGCCAACACCTCTGTCCTACTGCTTCTCCCATGATTCTACACTCTCTCCTTCGGGCCTCGTGCAAAAGCAGGGCTCTTACCCTCCTTGGGTGTATTTCTTCACAATGCCTCCAACTTCATGAAAAACCTATATTCAGTGCACACCTTTCGGTCAGCTGGTTTTCATCACAGGGGTCCCAGCCAGGAACTCTGAAAGATTTTCCTCCCCAAGGTGTCCGGCGTGTCCACCTCTAGCTATCTACGGTGGTTTTAATTTAAACTGAATAAAATGGAAGAAGAAACCAAATGCTTCCGTCTTTCTCACTATCAACATCTCAAGTGCTCAAGAACATTGTAGCTAACAGCCAACATAGTAGACAGCTCAGACGCGGAACAGTCTCACTAGTCTAGAAAGTTCTATTGTGCTAAACTTGGAGCTAGCAGAAAGCCCTCTATAGTATCTTACACACGTTCAAATGTAATGTTCTGTGAGGTTGCCTTTGTTTCAAATTCCATCTCAGTGAGCACTGGCATTGAATCAAGCCCCGAGGGATTTTTTTTTTTTAAATCAGATATAGTTGCAAAAAGTTCCTACCTTGTGTGGGGAAACGGCTCTGAAGCAGATCTCCTGATGCGTACAAGACCTTGTTATGATGCCTTGTACTGCCAAAATATAGTAAATAAATCTGAGAAGTTTGTACAGTGTTTCCCCTAACCTACGCTCTGCCTGTCTGAGTGTGGAATGGATGGAGAGCTCTGTCGTGGAGCTCCCGGCTGCGTTGTGACGGCTCGGTGAAACTCCGTCCTCACCTTCGGAGGGAAGGAAGGGCTATAGAGTTTTCTCGGCCTGGCCGCCTGCAGAATGAACAGATTGTCATGAGATCGCTCACTGCAGTGCAAAGAAAACTCACCTAAAAGACCTGTACATTCTTTCCTGGAGATATAAGTGAGGATAAAATCAAAGTGTCACTAACCTTGGTTGGCACCAGGCTTCATCCAGAGCCTGCGACCTGATGGAAACCTCAGGTAAAGGGCTCTCCTGCAAGAGGGAAAACCCAATGGGGGGAGGGGCGTGGCCCTTTTCCTGTTCTGTGACACACTACAGTTGGGATTCTGGTAGGAAGATAGATGTAGGTTATCTTAATTCCATAACTAGTTTTCTAAGTAATGCATTCAGAGCACCTACAGATTATAACACCTGACACTGTCGATATCTGTCGCGTTCACATTAAAAAGGAGCAATTGAGACTATTTCAGACGAATACTTGCAAGCAAGAAAATGGTATTGGTCCAGGTTCGGCCCAACCGCATCTGAAGACAAAAAGCATGGTCCTATAGTAAAGAGTAGACGCGAAGAAAACTCAGAGGGTGTAGAATTATCAAAAAGACCGCTGCAGCACCTGTTTCTCCCACTAGTTTTGAAAGTCGCTGCAAATACCTAGGTGATGACCTCTGACAGAACGAAGGCATCACCAACGACGGGTTATCTTGCTCTTTATACCGACTTCTGGTGCTGGGGCGATCTCTGGGATGGGGTGCCCAGGGGACCCGCCCCAAGGTCTGTGGTGGAGATGGCCTGTACTCTGCTGCCACCTCGTGGCGGAGCGCTGTATACACACCTCTGGGAACAGCCTAAAGAAAGGCTTTTACTCCGGGCAAATGTGGAATGTTTTAGGATCAAAGAAATAAATTCTAGGTTCTCATGACCATATCCCCTACTGACCCGTACGTGGAAAACTTCACAACGCAACCCGGATTCCCTTCAGGCCACGGAAACGCGAAGGTGTCTTTATCCCCTCAGATCCGTCGTCTCCTACTGATGATCTCCCAGCATTTGCTGAGCCGCTCAACCCCTCCAGCCTCAAATGCTCACCTATTGGTTACCAATTGGTAACCACGAGTCACTGTGCGTGCTTTACGAGTTCCCAAACCCTACTTTCCTTCCGTCATTTATTCCATTTGTTTTCCATCACATTGCCTGTCTATCTTTCCTGGTAATTGTTAGGCTGGGTGTTTTTCGTTTGGTTGTTTTCTTGTGTGGTTTTTTTTGTTTGTTTGTTTGGTTGTTTGTTTGTTTGTTTGGTTGGTTGGTTGGTTGGTTGGTTGGTTGGTATATCTACACAAATGCAGCTCCTTGGCGCCTGTGAAATCTGTGCGAGCTTCTCAGCGCCCCCTGGTGGTGGCATCTTAAGTAGCCGTACATGCGCGACCCCACCCAAGGTACTGACAGGCTGGAGACCTACGGCATCAATTGAGGTTCTATTCAAACATCACTTTCTCGTGAACGTATTTGTGAGTGTGCATATTGTTTATACGTGTTCAGTCGTCTTAGGTTCTTCGGATTTAGCGTCATGCCTAGCAGACGGATTCCTTATGCTTTGGTGAGGGAAGGCTGGGGGAGAAGATGGGATGGAGGAAGGAGAGGGAAAGACTTCCGTGAATAAAATAATCCAAACAGTTGGTAGTTAAGAGTGGTGCTAAATCAGATTTTCTCTGTGTGGTCTATCGATATGGAAACCCAGATTTTCACTTAGAACTGAAGTAATAATTTTTCTTAAATTATCACCCAATACCTCGTTTGATATTCTAATCTCTAATCATAAATGACTTCCATATAAATTACAGAAGCTCTTAAATCTTTTTTATTTAACTTTTTAAAAATGTTACATACTAGCCTCAATTCTTCCTCCCTCCCCTTCTCCAGCTCCCCAGCTCCCCCCATTCCCCCCACATCCACTCCTCAGAGGGAGTAAGTCCTCCTTGGGGAGTCAACAAAGTCTGGTATACCAAGCCCCTCCCACCTATAGCAAGGCTGAGTAATGTATCCCACCATAGGGAATGGGATCCAAAAAGCCAGTTCATACACCCCAGGATAAGTCTTGGTCCCACTGCCAGGCTCCCCGCCACCCAATAAATCAAACCACATAACTGTCATCCACGTTCACAGTGGGAACCAGCCTGTGTGTAATTTGAATGAAGTTCCTCCAGAGGGCACCAGCGTACAGTCCCACGTTGGCTTATTGTAGCCAAAGCACTGACGCGAAACAGATGAATGCATACAAATAGGGAGCTGAATAAATGAGGTGATGGACAAATCTGGAACGTTTAGTGATCATTTTCACCCATAAGCACAGCTCGGCAGTCAAATGCTAGGGGAAGAAAAACCAGCCCGAGCTTTCGGGTATTTTCCAGAATCTTATGACAAAAATGTGGTGATTATAAAATGTATCTGTGGGAAAGTCCACAAAAAGTTGTTCAAATCACAACAGTACCCTCACCACTAATTGTGTGCCTTTCCTAGATAAGAAACTATCTAGAAAAGAAAGTCTGACTGCTTTGTCAAAAGTCATCAGCAAGTCAGTGGGAGATTGAAGATTAGCAGTTTTGTTTTTTTTATTAAGTATACAGTATTCTGTCTGCGTGTATGCCTGCAGGCCAGAAGAGGGCACCAGATCTCATTACAGATGGTTGGGAGCCACCATGTGGTTGCTGGGAATTGAACTCAGGACCTTTGGAAGAGCAGGCAGTGCTCTTAACCTCTGAGCCATCTCTCCAGCCCCGAAGATTAGCAGTTTTGAGCTGCTAAATGTTCCTTGTACCAGATCTTCCTTGTTGGGCTTTCTTTGGACCGCCGGCCCCCAATAATGACAAGGAGATTTATAACTAATTATGAAAGCTTCACCTTAGCTTAAGTTTGTTTCTAATTAACTCTTAGAACTTAGATTAGCCCGTTTCTGTTAACCTCCATCTTGCCACATGGCTTTTGCCTCCTCTCCATCTCGTACACCTGACTTGCTTCCCATCTTCTGGTGTCTGTCACCGCCTCTCTTCTTCCCAGAGTTCCCTTCTCTGCTGGGAACTCCCGCCTAACCTCTCTTGTCTAATTGTTGACCATTCTGCTCTTCATTAAACCAGTCGGGTACCGTAGGCAGGCATGGTAAACGGTGACCCATCTTCACAGTTTGCTCAGATATCCAGCAACCGCTCCTCCTACATCTGATGAAGGAGATTCCGCAATTGAGAACCCCTCTTCCCAGGTGTATCAAGTTGATGGCCAAGATTTGCCGTCAGAAGATTCAACATAATTCTGATAAAGGTACATACGAAACCATCTTCACGAGTGTGAGCTACCGTAGCTCCCACAAGCCAGACTGAAACCCGTCTTGACTCGCTCATCTTTTTTTCTCCTCAGCCTTCATGGGTCAGGCTTTGTGCGATGTTTTAGAGGGTACCCCGGCTTTATTACCCCAGAACCAGCCCCCTCCAAGGTAAATAAACACCAATGCTAGAATACTTAAGACCTCAGACATTGACCTTAGACCGGTATAAGACGGGATAATGAATAAAAGTCTCATCACACAGCTTGAGGCCCTGAGTTCAGATCCTTGGAACTCGCATAAAAAGCCAGCCATGGTCCTGTGCAGCTAAAATCCCAGGACAGGCTGAGCACATGATAAGCCAGCCCATCTAGCTAAGCAGCGAGCTCCAGATTTACTGAGGGGCCCTATCTTGAAAAATCAGACCTAGAGTAATAAAGGAAGACGCATATGTGTCACCAGAAAGGTAGCGTGTTCACTGTGCGGTGTGTTTACATGGATGCAGAGACTTCTTCAAACTGTGCGCATGCCCTAGTAGAGCCCACTTACAAAGTCTGGCAGAACACACACTCACACACACACACTCACACTCACACACACACTCACACTCACACATACACACACTCTCACACACACACTCACACACACACTCACACATACACACACTCTCACACACACACATTCACACATACACACACACTCTCACACACACACTCACACACACACTCACACACACACACTCACACACACACTCACACACACACTCACACACACTCTCACACACACACTCACACATACACACACACATTCACACTCACACATACACACACTCTCACACACACACTCACACACACACATTCACACATACACACACTCTCACACACACACATTCACACTCACACACACACTCACACACACTCACACTCACACACACACTCACACACACACTCTCACACACACTCACACACACACACACTCACACATACACACACTCTCACACACACACTCACACACACTCACACATACACACTCACACTCACACACACACTCACACATACACACACACTCACACACACACTCACACACACACTCACACACACACACACTCACTCTCTCACACACACACTCACACATACACACACACACTCACACATACACACACACTCTCACACACACACTCACACATACACACACACTCTCTCACACACACACTCACACACACACACTCACACACACACCTACACACACTCTCTCACACATACACTCACACTCACACACACACACACTCACACACACACTCACACTCACACACACTCTCACACACACACTCACACACACTCTCACACACACACTCACACACACACACATACACTCACACACACACTCACACACACACTCACACACACACTCACACACACACACACTCACACACACACTCACACACACTCTCACACACACACACTCACACACACACTCTCACACACACTCACACACACACACACTCACACATACACACACTCTCACACACACACTCACACACACTCACACATACACACTCACACTCACACACACACTCACACATACACACACACTCACACACACACTCACACACACACTCACACACACACACACTCACTCTCTCACACACACACTCACACATACACACACACACTCACACATACACACACACTCTCACACACACACTCACACATACACTCACACTCACACACACACTCACACACACATACACTCACACACACACTCACACACACACTCACACTCACACACACACTCACACACACATACACTCACACACACACTCACACTCACACACACACACTCACACACACACTCACACACACACAAACACACCTCCCCTCCCAGGGAACCCCAACCCTGCCCCGTTCAGAGACAGCTTCCTTTTGTTGACAGCAATTGTGCCAGTTGAGCGACTCTTTTGAGCCACACAACACAAAGGCACGCACAGAGACAGCTTCCAAGACCTAATTTATGGTTAAGGCCACCCCTTCCGAGACAAGTGGTGTGGCTGTCAGCTGCCGGCCACATTCCAGGGCTGGGAGGCAGCGTGTGCCCTCTGCCCAGAGCCACCTCAGCGCCGCCCAGTAAAGGCCGGGGCCTGCATCCCGGGGGGGGGGGGGGCGACATTCCTGCGCAGTACAGCTGCACTTAATGTTTCAGCCCATCCCATTGTTCTACTGCCTTAATGAGGCCTCTAGGACACTGTGTTTGTGACTGACAGCCACCGCGATGCCACAGCTCAGACACTCGAGCTTCTTAAGTTATGTCCTCCGAGAGTTCTGGACCATGAGTGGAAAACTATTTATTTTAAAATAAGGACAGTCATAGGAAAGCCCACTTTACCGACAGTGGAATTTTGTTCATTCTCTTCTCGTCCTAACGAAAGGATATGGCAAATAGAACACCCACTTTGCACACAGAAGCAAGTCTCACCTCCATGCCTGCTGGCTGGGGAAGGCTTCCATTTCTCACCTGTGAAATGCCTATAAAAACCACATCTTCCTCCAAGGGCTGCCAGAAAGTTGAGTTAAACAAGGCATGGTGGAGAGTTGGTACCGTATTCAGTTCCTCATATGAGCTCAGCGAACATTGGGTGTGATTACTTTTATCAGAATGTATGCGATACTGGAAAAGCATCCAAGACAACTGTTTTATCCCTGCTGTCTGAACCTCCTCTCTGTCATGTATTCCTCCTTTTCTCCAACACTTCATGGAAAAGGAATTAGAACCAGAAGATGTTTGAACATTGACTAGCTGATGATAACATCTCGCTTCCAGCTACTGTTACAGTTTTTGTTGATAGCACTGCTAAGATTACTGAGTAAGACATTAACTGCAGCACTCACGGAGATTAAAAACCAACCTACAGCACCTATTTGATGGCCCCACCTGTTTCTGCCTTTCTAGTTGAGGCAGGGTCTCATTAGGTAGTGCAGACTAGCCTAGGACTCTTTGTAGAACAGGCTGGCCTCAAACTCAGAGATCTGCCTGTCTCTGCCTTGTGAGTTCTGGAGTTAAAGCTATGTAGCTTCGTGCCTTCCTCTGCTATGAAACCTTAAGAAGAAAAAGAAAATAAAGCTTACATGGTGGAGGAGGGGGGGAGTGATAGAAATAAATGATCTAACTTAGCTCTGAAACAGGAGTTCATGAATTAACGCCCACAGGGAGAAACTACCCCCCATCCGCTTTGTAAACAGTGTTTTATTGAAACACAACCCATTCATTTGTCTTCACATTAGCTCTAGTTGTTGATCACGTTACAAGAAAATGATGTAATTTCCAGATACATTATGACCTATTAAGTCTACAGTTTTACCCTCTGGTCCTTTATGGAGAGTTTGCTGACCTGAAGTCTGAAGAGAATGCAGTGGGTTAAGAGACAGCATCTGACCCTACTGTACTGAGGTGACAGGAAACAGTCTTTTTCTTTTGGGTTTTTATTTTAGTGCTGTTTTCTTTTTCAAAAATGAAATAACTGAATAAATGAAGAAACAGGAAACAGTTGAATGATTGTCATGAAGCCGTGACCACCTCATACTGGTGTGTGAGCTTTGTTACTGTCCTGGAGAACTGCTTAAACCATTGCTGGGAAAGAATGGGACATAAATATTGCTCGGAAATCAGACAATAATAGTGGGTTCCGGCCAGTAGGCTCCAAGTGTTGTATGTTCTGTTCAAGTAGGGGGAGGGACAGGGAAAGCTGGTAACTGCAGAGCATATGTCAGATTTTACATTGAGGTCATGTGGGGAACAGAGAGCAAAGGGGAAAGATGATCGTCAAAGACTAAAGGATGCTCTTATCTTTAGCAGAGCAAAGGAAGCAGGTCCACGTGGTCCCCAATCCTGCTGAGCTCATAGATAGAATGAGAAAGTGGACCTCTGCATTCAGAGATCACTCATGAGCACCTAGAGAGCAAAACCTAGACAAAAGCCGCTTTAGATTTGCGTAGGATTTAGGATGGGCTGCACTGTTGAGTTTTAACGCAACTGTGAGCTAAAATTTCTATCAGTGTTCCTAGTCTGACAGCGCGTGCTCAGCCACATCCTCCATGGCGTGGGGTAAGCCTAGCTTTATCTTTGAGCGCTACACCTATCCCCAAGAGTCTAGCATATTGACAGGTGCACAGGGTCCCCTAGGAAGACCAGATAAATGAATCGAGTCTGACGGCACAGGCTGTATTCCCAGCACTTGAGAGGCTGATGCGAGAGGATTACCATAAATCTGAGGCCAGGCTGGACTCCATGGTGAATCCCAGGGTTACAGAACAAGACCCTACTAAGAACTAAAACGACAGTTGAATGAGCAGTGGAGTGGTCAACCAATTGTCGGAAGATTAACTTGGCAAGGAGGTCAACGTTTGACGATGGTGTTGATTGAGAGATTTGGAGGGGGCATCTTTGTAGCATACAGAGGGAAATCCCACATCAGCTCTTGATTTGGAGGGGGGTCTTCACTCCCAGATCTGCCCCCATCATTTACTTTGGACACAGCATCTTCCTTCACTCCTTGCACGAACCTGAATTCCCTCTGAGAAGCCATCCCTTCCCCATTCTTAGCTATGCTGATGACCCTATTCCCAGTCCCAGATTGCCTGATATATTCCATCCCTGTAGATACTGCATCAGGCCACTTTAGGAAAAGGATACTCAAATAAAGACCTGTGGTTTTGATGTAATAGCGGTTTAATTTCTTGTTCTAATGGGTAGACTCCTAGCCAACGAATGAGCCCGGCCCTGGATCATTCCAATATCAGATTTCCTTCTGTTTGACTGAGCCACCAACTGTGTAATTGGCCTAGATGGAGATCTCCACTGGCCTTGGATTTCTGCTTTGAAACGTAAAGATATCATAGTGCGCTCCCTGTGGGGACTTTGACGGGGTAAATAATCCAGTGCAAAGGGAAGAACATATATCAGACATGTGTGAACTCATTCCCAAGAATGCATCAGCTAGCCGGGCACTGAAGAAGACGTGCAGAAAGATGTCATCCTAGACCTGGTGCTTCAGTGGGGAAAGACAGGTGGCAGCAAACAAGACACTAGCCACGTGGTTTTACTTCTATCTGTAAAAGAGAGCTCGGAGTGAGCACTGTTTACAGGAGGATCGTAAAGGGTGGGAGGGCAACCAAGGCAGATGCTACTACCATAACACAGGCAAGCAATCATGACGGTCTCATTCAAGGGGAGAAAGTGGAGACTGGAAGAAGTTACTGGATTCGTGATAGGATTCCACTTATGGTAGACTCAGTAGCAACTGCTGATATATCTGACAAGAAAAAAAAAAAGACGAAAACTACCTGACCTGGGTAGGGTGGTGCACAGCTGTAATGCCATACCTAGGAGCTGGACGCAAGAGGACGAATGCAAGATCTGCCTGAGTTATATGAGACTTGTTTAAAGCAAACGCTGGAGCAACTGGGTGGTAAATATTCACTATTCCCGGGTGTTAATAATCCCTGTCTGCCATGAACTGACTTGCATACCGTTGGCTATTCCTGTGTGTTCAATAAGCCCTGACTGCCATGGGCTGACATGCATACCGTTGGCTATTCCTGTGTGTTCAATAAGCCCTGACTGCCGTGGGCTGACATGCATACCGTTGGCTATTCCTGTGTGTTCAATAAGCCCTGACTGCCGTGGGCTGACATGCATACCGTTGGCTATTCCTGTGTGTTCAATAAGCCCTGACTGCCGTGGGCTGACATGCATGCCAGAAAAGTGGTGTAGGAATGGTTACGTGCCCACTGTCCACTGATTGATTAAATGACAGAATGAGCGGGAAGAAGAAAAATACAGAATGGGACATGGAGTGCTGGAGCTGAAAGAAACTTTGCCTACTTTACAATTTTGCCTGCTGCCAGATCAGCTGACTGGCTTCCACAAAAAGGAAAAAATAAAAATCACACAGAGAGAGAGAGAAAGAGAGAGAGAGAGCAAGGTTTGCTGTGTGCAAGGATCTAAACTAACAGAGGAAAAGGAAGGGGCCTTGAGAGCAAGGATACACGTGCTGGACGCATCCCCTGCCTAGGGAAGCTGACTCCTCGAAAAGCCAGGATCCCATGAGAGTTCAGGAAATCCCCCAGCTATGTCAGCATCTCACAACCAATGCATTGATTTACTAGGGTAGAGCATCATACTGAGGAACCGGGCGAGCACAGGGCCAGACACAGGCAAGGACCTTTGTCCAAGGCGCCTTTATCCTGCTATGCATTATAAGAGGCTTCACCCACAGGCAGTGCCTTGGCCCCTGCGTGCATCCTACCCAAGACATAAGCATTCCGGCTGAAACCAGCAGCCTCTAGAATCTCAGTATGTGATACCTCATAATAATAATTCTCCTTAAAAAACAACAGTTCCCCCAAGAAATGGCAATGAACTAAAAAACTTGTCTCTCTGTGAAGATGTACATGCTGGGGTAGCTCCTAATAACACTTGAAGCTAAACGAGTCTATGTTCAGATGTCTTTAGCTGACCTTTGACTTTGGAGAGGGCCTGCTCGGTTCGGTTGAGCCTCTGGAGCTGGTGAAATACTAAGAGTAAAACCCCAGCATGGCAAGAACTCTTCCGCCTCAGTGCATGCCCGTTATTTTGTCTGCTCAACATCCTAGGATACTTTCCCTTTGGTACTGTAATTGTGAGGCATTGAAGCAATCCCACCTGACTTGAAGGTGGATCATCAGGGTAATAGTCAGGCCAGGTGGCACACACCTTCAATCCAACCTACTCCAGACCAGGAATGCCAGGTCACCCTCGACTATGTAGCATGCTTGCGTTGGGCTGAATTCCTAGCTGTCTTCAGCCACGCTCAGGCCATAAGTCACAAGATGGGCATGCCTGCATAGGCATGTCCCTTTACATAAAACTTGAAGCTTCAGGTGATCTAATTTGCCTATGTTATGCCATGCTGGGACAGCAAAGCTAGGAGAGGGGCTAATGGACTAGCAGTCTGGGTAAGCCATCACTCTCGGTTCTGATACGCACTGATGAGAACGCCGGCCATAGTTGTTGCTCGGTTGTAGGGTCTCACTATAGAGCCTTAGCTAGCCAACAGCTCTCTATGCAGACTGGCCTAAGATAATAAGTGTGCCTCGGACGTGTCCAACATCAACCACAGGTTCTCTGTGGCCATGCCTCCGTGTGACAATGAAGAGACAGCAGCCAGTTTGATTAAGCTTTTCAATAACTGGATCATACGGGACACAGATCATTCTTAACTTAAACCTCAGATGCTAGAAGGGCGGCTGCCTGTATTGGCAGAGTACCTGGCCAGGGTGAGAACACCAGGACATGCGTTGCTACTACAACCCCACGCCACCTTACTGACCATGAATAAAACACTCCATTTCCACAGACCTTAATTGTCATACCTACCAAGCCACAATCACACTCCTTGTCCATTCTGTTTTGCAAAATTGTAATAATATTTAAGTGAGACGGTGTATACACATGTGTACTGGAATCTATAATGAATGCATGAGTATGATTTATCCAGTTCCTTGTGCTCAGAAGCCAGCAGAGTGGGTGGTGTTCTATAAATGTTTGCTGAGTGACTAAATGGATATTAAAAATCTATCTAATCAGAGCAAATGAAGATACCCAATCAAGTACCTACATATGTCAGCCAAACAAAATGTCATTTGGAATTTCACCTGAATAAATCCTTAAACAGAGATGACTTCTGTTTAAACAAGATGGAAACTATGTACCAATCTCAGTTTAGCTGGATGTGTCTTTTGATTTATAAAAACACAAGATATTCTCACCCAAAGCTGGGAAAGAGGCGGGCAGAGAGTGCACAAAAGTCAGGAGGCACAGGAGAGAATGTCTTCCTGAAAGACCCAGCCTTGAAGGGCTAGATTGGAGGAACAGGCTCAGTCGGTCACTCTCTGCTTGAATAACCTTGAAGAGCAGAAGAGGAGAGATGAGAACCCAACCATCGGTACCAACATGAATTTTGACAGCCACAGGAGAATGAGGACACCATCATCTTCCAAGGCAGGGGCCAGGCTTCTGGAACATTCTCTCCATACCTGGCCATGCCCACACATTCTCCCTACAGAAAGTCTGAACCTATGTGTTGGAACAGACAGGCCCAGGATGACTCATGGTGTGGCGTAGAAAGGAAAACAGGGCAGCAGGCAGGTCCAGTAGGCATAGCAATAGGAGAGGGAACACTCCATCCCTGGGAATTTCGCAAGGCACAGAAATCCCAGTTGGGTCTCTGCCTCAGCCCCTTCAGGAAATCCTGTCACTCAGCCAGGACTTATATACAGCTCAGAGTGGCCGCTTCCACCAAGCTCCTGTGGACCGTCAGCCAGGCCTCAGCTACCTTTGCTTTCTGACCAGGGAAAGGAAAGGAGTTAAAAGTAGACACAGACATGAGAAAGAGTTCCCCAGGCACTCAGAAAAGCAAAGTAAAATAGCTAAATTGCCTTGACCTGGCCCAGCAAGGGAAGGAACCAGCATTTGCACAGCATGCTGCTGCCTTTAATCCCCCTCTTCCTGGGGTTGGCTGTGCAAAATACCTGCACCCCAGCCGAAGCCACAGGACTGGTAAGAGAAACTTTCCTGCATTTTTTCCTTGTTAGTTTTCATACTGTGCTTTAGATGGTTTTGTTTTCTCGAACAATCCTGGGCAAAACGCCCTGCCTGGACTTCATAAAAATCAAAAGAAAACTTCCAAGACTAAGATTCTCAAGGTGAGATGCTGTCCTCCTGGGGTGGACTGAGTTGGCTCTTTCTCATCTGCTGTGCTGACTCTGCAGTTGGAATCTCTGAGTTTAGTCCTGATGCTTCTCTTTCCTGCAGAGCTGTGTGCTCTGGGTTTTGTGTGAACCACCTGATCACTGTAGGTACCTCACACCCCTTCTTCCTAAATGTACCAGCCAAGCGTGGCTATGGGCAGATGCCCAGGGGAATTCCAGGGTAGATTGATAGTGTCTTGTTGATGAAAGTGAGCATGAGAAACATTTCCAAAACCCATCAGGTACTGGCAACATGCCTTCTGCCTTCCTCAGACTGTAGTGGGGGACCACGGTGCCTTCTGCCTTCCTCAGACTGTAGTGGGGGACCACGGTGCCTTCTGCCTTCCTCAGACTGTAGTGGGGGACCACGGTGACCTCTGCCTTCCTCAGACTGTAGTGGGGGACCACGGTGCCTTCTGCCTTCCTCAGACTGTAGTGGGGGACCACAGTGACCTCTGCCTTCCTCAGACTGTAGTGGGGGACCACAGTGACCTCTGCCTTCCTCAGACTGTAGTAGGGGACCACGGTGCCTTCTGCCTTCCTCAGACTGTAGTGGGGGACCACAGTGACCTCTGCCTTCCTCAGACTGTAGTGGAGGACCACAGTGACCTCTGCCTTCCTCAGACTGTAGTGGGGGACCACGGTGATCTCTGCCTTCCTCAGACTGTAGTGGGGGACCACGGTGCCTTCTGCCTTCCTCAGACTGTAGTGGGGGACCACGGTGACCTCTCTGGGGGCCTCACTCACTGCTCAGTACTAGGGGACCCCAGGATCACACAGGTAAAATCGCAGGATGAGATTGAATCTCGGTGAGTAGAAACCTCAGGTGATTTACTTTAAGATGGATTTGGAGTGTCTGATCTCAGCAGCAGACGGATAGGCTTTGAGGGCTCTTTCCAGAGAACATGGCAGCTAACACAATGTGTTTCTCTCCAGCTCAAGAGTTAGAGAAGGATCCATCTGATCTGCCACCTCACAGGATGGCAGAGGAGGGGCCCAGGGCTGTCCGCTATGCCAGCCTTAAGCAAGCAAGTTAACCCCTCCAAGTTTCCATCACTCCCAAGACACAGCTCTGCCAATGGTAGAAAATGCTGCCACTGTTAGCTTCAGTGAGGAGAGGGCTTGCTTCTGTGCAGGCACCCAGCCTTACCTACTGTTCAAAGCTGAGTTTCTTCTTCAGTTGGCTTAAGTTTATAAAATGAGTCATTCCATTTGAAAACAGTAATTTGAAAGCCGGACAAATATATCTTGCAAAAAAATATCTTGCAAATTTGCTATGTAGCTGAGGATGACCTTGAATGTCTGATCCTCCTGCCTCCACCTCTTGGGTGACAGAATTCTAGGCCTGTGTCACAAACTCACGGTTTTATGCTGTCCTGGGGATTGAACCCGGGGCTTTGGGCATGCTGGGCCAGTATTCTATGAACTGGCCCACATTCCCAGCCCAAAGAATGTCTTTAAAAGAGAATCAAATTGGACATATTAAGAAGGAAAAATCAATATGACCTCAACTTATCCATCTATCCAAAGAGAAACTCAAGTGTAAATGAAACCCTGCTTTTTGAAAAATTGAATCATGCCACAACAGTTAAAGGGAGTGTTGTGTATTCTACAAGTAACAGCCAGGGGCACAGTGGGTCACAATAATCACCAAATGGAAGATTTTTCGTCAAAGCAGAGGTTGTTTACGTGTCTGTGTCACGTGGGTGCTTGCGGAGAGAGCTAGTTAGGAATCGAGAGGCTGATAACTCATATGTGACCTTGAGCAAGTCCCTGAGTATTCCAAACCATCTTCAGTCTGCACCCTACCACCCCTGCAGGCATGGGGCATGTGTTTAGCCCAAGCCGTACCGCGTCCACACACTCAGCCATGGCAGACATTGCTCCCTGATCACTGATCCCAGCACTCATGCCAGATAAGTCATGTCAGCGTTCTGTTTAGCCTGGGTCCGTGGAAGAAAAGGGTTCCACCGGGGTGAATTTTAGGTTTAGCCAAATAGCAGGGAACTCAGTTTCTGATGAACTAAGAGCCCGTTGCTGCAAGATACAAAATTATTGTTTACAATTTACACCTCTTAGCAAGTCAATTTCTGGAGCGTTTTAAAGAAAACCATCTGCCCAAGCAATTCTCAGCTTCAAGACGTCTTGGTTTTCCAAGCTCTGTCTTGTAACTAAGTTTTTGCAAAGGTTCCAGATCCTTCAGATAAGAAGTAAGTCCCTAACGGCGGATCAAAGCCTAGGTGCTGACACTCCAGAATTCAAGTCAGATGCATGCCCTGTGGAATCTCGCACTACAAAGCCAGTTGATGCCAGTGACCTCATTGCCACTCCTGACCGTAGTGAGATGACGCAGGTAGACAAGTAGTCATACCAGGTACTTCTCAAGGCTCTGATAACAGGAACGGGTGTTCTTTGCTGCTTTTGCACAGGCGAAAAGGTGTGATAAGAAGTCCTTTCTAACGATCAGGACGGAGTGCCAAGCCTGCTCAGCTAATTTTGCAGTCAAGTGTCCAGTTGGTTACGTCAAGATTACCAATGACTCTCTCGGGGTTCGAGATTGCAGGTACGCATTATGAGAAGATAACCGTGTCTGTGTTTTGGTACCCTAAGAATTGTGACTCCCAATTGGAACATCCTGTCTCACACACTGCAGAGTAGCTCCGGGATTTCTCTCTTGATCTAAAACTATACTGAGCCCAATTTAGGTAACGCATAATCTATGGACTTGAGTCTGAATCTTTATGATTATTGACTCACGTTTAAATACAAAATTGTACTGTACATACACACTCTTCTTGCCCTTCTTCTATTTTTTGTTGGAGTCTAGATTCATTTGGAAATGGTTCTAGAACTGGGAGATGGCTCAGTGGACACGCAAGCATGAGAAGCTGGGGTCAAACCCCCGGCACCCACTTAAAAAACCAAGTCTAGCTACAGGTGCCTGTGAGCTAGCATTGAAAGTCGGAGAAAGATGGGTCCCTGGACTGGTCTGGCAGCCTAGCCGAAATGGCAAGTTTCCAGGCCAGTGAGAAACCCTCTATCAAGGGGACAAGGTGGAAAGTGACAGAGGAAAGCACCTGACATCCTGTCCAGACCTCAGTACATGAGCATACGCATGCATACCTACACACTCGTGCGCACACAACATATATATACACACACACACACACCATAGATAAATAGACAGACAGACAGAGAGACAGAGAGATAGACGATAGATAGATAGATAGATAGATAGATAGATAGATAGATAGATAGATAGAAACAGGATTCTAATTTGAACAACTGTAGGTTGCCTTAGCTACCTACATATCAAGATCCTGTCTCAAAAGCAAAATAAATTTCTTAAGCCCTGGGTCTGGTATTTATTTTGCTAATAAGCTGTGAAGCCTGATGCTAACTAGAACCCAAAGGTGTAAGACAGAAAAAATTAGCATTGTTGGATTGTCTGTATTACATTCCTGAAAGTCACTTCTGATCCAGAACTCTCATAATTCAAGGCCGGTCCTCTCAGAAGGGGACAAGCGGGTCTGTGCTAACAGGTGTAGCCAGGAGGCTCAAAGGCAACCATAATTCTTAATTTACTCAGCTAACCAACTTAGAAATTAGGCATTGTTCAATGAGTTAAATTTTTAATTTATGTGTACGTTTGTGAGTATTTGTGTGGTTTGAGTGTGTGTGTGTGTGTGTGTGAGTGTGTGTGTGTGTATGAGTGTATGAGTGTGTGTGTGTGTGTTTAGTCATGTGTGAGGACAGACGTTGACATTCACGTGTTGGTCAATCGCTGTCCATCTCGCATGTTGAGATAAGGTCCCTCACAGAAGCTGGAGTTCACTGATTCAGCTGGGATAGCTGCCCAGCGAGCTCTAGGAAGCCTCTGGTCTCCAATTCCCCCAGCAGTATGATATAGAGCACCACGGTGCCCCGCTTGTTATGTGGGTACAGGGCATCCAGACCCAGTTCCTCATGTTTGCGTGGCAGACACTTTACCCACTGAGCCATTTTCCAGTCTAAGGAGTTCATTTTTAATTCAAGAATGATAAATTACTGCTTTTTAGCACAAGTGAAACGAAACCTTGGCATTGTTATACAACAGTGTTTTACATTCATGTCTGCCTAGTGTGATCACATCGTGCTATAAAACCAGAGTTAATCGATAGAGACAACAATGTTGACTTGGAGCTGTGTGGGTACTGTTTGCAAAGACGGGGGATTGTGGGTTAGTGTTCTTGTCAAAGAGAAAGAGAGGATGCACTGAGATGGATGGAAGTAATAGGTGTGCCTTCGGGGAGCTTGACGTCATGGGGCTGCGGGTGTGCTGACCTCTAAGTGCTGACGTCATGGTGTGGCAGGTGTCCTGACCTCTAAGTGCTGACGTCATGGTGTGGCAGGTGTCCTGACCTCTAAGGGCTGACGTCATGGTGTGGCAGGTGTCCTGACCTCTAAGTGCTGACATCATGGTGTGGCAGGTGTCCTGACCTCTAAGTGCTGACGTCATGGTGTGGCAGGTGTCCTGACCTCTAAGGACTGACGTCATGGTGTGGCAGGTGTCCTGACCTCTAAGGGCTGATGTCATGGGACTGCGGGTGTCCTGACCTCTAAGAGCTGATGTCATGGTGTGGCAGGTGTCCTGACCTCTAAGTGCTGACATCATGGGGCTGCAGGTGTCCTGACCTCTAAGTGCTGACGTCATGGTGTGGCAGGTGTGCTGACCTCTAAGTGCTGACGTCATGTGCTGCGGGTGTCCTGACCTCTAAGTGCTGACATCATGGTGTGGCAGGTGTGCTGACCTCTAAGTGCTGACGTCATGGTGTGGCAGGTGTGCTGACCTCTAAGGGCTGACGTCATGTGCTGCGGATGTCCTGACCTCTAAGGGCTGACGTTATGGTGTGGCAGGTATCCTGACCTCTAAGGGCTGACGTCATGGGGCTGCGGGTGTCCTGACCTCTAAGTGCTGACATCATGGTGTGGCAGGTGTGCTGACCTCTAAGTGCTGACATCATGGGGCTGCGGGTGTGCTGACCTCTAAGGGCTGACGTCATGGTGTGGCAGTTGTGCTGACCTCTAAGTGCTGACGTCATGGGGCTGCAGGTGTCCTGACCTCTAAGGGCTGACGTCATGGTGTGGCAGGTGTCCTGACCTCTAAGGGCTGACGTCACGTGCTGCAGGTATCCTGACCTCTAAGGGCTGACGTCATGGTGTGGCAGGTGTGCTGACCTCTAAGGGCTGACGTCATGGTGTGGCAGGTGTGCTGACCTCTAAGTGCTAACGTCATGGTGTGGCCGGTGTCCTGACCTCTAAGTGCTGACGTCACGTGCTGCAGGTGTCCTGACCTCTAAGTGCTGACGTCATGTGCTGTGGGTGTGCTGACCTCTAAGGGCTGATGTCATGGTGTGGCAGGTGTGCTGACCTCTAAGGGCTGATGTCATGGTGTGGCAGGTGTCCTGACCTCTAAGGGCTGATGTCATGGTGTGGCAGGTGTCCTGACCTCTAAGGGCTGACGTCATGGTGTGGCCGGTGTCCTGACCTCTAAGTGCTGACGTCACGTGCTGCAGGTGTCCTGACCTCTAAGTGCTGACGTCATGTGCTGTGGGTGTGCTGACCTCTAAGGGCTGATGTCATGGTGTGGCAGGTGTGCTGACCTCTAAGGGCTGATGTCATGGTGTGGCAGGTGTCCTGACCTCTAAGTGCTGACGTCATGGTGTGGCAGGTGTCCTGACCTCTAAGGGCTGACGTCATGGTGTGGCAGGTGTCCTGACCTCTAAGGGCTGACGTCATGGTGTGGCAGTTGTGCTGACCTCTAAGTGCTGACGTCACGTGCTGCAGGTATCCTGACCTCTAAGGGCTGATGTCATGGTGTGGCAGGTGTGCTGACCTCTAAGTGCTGACGTCATGGTGTGGCAGGTGTCCTGACCTCTAAGGGCTGACGTCATGGTGTGGCAGGTGTCCTGACCTCTAAGGGCTGACGTCACGTGCTGCAGGTATCCTGACCTCTAAGGGCTGACGTCATGGTGTGGCAGGTGTGCTGACCTCTAAGGGCTGACGTCATGGTGTGGCAGGTGTGCTGACCTCTAAGTGCTAACGTCATGGTGTGGCCGGTGTCCTGACCTCTAAGTGCTGACGTCACGTGCTGCAGGTGTCCTGACCTCTAAGTGCTGACGTCACGTGCTGCAGGTATCCTGACCTCTAAGGTCTGACGTCATGGTGTGGCAGGTGTCCTGACCTCTAAGTGCTGACATCATGGGGCTGCGGGTGTCCTGACCTCTAAGTGCTGACGTCATGGTGTGGCAGGTGTCCTGACCTCTAAGTGCTGACATCATGGGGCTGCGGGTGTGCTGATCTCTAAGGGCTGACGTCATGGTGTGGCAGTTGTGCTGACCTCTAAGGGCTGACGTCATGGTGTGGCAGGTGTGCTGACCTCTAAGGGCTGACGTCATGGTGTGGCAGGTGTGCTGACCTCTAAGGGCTGACGTCATGGGACTGCGGGTGTCCTGACCTCTAAGAGCTGACGTCATGGTGTGGCAGGTGTGCTGCCCTCTAAGTGCTGACGTCATGGTGTGGCAGGTGTGCTGACCTCTAAGAGCTGACGTCATGGTGTGGCAGGTGTGCTGACCTCTAAGAGCTGACGTCATGGTGTGGCAGGTGTGCTGACCTCTAAGTGCTGACATCATGGGGCTGCGGGTGTGCTGATCTCTAAGGGCTGACGTCATGGTGTGGCAGTTGTGCTGACCTCTAAGTGCTGACGTCATGGTGTGGCAGGTGTGCTGACCTCTAAGAGCTGACGTCATGGTGTGGCAGGTGTCCTGACCTCTAAGTGCTGACGTCATGGTGTGGCAGGTGTGCTGACCTCTAAGAGCTGACATCATGGTGTGGCAGGTGTCCTGACCTCTAAGGGCTGACATCATGGTGTGGCAGGTGTGCTGACCTCTAAGGGCTGACGTCATGTGCTGCAGGTGTCCTGACCTCTAAGTGCTGACGTCATGGGACTGCAGGTGTGCTGACCTCTAAGTGCTGACGTCACATGCTGCAGGTGTGCTGACCTCTAAGCTCCTTGAGTTGTATGGATTAAAAAGGTTCAGAATTTGTATGTTATTTATACCTCTATACAGTGATTCCTTAAAACATCAAAAATACAAAGTAAAATAAAACAAAAGAGCCAATCGAGTTTTTTGTTTGTTTGTTTGTTTTTCTGGCATAAATGAACGACAGGCCAGTCTTCCACTCTAAAATGAGCAGCATCCATGAAAAATCTTGGTGTGCACACATGTGTGCAAGCGTGCACGTGTGATGTGTGTGTGTATGTGTGTGTGTGTGTGTGTGTGGTAGTAATAATTGTAGCTGGGTGCATACAACCAAGTGCTCTCCTTGGCCCTTATCAGAAGAGTACAAAACATTCTTTGTAAGAAGCCACGTAATTTTAACCTTGAACTTTGGTAGGCTCTTAATAGGAGAGGAGAGTCATGGCAAACATGCTCTCCCTCAGGGAATTCATGGGTTAACTGATGCATGTGCTTGTAATTCTCCAAGGTATTCGATTGAGATCAATGCATACTCTCTGTCTGTCCCGGGATGCCAACATATATGTAGGAAGGACTACCTACAACCTCAATGCTGCCCAGGCCACTGGGGCCCAGACTGCATGGGTAAGTGACACCATCTTCAGATTTTGAAACTTGCTTCTCCAGTTCATGGAGATATGACAGGAAGGAAGGCCAGTGATAGAAGAATGTGTATATGATTTCGAGACATGTAGAAAAATCTCTCTTTCCCCATCAGCTTTTAGGCAGGAATCTGCTTGCTACAGTTAGTGAGCTCTCTTCAGAATAATCCCTTGGAACCAAGCCTACTGGCCTATTCCTACAATTCCAGTACTCCAGAGACTGAGGCAAGAGAATCATGATTTCAAGGCTGACCTGGGCTGCAAAACAAATTTTACACCAACCTAAGATATAAGCAAGACCCTGTCTCCAAAGAGAAAAGGAGACAATGAAAGAACAAAAGAAAATAAAGAACTTTTATAAATCACAAAAAGATACAATTGGAAAAACATACATATATCACATACACATGTATCATGGAGATCATATGTTTATGTGTAGATATAACACATATGTATGTATATGCATATATGAAAAGGCAATGTTTGAGGAGAGAACATTGGGCAGTTATGACAGCAAACATAACTTTTCTTAAGAAGAAGCTTCATCTCAGCGTCTCAAAGAATGTTGCCATTGTCTTTATCCATTATCAAAACCTCATCGCCTTCCTGATAGACCAGGAAGAGCCTTTATATTCGCTTTTGCCTTTCTGCCTCATAAGAACTAAAGCGATGTCATTATTGACGGGACATGGAGTGGACAAGAACAAGCCTTGTCTGAGATGGACCAGGAAAGTTAGTACAGCATGTGCAATGGGAAGATGGCAGGCTACATCTGGGCTACGTGAGAGAATATTTAAAATGCATATTTAAAATAAATAAAATGGTGCCGTCCTCTGAACCCTTGTATTCACTGTTGGCATCCTCTACAACACGAGCCGCAAGCAGGACCCAGATCCTTGGCAGTTGTCATGTTGTGCCATGTGCCAGCAAATACGGCAGGGTTCTCCACCAGGATCAACAATGCTAAAATAAATAAAAAAATAAAAACTCTTTTGTGAATGCTCAGGCATTTCCTCTGAGAGCAGGTCCATGGCCAGAGAGGCAAAACATGAAAATGGATGCCTATCATCAATTCTGTTGTTCACTAGTGAGGCCAAAGGGTACTTCCCTTTATCTTCATGTCCCAAACATGCCAAGTGTCACAAAAGGCTTCCTTCCTTCCCTCAGCTCAGGAAGAAGATAATTCCTTTCCTTTACTGCCTGCTTTAACCATGCCCACTTGTGACCATGACAGGCCTGATCTTGACTATCGCTTTACACTTCCGCAAGGACAAGGCCAGTTCGGGGCTGCTGACACAGGTCCATCCCTCTAGTCTGAGGAAGCATGCTCCCATCCCCCTTGTGACCTTGCATTGGAGGCAGATGGGGTTCCCGCTTCCTTTACGATGTGACAACAAGCACATCCACATCCATCCGCAGCATCCCTAGCTAACTGTGAAAAGTGCTTCTATCATGTCTGGTTCTGGAGATAACTGATCAGTCCTGCAAGCTCAGAAAACATCAAAAGCAAAGTAGGGGGAAAAAAACAAATTACCCATCATCTTCTAAAAATAAGAATAAGGCATGCACTCTCACCGAGGGGAAAAATAGCTTCCTACCAGAGAAGACGCTTTTATTTCAATTCTATCTGATTCACCCTAATTAAAATTGCTGCCACTTTTCCAGACATGTGAATAGAGAACCATATTTTTAACTAGGAAACTTAATCACATTGGAAAAGAATCTCGCTCTGTAGCTCAGGCTATCTAGCCCTCACTGTGTAGCCCAGGCTGGCCTTGAAGCCCAGGCAATCTTTGTGCCTCTGCCTCCAGGCTGGTCAGCTTACAGACCTGCACCACTGCATCTGGCACTGAGGAGCTAATATCCTCCCTGACATGGAGTCCACCCTTTTTTCAAATTTAGTCATGAATGCAAAGTTTTTGTACAACTCAAGTAGCAGAATTTGAACGTGGGCAGAGGAGTCACACACATCAAAGCTTGGCTGTGATCCTAGCAATCCACTTCAAAAAGAAACAGCCTCAAGATTTGGTTAATTGTATGTGTATGCTTGTTCGTATGTTATATGTGTTATACAGGCATGTGTGTTCGTCTGTTAGAATTTATGCACACCACATGCATGTAGATGTCCACAGAGGCCAGAAGAGGGTGTTGGATCCCCCCTGGAACTGGAGTTACAGGTGGTTGTGAGCACCCAGGTAAGGGTTCTGGGAACCGAGCCCAGGTCCTCTGCAGAAGCAGTAAGCACTCTTAGCCGTGGAGCCATCTCTTCAGCCCCCAAAGGAGAAAGGATTTCAGTTTTTCTCTTTCCAGCTCAGCATTGTGATATTCCATGAGACCCGTTTTTGCCCTGTTGTTTACACTCCCTAGTTCCCTTCCCACTCCATAGACCTTGCTAGGCACCACACGCTGTGCAAATACAAAACAGATCTGTGGGTCAAGAGTCATTCTCTTCTGCCAAATTGTATAAGCTCTGTGGGATAAATAATGCTGAGCTCACACGAGGAACTTAGCTGGCGTCTGTTTTCCAGGCAGACAGTTCCAGCTAGAGCGATGTTTGGAATATCAGGACATGTCTTCAGCTACTGCTGAACAGTGAGCTAAAGCCGCCTGGGCTCAACAACCCCTTAGGAGATAAGGCTCCAGGGAGGCCCCCGTCTCTTGCTGGGCAGGAAAGGCATTAACTTATTTTAAGGCAACAGCCCAGCTGGTGGTTTGCTGACAGTTTACAATAAAAGCCTTGACCCAGAGGCCACCCACCAGCAGTGACCGAAGAGAACCATGATAATGACCTAAAATTGTCTCATCAGCTACTTCAGCCCCACAAGACACCACAAAATGTGCCCCTGAAGCGAATTCTATGCCTGCTCTCTCAGGCAGGGTTGCTGAGAAGGCCGATTTTGCTATCCGCGTTCTCAGTGGGGCCCCCAGGTGATGCGGAATGTTTTCAGATGCAGGAAATAAATGCTTGCTTTTGCTTTAATAAGTAGTTTTCATGTGTCATTGAAAGAGCCCACGTGGGTTATCAAATGAGGGCTTTTTATACCCCCATATTCCTGCTACCTTTTTTTCCAAAGCTCCTTTCAGGATTGGCCAACCCATCAAAAGCAAGCATTTATTGATCACCTACTGTATGCTGCTCATAGTCACACATAGGTTAGGCTTGCCTCAGGTCACATATGCCATAGTCCACACAGGTACATCACAGGTGAGCAAGAGAGACTGACACAAGGATCAGTGTGAGGAATCAGTTGTACAAGGATCCCAGGAGAGGAGGTCATGACCTTGAAGATCCTGCCCCATGCCCTGTTGCCTGCCTAATCACTTCCAAAAGGCCCTGCCCCCTGGCACTATCACACCGAAGTAAGGGATTTGACACCGAATCTGTGGGGGACACATTCCCTAACAAGTGTTCAAACTAGTGAGCGGTAAGCTGGATCAGGAGAAAGTAGTTCCTACAGAGAAAAATGTCTCGTTTCCTGCAGAGTGGTTGACGCTGGGGCTTTAGGAAAGCCCCTAGGGGACAAACATTTCCACCTGGCCTTCATGCTCAGCACAGCTGAAGGCAAACATCCGGAAGGCCAATGGCCTGAGCAATGGAAGACCACTCATTAAAGACCGACCCTGACTGAGTCTCCTCTAGAAGTAAGCCTTGCCTGTTGGTCCCTTCTGTCCTGGCTAAACCTTATTTTAGTTTCTCCTGAAAACACAAAGATAAACCATTACCAGCCTAGAAAGCCACACTAAACACGCAACAAGCAGTATATGAATCGATTGGCTGAGTCAGTGATTCGGAAAAACCCGCAAACTAGGGAAAGGTCATAAACAACCATGCAGAGAAGTCATCACAGCTGAAGTCAGAACCAGCCAGAGTCCTCTGGAAAGCTCACGGGTGTGTGGCTTCGTTATCTGACCCTCTGTGCCTCAGTTTCCTTTCAGATAAAATGATAATAATAACCAGTCCATGGTGGCTGCAGGGGATAGTGCATGCAATGTTCAGGATCTAGGAGAATAAGAACCATAATAATAATAATAATAATAAACAGAAGGCAAGGACTGGGAGTGTGGATCAGTGTCAGAGGGCTTCCTAGCATACACAAGGGCCTGAGTTCCACCTCTGTGCCAAAAACGTACATGGGTAGATGAGAGAGAGATGCACCATAAATGATAAATAACTACACAGATGCCTGACGACAGTTAGATGATAGATAGATCGATTGATAGATGATAAATGTAGACAGTAGATAGATATAGATAGATGATAGATAGATGATTGATGATAGATAGATGATAAGTGAATAGGTAGGTCGATTGATTGAATGAACACAGATAGTGATAGGTAGATGATAGATATCAGGAGCATCATCAAATAGAAGCAGATGAATAAAGAAACCCTTTTAAAAACTACATTTGGCTCCTGGCTGGCACAGTTCTGATTTGCTAAACGGCTGATTAAACACTGAATTCTTTCCAGACACTCACATTCAGGCACAGTGATATCACAGCACTTAACATGCGAAGATACGGAGACCAAAGGTAGGAAATGTTTAAATAGACACATGTCGGGAGAGGAGTGTAGCTCAGATGGTAGAGTGTGTGTCCGGGGTGAACAGGGCCCTGGAACTGGCCTGTGCGCTACAATAAATACATAAACAACGTTTCTGACTCTGAGAACTGTTTCCAGGCCAGTGGTATAAACTACAGAAAAAGACACCATGTTCACTGAAGAAAGATCAGTACTGACGAGAACACTGGTTACCTTCTCCTAACCTGACACTGAGGCACACACATTCTAAGGCACATTTTTCTCGTGGATTCTGCAGCCATAATTTACTTATAGTAAAATTCTTCCCTAGCAAGATGTATTCACTTAATCTTTTTTTTAAAAAAAAAACTTATCTTTCTTTCCCTCAGTGTGTGTGTGTGTGTGTGTGTGTGTGTGTGTGTGCGTGCGTGTGGTCTGCACTGGTGTCTGCATGGGTGAGCACAGCTATGTGGAGATGTTGGGAGTCTTCCTCAGCTGCTCCCCACCACTGAGGCAGAGCCTCTCCGCTAATCCAGGCATCACTCATGCAGATAGTCTAGCCAGCCAGTTTGCCCTGAAGCCGCTGTCTCTGTCTGTCATGTGTATGGGTTCAAAGGATCTGAACTCCAGCCCTCACTCTTCGAGGCGAGGGCTTCTTCCACCGAGCCACCTCCCAGGTCCAGTTCTTCAGTTGTCATCTAGTGTGGTAGCCCACCTCCTTCAGCTAAGGTGTTCAGACATTTTCACGTAATCCGGCAGACTGGCATCCACTACTTCCTGCGCTTGATGCTGTGTGCACTCTGTTGCTTCGTCTCCTTTGTCGTCCTTCTGATTATCTCCTATAATCCCGCTTTGTCTTCTCTATTCACGTACCTGCTGTACTGTTTAGTTAGGGGAGTTAAGCCTTTGCTTCTAGGTGTGTATAAAAATGTTCATTTTTTGCTGTCTGCCACAACGCCACCCTGTGCCCAGGCCTCCACAGCATCACACTTCCGGCTCTGAATCCCAGGCTTGCTGCTCTAGTTTGCTGCCCCTTCCGGCAGCGTGCCAGAGCCCCCCAGCATGGCACCAACAGTCTGGCCTTCACCAGCCATTCTTCAAATGTCTTAGAATACCAGGGAGGCGATTTTACACCTAAGCTCATAACGACAGCTTCCAGCATCTTCCATCCCTTTGTGTGGCTCTAGATCTCTGTCTGCTGACAGTTTGCTTCTTCCTGGCCAGTTAATGGCATTTCTCTTTCAGCTTTTGTATAACTGAAAAAGAAAAAGTCCCTGTCATGCCTTACAGACACTGTTGTTTTAGGTGGGATTTTAGATTGGCAACGGTGGCTCTGTGTTTTAAAGATAAATATTCCACTGTCCTCTAGGTGGAAGCAAGTCCAACACACAGAAGCCTTTGTCATGGTAACTACTCTTTTATCCACACGTTGGCTTTGACTACTTGTAAGATGTTCTCCCTGATTTTAAGGAGTTCTGTGGCGGTGTGAGAGTTTCATCGCGTGGACTTTGCTCAAGGTTTTTTGTGTGCTGGGAACTGGATGTTAGCATCTCCGTTATGTCTGGGAAATGTGAATTTAAAATTTCCATGTCTTTTCTCTTTTCCCCTGGACATTGTCCTACAGATCATTCATGTTCCCTTGCTGTGTCCAGTATTTCCTCTGTTTCATTTTTGTCTTTACTGTTTGTCTGTAGGTGGAACATTTTGTTGTCAGCGTTTGAGTAACCATGAATTGGAGAGGATTTGACTCAAAGGCTGTGCTTTTGCCTGGAAACTTTTGGCTCGGGTTTTATTTACGTCTCTCCCTAACATACTTTTCCTTTCTGTCCCTCTTGAACATATGGCATAGAATTGTCATTTTCTCAGTCTTTGTCTGATACAAGCATCCTTTCTGTTGGTTTTAATTAACTAGTTTTTCTCTTCATTACTCATGCCTAGCTTTTATTGGCTTCAAATATTGTAAATTTTACTTTGGTTTGGTGTTTGATAAACTTGTATCTTTTATGTTTCTTAGATGTGGGAGTAGGGGGTATATATGTGTGTGAGAGAGAGTGTGGGTATGTGTTTATGTGTACATGTGTGTGTATATGTTTGTGAGTGTGTGTGAATATGTGCGTGGGTGTATATGTGTATAAGTGTGTGCTTGTGGGGGTGTATATGTGTATTGTGGGGAGGGGTGTGTGTGAGAGAGTGTGTGTGTGTGAGTGTGTGTGTGTGAGTATATGTGTGTGGTATGTGTGTGAGTGTGTGTGAGTGTGTGTGTATGTGTGTGTGAGTGTGTGTGTGTGAGTGTGTGTGAGTGTGTGTGTATGTGTGTGTGAGTGTGTGTGTGTGAGTGTGTGTGTGTGAGTGTGTATGTGTGTGAGTGTATGTGTGTGTGAGTGTGTGTGAGTGTGTGTGTGTGAGTGTGTGTGTGAGTGTGTGAGTGTGTGTGTGTGTGAGTGTGTGTGTGTGAGTGTGTGTGTGAGTGTGTGTGTGTGAGTGTGTGTGTGAGTGTGTGAGTGTGTGTGTGAGTGTGTGGTATGTGTGTGAGTGTATGTGTGTGTGAGTGTGTATGTGTGTGAGTGTATGTGTGTGTGAGTGTGTGTGTGAGTGTGTGAGTGTGTGTGTGTGTGTGTGTGTGTGTGAGTGTGTGGTATGTGTGTGAGTGTATGTGTGTGTGAGTGTGTATGTGTGTGAGTGTATGTGTGTGTGTATGTGTGTGTGAGTGTGTGTGTGTGAGTGTGTGTGTGTGTGTGTGTGTGTGTGTGTGTGTGTGTGTGGTGAATCACATGTGGGACTCAGAGAACAACTTCCAGGAATCCGTTTTCTCCCTCCATCACGTAGGTTCCAGAAATTAAATTCGGGTGCAGGCTTGGCAGCCAGCACTTCACCAGACCATATACTTGTATTTTCTTAAGTTTTCTTTGCAGGTTTTGCCTCTGATGAAGCCCTGGCATCCTTAGCCATGTCAGGGGTACATGGACTTATCCCAGACCAGGAGAGACCTTATGTAAATTAGAAAAAGCCTCATGTGGATATACACACATGCCCCGAGGGTTTTCGTGGTACCACCTTAAGAAATCTCTGTACCTCTCTCCTCTCCATCTTCACCTTCAGCTGGTCTTCTTCAGGCAAAGGTTAATAGCTTTAGCAAGGTCTTGCTTTTACGATCTGGCCGTCCCTGTCCATTGAGGCCAGTGGAAACCAATCTGTCCTCTCAAAATTAGACTGTGTGGAATAAATCCTGAAAATATCCAGTAGGGGGAGCTGCGGGCACAGGCCGCCCTCAGCCAGTGCTCAACTGACCTGCAGAGCAGCAACCTCAGCTGAGGCCCCAAACCTTTCCCTCCCGACGGAGACAGGTCTAAGCACCCCCTCACTTATCTTTTCCTTTCCTCGATTTTTTTTCCTGAGCATTGTTAACTGTTATCATGACAACCCTAAAGAGAGAAAATATCACAGTATCCACTCGGAATCTTAGAGGTTTGCATTACTGTAACCTAGCTTTCCAGTCCCAAGAGCATTCTGCTGGGGGGACAGGGGGGAACGGAACCTCAGAGCCAGACGCGAGCTGTGCCGAGGGGAACAGCGTGGAATGGAACCTCAGAGCCAGACGCGAGCTATGCCGAGGGGAACAGCGTGGAATGGAACCTCAGAGCCAGACGCGAGCTGTGCCGGGGGAACAGCGTGGAACTGAACCTCAGAGGAACCTCAGAGCCAGACGCGAGCTGTGCTGAGTGGAACAGCGTGGAACTGAACCTCAGAGGAACCTCAGAGCCAGACGCGAGCTGTGCTGAGTGGAACAGCGTGGAACTGAACCTCAGAGCCAGACGCGAGCTGTGCTGAGGGGAACAGCGTCGAATGGAACCTCAGAGCCAGACGCGAGCTGTGCTGAGGGGAACAGCGTGAAACTGAACCTCAGAGCCAGACGCGAGCTGTGCTGAGGGGAACAGCGTCGAATGGAACCTCAGAGCCAGCTGGGAGCTACGCTGAGGCGAGAGAGGGCGTGGTCAGCAAAGCTCAGCTGGGATCCCAGTTCAGAAGATTCCAGTCGCCAGTCCCTCACATTACCAGTGGCTGAACAATCTAGACAAGCCTTTTCTCTCTCTTCTCTTTCCTTCTTTCCTTCTCTTCTTCCTCCCTCCCTTCCTTTCTTTCAGTTTTTCTTCAAGGGATAGAGGCGACACTAATATACCAACATCTCATTTTCAAAAGTGTCACATGGACCAGACAGCTTCTTTTCCCCTCACAGTGCACACATTTCTGCCACCTGTGTCATGGTCCTGGCCTGTCTGGTTGCTCGATGAGGGTCCATCTCAGTAACGTCCTGAGAGAGCCATTAGCATCTTACAGAGAACAGCCTTTCCCTGTCTTTAGAAGTCACTTTACAAGAACTGCTTCTGTGGTCTGGATATTTGCGTCCTGCCCCTATGTGGCCGTCTGGTTTTGTTACTAGAACAAAGCCCCGGAGGCAGCCTAACTGTATAAAAAAGAGAAGCTTGTTTAGCTGACAGACTTGGAGTTGAGGCATCGGGCTGGCAGGGGCTCGGCTCTGGTGAGAGCCATCTTAGCTGTATTGCAGTGTGACAGAAGCTCACTGGAAAAAAAGAGATGACATAGAGAGATTGGAAGCCAGGGCCCGGTCTCAGTTTTTAGAAGAACGAAATCTTGCTGCGTGATTCATGATGACCTTGAACTCACTGTGTAGGTCCAGGGGGCTTCCAGCTTGAGATCAGACCAACAGGATCTTCAGTTGTTGTTTTGTTGTGTGTGTGTGTGTTTTGTCCCTGGTAACTAACACACTAAGCGGCACGTGCCTGTAGGTGCATGCCTTTATTTGCCCAGTCTGGAATGAATTGAAATCTCGTCTGTTTGATGATTCCAGAATGCCCAGGAGGAGCAGAGTCACCGTGCAATGGCAGAGGCACTTGCGATGAAGGCATGGAAGGAACTGGAAGCTGCTCCTGCCGAGTAAGTTCAGAGAGCTGCTCCGCCCCTGACATGCTGCCTCCCCCTACCTACCTTTAATCCACCTCTATAGAAGTCGCTGAGAGTAACAGTGTTAATAAATTGAATTTGCAATGTGCCTGTCAACCGGAGGACTGACCCACTGAGGTCACATCTATAAAACTATCTTATGAATCCATCTATGGGTACAAAGTTGTCACATCTTGCTACTGTGAGCTGCTAGGCTACCCAGGGCCGACCATGGGCCTGTGGCTTTTGAAGGATTTCTTTATCTAACACAATTGACTTGTGAATCTCAAACTGTGGGAGAATTAAACACAACTCCTTCTAAAGGGGACTGAGTTCATCTCCCTTCAGAACAGCCCTGGAAGTGTTTTGGCGCCACCCTTGGGTAAGATTGTGAACAGGCTGTTGGTACTTACCATCTGCTTATACATGGTTGGGCTGGCGGCTTTCTTCTCTAGGGCTCTAGACCTTTAGCAAAAGAAAATTTAGAAAACAAAAACAGAGCTGGACATACACGAAGACTTTAAGCGGCCTGAGGAAAGAAAGGCCCAGGGGAAAGACATATTAGAGAGGCAAATGCAGGCCAGACCATCAGTGGGCTGTCCAGGGGCTTTCTGGCTAGCATAGGGGTTCCTCGGGATGGCCTTGAGTCTGACGTCATCCACCTGTGTTTTGCAGGCCGGCTTTCGTGGGACAGCCTGTGAAACCTGTGCAGCTGACAACGTGTTTGGACCCAATTGTTCCTCAGGTAGGTCTGTCTGATTTTTGTCCATTTAATGCATTGTGAGGGTTTCAAGTCCCCGGAGAGGGTTACTTCAGTTTTTAACAGGGGTTATTTCTGGCCTCCAGGGATGTATGGATTTGTGTTGTTTTAAGATACTGATTGTCTTAGTTTTCCGTTGCTGTAACAAAGGTCACGCAAGTGCAGGGTTAGCTGAGAGAAGGTTGGTGCAGCCCACAGCGTGGGGGGCAGAAAGTGTATATGTACCACACTTTCATTGCACAGTCTTGTGTTGATGGACAGCTAGGTTGGTTCCATGTCCTTGCTCTGAGAACGGAGCTGCAATAAACATGGCTGAGCAAGTGTCTCTGGGGTAGGACATGGAGTCTAGGAATTTACCCAGGAGGGGGAATCACAGGGTTATATGGCACATCTTAGAAATTTTTTTGCAAGAAAATCTATAAACACATAAATACTTCAGCCCCGTAAGTTCTTTGGCATGTCCCACAATATATTTCTCTGGCTGCGGAGAGAAGGCATCCTCATTCTGACCCATGGGCTTGTTGAAGGCAAGACTCCGTTGACTTTTTCTCTCCGGCAGCTTCTATAGGGTTGACTGCAGGGGACACAGCTCTTTGTCAGCCTTGTGAACAAATAAGTGTGATAATGAATGAATGAGTGACCCCAGTGACACTATCCTGACCCAGAAGCACAATTTCCAAAGGTCACAGGTGAAAGGATTGAACCCTGGCGGAGCTCTGGCTCCAGGACTGTTATCTAGCCCCTCGGGGTGACAACACAGCCAGGCTCTTACTGTGTCCCATGGAAGCACAGGGTAGGTGGGCGAAGGAATGGGTAACCATGGCAACTGGCGATGCCCCAACACAAGGCCCAAGGAGCTCACAAGCTCCTCTGGATGCCGGTGTGGTCTCACCCATGGGGTGTTGCTCCCAGGAGGGGGCACTCCTGCCCGAAAGTGGGGCAGCTTTACCAGGGATCGTCTGTTTTTCACGCTGACTTTTCCCTGCTGCCAGGATGCTCCTTTACCAGGCTGTTGTGGTTCAGAGTTACATCCGCCAGCGGCTTTCCTCTCCGCGGCGCACCAGAGATACTCAGTGCCTTGTCGGGAGCCCAGCGCAAAACCCGCTCTCTCTATGTAACACCTAAATCAGCCCTTACTGTGTGCCCGACAGTCTAAAAAAAGGTTTCCCACCCACGATCTCCTCTAGTCTTCTGCACCTCTGGGAGCTGACGTCATTTACTGGGTAAAGGAGCCGGGGTGACAGAAGACCACGTGACTAGCACAGAATTCTCAGCACATCAGTTTACTGGCTAATCGTGAAAGAAGGAGAGGAACGAACCAGATTCATCCTGTACACCTAGAAATCAAACGTGTAAAATGCAGTGGCGGATGGGCTGGCAGCAGGCTGGGGACAGAGCCGCGTGATGCTACTGCAACCGTCTAGACGAAGCTTGGGAAGGACCTGGTCAAGGACAGGACCAGTTAGACCGTGAGCAGGATGTCAAGGATGGAGATGCAGACACAGAACACGAAGGATTTGGTGCAGTTTTTGGTGTTCAGAAAACTTTAAACTTAGTAGCTCCTACGTTTCTATTTTTTTTTTTTTTTTTTTTTTGCTGTCGTTAAGCAAGTACCTCTTTGTAATTGGAACTCATTTGAGCTTATATGAAATGTACTCGCCTGCATCAAAAACATGTACAGTAGGCAGAGCAATGACCCCCTACCCTCAAAGAGCCCTGTCCTAATCCTGGGAGCTGTGAGCATATCAAGTTACATGACAGAGGACAATAGGGTTGTGGAGGAGTCAGGGCTGCTAGCCAGTCGATTTGGTGTAACGAGATTGTTGATGGGCAGGTGAGTGCAGTCTGGTTGGGGGGGGGGGCATGGAGGAGGTAACCATAGAGACAAAAGTGTGAGAAAAACTTGGTAGTTCACCTGGAAGTGAAGAAAGGGGTCATGAGCCTGGAAACAAACGTGGGATTTGTCTAGAATCTAGAGAAGGAAATAGAAGATTCCAGAAGAAACACAGTCTTTCTGCAACGTTGATTTTAATCTGATGTGATGTTTCGTACTTCCCACCTCCAGAACTATGGAGTGAACTTGGACTGTTTCAGGCTCCTCCCTGGGATGGCTTGTCACAGTAGCAACAGAGAACTCACACAATGGGCTTCGTGATTTTAGTATTCTGGGGGCTGGCTGGAGAGTAAACTGTGTAACAGATGAGCCACCAGCTGGGCGCTGGAGGGTTGACCGTTTCTATCGAAGGCCCTTCCTTGGTCATCCATGGCCTCTCACTGGGCTGAGAAGCCATCTGTTTTTAGCGGAAGACAGGACACAGTCATTCCGGGCCCTAGTGGGTTACTTTTCTGACCCTTGCATTGCCCCTTGTCTTTCAAGAAGATTTGCTTACAGAGATGTCAGATGCCAACAGGGGGAGCTCTTCTCTTCATACCAAGACTCTTAAGTCCTGTGGTAGGGCTATTCAAAGGCGAAGCCAACAGCTCAGTAGGGAAGAGAACCATGCTTGAAGATCCATTTCCTTTCTTAACAGTGTTAGCGCAGGCGCTATGGTCCACCTCATGCACTGAAAATCCTTACTCGAATAAAGCCAAGATTCAAACTGGGCCTCTCTGGAAGGTTCCTACACCTCCTTGTACAGAGTCTCGGAGGGGCTGCCTGAGACCATGACCCTTCCTGGGTCCTTAGGAGCTATCTCTGTGAGCTATGACCCCGCCCCATCTTCTGCCCACAGTGTGCAGCTGTGTCCACGGTGTGTGCAACAGCGGGCTCAATGGTGACGGGACCTGTGAGTGCTTCTCTGCGTACAGGGGACCCAGGTGTGACAAGCGTAAGTGACTGTGGTTCCTCACTGCAGCCCCAGATGGAAGAGATAAGGGTGTTCCACCTGGGGGGGCAGGGGGTGGATGGATTGCCAAATGTTGTAAGAGGAGACCAAAAATTAAGCAAACGTGAAGAAAAAAAAGAAAAGCTAAAGAGAAGAGAAAAGAGGGGGAGGGTGTTGTGGTCAGAGCTGTGCTGTGGGACGGCTGAGCAGGAGGCAGCAAAACGGGGAAGGGAGTAGAGAGGGAAATATTCAGGCACGGGGGCCAAGAGGGGCTATCCTGGTAAGTTAGTCCTTAAAGGAGACAAAGTAAGCTCTCAGTTACAGAAACACATGAACAGCCACAATAGAACAGTTTCCTATGTGACTTGCCCAAGGGCACCCAGAATGGCAGAAAGCATGGGGGTTCAAAGCGCTGGGATCCGTGGGAAATTATTTAAACAGTCTATGACGCCGAGTCCAGTTAGAAGATGAAGAGCAAGGGAGAGATAAACAAGGGGAGATGGTGGGAGACGAGGACGCTGGCGGAAGACACCGCAGAGAACTCTAGGACGCCTGGAGTCCTAAGGAAGGACCTGGAAGGAGGCAGCCATCCCCGTGCCTTGTTAGACACGGTAGGGCGGCGGACTTGGAAGGCAGAGAAATTGGCTGTTTTGCCCAGGTCAGCATTGGTCCACAGTCTCCTGAAAGTCACGGGCAGCCCTCTAGGGACCTGGTGAGAGAGGCTGGTGTGTCAGGGTGCAGGTGGCAGGTTCACCTAGAGTATTCAGTGTCTCTGTGGGGAGGGGTGTGGGAAGTGAGCACTGGGTCCATGCCAAGGATGCAGCATTAAGGAGGGAGGGTGCATTCTGGATGCACCGCCTGGGCAGACATTCCACTGAGGCCTGTTAGCTGCCGCAAGGGCAAATACGACAGAGGCGCCACACTGAACCCTTTGCCCCGCGTCCCAGAGCTCAGCCTGCCTGCTACACTATCGCGCCAGCGCCCTCTACTGGCAAGTAACTACGCCAACACGTAAAGCCAGACTGAAGTCGGATGACCACTCTGGAGCGTACTTTTGTTCGGTTTTGATTTCTTGCCCGTTCTATTTCTCAGTTTGCACGTGGATTATGACCATCCGTGGGCAGAGAGGAATGGCAGGGAAGGCACGGATTCATGCCAGCTGGGGGAGGAGCGCTGTAGCCCGACTTTTAGGAGTTTACCTTGAAGGGAGGATTCTGAGAATGGGTAGATAAGAATACATAAACCAATACATCCAGGGCATAGCATTTGTAAGAAAAAACAAGCTGGAAATAATCTAAATGTTGAACTTGGATGAATAAATTTTGCTACATCCTAAACTTCTATATGAAATAAACAGCCAGCTTCTATATGAAATAAACACATACACACACACACACAAAAAAAAAAACTTCAAGTGTTTAACATAATAGTCCTCAGGCCATGTGCCAGGGAACCACATCAAAGCCATGAGTACTTTGGGATTATTTAAATTATTGGGAGAAACAAGGAGAGTGGAAACAGGTACCTGACCCGTGCCGTAAGACCTGCTAGCCTGGGTTCATTCATAATTCCATAGCTTAAGCTACATTTTTTTACATGACATAGTACCTTTGCCCAGCCATCCTGTTAGTGGTTGTTGGGGTTAAAAGTAAGTCCCAGAGCTGGGGAGGCAACTCCATGGATCAGACACCTTGCTGTGGAAGCATCGAGGACCTGACTTCAAACGCCCAGAGCTGGGTGTGGCTTGTGCACATAGGACTCAGGCACTGGGGGACCCGACGACAGGCAGATAGTTGGGGCTTCCTGGCTACAAGCCTAGCTCCTAGCTCCAAGTTCAGTGAGAGACCCTAATTCAAAAAATATGACTACATAGCAAGTTTTTACAGTCCTGAGTCACAAGAGGTCCCGTGTCAAAACAAACATGCCAACAAACCGTCTTATCCTACTAATGGGAGGACTTCTGTCGCTTTCTTACGCAGCCATCCCTGAGTGTGCGGCCCTGCTCTGCCCAGAGAACTCCAGATGCTCACCTTCCAGCCAAGATGAAACCAAACTCAAATGCAAATGCCTTCCCAGTTACCAAGGCGACGGCCAACACTGCCAGCGTGAGTAGGAATCCACTCCGTGTTTCTGTATAGTTCAGAGAGAGATACACAGAGCTCTGGCCGAAAGCTTGGTGGTCTTCAAAGCTTGGCCGACGCTGCTTCTGTAACCAAGCACACACAGAGATGACGTCAGCACGGCATTCACGGTTACAGTCCCTGATGTTCCCGTGTGATCTGTTTGGTGGAGCGGGGTGGTCAAATGGGACTGAAGTCTGCATTTCCTCCTGAACACGGCCCAACTGCCTTTGTGCCTATGACACATTTGAGCCACCGTTCCCTGGCGGTGCGTTTCTATCTCCTCCGCCTCTGAGAGCGCTAACTATCTACCTCTCGTTGTCTCGTTGTCTCTCAAGCCATCAACCCATGTTTAAAAAGCGTCTGCCACCCTCATGCGAGTTGTACCTACCTGGGACCAAATCGCCACCGTTGCTCGTGCCAAAAAGGCTACCGCGGGGATGGCCAAGTGTGTCTTCCGGTAGACCCCTGCCAAACAAACTTTGGAAACTGCTCTACAAAGTCTACGGTGTGCAAATACGATGGACCTGGACAGGTGAGCTAAGAACACGTGGAATTTATGTGTAGTGCAATTTCTAATTGGTCTTAATGATTAAAAACCTGGAGTCAATTAGCGGGGTTAATGATGAAAGATCAGAGAAGCAGAGCAGTCAGCCAGGAGTTCTTACCTCTACTGAGTCCTCAGACTGCATGCTCAGACTGAATGCCTTGATCTCCTGTCTCCTCCTGCCTTTATTCGTCTCTCCACCCAGCCACTTATCTCCTCCTCCCTAGTGTTGGAATTAAAGGCATATGACTCCCAAGTACTGGGGTTGAAGTTGTGAGCCATCACCCACCTGATTCTGTTTCTCTGTGAGACTGATCAATTTTGTGTAGCCCAGGGTGGCCTTGAATTTACAGCGATCTGCGATCTGCCTGCCTCTGTCTCCCGAGTGCTGAGAGTAAAGGTGTGTGCCACCACTGCCTGGCTTCTGTGACTAACTAGTGTGGCTAGCTCCACACTCTGATCTTCAGGCAAGCTTTATTGTTAGAGCAAAAACAAAATACCGCCACGCTGATGTATGTGTTTCAGAAATAGAGAAAGGAGCCCCAGTCACCCAAACCACTGGACAGGATGTGGATAGAATTCAAAATTAGACTAGATTAGTTTAACCGAAGTTATACGGATCAATCAACATCCCCCTTCAATTCTCTGATCTCGGAATTATCTTTTTAGATTAAGGGAGACCCTGGGAGTCCAAAAGGATGGGAGCTGAGCAAAAGCCAGTAGCACTGGCAGTTTGTAGGGACTGAGGGTATCCAGGGTGAGACACCATCCCTCTGAATTATGTTATGCCCTGGCCTGGAACCCACCCTCCTGAGGGAGAACAGTCAAAGAGCCCCTGCCCCCTGTAAGACATGTCCATCAAGGGTTTAGTGGATGCTGACTGTGGCCACGCCCGCCCATCATGTCCATGTGGAGGATTGCTACACGTGACAGAGAAACACTCGGTTTTTTTGTACAGAAGCAGGACATTGCATCACCTCGGACTTTTTATCTTGGATGTGTTGTGCATATTTTGAATCGCAGCATTCTTTGTTGGATAAGGTGCATAGCAGCGTCTCGGTCCTAATATGCCCGTTCTCCTCTTGTGACAGCGAAAAGTTTCTCTAGAGATCATCCAGGTCTCCTCCTCCACTGCAAACTGGTGTTCTAGAGGAATCGTGCCTCCCATCTGAATGACAGCCTCTATTGACCTGCAAACTGTCTAAAGGGAATTGTGGGGGCAGGGGGTTAAGGTTCAGGAAACAATAAAACTAAAACTCCAAACTTTACACACAACCGTTATGAGCTTTCTAACAGGAAAGTTATAAAACTATGACTTAAATTTCGGGAAACTTTGACAAGGGTTTTGGGGAAGCTCACCCTTCAGTCCTGTTTACTGTTAGCTTGTGTGGGAGAACATTACACCGAGCTTAAAGAATAGCAGCTGATGGAACTAACCAGAGTCCAATTTGGTCTTCTCTCCCTGCGTCTTAAAGTCTCACTGCGAGTGTAAAGAGCATTACCGCGACTTTGTACCTGGAGTGGGGTGCAGCATGATCAACGTCTGTGAATCAAACAACCCGTGTCATAAGAATGCGAACTGCAGCACGGTCGCACCAGGCCAAGCCCAGTAAGTCTCCTCCATCTCACGAGGTCTGTCCCAGATGGCGAAAGTGGGAACCATCTAATGTGGTAAGCTCCTTGAAGGAGAGACAGCATTTCTTAATCGGCCCTATATCTACTCCAACGCAAGCAGTGGCAGCAAGAAGCATAGTAAGCGTTCCCTAGAGCTGCTTAATCAATGAGTGTGTCGATGGTTATTTCCTTCCTGATGATGATGAAAATGCTCTGAGCATTGACTTGGCCCAATATTTGGGTTTAAGGGAATCCAAAAGGGAACCACTGTGCCTGGGGAAACAAATGGCTGTTGGGATTGTGGTAGTTAGACCACTAATGTATCCTTCTCTTCCAGCCTTCTGGGGACAGTGCTTGTGGGTGATACAGAATAAGACTGGGAAAAAAGCGAATAGCGTGAGAAGTTATTTTGCAGATACCAAGTTTTAGAAGAGGTTTACCATGAGGGAAAACATCTGTTTGTAAATTCCCAAAGCAGAGGCAAATTTCACTGCGGGAGGGGAATAATGAGAAGAGTTTAAAGACCTGAGGTTTAGCTGAGCATGGTGGCACCAACCTTTAATGCCAGCACTTGGTAGTCAGAGGCAAACATATCTCTGTGAGTTTGAGGCCGGCTTTGTCTACAGAGCAAGTTTCAAGGCAGCCAAAGTGGCTTAATAAGGCCCTGTCTCAAGAAAAAAAGAAGAAAGGGAATTAGAAAGGAAGGAAGGAAAGAAGGAAGAAAAGGAAGAAAGAGAAAAAGGGGAAAAAAGAAGAAAGAAAAAGAAAGAAAGAAAGAAATGAAGGAAGGAAGGAGAGAAGAGAAGCAGGGTGAGAAGAAAAAACAAAGAAACTTGAGGTTAACTTGTGGCTTTGGTACCTACCCAGTACGTGCCCCTGGAAAGGGGCATCTCGTGTTTGTGCACACAGAAGTGGCAGGGACAACATGAGAAAATACTGTTGTGCAAACCCTAAGCCGGGCTGTTGTGTTTTCACCAGGAATTGAGCAGAAGCTAGCATCCACATCCTTCCCCCCTCAGACGATCTCTCTACCACTTAGTTCTCACAGCCATCAGCTTGGTGAAGGACTGGTGTGCCTCGCCTGTAGTCTCAAAAACATGGTTACATTGAATCAAGCAATCAGGAAACTGTTTCTTTGCTTCCGCGGCCAGTCACTTCAGCTTTCTCGAGATTTATTCCTTTAAAATTGGGTCTTGAGTATGCAGGGTTTTTCCCAGATGAATTTAATGATCACCACACTCTCTGTAGATAAACCCACTAGATGCGGATGGAGTAGCAGACTTGGATATCAGGGCTCCTGGGCTTACCTCACAACTCCAGCACTTAACCTCCAGGAACTGATATTCTTAAGCCATAAAGTGGGAGGACTGTGTCTCCTCTCAGGGCTGTGATGAGGACCAAATAAAAGTATCTTCATTTTTCCTTAGGCAGAGACTGACATAGAAATAACACGCACCAGCTAACCACAGCCATGCATTGAGGTACACCGGCCCCCCAAGACATGTGTGGACACATAGGCACAGCCCTTCCTTAGAGAAAGAAGTGAGAGATAAATCAATCAGCTTGCCCATTTATTGCCCTAATAGAATCTCTCTCCTTCATGTTCACAAAGACAGAAATATACAGACGGAACAGTGTGAACTTATGCATAACCTAGGTTTAGGGTGTTCGGCAGAACTAACGATGAATTTTAGGGCTGTGCGTGTCATTTGTCAGCTTCCCAACCCTCCTCCTCCCCAAGAAAGTAAGTCATCTTCACCTTAAAGAGGCCGAGATAGAAAGTCTGGCTGGGCAGGGCTGGAAAAAGGAGGAGCCATACATGGCCATCGGGTGATGTATAGTTGATCTGGATTAAAGGATTTGTTAAACTTATGCCTCAACACGGCAAGTTTCTGCAGAATCTCAGACCGTACTGTCAGTCACAGGAGGTCACCAGCTGGGAAGAAGGGGCTCAAATGTAGGCTTGGCCACTCACTGCTCAGGTCTTCTTGGAGAAGTCTGAACTCTAAACACAGTCTCCTTACCTGATGGGAAAGCATTATACCTTTCCACGAAGAGCTGGCTCCATTTCCCCCCTACACTCTATTTTTATTATAACTAAAAGAGCAAATGGTGCCATTCTTTTGATGGGCATGGCTTCCCATTCTACTTCCCAGTGAGGGTAGGAAGTAAGGGGCAATAGGTAGAGGAGAGAAGCTTCCTCTGACGTAATTCATTTCAGCTGAAAAGAAGCCGAGCTGGATGGAGACACACTGAAAAGGCCGTGTGAAAACAGCAACTTCACACTCCAACCACACAAAAGCACAACAGTAGTGAACGTTGATGCTGTTCTGGATCAGCAATCAGGTTCCTTTTGTTCATTGTCCAGTAGGAGGGGGCTAGCAAGTGCTCCAAGTCCCTTTCCTAAGAGCTCTAATCCCATCAGTGAGGCTCCACCTTCATGTCCTAACGTGTCCCCAGCTCCTAACATACCACTAGGGAGAGTTCAGCATGAGAATTTAAGGAGGGACATAACCCATCAGTCCAAGCACTGTTCTGTGCCACGTTATTCTTAGCTACATGCGTCCTGTCTTCTCTTCCATGTAGAAAAACCTCCAACATGTACGTACACCTGCGTCATCTGAGTTGGACACACACGGTGCTGTGATACTTAGCTGGTGTCTCTTGTCCTCCCCTGTGCTCATCCCTCGGGGCTCCCTGGGACACAGCTACTCTAGCATTTCTGGACCAGATCTGTGATGAGCAATGGGCACACCTAGAGATATGGAAGCCCCCGGTCTCCGTTTCCTCATTTTAAAATGGGGCTAAAGAGATGCATCAGTAATTGAGAGCACATGCTGCTCTTGCAGAGGGCCCGAGCTCGGCTCCCAGGACCCGTGTCTGGCAGCTCACAACCACGTGTAACTTCAGCTCCCGGGAATCTGACACCTCTGATATTATCAAACACGTCCCTCAAGTATACACACCCACAGACACACAGAGACACTATACACACACACACACTCACACAAACACACACACACACACACAATTTACACATTTAAAAATTTAATAAGGTTCTTAACAGCTCTCATCTCCTATGTGGATTGTGTTAAATTAGATAATACAAAATTCTCTTTGGAGCACTCCTGGCCTAGGAGTTATCAATAAATGCTGGTTATTACTATCACAAGGCTACATCATAGTCACCTTTGATGTTAGTGTCTATCACTGACTGAACATTGGGATGAGTGAGCATTTGGAACGACTCATGAATCAATGAAGGAATAAAAGAAAGGAAGGAAATAGCTGACCTGAGACCCCTGGAAGAACCACACTAACTCGGCTTACACAGCATCCAGAGGTACTTACGCCAGTGAATAACATAAAATGCGGATGACTTATAGGTGTTGTTAAAGCCTTACGATAGTGGAAGATGTTTGTACTCAATAAAAAACCCGTTCCCCAAAGAGGGGAGCAGGTTCCACCGCTTTGTGCCACAGGGAAACCGAGACGATTCAAGTCAGAAAACAATCACAAAGGCTTGGGCTTCGGCCTGAGGATTAAAGTAAAAATTAAAAATAGTTACGTCTCCTAAATTCCTCAGTGCTGAGGCCATTAAGACAGGATTCTCATTCCCCATAAAATAAACCGTTGGCCTCATAAGGACTTGCGGAGAGAGACATCCTTAGGAGCTGGCAAGAGTTCCACATCGTGTCCTGGCAATTGTCTTCAGATGCACCCTGTGTGGCTTGCACTGAGACTAAACCTCTTCGTTGAGGGCCGTATCGCTTCAAAGAGTATAATCTTTAAATTAGCTCCCACTCCTAATTAGTGTGGTGTGGTCCTTTACGGTCAGATAAAGGGTCAGTACTGCCAGGAGGGGAAGCAGGCAGAGGAAGAACGTAATAGCCCTTGAAAAGGAAACATAGTGTGATATTGTACAGCTGTGTCAAAGAATTCGGAAAGCTGGGGCAGGAGGATTGAGAATTTGAGACTAGTCTGGACTCCATACTGAGATCCTATTTAAAACGTGTATCAGTTTAGTGCTTCCGGCGCTGACGGTGGGGCTCAGTTTCTGTATATCGTCTGTAAAGGAAGGGACATGCCGGCAACAGGTTTCTCTTTGGAGGAAATTGCTTTGAGGCTCAGTGAAGGGTGAACTGGAGAACAGAACAAGAGGGCAGAAAGACCAGGGTCAGGGTTGCAGTCCAGGCGCCGGGGTTCTGAGAGGTTTGTACCACGGACTTGAAAATAGAGCTGGTTTCCAAGAGCGCAGCTGGGCCCACGAGAGTGTAGTGATTCCCTGGGATACAGCCCCGACGGCATCGCCTCTGTGTTTGGTGGGAACCTAGCAGTACCTCTGCAGCTCCCGTTAGCTCTACTGTCTGGGAAGTTCCTCCCCTTCCTCCTGTTTGGTTTCACTCCTCTCCCGGATCCTAGTCAATCTCACCTTCCTACACACTTTCTCGGCTTTAGCTGCCACTCAGAGCCTCCGCTCCTGACTCAGAGCCGAGTGCTACAGTTTCAGGAATTTCCCAGACTTGTTGACACCGTGTTAGTAGTTTGAAATTAGCCAAGGTACAATGACAAACCATGGAGATTGCCAGATGCTGTCAATCAATGCTTTCCCGCCAGCCCCTGGAGAGACAAGGATTAGATATTTGCCTGCATGCTGCAGCTAGCATATCTTAACATCTTCTTATGAGACTGAACTATTGCATCAAATCTCTATGGTTTCTCTGGCTCCTCAGATAGACAGACAGACAGATATTTGACCCAGTTTCTACTTAGTGGCTGACTACTGATTAAGAATTCCAACCCTGTTCTACACTCTGGAACGACCACAGCGAACAAAGATACTCAAAGCCTGTGTTCTCACTGGAGGGGGAAGTAGATGTTTATTACAAAACCAGACTGACCAGGGGCTAGACAGTGCTGTGAGAGGCATCATGGTGAGGAAGCCATAGCACCAGAAGCTTGAGACAACTGCAGTCTGTAGTCAGGAAGCAGAGAGAGAGAGAGAGAGAGAGAGAGAGAGAGAGAGAGAGAGAGAGAGAGAGCGCTTGTACCCAGTCCGTTCTCTTTTTGTTCAGTCCAGTGAGTGGTGCCACCCACGGTTAAAGTGGGTTTACCCTCCTCAGTAAACCTGTTCTAGATAACCACACAAAGGCACGCCCATAGATTTGCCTCCAAGGTGGCAGTCAGTTTTAACCATCAAGGTTGGCTTATTCTGCCCTGAGGTTCTTGAGTCTATATTTGTAGCAAGCATTACAAGTGATTCTTATGTGAATGGGGTCTGGACTGCACTTTGAAAGTTACTTCTACAAGGAACATGCTAAGTTATCTGACGTGTGTGTGTGTGTGTGTGTGTGTGTGTGTGTGTGTGTGTGTGTGTGTTATTATCTGTTTTGGAAATGCAACTCTAAACCAGGTTCTGCCACTGACGGCTCCCTGACTGTGCCTCTCCTGGCCTCTCCAATCCTGTCTATCATATGGTTCTCCCCACCTGTGAAACCCGTGGAACGAAGCCCTGGGCTGAGCACTCTCTGCTCTCAATGGCTCCAAGGCCCTGAGAATGTGACTCCACCCTCTCTCCAGGTGCACTTGCCGGAAAGATTACATAGGCGACGGCCTGACCTGCTATGGAAACATCATGGAGAGACTCAGAGAATTAAACACGGAACCCAGAGGAATGTGGCAAGGGAGGCTGACCTCTTTTATCTCCATCCTGGGTATGCAGATTTCCTCCTCAAACGCAGCCCTCTCTCAGGCCAGGGCGTCTGCCAGACACAAGCAGGTAGAAAGGAGCAGAGACAGCTGTTTGCCAGGCAGACTAGCCGAGCGCAGATTGGTAGGCAGAGAGCTGAAACCAGGGTCATGACTTCGCCAGAGATGGGCAGACTAGCGATAAGAGCAAGAGGGGCAGCCGCTGATATAAAAGATTGTCCCCTTTTCCCGTGACTTCCTGAACTTTTCAAGGATGCACTGAAGTTGGCAGAGGACACTGAGAATAGAGAGTCACCTAAGCCCCGTGGCGGTATCCATATTCAGCGGGGAAGGTATCGTTTGAATGTTGGACAAATCTTGCCGGTGTTCACCCTTAGCCAGAAGCTACCAATTAACCTGTAGTAGTAATAGATCTTCTCACAGCCCTAGGGAGCATGACAGCACGGAACACGCTTATGCGTTTCCAAATGCCTTCTACAAACCGTTACGCCACATCCTTCGTCTGAAGGACGAAGCATTACAGCTGACCAAGGCACCTCAACCAATCAACAAAAGCATAAAATGCAGACCTGATGGAACAGAATTCTTAAAATATCAGCATTTATGTTAGAATTGGCCAAGTATGCTAAAACAATTCCCTGGAAAGAATGCAGTAAAGGAGGCAGTGTCCTTGCAGGTCAATGCTGTGTCCTCTGAATAATTTTCACCATTGCTCCTGTGTGACATTCCACCCTTTGCAAGGCTGCCCAGGGAGAATCAAGTGGTACAGACCTGGCGTGGGCTGAGAATAGCCTTGCAGCAACTCTGACCTTCAGCTGAGAACTCTCAGGACACTAACTGAGAACAGAAGGAGGTGCAGAGTGTCCTTAGAAGGATAGACCCCACACACAAACATCCTAGACATCCTAGACATAGCCCTGCTTGCGTTTCACCTTCCCCGGGCATCTGGATCCTACGCGAGAGCACAGAGCCTGGTGTAATGTCCCAGCATCTCCTGGGTGATGGAAACTGGCTGGCTACCCAGCTTGCAAGGCTCAGAGCAGAATGCAAGCATAAGGTCCTGTGTTCAAATATTCTGCTTTTCAAGAGAGCGCCAATGGAACACTCAGCCTAGTGTGGGCTCCCATGAACTGCCCTTGGATGGAACCAAGGGCTGTATCCTTATGTGGAGATGGGCAGATAAGCCAGGCAGGTATATGTCAGGGACTGTAGGGCTGTCCACAGGCTCTGTCACCCTCTGCCCTTCCACAGCAGATCATCTGGAAAGACACACCTAAGTCTCCTGGGAATATGTAAGGCCAGCACATCCAGTACCGTGTGCTCTTAGAGAACCTCTGTTTACCAAGGTCACCACAGAGCAGTGAGAACAGAGACAGACTGATTCTAGAGCCATTGACGTCCAGAGACAGACTGATTCTAGACCCATTGACCTCCAGAGACAGACTGATTCTAGACCCATTGACGTCCAGAGACAGACTGATTCTAGACCCATTGGCCTCCAGAGACAGACTGATTCTAGACCCATTGGCCTCCAGAGACAGACTGATTCTAGACCCATTGGCCTCCAGAGACAGACTGATTCTAGACCCATTGACCTCCAGAGACAGACTGATTCTAGACCCATTGACCTAGAGAGACAGACTGATTCTAGACCCATTGACCTAGAGAGACAGACTGATTCTAGACCCATTGGCCTCCAGAGACAGACTGATTCTAGACCCATTGGCCTAGAGAGACAGACTGATTCTAGACCCATTGGCCTCCAGAGACAGACTGATTCTAGACCCATTGACCTCCAGAGACAGACTGATTCTAGACCCATTGACCTCCAGAGACAGACTGATTCTAGACCCATTGGCCTCTTTCACTTCCCATGTACCTCTGGCCCACGTGACATTTCTCTTCCACTGTGTGTTTGGACTCTTAAGACAGAACTTACGCCTGGCCACTGAGCAACCTGGGACCCTTCACTGTGCTGCTGCCTTCAGACAAGGGATTAAAAGGATTCAACGTGAGTAGCTAAAATAAACCCCCTCTGAGAGGCCAATATAAAATGCCTTAGCAGGCAGCATCTTATTTAAGTTGAGAAACATCAATTACACTCAAGATGCCAAGTTCTTCTGCTTGCTTGGGTTGGAGTCTGTTACCTTTCTTTAATCACATTTGCGTAAGCTCTGACTTGTTGATGGTTTCCTTTGCTGCATAAGCTTTGACTTGATGGTTTCCTTTACTACATAAGCTTTCCATTCTACAAGCAGCAGGATTCCCTGGTTGAGATCAAATCCTGAGGATATCGCCTCCTTTATTCTGCCCAGCGTTTGGCGTCAGACTTTTCCTTAACTTTGTATCTCTTTAAGCATGGGATTTTGCTGCAACGTTGCATTTCCTGGTGCTCCTTTTCTCATCAAACTGTATGTTTGCATTTTTCCTTGCTGCACTTGCTCTTCTTCAGTGGAGATCTGCATAAGAATGGTTACTAGTAGCCATAAGGCACAGTCAGTGCTAGACTGTCTTGAAATCTCTGCTGCTAACACCATGAATTCAGAACTCTTCATTTTGCCCTCCAGCAGAGCTTCTAGACAAGGACAAAGGCAGCCACACTCTTTGCTCATTTCCTTCCAACGCCATCCCATCCGGCTCTCTCTTCTTAGG